>NC_137284.1:10000000-11260833 GCF_054371585.1 Giraffa tippelskirchi | reverse complement strand
GTCTGGTTCCTAATAGACCAAGGACTGGTACTGGTCCTGGCCCACTGTGCTGGTATTGTGGACTCCTGCTCTAAACCCAATAGTGGGACATTCTGTAAGACAAACCACCCTGCTTCCTCCAGTTTCTGAACAAATAAATGGCATTAAAATTGGCAGAGAAACAGTTATTTAGTCTTAAGGAGAACAATCAAATGCAACATGTGAGTACATTCTTCCAATAAACTGTGAAAAGGCGTCTGCTTGTTGAGAATCAGGGAAATTTGCACATGGACTGGATATTAGATGTTAATTTTATTGGGAACAAAAGAGCATTTTTTTCACATCCTATCATTGAACCCCAAATACTCATTATGTACATTTTGTGAAAAGTTATTCTGGTCGCTAAAATACTTCAAAAAAAAAAAAAGGAATAAAGAGTAAAAGGGGGAATTAAATGAGGGTCTGTCTTGATTTAACAACAGATCTGCATAGCTGCTATGGATTGCATTGTGTCCACCCTTGACTCCCGATGTGATGATAGTAGGAAGTAGGGCCTTTTGGAGGTACACAAGTTGACATGGGGTTTTGATGGTGGTCCCTCATGATGGGATTAGCCTCTCCCTCTTTTTCTCTCTTGTTCTCCCTCTTCCTCCTTCCCTTCCCGCACCACATGTGAGAACATAGCAAGAAGAGAAAGACCTGATGCAATCAAGAATGTCTTCACTGGGAACTCAATTGTCCACCACCTTGATGTTGATAGACTCCGGTCTATGACAGCCTGTGAGACTAAGAGATTACTTTTGGAGTTCTTGATGCCGAATGACCCAATATAGGCTTCATGACACTCTTCTTTCTTATATTTGTTATGTTTCAAATCATTTTGTAGTAAGACGTTTATAGAAAGTACATTTTGAAGTTTCTGTCTTAGTGATACCATGAGGAGCCCAAGATAAGAGATTCAGGCAGGTCCCCAGTGAATGAGTGGTTGGAGGACCACATGCTCCTTACTCCAACTCATCTCTTCTCATCTGAAAACCGTCCCCCACACCTGACAACCTTACGGGCCAGCCCCCACATTGTCATCTCCACACCCCTGCTAAGCTGACTCATCTAGCTGGAGATCTTGATGATTCAAGACAGGGTCTAGAAGCAGAAGAAATGCAAACATTTTTAGAAAGAATGAACTGGGCAGACCCCTCCTTGGTTTTCCCTTCTTTAGTGCCATCTGCAGGTGAGGGATTGGGCCTGGGTAGGGAGGGAGCCACAAGTGGGAGTGTGTAAATATCTGTAAGGAAAGGGAGGAGGAATTAAGAACCTAGTAACCAGGAGGTAGGCAACTTACATAGGACCGAGGAGGGAAGGAAGAAGCACCAGGAAAAGAATAGTGCCTACCAGAGGGCCAGACCTACCTGAGTCTTCCAGTTAAACTTGGAGATCACATCCTTCCTGCTGCAATTCCTGCTCCAGATGTGGAGGGGATAGAGCTGTACTCACTGATAATGAGTCACAGAGAAAGGGACAGCCTCCCCGACGGTCTAGTTTATTCCACTCTAACTGTTGGTATCATCGCAAGCCTGAGAGATAATGGCAGGTCATCCAAAAGATGACCTACTTTAAATAGTATTTAAAATACTACAAAATTTGTCTAAGAGTCCTGGTATTTCTAGTTCCCAGAGATTTTAGGAGAGATGATTCATCAGCCTAATTTGTGTTCCTGCTGAGGAATCTCCAAGTTTCCCCATTGGTAACTTCTGACTTATAACTACCTGATCTCATCCCATAGAACCCGAGTGATGGAAAGTTCCAGTGAGCAAGGTCTCTAACATCCTGGATGTCACTGTTGCTGTGTGCCAAGTGGTCCACCACTCCCAGTCCTGAGCCCAGGACCCATGCACATCACCAGGAAGTTACAAAACCCTGCCCACCAGAGGCAGCCTCAGCAACATGCACCTCTGAGCCACTTGTCCACTGAATGGCACTGAGCTTCAGTCTGAAAAAAGTGTTCTGGAGCAAGCCCCGTCTCCCTCATTCAAGAGATGGGAAACTGAAAGCTGGGGTGTATGACTCACCTTAAGGCTGAAGGAAAGTTAGTGAAGACTTGGGGCCCAGGAACTCTCGCTCTTAGGCTAGGAGACTTCCAGGATGGGAAAGATGAGAGAAAGCTCAATTGCATCCACTGCTGGGCAGCTCTCAGATGTCTGCAGGCACCACAGTGGAAGTTCGTTTGCCTTTGCCCCTCAAATCTGGTTCCGATTTTATCAGCAGACCTGCCTCCATGTGGCAGCAGGAAAGCAATATTGAGGGCTCTTTCTTCTGGGTTCCAGGCACAGTGGGGGAGCCCCAGGTATAGTGACCACAGGAGGCAGTTGGGCAGGTGATGCCTGACTCACTCCCAACTCAGAATCCCCAGAGCTCCTGCTCCTCATTCACACAACACAAACCCTTGGGTGACTGGATAACATGGACCTGCATTCACAGTGAGAAGCATTTTCTTCTCAGCCTTCTGACAACTTAGATAAGTGTCTTATGTTTCCTCAGGGAACCCCTGGCTGAGCAAGGCTGTGATCTGAGATTAGCCTGGATGAAGGGGATGCAGTCCCTCTTTGATGCTCAAAATAGACCTTGGAGCTTCAAAGGCCTTGAGAAGGTTCCAATCACACTTATGTTTTTTAGGGACTTTGCTTCATGAATCTGGTTAGAGAAAAAGGACAGACACACAGGATAAGGCTGGACATCTCCGGGTACCAGCTGATTGTGAGTTGAGTTCCAGCCACCAGGCTTCTGAGTCAGGTGCGGATGTTATTGACAAGCCATCTTTGAAGAAGGAATAGAGGAAAGAGATTTTGGGCAGAGAGCAGTGTGGTCAGAGGGCCATGGGAATCACACAGGGCAAGATGAAACAAGAGTGATTACTTTGCTCTATCAGTTCCTTGGAGTTGCTACTCCTGAGAACAAGCACATGGAGATAGTCAGAGGCATTGATGGTGCCCCTGGCACCTGATCCTCCTGGTGATAACCAGTTTGTGTACACGTGCCTGAGTCCAGAACCTATTCAGCCTTGTGATAGGCCCAGGATCTCCCTTCTTGGGAAGGCTGACATGGCTCATTGTTGCTAACTCACAACTGAAGTATGGGATGAGGTCATCGTGGCTGACCTGTAGGCCAAGTTCCAAGCATGGGAGGAAGATTGGCAGTGGAAGGGTAGCCATTTATTAAGCTTGGTTACCTTGGTCCTTAGCAGGGACTGCTTCCCACATCTAGAAGGTTTTTCTCCCAGCTTTTTGTATGGCCGGGTCCTTCTCAACATTTAGCATCATCTCAAATGAGTCTCTCTCAGCCTTGCTTTCCCTGGCCACTCCACTCTCACAATCACAGACCCTGATCCAAAAAGTGCCTAGACACTTTCCTCTGTCAAAACAATAGTTATAGTTACCAAAGTGGAAAGGTGGGAGAGGGATAAATTGAGAGTTTGAGATTAATATATGTATGCTACTATAATTAACAGATAATCAACAAAAACCTACTGTACAGCACAGGAATTCTGCTCAATTGTCTGTAATAACTTGTATGGGAAAAGAATCTAAGAAAGAATGGATACATGTGTATGTATAAGGGAATTAATTTCCTATACAACTAATATTCATACAATACTGTAAATCAACTATACTCTTATGTAAATTAAATGCTAAATTTGAAAAAAGAAATGCTTATGTCTAGACCCATGGAATTTTTAGACTCACAGGATTCCAGATATGATGCTGGAGATGGCAGAGTGGGTGCAGAAATCTAGACATTATCTGAGGTTGCATTTTCCTGAGCTTTGGTGTCTTTTGCTTCTAGTGTCACCTTTGATTTCTCTTTGGAGGATCTAATACAAGGGCTCGGAGACACAAGCTGGGTGTTAGTTGAAGAATGAGAGGGAGGTGCTAGTGGGAGAGTGAAATCCCAGTTCCCTACCTTGGCTTCAGGCACGTTTGAGGCACAACTTATGTCCCAGTTCCCTGTGAAAACAGGCTGTAGCTTCCCACTCTACAACTTGCGTGAAATCAGGCCCAACTGGATTCATCCTTTTTCAGGTCTCAGGCTTCCCCAGAGACCTCACTGGTTTCTCTTGGAGAACATTTTTTTTTTTTTAATTTTGGCTGCACTAGGTCTTCATTGCTGCTCAGGACTTCTCTATTTTCACCAATCAGGGGCTACTCTGCAATTGCAGTGCACTGGCTTTTCGATCCTGTGTTTCTTTTGATGCAGATCACAGGCTCTAGGTCACTCTGGCTCCGTAGTTGTGGCCCACCTGCTTAGTTGCCCTGGGGCACTTTCAGTCTTCCCAAACCAGGGCTCAAACGCATATCTTAAGCACTGGATCAAAAGGAAAAACATTCTGGAAAGAATTTGAAATACATCACTTTTACATGAAACTTGGAACCATGGCCTATTTTTGAGCAGACTGATAGAGGATTATCCCGTGCTTCAAGCAACATCCTGAGGTCAGGACTGATTTAGGTTCCCCTCCCAAGTGTTCCTATAGCATCTTCAAGCTGTCCCTGCCGTGTGACTTTGTTATTTTTTGGGTTTCTGAAACCCTCACTAGACCACAGCTTCCAGAGGGCAGGGATGTCACTTGACTCACTTGTAAGTATACGTCAGTAGATCTTCTCTCATTCAGAATAGAATGTCAAGACAAGGCTAACACAAAGATCAGTTATTCTATTATGAGTGTTAGATTACAGGTTCAACTGCTGTAATCAAACCCTAAATAACATTGTCTTAAATACAATACAATTTCAATTCTCTTTCATATAATGTTAGTGCAGGTCTCTCCACAGAGATGAGGACCCACTTCTTTCTTGTCACATCTTCCACCTGTGCTACTTACCTCTCTTTTAACATGCCTGCACCAGCTCCTGTCATTACATCTGCATTCCAGCCAGTGGGACAGAAAATAATACTTCCATTTGCAAGTGACATATCACCTCTTCTCAAATTCCACTGTCCAAAGTAACTTGCATGGTCATAGGGGTGGTAGGTATGCAGAAGGGCAGGGGAATGTGATCCTACTAAAAAACATTCATGATGAGTAACAAGGGCCACCACACTTCATTTATGTCCCTGTTATTCATTCTTCTTTGGTTCTCCCCAATCAGCTCTTCAGCCTGTTTGGGCTGCAGATATGGTTATGGATGAGGTTATAAGAGAGGACATGGCCCAGGCTGTACAAATATGGAGAAAACAAGAAAAGAAAGAAGATAAGAAAGTATAAAAATGCAAAATCTATAGGAAAGCATACTTGTAATCATAATTTTGCATTTGTACAATTTAGGTATAATGGTTGATGAATCAATTTATAGAATAAAAAATAAGAGAAATGTAAAATATAAATATATTCACTAAATCCAACAAAAGAATTAGGCTATATCATATTAAACACAGAATAATATCAGGATTAAGTTTGGGTGCACATTGCAAAAAACTAAAACAACCATAACTTTAGCAAGATAAACTTGATTTTTCTTTCTCACTAAAGAAAAACTGGAGGTGGGCCAGCCAGAGCTTGGGTGATACCCATCTCCAAGGTTACATGATTGTCCAATACAACTGCAGGAGTTCCAGCCATCACAACTAAAATCCAGACAACAGTTAGGAAGAAAGTGGGGAAGAGAAGAGTCTCATCTCTCAGCTAAATCAGCTCCTTGAAAGCAGTCTTCCAAGAAATCCCTCTTACAGATCTGCTTGTATCTCAAAGTCACCAGTCATGACTAAGAGCACGGTGGGCAGGAAATGCAGTCCTGGGGCTACTGGGCTCATGGCTATATGACAAACCATTTTCAGTTTTGAAAGAGAAGCAGAGAATAGATCATTTTGTAGGTAGCCAGCAGTGCCTACCTTGAAGAATAAACCCAATGGATTAGGCTGTATGGCTGGACACAGTGTAGGAGCCAGGAGGAAAAACAGCTAGATGGATCTGAAAAAGAGACAGACTGGTCAGTAGACTTCTTCTAAGGACTTAAATGAGGATTATACATACCACATGATCCAATTTGGTTTGAAAACTGCTTTTCAGCTCAGGTCCCAAATCTCTCTCAATTCTTCAGCTTCTTGTCTTTGTTACCTCACATTGTGACCTACCTGTCTCACCTTCCTTAATTCTGTTCACATCACTTCTCCATCCAGTCACCAGCATTATAAGATCCAGTACTGAGGAGTTAGCAACACTTTCTAGAAGTGGGTAGAAACACAATGTCTATTTCTACTTTAGTATTTGTTTGTCCTGATCAAGTCTTTTGAAGGACTGAGATGGCTAGAATAATGGAGATCCCATGGTTCCTCTAAAGTCCCAACCAAGATTGTGACTACTTTGGACTTAGAGGGGATACGTTCACTTTTGTATCCATAGGTCTTAGCAGAACAGTAAGTCCCCTGTATATGAACAAGTTACATTTCAAAAGCGTGTTCAAAAATACCCACTTATTCATAAGTCCAGCAAAGTTACTTAGGTAGCGGACTAAGACAATTGGCTATATATTACTGTGGTTTAATAGCTTTATGATAATTTTCACACAAATAATACATAAAAGCAAACACAAACAATGAAAGAACCATTTCTAATCTTGCAGTACCTGGATAGGGCATGGCAACCTAGTCCAGTATTCTTGTCTAGAGAATCCCCATTGCAAGAGGAGCTTCATGGACTACAATCCATAGGTTGCAAAAGTAAAATACAGCTGAACAGCCAAGCACACCTTTAGAAATAGAATAGTAGTACCATCTACATTACCACTGCATTTATGCTTCCTTTCAGACAGTGTAGGCTTGAAATAAAAATATTGCACTATTGTACTCCATACAGTTATACACAGTTCAGTTCAGTTAAGTCGCTCAGTCGTGTCCGACTCTTTGCGACCCCATGAATTGCAGCACCCCAGGCCTCTCTGTCCATCACCAACTCCCGGAGTCTATCCAAACCCATGTCCATAGAGTCGGTTATGCCATCCAACCATCTCATCCTCTGTCATCCCCTTCTCCTCCAGCCCCAATCCCACCCAGCATCAGGGTCTTTTCCAATGAGTCAACCCTTCGCATGAGGTGGCCAAAGTTTTGGAGCTTCAGCTTCAACATCAGATCTTCCAATGAACACCCAGGATTGATCTCTTTTAGGATGGATTGATTGGATCTCCTTGCAGTTCAAGGGACTCTCAAGAGTCTTCTCCAACACCACAGTTCAAAAGCATCAATTCTTCGGCTCTCAGCTTTCTTCACCATGCAACTCTCACATCCATACATGACCGCTGGAAAAACCATAGCCTTGACTAGACGGACTTTAGTTGGCAAAGTAATGTCTCTGCTTTTCAATATCCTATCTAGGTTGGCCATAACCTTCCTTCCAAGGAGTAAGCTTCTTTAAATTTGATGGCTGCAATCACCATCAGCAGTGATTCTGCAGCCCATAAAAATAAAGCCTGACACTGTTTCCACTGTTTCCCCATCTATTTCCCATGAAGTGATGGGACCAGATGCCATGATCTTGGTTTTCTGAACGTTGAGCTTTAAGCCAACTTTTTCACTCTCCTCTTTCACCTTCATCAAGAGGCTCTTTAGTTCTTCTTCACTTTCTGCCATAAGGGTGATGTCATCTGCATATCTGAGGTTATTGATATTTCTCCCGGCAATCTTGATTCCAGCTTGTGATTCTTCCAGCCCGGCGTTTCTCATGATGTGCTCTGCATATAAGTTAAATAAGCAGGGTGACAATATACAGCCTTGACGTACTCCTTTTCCTATTTGGAACCAGTCTGCTGTTCCATGTCCAGTTCTAACTGTTGCTTCCTGACCTGCATACAGGTTTCTCAAGAGACAAGTCAGATGGTTTGGTGTTCCCATCTCTTTTAGAATTTTCCACAGTTTATTGTGATCCACACAGTCAAAGGCTTTGGCATAGTCAATAAAGCAGAAATGGATGTTTTTCTGGAACTCTCTTGCTTTTTCAATGATCCAGCTATTATTGGCAATTTGATCTCTGGTTCCTCTGCCTTTTCTAAAACCAGCTTGAACATCTGGAAGTTCACGGTTCACATATTGCTGAAGCCTGGCTTGGAGAATTTTGAGCATTACTTTACTAGCATGTGAGATGAGTGCAATTCTGCAGTAGTATGAGCATTTTTTGGCATTGCCTTTCTTTGGGATTGGAATGAAGACGGACCTCTTTCAGTCTTGTGGCCACTGCTGAGTTTTCCAAATTTGCTGGCATATCGAGTGCAGCACTTTCAGAGCATCATCTTTCAGGATTTGAAATAGCTCAACTGGAATTCCATCACCTCCACTAGCTTTGTTCATAGTGATGCTTTCTAAGGCCCACTTGACTTCACATTCTAGGATGTCTGGCTCTAGGTGAGTGATCACACCATCATGATTATCTGGGTCGTGAAGATCTTTTTTGTATAGTTCTTCTGGGTATTCTTGCCACCTCTTCTTAATATCTTCTGCTTCTGTTAGGTCCATACCATTTCTGTCCTTTATCGAGCCTATCTTTGCATGAAATGTTCCTTTGGTATCTCTAATTTTCTTGAAGAGATCTCTAATCTTTCCCAATCTGTTGTTTTCCTCTATTTCTTTGCACAGATCGCTGAGGAAGGCTTTCTTATCTCCCCTTGCTATTCTTTGGAACTCTGCATTCAGATGAGAATATCTTTCCTTTTCTCCTTTGCTTTTCGCTTCTCTTCTCTTCCTAGCTATCTGTAAGGCCTCCTCAGACAGCCATTTTGCTTTTTTGCATTTCTTTTCCACGGGGATTTTCTTGATCCCTGTGTCCTGTACAAGGTCACGAACCTCTGTCCATAGTTCATCAGGCACTCTGTCTATCAGATCTCGTCCCTTAAATCTATTTGTCATTTCCACTGTATACTCACAAGGGATTTGATCTAGGTCATACCTGAATCGTCTAGTGGTTTTCCCTACTTTCTTCAATTTAAGTCTGAATTTGGCAATAAGGGGTTCATGATCTGAGCCACAGTCTGCTCCCGGTCTTGTTTTTGCTGACTGTATAGAGCTTCTCCATCTTTGGCTGCAAACAATATAACCAATCTGATTTCGGTGTTGACTATCTGGTGATGTCCACGAGTAGAGTCTTCTCTTGTGTTGTTGGAATAGGGTGTTTGCTATTACCAGTGCGTTCTCGTGGTAAAACTCTATTAGCCTTTGCCCTGCTTCATTCTGTACTCCAAGGCCAAACTTGCCTGTTATGCCAGGTGTTTCTTGACTTCCTACTTTTGCATTCCAGGCACAGAAAAGTACACAAAAGCGCAATCACTTGTGTGGGATGTTCCCACAACAATGTGTGTCAGATCTGGGAACTAACTGATGTGATTGCCCATGCAAATGGACTTTTACATGTTTAAAAGTTTTCAACTTGAAGGTTTGTGTGTAACAAGCTTGCTGGATATGTTTTCAGTGAATGTATGTAGTGAATGAACAAAAGAAGAGAGTAAGCAGCTGCCTATTCTTTCCCTTTTGAATGTATTTTGGCCACGCTATATAAAAATTCCATTGAGTATAACTGAGGCCCAGTGTATGGGAACATCGCTGCAAGTGACAGAGGCCTAGCATCCCAGAAGGTGGGACAAGAGACATATTTGGTTAAAAAGAGCCAGAGGTGCAAAATAGCAGGAAACACGTTTTCACTGGTGTATGTGAAAGACTTGGCAAATATCAACCAGATTTGTTTGTAGTGATTCAACTGTGGTTCAGAAGAGCAGTCCCTGTTGCTCAGGATGAACAATAGAGGAGAAGAGAGAGGAGACTCAACCGTAAATATCAAACACGTATCCCAGGTCAGGAATGTCTAGTATTGAAGAGCTGTAAGTCCTGTCCATTTGTCTGCTCCTTCCTTGGAAGAATTAGAGTAGTAAAAGAGGGAAGGTCGGCACTATGCTATCACCTTATTCTTCTTCTGTCCAGTGAACATTGACTTCTAATGCAATTTCTTTATAAACAGAGGATGTACTTTGCATGATTGAAGCCTTCTAATTTATTGTCCCTTATAAACTTTTGGGGCTATTCTGTGCCCAGGCACATTGGACCATGGGGCCTGGCAGGCTCTGTTTCAGCTGCAGAGTGTAGTGCTTGGGAATCTGCTGTCGTCTGGGGCCTGGGTTATATCTTTAGTCTGGGTTCATATCTGAGGGGTTAACTCAACTCGGGTTTAATTCTATCATCTTACTCTTTATCTTCAATTTGTCCCATGTTCTAGACCATCTGACATGTCCCTTGAGAAACCTATATGCAGGTCAGGAAGGAACAGTTAGAACTGGACATAGAAAAACAGACTGGTTCCAAATAGGAAAAGGAGTACATCAAGGCTGTATATTGTCACCCTGCTTATTTAACTTATATGCAGAGTACATCATGAGAAACGCCGGGCTGGAAGAATCACAAGCTGAAATCAAGATTGCTGGGAGAAATATCAATAATCTCAGATATGCGGATGACACCACCCTTATGGCAGAAAGCGAAGAAGAACTAAAGAGCCCCTTGATGAAAGTGAAAGAGGAGAGTGAAAAAGTTGGCTTAAAGCTCAACATTCAGAAAAATAAGATCATGGAATCTGGTCCCATCATTTCATGGGAAATAGATGGGGAAACAGTGGAAACAGTGTCAGACTTTATTTTTTTGGGCTCCAAAATCACCACTGATGGTGATTGCAGCCATAAAATTAAAAGACGCTTACTCCTTGGAAGGAAGGTTATGACCAACCTAGATGGCATATTTAAAAGCAGAGACACATTACGTTGCCAACAAAGGTCCGTCTAGTCAAGGCTATGGTTTTTCCAGTAGTCATGTATGGATGTGAGAGTTGGACAGTGAAGAAAGCTGAGTGCCGAAGAATTGATGCTTTTGAACTGTGGTGTTGGAGAAGACTCTTGACAGTCCCTTGGACTGCAAGGAGATCCAACCAGTCCATCCTAAAGGAGATCAGTCCTGGGTGTTCATTGGAAGGACTGATGTTGAAGCTGAAACTCCAATACTTTGGCCACCTCATGCGAAGGGTTGACTCATTGGAAAAGACACTAATGCTGGGAAGGATTGGGGGCAGGAGGAGAAGGGGATGACAGAGGATGAGTTGGTTGGATGGCATCACCAACTCGATCGACATGGGTTTGGGTAAACTCCAGAAGTTGGTGATGGACAGGGAGGTCTGACGTGCTACAATCCATGGGTTCGCAAGAGTCAGACACGACTGAACGACTGAACTGAACTGAGCTTCTTTCCATTTCTCTTTTTATCGCTGACTTCTTTGTGACTGAGTAGTTTTTAAGATTCCCTTCTATATCCTTTGTCACTGTATTAACTATAACTGTTTTTTAAGTAGTTTTAAGATCCATGGTATGGTATGCATCTTTAACTTGCCAGTCTATCATCATTAATTATGATAATTATTAATAATTATTAAAGTATTTTTTATCATTTCTTTGACTGTGTTGGGTCTTAGTGTGGCATGCAGGATCTTCCCTATGGAATGGGTTCTCTGTTTGAGGAGGACAAGCTCAGTATTTGCAGCATGTAAGCTCTATTTGAGACATGCAGGCTTAGTTGCTCTGTGGCATGTGGGATCTTACTTCCCAGGCAAAGAACAAGCCAGCATCCCCTGCACTGCAAGTTCAGTTCAGTTCATTTCAGTCGCTCAGTCGTGTCTGACTCTCTGTGACCCCATGAATTGCAGCACGCCAGGCCTCTCTGTCCATCACCAACTCCCGGAGTCCACCCAAACCCATGTTCATCGAGTCGGTGATGCCATCCAACCATCTCATCCTCTGTCGTCCCCTTCTCCTCCCGCCCCCAATCCTACCCAGCATTAGGGTCTTTTCCAATGAGTCAACCCTTCGCATGAGGTGGCCAAAGTATTGGAGTTTCAGCTTCAACATCAGACCTTCCAATGAACACCCAGGATTGATCTCTTTTAGGATGGATTGATTAGATCTCCTTGCAGTTCAAGGGACTCTCAAGAGTCTTCTCCAACACCACAGTTCAAAAGCATCAATTCTGCGGCGCTCAGCTTTCTTCACCGTCCAACTCTCACATCCATACATGACTACTGGAAAAACCATAGCCTTGACTAGATGGACTTTTGTTGGCAAAGTAGTGTCTCTGCTTTTAAACATGCTATCTAGGTTGGTCATAACCTTCCTTCCAAGGAGTAAGCGTCTTTTAATTTCATGGCTGCAGTCACCATCAGCAGTGATTTTGGAGCCCAAAAAAGTAAAGTCTGACACTGTTTCCACTGTTTCCCCATCTATTTCCCATGGAGTGATGGGACCAGATGCCATGATCTTGGTTTTCTGAACGTTGAGCTTTAAGCCAACTTTTTCACTCTCCTCTTTCACCTTCATCAAGAGGCTCTTTAGTTTTTCTTCACTCTCCGCCATAAGGGTGGTGTCATCCGCATATCTGAGGTTATTGATATTTCTCCCGGCAATCTTGATTCCAGCTTGTGTTTCTTCCAGCCCAGCGTTTCTCATGATGTACTCTGCATATAAGTTAAATAAGCAGGGTGACAATATACAGCCTTGACGTACTCCTTTTCCTATTTGGAACCAGTCTGTTTTTCTATGTCCAGTTCTAACTGTTGCTTCCTGACCTGCATACAGGTTTCTCAAGAGACAGGTCAGATGGTCTGGTATTCCCATCTCTTTCAGAATTTTCCACAGTTTATTGTGATCCACACAGTCAAAGGCTTTGGCATAGTCAATAAAGCAGAAAAAGATGTTTTTCTGGAACTCTCTTGCTTTTTCGATGATCCAGCGGTTATTGGCAATTTGATCTCTGGTTCCTCTGCCTTTTCTAAAACCAGCTTGAACATCTGGAAGTTCAGGGTTCACGTATTGTTGAAGCCTGGCTTGGAGAATTTTGAGCATTACTTTACTAGCGTGTGAGATGAGTGAAATTGTGTGGTAGTTTGAGCATTCTTTGCCATTGCCTTTCTTTGGGATTGGAACGAAAACTGACCTTTTCCAGTCCTATGGCCACTGCTGAGTTGTCCAAATTTGCTGACATATTGAGTGCAGCACTTTCACAGCATCACCTTTGAGGATTTGAAATAGCTCAACTGGAATTCCATCACCTCCACTAGCTTTGTTCGTAGTGATGCTGTCTAAGGCCCACTTAACTTCACATTCCGGGATGTCTGGCTCTAGGTGAGTGATCACACCATCGTGATTATCCGGGTCATGAAGATCTTTTTTGTATAATTCTTCTGGGTATTCTTGCCACCTCTTCTTAATATCTTCTGCTTCTGTTAGGTCCATACCATTTCTGTCCTTTATCGAGCCTATCTTTGCATGAAATGTTCCTTTGGTATCTCTAATTTTCTTGAAGAGGTCTCTAGTCTTTCCCAATCTGTTGTTTTCCTCTATTTGTTTGCACTGATCGCTGAGGAAGGCTTTCTTATCTCTCCTTGCTATTCTTTGGAACTCTGCATTCAGATGAAAATATCTTTCCTTTTCTCCTTTGCTTTTCGCTTCTCTTCTCTTCCTAGCTATCTGTAAGGCCTCCTCAGACAGCCATTTTGCTTTTTTGCATTTCTTTTCCATGGGGATTTTCTTGATCCCTGTGTCCTGTACAAGGTCACGAACCTCTGTCCATAGTTCATCAGGCACTCTGTCTATCAGATCTCGTCCCTTAAATCTATTTGTCACTTCCACTGTATACTCATAAGGGATCTGATCTAGGTCATACCTGAATCGTCTAGTGGTTTTCCCTACTTTCTTCAATTTAAGTCTGAATTTGGCAATAAGGGGTTCATGATCTGAGCCACAGTCTGCTCCCGGTCTTGTTTTTGCTGACTGTATAGAGCTTCTCCATCTTTGGCTGCAAACAATATAACCAATCTGATTTCGGTGTTGACCATCTGGTGATGTCCACGAGTAGAGTCTTCTCTTGTGTTGTTGGAATAGGGTGTTTGCTATTACCAGTGCGTTCTCGTGGTAAAACTCTATTAGCCTTTGCCCTGCTTCATTCTGTACTCCAAGGCCAAACTTGCCTGTTACGCCAGGTGTTTCTTGACTTCCTACTTTTGCATTCCAGTCCCCTATAATGAAAAGGACATCTTTTTTGGGTGTTAGTTCTAGAAGGTCTTGTAGGTCTTCATAGAACCGTTCAACTTCAGCTACTTCGGCGTTACTGGTCAGGGCATAGACTTGGATTACCGTGATATTGAATGGTTTGCCTTGGAAACGAACAGAGATCATTCTGTCGTTTTTGAGATTGCATCCAAGTACTGCATTTCGGACTCTTTTGTTGACCATGATGGCTACTCCATTTCTTCTAAGGATTCTTTCCCACAGTATCCCTGCATCGCAAAGGAGATCCTTAACCATTGGACCACCACGGAAGTCCCTATATTTACCTTTTAATATATATTACATGTTTATCATTTTGGGTACTGTTCATTCCCCTGTAGATCCAGACTTCCACTTCCTTTTAAATTTCTTCTGACTTGAGACCTTTTAAAAAACATTTATTACATTGGTCTGTTGGTGGTGATGCAGACTTGTAGTTGTTGTATGTCTGAGAAAGTATTTTATCTTGTTTTTGATATGTATTTTTCTTGGTTATAGAATTCTGAGTCAATTATATTTCTCTCAGCATTTTAATATATGGTGCCAGTGTCCTCTGGCTAACATTGTTTCATATGCCTAATCTGCTGTCATTCCCATTTTTTGTTCTACTGTGTCTCTTTTTTCTTCTGGTTGCATTTCTTTAGTTGATTGTTTTAAACAATGAATTATGATGTGCCTTTGTATAGTTGTCATATTTCTTGTCCTTGAGTTAATTGAGCTTCTGTGTTAATGGGTCTAAAGCTTTCATCAATCTGGAAATTTTTCAGCCAGTAATTCTGAAGTCCTTTTCTCTATTCTCCTGTCTTTCACTTCCTCTGCGATTCCATTTACATATATGTTCGTATTCTAAAAGTTCTTTCAAAGCTCTGGGATGCACAATTAATTTTCTCCCACAGCCTTTCCATTCCTATTTTCCATGTCTCTATTTAACATACTCAATAGTCTTCAGCTGCATGAATATAAAGATTATTGTTGCAGTAAGCATTTTAATGTCCTTCCCAGCTAATTATGTAATGTATATTTTAACTGTGTTTTCACTAATTGACTTTTCCCTCATTATGGATATTTTCTAGCTTCTTTACACATCTTAAATTTTTTGCTTTTTAAATTTATTTATTTGTCTTAATTAGAGGATAATTACTCTACAATATTGTGATGGAACAAGGACAAATACTTTCACAATTCTTAGGGAAATTTTAAATTGGATATTGGATATGGTCATTTTTAGCCTTTGGATGCTGGATATTTTTTAAATTTTATAAATTGTTCCTGGCACTGTTTGCAAACACTGTTAATTTCTTGGAAACCATTGTATTTTTTGAAGGCTTGCTGTTTAGTTTTTTTAGCTGAGATGAGACCAGCCTTTAGAAAAGCTTTACTATTCCCCACTAGCAAGAGAGTATTGTCTTCAGGGCCCTACTGATGTCATGGGAATTATGAGTAATTTACACTCTGCTGGGTGGAGACACAACTAGACTTGACTCAATTTGAGGCTCAAGGATTGTTCCCTATAATTCTGACCAGTTCTATCAAGTCTCTGCTGAAAACTGGAGAGGTATCACCTGTACACTCCCACAGTTTGGCCTGTGTAGCTCTCTCCTGTGAACCCTAACTATCTAGAGTCTCAGATTTCTCTTCTTGGGGAGACTGTTTGTCTCTGCCTAGATACCCCTTACATGTATGTGTTGGAATCTGTTTCTAGTTTTGTGGAAATTGTAGAACTAACCTGCTTGCTCTCTGCCTAAGTAATCCATTCTCTGCTGCCTGATGTTTGATGTAAAGAAATGCTCTTTCATTTATCTTGTCTACTTCGGAGTTGTTTGAGACAAGAGGATAAATGTGCCCTTTGCTCTGCTATTTCTACGAAAATGGAGGTCCTCCTGCAATGAAAACTCACTGAATGTCTTGTGAATGTTAGGCACTGACTACTGGGCATGGGTGCAGACTTGATTGTAGATATGTGCTGGTGCCATGGGGAGCCCAAGTCTTGCTGGAGAAACATGCCAATTACAAATAACATTTGCTATGTGGTTGGTTCAGTTCGATTCAGTCGCTCCATCACACCAACTCTTTGCAACATCATGGACTGCAGCTCGCCAGGACTCGCTGTCCTTCACCAACTCCTGGAGCTTGCTCAAACTCATGTCCATCGAGTCGGTGATGCCATCCAACCATCTCATCCTCTATTGTCCTCTTCTCCTCCTGCCTTCAATCTTTCCCAGTAATAGGGTCTTTTCTAATGAGTAAGTCATTCACATCAGTTGGCCAACGTATTAGAGCTTCAGCTTCAGCATCAGTCCTTCCAATGAATATTCAGGACTGATTTCCTTTAGAATTGACTGGTTTGATCTCCTTGCAGTGCAAGGGACTCTCAAGAGTCTTGTTCAACACCACAGTTCAAAAGCATCAATTCTTCATTGCTCACCATTCTTTATGGTCCAACTGTCACATCCATACATACAACTGGAAAATCATAGCTTTGATTATAGTGAACTTTTTCAGCAAAGTAATGTCTCTGCTTTTAAAAATTCTGTCTAGGTTTGTCATAGCTTTTCTTCAAATGAGCAAGCATCTTTTAATTTCATGGCTTCAGTCATCATCTGCAGTGATTTTGGAGCTCCCCAAAATAAAGTCTCTCACTGTTTCCATTGTTTCCCCATCTATTTGCCATGAAGTGGTGGGACCAAATGCCATGATCTTCATTTTCTGAATGTGGAGTTTAAGCCAGATGTTTCTCCTCTTTCACTTTCATCAATAGGTTCTTTAGGTCCTCTTCATTAGGGTGGTGTCTTCTGCATATCTGAGGTTATTGATATTGTTCCAAGCAATCTTGATTCCAGATTATGCTTCATCCAGTTGGGCATTTCCCATGATGTACTCTGCATATAAGTTAAATAAGCAGGGTGGCAATATACAGCCTTTACCTACTCCTTTCCTGATTTGGAACTAGTCCGTTGTTCCATGTTCAGTTCTAACTGTTGCTTCTTGACCTGCATACAGATTTCTCAGAAGGCAGGTAAGAGGCTCTGGTATTCCCATGTGTGTAAGTTTTCCACAGTCAGTTATGATCCACACAGTAAAAGGCTTTTGCATGGTCAATAAAGCAGAAGTAGGTGTTTTTCTGGAATTCTCTTCCATTTTCTATGATCCAACGGATGTTGGCAATTTGATCTCTGGTTCCTCTGTCTTTTCTAAATCCAGCTTGAGCATATGGAAGTCACAGTTCATCTACTGTTGAAGACTTGCTTGGAGAAATTACTTTGGTAGCAAGTGAGATGAGTGCAACTGTGTGGTAGCTGAACATTCTTTGAAATCACCTTTCTTTGGGATTGGAATGAAAACAAACATTCCAGTCCTGTGGCCACTGTTGTGTTTTCCAAATTTGCTGACATATTGACTGCAGCACTTTAACAGCATCATCTTTTAGTATTTGAAATAGCTCAACTTCAATTCCATCACCTCCACTAGCTTTGCTCGCAGTTATGCTTCTGAAGGCCCACTTGACTTCGCATTTCAGGATGTCTAGCAGTCCATGGAGTTGCAAAGAGTCGGACACAACTGAGCGACTTCACATTCACTTTTCACTTTCATACATTGGAGAAGGAAATGGCAACCCACTCCAATGTTCTTGCCTGGAGAATCCCAGGGGCGGGGGAGCCTTGTGGGCTGCCGTCTATGGGGTCGCACAGAGTTGGACACGACTGAAGCAACTTAGCAGCAGCAGCAGCAACAGCAGCTCTAGGTGAGATTTCACATCATTGTGGTTATCTGCATCATTAATATCTTTTTTTGTACAGTTCTTCTATGTATTCCCTCAACTTCTTCTTAATATATTCTGCTTCTGTTAGATCCATGCCATTTTGCTCTTTTATTGTGTCCATCTTTGCATGAAATATTTCCTCTCTACCTCTGATTTCCTTGAAGATATCTCTAGTCTTTCCCATTCTATTGTTTTCCTCGATTTCATTACACTGATCACTTAGGCAGGTTTTTTTTTTTTTAATATCTTCTTGTTATTCTTTGGAACTCTGCATTCAGATGGGTAAGTCTTGTTTTTCTCTTTTGCCTTTTGCTTCTCTTCTTTTCTAAGTTGTTTCTAAGGCCTCCTCCCTCAGACAAGAATTTTGCCTTTTTGCATTTCATTTTCTTGGGGATGGTCTTGATGTGGTATGTAGAGAACAAAATATGAAGATCACTGCATCCAGGTCCAGTACTTCATGGCAAATACCTGAAGAAACAATGAAAACATTGACAGACTTTGTTTTCCTGGGCTCCAAAATCACTGCAGATAGAGAATGTAATTGTGAAAAAACAGATGCTTCCTCCCTGGAAGAAAAGCTATGAAACCCTTGACAGCATACTAAAAAGCAGAGACATTACTTTACCAGCAGAGGTCTGGATAGTCAAAGCAATGGTTTTCCCAGAAGTAGTGAGTGAATGTTAGAGTTGGACCATAAACAAAGCTGAGCACCGAAGAATTGATGCTTTTAAACTGTGGTGTTGGACAAGACTCCTGAGAGTCCGTTGGACTGCAAGGAGATTGAACCAGTCCATCTTAAAGGAAATAAGTCTTAAATATTCATTGGAAGGACCGATGCTGAAGCTGATCTCCAATACTTTGGCCACCTGATGGGAAGAACTGACACATTAGAAAAGACCCACATGCATGGAAGATTAAAGGCAGGAGACAAAGGGGAAGACAGAAGACGAAATTCTTGGGTGGCATCACCGACTTGATGAACATGAGTTTGAGCAACCTCAGGGAGTTGGTGACAGACAGGGAGGGCTGGTGTGCTGCACCCCATGATATAGCAAAGAATTGGACACGACTGAGAGACTGAACTGAACTGAAGTGCAGAGGACAATCAGGGAGCAAGCAGAAGTCTTTGGGGAAGGAGGAAAGAACAATTCCAGGATAGCTGACAATGATAGGTCGGCAGGCATTTTCAAGCAGAAGAAGCTGTAGGGAAGCAATTCTAGGCCAGGAGGAGAGAATGGTAAGAGAAAGGTAGGGAGGCAGTGCTGGGATTTCCCAGAGGACAAGACCCCTGTTATAACAAACTTCATCAATGCTCAATATTATTAGGTGATTGGACACATGAGTTTTGTTTTGGAAGTGGTAGAGCAATATTCAATGGAAGGACTGATGCTGAAAATGAAGCTCCAACATTTAGGGCATCTGATGTGAAGAGCCAGCTCATTGGAAGAGACCCTGATGTTGGGAAAGATTGTGGGCAGAAGGAGAGGGATCAAAAGGATGAGATGGTGAGATGGCCTCACTGAATCAATGGACATAAGCTTGAGGAAACTCTGGAAAATTGTGAAAGACAGGGAAGCCTGTTTTGCCGCTGTACATGTAATCACAAATGGTCAGATATGGCTTAGCAACTGAACAATACCCATGAGAACAGAGGGTCCAGTCAAACCTGTGGCCCTGGTAGGAGTGGAGAAAGACTTAGGTGGAAGGGGAAACTTCCCATCCTCTGGTGCAAGCCCTTGAATCCAAGGCAAGGAGCACAAGATTTTGAATGTGTTACCAAACATTGTTTTTTAAAAAAACAAAAAACTGTTTCTGCAGGAGTGAGAGTGTTGGCTGAGTTTGTACTCTAGATTTTACTGAGGGATGTGGAAGGGATCTGGAGTGGGCAGAGTCTGCAAAAACCAGGTGGCCAGCTGCTGGAGGGCCAGGCTTGTGGTACACTTTCTTCACTAGGTGGAAAACGAATCCAGAAAAAGTGTCCCTTCTGGAGTGTACATGCCAATGTATCACATTGTTTCAACAGATCACTTCAATGTTGTTTTGGGGCAAGCAAGAACTGCATGATTGGTGGTTTGCTTGTGTCAATTCCTGTGGGTAGTTAGAGGATTAAATGTCTGGTTAATTCTTTGCATGGTTGGATTCTTTGCATGGTTGGAATCATGCTTGGGAAAGGAAACTATATCAGGTCCACTCATATTTCGTCATTAAACAGCAAGCATAGGAAGGTTTCTAAAGCAACTGCAGGTATTTTAAACATGAGGGGCCATATGGGGACAGTTGCATTTAGCAGGCTGAGATTGGACTGTGCAGGTTGCCATACTTGTTGCTATCTGGAGATGTGGGAAACTGACAAGAGACTCAAAGCCTTACAACTCTCCTTGCAGTGTGATTTCAGGGGAGACGTTGACAAGGAAAGGCTGACTGGTAAGGCTGGGAAGGGAGTAATCTGAGTCAGTAATCATTAGCTCTTGTGGGAGCCCAGAAAACAGAAACATCGGCTCAATCAGAGTTCTGTGTCATGGTTCAGAAATAGATGTCATTTGGCGTGAATAAATATTTAGCCTTGGGGATGACAGCCATAACCTTTAAACAGAAGATTTCATTCTCCCCAGGTGGCAGAATAAATCATATTTGTTCCAGACTCAGGAACACAAAAACCCGTCTCAGGGCCACTTATTCTTTGCAGGCACTCATGCAATCTAAAAGGTGTAATTATCATCATGGTGCCCATTTTCCAGATGAAAAAGCTGAAGTTAAGGGACTTGACCAAGTTCACACACCTAAGCAGATTCTTCAGATTCCCTTATACAACAAGGAGATCAAATCAGCCAATCTTAAAGGAAATCAACCTCTAACCCCGGCTGTCTCAGCTGAAGCATCTACTGAGGCCTTCCAGGAGGAAAGAAGTGATGCTTCCACTGCAAAAGTGCCTAACCATGGCAGCTCCAAGTAAATAGTTTGGAGCCCCCTCCCTGGAGGAAGCCTAGAAAAGCTGAAGGCTCTGTGTACCCTGGGTCCCCTGATACATGAGTTGCATTCATCCCAGCAGCATTGGAGGCCAAGGAAGAGACATTCTGGGCCCTGGAGGAGTGGGATGGTTCAGGGATCCACCGGGGCATTCAATTACCAAGTAGGACTGGAAAGGACAGAGCAGGCATATGTAGCAGAGAGCTGGTGACTGGGGTGTGGGAACAAAAGGGAACCAGCTCTGCATGAAGTCCCTCACCCAAACTCCCCTGGAGGAGAAGCCCAGTGATAAGTTCATCTGAGATGGGACGAAGAGAGTCTGTTTCATTACCCCTTCTAATTCCTCTGAATGAGGATCTGGTGGAGTTGGTGGGTCATCACAAACTCTTCCATGGCCTAGACCATCCCCTAGTCACCCTCCTTGGGGCTGCCTCTCCCCAGCTTCAGCCACGTAGTTCTGGAGGAAATTGGCAATCATGTGTGCTACTGGGTCAGGGCCACATGCCCATGTAAAGCCAATCACAGGACCCCATGGCCCTGCCAGGATGGCTGATCTAGGGCTGTACACGTGACGTGAGGTGGGTCATTCAGAGAACACCCTTGAACTCTGATGTCTCTGAGCTTCTTTAGTAACTAGTTGATGCCTTCAGGATATAAACCCAAGGCAGGTAGCTTGGACTCCCTTACTACATGTGGAAGCCTTAAGGAAGAAATTTCTCAGGTAAGATCATCAAAGAAAATGGAAGGGAAAGAGAGAGGGTGAGAAAGAGAAAACTGATGACTTCTGATTTCTTGGGTCCAGTCACTGAGATTTTTGTATTTGCTCTGATTCTTGTGTCCTGGATTCCCAGAATCATTTCACTGAGTCTCCCCTTTTTGTGAAGCCAGTTGAGGTGTCTCATCTCAACTGTGATTCAGACTTTGTTCTAGATCCTTCCTGATCATTGTACACCTCCCAGACACAAACAGAGGCACCCATTTGTTTCAGCACCATTAAGAATGAAAACCTTTATTATTTACTGAGAATAAGGTTTGCAGACCACCAAATACAGTTCACCAGCATCCTGTGCAGAAGTGCCCTAAGTGTGAGTGAGTGCATGTTAGGAGCGGCCTTACTGACTCCTGGGCCACTCCAAGCATTTACACTGCCCGTGCCAGGCCAATCCTGTCATTTACTCGATCAAAGACCGAGAAATACAGCCTCAGGAAGACGTCACCCAGGATCCAGGTCTCTGTAGCTGTACTGAATCTGCTCTCTTTAAAGGTGGTATAGCAGCGGCCTCTAGAATTCTGGGGGAGTCAGGGACACACACCAGTCAGCCTGAGCCCTTACCTGCAACTCCCCCTAATATCCAGACCCAGCACAATTCTTCATTTTACTTCCCTATTTGGTAGGTATCAAGGGGTTTCTCAGCAGCAGGGGATGTCAGAGCTCATCCAATAACATAAAGAGCCAAAACATGCAGTTGCCATGAGGAAGGTTGTGGGGAAGGGAGGACTGGGAGTTGGGGATACAGAGGAATGATAAACAACAAAGCCCTGCTGTAGACCATAAGGAACTATATTCAATATGCAGTGATAAAGCAGATGAAAAAGAATAAAAATACAAATGTATATTTTTTATGTGTATCACTGAGTCACATTGCTGTGCAGCAGAACTTCAGGCAACACTGAAGATCAGCCTCACTTCAATACATTTTTTAGAAAAGAACAAGAGTGCCCATAGTTCTCCTCACTCCCTGTTTCTTTCCTTCTGACTCCTGCTCCTTGTTTTCTCTGCAGAGAATGCCGGTTCTCCTCCTGCGTCCC
The DNA here is from genome assembly GCF_054371585.1 of Giraffa tippelskirchi. Taxonomy (NCBI): domain Eukaryota; kingdom Metazoa; phylum Chordata; class Mammalia; order Artiodactyla; family Giraffidae; genus Giraffa; species Giraffa tippelskirchi. The sequence goes on along the minus strand of NC_137284.1, from coordinate 11,238,210 downwards.
CACAATCTGGACTTTATTTAAAAACTTTATTTTATATTGCAGTATAGCTGATTAACAATATCATGAGTTTCAGGTGGACAGTAAAGAGACTCAACCGTATGTATCCATGCACCCTGGGCCCAGAGATACCCCTCCCATCCAGGCTGTCATATAACTGAGAGGAGTTCCCTATTCTACACACTAATTCCTTGTTCGTTATCCATCTTACCTATAGCAGTGCCCACAACACGTTCTTGAAGACTTAACTCAGGAACTCTGGGAAGCCTCCTTCGGCCCACACTCACCCTCTTTGGCCACTCCAGGCTTAGTTGGGTAATGTACTCTGCTTCCCCATCCCCACCGGTCAGTCCATAGCCTTCATCACCCGAGTAATTCCCCACGCCCCAATGCAGACCACCTTGGGTGGCCATTTGCATGGAATCCAGAGCACTTATGCCTAGAACCAAGCAACCCTCCATATGGCTCCATGAGTTTGTGGTTTTAGAATTCCTGAAATTCCTTCCCTTCCTCAAAGCCTCCTTTGAGCCCATCAACCTGCTCTGAACTCCCTCAGGGATCTGACATGAAGCCTCCACCCTGTGCTGGGGCTGAGCAGTCACTGTGCACCCTTTATTCACCTTAGCATCCAACCTTCCCACAGAGGGGTCAGGTACCCCAACTCCCAAAGGAAGCATGTGGCCACAGCAAGGGGAAGATGCAGGAGAGAACTAGGCTGACCATAAAATTTATCATCCAAGCCAGGAAAACTGCGAGAAGGGAAGGGAGACTGGTAATCCTTATGGTGGGACATCACACTGGGACTGTCCCCAGCCATTCTCCTTGTCACATGGCCTATTTCAGGGACAGCTAGAGCTGACTTTCCATGTTCTTACACATAACTGTTCAGATTGACCTGAAGTTCTTTGAGGACTGAGGCCCTTACTGTTCTCCTATCCTGTGACTCCCAACATGCCAGCATGTTGTGGCGTCTCCACATTCATTTCAGGCTGATCAATGTCCCAGATGGCCCTTTACTCTCAATTGGTTGGTCTTGTGGGAGGCTCTGGCCCAGCCACAGGAGCTCAGGGGCTCAGCAGCATCTGCAATGGTGTACCATGGCCTGCAGTGGGCACCCTCCTCACAGCAGCAGCCCAAGGGTTCCTGCAAGTTCCAGTTTGAGAACTAACCCTCAGGATTGTCCCCTCACCTTGAGAATGTAGGCTCGAGCTGGCACTGGGTAGTTGATGCCGTTGATGGTGAAGATAATAGAGGACAGGTTGTGGACAGCAAAACATGAAATGTAGTGCTGTTAGAGACAGAGGGAGAGAGGTTGGCCCTGGAGATCCTTGTGTGGGGAGACTGGAAGTGACCCTGGGACATGACCCTTCACCTTGGAACCCCATGGCGTGGCTCCGATAAACTTCTGGATTTTATTCACCGATCTTCCTGGGCCAATGATAAGTGATGTCCCGGTGTCCACAAGGGCCTCGCAGCCGCCAGAACAAGCAATAACCTTTCTTTTCATGGAGATGCTGAGAGACAATGGAACAAAGGGCATCAAGGTCACTCTTAGTCTCCCCAGAGATACCCCCTTCCCGACTGTCTCCTAAACAGCCCTTTGTCTCTTGCCCTCTTTTCCTTTGCTTTAGATATGGCACTTTCTTGACATCCTTGAATGCAGTACTTGAATACATCAGGCGCTTTTGCACCTTGAGACAAGCTGGTCTTCCTTCCTAGTAGAGCGCCCTCCCCTTTGATTAGCAAATTTCTTTTCATCTTCCAGATTCCAGTGTAATTGTCACGGTTTCAGGGAAATGTTTCCCCTGGTATTCATCAGTATCCCCTGTTGGTCATTCTCTGTAGACACTTTCTCATGTCTACCAGGTACAAAAGTGACAATTCACTATGTGTGTGAGTCAAGTCATGTAATTCAGCATTCTTAGAGCAAAGGATGAGGATGAGTTTTATTCTCATTGCCTCCCTAAAGTGCCTGGCACACAGTGGATGCACAATGCTTGTCTGTTGAGTGAGTGAATGAAGACTGTGAAAAAAATGAATGAGAAACATCCAGAGAGCTATATCTGGTGGGGAACAAATAACGGGTCACCGCAGAGTGAAGATGGAGATTCTCAGGGGCAGCATATTCTCATAGTGGTGGGAGAGAGGGGCTCCTCTGGGAGACGGTATCTCCCAGCACTGCTCCTACAACTGGCTCAGGCCTGAGACCCTGGCCAGGAAATACATGACTAGCCCACGGAAACTCCGAAGGCCAGGTCAGCTTTTGTCTGAGGGTATCACACAGAATCCTATCAATTATTGCCTCTTGTGCTCAGGTCATTCCTGGATCCCACCTTCCTGATTCTCAGTTATAGTCCCTGCCCCACTGTGTGCCCAAGTACGTGGGGTGTCTTTTTGACTAGTTCCGTTCACGTCTTAAGTCTGTACCCAACCTCTCTCCACTGTTGGGTAGCCTCCCCCTAAGGAGATCAGTTTTCCCTATTTTCTCAGGACTTTCTCTGCTTTTAAACTGACATTTTTCTTTTTTAATAAATTTAGTTATTTTAGTTGGGGGCTAATTACTTTATAATATTGTAGTTTTTGCCATACATTGACATGACATTTATCTGTGCTGAGAACTTCCTTGGTCCCAGGTAGCCATGGACAGTTGGTCATCTTATAACTCTGTTTGGCTGGTGAAATTCTCCCTGATCCTTTGTTCACCAAACCGTAGAGTCCTCTAACCATGCTCCTCACCTCAAAGGAGAGTGGGTGCAGCACTCTCCCAGCTGCACAGACCTCTCCTGACCATTTTAGGACCTTGGTCAGAGCCCTGGTCAGAAGCCCTGGGGTGATTATGACCCTATGGGTTGTTTGCATATGTATCTGTGTGCTTGTGTGTTTGTTTGTATGTGTGTTTGTATGTGTCTCTATTTGTGCTTGTGTGTCTCTGACTAGCTATGCATGTTTATATGTGTCTCTCTTTATATGTGTCTGCTTGTGTGTTTCCAGGTGTCTGTGTGTCTGTCTGTGTCATTGTAGGTGGTTTGTATGTCTGTGTGACCTGTGTCTGAGAATGCATTTGTGAGTGTAAGTCTGTGTCCATGTACAGATGTGGAGCATCACTTGGGCTGACCTTCAGAGGGAGAGGCTTACCGGTCTATGTTTATACGCCAGTGACCTGCTTGGGTCAATGGTACCCAGTTGAGCTCTCCCTTGTAGTAGCGGTGGTCCACCCCACCAAACATCACCACACTGCCATTCCCCCTGAATCTGTAGAGAAAAGAGAGGAGGGGATCTTTGGAAGACAGTAACAACAGCACTGTCTGACAGCTGAGCTTGTCCACGCATCAAGTCCCTAATAATGTCCCCAGTTACAGATGCCGAAATCGAGGCTAGGAGTGATTGAGAAGCAGGCTGAGGTCGGTTACTGGCTAATGAGTGGCACAGAGGAGGTTAGAAACTCAATGCCATGGCTGGGCTCCACCACTATGTCTTCTGAAGAGGCCCTGGACCTCCTGCTACCTGAATGCTCAGATACCCTCAGAGGACAGGGTGCTGAAGCGTTTTGGCTTTCCCCTTGTCCAGCTTGTCATTTTTCAGGAAAATCAAGGCCTGGGATTGCTAAGGGGGTGGGTCACCCAGAGTTGTCTCCTCTGGCCTGTGACCTCTACTGTCCAAACACCCCCACACTCACAAGCAGCCCGACCTCTGCTCTTCCTGTCTTGAAATTCCTAATATTTCTTGAACAAGGGGTCCCACACTTTTGTTTTCTGTCCCACATTTTCATTTTTCACTGGCTCCTGCAAATTGAGTAGCTGGTCCTGGGTTACCAGTGAAATGCTAATGAGACAGGAATGATATCCACCATCCTTCCTCTTTCTTCCTTAGCAAATTCATTACCAAATCCTATTGCCTTTACCTCCAACTTATTTCCTGTTGCGTTCCATTAGCCTTCCTCCTCACTCACCCCTCTAGACCAAGTTACTGGTCTTGAGCCCAGGAGCACGGTTGTGTTCCAATAAAACTTTATTTATAAAAGACAGCGGTGTAGCCAGGTAGGGCCCTGGGGCACAGTTATCCTGGGATAGATTCTCTCTCAGGATCCTTCTTTCTTAAGTGTTCTGTAATTTTCATGCAACTGAAAGCACATTACAGCTAATTTGGAGAAAAGGATTCTCCAGCTCAGACTTACTTGCTCAAGTAGAAGGCAAAGACAGGCTCAGAAATGGCACCTTGTTTCTTCAGGTTGTCAAAGATGGGGATGGCTCCTGTGACGGATATGTTGGGGTACTTCAAGCCCAAGATGCCATCAAAACGTGTATCCTCAAACCCGTATTCTTCCACGCTTAGACCGAATTTCTGATGAGTACTTACAAGGTCCCCAATCTGTGGGAGAGAAGAGTGTTCCCACTTACAGATACATGAAGTGGGGCTAGGACTGGGCTGGGGTGCATTGTCATTAGATCCTCAGAGAAGAATTGAGATTAGGCTGTGTCTTTGGTGGACCTCAGACGGTTGGACCAATCTGGGAGGGGATTGGGGTTCCATTTGTGAGAGACTGTGAATTTTAAAACATCTGCCCCTCTGAAACATGCCACCTGAGTGAGTCAAATTGGCCTGATGACTTCTGTACAGGTGGGGAAACCAAGAGTCGGGCCAGGACCCATTGGTGCCCCCTTGTGGACAAAATGAGTCAAGAGCAAGATAGCCTTCTCTTTGGCATCACTGTGACCTAATGCCAGGAATGGACTGCATTCTCTGTAATGTACTGTGGATTCTGCATCTGTCCAAGAAGACACAAGCGGAAAATACAATCTTGCTTGCAAGGTTGTATGAAATTACTGCCTGGGGAATTCTTTGGGGATAACTGTGTATTTGTATGAGTATGTATGAGAGAGAAAGAGAGAGGGGAACTACTCAAGTACTTTGGGGGAGGCAGGCCTTGGGTTTATTACACTCTCAAGGGTCCTCTAGAGTGAAACTCATTTATCAGGCCCCCTGACATCTCAGGCCTCCAGTTTCCCAGTCTGGACACCTGAAGCATTTGACTGACCCCAGGGTCCGCAGATCAGTTTTATCCTGTCCCCAAACACCCCACAGCAACTGCAGTCCTGAAAAGAGAGCCCAACTCCAGTCCTGAATAGAGAGTCCAGCTCCACCACTTACCACATGTGTGACCTCAGCAAGGCCCTTGCTGTCTGCTCCTCAGTTTCCTCATATGTCTCATGAGCTAATCAGAGTAACTGCTGTGTGGGGTTGTTGCAGCATTAAACCAGTTATTACCTGAACGTGCCTGGAACAGTCTGAGAATATAAAAGTGGGTGCTTTTTCCCCCTCTTCTCACTTCCAGCAAAATGAGCCTTGAGCTGCTCATGGGAAGAGGAATTGCAATTCCACACCTCAAGTAACTCTCTGAGTTAGGTAATCTGTTTGCTCCTGTGTCATCACAGACACTTCCTCCCCAGGGACAGGATCCTGTGGGTAAGGTGGCCAACATCTATGGGAGTTAGGCTAGGAAGGTTCCTGCCAGATGGTCCTGCATCTGTTTTGCAAGCAGTGGTCACCCCATAGCCAGTCCTGACTCATCTTCTGTTTACACGTTACCCGAATGGTGTCATAAGCAAGAAATCCACTCATGTTCCCAGAGACGTAACGGATGCTGAAGGTCTTTTTGGTAGACTGGAAGGTGGAAGACTCACGATGTCTGAACCTAACACGTGCAGCTGCAGACACAAGAAATGAGTGTCATCAGGTGCCAAGGGTGGAAATCAGGGCAGCAGGGCAAGTGAAAGATGGTCCAGGAACCGGGTGTCTGTACTTACAACAGGCTGGAGTGATGCAAAAGACGGAGGGCACCCACAAGTCAGATGAGCCTGTGTCAAAGACAACCCGGAATTCCTGAGGGGGTGTTCCAATGGTGATGTTACCCACATAGAGTAGCTACAGGGAAACGGAGGGAATGGGTTAGTGCAGAACTGGCTCCCCTCTATTTCCACACTGATGCCTCCCTCTGGGTGTCACATATCTCTTGAGATCACTTTCAAACCACTGTGCAGCTCACAGCCTTTGATCACAGAGGTGCCTGCATTTGATAATGTTTTTCCTGTGCTACATGGTATGCAGCATATTGACTGTATGACCTGGTGTTAAAATGATACCTCCTGCATTGGAATCACAGAAGCATAATCACTGGATTTCCAGGACTGCTGGACACCCAGGGAAGTCCTGGTACCTTCATTTGAGAAGCTCTGCAGTCTCATCATACCCAGCCTCAGCACCCCCTTCTCCAGGAGGTCCTTCTTCATCAACCCCAGCCACTCCCTCTAGACTCAGACCACATCCAATCAACACCACTCAGGGGACCCTTTCATTTGACACGTATTTACTATTTGCCTATCTCTCAGGCTGACATGGGCATTCTTGAAGACAAAATAAGCCCTTTTTGTAACCTAAAATCAGCAACCACAGTGTTAGATTCTTATGGCCTTCCAGGGAATACGGGTTCAGTAATATTTTCCTGCTGTGGTTCTTGCATCTGTGGATACTGAATTCCTCTGCCGGGGGATTCACAATTGCTTTGCAGTTGGTTCTGCTTTTGATCAGATGGCTCACTGTTCATCTGTAACTGAGTGTCTCACTTAGTTCAGAAGGAACAATCACCCTTAAACTAATGACACATCTTTGACACAGAAATGGATGTTTACCTGCCACCTGGTCATTGCTGGGCCCAGTCACCAAGACCAAGAGTTGAGGAAGAGAGTGGCTTCTCCTCTGGGTGGGGCCCCTGTGGCCAAGTGTCTCTGTCTCCTGCAGGAGCCCCATCCTCAACATGCCACGTGGCATCTCCAGAGGAGCCCCAATGCTGGTCTAGAGCACCAGGGACCACGGTGGAACACCATCCCCAAAACACTCACATCATTGAAGTTCCTCAGGGGGTTAATAGTTATATTTGAGCCAGGAGAAGAAATCTGGGACAGTCTGTAAGCATGTTCCTTCAGGAAATTGTTTAGCATGTTTTTTTCACTGAGGGTTTTTCTCATGGTCTTCACTCTAGTTAGAGGTATCCTTTCATTCAGCATTTGACATAGAAAACAAAGAAGAAGCTACAATTAGCTGTCAGTGTTAAGGTATAACTGTCATTGTAAAGACCCTGTGTATTTTATAACCATTTTTATGAGTCGCCTTATTATCAGAATTTTATGCATGTACCATGGCAAAGACATAGATTTGAATACAGGTTGTGTTCTGTAATCTTGGGTAATCCATATGACCACTTGGGGGTCTCAGTCTCCCCCTCAGTAAATGGTAGAATGAAACAATTCAAACCCTCCAAATAAAATATTTTGGGGATAAGTGAAGTGATGGCTATAAGGACCTGATACATTGAAAGTCTCAACAATGACAGCCATTAGCATTGCTGTTGCCATCCCACTGTATCCTTCTCATAGAATCTCAGGGAAGGAGGTAGAATGGGGACTGTTATCCTGTTTTACATGGGAGGAATTTCAAATGCAAGAGGTTTGTGAGTTGGCTGTGGTCACGGTCACACTGCTTGTCAGATACAAAACAGTGTATCTTTTTCCAAGTTGAAAGAGAAGAGGGAGTTCAGAGAAGAATCCAGGAGATAGGGAACAAGTTAGGGAAATGTAGAGGCTCGAGAAGGAAGGATGAGTCAGATGAAAAATTAAAAGAAAACAACACAGAGAGAAATACACTCACAGAGACTTCCAAAGAGATGGAGACATAAATGATCGTGATACAGAGACGTAGACATAGACATACACACACTGTAGTAGATAGGGAGAAAAGAGGACATATTAAATAAAATGTAGAAACAGTGCTATTCCACAGGCCACACCGACATCTGCATAGACTGTGCACTGAAAAATTGCAAGGAGTTCCATTCTCAATAGGTCATGAGATGACTGGACCCCAAGAGTTGTGCAACCATGCAAATCTACACAAACACCCTTGGGAACCACAGTTCCTAAAACAAGCTACTTATCAACAAGTAAGAGTTTAACTTTAAGACTGTCAGGGAAATATTCCATTCCCTTCTAAACCTGATGGGTGGAAGAATAATCAGATGAAAAGAAAAATCCGAGAAAGGAATATGATGTGGCTTACAGTCCCCATACTTACATGACTATGCACTCTGAGAAGGCCACCAGCCCGAGGAGCACAAGCCACTTCATGCTTCTTTCCTGGCTCCAAGTACTCAGGGAAATTCAAGTTCTTAGCATGTAGTCGTGACTGGGAGCCCCTGTTATATATGCTCTGGCATGCCCTGGTTTTCCCCTTTAGGCCACTAATACAGCTGAAAAAAACACAAAGCTCTTGATAAAATCTTTACCTCCATCAGTGTCCTTGGCGAGTGGACTTTGAAGCTTTTCAGAATACAGAGAATTGAACTGTAATCTCTTCCTTAAAGCTTGGTTGGAAAATCAAACTGAACTGCATGGATATCTAAGAAGATGGAGAACCTTGCCTACTTGAAGGAAAAACTGCTAAGAACATTGAGAAAATGGATACTAGGGGCCATGCTCGACATTCTTGGTTTCATGTCATCTTCCTAGCCACTTCATGAGATATGCATTGCTGTCTTCATTGGAGAGGAGTTTGCTAGGAGGATAAGTTGTCAAATGGCAAAGTGAAGACTTCAGGGACAGCCCAGGGACATACAGCTGGCTTTAGGTAGTGGGTCTAATGGCAGAGATCAGGGCACCTATGATGCCAGTCTGCATCAAATATTTAGGGCAGAGCAGTACTTCAATTGCATGGTTTCGGTATTGGAAGAAATGTCATATGCCTCCACAAGATATTTTAAATCATCCAACAAACGTACAAGGAAGAATTGTGCCCTGGGTTCTGGGTTAGAGGCCTCAAAGTCAAAGTTGATCATGACAAAAGTAGTCTTTATCTTGTGCAAGCTAGCAGTCTAGCTCTCACAAACTCATGGCCCCAGGAGGCAAGAGAAATGATACTAGGACTAGGCGGCCATGTTGGACCCTGGGCAGCACAGGCCTTAACAATGGGAGCAGCCTTTCCTCCACTTCAGCCTTTCTGGAAAGCAAGCCTGTTGGCCATCTTTTCAAGAGAAGTCAAAAGTTTGGATATTTATGTACAATCTACTGATTTTAATCTTAGCAACTAATTTTTCTTTCCTTAAAAAACAGTGGGAACGAAATCTCCACAACGATGTGCTGGAATCAGCCTTCAGTCTCTGCAGGTTTTTATTTCTGGCCTAGAGTTGGGAGTGCAGTGGGGACAGAGAGGAATTTAATTCCAGTTGGTTAATTTACAAAGAGACTGGATTCATACTAAACATCTTTGTTTCCTTTCTATTTATAAAGTAAGATCATCAGGGACATACAAATGAATGAAAATAACTGATGAAGGTAAATGGATATATTTCTGATATAATTTCCCACTAGAGTCAATGCCATGAAAAATTTTGTCTGGCAAACCAAAGATACAAAAAATAATTTTGAAATGTCTTACCAATCAAAGAAGACAAAGCAACTGTAGCAGCCAAAGTAAAGACAATTGTGTTTAATGATTCATCCAGGACTCCCAGGGCCTATTCCTTCATGAGCTCTATCCAGGCCTGTCCCTTGAAAAAAACAGGAATCTCTCCTGGTTGCCAGGTGTGTATAGATGGGGAACTGTGTCTTAATCCTCATTTTTGCATATCGTTTAAATTCAGTTTTGGTGGTTAAATCCTAACAGGGCGAATATGACATCACTGACAAATGATACACATATATGCCCTTTGAACTATGGTGTTGGGGAAGACTCTTGAGAGTTCCTTGGACTGCAAGGAGATCAAAGGAAATCACTCCATCCTAAAGGAAAACAGTCCTGAATATTCACTGGAAGGACTGATGCTGAAGCTGAAGCTCCAATAATTTGCCCATCTGATGGGAAGAACTGGAAAAAGAACTGGAAAAGACCCTGATATTAGGAAGATTGAAGGGAGGAAGAGGAGGGGCAGACAGCGGATGAGATGGTTGGATGGCATCACCAACTTGATGGACATGAGCTTGAGCAAGCTCCGGGAGTTGGTGATGGATGAGGAAGCCTGGCATGCTACAGTCCATGGCGCTGCAAAGAGAAGGACACAACTGAGCGACTGAACTGAACTGAACAAATAGAGAACAAAGACTAGTAAATCTAATTGCGTCAAGTTGGTGACTAGCTGCCCATAACAACACATTACTTAAGTGGCTTCAAAATTCAAACTTATGACTCTACATTCAGAGTGGAATATCTTCTAAGGACCAACAAAAATACTACCCATCCAACACAAAACCAAAGAAAACCAAAAAAAAAAAAAAAAAAGGAAAGTAATCTGCAACTATATTCAACAACTTATTGTCCTGATATTACTCCTGTTATTGTGACAGAATCATATGTATGTTAACAGGTAAAAGCAAGTCGACAATTAAAACTATTGTTCTGAATTAAGCCTTTCAGTGGCTAGAAAAAGATGTTCACACGTAACAAAGAAGGTTAATTAAAACCCTGCTGTCTCAAATCTTGAAATGAAAGCATAAGCTTGTACCAACTAATTATATTCCTTTTTATTTTATTTTTTAAGGAAGATGTGTACTTCCTCCTCTGACCACTGTAAATCCTAGAAGCAATGACAACTTGATAACAGTGACTATTCTGAGATCTAACATGTAGCTTCTAAATACATTTCCCATCAGACGATCTTAAAGAGATGGCTGCACAAAATGTTCTGGGAATCTTGAAGGACGAGAAAGCTGAGGGACTTCAAAGATCAGTGGAGACTGGACAGAAAGTTTAGGGATCTATATGAAAACACCAAAACCTACCAGTTTGTTGGGCAGAATGATGTTTCTCCTTCTCAACACACTGTTTATGCTTGTCATACCTTTCCTGCCAAGAAGCAAACGCTTCTGATTTCATGGATACAGTTACCATCCACAGTGGTTTCAGAGGCTAAGGTCAAGAAATCTGTCACTGGTTCCACCTTTTCTCCTTCTATTTGCCATGAAGGATGGGGCTGGATCCCAAGATCTTCGTTTTTCAATATTTAATTTTAAGCTGGCCGAATGTGTCCAAATGTTAATAGGCAACATCTAATTTGTCACTGTGACAGATTGCTAGGGCACCAACTCACCATTCTGAGCGCTGAGAAAGGAAAATAATCATCAATATTTATGCTATTTTTGTTTCTATTAAGCATATGCTATGTAAAGACAAACAGTTCCAGGAAAACAAGCTAGACTGTCCCTTCTGGGGGTGATGGGAGAGTGATGGGGAGCAGCTATAATACAGATGAAGCCTCACTCACTGGCCGGCAGCTCACCTCCTGCTGCGGACGTCTGGTTCCTAATAGACCAAGGACTGGTACTGGTCCTGGCCCACTGTGCTGCTATTGTGGACTCCTGCTCTAAACCCAATAGTGGGACATTCTGTAAGACAAACCACCCTGCTTCCTCCCAGTTTCTGAACAAATAAATGGCATTAAAGTTGGGAGAGAAACAGTTATTTAGTCTTATACGAGAACAAAGAAGTGCAACATATGAGTATATGCTTTCAATAAACTGTGAAAAGATATCTGCTCTTTGAGAATCAGAGAAATTTACCCATGGACTGGATATTAGATGTTAATTTTATTGGGAACAAAAGAGCATTTTTTTCACATGCTATCATTGTACCCAAAATACTCATTATGCACGTTTTGTGAAATGTTATTCTCGTCGCTAAAATACTTCAGAAAAAATGAATGAAGAGTAAAAAAGAGAATTAAGTGAGGGTTTGTCTTGATTTAACAACAGATCTGCATAGCTGTTATGGATTGAATTGTGTCCACCCTTGTCTCCCGAAGTAATGGTAGTAGGAAGTAGGGCCTTTGGGAGGTATGCAAGTTGACATGGGGTTTTGATGGTGGTCCCTCATGATGGGATTAGCCTCTCCCTCTTTTTCTCTCTTATTCTCTCTCTTCCTCCTTCCCTTCTCCCACCACATGTGAGAACATAGCAAGAAGAGAAAAACCTGACGCAAGTCAAGAATGTCTTCACTGGGAACTCAAATGTCCACCACCTTGATGTTGCATAGTCTCTGGTCTATGACAACCTGTGAGACTAAAAGATTAGTTTTGGAGTTATAGTTGCTGAATGATGAAATATAAGGTTCATGACACTCTTCTTTCTTATATTTCTTATGTTGGAAATCATTTTATAGCAAGAAGTTTATAGAAAGTCCATTTTGAAGTTTCTGTCTTAGTGATCCCATGAGGAGCCCAAGATAGCAGATTCAGGCAGGTCCCCAATGAATGAGTGGTTGGAAGACCACATGCTCCTTACTCCAACTCATTCATCTCTTGTCCTCTGAAAACCGTCCCCCACACCTGACAACCTTACCACCACCACCCCTATCTGCACCTCCACACCCCTGCTAAGCTGAGTCATCTAGCTGGAGATCTTGATGATTCAGGACAGGGTCTGCAAGCAGAAGGAATGCAAACATTTTTAGAAAGAATGAACTGGGCAGATCCCTCCTTGGTTTTCCCTTCTTTAGTGCCATCTGCAGGTGAGGGATTGGGCCTGAGGAGGGAGGGAGTCACACGTAGGACTGCGTAGATATCTGCAAGAGAAGGGAGGAGGAATTCAGAACCTAGTAAGCAGGAGGTAGGCAGCTTGCATAGGACCCAGGAGGGAAGGAAGAAGCACCAGGAAAAGAATAGTGCCTACCAGAGGGCCAGACCTACCTGAGTTATCCGGTTAATGTTGGAGGTCACATCCTTCCTGCTGGAATTCCTGCTACAGATGTGGAGAAGATAGAGCTGTACTCAGTGCTAATGAGTCACCAGGAGAGGGACAGCCACCCCAAGGGGACCTTTGCTTCCACTCTAACTGTGGGTATCATCCCAAGCTAGAGAGAAAATGGCAGGTCATCCAAAAGATGGCCTACTTTAAATAGTATTTAAAATACTACAAAATTTGTCTAAGAGTCCTGGTATTTCTACTTCCCAGAGTTTTTAGGAGAGATGATTCATCAGCCTAATTTGGGTTTCTGCTGAGGAATCTCCAAGCTTCCCCATTGGTAACTTCTGACTTATAACTACCTGATCTCATCCCACAGAACCCAAGTGGTGGAAAGTTCCAGTGGGCAAGACCTCTAACGTCCTGGGTGTCACAGAAGCTGTGTGCCAAGTTTTCTATCACTCCCAGTCTTGAGCCCAGGACCCATGCACATCACCAGGCAGTGACAGCACCCTGACCACCAGAGACAGCCTCAGCAACCTCAACAACACGCACCTCTGAGCCACTAGTCCACTGATTGGCACTGAGCTTCAGTCTGGAGCAAGTGCTCGGGAGCAAGTCCAGTCTCCTTCATCCAAGAGAAGTGAAACTGAACCCTGGGGTGTATGACTCATCTTAAGGCTGCAGGTAAGTTAGTGAAGACTTGGGACCCAGAAACTCTGGTTCTCAGGCTCGGAGACCTCCAGGAAGGGAAGGATGAGAGAAAGCTCAACTGCATCCACTGCGGGGCAGCTCTCAGATGTCTGCAGGCACCAGAGTGGAAGTTCCTTTCCTGTTGCCCCTCAAGTCTGGTTCCGATTTTATCAGCAGACCTGCCTTCTTGTAGCAGAAGGAAAGCAATACTGAATGCTGTTTCTTCTGGGTTCCCGACACAGTGGGACAGCCCCAGCAGTAGTGACCCCAGGAGGCAGTCGGGCAGGTGGTGACTGACTCACTCCCAGGTCAGAATCCCCAGACCTCCCGCTCCTCATTCACACAGCACAGACCCTTGGGTGACTGGATAACATGGACCTGCATTCACAGCGAGAAGCATTCTCTTCTCAGCTGTCTGGCAACTTAGATAAGTGTCTTATGTTTCCTCAGGGAACCCGTGGCTGAGTGAGGTTGGGGTCTGAGACACCTGGATGAAGGGAATCCGTTCCCTCTTTGATGCTCAAAATAGACCTTGGAGCTTCAAAGGCCTTGAGAGTGTTCACTTATGTTTTTTAGGGACTTTCCTTCATGAATCTGGTTGGACAAAAAGGACAGACACACAGGACAAGGATGGACATCTCTGGGTCTCAGCTGATTGTGAGTTGAGTTCCAGCCACCAGGCTTCGGAGTCAGGTGCTGATGTTATTCACAAGCCACCTTTGAAGAAGCAATAGAGGAAAGAGATTTTGGGAAGAGAGCAGTGTGGTCAGAGGACCATGGAAATCACACAGGGAAAGATGAAACAAGAGTGATTACTTGTTTCTTTGCTCTATCAGTTCCTTGGAGTTTCTACTCCTGAGAACAAGTACATGGAGATAGCCAGAGGCATTGGTGGTGCCCCTGGCACCTGATCCTCCTGGTGATAATCAGTTTGTGTACACATGCCTGAGTCCAGAGCCTATTCAACCTTGTGCTAGGCCCAGGGTCTCCCTTCTTGGGAAGGCTGACATGGCTCATTGCTGCTAACTCACAACTGAAGTATGGGATGAGGTCATGGTGGTTGACCTGTAGGCCAAGTTCCAAGCATGGAAGGAAGATTGGTGGTGGAAGGGTAGCCATTTATTAAGCTTGGTTACCTTGGTCCTTAGTCGTGGCTATTTCCCACATCTAGAATGTTTTACTCCCAGCTTTTTGCATGGCCGGGTCCTTCTCAACATTTAGCACCGTCTCAAATGAGTCTCTCTCAGCCTTGCTTTCCCTGGCCACTCCACTCTCACAATCACAGACCCTGATCCAAAAAGTGCCTAGACACTTCCCTCTGTCAAAACAATAATTATGGTTACCAAAGTGGAAAGATGGGAGAGGGATAAATTGAGAGTTTGAGATTAATATGTGTATACTACTATATTTAATAGATAATCAACAAAGACCTACTGTACAGCCCAGGAATTCTGCTCAATAGTCTGTAATAACCTGTATGGGAAAATAATCTAAGAAAAATGGATACATGTCTATGTATAATGGAATTAATTTCACATACAACTAATATTCAAGCAATACTGTAAATCAACTATACTCCTATATAAATTAAAAGCTAAAATTGAAAAAAAATACTTATGTCTAGAGAACCATGGAGTTCTTCAGACTCAAAGGATTCCAGATATGATGCTGGAGATGGCAGAGTGGGTGCAGAAATCTAGACATGATCTGAGGATGCATTTTCCTGAGCTTTGGTGTCCTTTTGCTTCTGGTGTCACCTTTGATTTGTCTTTGGAGGATCTAACACAAGGGCTCGGAGACACCAGCTGGGTGTTAGTTGAAAAATGAAAGATAGGTGCTAGCGGCAGAGTGAAATCCCAGTTCCCTTGGCTTGGGGCACGTTTGAGGCACAACTTATGTCCCAATTTCCCTGTGAAAACAGCTGTAGCTTCTCTCTCCACGATTTGCATGAACTCAGACCCAACAGTCTTCATCCTTTTTCAGGTCTCAGGCTTCCCCTGAGATCTCTCTGGTTTCCTGGGAGAATATTTTTTTAAAAAATTTTGGCTGCAATAGGTTTTCATTGCTGCTCAAGGCTTCTCTATCTGCAGTGTGCAAGGCCTACTCTGCAATTGCAGTGCACTGGCTTTTCAATCCTGTGCTTCTCTTGATGCAGATCACAGGCTCTAAGTCACTCTGGCTCGGTAGTTGTGACCCACCCACTTAGTTGCCTGGCGCATTTGCAATCTTCCCAAACCAGATCTCAAATGCATATCTTAAGCACTGGATCAAAAGGAAAAACACTCTGGAAGGAATTTGAAATACATCACTTTTACATGAAACTTGGAACCATGACTATTTTTGAGGAGCCTGATAGAGGATTGTCCCTTGCTTCAAGCAACCTCTTGAGATCAAGACTGATTTAGATTCCCCTCCCAAGTGTTCCTATAGCATCTTGAAGCTGTCCTTGCCATGTGGCTTTGTTATTTTTTGGGTTTCTGAAACCCACACTAGACCACAGCTTCCAGAGGGCAGTGCTGTCACTTGACTCATTTGTAAGTATATGTCAGTAGATCTTCTCTCTTTCAGAATAGAATGTCAAGACAAGGCTAACACAGATCAGTTATTCTATTATGAGTGTTAGATTACAGGTTCAACTGCTGTAATCAAGCCCTAAATAACATTGTCTTAAATACAATACAATTTCAATTCTCTTTCATATAATGTTAGTGCAGGTCTCTCCACAGAGATGAGGACCCACTTCTTTTTGTCACATCTTCCACCTGTGCTACTTACCTCTCTTTTAATATGCCTGCACCAGCTCCTGTCATTACATCTGCATTCCAGCCAGTGGGACAGAAAATAATACTTCCATTTGGAAGTGACATATCACCTTAACTCAAATTCCACTGGCCGAACTATCTTCCATGGTCAGAGCGGTGGTAGGTACACAGAAGGGCAGGGGAATGTGATCCTACTACAAAACATTCATGATGAGTAACAAGGGCCACCATCCTTCATTTATGTCCCTGTAATTCATTCTTCTTTGGTTCTCCTCAACCAGCTCTCAGTCTGTTTTGGCCTGCAGATATGGATATGGATGAGGTTATAAGAGAGGACATGGCCCAGGCTGTACAAATATGGAGAAAACAAGAAAGGAAAGAAGATAAGAAAGTGTAAAAAATGCAAAATCTATAGGAAAGCATGTTTGTAATCATAATTTTGCATTTATACAATTTAGATATAATGCTTTGTGAATCGATTTATAGAATAAAAAATAAGAGAAATGTAAAATGTAAATATATTCACTAAACCCAACAAAAGAAAAGCCTATATAATATTAGACATGCATTATTATCAGGATTAAGTTTGGATGCACATTGCAAAAAACTAAAACAACCATAACTTTAGCAAGATAAACTTGATTTTTATTTCCCACTGAAAAAAAGCTGGAGGTGGGCCAGCCAGAGCTTGGGTGGTATCCATCTCCAAGGTTATATGATTGTCTAATACAACTGCAGGAGTTTCAGCCATCACAACTACAATCCAGAAAGCAGTTAGGAAGAAAGTGGGGAAGGGAAGAGTCTCATCTCTCAGCTAAATCAGCTCCTTGAAAGCAGTCTTCCAAGAAATCCCTCTTACAAATCTGCTTGCATCTCAAAGTCACCAGTCATGACTAAGAGCACAGGTGGGCAGGAAATGCAGTCCTGGGGCTACTGGGCTCATGGTTATATGACAAACCATTTTCAGTTTTGAAAGAGAAGCAGAGAATAGATCATTTTGTAGGTAGCCAGCAGCACCTACCTAAAAGAACAAACCTTTTGTGAATGGATTAGGCTGAATTGCTGGGCACAGTGTGGGAGTCAGGAGGGAAAACCGCTAGATGGATCTGAAAAAGAGACAGACTGGCCAGTAGAGATTTTTTATGATTTAAATGAGGATTATACATACCACATGACCCAAATTGGTTTGAAAAGTGCTTTTCCAACTCAAGTCCCAAATCTCTCTCAATTCTTCAGCTTCTAAATACATTGTCTTTGTTACCTCGCATTCTGACCTACATGTCTCACCTTCCTTATTTCTGTTCACATCACTTCTCCATCCAGTCACCAACATTATAAGATCCAGTACTGAGGAGATAGTAACACTTTCTAGAAGTGGGTAGAAACACAATGACTATTTCTACTTTGTATTTGTTTGTCCTGATCAAGGTCTTTTGAAGGACTGAGATGGCTAGAATTATGGAGATCTCATGGTTCCTCTAAAATCCCAATCAAGAAAGTGACTTCCTTGGACTTGGAGGGGATGTGTTCACTATTGTATCCACACGTCTTAGCAGAAGAGTAAGTCCCCTGTATATGATCAAGTTACATTTCAAAAGGGTGTTCAAAAATCTCAATTGCTTCATAAGTCCAGCAAAGTCACTTAGGTAGCCAACTAGGACAATTGGCTATATATTCAGTCCAGTTCAGTTCAGTCGCTCAGTCGTGTCTGACTCTTTGCGACCCCATGAATTACAGCACGCCAGGCCTCCCTGTCCATCACCAACTCTCGGAGTCTACCCAAACCCATGTCCATCAAGTCAGTGATGCCATCCAACCATCTCATCCTCTGTCTTCCCCTTCTCCTCCTGCCCCTAATCCTACCCAGCATTAGGGTCTTTTCCAATGAGTCAACTCTTTGCATGAGATGGCCAAAGTATTGGAGTTTCAGCTTTAACATCAGTCCTTCCAATGAACAACCAGGATTGATCTCCTTTAGGATGGATTGATTGGATCTCCTTGCAGTCCAAGGGACTCTCAAGAGTCTTCTCCAACACCACAGTTCAAAAGCATCAATTCTTCGGCACTCAGCTTTCTTCACCTTCCAACTCTCACATCCATACATGACTACTGGAAAAACCATAGCCTTGACTAGACGGACTTTTGTTGGCAAAGTAATGTCTCTGCTTTTCAATATGCTATCGAGGTTGGCCATAACCTTCCTTCAAAGGAGTAAGAGTCTTTTAATTTGATGGCTGCAATCACCATCTGCAGTGATTTTGGAGCCCAAAAAAATAAAGTCTGACACTGTTTCCACTGTTTCCCCATCTATTTCCCATGAAGTGATTTGACCAGATGCCATGATCTTAGTTTTCTGAAGGTTGAGCTTTAAGCAACTTATTTACTCTCCTCTTTCACTTTCATCAAGAGGCTCTTTAGTTCTTCTTCACTTTCTGCCATAAGCGTGGTGTCATCTGCATATCTTAGGTTATTGATATTTCTCCCGGCAATCTTGATTCCCGCTTGTGTTTCTTCCAGCCCAGTGTTTCTCATGATGTACTCTGCATATAAGTTAAATAAGCAGGATGACAATATACACCCTTGACGTACTCCTTTTCCTATTTGGAACCAGTCTGCTGTTCCATGTCCAGTTCTATCTATTGCTTCCTGAGCTGCATACAGGTTTCTCCAGAGACAGATCAGATGGTCAGGTATTCCCATCTCTTTCAGAATTTTCCACGGTTTATTGTGATCCACACAGTCAAAGGCTTTGGCATAGTGAATAAAGCAGAAATAGATGTTTTTCTGAAACTCTTTTGCTTTTTCTACGATCCAGTGCCTATTGGCAATATGAAATCTGGTTCCTCTGCCTTTTCTAAAATCAACTTGAACATCTGGAAGTTCACGGTTCATGTATTGCTGAAGCCTGGCTTGGAGAATTTTGAGCGTTAGTATACTAGCCTGTGAGATGAGTGCAATTGTGCAGTAGTTTGAGCATTCTTTGGCATTGCCTTTCTTTGGGACTGGAACAAAAACTGACCTTTTCTAGTCCTGTGGCCACTGCTGAGTTTTCCAAATTTGCTGGCATATCGAGTGCAGCACTTTCAGAGCATCAACTTTCAGGATTTGAAATAGCTCAACTGGAATTCCATCACCTCCACTAGCTTTGTTCATAGTGATGCTTTCCAAGGCCCACTTGACTTCACTTTCCAGAATGTCTGTCTCTAGGTGAGTGATCACACCATCGTGATTATCTGGGTCGTGGAGATCTTTTTTGTACAGTTTTTCTGTGTATTCTTGCCTCCTCTTCTTAATATCTTCTGCTTCTGTTAGGTCCATACCATTTCTGTCCTTTATCGAGCCTATCTTTGCATGAAATGTTCCTTTGGTATCTCTAATTTTCTTGAAGAGATCTCTAGTCTTTTCCAATCTGTTGTTTTCCTCTATTTCTTTGCATTGATCGCTGAGGAAAGCTTTCTTATCTCTCCTTGCTATTCTTTGGAACTCTGCATTCAGATGGGAATATCTTTCCTTTTCTCCTTTGCTTTTCACTTCTCTTCTCTTCCCAGCTATCTGTAAGGCATCTTCAGACAGCCTTTTGGCTTTTTCCACTTCTTTTCCATGGGGATTGTCTTGATCCCTGTCTCCTGTACAATGTCACAAACCTCTGTCCATAGTTCATCAGGCACTCTGTCTATAAGATCTAGTCTAATAGCTTTATGATACTTTTCACACAAATAATACATAAAAAGCAAACAGAAACAATAAAATAACCATTTTTAATCTTGCAGTACCTGGACAGGGCATGGCAACCCACTCCAGTATTCTTGTCTGGAGAACCCCCATGGCAAGAGGAGGCTGGCAGACTACATTCCATAGTTTGCAAAAATCAGATACAGCTGAACAACTAAGCAAACATTTAGAAATAGAGTAGTAGTTCCATCTACATTACCACTGCATTTGTGCTTCCTTTCAGACAGCGTAGGCTTGAAATAAAAATACTGCACTATTGTACTCCATAAAGTTCTGTACAGTAAAGTACACAAAAGCACAACCACTTGTGTGGGATGTGCCCACAACAATGTGTGTCAGACCTGGGAACTAACTGATGTGATTGCATATGCAAATGCACTTTTGCATGTTTGAAAATTTTCAACTTGAAGGTTTGTATGCAACAAGCTTGCTAGACATGTTTTCAGTGAATGTATGTAGTGAATGAACAAGAGAGGAGAATAAGGAGCTGCCTGTTCTTTCCATTTTTGCATGTATTTTGGCCACTCTGAATAGAAATTTCATTCAGTATAATTGAGGCTTGGTGTATGGGAACATGGCTGCAAGTGATAGAGGACCAGGATCCCAGGAGTTTGAACAAGAGCCATGGTTTGTTGAAAAGAGCCAGGAGCGCAAACAAGGAGGAAACAAGTTTTCACTGGTTTATGTTAAAGACTTGGCAAATATCACGCTGCTTTGTTTGTAATGATTGAGCTGTAGTTCAATCAGTGACTGAGGAGCAGTCCTTGTTGCTCAAGATGAGCAAGAGAGGAGCAGAGAGGAGACTGAACGGTAAAAATCAAACACGTATCCCAGGTCAAGAATGTCTAGTCTTGAAGAGCTGTAAGTCCTGTCCATTTATCTGCTCCCTCCTGGGAAGAACTAGACTAGTAAAAGAGGGAAAGTCGGCACTATGCTCTCACCTTATTCTTCTTCTGTCCAGCGAACATTGATTTCTAATGCAACTTCATTATAAACAGAGGATGTACTTTGCATGATTGAATTCTTCTAATTTACTGTTCCTTATAAACTTTGGGGGCTGTTCTGTGCCCAGGCACATGGGGCCCTGGGGCCTGGCAGGCTCTGTTTTGGCTGCAGAGTGCCACGCAAGGGGATCTGCTGTCATCTGGGGCCTGGGTTGTATCTTCAGTGTGGGTTCACATCTGAGGGGTTAACTCTAGTCGGGTTTAGTTCTATCATCTTGCTCTTCATCTTCAATTTGTCCCATGTTCTTTACTTCCATTTCTCTTTTTATCCCTGACTTCTTTGTGACTGAGTAGCTTTTAGGATTCCCTTCTATATCCTTTGTCACTGTATTAACTATAACTGTTTTCTATGTAGTTTTCAGATCCGTGGTATGCATCTTTAACTTGCCAGTCTATCATCATTAATTATGATAATTATTTATAATTATTAAATTATTTTTTTTATCATTTCTTTGGCTGTGTTGGGTCTTAGTGTGGCATGCAGGATCTTCCCCATGGTAGGGACACTCTATTTGAGGAGGGCAAGCTCAGAGCTTGCAGCATGTAAACTCTGTTTGAGACATGCCGGCTTAGTTGCTCAGTAGCATGTGGGATCTTACTTCTCTGGCAAAGGAACAAGCCAGCATCCCCTGCATTGCAAAGCAGATCCTTAACCATTGGACCACCACGGATGTCCCTATATTTACCTTTCAATATATATTACATGTTTATCATTTTGGGTACTGTTCATTCCCTGTAGATTCAGATTTCCACTTCCTTTTAATTTCCTTATGACTTGAGACCTTTTTAAAAACATTTATTACATTGGTCTGTTGGTGGTGATGCAGACTTGTAGTTGATGTATGTCTGAGAAAGTATTTTATCTTGTTTTTGATATGTATTTTTCTTGGGTATAGAATTCTGAGTCAATTATATTTCTCTCAGTATTTTAAGATGTGGTGCCAGTGTCCTCTGGCTAACATTGTTTCATATGCCTAATCTGCTGTCATTCCCATTTTTTGTTCTGCTGTGTCTGTTTTTCCTTCTGGTTACATTTCTTTGGTTAATTGTTTTAAACAATGAATTATGATGTGCCTTTGTATAGTTGTCATATTTCTTGTCCTTGAATTAATTGAGCTTCTGTGTTAATGGGTTTAAAGCTTTCATCATATCTGGAAATTTTTCAGCCAGTAATTCTGAAGTCCTTTTCTCTATTCTCCTGTCTTTCACTTCCTCTGGGATTCCATTTACATATGTGTTTGTATTCTTAAAGTTGTTTCAAAGCTCTGTGATGCACAGTTAATTTTTTCCTACTGTCTTTCCATTCCTATTTTCCATGTCTCTATTTAACATACTCAATATTCTTCAGCTGCATGAATATAAGGATTATTGCTGCAGTAAGCATTTTAATGCCCTTCCTTGCTAATTATGTAATGTATATTTTAACTGTGTTTTTACTAATTGACTTTTCCCTCATTATGAATATTTTCTGGCTTCTTTACACATCTTAAATTTTTTCTTTTTAAATTTATTTATTTATCTTAATTAGAGGATAATTACTTTACAATATTGTGATGGAACGAGGACAAATACTTTCACAATTCATATGAAATTTTTAAATTGGATATTGGATATGGTAATTTTTACCCTTTGGATGCTGGATATTTTTTAATTTTTATAAATTATTCCTGGAACTGTGTGCAAACACTGTTAATTTCTTGGAAACAATTGTGTTTTTTGAAGGCTTGCTGTTCAGTTTTTTAGCTGAAATGAGACCAGCCTTTAGAAAAGCTTTACTATTCCCCACTAGCAAGACAATATTGTCTCCAGGGTCCTACTGATGTCGTGGGAATTAGTAATTTCCATTCTGCTGGGAGGAGACATAATTAGACTTGGCTCAATTTGAGACTCAAGGATTGTTCCCTATAATTCTGACCTGTTCTATCAATTCTCTGCTGAAAACTGGAGGGGTATCACCTGTACACTCTCACAATTCTGTCTGTGTAGCTCTCTCCTGTGAACTCTAACTATCTAGAGTCTCAGATCTCTCTTCTTGGGGAGACTGTTTGTCTCTGCCTAGATACCCCTTCCTGAATCTGTTTCTAGGGTTGGGGCAATTGTAGAACTCACCTTGCTTGCTCCCCGCCTCAGGAATCCATTCTCTGCTGCCTGATGTTAGATGTAAAAAACTGCATTTTCATTTATCTTGTCTACTTTGGAGTTGTTTGAGACAGGAAAATAAATGTGCCCTTTGCTCCTCTATGTCTACCAAAATGGAGATCCCCCTGCAATGAAAACTCACTGAATGCTTTGTGAATGCTAGACACTGACTTCTGAGCATGGGTGCAGACTTGATTAGGGATATATGCTGGGGCCTTGGGGAGCCCCAGTCATTCTGGAGAAACATGCCAATTACAGATAGCATTTGCTATGTGGTACGTTCAGTTCGATTCAGTCGCTCAGTCACATCCGACTCTTTGCTATCCCATGGACTGCAGCTCGCCAGGCCTCGCTGTCCTTCAGTATATCGCAGAGCTTGCTCAAACTCATGTCTATCGAGTCACCATCCAACCATCTCATCCTCTGTTGTCCTCTTCTCATCCTGCCTTCAATCTTTCCCAGCAATAGGGTCTTTTCTAATGAGTAAGTCCTTCACATCAGTTGGCCAAAGTATTGGAGGTGCATTCTCAGCATCAGTCTTTCCAATGAATATTCAGGATTGATTTCCTTTAGAATTGACTGGTTTGATCTCCATGTAGTCCAAGGGACTCTCAAGAGTCTTGTCCAACACCACAGTTCAAAATCATCAATTCTTCATCACTCACCATTCTTTATGGTCCAACTGTCACATCCATACATGACAACGGGACAAATCATAGCTTTGATTATACTGAAGTTCTTCAGCAAAATAATGTCTCTGCCTTTAAAAATGCTGTGTATGTTTGTCATAGCTTTTCTTCAAACGAGCAAGCATCTTTTAATTTCATGGCTGCAGGCATCGTCTGCAGTGATTTTGGAGGCCCCCAAAATAAAGTCTCTCACTGTTTCCATTCTTTCTCCATCTATTTGCCATGAAGTGATGGAACCAAATCCTATGATCTTCATTTTTTGAATGTGGAGTTTAAGCCAGATGTTTCACTCTCCTCTTTCACTTTCATCAAGAGGCTCTTTAGGTCCTCTTCACTTTCTGCCATGAGTGTGGTGTCTTCTGCATATCTGAGGTTAATTGAAATTTCTCCCAGCAGTCTTGATTCCAGCTTGTGCTTCATCCAGTTGGGCATTTTGAATGATGTACTCAGCATATAAGTTAAATAAGCAGGATGTCAATGTACAGCCTTTACCAATACACTCGTTTACAGTATACTCCTTTCCCAATTTGGAACCAGGCCATTCTTCCATGTTCAATTCTAACTGTTGCTTCTTGATCTGCATACAGATTTCTCAGAAGGCAGGTAAGATGGTCTGATATTCTCATCTCTGTAAGTTTTCCACAATCTGTTGTGATCCACACAGTCAAAGTCTTTTGCATGGTCAATAAAACAGAAGTAGATGTTTTTCTGGAATTCTCTTCCATTTTCTATGATTCAATAGGTGTTGCCAATTTGATGTCTAGTTCCTCTGCCTTTTCTAAATCTAGCTTGAACATATGGAAGTCGCAGTTCATCTACTGTTGAAGAGTGCTTGGAGAAATTACTTTGGTAGCATGTGAGATGAGTGCAACTGTGTGGTAGTTGAACATTCTTTGAAATCACCTTTCTTTGGGATTGGAGTGAAAACAACCTTTCCTGTCCTGTGGCCACTCCTGAGTTTTCCAAATTTACTGGCATATTGAGTGCAGCACTTTAACAGCATCATCTTTTAGGAACTGAAATACCTCAACTGCAATTCCATCACCTCCACTTGCTTTGCTAGTAGCTATGCTTTTGAAGACCAACTTGATGTTGCATTTCAAGATGTCTAGCTCTAGGTGAGTGATCACACCATTGTTGTTATCTGGATCATTAATACCTTTTTTGTACAGTTCTTCTATGTATTCTTTCAACCTCTTCTTAATATATTCTGTTCTGTTAGGTCCATGCCATTTCTCTCTTTTATTCAGCCTATCTTTGCATGAAATGTTCCCTCCCAATCTCTAATTTTCTTGAAGACATCTCTGGTCTTTCCCATTCTATTGTTTTCCTCAATTTCATTGCACTGATCACTTAGGAAGGCTTTTTTTTTTTTTAATATCTTCTTGCTATTCTTAGGAACTCAGCATTCAGATGGATAAGTCTTTCTTTTCTCTTTTACCTTTTGCTTCTCTTCTTTTCTAAGTTATTTCTAAGGCCTACTCAGAAAACAATTTCACCTTTTTGGATTTCATTTTCTCAGGGATGGTCTTGACGTGGTATGTACAGGTCAAAAAATGAAGATCATTACATCCAGTTCTGTTACTTCATGGAAAACACATAGAGAAACGAGTGACAGGCTTTATTTTCCTGGGCTCCAAAATCACTGCAGATAGAGACTGCAGCTGTGAAAAAAAAAGACACTTCCTCCTTGAAAGAAAAGCTATGAAAAACTATGACAGCATACTAAAAAGCAGAGACATTACTTTACCAGGAGAGGCTGAATAGGCAAAGCTACGGTTTTCCAGAAGTCATGAGTGAACTTGAGAGTTGGACCATAAAGAAAGCTGAGCACCAAAGAACTGATGCTTTTGAACTGTGATTCTGTACAAGACTCTTGAGAGTCCCTTGGACTACAAGGAGATCCAACCAGTCCATCCTAGAGGAAATAATTCCTGAATATTCATTGAAAGGACCGATGCTGAAGCTGAACTTTCAATACTTTGGCCACCTGATGGGAAGAACTGACTCATTAGAAAAGACCCAGATGCTGGGAAAGTTTAAAGGCAGGAGACAAAGGGAAAGACAGAAAACGAAATTCTTGGGTGGCATCACCGACTTGATGAACATGAGTTTGACCAAGCTCTGGGAGTTGGTGATGGACATGGAAGGCTGGTGTGCTGCCCCCCATGATATAGCAAAGAGTTGGATATGACTGAGAGACTGAACTGAACTGATGTAAGGAAGGAACAATTCCAGGATACCTGACAATGATGGGTCAGCAGGCATTTTCAAGGCCTAGGGACTAATTCTAGGCCATTTGTAGAGAATGGTAGAGAAAGGTAGGGCAGCAGTGCTGGGATTCCCAGAGGACAAGATCCCTGTTATAATAAACTTTATCAATGCTCAATATTGTTAGGTGATTGGAAACATGAGTTTTGTTTTGGAAGTGGTAGAGCAATATTCAATGGAAGGACTGATGCTGAAGATAAAGCTCCAACACTTAGGCCTACTGTGATGAAGAGCCAGCTCATTGGAAGAGACCCTGATGCTGGGAAAGACTGTGGGCAGAAGGAGAGGGGTCAAAAGGATGAGATGGTGAGATAGACTCACTGACTCAATGGACATGAGTTTGAGGAAACTCTGGGAAACAGTGAAAGACAGGAAAGCCTGTTTTGCTGCTGTATACGTAATCACAAAGAGTCAGACATGACTTAGCAACTGAACAATACCAATGAGAACAGAGGGTCCAGTCAAGCCTGTGGCCCTGGTGGGAGTGGAGAAAGATTCAGGTGGAAGGGGAAACTTCCCATCTTCTGATGCAGGTCCTTGAATCCAAGGCAAGGAGCACAAGATTTTGAATGTGTTACCAAACATTGTATTTTAAAAAAACAAAAAACTGTTTTCTGCAGGAGTGAGAGTGTTGGCTGAGTTTGTACTCTAGATTTTACTGAGGGATGTGGAAGGGATCTGGAGTGGGAGAGTCTGCAAAAACCAGTGGCCAGCTGCTGGAGGTCCAGGCTTGTGGTATACATTCTCCACTGTGTGGAAAACAAATCCAGAAAAAGTGTCCCTTCTGGAGTGTATATGCCAATGTATCACGTTTTTTCAGAAGATCACTTCAATGGTGTTTTGGGGCAAGCAAGAAATGCATGATTGGTGGTTTGCTTGTGTCAATTCCTGTGGGTAGTTAGATGACTAAATTTCTGGTTAATTCTTTGCATGATTGGAATCATGCTTGGGAAAGAAAACTATATCAGGTCCACTCATATTTCATCATTAAACAGCAACCATAGGATGGTTTCTAAGGAAATTGTGGGTATTTTAAACATGAGGGGCCATATGGGGACAGTTTCATTTAACAGCCTGGTATTGGACTGTGTAGGTTGCCATACTTGTTGCTATGACTAGTAGCCATAACAGCTACTTGTTCCTATGCTGGAGATGTGGGAAACTGACAAGAGACCCAAAGCCTTACAACTCTCCTGCAGTGTGATTTCAGGCTAGAAGCAGTTGACAAGGAAAGGCTGCCTGGTAAGGCTGGGAAGGGAGTCACCTGAGCCAGTAATCATTGGTTCTTGTGGGATCCCAGAAAACAGAAGCATCGGCTCAATCAGAGTTCTGTGTCATGGTTCAGAAATAGATGTCATTTGGCTTGAATCAATATTTAGCCTTGGGGATGGCAGCCATAACCTCTAAACAGAAAATTTCCTTCTCCCAAGGTGGCAGAATAATTCATATTTGTGCCAGACTCAGGAACCCAGGAATCCCTCTCAGGGCCACTTGTTCTTTGCAGGCACACATGCAATCTAAAAGGTGGAATTATCATCATGGTGCCCATTATCCAGATGAGAAAACTGAGGTTAAGGGACTTGATCAAGTTCACACACCTAAGCAGATTCTTGAGTGTCTCTTATACAACAAGGACATCAAACCAGTCCATGCTAAAGGAAATCAACCTCTGACCCCAGCTGTCTCAGCTGAGGCATCTACTCAGGGCCTCCAGGTGGAAACAACTGATGTTTCCACTGCAAAAGTGCCTAACCATGGCAGCTCCAAGCAAATAATTTGGTGCCCCATCCCTGGAGGAAGCTCAGAAAGGCTGAAGGCTCTGTGCACCCTGGGTCCCCCGATACCTGTGTTGCATTCTCCCCAGCAGCATTGGAGGCCAAGGAAGGGGCATTCTGGGCCCTGGAGGAGGGGAATGGCTCAGGGATCCGCTGGGGCCATCACTTACCAAGTAGGACTGGAAAGGATAGAGCAGGCACATGTGGCAGAGAGCTGGTGACTGGGGTGTGGGAAAAAAAGTGAACCAGCTTTGCATGAAGTCCCTCACCCAAACTCCCCTGGAGGAGAAGCCCAGTGATAAGTTCATCTGAGATGGGATGAAGAGAGTCTATTTCTTTATCCCTTCTAATTCCTCTGAATGAGGAGGTGGTGGAGTTGATGGGTCATCACAAACTCTTCAATCGCCTAGACCATCCCCCAGTCGCTCTCCTTGGGACTGCCTCTCCCCAGCTTCAGTCATGTAGTTCTGGAGGAAATTGAGAATCATGTGTGCTGCTGGTCAGGGCCAATGACCATGTAAACCAATCATAGGGCCCCATGGCCCTGTCAGGATGGCTGATCTGGAGCTGGACATGTGATCTGAGATGGGCCATTCAGAGAACACCCTTGAACACTCATGTCTCCGAGCTTCTTGTCTTATTTGATGATGCCTTCGGGATATAAAACCCAAGGAGGTAGCTTGTACTCCCTTATTAGGTGTACAAGCCTTAGGAAGAAAGCTGTCAGGCTAAGATCATCAAAGAAGATGAAAGGGAAAGAATGAGGGTGAGAAAGAGAGAACAGATGACTTCTGATTTCTTGGGTCCAGTCACTGAGATATTTGTATTTGCTCCCTTTCTTATGTCCTGTATTCCCAGAATGATTTCAATGAGTCTCCCCTTTCCTTGAAGCCAGTTGGTGGTGGGCTCCTCTCAATTTTCATTCAGACTTGGTTGTAGATCCTTCACTCCCAGACACAAACAGAGGCACCCATTCGTTTCAACACCATTAAGAGTGAAACGCTTTATTTTTTACTAAGAATAAGGTGAACAGACCACCAAATACAGTTTACCAGCATCCTGGGCAGGAGTGCTCTAAGTGTGAGTGAGTGTGTGTTAAGAGCAGCCTTACTGATTCCTGAACCACTCCAAGGATTTACACTGCTTGTGCCAGGCCAATCCTGTCATTTCCTCGATCAAAGACCGAGAAATACAACCTCAGGAAGACGTCACCCAGGATCCAAGTCTCTGTAGATGTACTCTCTGTGTTCTCTTTAAAGGTGGTATAGCAGCGGCCTCTATAATCCTGGGGGAGTCAGAAACACACACCAGTCAGCCTGAGCCGTTACCTTCAACTCCCCCCAGTATCCAGACCCAGCACATCTCTTCATTTTATTTCCCTCTTTGGTAAGTATCAAGGGGTTTCTCAGCAGCAGGGGATGTGAGAGTTCATCCAAAACCAAAAAAGGCCAAGACACGCGGTTGCCATGAGGAAGGGTGTGGGGAGGGGAGGACTGGGAGTTGGGGATACAGAGGAATGATAAACAACAAAGTCCTGCTGTAGAGCGTAAGGAACTATATTCACTATCCAGTGATAAAGCACATGAAAAAGAATAAGAAAACAAATGTATATTTTTTATGTGAATAACTTAGTCACATTCTGTGCAGTAGAACTTAAGGCAACACTGAAGATCAGCCTCACTTCAGTACAATTTTTAGAAAAGAACAAGAGTGTCCATAGTTCTCCTCACTCCCTGTTTCTTTCCTTCTGACTCCTGCTCCTTGTTTTCTCTGCAGAGAATGCCAATTCTCCTCCTGCATCCCCACAATCCGGACTTTATTTAAAAACTTTATTTTGTGTTGGAGTGGAGCTGATTAACAATATTACGAGTTTCAGGTGGACAGTAAAGGGACTCAACAGTATGTATCCATGTATCCTCGTCCCAGAGATACCCCTCCCATCCAGGCTGTCATATAACTGAGCGGAGCTCCCAGTGCAACACAGTAACTCGTTGTTGGTTATCCACCTTACATATATCAGTGCCCACAACACTTTCTTGAAGACTGAACTCAGGAACTCTGGGAAGCCTCCTTTGGCCCACACTCATCCTTTTTCCAGGCTTGGTTGGAAACGTACTCTGGTTCCCCATCCCCACCGGTCAGTCCGTAGCCCTCATGACCCCTAGTAAGTCCCCAGTGCCCCAGTGCAGACCACCTTGGGATGCCATTTGCATGGAATCCCGTGCACTTTTGCCTAGAACCAAGCAACCCTCCGTATGGCTCCATGAGTTTGAGGTGTTAGAATTCCTGAAATTCTTTCTTTTTTCAAAGCCTTCTTTGAGGCCATAAGGCTGCTCTGACTCCCGCAGGGAGCTAACATGAAGCCTCCACCCTGTGCCGGGGCTGAGCAGTCACTGTGCACCCTTTATTCACCTTAGCATCCAACCTCCCCACAGAGGGGTCCGGTACCCCAGCTCCCAAAGGGGGCACCTGGCCAGAGCAAGGGGAAGATGCAGCCGAGAACTAGGCTGACCATGAAATTTATCATCCAAACCAGGAAAAATTCGAGAAGGGCAGGGACACTGTTAATCCCCATGGTGGGACATCACACTGGGACTCTCCCCAGCCATTCTCCTTGTCACATGGCCTATTTCAGGGACAGCTAGAGCTGACTTTCATGTTCATGCAGCTAAGGGTTCAGATTGAACTGAAGCTCTATGAGGACTGAGGACCTTCCCCTCTCCTTGTGACTCCCACCATGCCAGCACAGGGTGGTGTATCCAAATTTATTTCAGGATGATCAATGTCCCAGACGGCCCTTTACTCTCAAGTGGTTGGTCTTGTGGGAGGCTCTGGCCCAGCCACAGGGCTTAGTAGCATCTGCAATGGTGTGACATGGCCTGCAGGGGGCGGCCTCCTCCCAGCAGCACCCCAAGGGTTCCTGCAATTTCCAGTCTGAGAACCAACCCTGTTGGTTGTCCCCTCACCTTGAGGATGTAGGCTCGAGCTGGCACTGGGTAGTTGATGCCGTTGATGGTGAAGATAATAGAGGACAGGTTATGGACAGCAAAACATGAAACGTAGTGCTGTTAGAGAGAGAGAGAGAGAGGTTGGCCCTTGAGATCCTTTTGTGTGGAGACTGGGAGTGACCCTGGGGCATGTCCCTTCACCTTGGAACCCTGTGGCGTGGCTCCGATGAGCTTCTGAATGTTATTGACCAGTCTTCTTGGGCCAAGGATCAGTGATGTCCCAGTGTCCACAAGGGCCTGGCAGCCGCCAGAACAAGCAATAACCTTTCTTTTCATGGAGATGCTGAGAGACATTGGGACAAAGAGGGCATCAAGGTCACTCTGAGTCTCCCCAGAGCTGGCCCATTCCCGACAGTCTCCTAAACAGCCCTTTGTGTCTTGCCCTCTTTTCCTTTGCTCACGACATGGCACCTTCCTTGACATCCTTGAATGCAGTACTTGAATACACCAGAATCTTTTGTACCTTGACACAAGCTGGTCTTCCTTCCTAGAAGAGTCTCCCCTCCTTTGACTAGCAAATTCCTTCTCATCTTCCAGATTCCAATTTAATTGTCACGGTTTCAGGGAAGTCTTTCCCCTGGTTTTATCAGTCTCCTGTCTTGGTCACTCTCTGTAGACCCTGCCTCATATCTAGCACGTACCAAAGTGACAAGTCACTATGTGTGTGAGTCATTTCTTATACATCTGCCTTCTTAGATGTGAGGGTGAGTTTTATTCTCATTGCCTCCCTAAAGTGCCTGGCACAGAGTGGATGCACAATGCTTCTCTGTTGAATAAGTGAATGAAGACCGTGAAAACAATGAAAAACATCCAGAGAGATGTATCTGGTGGGGAACAAATAACGGGTCAACCGCAGAGTGAAGATGGAGATTGATGGGGGCAGCGGATTCTCATAGTGGTGGGAGAGAGGGGCTCCTCTGGGAGAGGGTGTCTCCCAGCACTGCTCCTACCACCAGCTCAGACCTGAGACCCTGGCCAGGAAATACATGAGTAGCCCACGGAAACTCCAAAGGACAGGTCAGCTTTTGTCTGAGCGTATCACACAGAATCCTGTCAATTATTGCCTCTTCTCCTCAGGTCACTCCTGGATCTCACCTTCCTGATTCTGTTATACTCCCTGCCCCACTGTGTGCCCGGGTACGTGGGGTGTCTTTTTCATTCGTTTCTTTCAAGTCTTAAGACTGCAGCCAACCTCTCTCCACTGCTGGGTAGCTTCTCCCTAAGGAGACCTGTTTTCCCCATTTGCTCAGGAGGTTCCCGCTTTTTAAAGTGACATTTATCTATACTGAGAACTTCCTTGGTCCCAGGTAACCCCGGACAGTTGCTCATCTTATCACAACTCTGTTCAGGCTGGTGAAATTCTCCCTGATCCTCTGTTCACCACACTGTAGAGTCCTCTAACCATGGTCCCCATGTCACAGGGCAGAGGGTGCAGTCCTCTCCCAGCTGCACAGACCTCTCAGAACCCTTTTAGGACCCTGGTAAGAGCCTAGCTCAGAGGCCTGGGGACTATGAACCCATGGGCTGTTTCTGTATCTATGTGCTTCTGTGTGTGTTTGTATGTGTGTTTGGGTGTTTTTATGTGTCTCTGTGTGTGCTTGTGTGTCTCTGACTAGCTATGCAGGTTTATATGTGTCTCTGTGTATGTTTATATGTGTCTGCTTGTGTGTTTCCATGTGTCTGTCTGTCTGTGTTGTTCTGGGTGGTGTATATGTCTATCTGACTCTGTGTCTGAGAATGCATTTGTGTGTGTCTGCTTGTGTTCATGTACAGTAGTGGGAGTATCACTTGGGCTGACCCTCAGAGGGAGAGACTTACCCGTCCATGTGTACACGCCAGTCGCCTGCTTGGATCAATGGTACCCAGTTGAGCTCTCCCTTGTGGTAGCGATGGTCCACCCCACCAAACATCACCACACTGCCATTCCCCCTGCATCCGTAGAGAAAAGAGAGGAGGGGATCTTTGGAGGACAGTAACAACAGCACTGTCTGATAGATGTGCTTGTCCACCCATCAAGGCCCTAATAAGGTCCCCATTTACAGATGCAGAAATCGAGACTAGGAGCGATTGAGAACCAGACTGAGGTTGGTTATTGGCTAATAAGTGGCACAGAGGAGGTCAGAAACTCAGTCACCTGGCTGGGCTCCACCCACTATATCTCCTGCTACCTGAGTGCTCAGAAAGCCTCAGAGGACAGGGTGCTGAACGTTTTGGCTTTCCCCTTTTCCAGCTTGTCATTTTTCAGGAAAATCAAGGCCTGGGAGTGCTAAGGGTATGGGTTCAAGTCACCCAGAGTTGGCTCCGCTGGCCTGTGACCTCTACTGTCCAAACAGCCCCACACTCAGAAGGGACCCCACGTCTACTCTCCCTGTCTTGAAATGGTTAATATTTCTTGAGCAAGGGTTCCCACACTTTTGTTTTGTGTCCCGCACTTTCATTTTTCACTGGTTCCTGCACTTTGGGTAGCTGGTCCTGGGCTCCCAGTGAAATGCTAATCAGGAAGGAAAAATATCCACCATCCTTCTCCTTCTTTCCTTATCAAATTCATAAGCAAATCCTATTACCTTTTCCTCCAACTTGTTTCCTGTTACCTTCCATTAATCTTCCTCCTCACTCACCCCTCTAGACCAAGTTACTGATCTTGAGCCCAGGAGCAGGGTTGTATTTCAATAAAACGTTATTTATAAAAGCCAGCAGTGATGTCAGGTAGGGCCCTGGGGCATAGTTATCCTGGGTTAGATTCTCTCTCAGGATACTTCTTTATCAAGTGTTCTATAATTTTCATGCAATGGAAAGCAAGTTACAACTTATTTGGAGAAAGGAATTGTCCAGCTCAGACTTACGTGCTCAAGTAGAAGGCAAAGACAGGCTCAGAAATGGCACCTTGATTCTTCAGGTTGTCAAAGATGGGGATGGCTCCAGTGAAGGATATGTTGGGGTAGTTCAAGCCCAAGACGCCATCAAAAGGTATACCCTCAAACCCGTATTCTGCCACGCTTAGACCAAATGGCTGATCAGTACTTACAAGGTCCCCAATCTGTGGGAGAGAAAAGTGTTCCCACTTACAGATACGTGAAGTGGGGCTAGGACTGGGCTGGGGTGCATTGCCATTAGATCCTCAGAGAAGAATTGAGGCTGGACTGTGTCTTCGGTAGGCCTCAGATGGTTAGCCGAAGCTGGGAGGGGAATTTGGGTTCTGTTTGTGAGAGGCTATGGATTTTAAAACATCTGCCCCTCTGAAAAACACCACCTGAGTGAGTCAAATTGGCCTCCTGGCTCCTGTACAGGTGGGGAAACCAAGAGTTGGGCCAGGACCCATTGGTGCCCCCTTGTGGACAAAATGAGTCAAGAGCAAGACAGCCTTCTCTTTGGCATCACTATGATCTAATGACAGAAAAAGACTGCATTCTCTGCAATGTACTGTGGATTCTGCATCTGTCCAGGAAGACAGAAGCCGAAAACACAATCTTGCTTGCAGGGTTCTATGAAATTACTGCCTGGGAAATTCACTTTAGGGGCTATGTGTGTATTTGTGTGAGTATGTATGAAAGAGAAAGACAGAGAGGGAAACTACTCAAGTACTTTGGAGGAGGCAGTCCATATGGTTTATTAGATCCTCAAAGGCCCCCTAGAGTGAGAACTCATTTATCAGGCGCCCTGACATCTCAGGCCTCCAGTTTCCCAGTCTGGATACCTGGAGCACTTGACTGCCCGCAGGGCCCCCAGATCAGTTTTATCCTGTCCCCAAACACCCCACAGCAACTGCAGTCCTGAAAAGCCAGCCTAGCTCCACCACTTACCACATGTGTGACCTCAGCAAGGCCTTTGCTATCTGTACCTCAGTTTCCTCATATGTCTCATGAGCTAATCAGAGTAACTGCTGTGTGGGGTTGTTGCAGCATTAAACCACTTATCACCTAAAAGTGCCTGGAACAGTCTGAGAATATAAAAGTGGATGCTTTTTCCCCTCTTCTTGCTCCCAGTAAAAGGAACCTTGAACTGCTCGTGGGCAGAGGAGCTGCAAGTCCACACCTCACACCACTCTCTGGGTTAGCTTATCTATTTGCTCATGTGTCACCACGGAAACTGCCTCCCCAGGGACAGGATCCTGTGGGTAAGGTGGCCAATATCTATGGGAGTTAGGCTAAGAAGTGTCCTGCAAGATGGTCCTGCAACTGTTTTGAAAGCAGTGGTCACTCCATAGCCAGTCCTGACTCAGAATTTGTTACACTGTTACCCGAATGGTGTCATGAGCAACAACTCCCTTCATCCTCCCAGAACCGTATTCAATGCTGAAGGTCTTTTTGGTAGGCCGGAAGGTGGAAGACTCAAGATGTCTGAACATAACATGTGTAGCTGCAGACACAAGAGATAAGTGTCAACAGGTGCCAAGGGTGCAAAACAGGGTGGCAGGGCAAGTGAAAGATGGTCTGGGTATGGGGTGTCTGAACTCACAACAGGTTGGGCTGGTACAAAAGACGGAAGGCACCCACAAGTCAGATGAAGCTGTGTCAAAGACAACCTGGAATTCCTGAGGGGGTGTTCCAATGGTGATGTTACCCACGTAGAGCATCTACAGGGAAACGGAGGGAGTGGGTTAGTGCAGAACTGGCTCGCCTCTATTCCCAGACAGATGCCTGCCTCTGCGTGTCACGTATCTCTTGAGATCACTTTCTAACCACCATGCAGCTCACAGACTTTGGTCACAGAGGTGCCTGCATTTGGTATTTTTTTCCTATGCTACATGGTATGCAGGATATTGACTCTATGATCTGGGGTCGAAAGGGTACCTCCTGCATTGGAAGCCCAGAGTCATAAGCACTGGACCTCCAGGACCACTGGACACCCAGGGAAGTCCTGGTGCCTTCATTTGAGAAGCTCTCCAGTCTCTTCAAACCCAGTCTGAGGACTGCCTTCTCCAGGAGGTCCTTCTTGATCAACCCCAGCCACTCCCTCCAAACACAGACCACATCCAATCAACACCACACAGGTGACCCTTTCATTTGATATGTATTTTCTCTTTGCCTATCTCTCAAGCTGGCATGGGCATTCTTGAAGACAAAATAAGGCCTTTTTCTAATCTAAAAACAGTAACCACAGTGTTAGATTCTTATGGCCTTACAGAAAATACAAGTTCAGTAATGTTTTCCTGCTGTAGTTCTTGCATCTGTGCAAAATGAACTCCTCTGCCTGGGGATTCACAACTGCTTTGCAGTTGGTTCTACCTTTTGATCAGTGATGGTACACTCTTCATCTGTAACTGAGTGACTCACTTAGTTCAGAAGGAACAATCACCCTCAAACTAATGACACATCTTTGACACCGAAATGGATGTTTACTTGCCACCTGGTCATTGCTGGGCCCAGTCACCAAGACCAAGAGTTGAGGATGAGAGTGCCTTCTCCTCTGGGTGGGGTCCCTGTTTCCCAGTGTTTCTGCCTCCTGCAGGAGCCCCAGCCCCAACAGCCCACCTAGCACCTCCACATGAGCCCCAGTGCTAGGCTAGAGCACCACGGGTTGCGGTGGAGCATCATCCTCCCAAAATACTCACATCCATGATGTTCCTCAGGGGGTGAATAGTTATATTTGAGCCAGAAGAAGAAACCTGGTACAGTCTGTAAGCACGTTCTTTCAGGAAATTTTTCAACATGTTTTTTCCAATGAGGGTTTTTCTCATGGTCTTCACTCTCGTTAGAGGTATTCTTTCACCGAACATTTCACAAAGAAAACAAAGAAGAAGTTACAATTAGCTGTCAATGTTAAGGTATAACTGTCATTGTAATGGCCCTGTGCATTTTCTAATCATTTTTATGAGGCATTTTATTATCAGAATTTTATGCATATACCACTGCAAAGACATAGATTTGGATAAAGGTTCTGTTCTCTAATCTTGGATAAGACATATGACCACGTGGGGTCTCAGTCTCACCCTCGGTAAAATGGTGGAAAGTAACAATTCAAAGCCTCCAAATAGAATATTTTGGGGATAAGTGAAGTGATGAATATAAGGACCTGATATATAGGAAGTCTCAACAATGACAGCCATTAGCATTGCTGTTGCCATCCCACTATATCCTTCACATAGAAGCTCAAGGAAGGAGGTAGAATGGGGACTCTTATCCTATTTTACAAGGAGCAATTTGAAATGCAAAAGGTTTGTGAGTTGGCTGTGGTCACACTGCTCATCAGATATAAAACAGTGTATATAAAACCGTGTATCTTTCTCCAAGTTGAAAGAGAAGAGAGAGTTCATAGAAGAATCCAGGAGATAGGGAAAAAGTTACGGAAATATAGAGGCTTAAGAAGGAAGGATGAGTCAAATGAAAAATAAAAAGAACACAACACAGAGAGAAATACACTCACAGAGACTTCCAAAGAGATGGAGACATAAATGATAGTGATACAGAGATGCAGACATAGACATATACACACTGAAGTAGACAGGGAAAAAAGAGGAAATGTTTAATAAAATGTAGAAAAGTGCTATTCCACAGGACCACATCTACATCTGCATAGACTGTGCACTGAAAAATTGCAAGGAGTTCCTTTTTCAATAGGTCATGACATGACTGGACCCCATGAGTCGTGCAACAGTGAAAATCTACACCAAGACCCTTGGGACCGACAGTTCCTATAGCAAGGTACCTATCAATAAGAAGGAACTGAACTTAAGTTTGTCAGGAAATATTCCATTCCCTTCTAAACCTGACAGGTGGAAGTATAATCAGATGAAAAGAAAAATCCAAGAAAGGAAGATGATGTGGCTTATAGTCCCCATACTTACATGACTATGCACTCTGAGAAGGCCACCAGCCCAAGGAGCACAAGCCACTTCATGCTTCTTTCCTGGCTCCAAGTACTCAGGGAAGTTCGGGTTCTTAGCATGTGGTGGTGACTGGGAGCCCCTAGTTATATATACTCTGACCTTCCCTAGTTTTCCCCTTTATGCCACTAATAGATCTGAAAAAATACAAAGCTCTCGATAAAATCTTTACCTCCATCAGTGGACTTTGAAGCTTCTCAGAATACAGAGAATTGAATTGTAATCTCTTCCTTGAAGCTTGGCTGGAAAATCAAACTGATCTTCATGGACATCTAAGAAGATGGAGAACCTTGCCTACTTGGAGAAAAAACTGCTAAGAACATCATGAAAATGGATAGTAGGGACAATGTTCGACATTCTTGGTTTCATGTCATCTTCCTAGCCACTTCATGAGATATGCATTGCTGTCTTCATTGGAGAGGAGATTGCTAGGAGGATAAGTTGTCAAATGGCAAAGTGAAGATTTCAGGGACAGCCCAGGGACATACAACTGGCTTTAGGTAATGGGTCTAATGACAGAGATCAGGGCACCTATGATACCAGTCTGCATCAAAGATTTAGGGCAGAGCAGTACTTCAATTGCATGGTTTCAGTATTGAAAGAAATGTCATATGCATCCACGAGATATTTTATATCATCCAGCAAACGTACAAGGAAGAACTGTGTACTGGGTTCTGGGTTAAAGGCTTCAAAGTCAAAGTTGATCAAGACAAAAGTAGTCTTTATCTTAAGAGAGCTAGCAGTCTAGTTCTCACAAACTCATGGCCCCAGGAGGCAAGAGAAATGATACTAGGACTAGGTGGCCATGTTGGACCCTGGGCAGCACAGGCCTTAAAATGGGAGCAGCCTTTCCTCCACTTCAACCTTTCTGGAAAGCAGGCCAGTTGGCCATGTTTTCAAGAGAATCAGAAGTTTGGATATTTATGTACAATCTACTGATTTTAATCTTAGCAACTAATTTTTTTTCCTGAAAAAACAGTGGGAACGTAATCTCCACAACGATGTGCTGGAATCAGCCTTCAGTCTCTGCAGGTTTTTATTTCTGGCTAGAGTTGGGAGTGCAATGGGGACAGAGAAGAATTTAATTCAAGTTGGTTGATTTAAAAAGAGACTGAATGCATACTGAACGTGTTTGTTTCCTTTCTATTTATAAAGAAAGATCATCAGGGATATACAAACAAACGAAAATAACTGCTGAAAATAAATAGATATATTTCTGATATAATTTCCCCATAGGGTCAATGCCATGAAAAATTTTGTCTGCCAAATCAAACATACAAAAAAATATTTTTGAAATGTGTTACCAATCAACAAAGACAAAATAACTGTGGTAGCCAAAGTAAAGACAATTTTGTTTAATGACTCATCCAGGACTCCCAGGGCCTATTCCTGCATGAGATCTATCCATGCTGGTCCCGTGAATACAACAGGAGACCCTCCTGTTGCCAGGTGTATGTAGATGGGGCACTGTGTCTTAATCCTCACTTTTGCATTTTGTTTAAATTCAGTTCTGGTGGTTAAATCCAAACAGAGAGAATATGACATCACTGACAAATGACACACATATATGCCCTTTGAACTATGGCATTGGAGAAGACTCTTGAGAGTCCCTTAGAGTGCAAGGAGATCAAACCAGTCCATCCTAAAGGAAATCAGTCCTTAATATTCACTGGAAGAACTGATGCTGAAGTTGAAGCTCCAATTATTTGTCCACCTGATGGGAAGAACTGACTCATTGGAAAAGACCCTGATATTAGGAAAGATTGAAGACAGGAGGAGAAGAGGAAGACAGAGGATTAGATGGTTAGAAGGCGTCACCAACTCTGTGAACATGAGCTTGAGCAAGCTCTGGGAGTTGGTGATGGATAGGGAAGACTGGCATCCTGCAGTCCATGGCGTTGCAAAGAGAAGGACACAACTGAAGGACTGAACTGAACTGAACAAATTGAGGACAAAGACAATAAATCTAATTGCATCAAGTTGGTGACTAGCTGCCTATAACAAAACACTACTTAAGTGGCTTTAAAATTCAGAATTATGACTCTACATTCAGAGTGGAATATCTTCTAAGGAAAAACAAAAATACCACCCATCCAACACAAAACCAAAGAAAACCAAAAGAAAAAAGGGAAAGAAATCTGAAACTACATTCAACAACTTCAGTTCAGTTCAGTTGCTCAGTCATGTCCAACTCTTTGTGACCCCATGAAACACAACATGCCAGGCCTCCCTGTCCACCACCAAATCCCAGAGACCACCAAATCCCAGAATCCACCCAAACCCATGTTTATTCAGTTGATGATACCATCCAACCAACTCATCCTCTGTCATTCCCTTCTCCTCCTGCTCTCAATCTTTCCCAACACCAGGGTCTTTTCAAATAAGTCAGCTCTTTGCATCAGGTGGCTAAAGTATTGGAGTTTCAGCTTCAGCATCAGTTCTTCCAGTGAATATTAAGGACTGATTTCCTTTAGGATGGACTGGTTTGATCTCCTTGCAGGTCAAGGGACTCTCAAGAGTCTTCTCCAACACTACAGTTCAAAAGCATCAATTCTTCGGGACTCAGCTTTCTTTGTAGTCCAACTCTCACATCCATACATGACCACTGGAAAAGCCATACCCTTGACTAGATGGACCTTTGTTGATGTAGTAATGTCTCTGCTTTTCAATATGCTATCTAGGTTGGCAAAACTTTCCTTCCAAGGTGTAAGCGTCTTTTAATTTCGTGGCTGCAATCACCATCTGCAGTGATTTTGGAGCCCAGAAAAATAAAGTCAACCACTGTTTCCACTGTTTCCCCATCGATTTGCCATGAAGTGATGGGACCGGATGCCATGATCTTAGTTTTCTAAATGTTGAACTTTACACCAACTTTTTCACTCTCCTCTTTCCCCTTCATCAAGAGGTTCTTTAGTTCTTCTTCACTTTCTGCCATAAGGGTCGTGTCATCTGCATATCTGAGGTTATTGATATTTCTCCCAGCAATCCTGATTCCAGCTTGTGCTTCTTCCAGCCCAGCGTTTCTCATGATGTACTCTGCATATGAGTTAAATAAGCAGAGTGACAATATACAGCCTTGATGCACTCCTTTCCTATTTGGAACCAGTCTGTTGTTCCAAGTCCAGTTCTAACTGCTGCTTCCTGACCTGCATACAGGTTTCTCAAGAGGCAGGTCATGTGGGCTGGTATGCCCATCTGTTTCAGGATTTTCCACAGTTTATTGTGATCCATACAGTCAAAGGCTTTGAGATAGTCAATAAAGCAGAAGTAGGTGTTTTTCTGGAATTCTCTTGCTTTTTCGATGATCCAGCGGATGTTGGCAGTATGATATCTGGTTCCTCTGACTTTTCTAAAACCAGCTTGAACATCTGGAAGTTCATGGTTCACATATTGCTGAAGCCTGGCTTGGAGAATTTTAAGCATTACTTTACTAGCGTGTGAGATCAGTGCAACTGTGTGGTAGTTTGAGCATTCTTCAGCACTGCTTTCTTTGGGATTGGAATGAAAACTGACCATTTCCAGTCCTGTGGCCACTGCTGAGTTTTCCAAATTTGCTGGCATATTGAGTGTAGCACTTTCACAGGATCATCTTTCAGGATTTGAAATAGCTCAACTGGAATTCCATCACCTCCACTAGCTTTGTTCATAGTGATGCTTCCTAAGGCCCATTTGACTTCACATTCCAGGATTTCTGGCTCTAGGTGAGTGATCATACCATCGTGATTATCTGTGTCATGAAGATCT
Source organism: Giraffa tippelskirchi (assembly GCF_054371585.1). Taxonomy (NCBI): domain Eukaryota; kingdom Metazoa; phylum Chordata; class Mammalia; order Artiodactyla; family Giraffidae; genus Giraffa; species Giraffa tippelskirchi. The sequence goes on along the minus strand of NC_137284.1, from coordinate 11,196,854 downwards.
TTTTTGTACAGTTCTTCTGTGTATTCTTGCCACTTCTTCTTAATATCTTCTGCTTATGTTAGGTCCCTACCATTTCTGTCCTTTATTGAGCTCATCTTTGCATGAATTATTCCCTTGGTATCTCTAATTTTCTTGAAGAGATCTCTAGTCCTTCCCATTCTGTTGTTTTCCTCTATTTCTTTGCATTGATCGCCGAGGAAGGCTTTCTTATCTCTCCTTGCTATTCTTTGGAACTCTGCATTCAAATGGGTATACCTTTCCTTTTCTCCTTTGCTTTTCACCTCCCTTCCTTTCACAGCTATTTGTAAGGCTTCCTCAGACAGCCATTATGCTTTTTTGCATTTCTTTCTTGGGCATGATCTTTATTCCTGTCTCCTGTAGAATGTCATGAACCTCTGTCCATAGTTTATCAGGCACTCTATTAGATCTAGTCCCTTAAATCTATTTCTCACTTCCACTCTATAGTCATAAGGGATTTGATTTAAGTCATACCTGAATGGTCTAGAGGTTTTCTCCACTTTCTTCAATTTCAGTCTGAATTTGTCAATAAGGAGTTCATGATCTGAGCCACACTCAGCTCCCAGTCTTGTTTTTGCTGTCTGTATAGAACTTCTCCATTTTTGGCTGCAAAGAATATAATCAATCTGATTTCAGTGTTGACCATCTGGTTATATCCATCTGTAGAGTCTTCTCTTGTGTTGTTGGAAGAGGGTGTTTGCTATGACTAATGCGTTCTCTTGGCAGAACTCTATTAGCCTTTGCCCTGCTTCATTCTGTACTCCAAGGCCAAATTTGCCTGTTACTCCAGCTGTTTCTTGACTTCCTACTTTTGCATTCCAGTCCCCTATAATGAAAAGAACATCTTTTGGGGGTGTTAGTTCTAGAAGGTCTTGTAGGTCTTCATAGAACTGTTTAACTTCTGCTTCTTCAGCATTACTGATCGGGGCATAGACTTGGATTATCATAATATTGAATGGTTTGCCTTGGAAATGAACAGAGATCATTCTGTCATTTTTGAGATTGCATCCAAGTACTGCATTTTGGATTCTTTTATTGACTATGGTGGCTACTCCATTTCTTCTAGGGGATTCCTGCCCACAGTAGTAGATATAATGGTCATCTGAGTTAAATTCACCCATTCCAGTCCATCTTAGTTCGCTGATTCCTAGAATGTTGATGTTCACTCTTGTCTTCTCCTGTTTGACCACTTTGAATTTGCCTTGATTCATGGACCTAACATTCCAGGTTCCTATGCAACAGTGCTCTTTACAGAATTGAACCTTGCTTCTATCACCTGTCCCATCCACAACTGGGTGTTGTCTATGCTTTGGCTCCATCCCTTCATCCTTTCTGGAGTTATTTCTCCACTGATATTCAGTAGCATATTGGGCACCCACCGACCTGGGGAGTTCATCTTTCAGTGTCCTATCTTTTTGCCTTATCATAATGTTCATAGGGTTCTCAAGGCAAGAATACTGAAGTGGTTTGCCATTCCCTTCTCCAGTGGGCCACATTCTGTCAGACCTCTCCACCATGACCCGTCCATCTTGGGTGGCCCCACATGACATGGCTTAGTTTCATTGAGTTAGACAAGGCTGTGGTCCATGTGATCAGATTGGCTAGTTGTCTGTGATTGTGGTTTCAGTCTTTCTGCCTTCTGATGCCCTCTTTCAGTGCTTACCGTCGTACTTGAGTTCCTCTTACCTTGGACGCGGGGTGTCTCTTCACGGCTGCTCCAGCAAAGCACAGCTGCTGCTCCTTAACTTGGAAGTGGGGTAGCTCCTCTCTGCCACGCGTCTGTGCCGCCATTGCAGCTGCCAGGCTTCTGCATAGCCATCGCAGCTGCGGCGAGCAATAATTCAACGACTTATGGTTCCTGATATTGTTCCTGTTACTGTGACAGAATCGTATGTATGTTAACAGGTAACAGCAAGTCAACAATTAAAACTAATGTTCTGAGTAAGCCTTTCAGTGGCTAGAAAAAGAGGTTCACACATAACATAAAGAAGTTTAATTAAAACCCTGCTGTCTTAAATCTTGAACTGAAAGCATAAGTTTGTACCAATTAATTATATTCGATTTTATTTTATTTTTTAAGGAAAATGTGCACTTCCTCCTCTGACCACTGTAAAGCCTAGAAGCAATGACAACTTGATAACAGTGACTATTCTGAGGTGTAACATGGAGCTTCTAAATGCATTTCCCATCAGATGATCTTAGAGATGGCTGATTTCACGACTGGGTTAAAAAATGCACAAAATAATCTTGGGACTCTTGAATGACCAGAAACCTGAGGGACTTCAAAGATCAATGGGGATTAGACAGAAAGTTTAGGAATCCAAATGAAAAGGCCAAAAATCTACCAATTTGTTGGACAGAATGATGTTTCTGCTTCTCAACACACTGTTTGTATTTATCATAGATTTCCTGCCAGGAAGTAAATGCCTTCTGATTTCATGGCTGCAGTCACCATCCACAGTGGTTTTAGAGGCTAAGATGAAGAAATCTGTCACTGCTTCCACCTTTTCTCCTTCTATTTGCCATGAAGGATGGAGCTGGATCCCATGATCTTCGTTTTTTAATATTTAATTTTAAGCTGGCCGAATGTGTCCAGATGTTAATAGGCAACATCTAATTTGTCACTGTGACAGATTGCTAGGGCACCAGCTCACCATTCTGAGTGCTGAGAAAGGAAAATAATCATCAATATTTATGCTATTTTTGTTTCTATTAAGCATATGCTATGTAACTACAAACAGTTCCAGGAAAACAAGCTAGACTGTCCCTTCTGGGGGTGATGGGAGAGTGATGGGGAGCAGCTATAATACAGATGAAGCCTCACTCACTGGCCGGCAGCTCACCTCCTGCTGCGGACGTCTGGTTCCTAATAGACCAAGGACTGGTACTGGTCCTGGCCCACTGTGCTGCTATTGTGGACTCCTGCTCTAAACCCAATAGTGGGACATTCTGTAAGACAAACCACCCTGCTTCCTTCCAGTTTCTGAACAAATAAATGGCATTAAAATTGAGAGAAAAAGAGTTATTTAATCTTAAAGGAGAACAACCAAGTACAACATATGAGTACATTCTTTCAATAAACTGTGAAAAGACAACTGCTTTTTGAGAGTCAGGGAAATTTGTACATGGACTGGATATTAGATGTTAATTTTATTGGGAACAAAAGAGCATTTTTTCACATCCTATCATTTTAACGCAAATACTCATTATGTACATTTTGTGAAATGTTCATCTCATCCTTAAAACACTTCAAAAAAAATGAATAAGGAGTAAAAGAGAGAATTATATGAGTGTCTGTCTTGATTTAAAAACAGATCTGCATAGCTGCTATGGATAGCATTGTGTCCAACCTTGACTCCCAATGTGATGGTAGTAGGAAGAAGGGCCTTTGAGAAGTATGCAAGTTGACATGGGGTTTTGATGGTGGTCTCTCATGATGGGATTAGCCTCTCCTCTTTTTCTCTCTTATTCTCCCTCTTCCTCCTTTCCTTCCACCAGCACCTGTGAGAACACAGTAAGAAGAGAAAAACCTGATGCAAGTCAAGAATCTCTTCACTGGGAACTCAACTCTCCATCACCTTATCATAGTCTCCAGTCTATGACAACCTGTGGAACTCAGAGGTTAGTTTTGTAGTTATTGATGCTGAATGATGAAATATAGGATTGATGATACTCTTTTTTCTAATATTTGTTATGTTTGAAATTGTTTTGTAGTAAGAAGTTTATAGAAAGTCCATTTTCAAGTTTCTGTCTTGGTGATATCCTGAGAAGCCCAAGATAGCAGATTCAGGCAGGTCCCCAATGAATGAGTGGTTGGAGGACCACATGCTCCTTACTCCAACTCGTCTCTTGCCCTCTGAAAACCGTCCCCCACACATGACAACCTTACTGCCCCACCCCCACCCCCACCATCTGCATCTCCACTCCCCTGCTAAGCTGAGTCATCTAGCTGGAGACCTTGATGATTCAGAACGGGGTCTAGAGGCAGAAGGAATGCAACATTTTTAGAAAGAATGAAATGGGCAGACCCCCTCCTTGGTTTTCCCTTCTTTAGTGACACGTGCAGGTGAGGGATTGGGCCTGGGTAGGGAGGGAGCCACAAGTGGGATTGTGTAGATGTCTGCAAGTGAAAGGAGGAGGAATTCAGAACCCAGTAACCAGGAAATAGGCAGCTTGCACAGGACCCAGGAGGGAAGCAAGAAGCACCAGGAAAAGAATAGTGCCTACCTGAGGGCCAGACCTACCTGAGTCTTCCGGTTAAACTTGGAGGTCACATCCTTCCTGCTGGAATTCCTGCTCCAGATGTGGTGGGGATAGAGCTGTACTCACTGCTAGTGAGTCACAGGGAGAGGGACAGCCTCCCCAAGGGGCCCTTTGTTTCCACTCTAACTGTGAGTATCATCCCAAGCCAGAGAGCAAATGGCAAGTCATCCAAAAGATGACCTACTTTAAAGAGTATTTAAAATACTACAAAATTTGTCTGAGTGTCCTGGAATATCTTATTCCCAGAGTTTTTTTAGGAGAGATGATTCATCAGTCTAATTTGGGTTTCTGCTGAGGAATCTACAAGCTTCCCCATTGGTAACATCTGACTTATAAGTACCTGATCTCATCCCACAGAACCCAAATGATGGTTAGTTCCAGTGGTCAAGGCCTCTACGGTGCTTGGTGTCACAACAGCTGTGTGCCAAGTTGTCTACCACTCCCAGTCCTAAGCCCAGGACCTATGCACATCACCAGGCAGTTACAGGCCCCTGCCCACCAGAGGCAGCCTCAGCAACCTCAGCAACACACTACTCTGAGCCAATAGTCCACTGATTGGCACTGAGCTTCAGTCTGGAACAAGTGTTCTGCAGCAAGACCAGTCTCCTCATCCAAGAGATGGGAAAATGAACCCTGGGGTTTGTGACTCACCTTAAGCCTGCAGGTAAGTTAGTGAAGACTTGGGACCCAGAAACTCTGGTTCCCAGGCTCGGAGACCTCCAGGAAGGGAAAGATGAGAGAAAGCTCAACTGCATCCACTGCGGGGCAGCTCTCAGATGTCTGCAGGCACCAGAGTGGAAGTTCCTTTCCCGTCCCCCCTCAAGTCTGGTTCCGATTTTATCAGCAGATCTGCCTTCATGTAGCAGCAGGGAAGCAATATTGAGGGCTGTTTCTTCTGGGTTCCAGACACAGTGGGGGAGCCCCAACTGTAGTGACCCCAGGAGGCAGTCATACAGGTGGTGACTAACTCACTCCCAACTCAAATCCCCAGATCTCCCGCTCCTAATTCACGCAACACAGACCCTTTGGTGACTGGATAACATGGACCTGCATTCACAGCGAGAAGCATTCTCTCCTCAGCCTTCTGGCAATTTAGATAAATGTCTTATGTTTCCCTAGTCAACTCCTGGCTGAGCAAGGTTGGAGTCTGAGACTAGCCTGGATGAAGGGGATGTGTTCCCTCCTTGATGTTCCAAAGAGACCTTGGAGCTTCAAAGGCCTTGAGAAAGTTCCAATCGCACTTATGTTTTTTAGGGACTTTGCTTTATGAATCTGGTTGGAGAAAAAGGACAGAAACACAGGCCAAGGCTGGACAGCTCCGGGTCCCAGCTGATTGTGAGTTGAGTTACAGCCACCAGGCTTCAGAGTCAGGTGCTGATGTTATTCACAAGCCACCTTTGAAGAAGGAATAGAGGAAAGAGATTTTGGGCAGAGAGCAGTGTGGTCAAAGGGCTATGGGATTCATTGTTTGTCTGTTGCTTCGTTTGCTATTATTTTCTCCCATTCTGAAGGCTGTCTTTTCACCTTGCTTATAGTTTCCTTTGTTGTGCAAAAGCTTTTAATTTTAATTAGGTCCCATTTGTTTATTTTTGCTTTTATTTCCAATATTCTGGGAGGTGGGTCATGGAGGATCAACCCAGAGGGATGGGATGGGGAGGGAGGTAGGAGGGGGTTCCAGGAAGGGGAACACATGTAAACCCATGGCTGATTCATGTCAATGTATGGCAAAAACTACTACAATATTGTAAAGTAATTAGCCCCCAACTAAAATAAATAAATTTATTTAAAAAAAAAAAAGGGCTATGGGATTCACACAGGGCAAGATGAAACAGGAGTTATTACTTGTTTCTTTGCTCTATCAGTTCCTTGGAGTTTCTACTCCTGAGAACAAGTACATGGAGATAGTCAGAGGCATTGATGGTGCTCCTGATGATAACCAGTTTGTGTATACGTCCCTAAGTCCAGAACCTATTCAGTGTTGTGATAGCCCCAGGTTCTCCCTTCTTGGGAAGGCTAACATGGCTCATTCCTGCTAACTCACAACTGAAGTATGGGATGAGGTCATCGTGGCTGACCTGTAGGCCAAGTTCCAAGCATGGGAGGAAGATTGGCAGTGGAAGGGTAGCCATTTATTAAGCTTGGTTACCTTGGTCCTTAGTAGTGGCTATTTCCCACATCTAGAATGTTTTTCCTCCAGCTTTTTGCATGGCCGGGTCCTTCTCAACATTTAGCATCATCTCAAATGAGTCTCTCTCAGGCTTGCTTTCCCTGGCCACTCCACTCTCACAAACACAGACCCTGATCCAAAAAGTGTCTAGAGACTTCCCTCTGTCAAAACAATAATTATCGTTACCAAAGTGAAACAGTGGGAGAGGGATAAATTGAGAGTCTGAGATTAATATATGCATACTACTTTTTTTTTTTTTTAATTGTCTATATATGGTATTGAAGTGAAATGTTTTTTATATCTGTAACATTTAATCTTATTAGAGAAAAAACTATGTAGCAGTTATACTCTGTGGACTGTATTGCCATTGTCATGTTGTCATTTTCTTTTTTTTTTTTTTTTTTTTTTATAAATTTATTTATTTTACTTGGGGGCTAATTACTTTACAATATTGTAATAGTTTTTGCCATACATTGACAAGAATCAGCCATGGGTTTACATGTGTTCCCCTTCCCGAAAGCATACTACTTTATTTAACAGATAATCAACAAAGATCTAGTGCACAGCACAGGGATTCTGCTCAATAGTCTGTAATAACCTATATGGGAAAAGAATCTAAGGAAGAATGGATACATGTGTATGTATAAGGGAATTAATTTCCCATGCAACTAATATTCATACAATACTGTAAATCAACTATACTCCTATACAAATTAAAAGCTAAATTAAAAACAAAAAGGTTATCGCTAGAAACCCATGGGAATCTTTAGACTCGCAGGATTCCAGATATGATGCTGGAGATGGCAGAGTGGGTGCAGAAATATAGACATGATCTGAGGTGGCATTTTCCTGAGCTTTGTTGTCTTTTGCTTCTAGTGTCACTTTGATTTGTCTTTGAAGGATCTAACACAAGGACTCGGAGACACCAGCTGGGTGTTAGTTGATGGATGAGAGGGAGGTGGTAGTGGGAGAGTGAAATCCGAGCTCCCTAGCCTTGGGTTGGGGCACATTTGAGGCACAACTTATGTCCCAAGTTCCCTGTGAAAACAGGCTGTAGCTTCCCTCTCCATGACTTGCATGAAATCAGACCCAGACTGGTTTCATCTTTTTTCATGTTCTGCTTCCCCTGAGACCTCACTGGTTTCTCTGGGAGAACATTTATTTTATTTTTTTTCATTTTGGCTGTACTAGGTCTTCATTGCTGCTCAGGACTTCTCTATGTGCAGCGAGCAGGGGCTATTCTGAAATTGCAGTGCACTGGCTTTTCAATCCTGTGCTTCTCTTGATGCGGATCACAGGCTCTAGGTCACTCAGGCTCAGTAGTTGTGGCCCACCCGCTTAGTTGTCCTGGAGCATTTGCAATCTTCCCAAACCAGGTCTCAAACGAATATCTTAAGCACTGGATCAAAAGGGAAAACACTCTGGAAGGAACTTGAAATACATCACTTTTACATGAAACTTGGAACCATGGCTATTTTTGAGAAGACTGAGAGAGGATTGTCCCTTGCTTCAAGCAACCTCTTGGGTTCAGGACTGACTTAGGTTCCCCTCCCAAGTGTTCCTATAGCATCTTGAAGCTGGCCCTGCCATGTGGCTTTGTTATTTTTTGGGTTTCTGAAACCCACACTAGACCACAGCTTCCAGAGGGCAGGGCTGTCACTTGACTCACTTGTAAGTATACGTCAGTAGATCTTCTCTCATTCAGACTAGAATGTCAAGACAAGGTTAACACAAAGATCAGTTATTCTATTATGAGTGTTAGGCTACAGGTTCAACTGCTGTAATCAAACCCTAAATAACATTGTCTTAAATACAATACAATTTCAATTCTCTTTCATATAATATTAGGGCAGGTCTCTCCACAAAGATGGGGACCCACTTCTTTCTTGTGACATCTTCCACCTGTGCTACTTACCTCTGGTCTAATATGCCTGCTCCAGCTCCTGTCATTATATCTGCATTACAACTAGTGGGACAGAAAATAATACTTTCATTTGCAAGTGACATTTCACCTCTGCTCAAATTCCACTAGCCGAAATATCTTCCATGGTCATGGCAAACCTAGGGGTTGTGGGTACACAGAAGGGCAGGGGAATGTGAACCTACTACAGAACATTCATGATGAGTAACAAGGGCCACTACCCTTCATTTATGTCCCTGTAATTCATTTTTCTTTGGTTCTCCTCACCCAGCTCTCAGCCTGTTTTGGCTGCAGATATGGATATGGATGAGGTTATAAGAGAGGACATGGCCCAGGCTGTACAAATATGGAGAAAACAAGAAAAGAAAGAAGATAAGAAAGTATAAAAAGGCAAAATCTATAGGAAAGCATGGTTCTATTCATAGTTTTGCATTTATATGATTTAGGCATACCTGTGGTTTATGAATCAATTTATAGAACAAAAAATAAGAGAAATGTAAAATGTAAATATATTCACTAAACCCAACAAAATAATAAGGCTATATCACATTAAAAACATAGTAGTACCAGAATTAAGTTTGGATCCACATTGCAGAAACTAAAACAACCATAACTTTAGCAAGATAGACTTGATTTTTCTTTCCCACTGATACAAAGGTGGAGGTGGGCCAGCCAGGGTTTGGGTGGCATCCATCTCCAAGGTTACAAGGTCCAATACAACTGCAGGAGTTCCGCCATCACAACTAAAATCCAGACAACAGTTAGGAAGAAAGTGGGGAAGAGAAGAGTCTCATCTCTCAGCTAAATCAGCTCCTTGAAAGCAGTCTTCCAAGAAAACCTTCTTATAGGTCTGCTTGCATCTCAAAGTCACCAGTCATGACTAAGACCACTGGTAAGCAGGAAATGCTGTCCTGTAGCTACTGGACTCATGGCTATATAACAAACTATTTTCAGTTTTGAAAGAGAAGCAGCGAATAGATCATTTTGTAGGCAGCCAGCAGCACCTGCATCAAAGAACAAACCTTTTCTGAATGGATTAGTCTGATCTGCTGGGCACAGTGTGGGAGCCAGGAGGAAGGAACAGCAATGAGAAACAGCTAGATGGATCTGAACTGTGCTCCAGAAAAAAGAGACAGACTGGTCAGTAGAGATCTTCTGAGGACTGAAGTGAGGATTATACATACCACATGACCCAATTTTTTTGAAAACTGCTTTTCCAACTCAGGTCCCAAATCTCTCTCAATTCTTTAGTTTCTTAATACCTTGTCTTTGTTATCTCACATTCTGATCTACCTGTCTCACCTTCCTCATTTCTGTTCACATCACTTCTCCATTCAGTCACCACCATTGCAAGATCCAGTACTGAGGAGTTAGCTACACTTTCTAGAAGTGGGTAGAAACCCAATGGCTATTTCTACTTTTAGTATTTGTTTGTCCTGATCAAGGTCTTTTGAAGGACTGAGATGGCTAGAATTATGGAGCTCTCATGTTTCCTCTAAAATCCCAACCAAGAATGTGACTTCCTTGGACTTGGAGGGGATGTGTTCACTTTTGTGTCCACAGGGCTTAGCAGAACAGTAAGTTCCCTGTATATGAACCAGTTACATTTCAAAGGGGTGTTCAAAAATCCCAATTTTTTCATAAGTCAAGCAAAGTTACTTAGGTAGCAGACTAAGACTTTGGGTATATATTACTGTAGTTTAATAGCTTTATGATACTTTTCACACAAATAATACATAAAAAACAAACAGAAACAATAAAAGAAACATTTTTAATCTTGCAGTACCTGGATACGGCATGGCCACCCACTCCAGTATTCTTGTCTGGAGAATCCCCATGGCAAGAGGAGGCTGGCAGACTACAGTCCATAGGTTGCAAAAGTCAGATGAACAACTGAACAACAGCTGAACAACTAACCACACCTTTAGAAATCGAGTAGTAGTTCCATCTACATTACCTCTGCATTTATGCTTCCTTTCAGACAGCGTAGGCTTGAAATAAAAATACTGCACTATTGTACTCCATACAGTTCTGTACAGTAAAGTACACAAAAGCACAACCACTTGTGTGGGATGTACCCATGACAATGTGTGTCAGATCTGGGAACTAACTGATGTGATTGCGCATGCAAATGTAATTTTACATGTTTGAAAGTTTTCAACTTGAAGGTTTGTATGTAACAAACTTGCTACACAGGTGTTCAGTGAACGTATGTAGTGAATGAACAAGAGAGGAGAATAACGAGCTGCCTGTTCTTTCCCTTTTTGCATGTATTTTGGCCACTCTGAATAGGAATTCCATTGGGTATAATTGAGGCCTGTTATATGGGAACATGGCTGCAAGTGACAGAGGACCAGGATCCCAGGAGGTGGGACAAGAGACATGGTTGGTTGAAAAGAGCCAGGAGTGCAAAATAGGAGGAAACAAGTTTTCACTGCTTTCTGTGAAAGACTTGGCAAATATCATCCAGATATGTTTGTAGTGTTTGAGCTGTGGTTTAGGGGAGCAGTCTCTGTTGCTCAGGATGAACAAGAGAGGAGAAGAGAGAGGAGACTGAACCGTAAAAATCAAACACGTATCCCAGGTCAAGTATGTCTAGTATTGAAGAGCTGTAAGTCCTGTCCATTTATCTGCTCCCTCCTGGGAAGAATTAGAGTAGTAAAAGAGGGAAAGTCGGCACTATGCTCTCACTTTATTCTTCTTCTGTCCAGCGAACATTGATTTCTAATGCAACTTCATTATAAACAGAGGATGTACTTGGCATGATTGAATTCTTCTAATTTACTGTTCCTTATAAACTTTTGGGGCTGTTCTGTGCCCAGGTGCATGGGGCCCCAGGGCCTGACAGGCTCTGTTGAGGCTGCAGAGTGTAGCATGTGGGGATCTGCTGTCGTCTCGGGCCTGGGTTATATCTTCAGTCTGGATTCACATCTGAGGGGTTAACTCTGCTCCTGCTGCTGTTGCTGCTGCTAAGTCGCTTCAGTCGTGTGCGACCCTGTGCGACCCCATGGACTGCAGCCTACCAGGCTCCTCCGTCCATGGAATTTTCCAGGCAAGAGTACTGGAGTAGGGTGCCATTGCCTTCTCCGGGGATTAATTATACTCGGGTTTAATGCTATCATCTTGCTCTTTATCTTCCATTTGCCCCGTGTTCTTTCTTTCCATTTCTCTTTTTATCCTTGACTTCTTTGTGACTGAGTAGTTTTTATGATTCCCTTTTATATCGTTTGTCACCTTATTAACTGTAACTGTTTTTTAAGAAATTTTAAGATCCATGGTATTCATCTTTAACTTGTCAGTCTATCGTCATAATTATGATAATTATGAATAATTGTTAAATTATTTATTTATTTATCATTTCTTTGGCTGTGTTGGGTCTTAGTGTGGCATGCAGGATCTTCCTTGTGGTAGGGACTCTCTATTTGAGGAAGGCAAGCTCAGTACTTGCAGCATGTAAACTCTATTTGAGACATGCAGGCTTAGTTGCTCAGTGCATGTGGGATCTTAGTTGTCTGGCAAAGGACCAAACCTTTGCCATCTGTAAATGCTTTGCATTGCAAAGCAGATCCTTAACCACTGGACCACTGAGGACGTCCCTCTATTTACCTTTTAATACATATTACATGTTTATCATTTTGGGTACTGTTCATTCCCCTGTAGATCCAGATTTCCACTTCCTTTTAAATTCCTTCTGACTTGAGACCTTTTTAAAAAACATTTATTACGTTGGTCTGTTGGTGGTGATGCAGTCTTGTAGTTGTTGTATGTCTGAGAAAGTATTTTATCTTGTTTTTGATATGTATTTTTCTTGGGTATAGAATTCTGAGTCAATTATATTTCTCTCAGCATTTTAATACATGGTGCCAGTGTCCTCTGGCTAACATTGTTTCATATGCCTAATCTGCTGTCATTCCCATTTTTTGTTCTGCTGTGTCTGTTTTTCCTTCTGGTTACATTTCTTTGGTTGATTGTTTTAAACAATGAATTATGATGTGCCTTTGTATAGTTGTCATATTTCTTGTCCTTGAGTTAATTGAGCTTCTGTATTAATGGGTCTAAAGCTTTCATCATATCTGGAAATTTTTCAGCCAGTAATTATGAAGTTCTTTTCTCTATTCCTCTGTCTTTCACTTCCTGTGGGATTCCATTTACATATATTTTAGCACTCTTAAAGTTATTTCAAAGCTCTGTGATGCACAATTAATTTTTACCCACAGTCTTTCCATTCCTATTTACATGTCTCTATTTAATGTACTCAATATTCTTCAGCTTCATGAATATAAGGATTATTGATGTAGTAAGCACTTTAATGTCCTTCCCTGCTAATTATGTAATGTATATTTTACCTGTGTTATTACTAATTGATTTTTCCCTCATTATGGATATTTTCTTGCTTCTATACACATCTGGATTTTTTTTTCTTTTTAAATTTATTTATTTATCTTAATTAGAGGATAATTATTTTGCAATATTGTGATGAAACTAGGACAAATACTTTCAGAATTCATATGGAAATTTTAAATTGGATTGTGGATATAGTCATTTTTACCCTTTGGATGCTGGATATTTTTTTAATTTTTATATATTATTCCTGACACTGTTTGTAAACACTGTTAATTTCTTGGAAACAATTGCACTTGTTGAAGGTTTGCTGTTCAGTTTTTTAAGCTGAGATGAAACAAGCCTTTACCAGGTTTATTATTCCCCCTAGCAAGGCAATATTGTCTTCAGGGCCCTAAAGATCTCGTGGAAATTATGAGTAATTTCCACTCTGGTGGGTGGGGACACAGTTAGACTTGGCTCAATTTGAGACTCAAGGATTGTTCCCTATAATTCTGACCAGTACTATCAACTCTCTGCTGAAAACTGTAGGGGTATCACCTGGACACCCCCACAGTCCTCTGTGTGTAGCTCTCTCCTGTGAACTCTATCTAGAGTCTCAATTGTCTCTTCTTGGGGAGACTGATTGTATCTGCCTAGATACACCTTCCATATATGTGTTGGAAACTATTTCTAGAGTTGGGGCAATTGAAAAGTTCATCTTGTTTGCTCCCCCCTTCAGGAGTCCATTCTCTGCTGCCTTATGTTTGATGTAAAACAATGCTTTTTCATTTATTTTGTCTACTTTGGAGTTGTTTGAGACAGGAGGATAAATTTGTCCTTTACTCCTTTATGTCGACCAAAATGGAGGTCCCTCTGCCATCAGAACTCACTGAATGCCTTGTGAATGCTAGGCACTGACTTCTGTGCATGGTTGGAGACTTGACTGGGGCTATGTGTTGGGGCCTTGGGGAGCCCCAGTCTTGCTGGAGAAACATGCCAATTACAAATAGTATTTGCTCTGTGGTATGTTCATTTCAGTTCAGCCACTCAGTCATGTCTGACACTTTGCAACCCCATGAACTGCAGCATGCCAGGGCTCCCTCTTGTTCACCAACTCCTGGAGCTTGTGAAAACTCATGTCCATCGAGTCCGTGATGCCATCCAACCATTTCATCCTCTGTTGTCCTCTTCTTCTCCTGCCTTCAATCTTTCCCAGTAACAAAGTCTTTTCTAATGAGTAAGTTCTTCACATCAGTTGACCAAAGTATTAGAGCTTCAGCTTCAACATCGGTCCTTCCAATAAATATTCAGGATTGATTTCCTTTAGCATTGACTGCTTGGATATCCTTGCAGTCCAAGCGACTCTCAAGAGTCTTGTCCAACACCACAGTTCAAAAGCATCAATTCTCCATCGCTCACCATTCTTAATGGTCCAAATGTCACATCCATACATGACAACTGGACAAATCATAGCTTTGATTATGCTGAAGTTCTTCAGCAAAATAATGTCTCTGCTTTTAAAAAATTTGTATCAGTTTGGGCGTCCCCACTATGGCGGCGCCCAGGCGGCCAACCGCGTCGTGGGCGCCCGCCGGGGTCCCCCGCGGCTGCCGCCCCCACCTAAGCCGTCGCCCCCACCTTCCCACCCGCGTCGTCCCGGGCGCCGCCTCCCCCCTGCCTCCCTTCCCGCTGCGCCGCAGGATTTGAAGAAACTTTGAGAAATCAGGTCATGTAAGAAATTGTAGATCATGTGAAGATGGGACTCTTGATATTTGTACGCAATCTGCTGCTAGCCCTCTGCCTTTTTCTGGTACTGGGATTTTTGTATTATTCTTGAAGCTTGAAAAATAAATATCTTTGGCATTAAAAAAAAAAATTTGTATCAGTTTGTCACAGCTTTTCTTCTAACGAGCAAGCATCTTTTAATTTCATGGCCTCAGGCATCGTCTGCAGTGATTTTGAAGCCCCCCAAAATAAAGTCTCTCACTGTTTCCATTGTTTCCCCATCTATTTGCCATGAAGTGATGGGACCAAATGCCATGATCTTCATTTTCTGAATGTGGAGTTTAAGCCAGATGTTTCACTCTCCTCTTTCACTTTCATCAAGAGGCTCTTTAGGTACTCTTCACTTTCTGCCATGATTGTGGTGTCTTCTGCATATCTGAGGTTATTGATATTTCTCCGAGAAATCTTGATTCCAGCTTGTGCTTCATCCAGTTGGGCATTTCGCATGATGTACTCTGCATATAAGTTAAATAAGCAGGGTGACAATATACAGCCTTTACCTACTTCTTTTCCAATTTGGAACCAGGCCATTGTTCCATGTTCACTTCTAACTGTTGCTTCTTGACCTGCATACAGATTTCTTAGAAGGCAGGTAAAATGGTCTGGTGTTCCCTTCTCTGTAAGTTTTCCACAGTCTGTTGCGATCCACACAGTCAAAGGCTTTTGCATGGTCAATAAAGCAGAAGTAGGTGTTTTTCTGGAATTCTCTTGCTTTTCTATGATCCAACAAATGTTGGCAATTTGATCTCTGGCTCCACTGCTTTTTCTAAATCCAGCTTGAACATATGGAATATCACAGTTCATGTACTGTTGAACACTTACTTGGAGAAATTACTGTGGTAGCATGTGAGATGTGTGCAACTGTGTGGTAGTTGAACATTCTTTGAAATCACCATTCTTTGGGATTGCAATGAAAATGACCTTTCCAGTCCTGTGGCCACTGCTGAGTTTTCCAAATTTGCTGGCATATTGAGTGCAGCACTTTAACAGCATCATATTTTAGGATTTGAAATATCTCAACTGCAATTCCATCACCTCCTCTAACTTTGCCATAGTGATGCTTCTGAAGGCCCACTTGTCTTCACATTTCAGGATGTCTAGCTCTAGGTGAGTGATCACACCATCGTGGTTATCTGGATCATTAATATCTATTTTGTACAGTTCTTCTATGTATTCTTTCAACCTCTTCTTAATATATTCTGCTTCTGTTAGGTCCATACCATTTCTCTCTTTTATTGTGCCCATCTTTGCCTGAAATATTCCATCCCTATCTCTTATTTTCTTGAAGAGATCTCTGGTCTTTCCCATTCTGTTGTTTTCCTCTATTTCTTTGTACTAATCACTTAGGAAGGCTTTTATTTTTAATCTCTTCTTGCTATTCTTTGAAACTCTGCATTCAAATGGGTATATCTTTCTTTTTTCCTTTGCCTTTTGCTTCTCTTCTTTTCTAAGTATTTGTAAGGTCTCCTCAGACAACCATTTTGCCTTTTTGCATTTCTTTTTCTTGGGGATTGTCTTGAGGTGGTATGTACAGATCAAAAAATGAAGATCATGGCATCCAGTTCCATTACTTCATGGCAAATACCTGGAGAAACAGTGAAAACAGTGACAGACTTTATTTCATGGGCTCCAAATCACTGCAGATAGTGACTGCAGCTGTGAAAAAAAAGACTCTTGCTCCTTGAAAGAAAAGCTATGAAAAACCTTGACAGCATACTAAAAAGCAGAGACATTACTTTACCAGCAAAGGTCTATATAATCAAAGCTATGGTTTTGCCAGAAGTCATGATTGGATGTGAGAATTGGACCATAAAGAAAGCTGAGCACCAAAGAATTGATGTTTTTGAACTGTGGTGTTGGACAAGACTCTTGAGAATCCCTTGGACTGAAAGGAGATCCAACTTGTTCATCCTAAAGGAAATAAGTCCTGAGTATTCATTGGAAGGACACATGCTGAAGTTGAACCTTCAATAATCTGACCACCTGATGGGAAGAACTGACTCATTAGAAAAGACCCAGATGCAGGGAAAGATTAAAGGCAGGAGGCAAAGGGGAAGACAGAAGATGAAATTGTTGGGTGGCATCACCGACTTGATGAACATGAGTTTCAGCAAGCTCCGGGAGTTGGTGATGGACAGGGAAGACTGGCGAGCTGCACCCCATGATATAGCAAACCGTTGGACATGATTGAGAGACTGAACTGAACTGATGTACAGAGGACATCACGGAGCAGGCAGAAGTCTTTGGGGAAGGAGGAAGGAACAATTCCAGGATACCTGACAATGATGGGTCGGCAGGCCGTTTCTAGCTGGAGAAGCTGTAGGGAAGCAATTCTATGCCAGGAGGAGAGAATGATAAGAGAAAGGCGGGGTGACAGTGCTGGGATTTCCGAGATGACAAGATCTCTGTTCTATTAAACTTTATCAATGCTCAATATTGTTAGGTGGTTGGAAACATGAGTTTTGTTTTGGAAGTGGCAGAGCAATATTCAATAGAAAGACTGATGCTGAAAGTGAAGCTTCAACACTAAGGCCACCAGATGTGAACAGCCAGCTCTTTGGAAGAGACCCTGATGCTGGGAAAGATTGTGGGCAGGAGAGGCGTCAAAAGGATGAGATGGCGAGATGGCATCACCGACTCAATGGACATGAGTTTGAGGAAACTCTGGGAAACAGGGAAAGACAGGGAAACCTGTTTTGCTGCCGTACATTTAATCACAAAGAGTCAGTCATGACTTAGCAACTGAACAATTCCAATGAGGACACAGGGTCCAGTCAAACCTGTGGCCCTGGTGGGAGAGGAGAAAGTTTTAGGTGGAAGGGGAGGCCTCCCATCCTCTGGTGCAGGTCCTTGAATCCAAGGCAAGGCGCACTAGATTTTGAATGTGTTACCAAATATTGTTTTCTAAAATAACAAAAAACTGTTTTCTGCAGGATTGAGAGCTTTGACTGAGTTTGTTCTCTAGATTTTACGGAGGGATGTGGAAGGGATCTGAAGTGGGCTGAGTTTGCATACACCAGGTGCCCAGCTGCTGGAGGGCCAGGATTATGGTAGACATTCTCCACTGGACGGAAAATGAATCCAGAGAAAAAGTGTACCTTCTGGAGTGTACATGCCAATGTATCACATTGTTTCAGCAGATCACTTCAATGTTGTTTTGGGGCAAGCAAGTAATGCATGATGGGTGGTTTGCTTTTGTCAATTCCTGTGGGTAGTTAGATGACTAAATATCTGGTTACTTCATTGCATGGTTGGAATCGTACTTGGGAAAGAAAACTAGATAAGGTCCACACATATTTCGTCATTAAACAGCAAGCACAGGAAGGTTTCTAAGGCAACTGGAGGTAATTTAAACATGAGGGGCCAAATGGGGAAAGTTTTATTTAACAGCCTGGTATTGTACTGTGCAGGTTGCCATAGTTGTTGCTATGACTAATAGCCATAACAGCTACTTGTTGCTACGATGGAGACGTGGGAAACCGACAGAGACCCAAGGCCTTACAACTCTCCTTGCAGTGTGATTTCAGGGGAGAAGTAGTTGACAAGGAAAGGCTGACTGAAAAAGCTGGGAAGGGAGTAATCTGAGCCAGTAATCATTAGCTCTTGTGGGAGCCCAGAAAACAGAAGCATCGGCTCAGAGTTCTGTGTCACAGTTCAGAAATAGATATCATTTGGCTTGAATCAATATTTAGCCTTGGGGATGGCAGGCATAACCTCTAAACAGAAAATTTCCTTCTCCCCAGGTGGCAGAATAATTCATATTTGTTCCAGACACAGGAACCCAGAAAGCCCTCTCAGGGCCACTTGTTCTTTGCAGGCACACATGCAATCTAAAATGTGGAATTATCATCATGGTGCCCATTTTCCAGATGAGAAAACTGAGGTTAAGGGACTTGATCAAGTTCACACAACTAAGCACATGAAAAGCCAAGCACAAACCCAGGGCAACAGTCCTCAAATTGTGTGTTTTTATTCCACACCAACTGGGAGTGGTGGGTGGTGATATGGCACCAATGCTTAGGCAGAAGCAAGCAATATCCAGGTTTAAGTTGAAGAAAGTAAGGAAAACCACTAGACCATTAAGCTATGGCCTAAATCAAATCCCTTATGATTATACAGTGGAGATGAAAAATAGATTCAAGGGATTAGGTCTGGTAGCCTGAAGAACTATGGATGGAGGTTTGTAACATTGTATGAGAGGTGGTGACCAAAACCATCTCCAAGAACAACAGATGTGAGAAGGCAAAGTGGTTGCGTGAGGAGGCCTTAAAAACAGCTGAGAAAATAACAGAAGTGAACAGCAAAGGAGAAAGGGAAAGATATACCCAATGGAATGCAGACTTCCAGAGGGTACCAAGGAGAGATAAGAAAGTCTTCCTAAGTGAACAGTGCAAGAATTAGAGGAAACCAATATAATTGTAAAGAGTATAGATCTATTCAGGAAAATTGGAGATACCAGAGGAAAACTTCATGCAAAGATGGGCACAATAAAGGACAGAAAAGTCAAAGACCTAACTGAAGTAGGTGAGATTAAGAAGAGGTGGCAAGAATGCAGAGAAAAACTATACAAAAATGGTCATAATGATCTGGATAGGGATGATGCTGGAGTCAGTCATGTAAAGCAGATGTACTGGAGTATGAAGTCAAGTGGCCTTAGGAAGCATCACTACAAACAAAGCTAGGAGAGGTGATGGAATTCCAGCTGAGCTGTTTGAAACACCTTAAAGAATGAGGCTGTAAAAGTGCTGCATTCAATATGTCAGCAAATTTGGAAAACTCACCAGTGGCCACAGAGCTGGAAAAAGTCATATTTCATTCCAATCCAAAAGAAAGGCAATTCCAAAGAATGCTCAAACTATCATACAATTATGCTCATGTCACTTGCTATCAAGGTAATGCTCAAAATCCTTCAAGCTAAGCTTCAACAGTACAGGAACTGAGAACTTCCAAATGTACAAACTGGTTTGAGGAACCAGAGATCAAATTGCCAACATCCATTGGATCATAGAGAAAGCAAGGGAATTACAGGAAAACATCTACATCTGCTTCACTCACTATTCTAAAGCCTTTCACTGTGTGGACCACAACAAACTGTGGAAAATTCTAAAGGAAATGGAAGTACCAGATCACCTCACCTGTCTCCTGAATAGTCTGTATGTAGGTCAAAAAGCGGCACTTAGAATCAGACAGGGAACAACTGAAAGATTTAAATTTGGGAAAGAAGCATTACAAGATATGTAAGGTAGCATTTAACAGGAGGCTACCTGTATGCTGTTTTCAGTCTTGCATAAATCCTTTTGTTCCTTAACAGCCCCTGAATGCGGGTGCAAGAAGGGCTGGCAAGCCAGCTCTCGGGAATAATAAGAACTTATGTATCCCATTCATATGGAAAGTAGCCTTTCCATATGGTGAAAAGTAGCCATTTACAACTCTCTTCCCTTCTGATATGGAAAGTAACTTTTTCAATCCCCTCTCTTGAAAATGATTCTAGCCTCAAGCTTCCTGAATAACTTGTAAGATTTTTTTATCCCTATCTCTGCTGATAAGGCTATCTTGTAAGACAGTATATATATGACCACAATATGTTCGATAAACGCCTTTGTTCCATCAGAACACTGGTCCCCGTGTCTCTCTTCATCTCTCTCTCTCTCTCTCTCTGGCTCCTTCAGGCTGCTCAGCCTCTTTCCTTCCTTCTTTCACTTTCTTATCCTCGACTCTGTACCCCCCAAGTTCTCGTCCATTAAAGGACCACAACAAAGGTATACATTGTCACGCTCATTATTTAACTTCTATGTAGGATACATCATCCGATATGTTGGACTGCATAAATCCCAACCTGGAATCAAGATTGCTGGGAGAAATATCAACATCCACAGATATAAAGATGATACCACCCTAATGGCAGAAACCAAAGAACTAAAGAGCTCTTCTTGATGAGGAGAGGAATCGCAAAAACTGGCTTAAAACTCAACATTCAAAAAACTATTCACAAAAAATACTCAACATTCATGGCATCCAGTACCAGCATTTCATGTCATATAGATGAGAGAAAAGTGGAAACGGTGGCAGATTTTATTTTCTTGGGCTCCAAAATCACTATGGACCTTGACTGCAGCCACAAAATTAAAAGACACTTCTTCCTTGGAAGGAAGAAAAGCTATGAAAAACCTGGACAGTGTATTAAAAAGCAGAGACTCACTTTGCTACAGAGGCTGTAGTGTAAAACATATGGTTTTTCCACTAATTATGTACAGATGTGACATCTGGACCATAAGAAAGGGTGAATGCCACAAATTGAGCTTTTGAACTGTGGTGCTTGAAAAGTTTCTTGAGAGTCCCCTATAAAACAAGGAGATCAAACCAGTCAATCTGAAAGGAAATCAAATTCTGACCCCTGCTGTCTCAGCTGAGGCATCTACTGAGGGTCTCCAGGTGGAAAGAATGGATGCTTCCACTGCAAAAGTGCCTAACCATGGCAGCTCCAAGCAAATAGTTTGTAGCTCCACGCCTGGAGGAAGCTCAGAAAGGCTGAAGGCTCTGTGAAACCTGGGTCCCCCAATACATGAGTTGCATTCTCCCCTGCAGCATTAGAGGCCAAGGAAGGGACATTCTGGGCCCTGGAGGAGGGGGATGGCTCAGGGATCCACAGGGGCCATCACTTACCAAGTAGGACTGGAAAGGACAGAGCAGGCACATGTGGCAGAGAGCTGGTGACTGGGGTGTGGGAACAAAAGGGAACCAGCTCTGCATGAAGTGCCTCACCCCAACTCCCCTGGAGGAGAAGCCCAGTGATAAGTTCCTCTGAGATGGGACGAAGAGAGTCTATTTCATTACCCCTTCTAATTCCTCTGAATGAGGAGGTGGTGGAGTTGGTGGGTCATCACAAACTCTTCCATGGCCTAGACCATCCCCCAGTCGCTATCCTTGGGGCTGCCTTTCCCCAGCTTCAGTCACGTAGTTTCAGAGGAAACTGACAATCATGTGTGCTGCTGGATCAGGGCCAATGACCATGTAAAGCCACTGATAAGACCCCATGTCAGGATGGCTGATCTGGGGCTGGACATGTGACCTGAGGTGGGCCATTCAGAGAACACCCTTGAACTCTGATGGCTGCAAGGTTCATTCCTTACTAGGTGATGCCTTCAGGATATAAAACCCTAGAGCAGGTAGGTTGGACTCCCTCACTAGGTGTAGAAGCCTTAAGGAAGAAATTTGGAAGGCTAAGACCATCAAAGAAGATGGAAGGGAAAGAGCAAGGGTGAGAAAGAGAGAATTGATGACTTCTGAATTCTTAGGTCCAGTCACTGAAATCTTTCTATTTGCTCTGATTCTTGTGTCCCAGATTCCCAGAATCATTTCAATGAGTCTCCCCTTTCCTTGAAGCCAGTTGGAGTTAGGCTTCTCTCAATTTTGATTCAGACTTGGTTCTAGTACCTTCACTCCCAGACACAAACAGAAGCACCCATTTGTTTCAACACCATTAAGAGTGAAACTCTTTATTCTTTAATGAGAATAGGGTGTTCAGACCACCAAATACAGTTCACTAGCATCCTGGGCAGGAGTGCTCTAAGTGTGCGTGAGTGTGTCAGGAGCGGCCTTACGGATTCCTGAACCACTCCAAGCATTTACACTGCCTGTGCCAGGCCAATTCTGTCATTTCCTCGATCAAAGACCGAGAAATACAGCCTCAGGAAGACGTCACCCAGGATCCAGGTCTCTGTAGATGTACTCACTGTGTTCTGTTTAAAGGTGGTATAGCAGCGGCCTCTAGAATCCTGGGGGAGTCAAAGACACACACCAGTCAGCCTGAGCCCTTACCTTCGACTTCCCATAGTATCCAGACCCAGCATATTTCTTCATTTTATTTCCCTCTTTTGGTAAGTATCAAGGGGTTTCTCAGCAGCAGGGGATGTGACAGTTCATCCAAAACCAAAAAGACCCAAGACACGCGGTTGCCATGAGGAGGGGTGTGGGGAGGGGAGGACTCGGAGTTGGGGATACAGAGGAATGATAAACAACAAAGTCCTGCTGTAGAGCGTAAGGAACTATATTCAATATCCAGTGATAAACTGCATGAAAAAGAATAAGAAAATGAATGTATATTTTTTATATGTATAACTGAGTCACATTGCTGTGCAGTAGAACTTAAGGCAACACTGAAGATCAGCCTCACTTCAATACAATTTTTAGAAAAGAACAAGAGTGTCCATAGTTCTCCTCACTCCCTGTTTCTTTCCTTCTGACTCCTGCTCCTTGTTTTCTCTGCAGAGAATGCCAGTTCTCCTCCTGCATCCCCACAATCCAGACTTTATTTAAAAACTTTGTTTTGTGTTGGAGTGTAGCTGATTAATAATATTATGAGTTTCAGGTGGACAGTAAAGAGACTCAACCGTATATATCCATGTACCCTGGTCCCAAAGATACCCCTCCCATCCAGGCTGTCATATAACCGAGTGGAGTTCCCTGTGCGACACAGTAACTCCTTGTTCGTTATCCATCTTACATATAGCAGTGCCCACAACACGTTCTTAAAGACTGAACTCAGGAACTCTGGGAAGCCTCCTTCGGCCCACACTCACCCTCTTCGGCCACTCCAGGCTTGGTTGGGTAACGTACTCTGGTTGCCCATCCCCACCGGTCAGTCCGTAGCCCTCATCACCCGAGTAATTCCCCACTGCCCCAATGCAGACCACCTTGGGATGCCATTTGCATGGAATCCCGTGCACTTTTGCCTAGAACCAAGCAACCCTCCATATGGCTCCATGAGTTTGCGGCTTTAGAATTCCTGAAATTCCCTCCCTTCCACAAAGCCTTCTTTGAGCCCATCAGCCTGCTCTGAACTCCCACAGGGAGCTGACATGAAGCCTCCACCTTGTGCCGGGGCTGAGCAGTCACTGTGCACCTTCTTTCACCTTAGCATCCAACCTTCCCACAGAGGGTTCATGTATCCCAACTCACAAAGTGGGCACCTGGCCAGAGCAAGAGGAAGATGCAGGAGAGAATTAGGCTGACCATGTAATTTATCATCCAAACCAGGAAAACTGCGAGAAGGGAAGGGAGACTGTTAATCTCTATGGTGGGACAGCACACTGGGACTGTCCAGAGCCATTATCCTTGTCACATGGCCTATTTCAGGGACAGCTAGAGCTGACTTTCCGTGTTCATGCATCTGAGGGTTCAGATTGAACTGAAGCTCTTTGAGGACTGAGGACCTTAGTGTTCCCCTCTCCTGTGAATCCCACCATGCTAGCATGGTGTGGTGTCTCCATATTTATTACAGGATGATCAGTGTCCCAGACGGCCCTGTACTCTCAGCAGCATTTGCAATGGTGTGACATGGCCTGCAGAGGGCGCCCTCCTCCCAGCAGCAGCCCAAGGGTTCCTGGCAAGTTCCAGTTTGAGAACCAACCCTCAGGGTTGTCCCCTCACCTTGAGGATGTAGGCTCGAGCTGGCACTGGGTAGTTGATGCCGTTGATGGTGAAGATAATAGACGGCAGGGTATCGATGGCAAAACATGAAACGTAGTGCTGGTAGAGACAGAGGGAGAGAGGTTGGCCCTGGAGATCCTTGTTGTGTGTGGAGACTGGGAGTGACCCTGGGGCATGACCCTTCACCTCGGAACCCCGTGGCGTGGCTCCGATGAGCTTCTGGATGTTATTGACCAGTCTCCTTGGGCCAAGAATCAGTGATGTCCCAGTGTCCATAAGGGCTTCACAGCCGCCAGAACAAGCAATAACCTTTCTTTTCATGGAGATGCTGAGAGACAGTGGGACAAAGAGGGCAAAAGGTCACTCTGAGTCTCCCCAGAGCTACCCCCTTCCCAACTGTCTCCTAAAGAGCCCTTCGTCTCTTGCCCTGACTCTTTTCCTTTGCTCTCAACACGGCACCTTCCTTGACATCCTTGAGTACAGTACGTGAATACACCAGGATCTTTTGCGCCTTGACACAAGCTGGTCTTCCTTGCTAGAAGAGTCCGCTCCCCTTTGACTAGCAAATTTCTTCGCATCTTCCAGCCTCCAGCTTAACTGTCCTGGATTCAGGGAAATCTTTCCCTTGGTGTTTATCAGTCTCCTGTCCTGGTCACTCTCTGTAGACCCTTCCTCACATCTAGCATGTACCAAAGTGACAATTCACTATGTGTGTGAGTCATATCTTGTGCATCGGCCTTCTTAGATGTGAGGGCGAGTTTTATTCTCGTTGCCTCCCTGAAGCGCCTGGCACACAGTGGATGCATAATGCTTGTGTGTTGAGTGAATAAATGAAAACTGTGAAAATAATGAACGAGAAACATCCGGAGAGCTGTATCTGGTGGGGAATAAATAACGGGTCAACCACAGAGTGAAGATGGAGATTCGCGGGAGCAGCAGATTCTCATGATGGTGGGTGAGAGGGGGGCTCCTCTGGGAGAGGGTGTCTCCCAGAACTGTTCCTACAACTGGCTCAAACCTGAGACCCTGGCCAGGAAATACGTGACTAGCCCACAGAAACTCCAAAGGACAGGTCAGCTTTTGTCTGAGGGTATCACACAGAATCCTATCACTTATTGCCTCTTCTCCTCAGGTCACTCCTGGATCTCACCTTCCTGATTCTGTTGTAGTCCCTGCCCCACTGTGTGCCCGGGTACGTGGGGTGTCTTTTTTATTCGTTTCTTTCAAGTCTTAAGACTGCAGCCAACCTCTCTCCACTGCTGGGTAGCTTCTCCCTAAGGAGACCTGTTTTCCCCATTTGCTCAGGAGTTTTCCGCTTTTTAAAGTGACATTTATCTGTACTGAGAACTTCCTTGGTCCCAGATAGCCCTGGACTGTTGGTCATCTTATAACTCTGTTCAGACTGGAGAAATTCTCCCTGATCCTCTGTTCACCACACTGTAGAGTCCTCTAACCATGCTCCCCACTTCACAGGGCAGTGGATGCAGTCCTCTCCCAGCTGCACAGACTTCTTGGGACCCTTTTAGGACCCTGGTCAGAGACCTGGTCAGAAGGCCTGGGGTGATTATGAACCCATGGATTGTTTGCATATTATTTGCTTGTGTGTTTGTTTGTATATGTGTTTATATGTGGTTTATATGTCTCTGTGCGTGCTTGTGTGTCTCTGACTAGCTATGCATGTTTATATCTGTCTCTGTGTATGTTTATATGTATCTGCTTGTGTGTTTCCATGTGTCTGTGTGTCTGTCTGTGTTGTTGTGGGTGGTGTATATGTCTGTGTGACTGTGTGTCTGAGAATTCATTTGTATGTGTCTGCCTATGTCCGTGTACAGATGTGCAGCATCACTTGGGCTGACCCTCAGAGGGAGAGGCTTACCAGTCCATGTGTACACGCCAGTCGCCTGCTTGGATCAATGGTACCCAGTTGAGCTCTCCCTTGTGGTAGCGATGGTCCACCCCACCAAACATCACCACACTGCCCTCCAGCTTGCTTCTGCAGAGAGAAGAGAGGAGGGGATCTTTGAGGACAGTAACAACAGCACTGTCTGAGAGCTGTGCTTGTACACCCATCAAGGCCCTAGTAAGCTCCCCATTTACAGATGCAGAAATCGAGGCTAGGAGTGATTGAGAACCAGACTGAGGTCGGTTACTGGTTAATGAGTGGCACAGAGGAGGTTAGAAACTCAGTCTCCTGGCTGGGCTCCACCCACTATATCTCCTGGTATCTGAGTGCTTAGAAAGCCTCAGAGGACAGGGTGCTGAATGTTTTGGCTTTCCCCTTTTCCAGATGGTCATTTTTCAGGAATATCAAGGCCTGGAAGTGCTAAGGGTGTGGGATCAGGTCACCCAGAGTTGGCTCCACTGGCCTGTGACCTCTACTGTCCAAACAGCCCCACACTCAGAAGGGACTCCACGTCTGCTCTCCCTGTCTTGAAATGCCTACTATTTCTTGAACAAGGGATCCTACACTTTTGTTTTCTGTCCCACACTTTCATTTTTCACTGGCTCCTGCAAATTTGGTAGCTGGTCCTGGGTTACCAGAAAATGCTAATGAGGAAGGAAAGATATCCACCATCCTTCTCCTTCTTTCCTTATCAAATTCATAAGCAAATCCTATTGCCTTTTCCTCCAACTTGTTTCCTGTTACCTTCCATTAGTCTTCCTCCTCACTCACCCCCCTACACCAAGTTACTGGTCTTTAGCCCAGGAGCAGGATTGTGTTCCAATAAAACGTTATTTATAAATGCCAGTGGTGATGCCAGGTAGCGCCCTGGGGCTATAGCTATCATGGGTGAGATTCTCTCTCAGGATACTTCTTTATTAAGTGCTCTAAAATTTTCATGCAACTGAAAGCACCTTACAGCTAATTTGGAGAAAGGAATTGCCCAGCTCAGACTTACTTGCTCAAGTAGAAGGCAAAGACAGGCTCAGAAATGGCACCTTGATTCTTCAGGTTGTCAAAGATGGGGATGGCTCCTGTGGCGGACATTCTGGGGTAGTTCAAGCCCAAGATGCCATCAAAAGGTATATCCTCACACCCGTATTCTGCCACGCTTAGACCGAACAGCTGGTCCGTACTTACAAGGTCCCCAATCTGTGGGAGAGAAGAGTGTTCCCACTTACAGATACATGAAGTGGGGCTAGGACTGGGCTGGGGTCCATGGCCATTAGATCCTCAGAGGAATTGAGACTGGACTGTGTCTTCAGTGGGCCTGGATGGTTAGACCAAGCTTAGAGAGGAACTTGGGTTAAATTTGTGAGGGGCTGTAAATTTTAAATTATCTGCCCCTCTGAAAAACACCACCTGAGTGAGTCAAATTGGCCTCGTGGCTTCTGTACAGGTGGGGGAACCAAGAGTCAGGCCAGGATCCATTGGTGCCCCCTTGTGGACAAAATGAGTCGAGAGCAAGATGGCCTTCTCTTTGGCATCACTATGATCTAATGACAGAAAAGGACTGCATTCTCTGCAATGCACTGTGGATTCTGCGTCTGTCCAGGAAGACAGAAGCCAAAAACACAATCTTGCTTGCAGGGTTCTATGAAATTACTGCCTGGGAAATTCACTTTAGGGGCTATGTGTGTATTTGTGTGAGTGTGTATGAGAGAGAGGGGAACTACGCAAGCACTTTGGGGAGGCAGGCCATAGGTTTTCTTAGACTCTCAAAGGCCCCCTAAAGTGAGAACTCATTTATCAGGCCCCCTGACATCTCAGGCCTCCAGTTTCCCAGTCTGGATACCTGCAGCACTTGACTGACCCCAGGGTCCCCAGATCAGTTTTATCCTGTCCCCAAACACCCCACAGCAACTGCAATCCTGAAAAGAGAGCCCAGCTCCACCACTTACCACATGTGTGACCTCAGCAAGGCCCTTGCTGTCTGCCTGACACTTTCCTCATATGTCTCATGAGCTAATCAGACCACCTGCTGTGTGGCATTGTTGCAGGGTTAAACGAGTTATTACCTGAAAGTGCCTGGAACAGTCTGAGAATATAAAAGTGGGTGCTTTTATCCCTCTTCTCGCTCCCAGCAAAATGAACCTTGAACTGCTCATGGGCAGAGGAGCTGCAAGTCCACACCTCACACCACTCTCTGGGTTAGCTAATCTGTTTGCTCATGTGTCACCACGGAAACTGCCTCCCCAGGGACAGGATCCTGTGGGTAAGATGGCCAATATCTATGGGAGTTAGGTTAGGTAGTATCCTGCCAGATGGTCTTGCATCTGGTTTGCAAGCAGTGGTCACTCCATAGCCAGTCCTGACTCAACTTCTGTTTACACGTTACCCGAACGATGTCATAAGCAAGAAATCCCTTCATGCTCCCAGATCCATAGGTGATGCTGAAGGTTTTTTGGGCAGGCTGGAAGGTCGAAGACTTGTAATGTCTGAACCTAATGTTTGTAGCTGCAGACACAAGAGATGAATGTCATCAGGTGCCAAGGGTGCAAATCAGGGCAGCAGGGCAAGTGAAAGATGGTCCCGGAACTGGGTGTCTATACTCACAACAGGCTGGACTGGTGCAAAAGAGGGAGGGCACCCACAAGTCAGATGAGCCTGTGTCAAAGATAACCCGGAATTCCTGAGGGGGTGTTCCAATGGTGATGTTACCCACATAGAGCATCTACAGGGAAACGGAGGGAGTGGGTTAGTGCAGAACTGGCTCCCCTCTATTCCCACACTGATGCCTCCCTCTGGGTGTCACATATCTCTTGAGATCACTTTCGAACCACCGTGCAGCTCACAGCCTTTGATCACAGAGGTGCCTGCATTTGATATTTTTTTCCTGTGCTACATGGAATGCCGGAGAAGGCAATGGCACCCCACTCCAGTACTCTTGCCCGGGAAACCCCATGGACGGAGGAGCCTGGTAGGCTACAGCCCATGGGGTCGCGAAGAGTCAGACACGACTGAGCGACTTCACTTTCACTTTTCGCTTTCATGCACTGCAGAAGGAAATGGCAACCCACTCCAATATTCTTGTCTGGAGAATCCCAGGGACGAAGGAGCCTGGTGGGCTGCCGTCTATGGGGTTGCACAGAGTCGGACACAACTAAAGCGACTTAGCAGCAGCAACATGGAATGCAGGATATTGACTCTATGACCTGGAGTTGAAATGGTACCTCCTGCATTGGAAGCCCAGAGTCATAAGCACTGGACCTCCAGGACCACTGGACACCCAGGGAAGTCCTGGTGCCTTCATTTGAGAAGCTCTCCAGTCTCTTCAGACCCAGTCTGAGCACCCCCTTCTCCAGGCGGTCCTTCTTGATCAACCCCAGCCATTCCCTCTAAACTCAGACCACATCCAATCAACACCACACAGGTGACCCTTTCATTTGACATGTATTTACTCTTTGCCTATCTCTCATGCTGGCATGGGCATCCTTGAAGACAAAATAAGCCCTTTTTCTAATCTAAAATCAGTAACCACATTGTTAGATTCATATGCCTTACACGGAATGTAGGTTCAGTAACGTTTTCCTGCTGTGGTTCCTGCATTTGTGGAAACTGAATTCCTCTTCCTGGGGACTCACAATTGCTTTGCAGTTGGTTCTACCTTCCGACCAGAGATGGTTCACTCTTCACCTGTAACTGAGTGACTCACTTAGTTCAGAAGAAAGTGCTGCTGCTGCTGCTAAGTCGCTTCAGTCGTGTCCGACTCTGTGCGACCCCATAGGCGGCAGCACACCAGGCTCTCCCATCCCTGGGGTTCCCCAGGCAAGAACACTAGAGTAGGTTGCCATTTCCTTCTCCAGTGCAGGAAAGTGAAAAATGAAAGTGAAGTCACTTAGTCATGTCCGATTCTTAGCGACCCCATGGACTGCAGCCTTCAAGGCTCGTCTGTCCATGGGTTTTTCCAGGCAAGAGTACTGGAGTGGGTCACCATTGCCTTCTCCTTAGAAGGAACAATCTCTCTCAAACTAATGACACATCTTTGACACCGAAATGGATGTTTACCTGCCACCTGGTCATTGCTGGGCCCAGTCACCAAGACCAAGAGTTGAGGATGAGAGTGCCTTCTCCTCTGGGTGGGGACCCTGTTTCCCAGTGTTTCTGCCTCCTGCAGAAGCCCCAGCCCCAACAGCCCACCTGACACCTCCAGGTGAACCCCAGTGCTAGGCTAGAGCACCAGGGGGCGCTGTGGAGCAACATCCTCCCCAAATACTCACATCCATGATGTTACTCAGGGGGTGAATAGTTAGATTTGAGCCAGGAGAAGAAGTCTGGGACAGCCTGTAACCATGTTCCTTCAGGAAATTGTTCAGCATGTTTTTTTCACTGAGGGTTTTTCTCATGGTCTTCATTCTCATTAGAGGTATTCTTTCACCGAGCATTTGACAAAGAAAACAAAGAAGAAGCTACAATTAGCTGTCAGTGTTAAGGTATAACTGTCATTGTAATGGTACTGTGTATTTTCTAATTATTTTTATGAGGCATCTTATTATCAGAATTTTATGCATATACCATGGCAAAGACATAGATTTTAAAACAGGTTCTGTTCTGTAATCTTGGGTAAGCCATATTACCATGTGGGGTCTCAATCTCTCCCTCGGTAAAATGGTGGAATGTAATGATTCAAACCCTCCAAGTAGAATATTTTGGGGATAAGTAAAGTGATGGATATAAGGTACCTGATAAATAGAAGTCTCAACAATGACAGCCATTAGCATTGCTGTTGCCATCCCACTGTATCCTTTTCATAGAATCTCAGGGAAGGAGATAAAAGGGGGATTCTTATCCTCTTTTCAAGGGAGGAATTTGAAGTGCAAGAAGTTTATGAGTTGGCTGTGGTCACACTGCTTGTCAGATATAAAACAGTGCATAAGTAGCTCTCCCAATCTTTCTCCAAGTTGAAAGAGGAGAGTTCAAAGAAGAATCCAGGAGATAGGGATCATGTAAGGGAAATGTAGAGGCTCGAGAAGGAAGGATGAGTCAAATAAAAATTAAAAGAAAACAACACAGAAATACACTCACAGAGACTTTCAAAGAAATGGAGAGATAAATGATAGTGATACAGAGATGCAGACATAGATATATACACACTGAAGTAGACAGGGGAAAAAGAGGACATGTTGAATAAAATGTAGAAAAGTGCTGTTGCACAGGACCACACCTACATCTGCATTGACTATGCACTGAACAATTGCAAGGAGTTCCGTTCTCAATGGGTCATGAGATGAATGGACCCCAAGAGTTGTGCAACAATGCATATCTACACCAAGACCCTTGGGACCCACAGTTCCTATAGCAAGGTACTTATAAATAAGTAAGAGTTGAACTTAAGATTGTCAAGAAATATTCCATTCCCTTCTAAACCTGATGGGTGGAAGAATAATCAGATGAAAAGACAAATCACAGAAAGGAAGATGATGTGGCTTACAGTCTCCATACTTACATGACTCTGCAATCTGAGAAGGCCACCAGCCCAAGGAGCACAAGCCACTTCATGCTTCTTTCCTGGCTCCAAGAACTCAGGAAAGTTCAGGTTCTTAGCAAGTAATGGCGACCAGGAGACCCTAGCTATATATGCTCTGACATGCCCTGATTTTCCCCTTTATGCCACTAATAAAGCTGAAAAAAACACAAAGGTCTCGATAAAATCTTTACCTTCATCAGTGTCCTTGGTAAGTGGACTTTGAAGCTTGTCAGAATACATAGAATTGAACTGTAATCCCTTCATTGAAGCTTGGCTGGAAAATCAAACTGATCTGCATGGACATCTAAGAAGATGGAAAACCTTGCCTTCTTGGAGAAAAAAACTGCTAAGAACATCATAAAAATGGATACGAGGGGCCACGCTCAACATTCTTGGTTTCATGTCATCTTCCTAGCAACTTCATCAGATATGCATTGCTGTCTTCCTTTGAGAGGAGATTGCTAGGAGGATAAGTTGTCAAATGGCAAAGTGAAGACTTCAGGGACAGCCCAGGGACATACAACTGGCTTTAGGTAATGGGTCTAATGACAGAGATCTGGGGCACCTATGATGCCAATCTGCATCAAAGATTTAGGGCAGAGCAATACTTCAATTGCATGGATTCAGTATTGGAAGAAATGTCATATGCATCCACAAGATATTTTATACCATCCAGCAAACATACAAGGAAGAACTGTGTGCTGGGTTCTGGGTTAAAGGCTTCAAAGTCAAAGTTGATCAAGACAAAAGTAGCCTTTATCTTAAGAGAACTAGCAGTCTAGTTCTCACAAACTCATGGCCCCAGGAGGCAAGAGAAATGATACTAGGACTAGGTGGCCATGTTGGACCCTGGGCAGCACAGGCCTCACCACTGGGAGCAGCCTTTCCTCCACTTCAGCCTTGCTGGAAAGCAGGCCAGTTGGCCATGTTTTCAAGAGAAGTCAAAAGTTTGGATATTTATGTACAATCTACTGATTTTAATCTTAGCAAATAATTTTTTTTTCTGAAAAAACAGTAGGAACGAAATCTCCACACTGATGTGCTGAAATCAGTCTTCAGTCTCTGCAGGTTCTTATTTCTGGCCTAGAGTTGGGAGTGCGGTGGAGACAGAGAGGAATTTAATTCAAGTTGGATGATTTACAAAGAGACTGAATGCATACTCAACATGCTTGTTTCCTTACTATTTATAAAGAAACATCATCAGGGACATACAAACCAATGAATTTAACTGCTGAAGTTAAATGGATATATTTCTGATATAATTTCCACACGGAGTCTATGCCATGAAAAATTTTGTCTGCCAAACCAAACATTCAAAAAAATAATTTTGAAATGTCTTACCAATCAAAGAAGACAAAACAACTGTGGCAGCCAAAGTAAAGACAATTGTGTTTAGTGACTCATCCAGGACTCCCAGGGCCTATTCCTTCATGAGATCTATTGAGGCCTGTCCTGTGAATACAACAGGAGCCTCTCCTGGTTGCCAGGTGTGTATAGATGGGGCGCTGTGT
Organism: Giraffa tippelskirchi; assembly: GCF_054371585.1. Classification (NCBI taxonomy): domain Eukaryota; kingdom Metazoa; phylum Chordata; class Mammalia; order Artiodactyla; family Giraffidae; genus Giraffa; species Giraffa tippelskirchi. The sequence continues at coordinate 11,164,028 of NC_137284.1, read as the reverse complement.
GTTAATCTTCATTTCTTCATATTGTTTAAATTCAGTTTTTCTGTTTAAATCCCAACAGGGGGAATATGACGTCACTGACAAATAACACACATATATGCCCTTTGAACTATGGTGTTGGAGAAGACTCTCGAGAGTCCCTTGGACTGCAAGGAGATCAAACCAGTCCGTCCTAAAGGAAATCACTCGAAGGACTGATACTGAAGCTGAAGCTCCAATATTTGCCCACCTGATGGGAAGAACTGACTCATTGGAAAAGACCTTGATGTTAGGAAAGACTGAAGAAAGGAGGAGAAGGGGAAGACAGAGGATGAGATGGTTGGATGGCATCACCAACTCAATGGACATGAGTTTGAGCAAGCTCCGGAAGTTGGTGATGGATAGGGAAGCCTGGCATGCTGCAGTCCATGGTGTTGCAAAGAGTCGGACATGACTGAGTGACTGAACTGAACTGAACAAATAGAGAACAAAGACTAATATATCTAATTGCGTCAGGTTGGTGACTAACTGCCCATAACAACACATTAATTAAGTGGCTTTAAAATTCAAACTTATGACTCTACATTCAGAGTAGAATATCTTCTACTACAAACAAAAATACTGCCCATCCAAAACAAAACCAAAGAAAAACAGGAAAGAAATCTGAAACTATATTCAACAACTTATTGTTCCTAATATTGTTTCTGTTATTGTGACAGAATCATATGTATGTTAACAGGTAAAAGAAAGTCAATAATTAAAACTAAACTTCTGAAGTAAGCCTTTCAGTGGCTAGAAAAAGAGATTCACACATAACATAAAGAAGTTTAATTAAAACCCTGCTGTCTTAAATCTTGAACTGAAAGCATAAGTTTGTACCAACTAATTATATTCCTTTTTATTTTATTTTTTAAAGAAAATGTGTACTTCCTACTCTGACCAATGTGAAGCCTAGAAGCAATGACAATGTGATGACAGCGATTATTCTGAAGTCTAACATGTAGCTTCCAAATACATTTCCCATCAGACGATCCATGGATTCTTAAAGAGATGGCTGATTTCACAACTGGGTAAAGAAATGCACAAAATAATCTTGGGAAACGTGAAGGACCAGAAAAAAAAAACTGAGGGACTTCAAAGACCAATGGGGACTGGACAGAAAGTTTAGGAATCCAAATGAAAAGGCCAAAAATCTACCAGTTTTTTGGGCAGAATGATGTTTCTGCTTCTCAACACACTGTTTATCTTTGTCAGAGCTTTCCTGCCAAGAAGAAAACGTCTTCTGATTTCATGGCTGCAGTCACCATCCACAGTGGTTTCAAAGGCTAAAATGAAGAAATCTGTCACTGCTTCCACCTTTTCTCCTTCTATTTGCCATGAAGGATGGGGCTGGATCCCATGATTTAGCTTTTGAATATTTAATTTTCAGCTGGCCGAATGTGTCCATATGTTAACAGGCAACATCTAATCTGTCACTGTGACAGATTGCTAGGGCACCAGCTCACCATTCTGAGTGCTGAGAAAGGAAAATAATCGTCAATATTTATGCTATTTTTGTTTCTATTAAGCATATGCTATGTAACTACAAACAGTTCCAGGAAAACAAGCTAGACTGTCCCTTCTGGGGGTGATGGGAGAGTGATGGGAGAGTGATGGGGAGCAGCTATAATACAGATGAAGCCTCACTCACTGGCCGGCAGCTCACCTCCTGCTGCGGACGTCTGGTTCCTAATAGACCAAGGACTGGTACTGGTCCTGGCCCACTGTGCTGCTATTGTGGACTCCTGCTCTAAACCCAATAGTGGGACATTCTGTAAGACAAACCCCCCTGCTTCCTCCCAGTTTCTGAACAAATAAATGGCATTAAAATTGGGAGAGAAACAGTTATTTAGTCTTAAAGGAGAACAACCCAGTGCAACATGTGAGTACCTTCTTTCAATAAACTGTGAAAACTGCCTTTTGAGAATCAGGGAAATTTGTACACGGACTGGATATTAGATGTTAATTTTATTGGTAACAGAAGAGCATTTTTTTCACATTCTATCGTTTTACCCCAAATACTCATTATGTACATTTTGTGAAATGTTCATCTCGTCCCTAAAATACTTAAGGAAAAATGAATAAAGAGTAAAAGAGAGAATTATATGAGTGTCTGTCTTGATTTAAAAACAGATCTGCATAGCTGCTATGGATTGAACTGTGTCCACCCTTGACTCCCAATGTGATGGTAGTGGGAATTAGGGCCTTTGGGAGGTACGCAAGTTGACATGGGGTTTTGATGGTGCTCCCTCATGACGGCATTAACCTCTCTCTCTTTTTCTGTTTTATTCTCCCTCTTCCTCCTTCCCTTTCCCCACCACATGTGAGAACATAGCAAGAAGAGAAAGACCTGATACAAGTCAAGAATGTCTTCACTGGGAACTCAATTGTCCACCACCTTCATGTTGCATAGTCTCCAGTCTATGGCAATCTGTGGGACTAAGTGATTAGTTTTGTAGTTATTGATGCCAAATGATAAAATATAGGGTTCATGACACTCTTCTTTCTTATATTTGTTATGTTTGAAATCGTTTTGCAGTAAGAAGTTTATAGAAAGAAATTTCTGTCTTAGTGATACCGTGAGGGGCCCAAGATAGCAGATTCAGGCAGATCCCCAATGAGTGAGTGGTTGGAGGACCACATGCTCCTTACTCCAACTCGTCTCTTGTCATCTGAAAACTCTCCCATCCCATACCTGACAACCTTACCTCCAACCCTATCTGCATCTCCACTCCCCTGCTAAGCTATTGAGACATCTAGCTGACGATCTTGATGATTCAAGACAGGGTCTGGAAGTAGAAGGAATGCAGACATTTTTAGAAAGAATGAACTGGGCAGACCCCTCCTTGGTTTTCCCTTCTTTAGTGCCATCTGCAGGTGAGGGATTGGGCCTGGGTAGGGAGGGAGCCACAAGTGGGACTGCGTAGATACCTGCAAGTTAACGGAGGCGGAATTCAGAACCCAGTAAACATGAGGTGGACAGCTTGCACAGGACCCAGGAGGGAAGGAAGAAGCACCAGGAAAAGAATAGTGCCTACCTGAGGGCCAGACCTACCTGAGTCTTCTGGTTGAACTTGGAGGTCACATCCTTCCTGCTGGAATTCCTGCTCCAGATGTGGCAGGGATAGAGCTGTACTCAGTGCTAATGAGTCACCGGGAGAGGGACAGCCTCCCTCAGGGGCTCTTTGATTCCACTCTAACTGTGAGTATCATCCCAAGCCAGAGAGCAATGGCAGGTCATCCAAAAGATGACCTACTTTAAACAGTATTTAAAATACTACAAAATTTGTCTAAGAGTCCTGGAAGATCTTGTTCCCAGAGTTTTTTAGGAGAGATGATTAATCAACCTAATGTGGGTTCTGCTAAGGAATCTACAAGCTTCCCCATTGGTAACTTCTGACTTATAAGTACCTGATCTCATCCCACAGAACCCAAATGATGGTAAGTTCCAGTGGTCAAGGCCTCTACGGTGCTCGGTGTCACAACAGCCGTGTGCCAAGTTGTCTACCACTCCCAGTCCTGAGCCCAGGACCCATGCACATCACCAGGCAGTTACAGGCCCCTGCCCACCCGAGACAGCCTCAGCAACCTCAGCATCACGCACCTCTGAGTCACTAGTCCACTGATTGGCACTGAGCTTCATTCTGGATAAAGTTCTGGAGCAAGTCCAGTCTCCCTCATCCAAGAGGTGGAAACTGAACCCTGGGGTTCAGTTAAGGACAGAACCTTAAGGACTCACCTTAAGGCTGCAGGTAAATTAGTGAAGACTTGGAACCCAGGAACTCTGGTTTCCAGGCTCGGAGACCTCCAGGAAGGGAAGGATGAGAGAAAGCTCAACTGCATCCACTGCGGGGCAGCTCTCAGATGTCCGCAGGCACCAGAGAAGTTCCTTTCCCGTCGCCCCTCAAGTCTGGTTCTGATTTTATCAGCAGACCTGCCTTCTTGTAGCAGAAGGAAAGCAATACTGAATGCTGTTTCTTCTGGGTTCCAGACACAGTGGGGGAGCCCCAGCTGTAGTGACCCCAGGAGGCAGCCGGGCAGGTGGTGACTGACTCACTCCCAACTCAGAATCTCCAGACCTCCTGCTCCTCATTCACACAACACAGACCCTTAGGTGACTGGGTAACATGGACCTGCATTCACAGCGAGAAGCATTCTCTTCTCAGCCTTCTGGCAACTTTGATAAGTGTCTTATGTTTCCTCAGGGAACCCCTGGCTGAGCGAGGTTGGGGTCTGAGACTAGCCTGGATGAAGGGGATGTGTTCCCTCTTTGATATTCCAAAGAGACCTTGGAGCTTCAAAGACCTTGAGAGGGTTCCAATCACACTTACGTTTTTTAGGGACTTTGCTTTATGAATCTGGTTGGAGAAAAAGGACAGAAACACAGGCCAAGGCTGGACATCTCTGGGTCCCAGCTGATTGTGAGTTGAGTTCAAGCCACCAGGCTTCAGAGTCAGGTGCTGATGTTATTCACAAGCCACCTTTGAAGAAGGAATAGAGGAAAGAGTTCTTGGGCAGAGATCAGTGTGGTCAAAGGGCCATGGGATTCACACAGGGCAAGATGAAACAGGAGTGATTACTTGTTTCTTTCCTCTATCAGTTCCTCGGCATTTCTACTCCTGAGAACAAGTACATGGAGATAGTCAGAGGCATTGGTGGTGCCCCTGGCACGTGATGCTCCTGATGATAACCATTTTGTGTACACGTCCCTGAGTCCACAGTCTCTTCAGCCTTGTGATAGCCCCAGGTTCTCCCTTCTTGGGAAGGCTAACATGGCTCATTGCTGCTGACTCACAACTGAAGTATGGGATGAGGTCATGGTGGTTGACCTGTAGGCCAAGTTCCAAGGAAGATTGGCAGTGGAAGGGTAACCATTTATTAAGCTTGGTTACCTTGGTCCTTAGTAGTGGCTGCTTCCCACATCTAGAATGTTTTTCTCCCAGCTTTTTGCTTGGCCGGGTCCTTCTCGACATTTAGCATCATCTCAAATGAGTCTCTCTCAGGCTTGCTTTCCCTGGCCACTCCACTCTCACAAGCACAGACCCTGATCCAAAAAGTGCCTAGACACTTTCCTCTGTCAAAACAATAATTATAGTTACCAAAGTGGAAAGGTGGGAGAGGGATAAATTGAGAGTTTGAGATTACTATATGTATACTACTATATTTAATAGATAATCAACAAAGACCTATGTACAGTACAGGAATTCTGCTCAATAGTCTGTAATAACCTGTATGGGAAAATAGTCTAAGAAAGAATGGATACATGTCTATGTATAAGGAAATTAATTTCACATACAACTAATATTCATACAATACTGTAAATCAACATACTCCTATATAAATTAAAAGCTAAATTAAAAAAAAATGCTTATGTCTAGAGACCCATGGAGTTCTTTAGACTCGCAGGATTCCAGTTATGATGCTGGAGATGGCAGAGTGGGTGCAGAAATCTAGACATGATCTGAGGTTGCCTTTTCCTGAGCTTTGGTGTCTTTTGCTTCTAGTGTCACCTTTGATTTGTCTTTGGAAGATGTAATACAAGGGCTTGGAGACACCAGCTAGGTGTTAGTTGAAGGATGAGAGGGAGCTGCTAGTGGGAGAGTGAAATCTGAGCTCCATAGCCTTGGGTTGGGGTACATTTGAGGCACAACTTATGTCCCAAGTTCCCTGTGAAAACAGGCTGTAGATTCCCTCTTCGTGACTTGCATGAAATCAGACCCAGATAGGTTTCATCCTTTTTCATGTCCTGCTTTCCCTGAGCCCTCACTGGTTTCTCTGAGAGAATATTTTTTTAATATAAATTTATTTAATTGGAGGTTAATTACTTTAAATATTGTAGTGGTTTTACCATACATTGACATGAATCCACCATGGGTGTACGTGTGTTCCCCATCCTGAACCCCCTCCTACCTCCCTCCCCATCTCATCCCTCTGGGACTTCCCAGTGCACCAGCCCTGAGCACTTGTCTCATGCATCAAACCTGGACTGGTGATCTGTTTCACAAATGATAATATACTTGTTTCAATGCCATTCTCCCAAATCATCCCACCCTCACCCTCTCCCACAGAGTCCAAAAGACTGTTCTATACATCTGTGTCTCTTTTGCTGTCTTGCATATAGGGTTATTGTTATCATCCTTCTAAATTCCATATGTATGTGTTAGTATACTATATTGGTGTTTTTCTTTCTGGCTTACTTCACTCTGTATGATAGGTTCCAGTTTCATCCACCTCATTAGAACTGAATCAAATGTATTATTTTTAATGGCTGAGTAATATTCCATTGTGTATATGTACCACAGCTTCCTTATCCATTCGTCTGTTGATGGGCATCTAGGTTGCTTCCATGTCCTGGCTATTATAAACAGTGCTGCGATGAACATAGAGATACATGTGTCTCTTTCAATTCTGGTTTCTTTGGTGTGTATGCCCAGCAGTGGGATTGCTGGGTCATATGGCAGTTCTAGTTCCAGTTTTTTAAGGAATCTCCACACTGTTCTCCAGAGTGGCTGTACTAGTTTGCATTCCCACCAACAGTGTAAGAGAGTTCCCTTTTCTCCACACCTTCTCCAGCATTTATTGCTTGTAGACTTTTGGATAACAGCCATTCTGACAGGCGTGAAATGGTACCTCATTGTGGTTTTGATTTGCATTTCTCTGATAATGAGTGATGTTGAACATCTGTTCATGTGTTTGTTAGCCATCTGTATGTCTTCTTTGGAGAAGTGTCTGTTTAGTTCTTTGGCCCACTTTTTGATTGGGTCGTTTATTATTCTGAAATTGAGCTGCAGGTGTTGCTTGTGTATTTTTGAGATTAATTCTTAGTCAGTTGCTTTGTTTGCTATTATTTTCTCTTATTCTGAAGACTATCTTTTCACCTTGCTTATAGTTTCCTTTGTTGTGCAAAACCTTTTAAGTTTAATTAGGTCCCATTTGTTTATTTTTGCTTTTATTTCCAATGTTCTGGGAGGTGGGTCATAGAGGATCCTGCTGTGATTTATGTCAGAGAGTGTTTTGCCTATGTTTTCCTCTAGGAGTTTTATGGTTTCTGGTCTTATGTTTAGATCTTTTATCCATTTTGAGTTTATTTTTGTGTATGGTGTTAGAAAGTGTTCTAGTTTCATACTTTTACAAGTGGTTGACCAGTTTTCACACCACCACTTGTTAAAAGAGATTGTCTTTTCTCCATTATATATTCTTGCCTCCTTTGTCGAAGATAAGGTATCCATAGGTGCGTGGATTCATCTCTGGGCTTTATATTTTGTTCCATTGATCTATATCTCTGTCTTTGTGCCAGTACCATACTGTCTTGATGACTGTAGCTTTGTAATAGACCTTGAAGTCAGGCAGGTTGATTCCTCCAGTTCCATTCTTCTTTCTCAAGATAGCTTTGCCCATTCGAGGTTTTTTGTGTTTCCATACAAATTGTGAAATTATTTGTTCTAGTTTTGTGAAAAATACCATTGGTAGCTTGATAGGGATTGCACTGAATCTATAGATTGCTTTGGGTAGTAAGCATCTTTTAATTTCATGGCTGCAATCACCATCTGCAGTGATTTGGAAGCCAAGAAAAATAAAGTCAGCCACTGTTTCCATAGTTTCCCCATCTATCTGCCATGAAATTATGGGACGGGATGCCATGATCTTAGTTTTCTGAACGATGAGCTTTAAGCCAACTTTTTCACTCTCCTCTTTCACTTTCATCAAGAGGCTCTTTAGTTCTTCTTCACTTTCTGCCATAAGGGAGGTGTCATCTGCATATCTGAGGTTATTGATACTTCTCCCGGCAATCTTGAGTCCAGCTTCCTCCAGCTCAGCGTTTCTCATTATGTACTCTGCATATAAACTAAATAAGCAGGTTGAAAATGTACAGCTGACGTACTCCTTTTCCTATTTGGAACCAGTCTGTTGTTCCATGTCCAATTCTAACTGTGGATTCCTGACCTGCAGACAGGTTTCTCAAGTGGCAGGTCAGGTGGTCTGGTATCCCCATCTCTTTCAGAATTTTCCAAAGTTTATGGTGATCCACACAGTCAAAGGCTTTGGCATAGTCAATAAAGCAGAAATAGATGTTTTTCTGGAACTCTCTTGCTTTGTCGATGATCCATCGGATGTTGGCAATTTGATCTCTGGTTCCTCTGCCTTTTCTAAAACTAGCTTGAACATATGGAAGTTCACGGTTCATGTACTGCTGAAGCCTGGCTTGGAGAATTTTAAGAATTACTTTACTAGCATGTGAGATGAGTGCATTGTGCCTTAGTTTGAGCATTCTTTGGCATTGGCTTTCTTTGGGATTGGAATGAAAACTGACCTTTTACAAGTCCTTGAATACAAGGCAAGGAAAACAAATTTTGAATGTGTTACCAAACATTGTTTTCTTAAAAAACAAAAGCTGTTTTCTGCAGGAGTGAGAGCTTTGACTGAGTTTGTTCTCTAGATTTTACTGAGGGATGTGGAAGAGATCTGGAGTGTGCTGAGTCTGCAAAAACCAGGTGACCAGCTGCAGCGGGCCAGGCTCATGGTAGACATTCTGCACCAGGTGGAAAATGAATCCAGAGAAAAAGTATCCCGTCTGGAGTGTACATGCCAATGTATCAGATTGTTGTGGCAGATCACTTCAATATTGTTTTGAGCTAAGTGAGAAATGCACGATGGGTGGTTTGCTTTTGTCAATTCCTGTGGGTGGTTCGATGACTAAATGTCTGGTTACTTCATTGCATCATTGGAATCATGCTTGGGAAAGAAAACTAGATCAGGTCCACACATATTTCCTCGTTAAACAGCAGGCATAGGAAGGATTGTAAGGCCACTGTAGGTATTTTAAACGTGAGGGGCCATATGGGGACAGTTTCACTTAACAGCCTGAGATTGGACTGTGCAGGTTGCCATGGTTGTTTCTATTATAAGTAAACATAAGAGCTACTTGTTGCTACGCTGGAGATGTGGGAAACCTGCAAGAGACCCAACGCCTTACAACTCTCCCTGCAGTGTGATTTCAGGCTGGAAGTAGTTGACAAGGAAAGGCTGACTGGTAAGGCTGAGGAAGGGAGGAATCTGAGGCAGTAATCATTTGCTCTTGTGGGAGCCCAGAAAACAGAAGCATCGGCTCAGAGTTCTGTGTCACGGTTCAGAAATAGATGTCATTTGGCTTGAATCAATATTTAGCCTTGGGGATGGCAGGCATAACCTCTAAACAGAAATTTTCCTTCTCCCCAGGTGGCAGAATAATTCATATTTGTTCCAGACACAGGAACCCAGAAAGCCCTCTCAGGGCCACTTGTTCTTTGCAGGCACACATGCAATCTAAAAGGTGGAATTATCATCATGGTGCCCATTTTCCAGATGAGAAAACTGAGGTTAAGAGACTTGATCAAGTTCACACAACTAAGCACATGAAAAGCCAAGCACAAACCCAAGGCAACAGTCCTCAAATTGTGTGTTTTTATTCCACACCAACTGGAAGTGATGGGTGGGGATATGCCACCAATGCTTAGGCAGAAGCAAGCAATATCCAGGTTTAAGTTGAAGAAAGTAAGGAAAACCACTAGACCATTAAGCTATGGCCTAAATCAAATCCCTTATGATTATACAGTGGAGATGAAAAATAGATTCAAGGGATTAGGTCTGGTAGCCTGAAGAACTATGGATGGAGGTTTGTAACATTGTACGGGAGGTGGTGACCAAAACCATCTCCAAGAAAAACAAATGTGAGAAGGCAAAGTGGTTGCGTGAGGAGGCCTTAAAAACAGCTGAGAAAATGAGAGAAGTGAACAGCAAAGGAGAAAGGGAAAGATATACCCAATGGAATGCAGACTTCCAGAGAGTACCAAGGAGAGATAAGAAAGTCTTCCTAAGTGAACAGTGCAAGAATTAGAGGAAAACAATATAATTGTAAAGAGTATAGATCTATTCAGGAAAATTGGAGATACCAGAGGAAAACTTCATGCAAAGATGGGCACAATAAAGGACAGAAAAGTCAAAGACCTAACTGAAGTAGGTGAGATTAAGAAGAGGTGGCAAGAATGCAGAGAAAAACTATACAAAAATGGTCATAATGATCTGAATAGGGATGATGCTGGAGTCAGTCATGTAAAGCAGATGTACTGGAGTATGAAGTCAAGTGGCCTTAGGAAGCATCACTACAAACAAAGCTAGGAGAGGTGATGGAATTCCAGCTGAGCTGTTTAAAACACCCTAAAGAATGAGGCTGTAAAAGTGCTGCATTCAATATGTCAGCAAATTTGGAAAACTCACCAGTGGCCACAGAGCTGGAAAAGGTCATATTTCATTCCAATCCAAAAGAAAGGCAATTCCAAAGAATGCTCAAACTATCATACAATTGCGCTCATGTCACTTGCTATCAAGGTAATGCTCAAAATCCTTCAAGCTAAGCTCCCACAGTACATGAACTGAGAAATTGCAGATGTACAAACTTCTTTGAGGAACCAAAGATCAAATTGGCAACATCCATTGGACCATAGAGAAAGCAAAGGAATTCCAGAAAAACGTCTACATCTGCTTCACCGACTATTCTAAAGCCTTTCACTGTGTGGACCACAACAAACTGTGGAAAATTCTTAAGGGAATGGGAGTGGCAGATCACATTCCCTGTCTCCTGAAAAGTCTGTATGTAGGTCAAAAAGCGGCGCTTAGAATCAGACACGGAACAACTGAAAGATTTAAAATTGGGAAAGAAGCATGACAGTGTATACATTGTCACTCTGGCTATTTAACTTCTATGTAGGTTACATCATTCGATATGCTGGACTGGATAAATTCCAAGATGGAATCAAGATGGCTGGGAGAAATATCAACATTCACAGATATGAAGATGACACCACCCTAATGGCAGAAAGCAAAGAACTAAAGAACCTCTTGATGAGGAGAGGAGATGCAAAAACTGGCTTAAAACTCAACATTCAAAAAACTATTCACAAAAAAATACTCAACATTCATGGCATTCAGTCCCACCACTTCATGGCATATAGATGAGGGAAAAGTGAAAACAGTGGCAGATTTTATTTTCTTGGGCTCCAAAATCACTATGGACCTTGACTGTAGCCACAAAATTTAAAGACACACTTACTCCTTGGAAGGAAGAAAGGCTATGGAAAACCTGGACAGTGTATTTAAAAGCAGAGAATCACTTTGCTACGGAGGTCTGTAGTGTCAAAGCTATGATTTTTCCAGTTATCATGTACAGATGTGATATCTGGACCATTAGAAAGGGTGAATGACAAAGAATTGAGCTTTTGAACTGTGGTGCTTGACAAGATTCTTGAGAGTCCCTTATACAGCAAGGAGATCAAACCAGTCAATCTGAAAGGAAATCAACCTCTCACCCCTGATGTCCCAGCTGAGACATCTACTGAGGGCCTCCAGGTGGAAAGAATGGATGCTTCCACTGTAGAAGTGCCTAACCATGGCAGCTCCTAGCAAATAGTTTGTAGCTCCACCCCTGGAGGAATCTCAGAAAGGCTGAAAGCTCTGTGTACCCTAGGACCCCTGATACTTGAGTTGCAGTCTCCCCCAGGAGCATTGGAGGCCAAGGATGGGGCATTCTGGGCCCTGGAGGAGGGGGATGGCTCACGGATCCACTGGAGCCGTCACTTACCAAGTAGGACTGGAAAGGACAGAGCAGGCATATGTAGCAGAGAGCTGGTGACTGGGGTGTGGGAACAAAAGTGAACCACCTCTGCATGAAGTCCCTTACCCAAACTTCCCTGGAGGAGAAGCCCAGTGATAAGTTCATTTGAGATGGGACGAAGACAGTCTATTTCATTACCCCTTCTAATTCCTCTGAATGAGGAGCTGGTGGAGTTGGTGGGTCATCACAAACTCTTCCATGGCCTAGACCATCCCCCAGTCACTATCCTTGGGGCTGCCTCTCCCCAGCTTCAGTCGCGTAGTTCTGGAGGAAAGTGAAAATCATGTGTGCTGCTGGGTCAGGGCCACATGACCATGTAAAGCCAATCACGGGACTCCACGGCCCTGCCAGGATGGCTGATCTGGGGCTGGACATGTGATCTGAGGTGGGCCATTCAGAGAACACCCTTGAACTCTGATGTCTGCAAAGTTCATTCCTTACTAGGTGATGCCTTTGGGATATAAAACCCTAGAGCAGGTAGCTTGGACTCCCTCACTAGGTGTAGAAGCCTTAAGGAAGAAATTTGTCAGGCTAAGACCATCAAAGAAGAGGGAAGGGAAAGACTGAGGATGAGAAAGAGAGAACTGAAGACTTCTGATTTCTTGGGTCAAGTCACTGAGATCTTTGTATTTGCTCTGATTTTTGTGTCCCGGATTCCCAGAATCATTTCAATGAGTCTCCCCTTTCCTTGAAGCAAGTTGGATGTGGGCTCCTCTCAACTGTGACTCAGACTTTGTTCTAGATCCTTCCAATCATTGTACACCTCCCAGACACAAACAGAGGCACCCATTTGTTTCAGCACCTTAAGAGTGAAACCTTTTATTCTTTACTGAGAATAGGGTTTGCAGACCACCAAATACAGTTCACCAGCATCCTGGGCAGGAGTGCCCTAAGAGTGAGTGTGTGTTAGGAGCAGCCTTACTGATTCCTGGGCCACCCCAAGCATTTACACTGCCTGTGCCAGGCCAATCCTGTCATTTCCTCGATCAAAGACCGAGAAATACAGCCTCAGGAAGACGTCACCCAGGATCCAGGTCTCTTTGGATGTACTGAATCTGTTCTCTTTAAAGGTGGTATAGCAGTGGCCTCTAGAATCCTGGGGGAGTCAGAGACACACACCAGTCAGCCTCAGCCCTTAACTGCCACTTCCCTCAATATCCAGACCCAGCACAATTCTTCATTTTATTTCCCTATTTGGTAAGTATCAAGGGGTTTCTCAGCAGCAGGGGATGTGAGAGTTCACCCAAAACCAAAAAGGACCAAGACACGCGGTTGCCATGAGGAAGGGTGTGGGGAGGGGAGGACTGGGAGTTGGGGATACAGAGGAATGATAAACAACAAAGTCCTGCTGTAGAGCGTAAGGAACTATATTCACTATCCAGTGATAAAGCACATGAAAAAGAATAAGAAAACGAATGTATACTTTTTATGTGTATAACTGAGTCACATTGCTGTGCATCAGAACTTGAGACAACATGAAGATCAGCCTCATTTCAATACCATTTTTAGAAAAGAACAAGAGTGTCCATAGTTCTCCTCACTCCCTGTTTCTTTCCTTCTGACTCCTGCTCCTTGTTTTCTCTGCAGAGAATACCAGTTCTCCTCCTGCGTCCCCACAATCCGGACTTTATTTAAAAACTTTATTTTGTATTGGAGTGTAGCTGATTAGCAATATTATGAGTTTCAGGTGGACAGTAAAGAGACTCAACCGTATGTATCGATGTACCCTGGGCCCAGAGATACCCCTCCCATCCAGGCTGTCATATAACCAAGTGGAGTTCCCTGTGCTACACAGTAACTCGTTGTTGGTTATCCACCTTACATATAGCAGTGCCTGCAACACGTTATTGAAGACTTAACTCAGGAACTCTGGGAAGCCTCCTTCGGCCCACACTCATCCTTTTTCCAGGCTTGGTTGGGTAACTTACTCTCGTTCCCCATCCCCACTGGTCAGTCCGTAGCCCTCATGACCCCTAGTAAGTCCCCAGTGCCCCAATGCAGACCACCTTGGGATGCCATTTGCATGGAATCCCGTGCACTTTTGCCTAGAACCAAGCAACCCTCCATATGGCTCCATGAGTTTGCGGTTTTAGAATTCCTGAAATTCCCTCCCTTCCGCAAAGCCTTCTTTGAGCCCATCAGCCTGCTCTGAACTCCCATAGGGATCTGACATGAAGCCTCCACCCTGTGCCGGGGCTGAGCTGTCACTGTGCATCCTTTCTTTATCTTACCATCCAACCTCCCCACAGCGGGGTCAGGTACCCCAACTCCCAAAGGGGGCACGTGGGCAGAGCAAGGGGAAGATGCAGCCGAGAACTAGGGTGACCATGTAATTTATCATCCAAACCAGGGAAACTGAGAGAAGGGAAGGGAGACTGGTAATCCCTATGGTGGGACATCACACTAGGACTGTCCCCATCCATTCTCCTTGTCACATGGCCTATTTCAGGGACAGCTAGAGTTGACTTTCCGTGTTCTTGCACATAAGCATTCAGATTGACCTCAAGCTCTTTGAGGACTGAGGCCCTTACTGTTCCCCTCTCCTGGTGACTCCCACCATGACAGCATGGTGTGGCCTCTCCACATTTATTTCAGGATGATCAGTGTCCCAGACGGCCCTTTACTCTCAAGTGGTTGGTCTTGTGGGAGGCTCTGGCCCAGCCACAGGAGCTCAGGGGCTCAGCAGCATCTGCAATGATGTACCATGGCCTGCAGAGGGTGGCTTCCTCCCAGCAGCAGCCCAAGGGTTCCTGCAAGTTCCAGTTTGAGAACAAACCCTCAGGGTTGTCCCCTCACCTTGAGGATGTAGGCTCGAGCTGGCACTGAGTAGTTGATGCCGTTGATGGTGAAGATAATAGAGAACAGGTTATGGACAGTAAAACATGAAACGTAGTGCTGTTAGAGACAGAGGGAGAGAGGTTGGCCCTGGAGATCGTTGTTGTGTGGGGAGATTGGGAGTGACCCTGGGGCATGTCCCTTCACCTCGGAACCCCGTGGCGTGGCTCCGATGAGCTTCTGGATGTTATTGACCAGTCTTCTTGGGCCAAGGATCAGTGATGGCCTAGTGTCCAAAAGGGCCTCACAGCCGCCAGAACAAGCAATAACCTTTCTTTTCATGGAGATGCTGAGAGACATTGGGACAAACCGGGCATCAACGTCACTCTGAGTCTCCCCAGAGGTACCCACTTTCTGAATGTCTCCTAAACAGCCCTTCATCTCTTGCTCTGACTCTTTTCCTTTGCTCTCAACACCGCACCTTCCTTGACATCCTTGAGTGCAGTACTTGAATACACCAGGATCTTTTGCACCTTGACACAAGCTGGTCTTCCTTCCTAGAAGAGTCCGCTTCCCTTTGACTAACAAATTCCTTCTCATCTTCCAGATTCTAGCTTAATTGTCATGGATTCAGGGAAGTCTTTCTCCTGGTGTTTATCAGTCTCTTGTCTTGGTCACTCTCTGTAGACCCTTTCTCATGTCTAACATGTACCAAAGTGACGATTCACTATGTGTGTGAGTCATGTCATGTAATTCTCCCTTCTTAGATGTGAGGGTGAGTTTTATTCTCATTGCCTCCCTAAAGTGCCTCCCTAAAGTCCCTAGTCACATGTCCTAGAAAGACAGAGTCACCTCATGCCAAGAGGGGGTCATATGAGAGGCAATGCTAACAAGGTAGGTTCAACCAAGCATGCAGAAAGACTGGCACACAGTGGATGCACAATGCTTGTCTGTTGAATAAGTGAATGAAGAGTGTGAAAATAATGAATGAGAAACATCCAGAGAGCTGTATCTGGTGGGGAATAAATAACAGGTCAACCTCAGAGTGAAGATGCAGATTCGCAGGGGCAGCAGATTCTTATAGTGGTGGGAGAGGGGGTCTCCTCTGGGAGAGGGTGTCTCCCACCACTGCTCCTACCACCAGCTCAGACCCGAGACCCTGGCCAGGAAATACAAGACTAGCCCACAGAAACTCCAAAGGACAGGTCAGCTTTTGTCTGAGCGTATCACACAGAATCCTATCACTTATTGCCTCTTCTCCTCAGGTCACTCCTGGATCTCACCTTCCTGATTCTCTCAGTTATAGTCCCTGCCCCACTGTGTGCCCAGGTACATGGGGTGTCTTTTTTATTAGTTGCTTTCACGTCTTAAGACTGCAGCCAACCTCTCTCCACTGCTGGGTAGCTTCTCCCTAAGGAGACCTGTTTTCCCCATTTGCTCAGGACTTTCCCTGTTTTTAAACTGACATTTATCTGTACTGAGAACTTCCTTGGTCCCAGGTAGCCCTGGACAGTTGGTCATCTTATAACTCTGTTCAGGCTGGTGAAATCCTCCCTGATCCTCTGTTCACCACACTGTAGAGTCCTCTAACCGTGCTCCCCACCTCAAAGGGCAGTGGGTGCAGCCCTCTCCCAGCTGCACAGACCTCTTGGTAGCCTTTTAGGACCCTGGTCAGAGCCCTGGTCACAAGGCCTGGGGTGATTATGAACCCATGGGTTGTTTGCGTATCTATGTGTCTGTGTGTTTGTTTGTATATGTGATTGTATGTGATTTTTATGTGTCTCTGTGCGTGCTTGTGTGTCTCTGACTAGCTATGCATGTTTATATGTGTCTCCGGGTATGTTTATGTGTGTCTGCTTGTGTGCTTCCATGTATCTCTGTGTTTGTGTGTGTCTCCCTGTGTCCGTGTAGAGATGTGGAGCATCACTTGGGCTGACCCTCAGAGGGAGAGGCTTACCGGGCCATGGGTACACGCCAGTCGCCTGCTTGGATCAATAGTACCCAGTTGAGTGCTCCCTGGTAGTAGCCTTTGTCCACCCCACCAAATATCACCACACTGCCCTCCAGCTTGCTTCTGCAGAGAGAAGAGAGGGGAAGATCCTTGGAGAACAGTAACAACAGCACTGTCTGAGAGCTGTGCTTGTCCACCCATCAAGGCCCTAATAAGCTCCCCATTTACAGACACAGAAATCGAGACTAGGAGCGATTGAGAACCCAGACTGAGGTCGGTTACTGGCTAATGAGTGGCACAGAGGAGGTTAGAAACTCAGTCTCCTGGCTGGGCTCCAGCACTATGTCTCCTGATGCCCGAGTGCTCAGAAAGCCTCAGAGGACAGGGTGCTGAAGCGTTTCGGCTTTCCCCTTTCCCAGATGGTCCTTTTTCAGGAAAATCAAGGCCTGGAAGTGCTAAGGGTATGGGTTCAGGTCACCCAGAGTTGGCTCCACTGGCCTGTGACCTCTATTGTCCAAATGGCCCCACACTCAGAAGGGACCCCACGTCTGCTCTCCCTGTCTTGAAATGCCTACTATTTCTTGAACAAGGGGTCCCACACTTTTGTTTTCTGTCCTACACTTTCATTTTTCACTGGCTCCTGCACATTGGGTAGCTGGTCCTGGGCTCCCAGTGAAATGCTAATGAGGAAGGAAAGATATCCACCATCCTTCGATATCCACCATCCTTTTCCTTCCTTCCTTATCAAATTCATAAGCAAATCCTATTGCCTTTTCCTCCAACTTGTTTCCTGTTGCCTTCCATTAGTCTTCCTCCTCACTCACCCCCCTACACCAAGTTACTGGTCTTGAGCCCAGGAGCAGGGTTGTGTTCCAATAAAATGTTATTTATAAATGCCAGCGGTGATGCCAGGAAGGGCCCTGGGGCCAGAGCTATCATGGGTGAGATTATCTCTCAGGATACTTCTTTATCAAGTGTTCTATAATTTTTGTGCAACTGAAAGCATCTTACAGCTAATTTGGAGAAAGGAATTGTCCAGCTCAGACTTACGTGCTCAAGTAGAAGGCAAAGACAGGCTCAGAAATGGCACCTTGATTCTTCAGGTTGTCAAAGATGGGGATGGCTCCAGTGAAGGATATGTTGGGGTAGTTCAAGCCCAAGACGTCATCAAAAGGTATATTCTCAAACCCTTTTTCTGCCACGCTTAGACCGAATTGCTGATCAGTACTTACAAGGTCCCCAATCTGTGGGAGAGAAGAGTGTTCCCACTTACAGATACGTGAAGTGAGGCTAGGACTGGGCTAGGGTGCATTGCCATTAGATCCTCAGAGAAGAATTGAGGCTGGGCTGTGTATTCGGTGGACCTCAGATGGTTAGAACAAGCTGGGAGGGGGTTGGGGTTCCATTCGTGAGAAGCTGTGAATTCTAAAACATCTGCCCCTCTGAAAAACACCACCTGAGTGAGTCAAATTGGCCTCGTGGCTTCTGTACAGGTGGGGAAACCAAGAGTCAGACCAGGACCCATTGGTGCCCCGTTGTGGACAAAATGAGTCAAGAGCAAGACAGCTTTCTCTTTGGCATCACTGTGACCTAAAGACAGCAATGGACTGCATTCTCTGTAATGTACTGTGGATTCTGCATCTGTCCAGGAAGACAGAAGCCGAAAATACAATCTTGCTTGCAGGGTTGTATGAAGTTACTGCCTGGGGAATTCACTTTTGGGGATATGTGTGTATTTGTATGAGTGTGTATGAGAGAGAAAGAGAGAGAGGGGAACTGCTCAAGTACTTTAGGGGAGGCAGACCATGGGTTTATTACACTTTCAAGGGTCCTCTAGAGGGAAAACTCATTTATCAGGCCCCCTGACATCTCAGGCCTCCAGTTTCCCAGTCTGGATACCTGAAGCACTTGACTGACCCCAGGGTCCCCAGATCAGTTTTATCCTGTCCCCAAACACCCCACAGCAACTGCAGTCCTGAAAAGCCAGCTTAGCTCCACCGCTTTCCACATGTGTGACCTCAGCAAAGCCTTGCTGTCTGCGTCTCAGTTTTGTCATATGTCTCATGAGCTGATCAGAGTAACTGCTGTGTGGGGTTGTTGCAGGGTTAAACCAGTTATTACTTGAAAGTGCCTGGAACAGTCTGAGAATATAAAAGTGGGTGCTTTTTTCCCCTCTTCTCGCTCCCAGCAAAATGAACCTTGAACTGCTCATGAGCAGATGAGCTGCAAGTCCACACCTCAAGCCACTCCCTGGGTTAGCTGATCTGTTTGTTCATGTGTCACCATGGAACTGCCTCCCCAGGGACAGGATCCTGTGGGTAAGATGGCCAATATCTATGGGAGTTAGGCTTGGAAGTTCCTGCCTGATGGTCCTGCATCTGTTTTACAAGCAGTGGTCACACTATAGCCAGTCCTGACTCAGCATCTGTTACACTATTACCCGAATGGTATCATAAGCAAGAAATCCTCCCAGAACCGTAAGTGATGCTGAAGGTCTTTTGGGTAGGCCAGAAGGTGGAAGACTCGAGATGTCTGAACATAACGTGTGTAGCTGCAGACACAAGAGATAAGTGTCATCAGGTGCCAAGGGTGGAAAACAGGGTGGCAGGGCAAGTGAAGGATGGTTGGGGTACGGGGTGTCTGTAACTAACAACAGGCTGGGCTCTTGCAAAAGATGGAGCGCACCCACAAGTCAGATGAGGCTGTGTCAAAGACAACCTGGAATTCCTGAGGGGGTGTTCCAGTGGTGATGTTACCCACATAGAGCATCTACAGGGAAACGGAGGGAGTGGGTTAGTGCAGAACTGGCTCCCCTCTATTCCCACACTGGTGCCTCCCTCTGGGTGTCACATATCTCTTGAGATCACTTTCGAACCACCGTGCAGCTCACAGGTTTTGATCACAGTGATGCCTGCATTTGATATTTTTTTCCTATGCTACATGGAATGCAGGATATTGACTCTATGACCAGGCGTTGAAATGGTACCTCCTATATTAGAAGACCAGCGGCATAACCACTGGACCTCCAGGACCACTGGACACCCAGGGAAGTCCTGGTGCCTTCATTTGAGAAGCTCTGTAGTCTCTTCAAACCCAGTCTGAGTACCCCTTTCTCCAGGAGTTCCTTCTTGATCAACTCCAGCCACCCCGACCAAACTCAGACCACATCCAATCAACACCACACAGGTGACCCTTTCATTTGACATGTATTTGCTCTTTGCCTGTCTCTTAGGCTGGCATGGGCATTCTTGAAGACAAAATAATCCCTTTTTCTAATATAAAATCAGTAACCACTGTGTTAGATTCTTACGGCCTTACACGGAATAGGGGTTCGGTAACTTTTTGCTCTTGTGGTTCTTGCATCTGTGGAAACTGAATTCCTCTCCCCGGGGATTCACAATTGCTTTGCATTTGGTTCTACCTTTCGATCAGAGATGGTTCATTCTTCATTTGTAACTGAATGGCTCACTTAGTTCAGAAGGAGCAATATCCCTCAAACTAATGACACATTTTTGACACAGAAATGGATGTTTACCTGCCACCTGGTCATTGCTGGGCCCAGTCATAAAAACCAAGAGCTGAGGATGAGAGTGCCTTCTCCTCTGGGTGGGGTCCCTGTTTCCCAGTGTTTCTGCCTCCTGCAGGAGCCCCAGCCCCAACATCCCACCTAGCACCTCGACATGAGCCCCAGTGCTAGGCTAGAGCACCAGGGGATGCTGTGGAGCAACATCCTCCCAAAACACTCAAGTCCATGATGTTTCTCAGGGGGAGAGCAGTTATATTTGAGCTAGGAGAAGAAATCTGGTACAGTCTGTAAGCACGTTCCTTCAGGAAATTGTTCAGCATGTTCTTTTTACTGAGGGTTTTTCGCGTGATCTTCACCTTCGTTAGAGGTATTCTTTCACCGAGCATTTGACAAAGAAAACAAAGAAGAAGCTACAATTAGCTGTCAGTGTTAAAGTATAACTATCATTGTAATGGTACTGTGTATTTTCCAATCATTTTTATGAGTCACCTTATTATCAGAATTTTATGCATATACCATGGCAAAGACATAGGTTTGAATACAGGTTCTGTTCTGTAATGTTGGGTAAGCCATGTGACCATGTGGGGTCTGTCTCCCCCTCAGTAAAATGGTGGAATGTAATAATTCCCACCCTCCAAACAGAATATTTTGGGGGATAAGTCAAGTGATGGATATAAGGTACCTGATAAATAGGAAGTCTCAACAATGACAACCATTAACATTGCTGTTGCCATCCCATTGCATCTTTCTCATAGATGCTCAGGGAGGGAGTTAGAAGGAGGATTATTATACTCCTTTTCCAGGGGAGGAATTTGAAATACAGGAATTTTGTGAGTTGGCTGTGGTCTCACTGTTTGTCAGATGTAAAACAGTGTGTAAGTAGCTCTCCCAATCTTTCCCCAAGTTGAAAGAGAAGAGAGGGTTGAAAGAAGAATCCAAGAGAGAGGGAAAATATTAGGGACATTAAGAGGCTCAAGAGCAAGGAAGAGTTAAATTTGAAAAATTAAAAGTAAGGAAAAACAACACAGTTAACTTCAGGCACAGAGACTTCCAAAGAGATGGATAGATAAATGAGAGAAATACAGCAATGTAGACATAGACAAATACACACCAAAATAGAGAACAGACGAGAGATCTAGAAAAAACTGCAGAAAAGTGCTATTACACAGGACCACACCTACATCTGCATAGGTGTGCACTGAACAATTGCAAGGAGTTCCATTTTCAACAGGTCATGAGATGACTAGACCCCAAGAGTTGTGAAACCATGCAAAACTACACCAACACCCTTGGGACCAACAGTTCTTATAACAAGGTACTTAAACAAGACTGGGAGCAGACTGTGGCTCAGATCATGAACTGCTTATTGCCAAATTCAGACTTAAATTGAAGAAAGTAGGGAAAACTACTAGACCATTCAGGTATGACCTAAATCAAATCTCTTATGATTATACAGTGGAAGTGACAAATAGATTTAAGGGACTAGATCTGATAGACAGAGTGCCTGATGAACTATGGACAGAGGTTCGTGACATTGTACAGGAGACAGGGATCAAGAAAATCCCCATGGAAAAGAAATGCAAAAAAGCAAAATGGCTGTCTGAGGAGGCTGGGAAGAGAAGAGAAGCGAAAAGCAAAGGAGAAAACGAAAGACATTCCCATCTGAATGCAGAGTTCCAAAGAATAGCAAGGAGAGATAAGAAAGCCTTCCTCAGTGATCAATGCAAAGAAACAGAGGAAAACAACAGAATGGGATAGACTAGAGATCTCTTCAAGAAAATTAGAGATACCAAGGGAACATTTCATACAAAGGTGGGCTCGATAAAGGACAGAAATGGTATGGACCTAACAGAAGCAGAAGATATTAAGAAGAGGAGGCAAGAATACACAGAAGAACTGTACAAAAAAGATCTTCACGACACAGATAATCACGATGGTGTGATCACTCACCTAGAGCCAGACATCCTGGAATGTGAAGTCAAGTGGGCCTTAGAAAGCATCACTACGAACAAAGCTAGTGGAGGTGATGGAATTCCAGTTGAGCTGTTTCAAATCCTCAAAGGTGATGCTATGAAAGTGCTGCACTCGATATGCCAGCAAATTTGGAAAACTCAGCAGTGGCCACAGGACTGGAAGAGGTCAGTCTTCGTTCCAATCCCAAAGAAAGGCAATGCCAAAGAATGCTCAAACTACCGCACAATTGCACTCATCTCACATGCTAGTAAAATAATGCTCAAAATTCTCCAAGCCAGGCTTCAGCAATACGTGAACCGTGAACTTCCAGATGTTCAAGCTGGTTTTAGAAAAGGCAGAGGAACCAGAGATCAAATTGCCAATATCCGCTGGATCATCGAAAAAGCTAGAGAGTTCCAGAAAAACATCTATTTCTGCTTTATTGACTATGCCAAAGCCTTTGACTGTGTGGATCACAATAAACTGTGGAAAATTCTGAAAGAGATGGGAATACCAGACCACCTGATCTGCCTCTTGAGAAACCTGTATGTAGGTCAGGAAGTCACAGTAAGAACTGGACATGGAACAACAGTTCAGTCAGTTCAGTCGCTCAGTCGTGTCCGACTCTCTGCGACCCCATGAATTGCAGCATGCCAGGCCTCTCTGTGCATCACCAACTCCAGGAGTCTATCCAAACCCATGTTCATCAAGTCAGTGATGCCATCCAACCATCTCATCCTCTGTCGTCCCCTTCTCCTCCCGCCCCCAATCCTACCCAGCATTAGGGTCTTTTCCAATGAGTCAACCCTTCCCATGAGGTGGCCAAAGTATTGGAGCTTCAGCTTCAAAATCAGACCTTCCAATGAACACCCAGGATTGATCTCTTTTAGGATGAATTGATTGGATCTCCTTGCAGTCCAAGAAACTCTCAAGAGTCTTCTCCAACACCACAGTTCAAAAGCATCAATTCTGCGGCGCTCAGCTTTCTTCACCGTCCAACTCTCACATCCATACATGACCACTGAAAAAACCATAGTCTTGACTAGATGGACCTTTGTTGGCAAAGTAATGTCTCTGCTTTTCAACATGCTATCTAGGTTGGCCATAACCTTCCTTCCAAGTAGTAAGCGTCTTTTAATTTCATGGCTGCAGTCACCATCAGCAGTGATTTTGGAGCCCAAAAAAGTAAAGTCTGACACTGTTTCCACTGTTTCCCCATCTATTTCCCATGGAGTGATGGGACCAGATGCCATGAAGAAACACCTGGCGTAACAGGCAGGTTTGGCCTTGGAGTACAGAATGAAGCAGGGCAAAGGCTAATAGAGTTTTGCCACGAGAACGCACTGGTAATAGCAAACACCCTATTCCAACAACACAAGAGAAGACTCTACACGTGGACATCACCAGGTGGTCAACACCGAAATCAGACTGATTATATTCTTTGCAGCCAAAGATGGAGAAGCTCTATACAGTCAGCAAAAACAAGACCGGGAGCAGACTGTGGCTCAGATCATGAACTGCTTATTGCCAAATTCAGACTTAAATTGAAGAAAGTAGGGAAAACCACTAGACCATTCAGGTATGACCCAAATCAAATCCCTTATGGGTATACAGTGGAAGTGACAAATAGATTTAAGGGATTAGACCTGATAGACAGAATGCCTGATGAACTATGGACAGAGGTTCGTGACATTGTACAGGACACAGGGATCAAGAAAATCCCCATGGAAAAGAAATGCAAAAAAGCAAAATGGCTGTCTGAGGAGGCCTTACAGATAGCTGGGAAGAGAAGAGAAGCGAAAAGCAAAAGAGAAAAGGAAAGATATTCTCATCTGAATGCAGAGTTCCAAAGAATAGCAAGGAGAGATAAGAAAGCCTTCCTCAGCGATCAGTGCAAACAAATAGAGGAAAACAACAGATTGGGAAAGACTAGAGACCTCTTCAGGAAAATTAGAGATACCAAAGGAACATTTCATGCAAAGATAGGCTCGATAAAGGACAGAAATGGTATGGACCTAACAGAAGCAGAAGATATTAAGAAGAGGAGGCAAGAATACACAGAAGAACTGTACAAAAAAGATCTTCATGACACAGATAATCACGATGGTGTGATCACTCACCTAGAGCCAGACATCCTGGAATGTGAAGTCAAGTGGGCCTTAGAAAGCATCACTACGAACAAAGCTAGTGGAGGTGATGGAATTCCAGTTGAGCTATTTCAAATCCTCAAAGGTGATGCTGTGAAAGTGCTGCACTCGATATGCCAGCAAATTTGGAAAACTCAGCAGTGGCCACAGGACTGGAAGAGGTCAGTCTTCGTTCCAATCCCAAAGAAAGGCAATGCCAAAGAATGCTCAAACTACCGCACAATTGCACTCATCTCACATGCTAGTAAAGTAATGCTCAAAATTCTCCAAGCCAGGCTTCAGCAATACGTGAACCGTGAACTTCCAGATGTTCAAGCTGGTTTTAGAAAAGGCAGAGGAACCAGAGATCAAATTGCCAACATCCGATGGATCATCGAAAAAGCTAGAGAGTTCCAGAAAAACATCTATTTCTGCTTTATTGACTATGCCAAAGCCTTTGACTGTGTGGATCACAATAAACTGTGGAAAATTCTGAAAGAGATGGGAATACCAGACCATCTGACCTGTCTCTTGAGAAACCTGTATGCAGGTCAGGAAGCAACAGTTAGAACTGGACATGGAACAACAGACCGGTTCCAAATAGGAAAAGGAGTACGTCAAGGCTGTATATTGTCACCCTGCTTATTTAACTTATATGCAGAGTACATCATGAGAAACGCTGGGCTGGAAGAAACACAAGCTGGAATCAAGATTGCCGGGAGAAATATCAATAACCTCAGATATGCGGATGACACCACCCTTATGGCGGAGAGTGAAGAAGAACTAAAGAGCCTCTTGATGAAGGTGAAGGAGGAGAGTGAAAAAGTTGGCTTAAAGCTTAACGTTCAGAAAACTAAGATCATGGCATCTGGTCCCATCACTCCATGGAACAACAGACTGATCCCAAATAGGAAAAGGAATATGTCAAGGCTGTATATTGTCATCCTACTTATTTAACTTATATGCAGAGTACATCATGAGAAACGCTGGGCTGGAGGAAGCACAAGCTGGAATCAAGATTGCTGAGAGAAATATCAATAACCTCAAATATGCAGATGACACCTCCCTTATGGCAGAAAGTGAAGAACTAAATAGCCGCTTGATGAAAATGAAAGAGGAGAGTGAAAAAGTTGGCTTAAAGCTCAACATTCAGAAAACTAAGATCATGGCATCTGGTCCCATCACTTCATGGGAAATGGAGGGGGAAACAATGAAAACAGTGTCAGACTTTATTCCTTTGGGCTCCAAAGTCACTGCAGATGGTGATTTCAGCCATGAAATTAAAAGACTCTTACTCCTTGGAAGGAAGGTTATGACCAACCTAGATAGCATATTTAAAAGCAGAGACATTACTTTGCCAACAAATGTCCGTCTAGTCAAGGCTATGGTTTTTCCAGTAGTCATGTATTGATGTGAGAGTTGGATGGTGAAGAAAGCTGAGTGCCGAAGAATTGATGCTTTTGAGCTGTGGTGTTGGAGACGACTCTTGAGAGTCCCTTGGACTGCAAGGAGATCCAACCAGTACATCCTAAAGGAGATCAGTCCTGGGTGTTCATTGGAAGGACTGATGTTGAAGCTGAAACTCCAATACTTTGGCCACCTGATGCGAAGAATTGACTCATTGGAAAAGACCCTAATGCTGAGAAGGATTAGGGGCACGAGGAGAAGGGGATGACAGAGGATGAGATGGTTGGATGGCATCACCGACTGGATGGACATGAGTTTGGGTAAACTCTGGGAGTTGGTGATGGACAGGGAGGCCTGGCGTGCTGCGATTCATGGGGTCGCAAAGAATCGGACACGGCTGAGCAACTGAACTGAACTGAACTTTAAGACTGTCAGAGAAATATTCCATTCCCTTCTAAACCTGATGGGTGGAAGAATAATCAGATGAAAAGAAAAACCCGAGAAAGGAATATGATGTGGCTTACAGTCCCCATACTTACATGACTATGCACTCTGAGAAGGCCACCAGCCCGAGGAGCACAAGCCACTTCATTCTTCTTTCCTGGCTCCAAGTACACAGGGAAGTTCAGGTTCTTAGCATGTAGTGGTGACCGGGAGCCCCTAGTTATATATGTTCTGACATGCCCTAGTTTTCCCCTTTAGGCCACTAATAGATCTGAAAAAATCACAAAGCTCTTGATAAAATTTTTACCTCCATCATTATCCTTGGTGAGTGGACTTTGAAGCTTCTCAGAATACAGAGAATTGAACTGTAATCTCTTCCTTAAAGCTTGGCTGGAAAATCAAACTGATCTGCATGGACACATTAGAAGATGGAGAACCTTGCCTACTTGGAGAAAAAACTGCCAAGAACATCATGAAAATGGATAGTAGGGGCAATGCTCGACATTCTTGATTTTATGTCATCTTTCTAGCCACTTCATGAGATGTGCATTGCTGTCTTCGTTGGAGAGGAGATTGCTAGGAGGATGAGTTGTCAAATGGCAAAGTGAAGAGTTCAGGGGCAGCCCAGGGACATACAACTGGCTTTAAGTAGTGGGTCTAATGGCAGATACAGGGACCTGAGTTGCATGGTTTCAGTACTGGAAGAAATTTCATATGCATCCTCAAGATATTTTAAATCATCCAACAAGTGTACAAGGAAGAACTGTGTGCTGGGTTCTGGGTTAAAGGCTTCAAAGTCAAAGTTGATCAAGACAAAAGTAATCTTTATCTTACGCAAGCTTAGCAGTCTAGTTCTCACAAACTCGTGGCCCCAGGAGGCAAGAGAAATGATAGTAGGACTAGATGGCCATGTTGGACCCTCGGCAGCACAGGCCTTAACAATGGGAGCAGCCTTTCCTCTTCTTCAACCTTTCTGGAAAGCAGGCCAGTTGGCCATGTTTTCAAGAGCAGTCAGAAGTCTGGGTATTTTTGTACAATCTACTGATTTTAATGTTAGCTCCTATTCTTTTCTTCCAGAAAAAATATAGTGGGAGCCAAATCTCCACCACAGTGTGCTGGATTCAGCCTTCAGTCTATGCCTGTTTTTATTTCTGGCCTAGAGTTGGGAGTGTGGGGACGGAGAGGTATTTAATTCAAGCTGGTTGATGTAAAGTCAGTGAATGCATACTAAACACATTAGTTTTCTTTCTATTTGTAAAGGAAGTTCACCAGGGACATATAAGCCAACTAATTTAATAATGTCCATTTGCTGAAGATAAATGGATATATTTCTTATGTAATTCCCCAGTAGGTCCCATGCCTTAAAAAATTTTGTCTGCCAAACCAAAAATACAAAAAAATAATTTTGAAGTATATTTGCAATCAAAGAAGACAAAACCACTCAAATCCCCTGCTCAGCCTGAGATGAATAGGGCGACCTGAAAACCGTTTCTGCAGCCAAAGTAAAGATGATAGTGTTTTATGACTCCTTCCAGGACTCCCAGGGTCCATTCCTGCATGAGATCTATTCAGGCCTGTCCCTTGGGTCCAACAACAGGGGCCTGGCCTGATTGCCAGGTGTGTATAGATGGGGCACTGTGTCTTAATCCTCATTTTTGCATATTGTTTAATTTCAGTTTTGGTGTTAAATTACAACGGGGGAATATGACAGCATCTAATAAATGGCACACACTTATGCCCTTTAACTCAGCAGTTTTACTTCTATGGATCTATCAAAATGATACACTGATGAAAATATAAAAAGCCATCTACACAAGGTATCTACTGCACGTTGTTTTTAAAAGCAGAATATCTTTAGGCCAATTTATTCCTAAGTATTTTACTCTTTTCATTGCAATGGTGAATGGTTTGTTTCTTTAACTTCTGTTTCTGATTTTTCAATGTTGGTGTATAGGAATACAAGGGATTTCTGTTTATTCATTTTACATCCTGCAACTTTACTATATTCATTGATTAGCTCTAGTAATTTTCTGGTGGTGTCTTTAGGGTTTTCTATGGAGAGGATCATGTCATCTGCAAACAGTCAGAGTTTTACTTCTTTTCCAGTCTGTATTCCTTTTCTTTCTTTTTCTTTTCTGATTGCTGTGTCTAGGACTTCCAAAACTATGCTGAATAGTAGTGGTGATGTCGGCACCCAAATATTTAGCAATAAATTTACCTAAAGAAACAAAAGACATATATAGAAAACCATGAAACACTGATGAAAGAAATCAAAGATGACACAAATAAATGGAGAAATATACTATGTTCATGGACTGGAAGAATCAGTATAGTGAAAATGAGTGTACTACCCAAAGCAATCTATAGATTCAACACAATCCCTATCAAACTACCAGTGGTATTTTCCACAGAACTAGAAAAAATAATTTCACAATTTGTATGGAAACACAAAAAAACCCCAAGTAGCCAAAGCAATCTTGAGAAAGAAGAATGGAACTGGAGGAATCAACCTGCCTGACTTCAGGCTTTACTACAAAGCTGCAGTCATCAGGACAGTATGGTACTGGCACAAAGACAAAAATATAGATCAATGGAACAAAATAGAAAGCCTGGAGATAAATCCATGCACCCATGGACACCTTATTTTTGACAAAGGAGGCAAGAATATACAATGGAGAAAAGACAGTCTCTTTAACAAGTGGTGCTGGGAAAACTGGTCAATCATGAGTAAAAGAATGAAACTAGAACACTTTCTAACACCATACACAAAAATAAACTCAAAATGGATTAAAGATCTAAATGTAAGACCAGAACTATAAAACTCTTAGAGGAAAATATAGGCAGAACACTCTCTGACATAAATCACGGCAAGATCATCTATAATCCACCTCCCAGAGTAATGGAAATAAAAGTAAAAATAAACAAATGGGACCTAATTAAACTTAAAAGCTTTTGCACAATGAAGGAAACTATAAGCAAGATGAAAAGACAGCCTTCAGAATGGGAGAAAATAATAGCAACTGAAACAACTAACAAAGAATTAATCTTCAAAATATACAAGCAGCTCATGCAGCTCAATATCAGAAAAATGAACAATCCAATAAAAAAGTGTGCAAAAGAACTAAACAGACACTTCTCCAAAGAACTCATACAGATGGCTAATAAACACATGAAAAGGTGCTCAACATCACTCATTATCAGAGAAATGCAAATCAAAACCACAATGAGGTATCATCTTCCTCCATTCAGAATGGCTGTTATCAAAAATCTACAAACAATAAGTGCTGGAGAGGGTGTGGAGAAAAGGGAACCCTTGTACGTTGTCAGTAGAAATGCAAACTGGTACTGCCACTATGGAGAACAGGGTGGAGATTCCTTTAAAAAGTGGAAATAGAACTGCCATACAACCCAGCAACACCATTGCTGGGCAGAAACCCCAAGGAAACCAAAATTGAAAGAGACACATGAACCCCAATGTTCACTGCAGCATTATTTACAATAGCTAAGATACAGAAGCCACCTAGACTTCCATTAGCAGATGAATGGATAAGGAAGTTATAGTATATATACACAATGGAATATGACTCAGCTGAAAAAAATGGAACGCATTTGAGTCAGTTCTAATGAGGTGGATGAAACTGAAGCCTGTTATACAGAGTGAAGTAAGTCAGAAAGAGAAACACAAATACTGTTTATTAATGCATATATATGGAATTTAGAATGACGGTAACAACCATCCTACATGCAGGGCAGCAAAAGAGACACAGATGTAAAGAACTGACTTTTGGATTCTGTGAGAGAAGGTGAGGGTGGGATGATTTGAGAGAATAGCATTGAAACATGTGTATTACCATATGTAAAACAGATGACCAATACAAGTCCAATACATGAAGCAGGGCACCCAAAGCAGTGCTCTGGGACAATCCAGAGGGATAGGGTGGAGAGCAAGGAGAGAGGGGGTTTCAGGATGGGGGGACACATGAGTTCCTGTGGCAGATTCATGTCGATGTATGGCATAAACCATCACAATATTGTAAAGACATTATCCTCAAATTAATATAAATAAAATAATCCCCCCCAAAAGCAAAATATCAGCAAGATACCAGAAGTGATCATCCACAGGGGCATGTGGAATAAGGCACAGGGCGTCCCAACACCTGGGTATAATGTGGATGGAGGGAGGAGTGGAATGGGTGATTTCAGGGTGCACTGTATATTTCGTTTTAAAAAGAAGAAGGTCCAAAAAAGTTCTTATAGTTTGTTGCTTCTACATACACATCTATGTTTTGTTTCATTTTTAAAAAGTACAAGAATAAGCTATAAACTACTGAAATATAATTTATAGATGAGGGGCAGGGAAGTGAGATTTTTCTTGTTTTATACTTTGGTTTGCAACCATGCAAATGTGTTTCAGAATCAAAAAATAGGTAATTACATGTGTCAAAACTGAGAGCAAAGACTAATAAGTCTAGTTGTATCAAGTTGGTGACCAGTTGCACATAACAAAACATTACTTAAGTGGCTTTAAAATTCAGGATTACGACTCTACATTCAGAGTGGAATATCTTCTGAGGACAAAGACAAACAAAAATACTGCCCATCCAAAACAAAAGCAAAAGAAACCCAAAAGCAGAAAAGGAAAGAAACCTGAAACTATATTCAACAACTTGTTGTTGCTGATATTGCCTCTATTACTGTGGCAGTATAGTATGTATTTTACAGGTAAACGCAAGTCAGGAATGAAAGCTAATATTGTTCTGAAGTAAAATTTTCAATGGTTAGAGAAGAGAGGTTCACACATAAAATAAAGAAGCTTAAGTAAAACCCTGCTGTCTTAAATATTGAACTGAAAGCATAAGTTTGTACAGCCAGTTATATTCTTTATTTTTTTTTAAGGAAAATCTGTGTTTCCTGACTCTGACCACTGAAAAGCCTAGAAGAAATGATGACTTAGCGGTGACTATCCTGAAGTCTAACACATAGCCTCTAAATACATTTCCCACCAGACAATCCATGGATTCTTAAAGAGATGACTGATTTAAGGACTGGTAAAGAAATGCAGCAAATAATCTTGGGAATCTTGAAAGACCAGAAAGTTGAGGGATTTCAAAGACCAGTGAAGACTGGACAGAAAGTTTAGGAATCCATTTGAAGAGGCCAAAATTGGGACAATTTTAGCATTGCATCCAATCCATTGAAACAAATTAAATGTATAAATGTCAAAAATTCCAAATACTATGTTGTTGTTCAGTCACCTAGTCGTGTCTAACTCTTTGCAATCCTCATGGAATGCAGCACGCAAGGCCTCCCTGTCCCTCACCATCTCCCAGAGTTTGCTCAAGTTCATGTCCATTGCATTGGTGATGCCATCGAGTCATCTCATCCTCTGACACCCTCTTCTCCTTCTGCCCTCAATCTTTCCCAACATCAGCGACTTTTCCTATGAGTCAATTGTTTGCCTCAGGTGACCAAAATACTGGAGCTTCAGCTTCAGCATCAGTCCTTTCAATGAGTATTCAGGGTTAATTTCCTTTCAGATTGACTGGTTTGATCTCCTTGCTGACCAAGGGACTCTAAGGAGCCTTTTCCAGCACCACAGCTCAAAGGTATCAATTCTTTGGCGCTCCAGCCTCTTTACAGTCCAGCCATCACAACCATACATGACCACTGGGAAGGCCATAACCTTGACTATACAAACCTTTGTTGGCAGAGTGATGTCTCTGCTTTTCAACACTCTTTCTGTGTTTGTCATAGCTTTCCTGTCAAGAAGCAAATGTCTTCTGATTTCATGGCTGCAATCACCATCCACAGTGATTTTAGAGGCCAAGATGAGGAAATCTGTCACTACTTCCACCTTTTCCCCTTCTACTTGCCATGAAGTAGTGGGGGTGGATCCCATGATCTTAGCGTTTTAATATTTGGTTTTAAGCCCACCAAAGGTGTCCAAATGTTAATAGACAACATCTAATTTGTCACTGTGACAGATTGCTAAGGCATCAATTCTCACCATTCTGAGCACTGAGAAAGGAAAATAACCAGCGATATTTATGCTATTTTTGTTTGTATGAGGCATAGTTCATGTACTATAAACCGTAAAAGGAATCTTATTTTTATTGAAGAATTTCAAGAATTAAATTAGAAGGAATGGTAGAAACAGGAAACCTCTATTTTGAAATATCCTCATAAAATGATTCTAGGCAAGTGTCATCAATGAATGCTGAAGCCATAAGTGAAAGATAGAAGGGGAGGTATATAATGGATGCATGAGGTTGACAACACCAGAATCCACTGCATTTCATCATCTCTCAAAGTGAGGCAGGAAATTATGAGCCTCTTGAAGTGGGACCGTAAGAAATATATATCTGCATATGAATTATTCCAATAAAAAATTTTGAACTCAAGTATAGATCTAACTACCACTTTCCAGGAAAAAACACAGATAAAGGAATGGAGAAACAATCCTCTAAACAGGTGGTCCCCCAACTTTTTGGCACCCGGGGCTGGTTTTCTGGGAGAAAATTTTTCCGCAAACCTGAGTGGGGGGATGTTTTCTGGATGATTCATGGTTATTTCATTTATTGTGCACTTTATTTCTATTACTATTACATTGCGATATAAAAAGAAATGGTTACACAACTGTCCATAATACAGAATCAGTGGGAGCCCAGAGCTGGATTTCCTGCAACTAGACTGTCTCATCTAGGGGTGATGGGAGAGTGATGGGGAGCAGCTATAAAACAGATGAAGCCTCATTCACTGGCCTGCTGCTCACCTCCAGCTGTGCTTCCTGATTCCTAATAGACCAAGGATGGGTACTGGTCCTGGTACCAGTGTTGTGGACCCCTGCTCTAAAGCCAATATTGGGACATTCTATAAGACAAACCACCCCAGGTCCTATCAGTTTTTAAACAAGTAAATGGCATTAAAATTTCAAGAGAAAAATTATTTCATCTTAAAAGAGAATAACCAAGTACAACATATGAATACATTCTTTCAATAAACTGTGAAAAGACATCTGTCTTTAGAGAATCAGAGAAATTTGAACATGGACTGGATATAAGATGTTTATTTTCCTTGGAACAAAATAGTATTTTTTGCACATAGTATCATTTTCTCCCAAATATTCATTATGTGTAACTTGTGAAATGGTCATCTCTTCCCTAAAATACTTCAGAAAAATGAATAAAGAGTAAAAAGAGAAATTAAATGACGGTCTGTCTTGATTTGGAGAAGGCAATGGCACCCCACTCTAGTACTCTTGCCTGGAAAATCCCATGGACAGAGGAGCCTGGTAGGCTACAGTCCATGGGGTCGAGAAGAGTCGGACATGACTGAGCGACTTCACTTTCACTTCTCACTTTCATGCATTGGAGAAGGAAATGGCAACCCACTCCAGTGTTCTTGCCTAGAGAAGCCCAGGGACAGAGGAGCCTGTTGGGTTGCCGTCTACGGGGTCGCGCAGAGTCGGACACGAATGACGAGACGCAGCAGCAGCAGCAGCAGCTATCTTGATTTAAAAACTGATCTGCATAGCTGCTATGGATTGAATTGTGCCCACCCCCCAATTCTGATGTTGAATCCTTGACTCCATGTGATGGTATTAGGTGGTAGGGCCTTTGGGTGGTAACTAAGTCGACATGGGGTTTCAGTGGTAGGGCCCTCATGATGGGATTAGCCTCTCCCTCTTTTTCTCTTTTATTCTCCCTCTTCCTCCCTTCCCATTCCCGTCACATGTGAGAACACAGCAAGAAGAGAACTGAAACAAGTCAAAAAGAGTGTCTTCAGCAGGAATCCAATTGTTCACCACCTTGATCTTGGCTTCCAGTCTCCAGTCTATGACAACCTGTGAGACTAAGAGAGTAGTTTTGTAGTTATTGATGCTGAATGGTGGAATGCAGCATTCATGATACTATTCTTTCTTATTTTTGTTATGTTTGAAATCACTTCATTATAAGAAGTTTACAAAATGTCCATTTTGAAGTTTCTGTCTTTAGTGATACCCTGCAGGGCCCAAGAAAGCAGATTCAGGAAGGCACCCAGGGAGTGAGTGGTTGGAAACCCATCTGATCTCTATCCCCCTCTTCTGTCATCTGATCACCATCCTCGACACCCAGCAACCCCACCCCCAAACCTATCTGCATCTCCACTCCCTTGCTAATCTGTTTGTTCATCCAGCTGGAGACTTTGATGAGCCAGGTCAGGGCCTGGAGGTAGAAGGAAGGTGGACATTATTAGAAAGAATGACTTGGACCACCCCCTCCCTGGTTTTCTCTTCTTCAGTGCCATCTGCCGGTAAGAGGCAGGGCCTGGGTAGGGAGGGAGCCACAAGAGGGGCTGTGGGGATATTTCCAAGGGAAGGGTGAAGGAGTTCACGTCCCAGTAGCCAAGAGGTGGGCAGCTTGGTCAGGACTCAGGAGGGAAGGAAGAAGCACTGGGAAAAGAATGATGCCTACCAGAGGACCAGATGCAGCAGGGGTTTCTGGTTAACCTTGCTGGAGGTCATGTTCTTCCGGCTGGACTTCCTCCTCTGGACATGGAACATCTAGAGCTGAACTCGCTGCTAACAATCCACGGAGAGAGGGACAGGCTCATCCAGGGTCCTTTTGATTCCACTATAACTGTTGGCATCATCCCAAGCTAGACAACAATATGGCAGGTCATCCAAGAGATGACCTATTCAAAATACTACAAAAATTTAACCAAGAGTCTTGGCATGTCTTGTGCCCAGAGTTCTTTTAGTAGAGCTGATTCATCAGCCCAACTTGGGTTTCTGCTGAGAAACCTACAGCCTCCCAGTTAGTAACTTCTGACTTATTATTACCTGATCTCATCCCTCAGAAACCAAGTGGTGGAAAATTCCAGTAGGCAAGGCATCTAAGGTCCTCCGTCTCACAGCAGCTGTTTGCCAACTGGTCTACCCTTCCACCTTGTTCTGAGCCCAGGATCCATGGACATCACCAGGCAGTCACAGCTCGTGCCTGTCAGATGCAATCTCGGCATTCTCAGCAACACGTACCTCTGAGCCACTTGTCCATTGATTGACACTGAGCTTCAGTCTGGAGCAAGTCCAGTCTCCCTCATTCAAGAGATGGGAAACTGAACCCTGGGGTGTATGACTCACTCTAAGGCTGCAGGTGGTATGGGGAAGTGCTGAGTCCCAGGGCTCCTGGTTCTCAGGCTGGGAGAGCTCCAGGGAAATGTCATAGAAAGCTCAATTGCATCCACTGCTGAGAAGCTCTCAGAGGTCTGCTGGTGACAGAGTTGAAGTACTTTCCCCTTGCTCCTTAGTCTGGCTCTGATTCTATCAGCAGACCTGCCTTCTTGTAGCAGCAGGAAAGCAATACTGGGAGCTGGGTCTTCTGGATTCCAGGCACAGTGAGGGCAGACCCCACCTGGAGTGGCTCCAGGAGACACTGGTGCAAATGGCACCTGACTCACTTCCAGCTCAGCAGCTCCAGAGCTCCCTCTCCTCATCCCCACAACACAGACCATTGGGAGGCTGGGTCACATGGACCTTCATTCACAGCAAGGAATGTTTTCTGTTCATCCTTCTGACAACTTCGATGCAGTGTCTTACTGTTTCATCAGGGTACCCCTGGCTGAGAGAGGTAGGAGGTGCTGAGACTAGCCTGGATTCAAGGGCTGTGTTCCCTCTCTGATGCTCAAAAAAGACCTTGGTACTTTGAAGACCTTGAGAGGAGGTGAAATAGTCATGTTCTTTCAGGACTTTGCTTTATGGACCTGGTTGAAGAAAAAGGACAGACACCAGGACAAGGCTGGGTATCTTTGGGTCCCTGATGCTTGTGACTTGAGTTCCAGCCACCAGGCTTCAGAGTCAGGTGCTGATGTTAGTTACAAACCACCTTTGGAGAAGGAATAGAGAGGAAAACGTTTTTGCCCAGAGAGCAGTGTGGTCAGGGGACCACGGGATCACACAGGGCAAGATGGGACAAGAGCGATTGCTTGTTTCTCTGCCCTACCAGTTCCCTGGAAGTTCCGCCCCTGAGGACAAGCACACAGAGATTGTCAGAGTCACTGGTGGTGCCCCTGGCACCTGATGCCCTTGGTGATAACCGTTTGTGTACACAATCCTGAGCCCAGAGCTGGCTCAGCCCTGTGACAGCCCCCGTCTCCCTTCTGAGGGGGATGAGATGGCTCATTTGTAACATTGTACAGGAAGCAGACACCTAAAACATCCCTAAGAAACAGAAATGTGAAAAGGCAAAGTGGTTGTGTGAGGAGGCCTTACAAAGAGCTGAGACAAGAAGAGAAGCCAAAGGCAAATGAGAAAGGGAAAGATATACCCAAAGGAATGCAGACTTCCAGAGAATAGCAAGAAGAGATAAGAACGTCTTCTTAAGCGAACAGTGCAAGAAATAGAGGAAAACAATAGGATTGCAAAGACTGGATATTTCTTCAAGAAAATTGGAGATACCATAGGAACATTTCATACAAAGATAGGCACAATAAAGGGACAGAAAAGGCCAGGACTAACAGAAGTAGAAGAGATTAAGAGGAGGTGATAAGAATACACAGAACTGTACAAAAAGTCTGAATGACCCAGATAGGCATGGTGGTGGGGTCACTCATGTAAAGCCAGATGGTGGAGTATGAAGTCAAGTGGGCCTTAGGAAGCAGTACTCTAAACAAAGCTAGTGGAGGTGATAGAATTCCAGTTGAGCTGTTAAAAATCCTAAGAGATGATGCTGTGAAAGTGCTGCTTTCGATATGACAGCAAATTTGGAAAACTCAGCAGTGGTCACAGGACTGGAAAAGGTCAGTTTTCATTCCAATCCAAAAGAAAGGCAATTCCAAAGAATGTTCAAACTACCATACAATTGCGCTCATCTCACATGCTAGCAAGGTAATGCTCAAAATCCTTCAAGCTAAGCTTCAACAGTACATGAACTGAGAAATTCCAGATGTACAAGCTGGATTTAGAAAAGGCA
This sequence comes from Giraffa tippelskirchi, assembly GCF_054371585.1. NCBI lineage: Eukaryota > Metazoa > Chordata > Mammalia > Artiodactyla > Giraffidae > Giraffa > Giraffa tippelskirchi. The sequence continues at coordinate 11,127,235 of NC_137284.1, read as the reverse complement.
GAGGAACCAGAGATCAAATTGCCAGTGTTCATTGGATTATACAGAGAGCAAGGGATTACCAGAAAAACATCTACATCTGCTTCACTGACTATGCTAAAGCCTTTCACTGTGTGGACCACAACAAACTATGGGATATTCTTAAATAAATGCGAGTACCAGATCACTGTACCTGTCTCCTGAAAAATCTGTATGCAGGCCAAAAAGTGATAGTTAGAATCAGACATGGGACAGTTGAATGATTCAAATTGGGAAAGGAGCATGACAAGCACTCTCGTTATTTAACTTATGTGTTCAATATATCATTTGAAATGCTGGGCTGGATAAATCTCAAGCTGGAATCAAAACTGCTGGGAGAAATATCAACAACCACAGATATGAAGGTGATACCACCCTTATGGCAGAAAAGGAAAAGGAACTAAAGAGCCTCTTGATGAGGGTGAAAGAGGAGAGTGAAAAAGCTGGCTTAAAACTCAACATTCAAAAAACTAAGATCATGACATCTGGTCCCATCACTTCATGGCAAATAGATGGGGAGCAAGTGGAAACAGTGGCAGATTTTATTTTCTTGGGCTCCAAAGTCAATATGGACCTTGACTGCAGCCACAAAATTAAAAGACACTTGCTCCCTGGATGGAAGAAAAGCTATGACATACCTAGACAGTGTATGAAAAAGCAGAGAATCACTCTACTGATAGAGGTCTATAGTATCAAAACTATGGTTTTTCCAGTAGTCATGTACAGATGTGAAATTTGGACCATAAAGAAGGGTGAGCACCAAAGAATTGATGCTTTCAAATTGCAGTGCTTGAGAAGATTCTTGAGAGTCCCTTAGACGGCAAGGAGATCAAACCAGTCAATCTGAAAGAAAATCAACCTCTGACCCCTGCTGTCCCAGCTTCGGCCTCTACCAAGGGTATCCAGGTGGAAAGAACTGATGCTTCTACTCCAAAAGTGCCTAACCATGGCAGCTCCAACCAAATGTTTTGCAGTTCTTCCCCTGGAGGAAGCTCAGAAAAGCTGAAGTCTCTATGTATCCTGAGTCCCCCGTTACATGAATGTCAACCTCCCCAGCAGCACTGGAGGCCAAGAAAGGGGTGTGCTGGTCCCTGGAGAATGGGAATGGATCAAGCATCCACAGGGGCTGTCACTTGCCAAGTGGGACTGGAAAGGACCCAGCAGGCATGTTTGGCAGAGAGCTGGTGACTGGATAGGGGTGGGGGATGGACATAAGGGAACCAGCCCAGTATAAAGGACCTCACCCAGAACCCCCTGGAGCAGAAATCCACTGACAAAGTTCATCTGAGATGGGAAAAATGGAGTCTATTTTCATTACCCCTTATAATCCCTCTGAATGAGGAGATGGTGGAGTTGGTGGTGCCATCATAAACTCTTTCATGGACTAAACCATCCACCAGTCACTATCTTTGGGGCTCCCTCTCTCCAGCTCCAGTCATGTGGTTTTTTGAGGAAACTGACAATCATGTTTGCTACAGGGGCAGGGCCATGTGACCTTGTAAAGCCAGTCATAGGACCCCATGGCTCTGCCAGGATAGTTGGTCCAGGGCTGGACTTGTGATCTGAGATGGGCCATTCAGAACACTCCCTTGAACCTTGATATCTCTAAGCTTCTTCCTTCCTGGTTAGATGCCTTCAGGATATAAAACCCTAGGGCAGGTAGCTTTGGATTCCCTCACTAGCTGTAGAAGCCTTAAGGAAGAAAGCTGTCAGGCTAAGACAATCAAAGAAGAGAGAGGGGAAAGAGCGAGGATGAGAAAGAGAGAACTGATGACTTCTGATTTCTTGGGTCCAGTCACTGAGATCTTTGAATCTGCTCTGGTTCCTGTGTCCCAGATCCCCAGGATTCTTCCAATAAGTCCCTCCTTTCCTTGAAGCCATTTGGAGTTGGGCTTCTCTCACTTGTGATTCAGACTTGGTCCTAGATTCTCCCCAGTCACTATGCATGTCCCAGACACAAACAGAGGCATCCATTTGTTTTAGAACCATTAAGAGTGAAACCTTTTATTCTTTACTGAGAATATGACTTGCAGAGCACCAAACACAGTTTACCAGCATCCTGGGCAGGAGTGCCCTAAGCGTGAGCAAATGTGTGTTAGGGGTGGCCTGACTGATTCCTGAACAAGTCCTAGCATTTACACAGCAGAAGCCAGGCCAATCCTGTTATTTCCTCGGTCATAAACTGAGAAATACAGCCGCAGGAAGACGTCACCCAGGATCCATTTGTTGGTGTTCTCTACATGAAAGCTGCTAAGGCATAAGCTATCGGAAGTCTGGGGGAGACAGAAATACACACCAGTTAGCCTGAGCCCTTGCCTGCAACCCTCCTCAATAGTCAGACCTGGCATACTTCTTGGTTTTATTTCCTTCTTTTGATAAGTATCAAGTGGTTTCCTCAGCAGCTGGGGATGTGAGAGTTCATGCAAAAAGTTAAAGGGCCAAGACATGTGGTTGCCATGAGGAAGGGTGTGGGGGAGGCAAGGCTTGGGAGTTTGGGATTATCAAGTGAAACTAATATATGCAGGATGAATAAACAGCATAGTCCTACTATATAGCACAGGGAACTATATTCAATATCCAGCAATATACTGTAAGGGAAAAGAGTAAGAAAAAGAATATATATACTTGTTTTTGTGTAACTGAGTCACTGTGCTGTACAGGAGAACTTAATGCAACACTGAAGATCACCTACACTAAAACAAATCTTTAAAAAAATGAACAAGAGTTCATAGTTCCCCTCAGTCTCTGTTTCTTTCAGGCCACTGTTCACTGCTTTCTCTGCAGAGAGTGCCTTTTCTTTCACCTGCTTTTCCACGACCTGTTTTTTGTTTTGTTTTGTTTTTTTTAAAAATGTTTATTTTGTAGTGGAGTATAGCTGATTAACAATATAGTGAGTTTTAGGTAGACAGTTAAGGGACTCAGTCATACATATACACATATCCATTCTCCCCCAAACTCTCTTCCCATCCAGACTGCCACATAGCATTGAGCAGAGTTCCCTGTGCTACATAGTAGGTCCTTGTTAGTTATCCATTTTAAATAGATTAATAGCAGTGCCCACAATGCATTCTGTAAGACTGCTCTCAGGCCCTCTAGGCAGCCTTCCTGGACCCACAGTCACCATCCCTGAAGACTTCAGACTAGGTCAATGACTTACACTGGTTCTGCCATAGTCTGTGGCCCTCATCACTCCTAATCTATTCCCAGCACCCCTTTGCACAGCTCCCGGGGTACCATTTACATAAAATCCAGTATAGATTTGCCTCAACCCAAGCAGGTCTCCTCATTCCTCCATGAGGCTGCGGGGTTAGAATTACTGAAATTCCCTCTCTTCCTCAAAGCCTTCTTTGAGACCATCAGCCTGCTCTGAACTCCCACAGGGAGCTGATAGGAAGCCTCCACCCTATACTGGGGCTGTGCAGTCACTGTGCACCCTTTATTCACCTTAGCATCCAACCTCCCCACAGAGGGGACTGGTACCCCAACTCACAGAGAGAGCACTGAGGCTTAGCAAGGGAAAGTTGCAGCCAAGTATTAAGGTAATCATGTAATTTATCATCCCAATCTGGACATTTCTGAGATGGGATGGGAGACTGCTAATCACCATGGTGGGACAGCGCACTGGGACTGTCCCCGGTCACCCTCCCCACCCCCCACCTTGTCACACGGTCTATTTCAGGGAGTGCCAGAGCTGACTTTCCGTGTTCATGCACCTGAGGGCTCTGGTTGAACTGAAGCTCTGTGAAGGCTGAGGCCCTTAGTGTTCCCCTCCCCTTGTGACTCCCACCACGCCAGCATGGGGTGGTGTCTCCACATTTATTTCTGGATGATGGATGTTCCAGACTGCCCTTTACTCTCAAGTGGTTGATTTTGTGGAAGACAGTGGCCCAGCAACTGGGGCTCAGCAGCATCTGCAACGAGGTGACCTGGCTTGCAGAGGGACCCCTCCTCCCAGCAGCAACCCAAAGGTTCTTGCCTGTGTGCGTGCTAAGTCGCTTCAGTCGTGTCTGACTCTGTGGAGCCCTATAGACTGCAGCCTGCCAGGCTCCTCTGTCCATGGGATTCTCCAGGCACGACTACCGAAGCCGATTGCCATGCCCTTCTCCAGGGGATCTCCCGACCCAGGGATCGAACCCGTGTCTCTTACATCTCCTGCACTGGCAGGCAGGTTCTTTACCACTAGTGCCATCTGGGAGCCCCAGAATCAAGAAGCAGCTCTCAGGATTGGCCCCTCACCTTGTGGATATAGGCTTCAGCAGGCACTGAGTAATCGATGCCGTTGATGGTGAAGATGACAGGAGGCAGGGTACTCATGACAGGACATGAAACCATATACTGTTGGGGAAAGAGGGAGAGAGGTTGGCCCAGGAGATCCTTGTTGTGTGGGGAAACCAGGAGAGACCTGTGTCATGACCCTTCACCTCGGAACCGTAGGGGATGGCGTGGATGAGCCTCTGGATGTTGGTGACCAGTCCTGCTGGGCCATGGATCAGTGATGTCCCAGTGTCCACAAGAGCCTCGCAGCCATGTTCACAACCAATCACCCTGCCATTCATGGAGATGCTGAGAAACAGTGGGACAAAGAAGGCACCAAGATTACTCAGAAGTCTCCCTCACAGCTGCCCCCTCCCCAACTAACTCCCAAACAGCCCTTCAGCTCTTGCCCTGACTCTGTTTTTCTTTGTTCTCATCATGTCACCTTCTTTGACATCCTTAAATGCAGTACTTGAATAGGCTCTTTCCTGCCTCATGACCATGACACAAGCTGGTCTTCCTTCCTAGAAGACCCCAGTCCCCTTTGACTAGCTCATTTCTCCTCATCTTTCAAATTCCAGCTTAACTGTCATGGTTTCAGTGAAGTCTTTCCCCCAGTGTATATCAAACTCCTGTCTTGGTCACTCTCTATAGACCCTTTCTCATGTCTAGCATGTACCAAAGTGACAATTCACTATGTGTGTGAGTCATTTCATTTACATCTGCCTTCTTAGATGTGAGGGCAAGTTTTATTCTCATTGCCTCGCTAAAGTGCCTGGCACACAGTGGATGCACAATGAGTGAATGAATGAATGTGAAAATAATAAATGAGGAACATCCAGAGAGCTGTATCCAGTGTCTCACCGATAATGGGTCAAACACACAGTGAAGATGGAGGTTCCCTGGGGCAGCAGATTCTCACAGGGGGAGATAAGCTGCCCTGGGAGAGGGTGTCTCCCATCACTGCTCATTCACCCAGCTCAGACACTGAGGCCCTGGCCAGATGATACCTGATAGCCCATGAAATCTCCAAAGGACAGGGCAACTTTTGTCTGAGAATATCACAGAGATTCCCATCAATTACTGTGCTAGTTATCAGGCCACTCCTGGATCCCACCTTCCTGATTCTGTCAATCACAGTGCCTACTCCTCTGTGTGCTCAGGATGGGGGTAGGGGGGGTAGCTATGGCTACGTGGAGTGTCTCTTTTTATGAGTTGCTTTCAGGTCTCAAGACCGCAGCCAACCTCTCTCCATAGCTGGGTAGCTTCTCCCTAAAGAGACCAGATTTTCCCATTTGTTCAGGACTGTCTCTGTTTTTAAACTGACACTTATACATTCTGAGAACTTCCTCAGTCCTGGGTTCAGTTCAGTTCAGTTGCTCAGTCGTGTCCGACTCTTTGCAACTCCATGAACTACAGCACGCCAGGCCTCCCTGTCCATCACCAGCTCCCGGAGCCTACCCAAACTCATGTCCATTGAGTCGGTGATGCCATCAAACCATCTCATCCTCTATTGTCCCCTTCTCCTCCCGCCCTCAATCTTTCCCAGCATCAGGGTCTTTTCAAATGAGTCAGCTCTTTGCATCAGGTGGCCAAAGTATTGGAGTTTTAGCATCAACATCAGTCCTCCCAATGAACACCCATGACTGATCTCCTTTAGGATTGACTGGTTGGATCTCCTTGCAGCCCAAGGGACTCTCAAGAGTCTTGTCCAACACTACAGTTCAAAAGCATCAATTCTTTGGCCCTCAGCTTTCTTTATAGTCCAACTCTAACATCCATACCTGACTACTGGAAAAACCATAACCTTGACTAGATGGACCTTTGTTGGCAAAGTAATGTCTTTGCTTTTTAATATGCTGTCTAGGTTGGTCATAACTCTCCTTAACCTGGTTATCTTATCACAACTCTGTTCAGGCTGAGGAATTTCTCCCTGATCCTCTGTCCACCACACTGTAGGGTCCTCTAACCATGCTCCTCACCTCACAGGGCAGTGGGTGCAGCCCTCCCCCAGCTGCACAGACCTCTCTGGACCCTGTGAAGGACCCTGGTCAGAGCCCTGGTCAGAAGGCCTGGGGTGATTAGGAACCCATGGGTGGTTTGTGTATCTCTGTGTTTGTGTGTGTTTGTATGTGGCTCTGTGTGTCTGTCTGTCTGTGTGCTTGTGTGTATCTGTCTGCCTAGGTGTGTTTATATGTGTGCCTGCATGTGTGTTTATATGTCTCTGTGTGTGTGTTTATATGTGTGTCTTTGTGAGTTGAGCATATCTCTGTGTGTGACCATGTGTCTTTGCATGCGTTTGTGTGGCTGCATGCGTCTGTGTATAGATGTGGGAGCATCACTTGGGGTGGCATTCAGAGGAAGAGGCTTACCGGTCCACAGTTATTAGCCAGCCTTTGGTTCTGGACAGTGGTATCCAGTTGAGCTCTCCCTTGTAGTAGGAGTGGTCCACCCCACCTAACATCAACACACTGCCATCTTCCTTGTGGCTGTCAAGAGAATAACAGAGGGGGACTCCTTGGAGGACTGTTATGCTGGGCAGTCTGAGGGCTGTGCTTGTCCACCCAACAAGGCCCTAGTAGGGTCCCCATTTTACAGATGCAGAAATTGAGGCATTGAGGGATTGAGAACCCAACCAAGATTGGTCACTGGCTAGAGTGGCACAGAGGAGGTTAGAAGCTGGGCCACCTGCCTGGGCTCCACCCAGGCTTCTGAAGAGGCCCTGGACCTCCTGCAACCTGAGTGCTCAGAGATACCCTCAGAGGACAGTGTGCTGAAGGGTCTGGGCCTCCCCCTTGTCCAGCCTGTAACTTTTTCAGAAAAATCAAGGCCTGAGAATGCTAGGGGTGTGGCTTCAGGTCACCCAGGGTTGGTTTCACCTGCCTGTGACCTGTGCTGTCCATGGGGCCCCACACCCAGCAGGGCCCCCCACTTTTGTTATCTCTGTCTGGAAATTCCTAAGACTTGTTGGATAAGGTGTCCCACACTTCCACTTTGCACTGTCTCCTGCAAATTGTGTAGCTGGTCCTGGGCTCCCAGTGAAATGTTAGTGAGGAAGGAAAGATTTCCACCATCCCTCTCTTTCCTTTCATTTCAAATTCGTCAGCAAACTGTGTTACTTTTTCCTCCACCCTCTATCCTGACACCCTCCATTGCCCTCCCACTTCCCTCGCCCCTGAGACCAAGCCACTGCCCTTGAGCCCATGAGCTAGGTTGTGTTCCAATAAAACTTCATTTACAAAAGCCAGTGGTGAAACCAGGTGAGCCCCTGGGGCCATAGTTATCCTGGGCTACACAGTCTTTCAGGATACTTCTGTAACAAGTGTTTAATAATATTTATCTAACGGAAAGCATCTCACAGCTAGTTTGGAGAGAGGGCTTGTCCAGCTCAGACTTACGTGCTCAAGTAGAAGGCAAAGACAGGCTCAGAAATCGCACCTTGTTTCTTCAGGTTGTCAAAGATAGGGATGGTTCCTGGGATGGCAAGGCTGGGGTAGGACAAGCCCAGGACGCCATCAAAGGGTGCGTCATCAAACCCAAATTGTTGCAGGCTTAGGCCAAATGGCTGGTCAGTGCTAACCAGTTTCCCGATCTGTGGGAGAGAAGAGTGTTCCCACATAAAGGATTGAGAAGTGGGACTGGGCTAGGGGGGTGCAGATGCCATTAGAACCTCAGAGAAGAACTGAGTCCTGTCTGTGCCCTGGGTGGACCTCAGACGGTTAAAATAAGCTGGGACAGGAATTCGGGTTCCATTGGTATGGGGACGTGAATTTTAACCAACACCAGCTACTTCTGCAAACACCATCTGAGTCAAATTGGTCTCCTGCTTTCTGTATAGGTGGGGAAACCAGGAGTCAGGACTGGACCCAACGGTGCCCCCTTGAGGACAAAATGAGTAGAGAGCAAGGTAGTCCTCTCTTTTGCATCACTATGATCTGATGACAGAAATGGACTGAATTCATTGCTATGTATTATGGATTCTGGGTCTGCCAAAGAAGACAGGAGCCCATTTTACAATGTCACTGGCAGGGTTCTTATGAATATGCTACCTGGGAAATACGCACATGTAGGGGTGTGTGTGTGTGTGTGTGTGTGTGTGTGTGTGTGTGTGTGTGTGGGAGAGAGAGAGAGAGACAGGGAAAATCCTCAGGCACTTTGGGGAGGGAGGCCACAGGTTTTATTAGACTTTCAGTGGCCCCCTAGAGTGAGAACCCATTTATCAAGCCCCCCCGCATATGTGTGGGCCCCTGCTTTCACTGCCTGGATATCTGAAGCCCTGGGCTGCCCCCAGGGTCCCCCAATCAGTTTTACTCTCTCTCAAACAACTCCACACCTGCTTGAGCCCTGACAAGCCAGCCAAGCTACCACTTCCCAGATGTGTGACTTTGGCAAGGCCCTTGCTCTCTATACCTCAGTTCCCTCATGTGTATCATGGAGCTAATCATAGTAACTTCTGTGTGGGGTTGTTGCAGGATTAAACTAGTTATTACCATGAAAGTGCCCAGCACAGTCTGAGAATATAAAAATGGGTGCTTTTTTCCCTGTCCCTTTTCCCAGCAAAATGAACCTTGAGCTGCTCATGGGCAAAGGAGCTCCACGTCCACACCCGGAGCCACTCTCTGGGTTAGCCACTCGGATTTTGTGTGTCAGCAGGGGCCCTATCTCCCCAGGGACAGGATTCTGCAGGTAAGGCGGCTAGTCACAAGGGGAGTTAGGGAAGGATGGGCCCTGCCAGCTGTTCCTGCATCTGTTGTGTAAGCAGTGGTCACTCCATAGCCAGTCCTGACCCAACGTAGGCCATCTATGGGGACCAGGAGGGAGTTGGTTAGTGCAGATCTGACTCAGCTTCTGTTTCCATGTTACCTGAACAGTGTCATAGCCAAGAGCTCCATTCATCATCCCAGATCCGTAGAGGATACTGAAGGGCCTGTGCGTAAGCCGGAAGGTGGAAGATTTGTGATAGTCAAAAGTAATATGTGTATCTGCAGACATGAGAGATGAGTGTCAGTCAGGTCAGGGGATGGAGGGGATGAGTCAAGATGGGGGAGGCGATACTCACGACAGGCAGGACTGATGCACTTGATGGAGGGCACCCACAAGTCAGATGAGCCTGTGTCAAAGACGACCCGGAACTCCTGAGGGGGTGTTCCAATGGTGATGTTACCCACGTAGGCCATCTAGAGGGACCAGGAAGAAGTGGGTTAGTGCAGATCTGGCTCCCCTCGATTCCCACACTGCTGCCTCCCTCTTAGTGCCACATGTCTCTTGAAATCACTTTCCAACCACCATGCAGCTCTCAACCTTTGCTCACAGAGTGCCTGCATTTGATATTTTCCTGTGGTATGTGGCATGCAGGATTTTAACTCTATGACCAGGCATTGAAGCAGTACCTCCTGCATTCGAAGCCCAGAGTCATAACCACTGAACCTCCAGGGAAGTCCAGTGACCTCATCTGAGAAGCTCTCTAGTCTCCTCTTCAAACCCAGCCTCAGCACCTCCTTCTCCAGGAGGTCCTCCTTAATCAACCCCAGCCACTCCCTCTAAACTCAGACCATGTTTGATCAACACCACACAAATGGCCCTTTCACTAAATGTGTATTTACTCTTTGCATATCTCTCAGGCTAGCTTGGCCATTCTTGAATAAGAGACGAGACCTGTTTCAAATCGATAATAACAACTATAGTCTTAGATTCTCATGGCGTCACGTGCCATAGGGTTTCAGTAAATTTTTGCTGTTGTGATTCTTGGATCTCTGGAGGCTGAATTCCTCTACCTGGGGATTCACACTTGATTTCCAGCTGGCTTTATTTTTGATTAGAGATGGCTTACCACTTCACCTGTAAACTGAGTGGCTCACTTAGTTCAGAAAGAACAATCTCCCTCAAACTAATGCTACATCTTTGGCACAGAAATAGATGTTTACCTGCCACCTGGTCATTGCTGGGCCCAGTCACCACAGACCAAGAGTTGAGGGTGAGAATGTCTTCTCCTCTGGAAATGGGGCTCTTGTACTCCCACTGTTTCTGCCTTCTGCAGGAGCACAAGCTCCAACATCCCACCCGGCACCTCTAGATGAGCCCCAGTGTTAGACCAGAGCACCAGGGGGCGCTGTGGAGCACCAGCCTCCCAAAACACTCACATCCAGGGCGTTCCTCAGGGGGTGAGTAGATAACTTGGGGTCACTAGCAGAATCATCGGACAGTCTATTGGCTTGTTCCTCCAGGAAATCGTTCAGTAAGTTTTTTTCCCTCAGGATTTCTCGCATGGTCTTCGTTTTAGTTAGAGGCATTCTTTCACCAAGCATGAGGAAAAGGAAACAAAGACGGAGCCGCCGTCAGTTTCTGTGTTACAGTATAACAGTCATACCTGGTATTGTAATAGCACTGTGGGTTTTCCAAGCATTTTTTTTTGAGTGCCATCTATTATCAGAATGCTGTGCAAACACAGGGCAAAGACATAGATTTGAATACAGATTCTGTTGTGTTATCTTGGGTCAGCCATATGAACATTTGGAGTCTCAGTTTCCCTACCGGTAAAAAGGTAGAAGGGATAATCCCCACCCACCCCCCATATAGAAGGCTTTGCCTGTTAAGTACATTATGGATATAATGTACCTGATATATAGGGAGTCTCAACAAAGACAGCCATTACCGTTGCTGTTGCCATCCCACTGTATCTTTCTCATAGAAGCTCAGGGAGGGAGGTAGAAGGGGGATTCTCATCCTCTTTTTACAGGGGAGAAATTTGAAATGCAGAGAGTTTGTGACATGACTGTGATCACACTGCTTGTTCGAGGTAAAAACAGTCTAGATGTAGCCCTCCTAATCTTTCTCCAGAGTGGAAGCAAAAGAGAGGGGTGAGAGAAGAATCCAGGAGGTGGAGAACAAATTAGAGAAAGTAAGAGGCTGGAGAAACAAGAAAGAGTTAAAATTGAAAAGAGAAAAGAAAAGAAAAAAAACACAGAGAGATCTACATTAACAGAGACATCAAAGAGATGAAGAGATAAATGAGAGAGCTATGGAGATGCAGACATGGACACATACACACAGAAGTAGAGAGAGAACAGAGAAGACACCTAGAATAAAATGTAGAATATGCTACTCAACAGGACCACACGTACATTTGCATAGGATGTACACTGGACAATTGCAAGGTGTTCCATTTCCACATAGGTCATGATTGCACCCCCAGAATTGTGCAACCCTGCAGGTCTACCTCAAGACCCTTGGAATCCACATTTCCCATGGCAAATTACTTGCCAAAAAGTGAGAGTTGAACTTTAAGACAGTCATGGAATGATTATATTCCCTTCTAACCCTGATGAGTGGAAGAATAGGAGGCCGATAAGAAAAAAACCAGAAAGGAAGTTGATGTCGCTTACAGCCCCTGTACTTACATGACTATGCACTCTGAGAGGGCCACCAGCCCAAGGAGCACAAGGCACTTCATGCTTCTTTCCTGGCTCCAAGTGCGCACAGAAGATCGGGTTCTAGTCTGCAGTGGTGACCAGGCCCTTCTAGTTATATATGTTCTGAACTACCTTAATTGTTCCCTTTAGGCATTAATAGATTTGATAAAAATAGAAACCTCTAGATAAAATCTTTACCTCAATCAGTGTCCTTGGGGAGTGGACTTAGAAAATTCTCAGACTACAAAGAGTCTACTGTAATCTCTTCCTTGAGGCTTGGCTAGAAAACCAAACTGAACTGCATGGATTATCTGAGAGTGTGGAGAAATTTGCCAATCTAGAGACAAAACACTACTATTAACATGATAAAAGTGAACACTAGGGGCCATGCTAGACATTCGTGATCTCATGTGGTCTTCCTAGCCACATCATGAGATGTACATTGATGTCCTCAGTTGGAGAGGAGATTGCAAGAAGGAAAAGCCATCAAATGGCAAAGTGAAGACTTTAGGGGCAGCCCAGGGACATACGAGTCACTTTAGGTAGTGGGAGAGATGGCACAGATCAGGGGCACCTGTGATGCCAGTCTGCATCAAAGAGCTAGACTCGAGCAGTATTTCAATTGCACGGTTTCAATATTGGAATAAACATCATACATCCACAAGATACTTTATATAGTCAAACAAGCTTATACAGAAAACCCTGTGTGCTGATGTCTGGGTTAGATGATGGAAAGAGTCAAAGAGGATAAGTGGTCCTTATCTTCAGCAAGCTAGCAGTCTAGGGCAGTTCTCACAAATTCATGGCCCAGGAGGCAAGAAAAATGAATACAAGGACTAGGTGGCTATGCTGAACACTGGGCAGCACAAGCCTTATCACTGGGGGCAGCCTCTCCTCTGCTCCAACCATGCTGGAAAGCAGTCCAGTAGGCCAAGTTTTCAAGAGAAGTCGGAAGTCTGGATACTTGTGTACAATCTCCTGATTTTAATGTTAGCGACTTTTTTTTCTTTTTTCAGAAAAAAATAGTGAGAGCAAAATCTCCACAACAGAGTGCTGGATTCAGCTTTCAGTCTATGTAGGTTTTTATTTCTGGCCTAGAGGTGAGAGTGCAGTGAGGGTGGAGAGGGATTTAATTCAGGTTGGTTGATATAAAGTGACTGAATACATATTACACATATTAGTTTTCTTTCTATTTATAAATAAAGTCACCAAGGACATATAAACCAATGAATTTAATACTATCCATTTGCTGAAGATAAATGGATATATCTCTGATAAAATTTCCCAGTAGCGTCCATGCCATGAAAAATTTTGTCTGCCAAACCAAACATAAAGAAATAAACACTCAGAGCTCCTGCTCAGCCTGAGATGAACAGCAAAAGTCGATCAGTCGTGTCCGACTCTTTGCGACCTCATGGACTATATAGTCCATGGAATTTTCCAGGCCAGAATACTGGAGTGGGTAGCCTTCCCCTTCTCCAGGGGATCTTCCCAACCCAGGCATCGAACCCATGTCTCCCACACTGCAGGCGGATTCTTTACCAGCTGAGCCACAAGGGAAGCCCAAGAATATTGGAGTGGGTAGCCTATCCCTTCTCCAGACGATCTTCCTGACCCAGGAATCGAACTGGGGTCTCCTGCATTGCAGGCAGATTCTTTACCAACTGAGCTATCAGGGAAGCCTGAGATGAACAGGGCTACTTGTTGAATTCTTACTTCAGCCAAAGTAAAGACGATAGTGTTTTATGGTTGCTTGCAGGACTCCTAGGGCCTATTTCCGCATAAGCTCTATCCAGGTCTGTCCCTTGGATACAACAACGGGAGTCTGGCGTGTTCACCAGGTGTGGCTAGATGGGACGTTGTGTCTTAACCCTCATTTTTACACATTGTTTAAATTCAATTTCAGTGGTTCGATACCAACAGAGGGAATATCTAACAAATGACACACACATACACCATTTAACTCAGCAATTCTACTTCTAGGGATCAATCCCGATTATACCCACTGCCAAGAATATAAAAAACCATCTGCACAAGCTGTCTACTGCACATTGTTTTTAAAAGCAAAATATCAGCAAGATACCAGAAGTGATCATCCACAGGGGTGTGTGGAATAAGGCACAGAGCATCCCAACACTGGGTAAAATGTGGATGGAATAAGGAGTGGAGTGGGTGAGATGTTCAGGGTGCACTGTGTATTTAGTTTTTAAAAGAAGATCCAAAAAAGTTCTTATAGTCTGTTGCTTCTATATACATACATATGTCTATTTTCATTTAGAAACTGTAGAATTAGCCAAAAACAACTAAAATATAATTTATGGGTGAGGGACAGGAAAGTGAGATTTTTCTTGTTTTATATTTTGATATGCAATGCAAATGTGTTACAGAATCAAAAAATAGATAATCGCATCTGTCAAATTAAGAACAAAGACTAATATATCTAATTGTATAAAGTTGATGACTAGCTGCACATAACAAAGCATTACTTAAGTGGCTTTAAATTTCAGCTTTATGACTCAACATTCAGACCAGAGTGTCTTCTAAAGACAAAGACAAACAAATATACCCCCCTTATTAAAAACAAAAGCAAAAAATCTGAAACTATATTCAACAACTTATTATTGCTGATATAGCTTCTGTTATTGTGACAGTATCATATGTATGTTACATGTTAAATCAAGTCAGTAATAAATGCTAACGTTGTTCTAAAGTAACACTTACAGTGGTTAGAGAAAAGAGTTTCACACATAAAATAAAGAAGCTTAAGTAAAACCCTGCTGTCTTAAAACTTCTATTGGAAGCGTAAGCTTTTACCAATCAAATTTTTCATTTTTTTATTTTTAAAAAAATATCTGACTTCCTGGCTCTCACCACTGAAAAGCCTAGAAGCAAAGATAACTTGATAACAGTAGCTATCCTGAGGTCTAACTTGTGATTTCTAAATGCATTTCCCACCAGAGGATCCATGGATTCTTAAAGAGATGACTGATTTCAGAATTGGGTTAAGAAATGCACAAAATAATCTTCAGAATCTTGAAGAACCAGAAAGTTGAGGGACTTCAAAGACCAGAGGGGACTGGACAGAAAGTTTAGAAATCCACATAAAGAGGCCAAAAGTGGGGCTATTTTAGCATAACATCCAATCAATTGGAACAAATTAAATGCATAAAAAGTCAGATATTCTAAATGCTCAGTTCAGGTCAGTTCAGTCGCTCAGTCGTGTCCCACTCTTTGCGACCCCATGAATTGCAGCACGCCAGGCCTCTCTGTCCATCACCAACTCCCGGAGTCTACCCAAACCCATGTCGATCGAGTATTTTGTCACCGTGACAATTTCTAGGGCATCAACTCACCATTCTGAGCCCTGAGAAAGGAAAATAACCATCAATATATATGCTTTTTTTTTTCCTATGAGGCATATTTCATGTAATTACAAACAGTTAAAGGAATTTTCTTTTTAATTGAAAATTTTCAGGATTTAAATCCAGAAAGAGTGGTGGAAACAGGAAATCACTATTTTACAATATGCTTATAAAACGATGGATCTAGGCAAAGGCTATCAATGGATGCTGAAATCGTAACTGAAAGGTAGAAGGGGAGTATATAATGTCTGCATGAGGTTGGCAACATCAAGACCCAGAGCGTATGAGCATCTATCAGAGTGAGGCAACTAGAAATTATGAGCCTCTTGAAGTGGTCCCATTAGAAATACGTATCTGCATATGAAATTTTCCAATAAAAAGTTTTGAGCTCAAGTTTTCAGGGAAATACACATAGAAAGGAACAGAGAAGCAATCCTCTAAACCAGCGATCTCTAGCCTTTTTAGCAGCGGGGGCTGCTTTCCTTGAAGACAATTTTCCATAGTCCTGGTTGGGGGGATGGTTTCAGGACGATTCAAGGGCATTACATTTATTGTGCACTTTATTTCCATTATTATTACATTGTGATATACAATGAAATAATTATACAACTGTCCATAATGCAGAATCAGTGGGAGCCCTGAGCTTGTTTTCCTGGAACTAGACTGTTCCATCTAGGGGTGATGGCAGAGCGATGGGGAGCAGCTGTAAATACACATGAAGCCTCACTCACTGGCCTGCTGCTCACCTCCGGCTGTGCTGCTGGTTCCTAATAGACCAAGAACTGGTACTGGTGCTGGTACCAGTGTTGTGGACCCCTGCTCTAACCCCGGTATTTGGGACATTCCATAAGACAAACCACTCTACTTCCTGTCCCTTTTTGGACAAATAAATGACATAAAAATTGGAGGAGAGACAGTTATTTAGTCTTAACAGAGAGCAATCAAGTGCAACATATGAGCACATTCTCTAAATAAACTGTGAAGAGACATCTGTTTTTTGAGAATCAGGGAAATTTGAACGTGGACTGGATATTAGATGTTAATTGTTTTGAAACAAAATACATTGTGGTTATGTACATTTTATGAAATGGTAATCTCTTCCTTAAAATAGTTCAGGAAATTTAATAAATAGTAAAAGATAACTAAGTGAGGATCTGTCTTGATTTAAAAACAGGTCTGCATGGCTGCTATGGATTGAATTGTGTCCGTCCCCCAATTCTGATGTTGCATCCTTAAATCCTGATGTGATGGTATTAGGGGGTAGGGCCTTTGGGAGGTAATTAAGTTGACATGGGGTTTTGATTGTAGGGTCTTTAAGATGGCATTAGCCTCTCCCTCTTTTTCTCTCTTATTCTCCCTCTTCCTCCGTCCCCTCTCCTACCACATATGAGAACACAGCCAGAAGAGAACGGATGCAAGTCAAGAAGAGTGTCTTCACCGGGAACCCAACTGTCCACTGCCTCGATCCTGCACTTCTAGTCTCTGGTCTACGACAACCTGTGGGACTAAGAGAGTAGTTGTGCAGTTATTGATGCCGAATGATGAAATACAGGGTTCGTGACACTATTCTTTATTATTTTTGTTATGTTTGAAATCATTTTGTAGTAAGAAGTTAACAAAATGTCCATTTTGAAGTGTCTGTCTTCATGATACCTTGAGGGGCCCCAGAAAAGCAGATTCAGGCAGCCCCCCAATGACTGAGTAGTTGGAGACCCACCTGCTCTCTATCCAGCTCTTCTGTCATCTGATCACCCTCCCCCACACCCAACAATCCCACCCTCACCCCTGTCTACATTCCCCTGCTAACCTGCTTGTTCACCCAGCTGGAGACTTTGATGAGCCAGGTCAGGGCCTGGAGGTGGAAGGAATGGGGGCATTTTTTTTAAAGAATGAACTGGGAAGCCCCCTCCCTGGTTTTCTCTTCTTTAGTGTCATCTTCAGGTGAGGGAGAGGGCCTGGGTAGGGACGGAACCACTAGTGGAGCTGTGAGGACATTTGGAAGGGCAGAGAGGAGGAGTTCATAACCCAGTTACCAAGAGGTGGGCAGATTGCTCAGGATCCAGGAAGGAAAAAGCACTGGGAAAAGAATGGTGCCTACCAGAGGACCAGGCCTACTGTCTTCTGGTTAACCTTACTGGAGGTCACTTCCTTCCTGCTGGAATTCCTGCTCTGGACATGAAGGGATAGAGCTGTACTCACTGCTAATGAGCCGTGGGGAGAGGGACAGCCTCCCCCAGGGGCCCTTTGATTCCACTCTAACTGTGGGCATCATCCCAAGCTGGACAGCAAAATGGCAGGTCACCTAAACCATTTAGAATACTTCCTAATTTATCTAAGAGTCCTGGCATGACCTGTTCCCAGAGTTCCTTTAGGAGAGCTAATTCATCAGCCCAACTCGGGTTTCTGCAGAGGAATCTACAACCTTCCAGTTGGTAACTTCTGATTTATAACTACCTGATTTCATCGCACAGAACCTCATCGCACAGAACCCAAGTGGTGGAAAGTGTCAGTGGGCAAGGCCTCACACAGCTGTGTGCCAAGTGTTCTACTACTCCCAGTCCTGAGCCCAGGATCCATGGACATCACCAGGCAGTCACGGCCCACTGCCCACCAGATGCAGCCTCAGCATCCTCGGCAACATGCACCTCTGAGCCACTTGTCCACTGATTGACATTGAGCTTCAGCCTGGAACAAATGTTCTGGAGCAAGTCCAGTCTCCCTCATCCAAGAAATGGCAGATTGAACCCTGGGGTGTATGACTCACTCTAAGGCTGCAGGTAATTAAGTGAAGACTTGGGACCCAGGAGCTCTGGTTCTTGGGCTGGGAGACCTCTGGGAAAGGAATGATGTGAGGAAACTCAATTGCATCTACTGCTGGGCAGCTCTCAGAGGTCTGCAAGCACCAGGGTGAAAGTCCTTTCCCCTTGTCCCTCAAGTCTGGCTGCAATTCTATCAGCTGACTTGCCTTCTAGTAGCAGCAGAAAAGCAATACTGGGAGCTGATTCTGCTGGGTTCCAGACCCAGTGGGGGCAGCCCCAGATGGAGTGGCCCCAAGAAGCCGTCATGCAGGTGGTGCCTGACTCACTCCCAGCTCAGCAGGCCCAGAGCTCCCACTCCTCATTCACACAACACAGACCCTTGGGAGACTGGGTCACATGGACCTGTGTTCACAGCGAGGAGCATTTTCTTCTCAACCCTCTGACAAATTCGATGCAGTATCTTACTGTTTCCTCAAGGAATCCCTGGCTGAGCAAGGTTGGAGGCTGAGACTAGCCTAAATTCAAGGGATATGTTCCCTTTTCGATGCTCAAAATAGACCTTGGCACTGTGAAGGCCTTCAGAGGAGGTGAACCAGTCATGTTTTGGGGGGATTTGCTCTATGCATCTGGTTGGAGAAAAAGAACAGATGCACAGGACAAGGCTAGGCATCCCTGAGTCCCAGCTGACTGTGAGTCAAGTTCTAGACACCAGTCTTCAGGATCGGGTGCTGATGTTATTCACAAGCCACCTTTGGAGAAGGAATATAGGAATATACTGTTTAGAGAGCAGTATGAGCAGAGGGCCACAGGATCACACAGGGGAAGATGAGCCCAGAGTTATTACTTGTCTCTTAGCTCAATCAGTTCCCTGGGGATCTAGGGAAGAGGACAAGCACATGGAGAGGCTAAGAGTCACTTGTGATGCCCCTGGCAATAACCACCCTGTGTACTGGACCCCGGGCTCAGAGCTGACTCAGCCCTGTGACAGCCCCAGGGTTTCCCTTCTGGAAGGTTGAGATGGCTCCCTGCTGGTATCTCACGAGTGAAGTATTTGATGAGGTCATGGTGGGTGACCTATAGCCAAATTCCAAGAGTGGAAGGAAGATTGGAGGTGGAAAAGTAGCGATTTATTAAGCTTGGTTACCTTGGGCCTTTGCAATGGCTATTTCCCACATGTAGAAAGTTCTTCTCCCAGCATTTTGCATAGCTGCTTCCTTCTCCACATTCAGCATCATCTCAAATGCACCTTCCTCAGGCAGGCCTTCTTTGACCACTCCAGTCTCACAAGCACAGAGCCCGATCCTTTTGAAAAGCCCATAGACAATGACTGCATTTACCTGTGTGCCTTTCATGGGCACCTTGAAAGCTTGAAATTGCCATTAATTTACAGATGAGGAACCTGAGGTTGAGAGGCATTAAGCATCTTCCTGGAGGATATAGAGCCTTAAGTAGTAGAGCCAAGATTTGAATTCAGATCTGTCTGATAGTTAACCCAGCTGCTCCTTAGTCCTGGGCTTAGGGGACCTGGAAGTAATGCAGAGAAGACAAGAGGGTGGGGCATGGAGAGAGACACTGAGAAAGGATCTCACTATTGTCTGGGGCTCTGACCTGGGACATTGTCTCCCCAGGATGCAGACTGATGAATGCTTCACCATCTGCAGTGTCACTAGTTGCCATGGCAGGGGGAAGAGTATGTGCTAATTCATGGACTGACGGCTATGAATGAAAGTGTTGCCTGCCATTTGTTGTTGTCGTTGTTTGGTCGCTCAGTCGTGTCAGAATCTTTTGTGACCCCCATGGACTATAGCCCTCCAGGCTCCTCTGTTCATGGAACTTCCCAGGCAAGAATACTGGAGTTGAATGCCACTTCCTCCTCCAGGGGGTCTGCACATAACAAAACATTACTTAAGTGGCTTTAAAATTCAGAATTTTGACTCTACACTCAGACTACACTACACTCTACACTACATGCTACCTTGCTGTTGGGGCAGCTGGATATAAGTTCTCTCCACCATGGAGTGGAGACAGTATTGAGGACAGGATCCCGGTGGTATAATCTTTCCCAGAGCTGACTATTTGTCACGTGATTGAAAGCATGTGCTTTGTTTTGGGAAGTAGTAGAACGATATTCATTTGATGCTGAAGCTGAAGATCCAATACAGAGTGCCTGAAGATGGGTGGAGGTTGGTAACATTGTACAGGGACAGTGACCAAAACCATTCCAGAGGGAAAAAAAATGCAAGAAGGCAAAGTGGTTGTCTGAGAAGGTTTACAAATAGCTGAAAAAGAAGAGAAGAGAAAGGCAAATGTGAAAGAGCAAGATATACTCAACTGAATGCAGAGTTCCAGAGAATAGCAAGGAGAAATAAGAAAGCCTCCTTAAGTGAATAGTGCAAGAAACAGAGAAAAAAAAAAATAGCATGAGAAAGACTAGAGATATCTTCAAGAAAACTGAAGGTATCAAAGTAATATTTCATTCAAAATTGGGCACAATAAAGGACAGAAAAGTCAAGGACCTGACAGAAGCAGAAGAGATTCAGAGGAGATGGCAAGAATACATAGAAGAACTAGACAAAAAAGGTCTTAATGACCTGGATAAGCTTGATGCTGGGGACACTCACATAGAGCCAGACATCCTCTAGTATAAAGTCAGATGTCCCTTAGGAAGCATTACTAGGAACAAAGCTAGTGGAGGTGAATATTAAAAATCCTAAAAGATGATGCTGTTAACATGATGCCAACATCCAGTAGATCATGAAGAAAGCAAGTGGATGTTTTTCTGAAATTCCCTCTCATCAATAAGTATAAAACTACTCTCTTAGTCCCACAAGTTGTCATAGACCAGAAACTAGAAGTGCAAGATCAAAGTGGTGGACGATTGGGTTCCTGGTGGGACCCTTCTTGACTTGCATCAGTCCTCTTCTTGCTATGTTCTCACATGTCACAGGGAGGGGGAGGGAGGAAGAGGGAGAATAAGAGATAGAAAGAGGGAGAGGCTAATCCCATCATGAGGGACCACCATCAAGACCCGATATCAACTTAATTACTTCCCAATGGCCCTACCCCCTAATCATCACATCAGGGTTTAAGGATTCAACATCTGAATTGGGGGGTGGACACAATTCAATCCATAGCGGCCATGCAGACCTGTTTTCAAATTAAGACACCCTCATTTATTTCTTTTTTTTTTACTATTTATGAATTTTTCCTGAAATATTTTAAGGAAGAGATTACCATTTCACAAAATATACATAACCACAATGCATTCTGTTTCCAAAAAATTAACATCTAATATCCAGTCCATGTTCAAATTTCCCTGATTCTCAAAAAACAGATGTCTTTTCACAGTTTATTTAGAGAATGTGTTCATATGTTGCACTTGGTTGTTCTCTTTTAAAACTAAATTAACTGTCTCTCTCCCAATTTTTATGTCATTTATTTGTTCAAAAAGTGGGAGGAGGTGGGCTGGTTTGCCTTATAGAATGTCCCAAGTATTGGGTTTAGAGCAGGGGTCCACAACACCAGTTCCAGGACCAGTACCAGTTCTTGGTCTATTAGGAACCAGGCAGCACAGCCGAAGGTGAGCAGCAGGCCAGTGAGTGAGGCTTCATGTGTATTTACAGCTGCTCCCCATCGCTCTGCCATCACCCCTAGATGGAACAGTCTAGTTCCAGGAAAACAAGCTCAGGGCTCCCACTGATTCTGCATTATGGACAGTTGTATAATTATTTCATTGTATATCACAATGTAATAATAATGGAAATAAAGTGCACAATAAATGTAACGCCCTTGAATCATCCTGAAACCAGTCCCCCACCCTGGTCTATGGAAAATTGCCTTCAAGGAAAGCAGCCCCTGGTGCTTAAAAGGCTAGAGATCGCTGGTTTAGAGGATTGCTTCTCTGTTCCTTTCTATGCGTATTTCCCTGAAAACTGGTAGTTAGATCTACTCTTGAGTTCAAAACTTTTTATTGGAAAATTTCATATGCAGATACGTATTTCTAATAGCACCATTTCAAGAGGCTCATAATTTCTAGTTGCCTCACTCTGATAGATGCTCATATGCACTGGGTCCTGATGTTGCCAACCTCATGCATGCATTAGGTACTCCCTTTCTACCTTTCATTCATTGTTTTAGCATCCATTGATACCCTTTGCCAAGACCCATTGTTTCACGAAGATGTTGCAAAATAGTGGTTTCCTGTTTCTACCACTCTTTCTGAATTTAATTGCTGAAATTCTTCAATTAAAAAGAAGATTTGTTGGAGAGATTGGCCAATACACTCCAGTATCCTTGCCTGGACTTGGGGAGAGCAGAGGAGAAGGTGAGATATATAGAAAGAGTAACATGGAAATTTACATTACCATATGTAAAATAGATAGCCAACGGGAATTTGCTGAATGGCTCAAGAAACTCAAAAAGGTGCTCTGTATCAACCTAGAGGGGTGGTATGAGGAGGGATATGAGAGGGAGCTTCAAAAGGGAAGGGATATATGTATACCTATGGCTGATTCATGTTGAGGTTTGACAGAAAACAACAAAATTCTGAAAAGTCCTTCAATAAAAAATAAATTAATTTTAAAAAAGAAGATTCCTTTAACTGCAGTTACATGAAATATGCTTCATAGAAATAAAAACAGCATAAATATTGATGATTATTTTCCTTTCTCAGTGCTCAGAATGGTGAGTTGATGCCCTAGCAATCTGTCACAGTAACAGATTAGATGTTGTCTCTTAGCTTTTAAAATATCTGACTTTTTAATCCATTTAATTTGTTCCAAAATATTGGATATTATGGCAGATTTTTCTCACTTTTGGCCTCTTAATATGAATTTCTAAACTTTCTGTCCAGTCCCCTCTGGTCTTTGAAGTTCCTCAACTTTCTGATCCTTCAAGATTCCCAAGATTATTTGGTGCATTTCTTTACCCAATTCTGAAATCAGTCATCTCTTTAAGAATCCACGGATCCTCTGGTGGGAAATGCATTTAAAAATCACAAGTTAGACCTCAGGATAGCTACAGTTATCAAGGTGTCATTGCTTCTAGGCTTTTCAGTGGTGAGAGCCAGGAAGTACAGATTTTCCTTAAAAAAATAAAAAGGAATATAATTGGTTTGTACAAACTTATGCTTTCAACAGAAGTTTTAAGATAGCAGGGTTTTACGTAAGTTCCTTTATGTTATGTGTGAACCTCTTTAACCACTGAAAGTCTTACTTCAGAACAACATCAGCTTTAATTACTGACTTGCTTTAACCTGTAAAATACATACAATACAGTCACAATAACAGAAGTGATATCAGCAACAATAAGTTGTTGAATATAGTTCCAGATTTCTTTCCTTTTCTGCTTTTGGGTTTCTTTTGCTTTTGTTTTGGATGGGCAGTATTTTTGTTTGTCTTTGTCCTTAGAAGATATTCCGCTCTGAATGTTGAGTCATAATTCTGAATTTTAAAGCCAGTTAAGTAATGTTTTGTTATGTGTAGCTAGTCACCAACTTGATGCAATTAGACTTTTGTTCTCAATTTTGATAAATGTGATTTATCTATTTTTTGATTCTGTAACACATTTGCATGGTTGCAAATCAAAGTATAAAACAAGAAAAATCTCACTTCCCTGTCCCTGTAAAACAAATTACATTTTAGTAGTTTTTGGATTATTCTTCTACTCTTTCTTAATGAAAATAGACATATATGTGTACATAGAAACAACAAAATGTAATAACTATTTTGGACCCTCCTTTCTAAAAAAGCTAAATACACAGTGAGCCCTGAAGATGCCACCCATTCCATTTCTCCCTCATCCAAATAATGCCCAGATGTCAGGATGCCTTGTGCCTTATTCCACACTCTCCCATGGAAGGTCACTTCAGGTAAGTTTCTGATCTTTTGCTTTAAAAACAATGGGCAGTAAATAACTTGTACAGATGGTGTTTTATATTCTCACCAGAGTATCAATTGGGTAGATCCCTGGAAGCAGAATTGCTGAGTTAAAGGGCACGTGTATGTGTCATTTATTAGGTGCTGTCATGTTCCCACTGTTGGGATTGAACCATCAAAACTGAATCTAAACAATGTGCAAAAATAAGGGTTAAGGCACGGTGCACCATCTTATACACACCTGGTGACCAGGCCAGGCTCCTCTTGTTGTGCCCAAGGGACAGGTCTGGATAGATCCTAATGCAGGAATAGGCCCTGGGAGTCCTGGAAGGAGCCATAAAATACTATCATCTTTACTTTGACTGAAGTAAGAGTTTAACAGGTAGCCCTGTTCATCTCAGGCTGGGTTAGAGCTTTGAGTGGTTTCTTTGTCTTCTTTGATTGATAAGACACTTCAGAATAATCCCTTTGTAGTTTGGTTTGGCAGGCAAAATGTTTCAAGACAATGACACTACTGGGAAATTGTATCAGAAATATATCCATTTATCTTCAGCAAATGGACCTTATTAAATGCCCTCCAAGTGGGCAGTACCAACACTGACTGGACTCCAGGGACTGCCAGTCACTTGACAAGCTTAGCCATAAGGATATGTTATATCAGTCAGTATGGGCAAGTATGGGCAATACAAGCCACAATGAATATCAAAATATGACCCTTCAGACTTCCCTGGTGGTCCAGTGGTTACGATTTTGTACTTCGGCTGCAGGGGGCAGAGCTTCAAACACTGGAGGGGGAACTAAGATCCTGCATGCCATGTGGTGGGAACAAAAAAAAAAATCTCTCTGTCTATCACAAGTTGTCAGGGGCTCCAATTAAAGAAAGAAATCGTCTCCTGGGGACGCAGACTGATGGACGCTTCACCATCTGCAGTGCCACTGGTTGTAGGGCAGGGAGAAGGGCATGTACTAATTCACATACTGACTATTGTGAATGAAAAACGCTCACTGACATATCAGTAAACAAAGGATGTTACAGCCATCCAGCTATCACTTTATATCCACCCCCAGTGGTCCACCCAGAAGGAATTCAGGATGGCAAAAGATGCCCTCCATCAAGCCCTCAGCTACTGAAGTCACTTATTCCTCAAAACTGCGTACCTAGAAGGGACTCAGGATGAGAAGAAAGTGAATACTTGCCCTAGATAGCTATAGTTCATATCAAAACAATGATTTCAATAAGCCCAGACACTTGCATCTTCCCAAACATTGAAAAAATATCTAAAATTTACTTTAGATATTTAATCTGTCTTTAATGAAGTTGTCTTGATGTTCTGATATCTGGTTTTTGTTGCAAAAACTCCTATATATTCTGCTTCCTCCTTTACCTCTTCAGAGCGGTCCCTTAGAGCTATGAGAGGCTGCCCCCGGGCTTGAAGTTCTCAGAAAGTTTGCCAGATAAAACAAAATTGTCAACTTAGGTTGTGCTTTTTTTTATATAAATTTATTTATTTTAGTTGGGGGCTAATTACTTTACAATATTGTAATAGTTTTTGCCATACATTGACATGAATCAGCCATGGGTTTACATGTGTTCCCCCTCCTGGACCCCCCACCCACCTCCCTCCCCATCCCATCCCTCTGGGTCATCCCATTGCCCCGGCCCTGAGCCCTTGTCTCATGCATCGAACATGGAATGGTGTTCTGTTTCACATATGATAATATACATGTTTCAATGCTATTCTCCCAGAACGTCCCACCCTCACCTTCTCCCTCAGAGTCCATAAGATTGTTCTACGCATCTGTGTCTCTTATTTTGTCTCGCATATAGGTTGTGCTTTTATTTTTTTTTCAGTCAACACTATCAAAGCATTTGCAGGGAGTGAGCCATGTCACTGCTCCCTGCATCATGTTGGTATAAACAAGCCGTAGGACCACAGTGAAATATGAGAGAGCATAGAAGTATAATCCAGGGTGAGTTTAGGATGAAGACTTGAAAATTTGGGCAACAGCACCAATGATACACAGGACAGTGTAGAAGAGGGGGACCAAGACCAGGTCCCAGGGTTGGGAGTGGAAGACTTGGTGTTCAAGCCAACATTCAAGATCACGGGATTTATCCTGTGGGCAGTGGATATCTTTGAGTAGGTGTGTAAGATGTTAAGACTATGGAGAATGGGGGAGAGAAATGGAAAGAGAGGGTAAAACGTAAGAAGGAGATTAAAGGTGTTAAAAAGAAGGAAGTACATTAAGACAACCCAGAAGCTGTAGAAACAGGGTGGGGAAGACTTTGGACACTTAGAGAAGGTCATGGCCACTAGCTTCCATTTCATTGGGAAGTGGGAGTGTGGACAGATGTTTTGGAGGGTTGTTTACGTTACAGAATCAAGACTTTGGTGGGAGCATAATGACCAACTTCAAGTCTCCAAGAGTTTTTCACACATACGAAATAAGCTTCATTTATACTCTATGTGAAACTTCAGAGTAGAACAATGAAAAGGTTAAATAGGATATAGGCAGATTGCACTTAATTTGATAACAGCTTCTGTTGTTAACTTAACCTTGTTCTTTGCTGTTTGCCAGCACCTTGCACAGACTGAGGTAGGTGTGTGATATTTGGAAACGTTAATTTCTTCCCAGTTCTCAGAGCCTAGGGAAGAAGAATGAAAAGGTAATACTCAAGGCTAAGAGGGGTCATAGTCATAAGGTTTGTGGCCTTCTAGAACTACACTGAAGAAAGCTCCCATCTCCTTGATTATGTTTTGAAGGCAAAGTTAAATGAAGTTAAAAGGGGAGGCGGGCAAAGGAGTAAGACCCTGGATGGAAAGGAGGAGGAAGCTCTCTCTGGGTTAAGATGGGTGGTCCACACTGAGGCTGGTTCTCCTCCTGTCATGTCTGCAGGAAGAACTTCTGACCAGAGACTAGTGGGTGCTGTAATCTGATTGCTGAGCACGTGGCCTTCATAGGAGCTGGTGTGGCCCCCTAGAACTGTCCCTCATTCCACCTGGGCCTTGGGAGGGGAACCTCTGTGACTTGCCCAGAGACACAGAGCAATGGCATGTCACCATGGGACTGGGGGAGCTGGAAGATGATGGTGATACCACAGTGTCTGCACAAACATCGCCTGCCTTCATTTTCCTTTTGACACCACAATAGTCTGGAAATCTCAAAGGATTCTACAGAGGAGGAAAAAGAGTGAGGTATATGTACTGTCTGGCCTGGAGGTGAGAGACTGAACTTGAGTTAAAGATAAATGTATATGACTCGACTTACAAAATGTGAGTGGGCGGAGAACACAGCATGTGAAAACAGTGCTAGAACCAGATAGCCTGGGTTCAAATCCCAGCTTGGCCATCCACTAGCTGTGTGACCTTAGACAAGTTACTTGCTCTGTCTGTGCCTCACATTCCCCACCTTTAAATAGGGAATAATAACAGAACCCAATGAGTTGATATGTGTAGGGTGTTTTGATTCATTGTAAGTGCCATATGAGTTTTATATGTAAAGTTGTCAAATAAAAAAAAAGCACAGTGTGAGTGTTCTGAGTTAAGTTTTGTTTGGGACAAAATGTGGTATATAGGAGACAGCCTCTCACATAGATCTGAGGAACATTGCCTAAGAGGTGGGTGGGGGGAGGTTGGTAAGCATGTGATTTGGGGGAAGGGGGTATGTGAGTGAAGCATACACTTAGCAGAAGCTTGCTGCTAGTCATGAGGAGTGGATATCTCTGTTCATGATGTCAGTGCTTTTCTAGATATGCAAAGGTACAAGATACCAGGCTCATAAAGTTTTCTTTTGAAAATATTTCTTTGAAGGAATGTTATATCAGTTTTTCCAGAGCACAGCATGACTCATTCCTGACCTCTGCATTGACCTCCTTGCATCATATGTTGAAAGTCAGTGAGTCAGTGGGTAGCAGCTCCATCCTGGTAGTGGCAGGTGGTGAGGGACAGTGTGTAGCTGGCAAAGATGATCAGCTATTTTGGGTTCAAGTTCACGCCTGTTCCACCTGCTGTATGTGAGGAGCTTCTTTGGCATTTGGGAGCTGCCTCAGGGTTATGTCATGATTTGAGGGACCATCTGGTTCCATCTCTGTAATCAAGGCCAGAAGGGACTAGGGACTAGGCTGAGGTTGCTGTAGACAAAGGGATGTTAGTGACAAAACAGAAACTGGAATTCAGGCAAGTCTGAGCCCTAAGTCAGCCTCTTGAAAGCTGTGGGATTGCTGTATGGGGCTGTGGAATGAAGGTGCTGCTTTGTGGGACTCCAGGCCTAAGCGGGGTGAGTGAAGACTGTCTGACCTCCAGCTTCTCTGGGGGCTACCTCAGGACTGCTGCCTGGAGAAGAGGCACGTTTGTTCCCTCTGACATCTAGCTCACCTTAGGGCTTGGGGAGCTGTGTTTGACCACCTGGAGCCTTTTCACAACAGAAGCCAAGGTCAATGGAGATTAAAGTGTGGGGGCTGCAGTGTAACACCAAAGTGGTCCAACCTAGAGACTGAGCCTTGTCTGTTATAATGAGCCGTTTATCAATTACTGGCTCCCCTTGTGGCTCAGCTGGTAAAGAATCTGCCTGCAATGCAAGAGACCTAGGTTCGATCCCTGGGTTGGGAAGATCCCCTGGAGAAGGGAAAGGCTACCCACTCCTGCATTCTGGCCTGGAGAATTCCAAGGACTGTATAGTCCGTGGGGTCACAAACAGTCGGACACAACAGAGTAACATTCACTTATCAATTACACCAGTCCCTGCTCTCACTCTTAAAAAGTGTGTATGTGTGTGAGTGTGTGTGTGTGTGTGTGTGTGTGTGTGTGTTTTAGGGGAATGAGGACTTAAATGCAATATTAAAATGTTCTCCACTGGAGTGATAGTACTGCTTCCTCTGGCTGGTGGCTCATTCCAGTTCATCAAACATGATTTCTTAAAAACAGAAAGAGGGTGGGTGAGAGTCCAACCTGGGCCTGGGTGCTGGGCCTAAGCTGGCAGTGCCAGGCGGGGAGTTCAGAAGACCATCGCCCTGCGTGGGGTGCTGCAAGGGCACTGCCTGCCTGGAAGCTGTGGCTCCTCCAGGTTTTCTGTGGCTCTATAAGGAGTAGCACTTTGATAGCTGGGGAGCTGGAATGGGACCTGATTTGAGATCAATTCTTAGAGAACACAAAGAAATGTGGTGGATTGAACCAGCTGCCCTTTGACCCTGTCAGCAGCAACAAGCCCCTGCAGTTTGGTAGTACCAGTGGCCCTCTGGTCATGGAAGGCCTCACTGAGAATGGAGGGGAGTCAAGCAAGAAAAGAAAGAGAACAAATGCTCCTTCAGAGATCAAGCCCTGAGCCTTTGGAGTGGGAGCACTGACTCCAAGACCATAGACTGCCAGAAAAATAACCCTAGGGAGTATTAAGTAGTAAGAACTCACATGAAAGAAACCACTTAAATAAAAGACCCAGCATCCCCCACCCACCTGTACCACCCTGTGCAGGATGCCTCATCTAAACAGAAACAAAACAAAAATACAAACCCAACCATCAGTAGACAGGATCACCACCTCACTCATCCTTGCCCATCAGAGGAAAAACAAAGACTCAGCACAAGTCTCACACTATATGATGCTTACACAAACCACTGGATCAACCTTAGGAAGGCAGAAACATAAAGGAAGAAAGAATTCAACCTTGAATCCTGGGAAAAGGAGACCTCAAACATAATGAGTTAAAAATAAATAATGAAAAAACAGAGAAATACTACACAAATGAAGGAACAAACTAAAACCAAACAACCCAATCAAAAAGTGAGAAAAAGCCCTAAACAGACATTTCTGCAAAGAAGACATACAGGTGGCTAACAAACACATGAAAAGATGCTCAATATCGCTCATTATTAGAGAAAAGCAAATCAAAACTACAATGAGATATCACCTCACACCAGTCAGAAAATGGCCATCATCAAAAAGTCTACAAACAGTAAATGCTGAAGAGGGTGTGGAGAAAAGGGAACGTTCTTGCACTGTTGGTGGGAATGTAAATTGATATAGCTGCTATGGAAGACGGTATGGAGATTCCTTAAAAAACTAGGAATAAAATCATCATATGACCCAGCAATGCCACTCCTAGGCATATACCCTGAGGAAACCAAAATTGAAAAAGACATGTATCCCATTGTTCATTACAGCCCTATTTACAATAGCTAGAACATGGAAGCAACCTAGATGTCCATCGACAGATGAATGAATAAAGAAGCTGTGGCACATATACACAATGGAATATTACTCAGCCATAAGAAGGAATGCATTCGAGTCAGTTCTGATGAGGTGAATGAACCTAGAATCTGTTATACAGAGTGAAGTGAGTCAGAAAGAGAAAGATAAATATCATATTCTAACACATATATACAGAACCTAGAAAAATAATACTGAAGAATTTATTTACAGGGCAGCAGTGAAGAAACAGACATAGAGAATAGACTTATGGACCTGGCAAGAGGGGAGGAGAGGGTGAGATGTATGGAAAGAGTAACATGGAAACTTACATTACCATATGTAAAATAGATAGCCAACGGGAATTTACCATCTCAGGAAACTCAAACAGGGGCCCTGGATCAATCTAGAGGAGTGAGATGGGGTGGGAGATGGGAGAGAGGTTCAAAAGGGAAGGGATATGTGTATACCTATGGCTGATTCATGTTGAGGTCTGACAGAAAACAACAAAATTCTGTAAGGTAATTATCCTTCAATAAAAAAAGAAGTTAAAAAAAAAAAACAAAACATATTCCCAGTCTTCCATATGGTTACCAATGGAAAGGTGGGAGGAGAGTGATAAACCGAGAGTTTGGGATTGACATATACACACTACTAAATATAAAAGAAATAATCAAGGAGGACCTACTCTATAGCACAGGGAACTCTACTCAATGTTCTTTAATAACCTGTATGGGAAAACAATCTAAGAAAGAATGGATACCTATATATGCATCATGGAATCACATCCCTATACGGCTGAAAGTAATACAATATTGTAAATCAACTATGCATGCATGCTCAGTAACTAAGTCCTTTCTAACTCTTTGTGACCCCATGGACTGTAGGCTGCCAGACTTCTACATCCATGGAATTTTCCAGGAGTGGGTTGCCAGTTCCTCCTCCAGGGGATCTTCTGGACCCAGGGATCAAATCCACATCTTTTACGTCTCCTGCACTGGCAAGCAGAAATCAACTATACTCCAATACAAAATAAAAATTAAATTTTAAAAAAAGGAAAGTTTACATCCAGCTACCAAAAGGGGCTCTTTCCCCTCCTGGGATTCCTGATGTGATGCTGGAGAGGGCAGAGCAGGTGCAGGACACCTCGACATTATCTGAGATTGTGTTTCCCTGGCTTTGGTGTGCTTTGGCTTCTAGTGGGCCCCTTTGACTTATTTTTGGAGGATCTAATGCAGGGGCTTATAGACACTGGGTGTTCATTAGTTTAAGGCTGAAAGGTAGGTGCTGGTGGGAGTGTGAAAGCCCAGCTCTCTAGCCTTGGGTTGGGATACTTTTGAGGCAAATTTATGTTCCAGAGTTCCCTGTGGGAACAGGCTGCAGCTTCCCTCCCCAAGACTTGCATGAAATCACACTCAGGCTGGTTTCATCCCTTTTCTTGTCCTGATTCCCCTGTGCCCTCACTGGTTTCTCTGGGAGGCCCTTTAAAAAAAAGTTTTAACTGTGCTGAGTCTTCCTTGCTGCATGGGCATTCTCTAGTTTCAGAGAGTGGGGACTACTCTTTAGATATGGTGAGTGGGCTTCTCATTGCAATGGCTTCTCTTGTTGCACATCATGGAATCTATGGCCTGAGATCTCAGCTGTTGTGGCCCATGGGCTTAGTAGTCTCTCAAAATATGAAATCTTCCCAAACCAGGGATCCAACATGTCTCCTGCACCAGAAGGCAGATCAGTAACCACTGGACAATCAGGGAAGTCCTTCTGGGAGGAACTTTGAAATAAATCACTTGTACATGAAACCTTGAGTCATGGGCTACTTCTGGGGAGGCTGACCTATGATGGTTCCCTAATCAGGCAACTCCTTGACACCAGGACTGATATAGGTTCCCCTCCCAAGTGTTCCTATGGCATCTTGAAGCTGTCCTGCCATGTGGCTTTGTTTTGCTTGAGTTTCTGAAACCCATACTAGACCACAGCTTCTGGAGGGCAGAGCTCTAACTTGACTCTCTTGCAAGTCCATATGAGTAGGTCTTGTCTCTATCCAGCAGACTCTAATGTCAAAACAAGGCTAACATACAGACTTGTTATTGGGTTATGAGTGTTAGGTTACAAGCTCAACTGGCTTTAATCAAAGTCTAAATAATCTTGTCTTAAATGCAACACATTTTCATGCAATAGTACTTCCAGTCAGTCCACAGTGATAGGAACCCCGGTTTTCCTTTTGATAGTCATCTTCAACACATGATATTTACCTCTGGTCTAACATGGCTGCTCCAGCTCCTGTCATTATATCTGCATTCCAGAGAAGGGGAAGCAGGATATGTCCCTTTCCTTAAAGAGCATAACCAAAAGTTATAAAATTACTTTCACTCATTTCTCACTGGTTGCAATCAAGTCACAGAGGCATCTTTAGGTGAAAGAAAGGCTAGGAAATGAACTATTTAGCTGAGTGGCCCTAAACTGAGGTTTTAGTTACCAAATGAATGAGACAAATAGGAGTGCCTGTTATACCCTCCTGATTCAATGAAGAGAAGGTGATGTACACTATGAAGACATAAAACCCCCAAATCTGAAAGTCTCAACATAACTAAGCTTTATTTCTCACTCACATCTGACTTTGGTGGACAGGGTCCATGTTCATCACACCCTTTCAGGAAGCAAAGTGGATGGAGGCTCCTTCTGGATGCAAGGGAAGGGAGTGTGAGGCAAATTAGGATCTGATTCCAAACGATTCACTTGCAAGTGACATATCACCTCTACCAAATTCCACTGGCCGAAGTGACTTCCATGGTCATGGCAAACCTGGAGGTGGTGGGTACAGAGAAGGGCAGGAGAAGTGATTCTACTGCAGAACATTCATGATGAGTAACAAGGGCAACCACCCTTCATTCATGTCCCTGTACTTTGTTCTTTAGTTCTTCCCATGCTGCTCCTCCGTCTCTTTTGGCCTATAGATATGGATTCGAATAAGTAAAAGAGAGGACATATGCTAGACTGTAAATATATGGGGAAAACAAGAAAGGAAAGAAGGAAAGGCAGACCGCTGGGAACCTATGCTGCCCACCTTCGGGAGTCCACTAGCCTCTTTCCCTGTTGTCCGACCCCCTCAGCTCTGTGATGCCGGGGGGACCTCAGCAAGTGGCCTGGGCCCTTGAGCCTGCAGGAAGTGGATTAGAGGCTACAGCACCCGGAGAGTCAAATACAGCTGGGCAGAGGTCAACAAACTGGGCAAAGTGCTGACACCCACCCAGGTTAAGAACCGGCCCACCACAATGCATGAGACAGGCGTGATTCAGGGAAATTGTACACCGTGGTCTGAACAGATCTGGATGCTCCCAGCAAGCAGGACCCCCAAATACCGGGATTGGCACCACTTTCTGGTGGTCAACATGAAGGGCAACGAAATCAGCAGTGGCACGGTCCTCTCCAATTATGTGGGCTCTAGGCTTCCCAACGACATAGGCCTGCATTGCTACGTCTGGCTGGTTTATGAGCAGGAAAGACCACTGAAGTTTGATGAACGCATTCTCAGCAAATAATCTGGGGACCACTGTGGCAAATTCAAGGTGGCCTCTTTCCACAAAAAGTATGACCTCGGGGACCCCAGTGACCAGTACGTGTCACCAGGCCAAATGGGATGATTATGTGCCCAAGCTCTATGAATAGCAGCCTGAGACGTAGAGGAGTGGGACACCATCCCAGAGTTCCCAAACAGTGTTTCCCTTTAGTGATGCATGTAGATTTCTGGCCACATCTCCCCCCCAACCCACCCCCCCTACCCCGCCACTCCCTGTCCAAGTCCTGAGCAGTCAGATTTAGGTTTAGGGTGACTTTTCTTTCCTTCTGCCTGCCCTGTATAATTCTAGGGGGGTTATGTTTTGATCAAACTTGAACTCTGTTTTGGTGGGGGTTACTTTGCTACTGTGATGGAGTTTATCAAAATGTTAATACGAGAACGACAACCCAGATTTTAAAGGAGAAAAAAAAAAAATTCTAGTAAAAAGACCAGGTCTACAGTATTAGAACGGAGCATCAAAGAATCTTTAAGGGAGGTTGAAAACAAAGAAGAGATTGACTGCCTCTGCCTTTGTGAGCCCGAGCACAGAACTGTGTATGAAGGCACCTGATGGCATGTGTTTCCACAGCCCTGTCTCCCCAAGACAACGAGGGACTGGCGTGTCCACTGACCCCCAATGCCTCAGGCTGGTTACTGGGTATCAGTGTCCCACTCTGGCTCCTTTAAAGAGCAATACCAGCAAAAGCTACAGAAAGGAAGTCGCTTGTTGTTAAAGCCTGGCCATCTAGATGAGCAGCAGTTCTGGGTAAGAGGTTATCCAGAAATCTGAAAGTCTGTGCTTGTTAACTTGATCACTCTTTGGTGTAAAAAAAAAAGTCATTATGGATGTTGTGTTAATTCTGCTGCTTGCTTATAGTTGGATAAAAATAAAAACACTGTGTAGATGAAAGAAAAAGGAAGAAGGAAAGAAGAAAATTAAGAATAAAAGTTCAAAATATATCGAAAAGCATGTTTGTAATCACAGTTTTGTATTTGTACAGTTTAATTGATTTAAATAAGCTTAACTTGTTTAGGAATAAATTTATAAAATAAAAAATAAGAGAAATTTAAAATATGAATGTATTCACTAAACCCAACAAAACAATAATAATGAGACTGTACCATACTAACCAGGTAGGGCAGGCAGATTCTTTACCGTCTGAACCACCAGGGAAGCCCAATAATCCCAATTGAAACCCCAGCTTGACCAGGGGCTTCCCTCACGGCTCAGACTGTAAAGAATCTGCCTGCAATTGAGGCCTGGTTCAATCCCTGGGTCAGGAAGATACCCTGGAGAAAAGAATGAGTACCCACTCCAGTATTCTTGCCTGGAGAATTCCTTGGACAGAGGAGCCTGGCAGGCTACAGTCCATGGGGTTACAAAGTGTAGCATGTGACTGAGCAATTAGCACTTTAACTTGCTTTTTCATCAGATTCTCAAGCCCTACGCTCTTTCCCCTACCTTTCACGCTGGGTAAACTATTTAGCACCAGGAGATGTGGCGAGATTTCTAACTGTGAACCCAACCCAAGAAATTTGTAAAGATAAAGAAAACTGAAAAAGTATCCTTTCTGGAGTATACTTAGCAACTTTGCAACTTGTGGGGTAGGTCACTTTGAAGGTATTTTGGGGCAAATAAGAGATGCATGCTTGGTGATTTGCTTCTGTCAAGTCCTGAGGGAAGTTAGGTGACTGAATGTCTGGTTACTTGATTTCATAGCTGATATCATCCTGGGGAAAGAATGCTCATCAAATCAACACATATTTTCTTACTAAACAGCAGGCTTAGAAAGGTTTCTAAGGCCAACATCAGGTGTTTTTGACATGAAAGGCGGAATGGGGTTGCTGCTGCTGCTGCTAAGTCGCATCAGTCGTGTCTGACTCTGTGCGACCCCATAGACGGCAGCCCACCAGGCTCCCCTGTCCCTGGGATTCTCCAGGCAAGAATACTGGAGTGGGTTGCCATTTCCTTCTCCAATGCATGGAACGGGGTTAGTCCCCTATAATACGGAGAGACTGAACTGTGCAGGTTGTCATGGTAACAGCTTGTTGTGTTACTCTAGGAGATAAGGTAAACTGACAGGAAACCAAAGGCCCTTACAACCCTCTTTGCAGTGTGATTTCAGGCTTGAAGTAGTTGGCAAGGAAAGGGTGGCCAGTAAGGGTGAGGAGGAGAGTGATCAGAGCCAGTGCTTTAGCTCCTCCTAGAGCCAAGTAAACAGAAGTGCCGGCTCAGTTAGGGTTCCGGTTATCTTCCACTAGATCCTAGGTGAGGAAACGGTGATACGTTGTCTCTGTGGCGGGAACATAGATCAACACCTGTTCCTTTCTTGTCTCAGGCCCAGTCTGATCCCCTTAGAGTAGGAGGTATCACCCCCACCAAAGAGCTGTTATCTCTGTACCTGTGGATGCCTCCCCACTTCCCAGCCCTCCCCACCCTGTCTTGGGCCTCGTGGATCTACAGTGGCTCCTATGGTGGCCTTGCTGTCACCCGCCTCTGACCTTCTGACTCCTGTCCTGGGATTTGAACCCAGAGAGAAAAGCTTCAAGCTATACATGCCTGGCGAGGATGCTTCACTGTCTTCCATGTGCTCTGCAAACCTAGGATCATGCTATTTTGCATTCTGTTCTTTGCTCTCAGTGTCCTATTGTAATGATTTCTTGTAACACTAAATACAATTTTCAGGTGGTTGGTTGCATGATGGCCTGTCTATGCTGTGGACACTTTATGTTGAATGGGCCTTGGGATGTCCCCAGATTTTCACTTTTATAGGAGACTCTGAGGACTACATCCTTGCTTATTCACGTTTGCGGGTGCTTCTGATCATAGCATTAGTATAAAACTTAGAAGCAAAATTTCTGGAACCAAGGCTATACATATATTTAGGACAAATCATCTCCAAAAGATTGTACTAATTTGCACCCTTACAAGAAGCATTCAAGATCTTTTTCCTGTTTTTTCTACCTTTTTGTCTCACTAAAGGCTATAAAACTCTGGTTTACAATTTGAAAAGGATAAAAGTGGAGGGTAGGGGAGGACTGTTGCTTTAAAGATTAGAGTTTATCCTCATGTTGTTGGAACAGGCTACAAATATGGAGCCTCAAGACCAGGGAGGGGGTCCATTAACAGACTCCAGCTCTAGCCCCAGCCTTAGGCTGATCTAGGGGAGCAAAGCCTGAAGTTTTCCAGCTCATATGATGGCAATAGCTGTGCTGAGACCATGCCTGACTCCCAACATAGATGCAGCAGTGTGTTCTAGGGAAGGTATCTACTAATTCACGCATTAATTTACTCAACATGTATTACTTGAGGGCCTACCATGTGCCTGTCACCAGTGCTAGAGCCAGAAGTTCAGGGGAGCTGTCTTTCATCTGTACAGTGGAGGGTCATGCCTTGCCGGGGTTCATGGAGAGACAGAGAGATAGCACATGTAGTCAACCAGAGAAATTACTCTTACTCTTATTGGTGTTGTCTCACCAACAGAAACATTATGGTTCCATGAAGACCGATGGGAAAATAAGTTTGAGATAATGTTCACTTGAGTCTCCACTTAGCCCTCTTCATGATATTTTTTTTAATATTTTGCATTTCATAAAAATTCTATACATCACTGATGCATTAATATATTATTGATTTGTTCCACAATTTATCAAACCTCTTATAATCCTTTTTCACTGCAGCTCTGATGAAGACATTTAGACACACGTCACTTCCAATATTTACTGTTGAAAAAAAGAAACTTCTACTCTCACCTTGCCCCCTATATCATCTCTGCAATGGGTCCTCTTCCAGTCTCCTGAAACTGCTCATAATTCAGTACCATCCCAAAGGGTCCAGGCACACGTAACCACACCCATGTTGCTGATTTGCACACCGATGGTAACTGCAGGGTGTAGAGATGTGTTTCAGGGTGAGGTAGCAAGACTGAAGTCAGTTCCCCTCCAACAGGCCTATGTCAGCCTTTCCTCGTCTCCCTGAAGAGGAAACCCCTCACTCCTCTGGCCTCCCACCCACATCTCTGTTTATTTCTCCATCTGGGCCTGTCCTTTGGGGATGGTCTCTTTATCGATCTCCATGACTCGATGGTGGGTTCCTAAACCTGCCCTCTATCCTGTGGGCCCACCACAGCACCTGGCATATAGTAAGTGCTCAGTAAATTTTTACTGAATGAATAGATGAGGAAGGAAAGAAAGAGACATTTCTTTTGCTGATGTATGTCTTGCCTGAGTAAAGGCCCATAGTATGTATTGTGTTGGGCTGTGTTTTCCACCTTATTCATTCATTCCTGCTCCTTTTCTCATCTGGGCCTGCCTTCACCTCTGATTCCTGCTATACCCAGCCTAGGCCTCTGTCTAGGGTCTCCAGGTGAGAACCTGAGATGCTTCCACTCCCAAAGTGCCAAACCATGGCAGCTCAAACCAAATGGTTTATAGCTCCACCCCTGGAGGAAGCTCAGAAAGACTGAAGGCTCTGTGCACCCTGGATCACCCTTTATATGAGTGGCATCCTCCGCAGCAGCATTGGAGGCCAAGGGAAGGGGCACGCTGGGCCCTGGAGGAGGGGGATGGCTCAGGAATCCACACGGGCTTGCCACATGGGAAATGGAACTGGACAGGACACAGTAGATGTGGGTGGAAGAGAGCTGACAACTGGGATGGGGGACAAAAGGGAACCACCTCAGTGCGAAACTCTTCAACCAGAGCCTCCCCGGAGCAGAAGGCCACCGCCAATGTGCCTCTGGGTTGGAAGGAAGAGAATCTATTTTTACTACCCTTTAACATCCCTCTGAATGAGGAGGTGTTGGAGTTGGTGGGGTAGTCATAAACTCTCCCATGGTCTAGAACATCCTCCAGCCACTACCTTTGTGGACATTTCTCTCCAATTGCAACCTCATGATTCTGGAGTAAACTGGAAATCACATTGGCTGTGGGGGCAAGGCCATACAACAGTGTACAGCCAATCCCAGGACCCTATGCCCTCACCAGGATGGTTGGTCCAGGGCTGAACACAAGATCTGAGGTAGACCAATCAGAGACCTCCATGGTAAACTAATGTTTTCTGAAATTCTTTCCTTCCTGGTTAGATGCCTCAGAGATATAAAACTCTGGAACAAGCAGCTGCAGAGTCCTTCACTAGGTGTAGAAACTGACGAAAAAAAGCTGTCAGGCTAAGAGAATCCCAAGATGATAGAAGGGGAAGAGCAAGGGAGAGAAAGAGTGAGCTGATGGCTTCTAAGTTCTTGGGTCCAGTCACTGAAAAATTTGGATCCACTCTGGTTCCTGCATTCCCAGATCCCCAGTGTCCATCCAATAAGTCTCCCCTTTCCTTGAAGCCAGTTAGAGTTGGGCTCCTCTCACTTATGGTTCAGACTTGCTAGATCCTGCCTGGTTATGATGTACCTCCCAGACCCAAAGAGAGGCACCCATTTGTATTAGCACCACTGAGATAAAATCCTTTATTCTTTACTGAGAATAGGGTTTTGCAGAGCAACAAACACAAGTTCGTCAGCATTCCTGGGAGGGAGTGCCCTACGTATGAGTGAGTGTGTGTTTGGAGTGGGCCTGATTGATTTCTGTAGCAGCCCAGAATTTACACTGCGGGAGCCAGGCCAATTCTGAGGTTTCCTCGATCGAAAACTGAGAAATACAGCCTCAGGAAGACATCACCCAGTATCCAGGTCTCTGATCTGGTCATTTGCTCTGTGCCTCCTTGAGAAGTGCTGAAGCAGAGGCCCCAAGGAGTCTGGGGGAGACAGAAAACACACCAGTCAGCTTGAGCACTTACCTGCCGCCCCCCTCAATGTGCAGAGCAGGTAGGTTCTCCGTTTTATTTTCCTCCTTTGGTAAAAAATCGAGTGGCTCTCTCCGCAGCTGCAGAAGAGGGTGTGCATCCAAGACTAAGAAGTTGTCAATACCTGTGATTTTCCTGAGTTCCCTCAGGAAAATTCCCTCAGGGAGTGGAGGAGGGGAGGATTGGGAGTTTGGGATCATCAGATGCAAACTGATAAAATGAGGATGGAGAAACAATAAAGTCCTACTGTATAGCACAGGGAACTGTATTCAGTATCTCATAATAAACTGTCATGGAAAAGAATAGGAAAAGTATATGTATATATACACACACATATATATATATGCACATATGTGTGGGTATGTGTAACTGAATCATTTTTCTGTACAGCAAAAACTAACATATCATTATAAATCAACTATACTTCATTAAAATTTTTTTAAAGGAACAAGAATGGTCTGTAGTTCCCCTTACATTGCTGTTTCTTTCCTTCTGACGCCCACTAGATGTTTTCTCTGCACAGAATGCCTTTTATTCTCCCCCTTCCCCACAACCCTTTTCTTTTAAGACTGTGCTCAGGCCCTCTAGGAAGGCTTCCTGAGCCCACAATCACTATCCTTGGCCACTTCAGGCTGGGTTGGGTGACTTACCCTGGTGCTCCCCTAGCCTGTAGGCTTCATCACCCCTAATCTGTCCCTGTCCCACCTTTGTACAGGCCCCAGGGGTGCCATGTGCATGGAATCCAGGATAGAGTTGTCTCAACCCAAGCAGGCTTCCTCATTTCTCCCTGAGGCTGATGGTTTAGAATTGCTGCAATTCCCTCTATTCCTCAAAGCCTTCTTTGAGCCCATCAGCCTGCTCTGAACTCCCACAGGGAGCTGATATGAAGCCTCTACCCTGTGCCAGGGCTGTGCAGTCACTGTGTACCCTTCATTCACCTTAGCATCCAACCTCCCCACAGAGGGGTCGGTACCCCAACTCACAGAGGAGGCACTGGGGCTTAGCAAAGGGAAGTTGCAGCCAAGGATTAGGGCAATCATGTAATTTATCATCCCAATCTGGACACTTGTGAGATGGGAAGGGAGACTGCTAATCACTACGGTGGGACAGCATACTGGGACTGTCCTCAGCCAACCCCCCTTGTCACATGGTCTATTTCAGGGATTGCTAGAGCTGACTTTCCATGTTCCTGCATCAGAGGACTCTGGTTGAACTGAAGGTCTGTGAGGGCAGAGACCCTTAGTGTTCCCCTTCCCTGTAACTCCCACCAGGCCAGCACGGGGTGGTGTCTCTACATTTATTTCAGAAGGAGGGATGTCCCAGACTGCCCTTTACTCTCATGTGGTTGGTTTTGTGGGAGGCGCTGGCCCAACCACAGGGCTCAGCAGCATCTGTAATGGTGCAACTGGGCCTGCAGAGGGCGCTGTCCTCTCGGCAGCAGCCCAAGGGTTCCTGCAAGTCCCAGATTTGAGAACCAGCCCCCAGGGTTGGCCCCTCACCCTCAAGGTGTACTCTTCAGGGTGCATTGGGTAGTCAATGCCGTTGATGGTGAAGACGACAGGAGGGATTGTCCTATTGACGCGACATGAAATCAAGTACTGTGAGAGAAAGAGGGAGAGAGGTCAGCCCAGCAAATTCCTGTTGTGTGGGCAGCCTTGGAGTGAACCTGTGACATGATCCTTCACCTGACGACCCTTGTAAGGCCTGGCGCGGATGAGTCTCTGAATGTTGGTGATCAGTCTTGTCGGACCACGCACGAATGAGGTCCTGGTGTCCAGAACAGCCTGACATCTACTGGAACAACCAATCACCTTCCCATTCATGGAGATGCTGGGAGGCAATGAGACAAAGCAGGCAGCAGGGTCACTCTGAAGTCTTCCCCCGGAATGCCCCCTCTATGACTATCTCCAGAACAGTCCTTCAGCTCTTGCCCTGTTCCCCTTTGCTCTGCTCACGTCACTTCTTTTCAGTTCTTGCATGCACCAGGCTCTTTGTACCTCAGATGGTGGGCTTGTGCTGGTGCCCTTCCTAGAAGACTCCCATCACCTTTGTATATCTCATTTGGCCTCATCTTCCAGCTTCCAGCTTAACTGTCCCGTCCTCAAGGAAGTCTTCGCTCTGAACTAGATCAGGCTCTGGTCTTGCTCAGTCTCTGTAGACTCTTCCTCATGTCTAGCACGTACCAAAGTGGTAAATCACTATGTATGTGAGTCGTTTCGTGTCTGTTTGCCTTACTAGATGTAGGGCAAGTTGAATCCTCAGTGCCTCCCTCAAGAACCTGGCATTTGTTGAATAAATGAATGAAAAATTGCAAGTGGATACAGAGACCTGTATCTGGCCAATAATGGGTCAACTCACACATTGAAGATGGAGGTTCCCCCAGGTAGCAGATGCTCAGACTGGTGTGGGGGGAGACCAGGCTGCCCTGGGAGTGGGTGTCTCCCAGCACCACCCCTTTACCTGACTCAGACACTGAGGCTCCTGCCAGGCAATGCCTGAGTTAGCTCAGGGGGCCTCCAAAGGGTACCTAAGCTTTTTTCTGAGGATATCACCCAGAGTCCCATCATTATTGCCACTTGTTCTCACGCCACTCCTGGATCCCAGCTTCCTGATTCTCTCAGTCACAGCCCCTGCCCCATTGTGTGCCCAGGGTTGGGAGTGGGTGACTATGGCTAGGTGGTTTGTTTCTTTCTGTGAGTTGCTTTTAGGTCTCAAGAATGAGGACAGGGACTTCCCTAACCACTAATTCTAGTGGTTAGGCGTTGCCCTTCCAATGCAGGGGACACGGGTTGCTGGGGAACTAAGATCTCACATACCGCCAGGCAACTAAGCTCAAACAGCCCAAAGAAAGCCTGCGTGCTGCAACTGCTGAGCCCAAGGCCTGCAACCAGCGCGCTCAGGCACTCTAGAGCCAGCGGTCCACAACAGCTGAAGCCCTCGCACTGCAACTAGGAAAGCCTCCATGTGCCACAACTAGAGAAAGCCTGTGCTCTGGAAAATGCAGCCAAAATAAAAGACACAAAGGCAGCCAACCTCTCTCCACTGCTAGGTAGCTTCTCCCTAAAGAGACTAGTTTTCCCAGGTTTGTCCAGGACATTGTTTCTGAAAGTGAAAATGCAAGTGAAAGTCGTTCAGTCGTGTCTGACTCTTTGCGACCCTATGGACTGTATAGTCCATGGCTAAACCGGCAATTTTGTGTACTGAGAATCCCCTCGGTCTGAGATAGCTACGGGCATCTTATCACAACCCTGTTCAGGCTGGTGAGATTCTCCTTAATCCTCTGTTCACTGCACATTAGGGTCCTCAAACCATGCTCCCCACCTCACAGCATGGTAGGTACACCCCTCCCAGGGCTACACACATCTACCTGGATCCTGTTCAGGACCCTGGTCAGAGCCCTGGTCAGGAGGCCCCGGGGCAATTATGGGTGGTGTGTGTACCTCTGTATTCCTGTGTCTGTTCATGTGCGTGTCTGAGTGTGTCTGTGTGTTTCTGTGTGTGTGTATCCATGTGCCTGTGCATGTTTATATGTGTGCCTATGTGTGTGTTTCTGTGTGTGTCAGTGTGGGTCTATAAGTGTGTCTCTGTGGGTGGAGAATATAACTGTGTGTGTCTGCCAGTGTCTGTGTGCACATGTGGTAACATCACTTGGGGTGGCCCTTAGAGGGAGAGGCTTACCGATCCACAGTTATCTGCCAGTAGCGAGATTCGGACACTGGTACCCAGTTGAGTTCTCCCTTGTAGTAGGAATGGTCCACCCCACCAAGCATCACCACGCTGCCATTCTCCTTCTTGCTGGAGAGGGAAGAGGGAGTGTTATTGGAGGAGAGTAATGCCAGGCAATGACTGAGGGCTGTGCTTATCCACATATCAGAGGTGCTACTACTGTCCCCATTTTACAGATGCAAAAACTGAGGCATGTAGGGACTGAGAATCTGACCAAGGTTGGTCACTGGCTAAGCAGAGGCACAGAAGTGGTTAGAAGGTGGGCAGCCCAGCCGGGCTTTGACCACCCAGCCTTCTGAAGAGAGCCTGGTCCCCTCTAGTGCCATGAGTGCTCAAAGGTACCATCGGAGGACTCCCTGCAGGAGGGATCTAGCTTCCCCTTGTCTAAACTATCATTCTTCAAAAGAGCTCAGGCCAGGGGGTGCTAACAGCATGGGTTCAGGCTCACCCAAGGTTGGATTCACTGGCCTGTGACCTGTGCCATCCATGGGTCTCACCCTCACAGATACCACATTTTCATTTTTCACTGGTTCCTGCAAATTGTAGCTAGTTCTGGGCTCCCAGTGAAATGTTATGTGCGAGGAAACATTCCTGCCATCCCTCCCCTTTTTCCATATCAAATCTATCAGCAAATCCTGTTGCCTTTTTCTCTAACCCATTTCCTGACACCTTCCATTGCTCTTCCTCTTCCCTCCATCTCCCTGGACCAAGCTGCTGCCCTTGAGCCAATGAGCATGGCTCTGTTCCAATAAAACTTTATTTACAAAAAAACCAGTGGAGGGGACAGGTGGGGCCCTAAGGCCATAGTTCTCCTGGGCCAGACTATCAGGAAACCTCTGGAACAGGTGGTCTATAATTGTTTATGCAACTGCAAGCATGTTAAAACTAATCTGAAGAGAGGGCTTGTCCAGCTAAGACTTACGTGTTCAAGTAGAAGGCAAACGCGGGCTCAGAAATGACTTCTTGTAGC
Organism: Giraffa tippelskirchi; assembly: GCF_054371585.1. Lineage (NCBI taxonomy): Eukaryota > Metazoa > Chordata > Mammalia > Artiodactyla > Giraffidae > Giraffa > Giraffa tippelskirchi. The sequence goes on along the minus strand of NC_137284.1, from coordinate 11,083,335 downwards.
ATCGGGTTGTCAAAGATAGGGATGACCCCGAAGGTGGCGAGGCTGGGGTAGCCCAAACCCAGGATTCCCTCAAAAGGTACAAATGGCAGCATCCCACTAATCTGCTTCTGGCTCAGGCCAAAAGTCTGGTTCATGACGACAAGGTCCCCGATCTGTGGGAGAGGAGAGTGTTTCCACATAAAGGATTGGGAAGTGGGGCTGGGGAGGAGATGCCATTAGCACTGCAGAGAAGAACTGAGGCCTGGCTGTGTCTTGGGTTGCTCTCAGATGGTTGGACCAAGCTGGGACAGGAACTCGGTTTCCATTGGTGTGAGGATGTGGATTTTAACAACACCTGCTTCTCCCACAAACACCATCTGAGTGAGTCAAATTGGCCTCATGCCTTCTGTGCAGGTGGGGCAACCAAGACTCAGGACAGGACCAAATGGTTCCCACCTGAGGACAAAATGGGTAGAGAGCAGGGTAGTCTTCACTTCGGCATCACTGTGATCTGATAACAGAAATGTACTGAATTCATTGCAATGCATCATGGATTCTGCATCTGCCCAGGAAGACGTAAGCCCGTTATACAAGGTCACTGGCTAGGTTTTTATGAAAACTCTGCTTGGAAAATGGGCTTTGGGGGATGTGCGTGTATGTGTATATGTGTGAGTAAGAGAGAGCAAGATAGAGAGGGAAAATACTCAGGCACTTTGGTGGAAGTGGGCCATAGTTTTTATTTGATTCTCAAAGGCCCCCTAGAGTGAGAACCCTAACAGGCTCCTCCAATATGTGTGCCCACCTGCTTTCTCTGCCTGGATACCTGAAGCCCTCGGCTGCCCCTAGGGGCTCCAGATCAGTTTTATCCTCTCCCCAAATATCCGACACATGCTTGAGTCCTGACTGGCCAGCCCAGCTCCACCGCCTACCACATGGGTGAACTTTGTAAGGCCCTTGCTTTCTGCACCTCAGTTCCCCTACCTGTATCATGAAGATAATCAAAGTACCTGCTGCATGGGGTTGTTGCAGGGTTAAATAACTATTACCATGAAAGTGCCCCGCACATTCTGAGAAGATAAAAGTGGGTGATTTTCCCCCATCTCTCCCTGCTCCCAGCAAAATAAACCTTGAGCTTCTCATGGGCAAAGGAGCTGCAAGTCCACACCCCAAGCCACTCTCTGAGTTAGCCACTCTGGGAGATTCTGTAAGCAAGGATGCTCTCTCCCCATGGACAGGGTCATTTGGGATGGGCCTCAAATATCTAAGGGACTTTGGGGAGGACAGGCCCTGTCATCTGGTCTCCATCTGTTTTATAAGCAGTGGTTGCTCCCAAGGCCAGTCCTGACTCTGCTTCTGTTTCCACGTTACCCAAACAATGTCACGGCCAAAAAACCCAGTGATCCTCCCGAGCTCAATGAAAAGGTCCATGGGACAGTCTGTGTTCTGGAAGGTGGTAGACCCATGAGGGTTGAAGAGTATGTGTTTACCTGCAGACACAAAAATTGAGGATCTGTCACATGCCAAGAACCAAGAAGGAAGTGAAAAGGGGAGTACCAGATGGGCAAGGGGAGGGTAATGGTACTCACTGCCTGGATCGCGGCAGTAGACAGAGGACACCCAGAGGTCAGAGGAGCTGGTGTCAAAGAGGACCCTGAACTATTTAGGGGGTGTTCCAATGCTGATATTTCCAATGTAGAACATCTACAAGGGCCAGGGAGGGGAGTTAGGGCAGGCCTGGCTGCAGTGTCCACCCCCGATTCTCAGACACTCTAACCCTCTGGGTGTTCCTTGTCTCCTGACACCATGTTTTCATGTTCCAAACACCCCACATCACAGCCTCTGCTCAGACTGGAGACTTCACTTGAGAAGCTCTCCAGTCTCCTCTTTGTATCCAGCATGAGCACCTCCTTCTCCAGGTGACCCTCCTAGGTCACCCCAGACCACTCATTCTAATCTCAGACCATGTCCAATCAACAGCATGCAGGTGGCCTTTTCATTTGATGTGTGTTTACTCTTTGCCTCTCTCTTTTGCATTCTTGAAGAAGAGATGACAGATATTTTTCGAATCAAAACCAGTAACTGTAGTGTTAGATTTTTATGGCGTCACATGCCATGTGGGCTCAGTAACTTTTTACTGCTGTCCTTCTTGGATCTACAGAAGCTGAACATCCTCTGCCTAGGGTTTCACACTTGACTGATCTTCTGATCAGCCATGATTGAGCCTTCATCTGTAACTCAATGGCTCACTTCATTCAGAAAACAAAACCTACTTAAACTAATATCTTTAGCACAGAACTGGGGGTTTAACTGTCACCTGGTCATTGCTGGGCCCAGTCACCGCAGACCAAGAGTTGAGGATGAGACTGCCTTCTCTTCTGGGAATGGGGTCCCTGTTGCCCAGTGTTTCTGCCTCCTGCAGGAGCCCCAACCCCAACATCCTACCTGGTACCTCCAGATGATCCCCAGTGCTAGGCTAGAGCACCAGGGGGTGCTGGGGAGCACCATCCTCCCAACACACTCACATCCTTAAAGTTCCTCAGGGGATGCGTAGAGAATTTCTGGTCATTAGCAGAAATCTGGGACAGCCTGTAAGCGTGTTCTTCCAGGAAACTGTTCATCAAGTTTTTTCCCTTGAGAGTTGCTTGCATGGTGCTCATCTTCATTAGCAGGATTCTTTCACAGAGCAATGAGGAGGAGAAAACAAAGAGGAGGCAGCAGTCAGATGCCCATGTTATAGTATGACTGTCATACCCGGCATTGTAACGACACTGTGTATTTTTCAAGCATTTTATGAGTGTCATGTTATTATCAAGATGCCATGGAAAGACCATGGCAAAGACCTAGGTCTGAATACAGGTTCTGTCGTGTAATCTTGGGTAAGGCATATGACCATTAGGAGTCTCAGTTTCCTCACTGGTAAAAAGGTAAAATGTAATAATCCCCACCACACCCCCATGTAGAATGTTTTCTGTATTAACTGAAATTATATGATGGATATATCCATTATATAGATGGATATAATGTACTTGATATATAGGATGTCTCAACAGAGATGGTCATTAGCATTGTTGTGGCCATCCCAGTATATCTTTCTCAAAAAAAGCTCTTGAGAGGGAGGCAGAAGAGGGATCATTATCCTCTTTTTACAGGCTAGAAATCTGAAATTCAGGGAGTTTTTGACTTGGCTGTGATCACACTGCTTGTTGGAAGTAAAACAGCTTAGGAATAATCTTGCTGATCTTCCTTCCTCCAGGGTTCAAGCAGAAGAGAGGGTTGAGAGAAGACACCAGGAGATGGAGAACAAATTAAGGAAGTTAAGAGGCTAGAGAAGGAAGGAAGAGTCAAAATAGAAAAGAATAAAAGAAAAGAAAAAAATGCAGAGTTCTGCATGCACAGAGACATCCAAAGAGATACAGAGATAAGACAGAGAGATACAGAGATGAAGACAAAGACATATACATGCGCAAGAAAGCAGAGAGAAGACCAAGAAGCAAATGTAGGAGAAATGTTATTACACAGGACCACACTTACAGTTGCACAGGTTGTCCACTGAACAATTCCAAGGAGTGCCATTTTCACATAGGTCATGATGTGACTGAACCCTTCTAGTTGTGAAACCCTGCAGGCTTACCCCAAAACCCTTGGGCCCCACGGTGCCCATGGCAAGGTACTCATCAATAAGTGAGAATTTAACTTTAAGACTGCGAGGGAATTTGTAGAAGGTCAGTTTGTGTGTGTGTGTGTGTGTGTTAGCTGCTCATTTGTGTCCAATTCTTTGTGACCCCATGAACTATGTGTAGCCACCAGGCTCTTCTGTCCATGGGATTCTCCAGGCAAGAATACTGGAGTGGGTTTCCATTCCCTTCTCCAGGGGATCTTCCTAACCCAGAGATCGAACCCTGGTCTCCTGCATTGGCAAGGAGATTCTTTACCATCTGAGCCACCAGAAAAGCCCCAGAAAGTCAGTTTACTACCAGCCTATTTGCCAAAAATCAGAGGGTTAATTTAATGAATTTATCCATTTTTAAAACTTGTTTTAAAATCTTTGAAAATGATTATTTATTGGACACAAATGAGCAGCTAACACACACACACAAACTGACCTTCTACAAATTCACCTACAAAAATGTCTATTTCTCCTGTGCAATTTCTGTCTAAGGTATTGAAGTGTGTGCTATGACTTGATTTTGTAAGGAAAATTTATGTGTAAAAGCTGATAGATTTAGTGTTAAGAGTTATTAAGCTTGTGATTTTTTAAAGTGAAAAATCAGAGGTACTTCTAACCCTACTAAACTGTGTTTCCTACCTTAATAACTGAAGAGCATGCTGAATTTAACTAGAGATTAGGGAATATAAATCCATAATCCTACCCATACAATTCCAAGGACCCCCTGAAATCTAGTCACAGATCTAAGGTTACAATACCCTGGGAACTTTATGCTAAAATTCAAGACCACCTTGGTATCTATATCTTGGTCCCCTTGATAACCCATGTAGTAAACGGCCAACTATGTTGGACCTCCATGTTTCATAGCTCTTGGTAGGACATCATTTCTCAAATACTGAGCAATTTCTGGGGAAAACAGAGTCTTACAACGAACAGTACAGTTCTTGGAAATAAAAGGTCCTCAACTATAGCAAACATAGCAACATAAGAAACAGCGACTTCAAACAGGATTCTGTGAAGTTAAAAAAAAAAAAATTAAAAATTCTAGAAATCAGCCTTGAAGGGTAAGTCTAATTTCCTGAGAAACCTTGGTAAGGGGTATCCATGGAGTATTTGTGAAAGAAAGTCTCACAGCTGATGTAATATCCTAGCAATCTTATTAGGTTGGGTTCAGTCATTACATTTGAACACTAAAGTAAATTGCTCTTCTTCCCACTGATAGTTGGGAAAATGGATTATGCCAGATATACCTATGCAATTGGCTACTCACTTTATATTGTATAATAATTTTAATCTTCATGAAAGCCTTATCCATACATACACACTTTAAAACATCAAATAAACTCCAAAAATAGCTCAAGAAGTTCTCATCATATGTGAAACAGAACGCCAGTCCAGGTTCGGTGCATGAGACCAGTGCTCAGGGCTGGGGCAATGGGATGACCCAGAGGGATGGGATGGGGAGGGAGGTGGGAGGGGGGTTTAGGATGGGGAACACATGTAAACCCATGGCTGAGTCATGTCAGTGTATGGCAAAGCCACTACAGTATTGTAAAGTAATTAGCCTCCAACTAAAATAAATAAATTAATAATTAAAAAAAAAAAACTAAAAAAAAAAAAAAAAAATGAGACTGCCAGGGAAATAAAACAGAAAAGAAACAGAAAGGACTGTCAGGGATTGAGTTCATTCCCTTCTAACCCCGATGAGTGGAAGAGAAAGACAAGAAAAATCCAAGGGAGAGAGATGATGCCACGCGCAATCCCTGTACTTACATGACTATGCACTCCGAGAAGGCCACCAGCCCAAGGATCCCAAGCCGCTTCATGCTTCCTTCTTGGATCCAAACACTCAGAAAAGAGCAGGTTCTAAACAGGCAGTGGTGGTGATGATCACCTAGTTTTATACACTCTAACCTGTTGGAAGAGTCTCTATATGATAAGAAAACATAACCCTTGATAAAATCTTTACCTCCCTCAGTGTCTGTTAATTATGGACTTGGAACATTCTCAGAATACAAGGTTTTCCACTGTAATCTCTTCCTACGTGCTGGACTGAAAAACCAAATTGAGCTGCATAGACTAACTAGAAATGTGGAGACTCTTGCTACCTGGAGACAAAAAAAAAAAAATGCCAAGAACTTGATAAAAATTAATTCTAGGGGCTGTGCTAGACATTCGTGATCTCATGTGGTCTTCCTAGCAACTTCATGAGATGAGATATGCATTTGGAGAGAAAATTGCAAGAGTGAAAGAGGCCATATGGCAAAGTGAAGACTTTTGGGGCAGCGCAATGACTTACAAGTGGCTTTAGGTAGTGGGGCACTGGCACAGATCAGGGACACATTTGATGTCAGTCTGTGTCAAAGTTCTAGCCTGGAGCAGTATTACAATTGCGCGGTTTCAGTATTGGAAGTAATGTGATGTTGGCATTCACAAATACTTTATATCATCCAACAAACATATATGAAGGCTGGGGTCTAGGTTCAGTTCAGTCAGTTCAGTTGCTCAGCCATGTCCGACTCTTTGCAACCCCACAGACTGCAGAACGCCTGGCTTTCCTGTCCATCACCAACTCCTGGCACTTGCTCAAACTCAGGTCCATCGAGTTGGTGATGTCATCCAACCATCTTATCCTCTGTCATCCCCTTCTTCTCCTGCCTTCAATCTTTCCCAGCATCAGGGTCTTTTCCAATGAGTCAAATCTTCCCGTCAGGTGGCCAAAGTATTGGAGCTTCAGCTTCAGCATCAGTCCTTCCAATGAATATTCAGGACTGATTTCCTTTAGGATGGATTGGTTGAATCTCCTAGCAGTCCAAGGGACTCTTAAGAGTCTTCTCCAACACCACAGTTCAAAAGCATCAATTCTTCGGCGCTCAGCTTTATGGTCCAACTCTCACATTCATACATGACCACTGGAAAAACCATAGCTTTAAATAGATGGAATTTTGTCAACAAAGTAATGTCTCTGCTTTTTAATATGCTGTCTAGGTTGGTCATAGCTTTTCTTCCAAGGAGCAAGCATCTTTTAATTTCATGGCTGCAACCACCATCTGCAGTGATTTTGGAGCCCCCCAAAATTGTCTGTCACTGTTTCCATTTTTTCCCCATCTATTTGCTGTAAAATGATGGAGCCGGATGCCATGATCTTAGTTTTTTGAATGTTGAGTTTTAAGCCAGCTTTTTCACTCTCCTCTTTCATTTTCTTCAAGAGGCTCTTTAGTTCTTCTTGCTTTCTGCCATATGGCTGGTGTCATCTGCATATCTGAGGTTATTGGCATTTCTCCCAGCAATCCTGATTTCAGTTTGTGCTTCATCCAGCCCAGCATTTCGCATGATGTACTCTGCATATAAGTTAAATAAGCAAGGTGACAATATGTATCTTTGACGTATTCCTTTCCCAATTTGGAATCAGTCCGTTGTTCCATGTCCAATTCTGTTAGAACTGGGGTCTAGGTTAGATGCTCAAAAGTCAAAGTCCAGTAAGACACCGTTGGCCCTTATCTTCAGGGCATTAGCAGTCTAGGGGAGTTCTCAAAAATGTATGACCCAGGAGGCAAGAGAAATGATGGAAGGGCTGGGTAGGCTTCCTGCACACAGGGCAGCTCAGACCCTACCACTTAGGGGGGCCTCTCCTCAGCTTCAACCAGAGGCTGCCATGCTGGGAAGCAGGCTAGCTGGCCAAGTTTCCAAAAGAAGTCAGAAGTCTGGATATTTACATAAATCCCCTGATTTTAAATTTTAGTAAGGATTACTAAATTGGTTTTTTTGTTTGTTTGTGTTTTTCGAAAACCATAGTGTGAGCCAAACTATTGGAGCCAAGCTCCAACATCCGTGTGATGGATTCATTCACCCTGCAGGCTGGGCAGGTTTTTATTCCTGGCTTAGAAGTAAGAATAGAGAGCAGACAGAGAGGGGATTCAATTCATGTGAGCTGACTGAAAAAGAGACTGAATGCATTTTAACTATGTTATTTTTCCATCCATTTGTGAAGAAAGATCACCAGGGCCATAGAAACCAACAAACTGATTGATGTTCATTGGCTGAGCATCTGATATAATTCCCCAATAGGATCAATGTCTTGAAACATCTTGGCTGCCAAACCAAACCTGCAAAGAAGTCATTTTGAAATGTCTTATCTATCAAAGAAGACAGTAAAGGCTTTTAGAGCTTCTTCTCAGCCTGAGATGAACAGGGTTACCTACTAAGCTGTTATTCAGCCAAAGTAAATAGAGAGGAGTTTCAAGGCTCCTTCCAGGACTCCCAGGGCCTGGGTGCTCCTGCATAAGATCCAGCCAAAACTGTCCCCTGGGTAGAACATCCGGAGACTTCATGGTCACCAGTTGTGTATAGATGGGGCATGGGGTCTTATCTTTCATTTTGCACATTGTTAAAATTCTGTTTTGGTGGTTCAATCCCTATGGAAAGTATTTGAAGCATCCTTTAGCTGTGCAATTTCATTTTTAGGGATATATCTCAAAGATACAGTGAAAAGAATGCCAGATGTACAAGCTGTTAGAGGCAACATGATTTGTAAATGCAAAAGATTAGAAGCCTATCTGAAGTGACCAAGTGACCAAGACAGGGGAGTCTTGAATAAGGCACAGGGCATCCAAACAACTGGAAATAATGCAGATGGAAAGAGGAGTGGAAGGGGAGGAGATCTTCAGTTTACCCTGTTTAGTTTTTAAAAAGAAGGACCAGAAGTCTACCTATAGTTGTTGCTCTTGTACACACACGTATATTTTCTTTTTAAAAAAATATTTATTTATTTACCTATTTGACTGCCTCTGGTCTGAGGTTTGGCATGTGGAATCTTCCTTGGGTCATGCAGGATCTTTTGTTGTGATGCACAGACTCTCCAGCTGTAGTGGACAGATTCAGTAGCTGTTCAGTGGCATGTGGAAACTTAATTCCCCAACTGGGGATCGAACCTGCATTCCTTGCTTTACAAGATCGATTCTTAACCAGTGTACCACCAGGGAAGTCCCAATATATGTCTAGGGCACCAACTCACCATTCTGGGCACTGAGAAAGGGAAATAATCATCAATATTTATGCTCTTTTTGTTTTCATGAGGCATATTTCACACAACTATGAGTATTTGATGAAAGTATGTTCTTTTAATTGAAGAATTCCAGGAATTAAATTCAGAAGGATTCTGAATTTAGAAATTCAGGAAAGCACTGTTTTGCAACAACATCATGAAACAATGGATCTAGGCAAAAATCATCACTGGATGATAACACTGTAAGATGAAAAGTCAAAGGGGAAGTTTATAATGGAACTATAAGTTTGGCAACATCAGAACCTGCAAATCAGTCTTTATCAAACAGCAACAGCTATCAAAGCAGGACAGCTAGATATCATGAGTGTCTTGAAGGAGTGCCATAAGAAATATATGAAACTGCGTGTGAAATATTCCAACAATAAATTTGGGACTCATTATCTAGATCTAACTAATTTTCAGGAAAGAACCAGTTTCTAGGAAATATATAAAGGAACAGAGAAGCCACAATCTCAACAGAATATTTGAGACAACCTTTAAAACAAATGATCCCACCTCCTCTCACTTTTTAAACAAATAGATGTGACAAAAAAGGTGGGTGAGGCTTATTTATTTAAAATCTTAAAAGACAGCATACAACATATGTGTATACGCTCTAGATCCTGATTTGAATAAGTAGACTGTTAAAATACGTGTTTTAGAGCATCAGGGAAATTTGAACTTTGGATATTAGATGTTAATTTTATTTGGAACAAAATAGCATTGAGGTTATATATGTATGTATATATTTTGACCTGATAGTCTCTCCCTTAAAATACTCTAGCAAAAATGAATAAACAGGCAAAAAACTTTAAATGAGGGTCTAGATGTTTTAAAAAAAAAAAAAAGCAGATTTGTACAGTTGTTATGATTTGAATTGTATCCATCCTTAAATGTAGATGTAGAATCCCAAACTCCCAATATGATGGTATTGCGAGGTATTGCCTTTGGGAGGTAACTTGCTGAGATGAGGTTTTGAAGGTGGGGTTTTACCTCTTCAGAGCAGCCCCCTGGAACTATCTGAGAGAGTGTCCCCCTGGCTTAAAGTCCTCAGAAAATCTGCTGAATACTATACAGTTCTCAACTTACAGGTTGTGCATTTTTTTTTCAGTCTACATTATCAAAGCATTGGCCTGGAGTAAACTGTGTCACTGCTATCCACCTTATGTGGTTGTAAACAAGCCACAGGGCCACAGTGAAGTTTGAGGAAGTGTGGAAGCATAATCCAGGGTGACTTTAGGACAAAGATTTCTATAGTGGGCCACAGCACTATAGAACCACAGGGCAATGCAGAAAAAGGAGAACCAAGATCGAGTCTAAGAGGAGGTGGGGGAAGCTCAAATATCATATTCAAAAGGTTGGGATTTATTCTGTGTGTGAAGGGGATCTCTGAGTAGGTGAGTGAGCTGTTAGTCTGTGGAGGATGGAGGAGAAAAAAGGGAAAGTAAGGCTAAAACATCACATGGGTACAAAAGATGAAAGATATTAAGAGGAGGGAGGTACATTTGGGGGAAAAAAAAAACAAACCTGAAACTGTAGAAACCAGGCCAAGGAAGGCTTTGGACACAGAGTGAAGGTCATGGCCACTAGCTCTCAACTCTCCATTTTGCTGGAAAGCAGGGTCATGGGCACGTAGATATTTTGGAGGGTTTTTTACACTGGAGAATTAAGACTTTTGTGGGAGCATAAGAAACTAACTCACAGTCTCTTAAAGCTTTTCATGAAAATAAATGTCTAGACTTATTCTATGGAAAATTTTCAGAGCATAACAAGGACAAAGTTTAAATGGGAGAAAGGCAAATTTCACTTTAAACTGATAGCAACTACTTCATTAACATTAGTTCAGTTCAGTTCGGTCGCTCAGTTTTGTCCAACTCTTTGCGATCCCATGGACTGCAGCAGGCCACGCCTCCCTGTCCATCGCCAGCTCCGAGTTTACTCAAACTCATGTCCATTGAGTCAATGATGCCATCCAACCATCTCATCCTCTGTCATCCCCTTCTCCCACCTTCAATCTTTCCCAGCGAGTCAGTTCTTCTCATCAGGTGGCCAAAGTATTGGAGTTTCGGCTTCAGCTTCAGTCCTTCCAATGAATATTCAGGACTGATTTCCTTTAGGATGGACGGGTTGGATCTCCTTGCAGTCCAAGGGACTCTCAAGATTCTTCTCCAATGCCACAGCTCAAAAGCATCACCATTGTCACTGACATCATTGTTATTCAAACTGCAGGCAGGAATATGTGTGATATTTGGAAATTTTAATTTACTAGCTGTGTGTCCTTGGGCAAGTTACTTACCCTATCTGCTCCTCATGTTCCCTATTTTTAAACAGGGAATAATAACCCAAGTACTCCATGAGTTAATATGTGTAGGGTGCTTCTATTCATGGTAAATGCTATATCCGTTTTATATAAAGTTGTCAAGTGAAAAAAAAAAAACAAATAATGTATGAGTTGTGAGTTAAGTTTTATTTAAGACAAACAATGACTATAGCCTGGGAGACAACCTCTCAGGTAGCTCTGAGGAACTTTGCTGAGGAGGTACGTGTCGGGGGGAGGTCAGTGGCTATGTGATCTGTTGAAGTGGGTACCTGCCGTCAAGCACACATTTTGGCAGAGGTTTGGTGTTTGTTATGAAGAATAGATGTCTAGATTAATGATTTTAGTGCTTTTCTAGATATGAGAAGAAGCAAGAAATAGGGTTCATAAAATCCTTTGAAAATATTTCTCTGAAGACTTGTTCTGTCAGTTTCTCCAGAGCACAGAGTGCTGCATTCCTGACCTCCACCCTGAATTCTTTGCAGGATGTGTTGGAAGTCAGTGACATCGGTGCCTAGTGACTCCATCCTGGTAGTGTCAGGTGGTGAGGAATAATGTGTAGTTGGCAAAGTTAATCAGGTGTTTTGGACTCAAATTCATGCCTGTTCCACCTGCTGTATGTGATCAGCTTGTCTGGGCCTTGGGAGCTGCCTTGGGATCGTGTCACGATGTGAGGGACCATCTGGTTCCATCTCTTGTTTTCAGATGAAGAATCAAGACCAAGAGAGCAGAAGGGACTTGGCCAAAGTTGCTGTAGACCAAGGGAATTTAGTGACAAGCTGGGGCCTGGAACTCAGGCAAGTTGGAGCTGGGGTGTCAGTCCCTCAGGAATTGTGTGATCACTGCGTGAGGCTCTCCAGCTGTGGAATGAATCCTTGTGGGCCTCCAAGCCTGAGCTGGGTGAGTGGAGGCTTTCTGACCTCCAGCTGCTCTGGGGGCTGCCTTGGCACTGCTGCCTGGAGGAGAGGCAGTTTGTTCCATCGGACATCTAGCTGGCCTGAGGGCTTGAGGAGTTTCATTTGACCTCCTGGAGTCTGATGCCAAGGTCAACGGGGATGAAAGTGTGAGGGGTTTCAATGTGACACCAAAAGGGACCCAAACTTGAGTTGGAGCGTGAGCTGAGAAGTTTAGAAACAATCATACCAGTCCTTGCATCTTCCTGATAACAGTGTGTCTGTGTGTATGTGTGTGTGTTTGGCAGTGGGGAGAGGAGCGGGGAATTAAATGCTATGGTGAAATGCTCTCCATTGGGCTGAAATGCATCCCACTCCAGGGAGCGGCCTGTCTGGGTTCATCAGAAATTCTTTCCTCAAAAGAAAAACAGATTCACAGACTTCAAAAACAAATTTATGGTTTCTAAAGGGGAAAAGTAGAGATCAGTTGAGAGTTTAGGATTAACCTCAATTGCCATTTCCTTCTCCAGGGGGTCTTCCCAACCCAGGAATCGATCCAGTGTCTCTTAGTTCTCCTGCAATGCAGGCGGGTTCTTTACCACTAGTGCCACCTGGGAAGCCCCAACATATACACACTACTAAATATAAAATGGGGCTTCCCCGGTGGCTTACACAGTAAAGAATTTGACTGCAATGCGGGAGACCCAGGTTCAATCCCTGGGTCAGGAAGATCCCCTTGAGAAGGAAATGGCCATCCACTTCAGTACTTTTGTCTGGGAAATCCCATGGACAGGAGCCTGACAGGAGCCTGACGGTCCATGGGGTCTCAAACAGTTGGACACAACTGAGCAAATAACACACACACACACACACACACACACACATATATATATATAATAAATAATCAACAAAGACCTACTGCATAGCGCAAGGGACTATGCTCAACCTATAAAGGAAAAGAATCTTTATGGATACAAGTATACGTACAACTGAATCACTTAACTGTATACCTGAAACTGAAAAAATGGTTGTAACTCAACTATACTCCAATATAAAATTAAAAATTAAAAAAAAAAGTCCTAGAAACCAGAAGGAGCTCTTTTTTTGTGGGATTCTGATATGATGCTGGAGAAGGCAAAGGGGGTGTAGAGCACTTTGATATTATCTAAGGTTGCAATTTCCAAGGCTTTGGTGTGCTTAGGCTTCTAGTATCACTTTTGATTTTTCTTTGGAGGATCTAACACAGGGGCCATAGATACCGGGTGGCCATTAGTTGAAGGCTGAGAGGTAGGCGCCGGTGGGAGTGTAGAAGCCCAGCTCCCCCACCTTGGGTTGGGGCACTTTTGAGGCACAACTTATGTTCCAGAGTTGCCTGTGGGAACAGGCTGCAGCTTCCCTCTCCAAGACTTGCATGAAATCACACCCAGGGTTGTGCTAAAATGACCAACTGTCCAGGGCTACCCAGGGTCTGGGGTGTTCTCAGTACACAGAACAGCCAGTTTAAAAACAAGAAAAGTCCAAAACAAACCAGGAAAACTGACCTCCTTAGGGAGAAGCTACCCAGCAGTGAAGACAGGTTGACTGCAGTCTTGAGACCTGAAAGCAACTCCTAAGAAGAAACCTTCCCCTAACCATCGTTACCCATCCCCCCATCCTGGACACACCGTGGGGCAGGGACTGTGACCGAGAGAATCAAGAAGCTGAGACCCAGGAGTGGGATGAGAATAAGGAGCAATAATTGAAGGGATTCCGTGTGATAACCTCAGAAAAAAGCTTACCTGTCCTTTAGAGTCCCGTGAACTAGCTCATGCTCCCCCGACTGGGGCCTCAGTGTCTAAGCCGGGTGAGGGGATGATGCTGGGAGACACCCTCCTCCAGGGCAGCCTGTGTCTCCCCCACCCCCATTCTGAGCATCTGCTGCCCCAGGGAACCTCCCTCCTCACTGTGTGGGTGGACCTATTATCGGTCACATGACAGGTACAGGTCTCTGGGTGTCTCTCATTCACTCATTCAACAAACATACACTGTGCATCCCCTGTGCTGGGCACTTGAGGGAGGCACTGAGGGTACAGACTGCCCTCACATCTAGTGAGGCAGAGGTACAGGAAATGACTCACACACACAGTGAATTATCATTTTGTAACATGCTAGACGTGAGGAAGTACCTACAGAGAGTGAGCAAGACAGGAGCCTGAGCTAGTCTGGGGTGAAGACTTCCCTGACAAAGTGACAATTAAGCTGGAACCTTCAAGATGAAGACAAAGTAGCTAGACAAAAGGCGGGGTCTTCTAGGAAGGACAGCTATCACGTGTCAAGGCCCTGAGGCACGAATAAGCCTTGTGCATTCAAGAACTGCAAGGAACTCAAGGAAGGAGATGTAACTAGAGCAAAGGAAGACAGAGTCAGGGCAAGAGCTGAAGGGCTGTTCTGGAGACAGTCAGGGAGGGGGCAGTCGTGGGGGCGACTTTAGGGTGACCCTGGTGCCCATTCGCTGAGATGTCTCTCAGCATCTCCATGAATGGGATGGTTATTGTTTGTTTCAGTGGATGTCAGGCCATTGTGAATATTGGGACCTCGTTGCTGCTCGGCCCAAGTAACTTGGTCACCAACATCCAGAGGTTCATTCATGCCTGGTCCTCCCAGGCTGTCAAGGTGAAGGGTCATGCCACAGGGTCACTCTGGGTCTCTCCACACACCAAGGGTCAGCTGGGCCAACCTCACCCTCTTTCTCTAACAGTTCTCAGTTTCATGTAACACCCCCAGGACCCTGCCTCCTGTCATCTTTAACATCCATGGCATCGACTACCCTGTGCCCACTCAAGCCTGCTTCCAGGAGGTAAGAGGCCAACTCTGGGGTGTGTGTGTGTTTGTGTGTGTGTGCTCAGTCATGTCTGACTCTTTGTGACCCCATGGCCTGTAGCCCGTCAGACTCCTCTGTCCATGGGATTTTCCAGGCAAGAATACCGGAGTAGATGGCCATTTCCTCCTCCAGGTAATCTTCCCAACCCAGTGTCTCCTGGGTTTCCTGCATTAGGAGGTGGATTCTTTACCAATGCGCCACCTACCTGGTTCTCAGATCTGGGACTTGCAGGAACCCTTGGGCTGCTGCTGGGAGGAGGGCGCCCTCTGCAGGCCATGTCATCCCATTGCAGATGCTGCTGAGCCCCTGTGGCTGGGCCAGTGCCTCCCACAAAACCAACCACTTGAGAGTAAAGGGCCTTCTGGGACATCCATCCTCCTGAAATAAATGTGGAGACACCACCCCGTGCTGGCATGGTGGGAGTGACAGGAGAGGGTAACACTAAGGGCCTCAGCCCTCACAGAGCTTCAGTTCAACCAGAGCCCCCAGATGGATGAAAATGAAAAGCCATTTCTAGCAATCCCTGAAAAACGCCAAGTGACAAGGGGTATGGCTGGAGAGAGTCCCAGTGTGCTGCCCACCCTAAAGATTAGCAGTCTCCCTTCCCAACTCTAAAGTGTCTATGGCAAAACAAATGCAATATTGTAAAGTTAAAAAATAGATAAATAAACTAATTTAAAATTAAAAAAAGAAAAGAAAAAGGAGAAGGGACTGCTCTAAACTAAAAGAGACTGAAGAGACAATTAACTGCCACATGTGATTCTTTGATTGAATCCTTGTTCAAAAGAAAAAAGCAACAAAGCGTATTCTTGGGACAACTAGAAACATATCAGTATAGATTGGATACTAGATGGTGGTGTGAAACTACTGTTACTGGTTTAAGGAATGATATGCAGGTATCTAGGAGAAAGTCTTCTTCATAGGAGATGCATGCTGAAGTCTTTGGGGGTAAAGTGCCTTGATGTCTGCTTCTTACTTTCAAATGGTTCAAAAGAAAAAAATGTATATGTAGATGATTGATGGAAATAAAGCAAAACTTTAGGATGCTAACAATTATTAAAAAAAAAAAAAGTGTCCAGGTTCGAATGATGAATTGCTTCAACTTCCCCTTGCTAAGCCCCAGTGCCCCCTCTGTGATTTGGGGTATCCGGCCCCTCTGTGGGGAAGTTGGATGCTAAGGTGAATCAAGGGTGCACAGTGACTACACAGCCCTGGCACAGGGTGGAGGCTTCATGTCAGCTCCCTGTGGGAGTTCAGAGCAGGCTGATAGGCTCAAAGAAGGCTTTGAGGAAAAGAGAAAACGTCAGTAATTCTAAACCCCCAGACTCATGGAGGCCTGCATGGGTCGAGGCAAATCTATACTGGATTTCATGCAAATGGCACCCCTGGGGGCTGTGCAAAGGGGCGCCGGGGTCAGATTAGGGGTGATGAGGGCTACAGACCGGAGGAGAATCAGGGTAAATTGCCGAACCCAGCCAGAAGTGGCCAGGGAGGGTTATTGCAGGTTCAAGAAGTTTTCCTAGAGGGCCTGGGCATGGTAGAAAGAATGGGTTGTGGGCACTGCTATTTAAAATGAGTAATAAACGACGATCTACTGTGTAGCAATGGGCACTCTGTTCAATGTTATATGGCATCCTGGATGGGAGGGGGATTTGGGGAGAGAATGGATACACGTGTAGGTATGGCTGAGTCCCTTCGCTGTCCACCTGAAACTATCACAATATTGTTAATCAGCTATACTCCAATAAAAAATTAAATTTACAAAAAGAGCAGGTTGTGGGGAAGGGGGAGAACAGGCCTTCTCTGCAGAGAAAACAGCAAGCAGGCGTCAGAAGGAAAGAAACAGCAGAGTGTGAGGGGAACTACCAACCATTCTTGCTCTTCTTAAAAAAATTTTAGGTGGAGGCTACTGTGTGTAAGCAATGGGGCCAGCTGGTGGCTGTGGTGTCTAGCTGCTTTGAAAGATAAGCCACTGGTCAGGGAATGTTTCCACTGGTTGTTTGAGAATCCCAGGGCCAGCCCCTGCCTCTCATGCACACAGAGTTTGAATTCTTTCTAGAGGTCAGGCAGACCCAGGGCTGGTGTAGCTGTGAGTTTAAGTTTTAAGGTCTCGTTTCCTGCCCAAATCAAATGTTCAGAATCTGTACCTTTCAAAGCATGGTATAATGGCTTTGCAATTAGCCCAAAGTTTGGTATCCATAGCAACAAAATCCAGGCTTCCCGAGGAAACTTCAGAGTTGTTAGAGGCTTTTTGGAATATCCAAGTTACAGATAGTCTGCTTTCATTTGGCTAACAAGCTCTGGATCTCTTTTTGTAACTGGAATCCTAAGTAAGTCACTTGTCATTGGCAGATTTGAGCTTTTTTTTACAAGAAAAACTTCGTAGCTGCACCAGGCCAGGTGATCAAACGCTGTGATAGTGTTAGACAAGCAGTGCTCTAAATCCGAGTTTACTATTAACAAATCATCCACATATTTAAGGAAGACTTCTTGGTTTAAATGTATTCCCTGTAAGTCTTTGGCTAGAATTTCATTGAAAATAGTTTGTTGTTGTCTGATGTTATGCTAATAATCACAGTAAATATAAGCAGTCTAAACATCACAATTAAAAGGCAGAAATTGTAAAACTGGATTTTACAAAATGCAAAACTCATCTCCATGCTGTCTATAAGAAATCCACTTTAAATATACAGACACAAATATTTTAGAAATAAAAGTATGTAAGACACGTGTACCCCAATGTTCATCGCAGCACTGTTTACAATAGCCAGGACATGGAAGCAACCTAGATGTCCATCAGCAGACGAATGGATAAGGAAGCTGTGGTACATATACACAATGGAATATTACTCAGCCATTAAAAAGAATACATTTGAATCAGTTCTATTGAGATGGATGAAACTGGAGCCCATTATACAGAGTGAAGTAAGCCAGAAAGAAAAACACCAATACAGTATACTAATGCATACATATGGAATTTGAAAGACGGTAACGATAACCCTATATGTGAGACAGAATAAGAGACACAGATGCATAGAATAGTCTTATGGACTCTGAGGGAGAAGGTGAGGGTGGGACGTTCTGGGAGAATAGCATTGAACCATGTATATTATCATATGTGAAACAGAACACCATTCCAGGTTCGATGCATGAGACAAATGCTCAGGGCTGGGGCAATGGGATGACCCAGAGGGATGGGATGGGGAGGGAGGTGGGAGGGGGGTTCAGGATGGGGAACACATGTAAACCCATGGCTGATTCATGTCAATGTATGGCAAAAACTACTACAATATTGTAAAGTAATTAGCCCCCAACTAAAATAAATAAATTTATTAAAAAAATTTTTTTAAATTAAAAAAATATGTAAGAGATACACCACACTATTCTTTTAATCTCTATCCATTAACTTGATTATGGTAAAACATACATAAAATTTACCATTTCATGTGTACAATTCTGTGCAATTAAATACATTCATGCTATTATACAACCATCATAGCCAACTACCCCCAGAACTCTTTCATTGTCCCAGACTGAAACTTTGTACCCATCAAACATTAACCTCAATTCCTCCCTCCCCCCAGACCTTGACAGTCATCATTCTTCTTTCTGTCTCCATGAATTTAACTACTCCAGGAACCTTACATAATAAGAAGAATCTTGTGATGGAGTTGTTTCACTTAGCATTATTCCTTCAGATTTCATCCATGTTGTCAAATTTTTCCTTTCTTTGTAAAGCTGAATAATATTCTATGGTGTGCATGTATCACATTTAGTTTATAGATTCATCTATTGGTGGACATTTGGATTGCTTCTGCCTTCTGGTTTTTGTGAAGAATGCTGCCAATAACATTGGAGTACAGATATCTGTTTGAGTCTCTGCTTATACTTCTTTAGGATATATACCCAAAATTGGGATTGCTAGATCATATGACAATTCTCTATTTAATTTTTTGAGGAATTGCCATATTTTTTCCTCAGCAGCTGCACACTTTACATTCCTACCAACAATATAAAGAGGGGTTCCAATTTCTCCACATCTTTGTCAATATTTCAGGTGTCTTTTAACAATAGTTATTCTAGTGAGTATGAAGTGCTATCTTATTGTCATTTTGATTCACATTTCCCTAATGTCTAGTGATGTTGATTATCTTCATGTGCCTATTGGTCATTACAGAAATAAGGAAGGTGAGGAAGGTGAGAAAGTTGGGTCAAAATGTGAGGTAACAAAGACAAGATATTTAAGAGGCTAGGAAATGAGAGAGATATGGGACCTGAGTTGGAAAAGCAGTTTTCACAACAAGCTATGTGGTATGTGCCATCTCCAGTTCAGTGCTCAGGAGATCTCCAGTGAAGACTTCGGTTTTTGTTGTTTTTTGTTTTTTTCTCAGAACACAAGTCAGATCCATCTAGCCGCTTCTCAGTTCCAGTCTTTCCTCCTGGCTCCCACACAATGCCCAGCAGTTCGGTCTGATCAATTGAGAAAGTTTTGTTCTCTGAGCCTTCAACTAACTCGGTGTCTTGGGCCCTTGTATTAGAATCCTCCAAAGTTGAGTCAAAGGTGCCCACTAGAAGCCAAAGCACACCAAAGCCAGGAAAACACCACCTCAGAGAATGTCGAGATTTCTGCACCCACTCTGCCCCCTCCAGCATCATATCCGGAATCCTGCGAGTCTAAAGGGCCCTATGGGTCTCTAGAGGTAAACTTTCCTTTTTATTTAATTTTTATTTTATTTTGGAGTATAGTTGATTTACGATAGTGTATTAGTTTTAGCTGTATGGAAAAGTGATTCCCTTGTGCGATTTGTGTATCCATTCTTTTATAGATTCTTTTCCCATACAGGCTACTACAGAATCCTGAGGAGAGTTCACTGTGTTATACAGTAGTTCCTTGTATAGTCGAATGTATATGTGCATCCCAAACTCTCAATTTATCTCCCTCCCACATTTCCGCATTGGTAACCGTAAGATTGGAGAAGGCAATGGCACCCCACTCCAGTACTCTTGCCTGGAAAATCCCATGGCCGGAGGAGCCTGGTGGGCTGCAGTCCATGGGGTCGTGAAGAGTTGGACATGACTGAGCGACTTCACTTTCACTTTTCACTTTCATGCGTTGGAGAAGGAAATGGCAACCCGCTCCAGTATTCTTGCCTGGAGAATCCTAGGGATGGGGGAGCCTGTTGGGCTGCCATCTATGGGGTCGCACAGAGTCGGACACGACTGAAGCGACTTAGCAGCAGCAGCAGCAGCAACCATAAGATTGTTTGAAGACTTTGAATCTGTTTCTGTTTTTAGGAAAGAACCGGGATAAGCCACCAGCTGGAGGCAGGAGTACATTTCACCCCAATGGAGACCATTTCACCCTAGCATTTAATCCCCCTTACACGCACACACGCACACACACACACATATATGCAAACTGTGCTTTTAAGAGTAAGATGCAGAGACTGGTGGGATTGTTGATAAACTGCTCAGCCAAGACAGGCCAGGCTCAGTCTTTAGCTGGGTCCCTTTGGTGTCACACTGCAGTCCCTCACACTTTCATCCCTATTGACCATGGCATCAGCTGTCATAAGGCTCCAGGAAGTCAATAAAACTCTACAACCTTCGGGCCAGCTAGATGTCAGAAGGGAAAAAACAGGCTTGACTCCAAGCAGCGGTCCTGAGGCAGCCCCCAGAGCAGCTGGAGGTCAGATCTTCTTCACTCGCCCAGCTCAGGCCTGGAGGCCCACAAAGCTGCACCTTTATCCACAGCTGGATGCCCCTGCACAGCAATCACACAGCTGGCAAGAAGCTGATGCTCCACTCCAGCGTGCCTCACTTCCAATCCCTGAAATGTCACTAAGGGCTTCCCAGGTGGCGCTAGTTGTTAAGAACTCACCTGCCAATACAAGAGACATAAAAGAGATGGATTTGATCCCTGGGTCAGGAAGATCCTCTGGAGGAGAAAATCGTCACCAACTGCAGTATTCTTGCTTGGGAAATTCCATGGAAAGAGGAGCCTGGAGGGCTACAGTCCATGGGGTCACGAAGAGTCAGACTCGACTGAAGTGACTTAGCACAAGCATAAGCATAAAGGCCAACAACCTCATACCCCGGGGCCACTCTCCCCTTCTGAGATGGCCCTCAGTCGGTCTGAAGGGCGTTTCTCACTCTCCTTTGATCTACAGAGACTTTGGCCATGTCCCTTAGAATCTCCTGGTCTTGATTTCTCATCTGCAAAGCCAGAGTTGGACCGATTGTCTCTCAAACCAAGACATGACCTTGAGGCAGCCCCCAAGGCCCAGACAAGCTCCTCACATCCAGCGGGTGGAACAGGTAAGAATTTGTCCCTCACCATCGGGCACTGTAAAGATGGAGTCACCCAGTCACTGGCATCAGTGACTTTCAACACCACCTGTAAGGCATTCAGGGCAGAAATCAGGAATGAAGCTCTTAGTGCTCTGGGAAAACCGGAAGAAACACTTTCAAAAAAAGATTTTATGAGCCTGGTATCTTGTACCTTCTCACATCTACAAAACGGAGACATCTGTTCCTCACGACTAGCAGCAGGCCTCTGCCAAATGTGTACTTGACTGCATGCACCCCCTTCACCAAAAAAAGATATGCACTGGGCTCACACACACACACACAGTTCTTTGGCAAAGTTCCTCAGAGCTATGTGAGAGGCTGTCTCCAAGGCTATAGTCCTCATTTTGCCCCAAACAAAGCTTCACTCACAGCTCTCACATTGTGTTTTTTATTAATAATCGACAACTTTGAAAAAACTGATACAGCACTTACCATGAATAGTTGGTATTAGTTGGTAATACTTGGTATTCATTCAACACTTTAACTCATTTGGTTCTGTTATTATCCCCTATTAAAACATGGGGAACATGAGGCACCAACAGAGTAAATAAATTGTCCAAGAATCACACAGCTAGTAGGTGGCCAAACTGATTTGAACCCAAGTCATCTGGCTCCAGCACTGAGTTACTAAGTGCTATAATCTGCTCACTCTCATTTTATAATTCATATCATATACCTTCATATTTAGCTCAAGTTCAATATTCTCTCCCCTCCAGACCAGAGAGAATTTATATCCCCCTCTTTTCCCTCCTCCACAGACTCCTTTGATATTTCCAGACTGCTGCTGCTGCTACTGCTAAGTCGCTTCAGTCGTGTCCGACTCTGTGCAACACCATAGATGGCAGCCCACCAGGCCAGTCTATGTGGTGTCAAAAGGAAAATGAAGTATGGGGGTGTCTGTGCAGACATTATAGTGTCCCCATCATATACCAGTCCCCTCAGCTGCATGGGGACAGGCCAGTGCTCTCTGTGTCTGGTCAGGTCACGGAGGGATCCCTCCCAAGGCCCAGGAGGAGCAAGGGCCAGACCTAGGAGATCGCACCATTTCCTATGAAGGCGACATGCTCAGCCATCAGATTATGGTACCCACCGATGTCCAGTCAGAAGTTCTGCCCCTTCCTACAGACCTCACAGGAGGGGAACCAGCCTCAGTGTGGACCACCCGTCTTTCCCCAGAGAGAGCTTCTGCCTCCTTTCCAACCAGGCACTTATTCCTTTGCCTACCTTTTCTTTCAACTTCATTTAACTGCCTACAAAATACAAGGAAGGGTGGGAGCTGGGTACCACCCACTTCTAGCCAAGTGTATTACCTTTTCATTCCTTCTTCCCTAGGAACTGAGAACAAGAAGGAAATCTCCATTTTTAAATATCACCCATACCTCAGTCAGACAAGGTGCTTCGCAAACAGTTTGAATAACAATGGTAAGTTAACAACAGAAGTTGTTATCAAGTTAAAGTTAAATCTGACTTCCTCCCATTTAACCTCATGATGAAGGTGAAAGAGGAGAGTGAAAAAGCTGGCTTAAAACTCAACATTCAAAAAACTAAGATCATCACTTCATGGCAAATAGATGGGGAAAAAAGTGGAAACGGTGGCATATTTTATTTTCATGGGCCCCAAAATCAATGTGGATGGTGATTGCAGTCACAAAATTAAAAGACACCTGCTCTTTGGAAGGAAAACTATGACAAACTTAGGCAACATATTAAAAGCAGAGATTGCTTTCTCAATAAAGATCTGTATAGTCAAAGCTATGGTTTTTCCAGTAGTCATGTACGGATATGAGAATTGGACTATAAAGAAGGCTAAGCATGAAAGAATTGATGGTTTCAAGCTGTGGTGCTGGAGAAGACTCTTGAGAGTCCCTTAGACTGCAAGGAGATCAAACCAGTCAATCCTGAAGGAAATCAGTCCTGAATATTTATTGGAAGGACTGATGCTAAAGCTAAAGCTCCAATATTCTGGCCATCTGATGCGAAGAACTGACTGATTGGAAAAGATCCTGATGCTGGGAAAGATTGAAAGCAGGAGGAGAAGGATGACAAAGGATGAGATGGTTGGATGGCATCATCAACACAATGGACATAGTTTGAGCAAACTCTGAAAGATGGTGAAGGACAGGGAAGCCTCACATGCTACAGCCCACTGGGTCACAAAGAGTCCAACATAACTTAGTGACTAAACAACAAGTTGTCATTCTACTCTGAAAATTCACCATAGAGTAAATGTAAACCATTTTCTGTGAAATAGTTTTAGAGATTTTGAAGAAGGAATTCATAGGGCCTGGACTCCATCTTAGGCCTGTTCATGCTGATTATGCTCGGCCACCTCTCTAATGGACTCTGAACTCTGTGCTTAGTGCCTGTGGAAATGACAATAGAAGGATAAGACCCCCTCCGGACAGGTCATAGATTCTTATCTGTAACCTCAGGCTTATTGATTATTGACTGTTTGGAATGTAACCTCAGGCTTATTGATTATTGACTGTTTGAACACATAACACATGAATGATGGAGTTATTGTGATTGTATTTACCTTTCCTTTGTTTATGTAAGTCACAAGGAAGTTGGGTGGTGGGTTCAGACACGTATACATGGGGTATAAAAGATTTTCACAAATGCTGGTCGGGGTCCTTGGCTAAGAGGATACTCTGCCTTGGGCCCGCCGGTGTAATAAACTGCACTTCACTATCTGCATCATCCTTCTGAGTGAGCTTATTTCCCGGAACGCGTGGCTATAACATTTGGTGCATTGGCCGGGAATCTCCTCACTTTGAGGAGACAGGTCTCCTTTGAGGCCACCCCGAGGCTTTGGGGCTTGAATCTCCTAGAGGGGGGAAGGCGCCTCACCCCTCTGGAAGAACTTGGCCTTTCAATGCCCAGTTTCTTCGCTTTGGCAGGTAGTGAACGGCAGCAAGGGAACTGAGCGCTCAGGTGGGGAGGCACCCACCCGGTAGGGTGGAAGAGGGGGCCTGATCACCCCCCTGGGAGGGACCAGAAGGGAGACCCATAGGAAACTGGTTTAGGTTGGCGACAATAGCTACTCGGCACTCGGGTCGACGGCCATGCCAGGGATAAAGAAAGGGAACTTAGGGTTTAAGAAAGTCAGTTAGGAGGTGTGTCCACGCCGTCTTAGGGAACGTGCCGAACGGTCACCACAGGGTTTTAGAAAGGAGATACTGAATTCCGTGTGCTCGTATTCTGCCCTCCCCCAGGAGGTACCCATCTGCTGTGTGACCCATCATCTCCCCTACCAGTAGAAACAGGTAGATTGGCTTCTCGGGAAGGCCCTGAGACAGGGAAATCCAGAGGCAAGAAAATGGTTACAGGAGATGATCACCGAAGGCACTGCTAACCCAGAAAGGTGGATAGAGCAAGACTTCCCCACTGACAGACCTAATTGGGACTACAATACAGAGGAGGGAAAAATTCAGTTAGGCAGATACCGAACGGCGATTATACAAGGACTTAGAAAGGGAGCCCGAAAGCCGATGGACATGTCTAAACCGGCCGGAGTAGTTCGGAAGGGAAATGAGTCACCTTCTGAATTTTACAAGAGACTTTGTGAGGCCTATAGACTCTATACACCCATAGACCCAGAAGCTACAGGCTCCCAGATTGTTATCAATTCGGCATTTATCTCGCAAGCATGTCCTGACATAAAACGAAAGCTTCAAAAGACCGAGGGGGTTATATCCATGTCTAGCTCTCAGATGATTGAAATAGCGGATAAGGTTTTCCAGAATAGGGACACAGAAATAGAGAAGAAATACGAGAAAAAGTATAAAGACGAGCAGAGGAGAACAGATGAGAGGTTTGCAATGCTGGCTGCTGCGCTTAGAAGGTCTTTCAAAGACTTTTCCACCGCCAAGACAAAGAAACCCCCTCTGGCTTCGAGATCAGGACAGCCCTCCAACCAGTCCCCACGGAGACCACGGGCTCCATTACAGCCGAATCAATGTGCCCGATGCCGTGGGTTCGGTCATTGGAAGAATGAGTGCCCAGAAGGAAGAGGGAGAATAAACCCCTCCCGGTTGCAGAACTCACTAACATAGAGACTGAATAGGGATGCCGGGGCTCAAAGACATCAGGTCCCCGAGAGCCCATGGTAACTTTAAAAATTGGGGACCAAGATATTGACTTTATGGTGGACACCGGGGCGGAATTGTCCGTGGTAACTAAACCCGTGGTGCCAATGTCTAAAAGGACCGCCGCCGTAACTGGGGTTTCGGGAGAAGAAATGGTTAAGTCGTTTTGCCAGCCCAGGAAATGTCAGATGGGGGGTCACCAAGTGACTCATGAGTTCCTCTATATCCCTGAGTGCCCAGTACCCCTGCTAGGGAGAGACTTGCTCTCCAAGCTGGGAGCACAAGTGACTTTCTCTCCTGAAGAGAGGCCCACTTGTCGAGTGAGCACAGCAACCTACTTACTTTCCCTCTCTGTGCCCCCTCAAGATGAGTGGAGGCTACATGAGCCCCCTGGAAATAAACAAGACCAGGCAACAGGGTTGGAGAGAAGGCTAACTCAGCTGTTCCCTGAGGTCTGGGCCGAAGATAACCCTCCTGGGCCAGCCAGACACCAAGCCCCTGTAATAATAGAACTCAAACCTGGCGCCACCTCGGTAAGAAAGCATCAATACCCAATACCCTTAGAAGCCCGAATCGGGATTCTGCCTCACATTAATAGGCTAAAGCAAGCAGGCATCCTGGTGGAATGTCAATCGGCCTGGAACACACCCATCTTACCGGTAAAGAAGGAAGGAGGACAAGACTATAGGCCTGTACAGGATCTCAGACTGGTCAGTCAGGCCACTGTGACTCTGCACCTGACTGTCCCAAACCCCTATACCTTACTTAGCCTCCTCCCACCTAAGTCAAGGATCTATACTTGCTTGGACCTCAAAGATGCCTTTTTCTGTATACGCCTAGCACCTGCATCACAACCCATCTTTGCCTTTGAATGGGAGGACCCAACTGAAGGCAATAAGCAGCAGCTCACTTGGACCCGCCTCCTGCAAGATTCAAAAATGCTCCAACCATCTTTGGAGAAGCCTTGGCCTTGGACCTGGAAACTTTCCAGCCTGAAAGGTATGGATGTTGGCTCCTGCAGTATGTGGACGACCTGTTGCTGGCCGCTGAGACCTGGGAAGAATGCTGGGAAAGGACCCAAGCGCTCCTCCAACTGCTGGCAGAAGCGGGATACCGAGTGTCAAGGAAAAAGGCACAAATCTGCAAGGAGGAGGTAAGGTATTTGGGGTTTGTCTTAAGGGAAGGCACAAGATTGCTAGATCAATCTAGAAAAGAAGTAATTCTGAGGCTCCCCACGCCTAAGACTCGGCGACAAGTCAGGGAGTTCCTAGGGGCCACTGGATTCTGCAGGATGTGGATTCCAAGGTATTCTCAAATAGCCCAACCCCTATTTGAGCTCCTCACAGGGCCTGAAGAAAATCCAGTAAGTTGGACTGAGAAACAGCAAAAAGCTTTTGAGGAGCTAAGACTAGCAATCACCTCCGCCCCCACCTTGGGATTGCCAGACCTCACCAAACCATTCACCTTATATGTGACTGAGAAAGATAAAACAGCCATGGGGGTTTTGACTCAAACCTTGGGAACGTGGGACAGGCTGATAGCTTATCTTTCAAAACGACTTGATAATGTTGCCACCGGCTGGCCTAGCTGTCTGCGGGCAGTAGCCGCGGTCGCCTTACTGGTACGTGAAGCCACAAAATTAACTTTCGGCCAGGACCTGATCGTAAAGGTTCCACATGAAGTCAACACCCTCCTTCGAGGAGATCCCCACAAATGGCTATCCAATTCCCAGATTATTCAATACCAGGGACTGCTATGTGAAAACCCCAACCTCCATATCGAGCCTTGCCAGGGTTTAAACCCAGCAACGCTTCTCCCAACAGGAGAAGGTGGACCCACCCACGATTGCAAGGAAGTCTTAGAGGAGGTCTATCCTAGCCATCCAGACCTCCGAGACAGGCCAATTTCAAATCCTGACTGAACTCTGTATACTGATGGCACCAGCCTGGTAAAGCTAGGACAGTGAATGTCAGGCTATGCTGTAGTCACAGAGAGGACTGTTATCGAGGCCGGCTCTTTACCACAACACTGGTCAGCCCAACGAGCTGAATTATGGGCCTTAGTCCGGGCACTGCAATTGTCAAAGGGTAAGAAGGTGAACGTCTACACCGATTCCTGGTATGCTTTTGCTACGCTCCACATACCTGGGGTGCTATACTGGGAGAGAGGCCTTCTAACAGCCGATGGAAAGGACATTAAGAATAAGAAGGAGATCCTGACTCTGCTAGATGCTGTCTGGAGTCCCACAGAGGTAGCAGTCATGCACTGCCGTGGGCACCAGAAGGAAGACATCCCACAGGCTCGAGGGAATAGGCTGGCTGACGAGGCTGCCAGACGAGCAGCTGAGGACAGAAAGGAATCCGGGGAAATCCCCACGAGAACTTTTGTCCTAGCTGAGCTACCCGAGCTGGCCCTAGACTCCCCAACATACACTGAGGCTCAAAACCAACTAGCTGAAGCAGAGGCAGCCACCAAGGCAGAAAAGGGATGGTGGGAACTACCGGATGGGAAGCTACTAGTGCCTGAAAAGATGGCCCCCTCTCTGGTGAGCCAAGCTCATTACATGACTCACCTGGGACATGACAAATTAGAGGAATTGATCCAAAGGTATTTTCTGGTTCCTCACCTCTCCTCTTTATGTAGAGCAGAATCCCAAAATTGCAACGCCTACTCTCAGATTAATAACGCTCCAGGGTGCAGACCAAAACCTCCAGGTATCCAATTTAAAAGGTACTCTTCCTTTTGAACATCTGGAAGTGGGCTTCACTGAGATGAAACCATATCGCCATTTTCGCTACCTGTTGGTCCTGGTATGTACATTCTCGGGATGGGTGGAGGCCTTCCCCACCCAAACTGAGAGAGCATCAGAAGTAGCTCGGAGCCTGCTTAGGGAAATAGTTCCCCGAATTGGATTCCCCATCAGCATAGGATCAGATAACGGCCCAGCCTTCATATCAGATATGATACAATAAGTAAGTAAAGCCATGAGTATAAAATGGAAGTTACACACCGCCTACCGGCCTCAGGCTCCGGAATGGTAGAACGAACTAACCGGACACTAAAGGAGACACTTTCTAAATGGTTTATAGAAACTGACTGTTCCTGGGTAGATTTACTTCCCATGGCCTTGCTCAAGCTCAGGATGACCCCACGGTCCCACAGCTACTCTCCCTACGAAATTGTGTATGGGAGGCCTCCTCCCATAATAAGACAGGTAACAACTGATATACTTGAGGTAAGGGGAGACGGGATATCACAGCAGATGGAACAACTAGGTAAGGTAATTAATCAAATAACCAAGTTTGTGCAAGAAAGAATACCATTCCCCTTGGGGGAGCAGATGCATGAGTTTATACCAGGGGACCAGGTATGGGTGAAAGACTGGAAACATGACTCACTGGCCCCCCGATGGAAAGGTCCTTATACTGTTGTTTTAACCACCCCTACCGCAGTTAAAGTTTCAGGCATTGCCCCTTGGATCCATCACACCAGAGCGAAGAAGGCATACCACGCCGACCCGGAAGACGCCGAGTGGACCACCCAATAGGACCCCACCGACCCTCGGGAAACCAAGATCATTCTGAAGAGGAAGAAGAAAACGAGGTCCCAGACGAGCCCTCTCTAGGATAGAGCTGGGTAAACGACTCCTGCTACTTGGCCTCGCCAACGCAGTTCTGAACCTGACCACTCTTCCTGCACAGGACAACGTCTTCATCTCATGGGCACATTCCTACGCGGACTTCCACAACTCCTCCAACAGTTGGGTATGTGGGGCTATGCCCCTGTCAGTTATGGACGGACTCCCCTTGTGGGTGTCGCCACTTCGTTATGGAGACTTTATGCCACTGTGCTCCTTCTTGGAACAACAGAAGGGAACTTTCCTTTCTCTCACCAGTCATAACCTTTCTTCGCTCTCCTGGTGTAAGAAAAGGCCATCAATGGGCCAGGGACATGGGGTTACATTTAATATGAACGCTAGTCTTACGGAGGTAACAAGAGCTTATACCTCATATATGAAAAATAAAAAAGAGAAGGGCTCCCTTACAAAAGGGGGACAGGCCTCCCGGTACCTTGAGCAATACTACCAGGTCTGGGATGAATATTTCTGGATGACTCCTGAGAAAGGACAGTTGATTGTTCCCACTACTATTTGCTAGGAACAAAAAGAACACAAAGTTGGATTTGGAGACCGCCACCTAGACCCAAAAGAATTAAAATATATGGGTTATTTGTCTCCTGAACAATGTAAACAAATCATAGAAGTTACCTATCACCCCAATCAGTCGGTTCAGTGGCCCGGTTCCAACTGGAAATATAATCCTGGAATCCGTTGGGTAGCCCCCAACAGGACCCAGTGGCTCTGTGGGCTTAACTTATGGCCATGGTTACCAATTGGCTGGGTAGGGCGTTGCACACTGGGATTTACTTTCGCCCATGGCAGTATTAAGCCCAGCCTACATCAACCTCCAGTATACCTGCCCTATCTGCACCACAAGATCTGTGTTCCAATGGTATGACTATCTTGCTGCCTTGTTTGTACCCTCTGTAGGGACAACGGATATCATGATTAAGGTGGAGACCTTAACTAATTTCACTAAACAGGCCCTCTTAGACAGTACAAAAGCCATTCAAGCCTTGAACGAAGAACAAATTCAGATGAGGAGGGCAGTAATTCAAAATAGGATGGCATTAGACATACTCACGGAGAAGGCAATGGCACCCCACTCCAGTACTCTTGCCTGGAAAATCCCATGGACGGAGGAGCCTGGTAGGCTGCAGTCCACGGGGTCGCTAAGAGTCGGACACGACTGAGCGACTTCACTTTCACTTTTCACTGTCATGCATTGGAGAAGGCAATGGCAACCCACTCCGGTGTTCTTGCCTGGAGAATCCCAGGGACGGCAGAGCCTGCTGGGCTGCCATCTATGGGGTCGCACAGAGTCGGACACGACTGAGGTGACTTAGCAGCAGCAGCAGACATATTCACAGCAGCCCAGGGAGGGACTTGCGCCATAATTAAAGTCGAATGTTGTGTATACATCCCTGACCTGTCTAAAAATGTATCTACTGCCTTGGAAGATATGCAAAATCAAGTGAAAGCCATGTCTGATGAAAATATTCCCTTTTGGACTTTGGTCCTGTCCTGGGTAAAGGGAGATTGGTGGCAAACTATTGTTACTGTTGTCATAATAGTTCTAATCATCCTGCTTTGTGGGCCCTGCTTCTTACAATGTCTTGTGAACTTTGTAACCCAGAGGTTGATAGCCTTCTCTCATGTGGGTGGCCAGAGGGCTAATGTACAATATATCTCAATGAATGATGCTTGTTACGGAAACTAGGAGCATCAAGAGGGGGGAATGAAGAAGGAATTCACAGGGCCTGGACTCCATCTTGGCCTGTTCGTGCTGATTATGCCACCTCTCTAATGGACTCTGAACTCTGTGCTTAGTGCCTGTGGAAATGACAATAGAAGGATAAGACCCCCTCCGGACAGATCATAGATTCTTATCTGTAACCTCAGGCTTATTGATTATTGACTGTTTGGAATGTAACCTCAGGCTTATTGATTATTGACTGTTTGAACACATAACACGTGAATGATGGAGTTATTGTGATTGTATTTACCTTTCCTTTGTTTATGTAAGTCACAAGGAAGTTGGGTGGTGGGTTCAGACACGTATACATGGGGTATAAAAGATTTTCACAAATGCTGGTCAGGGTCCTTGGCTAAGAGGATACTCTGCCTTGGGCCCGCCGGTGTAATAAACTGCACTTCACTATCTGCATCATCCTTCTGAGTGAGCTTGTTTCCCGGAACGCGTGGCTATAACATATCAAATGAACATTGTTAAATTCATTGGTTTATTTCACCCTAGTATTTTTCTTTACCAATGGAAGGAAAATTAACATGATTAAAACACATTCAGTCTCTTCAATCAACCAACTGGAATCCTGTCTCGGGCCTCTTTCTGCTCCCACCTCTGATCCAGAAATAAAATCCTGTACAGCCTGAAGGCTGAATCCAGCCCACAGTTGCTGGAGATTTGACTCACACTATGTTTTGTGGGTTTTTTTTTAAGGAAAAAAAATGAAAGATTATTGCTAGCATTTAAAATCAGAGGACTGTACATGAATATCCAGACTTCTGACTTCTCTTTTAAACTGGCCAGTCAGCCTGCTTTCCAACATGACAGCTGCTGCTTGGAGTTGAGGAGAGGCTGCCACCCGTGGTAGGGCCTGTGCTGCCCTGTGTCCAGGATGTCTGCCCAGCCCTTCCATTGATTTCTCTTGCCTCCTGGACCACAAGTTTATGAGAACTGCCCTAGACTGCTAGATAGTTCTGAAGATAAGGACCACCTGTATCTTACATGACTTTGACTTTCCAGCGTCTTACCCAGACCCCAGCTCACGGGGCTCTCCTTATACATTTGTTGGCTGATATAAAGTATCTTGTGGATGCCTGCATCACATTTCTTCCAATACGGAAACTGTGCAGTTGTAATACAGCTCTAGTCTAGATCTTTGACACAGACTGGAATCAAAGGTGCCCCTGACCTGTGCCATCTGTCCCAATACCGAGAGTCATTCACATGTCACTGAGCTGCCCCTAAAGCTGTCACTTTCTCACATGACCTCCTTTTCTCCCAGCTATCTCCTCTCCAACTGAGGATATCAATGCACACCTCCTGAAGTTGCTAAGAAGATCATATCAGGTCACGAATATCTAGCATGGTTCCTAGCATGTACTTTTATCACGTTATCAGCAGTGTTTTGTCTCTTAAGTTGACAACAGTCTCCCCATTCTTACTTTGGTTTCTCAGCCAAGCCTCAAGGAAGAGATTACAGTAGAAAGCTCTGTATTCTGAGAATCTTCCAAGTCCAAACCTCACAGACACTGATGGAAGTAAATATTTTATGGAGAGGTTGGTATTCCTTATCAGATCCATTACTGGCCTAAAGGGGACAATTAGATCAGGTCAGGGCATACATAACTAGGAGCTCCTGGTCACCACTGCATGCTCAGGACCTGATCTTCCCTGAGTACTTGGAGCCAGGAAAGAAGCATGACGTGGCTTGGTCTCCTCGGGCTGGTGGCCCTCTCAGAGTGTGTAGTCATGTAAGTACATGGACTGTAAGTAGCATCATCTTTCTGTCTGGGTTTTTTTTCTTCTCGCCCTAATTCTTCCAATGATCGGGGTTTGAAGGGAATATAATCATTCCCTGACAGACTTAACAGTTCAAATCTCACTTATTGATAAGAAGCTTGCCATGGGCACTAGGAGCCTAAAGTTCTTGGGGTAGGCTTGCAGAATTGCACAACTCTGGGGGTGCAGTCACATCGTGACCTATATAAAAATGCACTATTGGAATTGCTCAGTGCACAGCCTATGCAACTGTAGATGTGGTCCTGTGGAATAGCATTTCTCTGGCATTTGCTTCTAGGTCTCTCTGCTCTCTTCACTTCTGTGTGTATGTGTCTGTGTCTTTATCTCTGTGTGTATCTCTTTAATCTCTCCATTTCTTTGGATGTCTCTCTGTGTGTGGAGAACTCTCTGGGTTTTATTTTGTCTATTCTGATTCTTCCTTACTTCTCTAGCCTCTTAATTTTCCTAATTTATTCCCCATCTCCTGGCTTCCTCTCTCACCCCTCTCTTCTGCTTGAGCCCTGGAGAAATATCAGGAGGGCTACTTCTAGGCTGTCTTACTAACAACCAGTGTGACCACAGCCAACTCACAGACTCCCTGCATTTCAAATTTCTCCCTTGTAAAAAGAGGATGATAATCTCCCTTCCACTTCCCTCCCTGAGCTTCTTTGAGAAAGATACGGTAGGATGGCAACAGCAATGGTAATGGCTGTCATTGTTGGGACTTCCTATATATCAGGTACATTATATCCATCATTTCGCCTAATCCCAAAACATTCTATATGGACGTGTGTTATTCACTCAGTCGTGTCAAACTCTTTGCGATCCCATGAAACCTAGCCCACTATTCCTCTGTCCATGGAATTTTCCAGGCAAGTATACTGGAGTGTGTTGTCATTCCCTTCCTCAAGGGATCTTCCCAACATGAGACTGAATCTTCATCTCCTGCATCTCCTGCATTGCAGGCAGATTACCAGCTGAGCCATCAGGGAAGCGGGGATTATTCCATTCCACCCTTTTAACCGATGGGGAAACCAAGGCTCCAAATGGTCATGTGGCTTACCCAAGATTACACAACAGAACCTCTATTCAACCTAGGTCTTTGCCATGGTATTTGCACAGCATTCTGATAATAATATGACACTTGTAAAAATGTTTGAAAAATATACACTGCCATTACAATATTAGATATGACAATCATACTGTAAAGCAGACATCTGACTGCTGCCCCTTCTTCTTTTTTCCCAATGTTTGGTGTAAGAGTCCCTCTAATGAAGATGAAGATCATGCAAGAAACTCCCAGGGAAAAAAACTTGCTAAAAAATTTGCTGGAGGCTTACAGCCTGTCCCAGAATTCCACTTCTGACAAGAAGTCTCACCCTCTGGAGAACCACAGGGATGTGTGTTGGGAGGATGGTGCTCCACAGTGCTCCCTGGTGGTGATCTGGACTAGCACTGGGGTTCATCTGTAGGTCTCAGGTGGGATGTTGGGATGGGGACTCCTGCAGGAGGCAGAAACACTGGGGAACAGGGACCCCATTCCAAGAGGAGGAGGCAGTCTCATCCTCAAATACTGGTCTGTGTTGACTGAGCCCAGCAATGACGGGGCGGCAGGTAAACATCCATTTCTGTGCCAAAGATATGTCATTAATTTGTGGGAGACTGTTACTTCTGAACTAAAGGACCCATTGAATTACAGATGAAGGGTGAGTCATGACTAATCAAAAGATAAAGCCAACTGCACATCAAGTGTGAAACCCTGGGCAGAGGAATTTCAGCCTCCGCAGACCCAAGAAGGACACCAGTAAAAAGTGACTGGGCCCCAAATGCATGCAACTCCATAAAAGTCTAACATTATGGTTATTGTTATTGATTTTTAACAGACAGGGGTGGTGGTCTCAACTCTTCTTCAAGAATACACTGGCCAGGCTGAGAGATAGGCAAAGAGTAAATACACATCAAATGAAAGGGCCACTTAGGTGGTGTTAACTGGACATGGTTTCGGTTTAGAGGAAGTGGCCCAGCCTAAGGGAGGTGCTTACCTGGGACTTGAACAGGAGACTAGAGATCTTCTTAAATGAACACACCAGTCTGAGCAGAGGCTGTGAGTGGGGTGGTTGGAAAGTGATTTCAGGAGACATGGGAAACCCAGCAGAAGACAGTACTCCAGGAATTGGTGGGGGGTGGATGGTGTCTGCCCTAACCACCAGCCCCTGGCCCCGGTAGGCTGCCTATGTTGGCAACATCACCATTGGAACACCACCTCAAGAGTTCCAGGTCATCTTTGACACTGGCTCATCTGACTTATGGGTGCCCTCAATCTACTGCCACCGACCTGAGTGCTGTGAGTACCCGCACCACCACCCCCGCCAGCCCATCTTGTACTCCTCCTCCCAACCTGTTCTCCACCTGGGCCACCTGGCAGACACTCATCTCTTCTGTCTGCAGATCCACACAACATCTTCAAACCTAACGAGTCCACCACCTTCATTCCATCAGAAAAGCTGTTCTACCGCCTCCACAGCACTGCGTGGATGATTGCAATCCTTGGCTATGACACTGTTCAGGTAACGAGGAAACAGATGCTGGGTCAGGACTGGCCTTGGGAGTGACCACTGCTTACACAACAGTTGCAGCACCAGCTGGCAGGGCCCGTCCGTCCCTAAGTCCCCTAGTAACTGACCGCCACCACTCAGGACCCTGTCCCTGGGGAGACAGCGCTCCTTCTGACACACCAACTCCCAGGATGGCTAACTCAGACAGTGGCCTGGGGTGTGGACTTGAAGCTCCTTGGTCCATGAGCAACTCTTTAGGTTCATTTTGCTGAGAACAGGGGTTGGGAGGGGGGAAGCACTCACTTTTATCTTCTCTGACTGTGCTGGGCACATTCATGGTAATAACTTGTTTACCCGGCAACAACTTCACACCGCAGGTGCTATCACTAGCTCCATGATTCAGGTAAGGGAACTGAGGTGCAGAGACTGAGGGCCTTGGGGAGATCACACGTGTGGTAAACGGTAGAGCTGGGCTGGCTTTTCAGGACTCAAGTAGGTGTGGGGTGTTTGGGGAGAGGATAAAACTGATCTGGGGCCCCTGGGGCAAAGCAGGGCCTCAGGTATCCAGGCAGGGAAAGCAGGGGGCCACACATGTGGGAGGGGCTTGATAAATGGGTCCTTACTCTAGGGAACCTTGAAAGTCTAATAAAAACTATGGCCTGCCTCCCCCAAAGTACCTGAATATTTTCCCTCTCTCTCACTGTCTCTGACACACACACACATATACAGGGGCATACATCTTCAAGAACCTGTTTTCCACACATGATTTTCATAAGAACCCTGCCAGTGACGTTGTATAATGGGCTTCTGTCTTCCCGGGCAGATGTAGAATCCACAGTGTGTTGCAGTGAGGTCAGTCCATTTCTGTCATCAGATCACAATGATGCCAAAGAGAAGGCTACCCTGCTCTCTACCCATTTTGTCCTCAGGTGGGAACCATTCAGTCCTGTCCCATGTCTTGGTTGCCCCACCTGTACAGAAGGCATGAGACCAATTTGACTTACTTAGATGGTGTTTGCAGGACAAGCAGGTGTTGTTTAGAATCCACAGCCCCACACAAATGGAACCAAAATTCCCTGCCCAACTTGGTCTAACCATCTGAGGTCCACCTAGGGCCCAGCCAGGCCTCAGGTCTTCTCTGCAGTGCTAATGGCATCTCTTCCCCAGCCAATTCCAGCCCCACTTCCCAGTCCTTCATGTGGGAACTCTCTCCTCTCTCACAGATCGGGAACCTTGTCACTGTGAACCAGGAATTTGGCCTGAGCAGGGATCAGTTCAGTGTACCCTTGGTACAAGTACCTTTTGATGGCATCCTGGGCTTGGGCTACCCCAAACTTGCCGTCCAAGGGACCATCCCCATCTTTGACAATCTGAAGAAGCAAGGAGTCATTTCTCAGTCTATCTTTGCCTTCTACTTAAGCAGGTAAGTCTGAGCTGGACAAACCCTCTCTCCAAATT
Source organism: Giraffa tippelskirchi (assembly GCF_054371585.1). Taxonomy (NCBI): domain Eukaryota; kingdom Metazoa; phylum Chordata; class Mammalia; order Artiodactyla; family Giraffidae; genus Giraffa; species Giraffa tippelskirchi. Next base: position 11,046,978 of record NC_137284.1, on the reverse strand, counting down.
AGCTGTAAGATGCCTTCAGTTGCATGAAAAATTATAGAACACCTGATCCAAAATTCTCCTGAGAGATGGTCTACCCCAGGAGAACCAAGGCCCCAGTGCCCCACCTGGCACCATCGCTGGGTTTTATCAATAAAGATTTATTGGAACACAACCATGCTCATGGGCTCAAGGGTAGCAGTTTAGTCCAGGGGAGCTGGAGGTAAGATGGAGAGCAATGGAAGTTGTCAGGTTATGAGGTGGAGGAAAAGGCAGCAGGATTTGCTGATGAATTTGAAATGGAAGGAAAGAGAGGGATGGTGGAAATCTTTCTTTCCTCACTAACATTTCAGCAGGAGCCCAGGACCAGCTACATAATTTGCAAGAGCCAGTGCAAAATGAAAGTGTGGGACCCCAAATGAAAATGTGGGATCCCAAATGAAAGTGTGGGACTCCTTGTTCAACAAGTCTTAGGAATTTCCAGACAGGGATAGCAGAGGTGGGGACCCTGCTGAGTGTGGGTCCCCATGGACAGCACAGGACACAGGCAGGTGAAGCCAACACAGGGTGAGCCTGAACCCATTCCCTTAGCACTCTGGGGCCTCAGGATTTCTCAAAATGACAGGATAGACAAGGGGGAAGCAAGCCTGCTCAAGCAACCTCTTCTGTGGTACTCATTAGATGGTGACCAACCTAGGTCAGGTACTCAATCCCTCTGTGTCTCAATTTCCCCATCTGTAAAATGGGGACCATGGTAAAACATCTGACAGTGGTAAAGCACAGTCTCCAGACAGTGTCTGTAGTTAATTTCTGTCAATGAGAGTCCCCCTCTTCTCTCATCAGTCAGAAGGTGGATGCAGCGTGGTGATGTTTGGTGCTGTGGACCGTGCCTACTACAAGGGAGAGCTCACCTGGGTACCACTTTCCCAACTAGGCTTCTGGCAGGTAGCCATGGACAGGTAAGCCTCTCCCTCCAAAGGCCACCCCAAGTGATGCTCCCACACATGCACATGGACACATGTAGACACATAAAAATGAACACACAGACATATAGTCACACGTACAGACATATGCTCCACCTACAAAGACACATAAAACACATACAGAGACAAATATAAATACACACATAAGCACATATAAAAACATTCACAGGCACAAAGATGCACACTCGAACACACAGAGAGAGACACATATAGACACACAAACATAGATACACACATCACTCATGGGTTCATAATCTCCCCAGGCCTCTGACCAGGGTCCTGAAAGGGTCTGGAGAGGCCTGTGCAGCTGTGGGAGGGCTGCACCCACTTCCCTTTGTGGTGAGGAGCACGTTTAGAGGACCCTACAGTATGGTGGATAGAGGATCAAGGAGAATTTGCTCAGCCTGAGCAGGGCTGTGTTAAGCTATCCAAATGACCAGGGCTACCAAAGACCTAGGGACTTCTCAGTACACAGAACTGTCACTTGTAGAACAAGGCCCATCCGGGACAAACTGGGAAAACTGGTCTTTTCAGGAAGATGATACCAGCAGTGGAGAGAGGTTGGCTGCAGTCCCAAGACCTGAAAGCAGCTCATAAAAAGAGATATCCCACCTAACCATAGCGACTCACCCCCGATCGTGGGCACACAGTGGGGCAGGGACTGTGACTGAGAGAATCAGGAAGCTGGGACCCAGGAGTGGCCTGAAGTCAAGGGGCAATGATTGATGAGATTCTGCGTGATACCCTCAGACAAAAGCTTGTCCTTCATAGTGTCCTGGGCTAGCTTGGGCATCACTGGGCCAGGAGCCTCAGTGTCCAAGCTGAGTGAAGGAGCAGTGCTGAAAGACACCCTCTCCCAGGGCAGCCTGTGTCTCCTGTACCCCCTCCCTGAGCATCTACTGCCCTGGAGATCTCCTTCTTCACTGTGTGGTTTGACCCATCATTGGTGAGACACCATATACAAGTCTGTGGTTGTTCCTCATTCATTTTTTTCATTCATTCATTCAAAAAATATACACTGTGCACCCACTGTGTGCTGGGCAGTGGAGGGAGGCACTGAGGATACAGCTTGCCCTCACATCTAGTAAGGCAGACATATATGAAACAACTCACACACATAGTGAATTACCACTTTTGTACACGCTAGACTTTGGGGAAGATTCTACAGAGCGTGAGCAAGACAGGAGCCTGATCTAGTCTAGGGTGAACACTTCCCTGACAAAGTGACAGTTAAGCAGGAATCTGGAAGATGATGAGGATGAATCAATTATACTAAGACCACAGAGGTCTTCTAGGAAGGGCGACAGAATAAGGCCAGGCCCCGAGTTGTGAAAGAGCCTGGTTCATTCAAGAACTAGAAGGAAGTCAAAGAAGGTGACGTGACCAGAGCAAAGGAAAGCAGAGTCAGGACAGGAGCTGAACCGATGTTCAGGAGGCAGTCAGGGAGGGGGCAGTCGTGGGAAAGACAGCATAATGACCCTGCTACCCAATTTGTCCCTCTCTCTTTCATCATCTCCATGAATGGGACAATTATTGCTTGTTCCGGTGGATGTCAGGCCATTTTGAATACCGGGACCTCCTTGCTGAATGGCCCAACTGACTGGTCAGTAACATCCGCTGGCACATCAAGGACACATCATTCTCGGATAACGAGGTGAAGGGTTAGACCACAAGGTCCCTCTTGGGCTCTCCACACACCAAGGATCAGCTGAGGCCAACCTCTCTTCCTCTTTCTCTAACAGTACTTGGTTTCATGTGACACCACCCACAACCTGCCTCCTCTCATCTTCACCATCAACAGCATCAACTACCCAGTGCCCGCTCAAGCTTACATCCTCAAGGTGAGAGGAAAAGCCTGAGGTGTGGTTCTCAGATCTGCATCTTGTAGGAACCCTCGGGGCTGCTGCTGGGAGGAGGGCGCCCTCTGCAGGCCATGTCACCCCATTGCTGATACTGCTGAGCCCCTGTGGCTGGGTCAGCGCCTCCCACAAAACCAACCACCTGAGAGTAAAGGGCAGTCTGGGACATCCATCCTCCTGAAATAAATGTGGGGACGCCACCCCGTGCTGGCGTGGTGGGAGTCACAAGGAGAGGGGAACACTTAGGGCCTCAGCCCTCACGAGCTTCAGTTCAGCCAGAGCCCTCAGGTGCATGAACACGGAAAGTCAGCTCTGGCACTCCCTGAAATAGACCGTGTGACAAGGTGGGGGGTGGGGAGGGTGACCGGGGACAGTCCCAGTGCGCTGTCCCACCATGGTGATTAGCAGCCTCTTTTCCTGCCTCAAAAGTGTCCAGACTGGGATGATAAATTACATGGTTAGCCAAGTTCTTAGCTGCAACTTTCCCTTGCTAAGCCCAGTTCCCCCTCTCTGAATTGGGCTACCAGACTCCTCAGTTGAGAGGTTGGATGCTAATATGAATAAAGGGTGTACAGTGACTGCACAGCCCCAGCACAGGGTGGAGGCTTCATGTCAGCTTCCTATGGGAGTTCAGAGCAGGTTGATGGGCTCAAAGAAGGCTTTGAGGAAGAGAGAAATTGCAGTAATTCTAAACTCCTAGCCTCATGGAGATGTGAGGAGACCTGCTTGGGTCAAGACAAATCTACACTGGATTCCATGCACCTGGCACCCCCAGGGGCTATGCAGAGAAGTGCTCGGGATAGACTAGGGGTGGTGAAGTCTACAGACCAAGGAAGCACCAGGGTAAGTTGCCCAACCTAGCCAGGAGTAGCCAGGGAGAAGGGTGAGCTTGAGTTCAGGAAGTTTTCCTAGAGGGCCTGAATGAGCTAGAAATAACAGGCTGTGGGCACTGGTATGTAAAACGAGTAGCCAACAATGACCTACTGTGTAACACGGGGAACTCTGCTCAATGTTATGTGACAACCTGAATGGGCGGGGACTTTGGGAGAGAACGGATACATGTATATGTGTGGCTGAGTTCCTTGGCTGTCCACCTGAAACTATCACAAAACTTTAATCGGATATACTACAATAAAAAAAATAGAGAACTTAAAAAAAAAAAAGAGCAGGTTGTGGGGAAGGGGAAGAAGAAAGGGCATTCTCTGCAGAGAAGACAAGGAGCAGAGGTCAGAAGGAGAGAAAGAGCAGAGTGTGAGGGGAACTACTGCCCATTCTTATTCCTTTTTTAAAATTTATTTAAGTATAGCTGATTTACAATGTGATATTCTGCTGTCCAGCAAACTGCCTCAGTTACACACACACACACACATATATATTCTCTTCCATATTCTTTTTCATTATGTTCTACCATGTGATATTGAATATAATTCCCCGTGCTATGCAGTAGCACATTATCTATCGTCTGTGTATTAGTTTACATCTGATAATCCCAAACCTTTCAACCTTCCCTTCTCCACTCCCCTTTCTCATGAAAACCACGCTGCTTGTTCTTCGACGGGCCTCCATTTCTGCACCTGCACACAACTACTGAGAAACTCACTTGATTTTTTACCAAAGGAGGGAGATAATTCCGAAAACCTGCCAGCTCAGGATATTGAGGGGGGTGGTAGGTAAGGTCACGGGCTGACTGCTACGCATTTCTGTCTCCCCCAGAAGTCTGAGAGCTCCTGCCTCGGTGGCTTTCAGGGGGGCACAGAGAGGACGCACGCCACGGAGGCCTGGATCCTGGGTGATAGCTTCCTCAGACTATATTTCTCAGTTTATGATCGAGAAAATAACAGGATCGGCCTGGCTCCCGCAGTGTAAATGCGGGCTGCTACAGGAATCAATCAGGCCCACTCCAAACACACACTCATGTGAGGGCACTGCCACCCAGGGGCTGCTGGTGAACTGTGTTTGGTGCTCTGCAAAGCCCTATTCTCAGTAAAGAATGAAGGGTTTCACCTCCATGGTGCTGATATGAATACATGCTTCTCTTTGTGTCACAGAGGTGCATCATAACTGGGTAGGATCTAGAGTTGGTCTGAACCACAAGTGAGAAGATCCCAACTCCAACTGGCTTCAAGGAAAGGGGAGACTTATTGGAAGGACCCTGGGGATCTGGGATGCAGGAACCAGAGCAGGTTCAAAGATCTCAATAACTGGACCCGAGAAATCAGAACCCATCATTTTACTCAATCTCTCCCTCACTCTTTCCCTTGTTCCTTCCTTGATTATCTTAGCCTGACTGCTTTCTTCCTTAAGGGTTCTACACTTAGTGAGCGAGTCTAAGCCTGCCACAGGCTTTATTTCTGTAAGGAAGATATATCTTTATATCTCTAAAGAAGCTCAAAAACATCAGGGTTTAGGAGGTCTCTGATTGGTCCACCCCAGATCATCTGTCCAGTCTTGGACCAACCATCCTGTCAGGGTATGGGGTCCTATGATTGGCTTTACTTAGTCACATGGCCCTGCCCCGCTTCCTTGACAATTTTATCCAGAACCACATGACTGGAGCTGGGGAGAGGCAGCCCCAAAGGAAGTGCCAGGGGAATGTTCTATGCCATGTGAAAATTTATGACAGCCCCACCAAGTCCACCACCTCTTCATTTAGAGGGATGGCAGATGGTATTAAAAATAGATTCTATTCTTCCCTATTCTCCTATTCTATTCTGTTCTTCCAGGATTGGCATTGGCTTCTGTTCCAGGGAGGTTGTGGGTGAGGTCCTTCAAGCTAAGATGTTTCCCTTTTGTATTCTCACAACAGTCACCAGCTCTCTGGCACCCACACCTGCTGTGTCCTTTCCAGTCCCACTTCTCAAATGATGGGCCCTGTGGATCCCTGGCCATCCCCCTCCTCCAGGGCCCAGCATGACCCTTCTTTGGCCTCCAATGCTGCTGGGGAGGATGCCATTCATGTAACAGGGGACCTAGGGTGCATAGAGCCTTCACCCTTTCTGAGCTTCCTCCAGGGTCAGTGCTACAAACCACTTCATTTGAGCTGCCATTGTTTGGCATTTATGGAGTGGAAGCATCACTTCTCACCAGGAGAGCCTAGGATGAAGCCCAGGCTGTAGAACGGCAGGTGTCAGAGGTGGAGGGAGACCCAGGTGAGAGAAGAAACAGGAAAGAATAATAGAGATGGAAAACACTCCCCCCAAGACAACGCATAGCATGGGCCTTTACTGAGACGAGACAAGCATCAGCAGAAGTGATGTCTCCCTCCCTTGCTTTCTCATCTTTCATTCAGTACAAATTTACCAAATACCAACTATATACTGGGTGCTGTGGAGGACCTCAGGTTTAGAGGGCTGGGTTAGGAACCCACCACCAAGTCATGGGAACAGATAGAGACCACATCAAGGGGCAGGGGCAGATGGAGAAAACAGACGTGTGGGTGGGAGGCCAGAGGAGTGAGGGGCTTCCTCTTCAGGGGGACGGGGAAAGTCTGGCACAGGGCCAGAGGAGGGGCACTGACTTCAGCCTTGCCACCCGACCCTGAAAGAGACCTCTAAACCCTGCAGTTACCGTCTGTGTGCAGATCGGCCTTATGCCCATGGTTATTTGTGCTGGACCCTTTTGAATGGCCCTGAATTATGATCAGTTTGAGGGGAGTGAAAGAGGACAGTGGCTGAGCTGATAAAGGGGGAAATATGAGAGCAGAATCGGTTGTTTTTGTTTTTTGACAGTAAATATCATGAAGTGAGCTAAACAGAGACTCAAGTAAACAGTTCCTCAAACACATTTTCTCAGTGATCTTCATGGAATCATAAGCGATGTTTCTGGTGGTGAGAAACCACCAATAAGAATAAGAATAATAGCTTAGGTTGTTTACACATGCTATCTCACTGTCTCCTCACAGTGAGAGGAGTGGAGAAACGAATTTCTCAGTTGCAGGTGTCCTGGAGCCCACCTTCTGTCACTGAGTCCTGGGTGGGGGCTGACAAAGCTGGAGAAGCACCAGCCAGAATCAACAGGCAGTTTCCAGGTGCAGACCCTGGGTCTTGCTAAGCCCCACTCCATGAGGAGGGGTCAAGAACTCTCTGGCTACGGGCTGTTGCTGCTTGCATTCTTGTCTTCAACTTTCCACCTTGATGAAATCAGCTCACATTTTGAACACTAGGAATCAATCTATTGGAATATAGTGAGGCCCAGAGGTGACTAGACTACCCTGGGTAGATGGAGGCCAGTGTGGTCCCCTTGGTTACCACTCCCAGAGGGGGAGGCTGCAGAATGTCCTGGTGGGGAGGGGCTGCTGGCGAGGGCTCAGCTCAGACAGCTCTCCAGATGTGATGTCAGTGGGATGAAAAATGCAAAGTATTGATGGCTTCTGGTCAATGAGGACCTATCCTGGGACTCTTCAGCTCAACAACAAATAGTTTCAACTGATAGCAGATTCTTTGCAAGGATAACCTTAAGAGGGGGGAAAAAAAACAAAGACGGAAAGCAAAAGGCTGCATTTTCTAAGCATGAGCATGCTCAGGTTAGGTGTGCAGCCCTAGAGATGGTTGGTGGTGCCCGTTGCCCCTTGATTCTGCATAGACAATTAGTGCCAGCTCTCCACCCACCCACCCACCCCCCAGGTGCTGAGCAGAAACACAAAATTTGAGGACCTGTGTCCTGGGTTTGCACTCTGGCTCCTCAGACCTTTAGCTGTATGACCTTAATCGAGTCCCTTAACCTCAGTTTCCTCATCTGGAAAATGGGTACCGTGATGATAATCCTACCATGGGGATCACATGTGTGCCTGGGGTGAGCAAGGGCCCCTGAGAGGGCTTTGCAAGCTCCTGAGTCTGAAACAAATGTGAATTATTCTGCCTCCTGGGGTAAAATCTAATGATTGCAGGCAATTCCTGACTCCTGAGAGGGTTAGTATTGAATCCGAGAAAATGACTGCTATTTCTGAACCGTAACAGGGAACTCTGACTGAGCCGGGACTTGTTTTCCTGGTTCCATGAGGAGCTAAAGCACTGACTCATATTACTCCCCTCCTCACCCTTACCAGCCGACCTTTCCTTGCCAACTACTTCAAACCTGAAATCACACAGTAAGGAGAGCTGTAAAAGCCCTTGGTTTCTTCTGAGGTTCCCCGTTTCTCTGCGGTGGCACGAGAAGTTGTTACCATGGTAAGCTGCACAGTTCAGTCTCCCCTTGTTGTATGGAACTGACCCAATTATGTTCTTCAGGTCAAAAACATTTGTAGTTGCCTTAAACACCTTTCTAAGGCTGTGCTTTACAAAGAAGCCTTTCTAAACTACTGCTCTTTGGTTTGGCACAAAGTCCTGCACCAGCAGACCCAGAGCCTCCACTTCCAGGTATATCTCCCTCCACTCCACCCTGGGCTACGGGCTCCCCCCAGCTCTCTGTCCTACCTATTCCCAGAACAAACAGCATGCTTCCTATCACCAGGCAAATCTTCCACATTATGAATATCAATAGGATGGGATCCTGCCCTCCGCGAGGTCCCAGCTCTACTGTCCGGCCTTTGCTCTTACCAGTCCCACCACCTGGCCTGGAATTTCTCCCTACACGTTCACCAGCTTGAAGATGTCTGTGATCTTTCATTGGTAGATATCTGGAAAGGGTTTCTTGCTCCTTCTCCCAAAGACTTCATCCAGGCCTCCCTTAGTGCTCTTACGTACCATGTAGCAGTTCCTACGTAGGAATCAGCGTGTTTGTCCAGTAAGACTTGGATTTCCCCAGGGGCCCAGGACACCTCTCACTCATGTCTGTACCTTCACATTGAGATCAATACCCAACATGCACAAGGTACTCGGTGAGTAATGACTGCAGGGGGACCTCCATGTTTTAGCAAACGTAAGCCAAAGAACGGAGGTTCATAACATTGTTCAGGAAGCAGTGACCAAAATCATCCCAAAGAAAAAGAAATGCAAGAAGGCAAAGTGGTTGTCTGACAAGGCTTTACAAATAGCTGACAAAAGAAGCGAAAATTAAGGGAGAAAGGGAAAGATATACCCGACTGAACACAGAGTTTCGGAGAATAGCAAGGGGAGATAAGAAAGGTTTATTAAGTGAACGATGCAAAGAAATGGAAGAAAACAATGAATGGGCAGATCTAGAAGTCTCTTCAAAAAATTGGAGATATCGAGGGAATATTTCATGCAAGAATGGGCATGATAAAGGACAGAAATGGTAAGGACCTAATAGAGGCAGAAGAGATTAAGAAAAGGTGGCAAAAATACACAGAAGGACTTTTTTTTAAAGTTTTTTATTGTAGTTCAGTCAGTCAGTCGTGTCCGACTCTTGGTGACCCCATCCACTACACCACGCCAGGCATCTCTGTCCTTCATTATCTCCTGGAGTTTCCTCAAATTCATGTCAATGCAGTCGGTGATGCCATCTAACCGTCTCATACTCTACCACCATCTTCTTTTGCCTTCAATCTGATGACCTGGATGTCTTCTTTGGAGAAATGCCTGTTTAGACCTTCTGTCCACTTTTTGAATGGGTTGTTCATTTTTCTTGTAATTATTCTCCAATTAAATAAATAAAAGAATTAAAAATATATATAGTTGTGTACATGATTATTTTAATAGTGTAGCTCTAGCTACATGAGCTCCTTGTATATTTTGGAGATTAATTCTTTGTCAGTTGGTTCGTCTGCTATTATTTTCTCCCATTCTGAGGGCTATCTTTTCATCTTGCTTTTCACACAACTATATATTTGACCAAGTGCTTCGAGTCACCTTGTCATCATTGTCATCAGAGGTTCAATCACACATTTGGTAATACAAGAAACAACAATCTTGTTAAATGGGCAATCCATAACTAACAAAGATAGCGGTGTTATTAAAATCATAAGTAATTAGTTGAAGTCTTCATTCCCTGGGCTGCGCGGGGTCACAGCTTTGGACAACATTCAAAGAAAATCTTTCCTTCCCAACTCCAGCTCTAGGGATGACTGTCACAGACCTGACAGTCAGGTAGAGCACCTTGGGTGCCCCAGTAGGAAATGGGACTCCTGGATAAGAGGTAGGCAGCCAAAAAAGAAGGTGGAAAAGGCCTCAGTCAGCCACAGTGTTACTGGGATACTGCTGAAGTGAAGGGAATGAGCTTGTGAAGTTTCCAGAGCTAAGAGTGGACATTCCCACAGTACCTGAACCCAGAAATTGCACAGCAAAAAAAGCACTGACTCCTCTCAGTGGCTGAAACCCTGAGGTGTAGAGTCAACTCTGCCACTATAGTAATACACACCACACACACACACACACACACACACACACACACACACACACACACACACACACACATACCATGCTCTCTGAACCCTGGAGGAACCAGGCATATTGGAGATACACAAACACCAATAATATTTGTACCCATCAGGCCTAGAACTAGGCATTGATCGGTGATACTGGGACAAGAATACAGGACAAGAACAGACCCAAGGTTGTAAAAACACATCCTTACTGCCCTGAGGAAAGGTCACAGCCCAGAGAGTTATAGACCAGAGTGTCCCTCAAGCCCCACTCTGCTATGGGACCCCCACTGGCAAGTCAAACCCCACTCTTACCCTTCTCTCCCCACCTGTACAAAAGGCAATTGGGCTCTAGGGTCACCAGAACTGTGACAAGCAAGACACTCAAATATAGAGGGTGAAAGGTGGTGGTGATGAGTGGAGTGGGCAGGTGGCCCAATCTCTGCTGGGAGCTCAGGCACTGTCTCCCTCCCCCAGCCCCACCAGGAGGGGCAGGGGCCTGGTCTTGGCCCTGATGGGAGTCACGTGCCCTTCTTACCCAAACACCAGCCTCAGCCAGGTGAGGCTGGCAGGAGGGGGTCGTGCCAGGAGTGATTCCCAGCACTGCCTCCATCCCAGTCCTTGCCATTACCCCTAGCCTCCAAAGCTGTCACCACAGCTGTCTCCAGTTAAGTCACAGCCTGAGCCCACAGTTCTGGGGACCACAACCACCATCATCCCGCCAGGATGTGACCCCCACTCCAACATGCAAGACCTCGGAGCTGGGACTCAGACCACTCATCTGAGGCAGATGGCATTAGGAAAGGGTGTTTCTCCGACCTTGTTTCCTCCTATTTTCTACTTCAGGCTCTTTTCAGCCTCCCCACCCACTGTGACTCTGTTCTCATATCACTAGCATCTCTGTCCCCATTCACCAGGCCTCACCCATCACAATGTCATTCCTATTCAGACTGACCCTGATACAGGCAAAAATGAGAGAGAAAGAGAAGGCAGCTCCTTACTCTTCTCTTGTGCATTCACTGCACATACCCTCACTGAATCCCTGTACTGTTAGGACCTGTGGATACAAAGTGAACACACCATCTACAGGTCCAAGGAAGTCACATTCTTGGTTGGGATTTTAGAGGACACAAGAGACCTCCCTACTCCAATACATCTCAGCCCTTCAGATGAACTTAATCAGGAAAAAAAAAAAAAAAGAATATTAAAGTAGAAATAGTCATCGTGTTTCTCCCCACTTCTAGAAAGTGTGGTTTAGCTCCTCAGTACAGGATCTTATTATGCTGATAGACTGGATGGGGAAGTGATGTGAACAGAAGGAAGGTGAGACAGGTAGGTCAGAATGTGAGGTAAAAAAGACAAGGTATTTAAGAAGCTGAAGTATTGAGAGAGATTCAGGGCCTGAGTTGGAAAAGCAGTTTTCAAAAGAAGTTAGCCAATGTGTTGTATATAATCCCCTATTCAGTGCTCAGGAGCTGTCCATTGAAGATTTTGTCTTTTGAGCGGGAGAGGGGAGGCGTGAGGAACACAAGTCAGATCCGTCTCGCTGTTTCTTATTCCTGGTCCTATTTCTTGGCTGCCACACTACGCTCAGCAGTTCGACCTAATTGGTTGAGAAAGGTTTTATTCTCTGAGGCTTCAACTTACCTGGTGTCCATGATTAGATCTTCCATAGACAAGTCAAATGTAACCCACCAGCCTCCTCTGTCCATGGGATTTCCCGGGCAAGAATACTGGAGTGGGTTGCATTTTCTCCTCCAGGGGATCTACCAGACCCAGGGATTAATTATATCTGGTTGTTCTGCATTGCAGTCAGAGTCTTCACCAACTGAGCCACCAAGAAAGCCCAACTATTGATAGAAGCAAAAGGACACCAATGTCAAGGAAAATGCAACCTCAGAAAGTGAAACGTCAGATAATGTCGAAGTGTTCTGTACCCACTCTGCCCTCTCCAGCGTCACATCAGGAATCCCACAAGGGGAAACAGCCCCTTCTGGTATCTAGAGGTAACCTTTGTTTAAATGTAGTTTTTATTTTATATTGGAGTATAGTTGATTTACAGTATTGTATTAGTTTCAGCTGTATGGGAAAGTGATTCCATTACACATATTCATGTATTCATTCTTTTATAGATTCTTTTCCCATACAGATTATTACCAAATATTGATTAGAGTTTCTTGTGCTATACAGTAGGTCCTAGTTGATTATATTATATATAGTCGGGTATACGGTAAAGAATCTGCCTGCAATACAGGAGATGCGGGTTCAATCCCTGGGTTGGAGAGATCCCCCAGAGAAGAGAATGGCCACCCACTCGAGTATTCTTGCCTGGAGAATTCCATGGACAGAGGAACCTGGTGGGCTACAGTCTATGGTGCTGCAGAGTTGGACATGACAGGTACTAATACACACACTTAGTCAGTTGTATACATTAATCCCATCCTCTCACTTTATCCCTCTTCCCCAGCCTTTCCACTATGGTAACCATAAGATTGTTTTTGAAGACTGAATCTGTTTCTGTTTTCAAGAAACCGTTTTTGATGAACAAGGATGAGCCACCAGCTAGAGGGAGGAGTACATTTCACCCAACGGAGAGCATTTCACCCTAGCATTTAATCCCCCTCCCTACACACACACACACACACACACACACACACACACACACACAATGCTTTTAATAGCAAGATGCAGGGTCTGGTGTGATTGTTGATAAACTGCTCGGCCAAGACAGGCCAGGCTCTCTCTCTCTGGTTTGGGTTCCCTTGGGAACAGCCCCTCACACTTCCATTACCACTGACCTTGGCAGTGGCTGTGATAAGGTTCCAGGAGGTTAAACAAATCTCCCCAAGCCCTGAGACCAGCTAGAAGTCAGAGGGAAAAATCTGTCTCTCCTCCAGGCATCAGTGCCAAGGCAGCCCCCAAAGAAACTGGCAGTCAGCCTCTGCTTGCCCTGCTCAGGCCTGGAGGCCCACAGCTGGGCAGCCCTGCACAGCAATCACACAGCTCAAGAGAGGCTAATTCACGACTCCAACTTGCCTGAGTTCCACTCCCTGATATGTCACTAAATTCCCTGGGCCTAGAGCAACCTTGGTCAAGTCCAGTCTGCTCTCTTGGCTTTCTGCTTTCTGGGCCTTGATTCCTCATCTACAAAGACAGAGATACAACCAGACGGGCACTCAAATCATGACAAAACCATGTTGCGGCTCCTAAGTCTTGAATAAGCTCCTCACATAAAGTAGGTGGAACATTATAAATTTGAATCCAAAAAACCTGATTAACTTTGCCAACTAACCATTGTCCCTCACCATCTGGTGCCACAAGGACGGAGTCACTAGCCACTGATGTCACTGACTTTCAACACACCCGGCAAGGATGTGAGGGTGGAGGTCAGGAAGGAGGCACTCAGTGCTCTGGGAAAATGAGTAGAAAAAGCCTTCAGAGAAATATTATCAAAGAAGATTTTATGAGCCCATTTTCTTGCATCTTCTCATATTTAGAAAATCATTAAAATCATTAGAGGAGACAGCTGCTCCCCGTATCAAGCAGCGGCTTTGCCAAAATGTGTGCTTGACTGAACCTCCCTCTTCACCAGGTCATGTATACACTGACCTTCCCCACACACGCCCCTCTTCAGTGAAGTTCCTCAGAGCTGTGTGAGAGGTTGTCTCACGGGCTACAGTCCTCACTGTGCCTCAAACAAAACTTAACTCACGACTCTCACATTGTGCCTTTTTTTTTTTGACAACTTTATATGAAGCTCATATAGCACTCATCATGCATCAAAGAACCCCACACATATTAACTCATTTAGTTCTGTTATTATCCCAGATTTAAGGATGGGAATGTGAGGTACAGACAGAGTAAGTAACTTGTCCAAGGACACACAGCTAGTAGATGGCCAAGCCGGGATTTGAACCCAGGCTGTCTGGCTCCAGTGCTGTGTTCTTAAGTGCTATGCTCTGTTTGCTCTCACTTTTTAAGGATGTCATGTACCTTTATCTATAACTCAAGTTCCATCTTGTCACTCTTCAGGCCAGAATATACCCCACTCCTCTCCCTCCTCCATAGAATCCTTGGAGATTTCTTGTGGTGCCAAAGAGAGAATGAAGGAGGTAGTATTTGAGCAGACACTATGGATCCCTGTCATATCCCAGCTCCCCCAGCCATATGGTGACATACCAGTGCCCTCTGTCTCTGGGCAGGTCATGGGGGTACCACTCCCAAGGACCAGGTAGAGCAAGGGGATCACACCACCAGCTCCTGAGAAGGCCATGTGCTCAGCAATCAGACTATCATACCCACCAACTTCCTGTCAGAAGTTCTGCCCATCCCTGCAGACACGACAGGAGAAGAATTTGCCTCAGCATGGACCACCCCTCCTTCCCTAGAAAGAGCATCCTACTGGTTTCCATCCCAGCAACCATCTCTTTGCATTTCTCCCCTTCTAAATTCATTTAAGTTTGCCTTTGAAATCCAAGCAAGGGTTGGAGCTGGGAGACTTCTTCAGTGTAGTTGTAGAACATCACAAAGCTCTTGACTCCCACCCTCTCCTAACCCAGATCTTTACTTTTCATTCCTTCTTCTCTAGGCTTTGAGAACAGGAAGGAAATGAAGATTTTTGAATATCACACGCATAGCCCAGTCTGTGCAAGGTGCTTGGAAACGGTTCAAAAAACAATGGTAATTTAACGATAGACGTTGTTATCAAATTAAAGTGAAATTTGCCTTCTTCTCATTTAACTGTTGTCCTCATTCTACTCTGAAAATTCATCATAGAGTAGTGCAGTCCTTTTTTTGTGAAAAACTTTTAGAGGTTTGAGGTTGGTTCTTATGCCCTTACCATCATCTTGATTTTCCAGTGTAAACAACCCTCCAACACTTCTGCCCACTCTCCCACTTCTGAAATAAGGATCAGAAGCTAAGGCTCATGACCTTCACTCAGTGTCCAAAGGATCTTCTCTGGCCCCTCTCTACAGTTTCTGGGTTCTCTTAACGTACTTCCTTCCTCTTTACATCTTTAATCTCTTGTATCCTTCTGCTTTAGTGTCACATTCCTTTATTCTCCCCCATTCTCACATTCAGCTACTCAAGATACCTACTGCCCACAGGATACATCCAACACCCTAGAACATGAGCTTGAACTACAAACCCCTCCACTCCACTCTGGGACCTGGTCTAGGTTCCCCTTTTCTACACTGTCCTGTATACACATCATTGGTGCTGTTGACCAAGTTTTCAAGTCTTCATCCCAAACTCATGCTGGCTTACACTTCCATCAGTTCAGTCACTCCGTCGTGTCCGACTCTTTGTGACCCCATGAATCGCAGCATGCCAGGCCTCCCTGTCCATCACCAACTCCCGGAGTTTACCCAAACCCACGTCCATCGAGTTAGTGATGCCATCCAACCATCTCATCCTCTGGCATCCCCTTCTCCTCCTGCCCCCAATCCTTCCCAGCATTAGGGTCTTTTCCAATGAGTCAACTCTTTGCATGAGGTGGCCAAAGTATTGGAGTTTCAGCTTCAACATCAGTCCTTCCAATGTACACCCAGGACTGATCTCCTTTAGGATGGACTGGTTGAATCTCCTTGCAGTCCAAGGGTCTCTCAAGAGTCTTCTCCAACACCGCAGTTCAAAAGCATCAATTCTTCGGCGCTCAGCTTTCTTCATCGTCCAAATCTCACATTCATCTACACTTCCATACTCCCTCAAAATTCCTGTAGTCCTACGACTTATCTATACCAACATAATGCAGGGAGCAGTGACACAGCTCATTCCTGGCAAATGCTTTGATAGTGTCAACTGAAAAAAAAAAAAAAGCACAACCTAAAAACTGACCCTTCTGTTTGATTGGGCAAACTTTCTGAGGACTTCAAGTCCTGGGGCAGCCTCTCAGGTAACCTGAAGGGACTACTCTGAAAAGATAGAGGAGAAGCCAAGATATACAGGAGTTTTTACAACAAAAAACAGATAGTTAGAACATCAAAATATTACTGTTCTTCAAAGGAAGCCAACTATCTCAAGTTAAGGAATTAAACCATTTTTCAATGTATGGAAAAATGCATGATCCTGGGCTCACTGGAATCTTTCCTTTGCTATCTAGGGCAATTATCCACATTCTTCTCATCCTGAGTTCCCTCTCGATACACAGCTGGGGTGGGGGATGGCTTCAGTAGCTAAAGGCTTGATGGAGGGCATCCTTTTGCCATCCTAAATTCCTTCCAGGCTGACCACTGGGGGAGGTTGTAATGTGATTACTGGATGGCTATAACATCATTTCTTTACTGATAGGGTGGGCAACACTTTTCTTTCACAACAGTCAGACTCTTTGTGACCCCATGGACTACACAGTCTACAGAATTCTCCAGGCCAGAATACTGGAGTGGGTAGCCTTTCCCTTCTCCAGGGGATCTTCCCAACCCAAGGATTGAACCCAGGTCTCCCACATTGCAGGTGGATTCTTTACCAGCTGAGCCACAAGGGAAGCCCAAGAATACTGGAGTGGGTAGCCTATCCTTTCTCCAGTGGATCTTCCTGACCCAGGAATCAAACCAGGGTCCCCTGCATTGCAGGCTGATTCTTTACCAACTGAGCTATCAGGGAAGCCCTCACAATAGTCAGTACATGAATTATCACATGTGCGTCCACCTCCAAGGCAACCAGTGACTCTGCAGATGGTGAAGCCTCCATCTTCAGTCTGAATCCCCAGAAGACTCCAATTAGAGCCCCAGACATCTTGTAATGGACAGAGGGATTTCTATTTTGGGGACTACCATGTGGCTACAGCATCTTTGTTCCCCATCCAGGGATTAAACCTGTGTCCCCAGCAGTGAACGCACAAAGTCTTAAATATTGGATGGCTAGGAAAGTCCTAGTTTCTTATTTTTAAATCGGACATTGTTTATTTTTAAATTGACTGTGATGATGGGGGTTGTCAAGAGTGTGGTCAAGTGAACAGATGACAGGAGAAGAGCTAGAATTATGAGCAGATGGGTCTCCAACCTGTTAGCCAGTGGGGGCTTGGTGGAGTTTGCTTTTCTGGGCCCAGCAGGGTATCACTAAAGACAGACATTTCAAAATGGATATTTTGTAAACTTACTACAAAAAAAGATTTCAAACATAACAAAAATAAAAAGCAGGCTATCATGAGCCCTGTAATTCATCATCAAAAACTGTAGGAGATAGATGGGCTCCAGGCTAGACATTTACACCTGGCCTCCTGTTCTCACTTCGTGGGGCCCGAAGAAGTGGGCTTCAGCCTAGATACTTAGCATTTTCTGAGACAAGAGATAGGTGGGATCCAGTTAAGGCATTTATAATCAACCTCCTGTTTGCCCTCTGAAATGGAAGTAACTACAGAAACAGGGTAAAGAGCCAATGTTTGTCTCTTGTAAACACCTTAAGGTAATAGTCATGGTACAAGAACAAGGAGAGGGACAACTCTGTTTGAATAAAGGAGTAAGGGATCTCACCACCCCTCTCTTTGAGGACAATGGAGACACTAAAAATGAGCAGAAAGGCTCCTTGTGAGTAAAAAGTATCTGGGGATAATGCCAGGCCATAATGAGTCTTACTCCTTTCAGAAGCCTTCACTTCAAGACCCATCTTGGTTGAGGGGTGTGTGCACACCCAGAGAGGGTCCCAGGGTAGGTCAGATATGGAAAAGGAATCCAGATAATTGGCCTGAAGGAAGACAAAGACCCTGAAGAGCTGACCTATAAAAATGACCTAACTGCCTCTTTACTGCACTCATCCTCACTAGGGGGGACGCCCACACTCTCTCTCTCCAGGTGTGCATCTCTGCCTTGCTTCTAGCTCATCTACACAAACCATTTCTCTGTGTACTCTTGCACTTGTTGTTCTATGTCTTTAAGAGGAAACTGTGTACCTTCATTTACAGTTTCTGCCTCCATGATAAAGGCACTTTCCACTGTGGGCAAAGATCCAAGGAAAAATAGCTTCTAACTTCTAGCCCTTGCTGGTCTGGTGGCTAGGATTCCTGGTTCTCATCCAGGCTACCAGGTTCAATTCCTTGGCAGGGAATGAAGATCTTGCTTCACATCACATCGCACTGCTGCCTCACCGAGATCAGAACGACAACACTACTCTCAGTCCACCCAGGGTGTCATAGACCTGAGGCTACATGTCCCAGATCAAGGTGCTGGTCAATTGTGTTCCTGGTGGGAACCCTCTTCCTGGCTCCCAGACAGTTCTCTCCTTGCTGTGTCCTCACATGTGATGGGGAGGGATATTGAGGGAGGAGAGAAGGAGGAGGAAGAGGGAGGAGGGAGAGAGAGGGAGAATGAGAGAGAGAAAGAGAGGAAGTTCTCAGGTGTCTCTTCTTATAAAGGTGCTAATCCTATCATGAGGGCCCTACCATTAAGACCTCATCTCAACCTAATGACCTCCCAAAGGCCCTGCCTCTTTAGGAGGGCCTAAAGAGTCATCACATCAGGAGTTAAGGATTCAACATTTGAACTTGATGGTGGACACAATTCAACCCATAGCAAATACTCAGATCTATTTCTTTAAATCAAAGCACACCCTCATTTAAATTTTGTTTTTTGCTATGTATTCATTTTTGCTAAAATATTTTAAGGAAGAGACTGTTGTTGTTGCTGTTGTTGTCCTTTAGTCTGACTCTTTTGTGGCCCCATGGACTGTAGCTGGCTGGCTCCTGTGTTCATGGAATTTCCCAGGGAAAAATACTGCAGTGGATTGCAACTTTTTTCTCCAGGGGCTCTTCTCAACCCAGGGATCAGAATAATGTCTCCTGCGTTGCAGGCAGATTCTCTACCACTCAGCTTCCCGGGAAGCCCAAGGAAGAGAGTACTATTCACAAAATGTACATAACCACAAATGCTATTTTCTTCCAAATAAAATTAACATCTGATATCTAGTCCATGTTCAAATTTCCCTAATCCTCTAAAAAAAAAAAAAAAAAGTCCTTTATAGTTTACTTATTCAAATCTAGGTCTAGGGGATGAATATTTGGATGTTGCATTTGGTTGTCCTAGGACTTTCAATAAATAAAATTCTCCCCCTTTCTTTTTATATCATTTATTTGTTTAAAACGTGAGAGGAGGTAGGTGGTTTGTCTCATAGAAAGTCCCAAGTCTTGTGTTGAGAGCAGGAGTCCACAACACCGATACCAGGACCAGTACCCGTACTTGGTCTGTTAAGACCCAGACATACAGCAGGAGGTGAGCAGCAGGCCAGTGAGTGAGGCTTCCTCTGTATTTTCAGCTGCTCCCCATCACTCTCCCAATACCCCCAGATGGACAGTCTCGTGACAGGAAAACAAGCTAAGGGCTCCCACAGAGTCTGTATTACAGTGAGTTGTATAACTACTTCATTATATATCACAACATAATAATAATAGAAATAAAGTCCACAATAAACGTAATACCCTTGAATCATCCAGAAATCACCCCCTCCACCAAGTCTCTAGAAAAATTGTCTTCCAGGAAACCAGTTCCTAGTGCCAAAAAAAGCTGGAGGCTGCTGATTTAGAGGATTTCTTCTCTGTTCCTTTATCTGTGTATTTCCCTGAAAACTGGTAGCTAGATCTAGACTTGAGTTCAACAAATTTTATTGGAATATTTAATTTGTAGTTACATGTATTTCTTATGGCATCACTTAAGAGACATAATCGCTAGTTGCCTCACTTTGATGTATGCTGAGATGCAGTGGGACCTGATGTTGCCAACCTCATGCATGCATTATAAACTTCACCTTTGACCTTTCATCTTACAGTTTTACCATCCATGGATGATCTTGGCCAAGATCCATTAATTCATGAGAATGTTGCAAAACAGTGGTTTCTTCTTTCTACCACTGCTGAATTTAATTCCTGGAAATCTTCGATTAATAAGAGCATTCTTTCAAATGTTTATAGTTACATGAAATATGCTTCATACAAACAAAAATAGCATAAATACTGATGATTATTTCCCTTTCTTAGTGTCCATGATGGTGACTTTTTGTCCTAGCAATCTGCCACAGTGACAAATTACATGTTATCTATTAACATTTGGAACTCCTGAATTCTTATATATTTAATTTGTTTTGGTGGATTTGATCTGATGCTAAAATTGTCTCACTTTCGCCCTCATCAGATGGATTCCTAAACTTTTTGTTCAGCTCTTGCTAATCTTTGAAGGCCCTCAAATTTCTGGTCCTTCAAGATTCTCAGGCTTATCTTGTTCATTCCTTGCCCCAGTCCTGAAATCAGTCATCTCTTCAAGAATCCATGGACTCTAAGGTGGGAAATGGAATTTCGAGGCCACGTGATATACCACAGGATAGTCACTGTAACCAAGTTGCCATCCCTTCTAGGCTTTTCAGTTGAAAGAGTCAGGAAGCACCAATTCCTTTAAAGAAAAGGAAAAATAAAAGGAAAATAATTAAATGATTCAAACTTATGTTATCAATTTTTAAGGCTGTAGGGCTTTACTAAAGGTTTTTTGTTTTATACTTGAACCTCTTTACCCTGTCCACTGAAAGTCTTGCTTCAGAACAAAATTAGCATAAATTATTGACTTGCTTTAACCAGTAATAAATATGGTACTTTCACAATAACAAAAGCAATATCACCAACAATAAGGTGATGGATATAGTCTCAAATTTCTTTGCTTTTTTGTTTTCTTTTGGTTTTGTTTTGGATACAGTGGAGTATTTTTGATTGCCTTTGTCATCAGAAGACATTCCACTGTGAATGTAGAATCACACTTCTGTATTTAAAGCCACTTAAATAATGTTTTGTTCTGTGAAGTAATGTCACCAACTTGATACAATTAGGCTCATTTGCTTTTTGATTGTTCTAAAATTCTGCAGATGTATTCCTTTATCTGTTTTTGAGCCTGTGATGCATTTTAATGGTTGCAAACTCAAACTGTTATAGCCACACATTCTGGGAAACAAGCTCACTCAGAAGGACGATGCAGATAGTGAAGTGCAGTTTATTACACTGGCGGGCCCAAGGCAGAGTATCCTCTTAGCCAAGGACTCCGACCAGCATTTGTGAAAATCTTTTATACCCCATGTGTACGTGTCTGAACCCACCACCCAATTTCCTTGTGACTTACATAAACAAGGGAAAGGTAAATACAATCATAATAACCCTATCATTCATGTGTTACGTGTTCAAACAATCAATAATCAATAAGCCCGAGGTTGAGGTTACATTCCAAACAATCAATAATCAATAAGCCAGAGGTTACAGAAAAAACCTTCTATTGTCGTTTCCACAGGCACTAAGCACAGAGTTCAGAGTCCATTAGAGAGGTGGCCGAACATGATTAGCACGAACAGGCCTAAGATGGAGTCCAGGCCCTATGAATTCCTTCTTCATTCCCCCCTCTTGATGCTCCTAGTTATCGTTACGAGCATCATTCATTGAGATATATTGTACTTTAGCCCTCTGGCCACCCACTTGAGAGAACGCTATCAACCTCTGGGTTACAAAGTTCACAAGACATTCTAAGAAGCAGGGCCCACAAAGCAGGATGATTAAAACTATTATGACAACAGTAACAATAGTTTTCCACCAATCTCCCTTTACCCAGGACAGGACCGAAGTCCAAAAGGGAATATTTTCATCAGACATGGCTTTCACTTGATTTTGCATATCTTCCAAGGCAGTAGATACATTTTTAGACAGGTCAGGGATGTATACACAACATTCGACTTTAATTATGGCACAAGTCCCTCCCTGGGCTGCTGTGAGTATGTCTAATGCCATCCTATTTTGAATTACTGCCTTCCTCATCTGAATTTGTTTTTTGTTCAAGGCTTGAGTGGATTTTGTACTGTCTAAGAGGGCTTGTTTAGTGAAATTAGTTAAGGCCTCCACCTTAATCATGATATCCGTTGTCCCTACAGAGGGTACAAACAAAGCAGCAAGATAGTCATATCATTGGAACACAGATCTTGTACATCTTGCGTGCAGATAGGGCAGGTTTACTGGAGGTTGATGTAGGCTAGGCTTAATACTGCCATGGGCGAAAGCAAATCCCTGTGTGTAACACCCTACCCAGCCAACTGGTAACCATGGCCATAAGTTAAGCCCACAGAGCCACTGGGTCCCGTTGGGGGCTACCCAACGGATTCCAGGATTATATTTCCAGTTGGAACCGGGCCACTGAACCGACTGATTGGGGTGATAGGTAACTTCTATGATTTGTTCACATTGTTCAGGAGACAAATAACCCATATATTTTAATTCTTTTGGGTCTAGGTGGCGGTCTCCAAATCCAACTTTGTGTTCTTTTTGTTCCCAGCAAATAGTAGCGGGAGCAATCAACTGTCCTTTCTCAGGAGTCATCCAGAAATATTCATCCCAGACCTGGTAGTATTGCTCAAGGTACCGGGAAGCCTGTCCCCCTTGTTAGGGAGCCCTTCTCTTTTTTTTCATATATGAGGTATAAGCTCTTGTTACCTCCATAAGACTAGTGTTCATATTAAATGTAACCCCATGTCCCTGGCCCATTGATGGCTTTTTTTTTACACCAGGAGAGCAAAGAAAGGTTATGATTGGTGAGAGAAAGGAAAGTTCCCTTTTGTTGTTCCAAGAAGGAGCACAGTGGTATAAAGTCTCCATAATGAAGTGGCGACACCCACCAGGGGAGTCCATCCATAACTGACAGGGGCATAGCCCCTCATACCCAACAGTCGGAGGAGTTGTGGAAGTCCGCGTAGGAATGTGCCCATGAGATGAAGACGTTGTCCTGTGCAGGAACAGTGGTCAGGTTCAGAACTGTGTTGGTGAGGCCGAGTAGCAGGAGTCGTTTACCCAGCTCTATCCTAGAGAGGGCTCGTCTGGGACCTCATTTTCTTCTTCCTCTTCAGAATGATCTTGGTTTCCCGTGGGCGGTGGAGTCTTTCTGGGTGGTCCACTCGGCGTCTTCCGGGTCAGCGTGGTATGCCTTCTTCGCTCTGGTGTGATGGATCCAAGGGACAATGCCTGCAACTTTAACTGCAGTAGGGTGGTTAAAACAACAGTTTAAGGACCTTTCCATCGGGGGGCCAGTGAGTCATGTTTCCAGTCTTTCACCCATACCTGGTCCCCTGGTATAAACTCATGCATCTGCTCCCCCAAGGGGAACGGTATTCTTTCTTGCACAAACTTAGTTACTTGATTAATTACCTTACCTAGTTGTTCCATCTGCTGTGATATCCCGTCTCCCCTTACCTCAAGTATATCAGTTGTTACCTGTCTTATTATGGGAGGAGGCCTCCCATACACAATTTCGTAGGGAGAGTAGCTGTGGGACCGTGGGGTCATCCTGAGCTTGAGCAAGGCCATGGGAAGTAAATCTACCCAGGAACAGTCAGTTTCTATAATCCATTTAGAAAGTGTCTCCTTTAGTGTCCGGTTAGTTCGTTCTACCATTCCGGAGCTCTGAGGCCGGTAGGCGGTTTGTAACTTCCATTTTATATTCATGGCTTTACTTACATGTTGTATCAGATCTGATATGAAGGCTGGGCCGTTATCTGATCCTATGCTGGTGGGGAATCCAAATTGGGGAACTATTTCCCTAAGCAGGCTCCGAGCTACTTCTGATGCTCTCTCAGTTTGGGTGGGGAAGGCCTCCACCCATTCCGAGATTGTACATACCAGGATCAACAGGTAGTGAAAATGGAGATATGGTTTCATCTCAGTGAAGTCCACTTCCAGATGTTCAAAAGGAAGAGTACCTTTTAATTGGATACCTGGAGGTTTTGGTCTGCACCCTGGAGCGGCGTTAATCTGAGAGCAGGAGTTGCAATTTTGGGATTCCGTTTATCCGGTAGTTCCCACCATCCTTTTTCTGTCTTGGTGGCTCCCTCTGCTTCAGCTAGTTGGTTTTGAGCCTCAGTGTATGTTGGGGAGTCTAGAGCCAGCTCGGGTAGCTCAGCTAGGACAAAAGTTCTCATGGGGATTTCCCCGGATTCTTTTTTGTCCTCAGCTGCTCGTCTGGCGGTCTCGTCAGCCAGCCTATTCCCTCGAGCCTGTGGGGTGTCTTCCTTTTGGTGCCCACGGCAGTGCGTGACTGCTACCTCCGCGGGACTCCAGACAGCGTCTAGCAGAGTCAGGATCTCCTCCTTATTTTTAATGTCCTTTCCATTGGCTGTTAGAAGGCCTCTCTCCCGGTATAGCGCCCCATGTATGCGGAGCATAGCAAAAGCATGCCGGGAGTCGGTGTAAACGTTCACCTTCTTATCCTTTGACAATTGCAGTGCCCGGACTAAGGCCCATAATTCAGCTCGTTGGGCTGACCAGTGTTGTGGTAAGGAGCTGGCCTCGATAACATTCCTCTCTGTGACTACAGCATAGCCTGACATTCGCTGTTCTAGCTTTACCAGGCTGGTGCCATCAGTATACAGAGTCCAGTCAGGATTTGAAATTGGCCTGTCTCGGAGGTCTGGATGGCTAGCATAGACCTCCTCTAAGACTTCCTTGCAATCGTGAGTGGGTCCACCTTCTCCTGTTGGGAGAAGCGTTGCCGGGTTTAAACCCTGGCAAGGCTCGATACGGGGGTTGGGGTTTTCACATAGCAGTCCCTGGTATTGAATAATCCGGGAATTGGACAGCCATTTGTGGGGATCTCCTCGAAGGAGGGTGTTGACTTCATGTGGGACCTTTACGATCAGGTCCTGACCGAAAGTTAATTTTGTGGCTTCATGTACCAGTAAGGCGACCGTGGCTACTGCCCACAGACAGCTAGGCCAGCCGGTGGCAATGTTATCAAGTCGCTTTGAAAGGTAAACTATCGGCCTGTCCCACATTCCTAAGGTTTGAGTCAAAACCCCCATGGCTGTTTTATCTTTCTCGGTCACATATAAGGTGAATGGTTCGGTGAGATCTGGCAATCCCAAGGCGGGGGCAGAGGTGATTGCTAGTCTTAGCTCCTCAAAAGCTTTTTGCTGTTTCTCAGTCCAACTTAACTGGATTTTCTTCAGGCCCTGTCAGGAGCTCAAATAGGGGTTGGGCTATTTGAGAATACCTTGGAATCCAAATCCTGCAGAATCCAGTGGCTCCTAGGAACTCCCTGACTTGTTGCCGAGTCTTAGGCGTGGGGAGCCTCAGAATTACCTCTTTTCTAGATTGATCTAGCAATCTTGTGCGTTATTCTTACCTCTGGCTCTTTGGCAGAATGGAGCCTTTGTTTAATTCCAGTGGTTCCTCCCCCTTGTCCGGGAGTACTTACCGGGAGTGGAGGGTAGAGTTTAGGGAACGTAGAGGCAGCATCCGGGGTGGCAGAGTCCGGTGGGCTCAGTGTCCCTCCAGCTGAGGCTGGAACCTGCCGAGTGGGCGGCTCTACAACCTGTGGAGCTGTTGGGACCGCTGAGGAGTCTGGGAAGCTTACTGGTCTCGGGCTGGTTCCTCCGGTTGAGCCTCCGGCAGCCGCGGTGATACTAGTTGGCAGGACCATCATCCAATACGGTGGTGGGGGAAGTTCATCTCTTTCAGGGTCTTGTAAAATTTCCTCCTCATCCTTGGTTACCTTTTGGGCCATCAAGATTTTTCCTTCCCCGCCATGAGCATAAAAACGGGCCCATTTGGGGGGGTCTTGGGCTATTCCCAGCCAAGAGTCTATGTATGGGAACTGATCGGGGTGTCCAGGCTTTCCCGTAACTATAGCATAGACTGCCTTTATGAGATTTAAGTCCATAGTTCCCTCTGGTGTCCAGCCAACTCCCATGGAAGGCCATTCGACTTCACAAAGGGTACAGAGCCGGCCTGGTGTCATTTTCTTCCCATAGTCTCCATGGAACCCTTTCTTAAAATTCTTAATCATATTCTCCAATACAGTGGCCTTAGATCCGCTTCCTCCCATTTTCTTACCTCTGGATTTCCCTGTCCCAGGGCCTTCCCGAGAAGCCAATCTACCTGTTTCCACTGGTAGGGGAGATGATGGGTCACACAGCAGATGGGTACCTCCTGGGGGAGGGCAGAATACGAGCACACGGAATTCAATATCTCCTTTTTAAAACCCTGTGGCGACCATTCGGCATGTTCCCTAAGACGGCGTGGACACACCTCCTAACCGGCTTAAACCCTAAGTTCCCTTTCTTTATCCCTGGCGCACGGCCGTCGACCCGAGTGCCGAGTAGCTATTGTCGCCAACCTAAACCAGTTTCCTATGTGTCTCCCTTCTGGTCCCTCCCAGGGGGGTGATCAGACCCCCTCTTCCACCCTGCTGGGTGGGTTCCTCCGCACCTGAGCGCTCGGTTCCCTTGCTGCCGTTCACTACCTGCCAAAGCGAAGAAACTGGGTGTTGAAAGGCCGAGTTCTTCCAGAGGGGCGAGGCGCCTTCCCCCCTCTAGGAGATTCAAGCTACAAAGCCTCGGGGTGGCCTCAAACGAGACCTGTCTCCTCAAAGTGAGGAGTTTCCCGGCCAATGCACCAAATGTTATAGCCACACATTCCGGGAAACAAGCTCACTCAGAGGGACGATGCAGATAGTGAAGTGCAGTTTATTACACTGGCGGGCCCAAGGCAGAGTATCCTCTTAGCCAAGGACCCCGACCAGCATTTGTGAAAATCTTTTATACCCCATGTGTACGTGTCTGAACCCACCACCCAATTTCCTTGTGACTTACATAAACAAGGGAAAGGTAAATACAATCACAATAACCCTATCATTCATGTGTTATGTGTTCAAACAATCAATAATCAATAAGCCCGAGGTTACATTCCAAACAGTCAATAATCAATAAGCCCGAGGTTACAGAAAAAACCTTCTATTGTCGTTTCCACAGGCACTAAGCACAGAGTTCAGAGTCCATTAGAGAGGTGGCCGAACATGATTAGCACGAACAGGCCTAAGATGGAGTCCAGGCCCTATGAATTCCTTCTTCAAAACTATAAAACAAGAAAAATCACTTCCATCCCTGGCCTTCATCCATAAATTATATTTTTGGTAGGTTTAGGCTTTTTCTTCCACTCTTTCTTATTGAAAATAGATAGATATTGTATGTAAAAGCAACAACTGTAAGCACTTCTCCAGTCCCTCTTTTTCAAAAAACTAAACAGTGTACCCTGAAGATCTCACCCATTCCACTCCTCTCTCCTTTTATCCACGTTATACCCAGGTGTTGGGATGCCCTGTGCCTTATTCCACACTCCCCCATGGAAGGTCACTTTGGGTTTATTTACAATCTTTTGCTTTTACAAACAGTGTTGTAGTGAATAGTTTGTACATATGGTACTTCTTGTATATTTTGCCAGTGAGTTTTTGGGATAGATCCCTAGAAGTAGAATTGCTGAGTTAAAGAGCATATGTGTGTGTCATTTGTTAGATGCTGTCAAGTCCCCTCTGCAGGGATTGAACTGAATGTTAACTGTCGGGAGCCGCGATAGGCATTACTGACAAAATGGAGGCACTGCCCCAACCCCCTCTCCTCATCCCGCAGGCACGGTCCCAGGATGAAGGGGTTAGGTCTTGTGATTCTGACTTGTCCTTTCCTTTCTTTGGTTGAGTTGGCTGGAAAGAATGTTATAATCCGCAAGGTTAACTATTGACATTTGTTCAAGGATCTTTACAAAGAATGTTCAAGGATGAGCACATAGGCTGCAGCTTGAGGCCATGGGAAACATTGTTATCTGAAACCTGCCTGTAAGGGGGATGTTTATGGCAAAAGAAGTTTGCTGAGTTTGGGGGTTAGGAATAATTAAGAAGAGTTAGAAGCTAAAAGTTTAAGGTATGTTGTAGTGTTGGCATATTTTACTATAGCTTATAGAAACTAGGAATTTTAGAGATACTAATAGCTAAAGAAGTCTTTTTAGGAGTTAATGAGCTCAAGCAGGATTTAGAAAGATAAGAAATAAACTGAGGAATGTGGTATGCAGCCCAGAGACAAACTTGAGTTACAATGTAATCACAAGGACACTTAAGAGGGAACTCTGAAGGACAACAATGATTTATGGAGACAGTAAATCTGGGTGAGGGGAAACTGAAGATGTCAAACTTCTGACCTAATGCTTTTGTAAAAGTATAAAAGAAAACCTGATGCTTAAAATAAACATGCAGTCCAAATGAGTGAGAGGCTGCATCATTTTCCATCATTTTTTTCTCCGCCGACCCTGTTCATCCCTTCAGCGTCTCCCTGGCTGTCAGAGCTGGACTCCGGCAGTTAACCTTGTGCAAAAATGAGGGACAAGACCCAGCAACCCATCAATACACACCTGGTGACTGGAGAGCCTCCCAATGTTCTACCCAAGGGACAGGCTTGGACGAACCTCATACAGGAATACGCAGGCCCTGGGAGTCATAGAAGGAACCATGAAGCACCATCGTCTTTACTTTGCATGGAATAACAGTCTAAGAGGTAGCCCTGATCATCTCAGGCTGAGCAGGAGCTTTGAGTGGTTTGTATTTTGTGTGTATATGTTCCTTGACTGATTAGACACCTTGCAATTATCTCTTTCTATGTTTGATTTGGCAGACAAAATGTTTCAAGGCATGAATCCTATTGTTGTTGTCCAGTCACTCAGCCATGTCCACTCTTTTCCACCCCATGGACTGCAGCATGCCAGGCTTCCCTGTCCATCACTCTCTCCCAGAGTTTGCTCAAACTACTGTCCACTGAGTCAATGATGCTATCCAACCATCTTGACCTCTCTCCTCCCCTTCTCCTCCTGCCCTCAATCTTTTCCAGCATCAAAATCTTTTCCAATGAGTTAAGTCTTCGCATCAGATGGCCAAATTATTCAAGCTTCAGCTTCAGCATCAGTCCTTCCAATGAATATTCAGGGCTGATTTCCTTTAGAATTGACTGGTTTGATCTCCTTGCTGTACACGGGGCTCACAAGAATCTTTTCCAGCCCCACAATTCAAAAGTATCAATTTTTCAGCTCTCAGCCTTCTTTATGGTCCAACTCTCACATCTGTACATGACTACTGGAAAAATGATAGCTTTGACTACATGGATCTTTGTTGGCAAAGTGATGTCTCTGCTTTGTAATACACTGTCTAGGTTTGCTATAGCTTTTCCTCCAAGGAACAAGCATCTTTTAATTTCAAGGCTGCAATCACTGTCCGCAATGATTTTGGAGACCAAGAAAATTAAATCTGTCACTGTTTCCATTGTTTCCCCATCTATTTGCTGTGAAGTGATGGGACCGGATGCCATGATCTTCGCTTTTTAAATGTTGAGTTTTAAGCCAGATTTTTCACACTCTTCTCTTTCACCTTCAGCAAGAGGCTCTTTAGTTCCTCTCTGCTTTCTGCTATTAGGGTGGTATCATCTGCATATAAGAGGTTGTCATTTCTCCCAGCAATCTTGATTCCAGTTTGTGCTTCATCTAGCCTGATATTTCACATGATGTGCTCTACATATAAGTTAAATAAGCAGGGTGACAATACACAGCCTTGTCATACTCCTTTCACAATTTTGAACCTGTCCATTGTTCCATGTCCGGTTCTGATTGTTGCTTCTTGACCTCCTTACAGGTTTCTCAAGAGGCAAGTAAGGTAGTCTGTTACACCCATCTCTTGAAGAATTTTCCACAGTTTGTTGTGATCCACACAGTCAAAGGCTTTAGCATAGTCAATGAAGCAGAAGTAGATGTTTTTCTGGACTTCCCTTGCTTTGTCTATGATCCAATGGATGTTGGCAATATGATCTCTGGTTCCTCTGTGCTTTCTAAATCCAGCTTGTACATCTGGAAGTTCTCGGTTCATGTACCTTTGAAGCCTAGCTTGAAGGATTTTCAGCATTTGCTTGCTAGCAAGTGAAATGAGCACAATTGCGTAGTCAATGCCAAAATCAGATTGATTATATTCTTTGCAACTGAAGATGGGGAAACTATACAGTCAGCAAAAACAAGACATGGACTGACTGGCTCAGGTCATAAGCTCCTCATTGGCAAATTCAGACTTATATTGAAGAAAGTAGGGAGAACAATTAGGCCATTAGAATGTGACTTAAAGCTAACCCCTTATGATTATACAGTTTAAGTGACTAATAGATTCAAGGTATTAGATGTGATAGACAGAGTGCCCAAAGAACTACAGATGGAGGTGGTGACCAAAACCATCCCCAAGGAAAAAGAAATGTATCAAGGCAAAATTATCATCTGAGGCATCTGTAAAAATAGCTGAGTTAAGGAAGAGAATCGAAAGGCAAAGGAGAAAAGGAAAGATATATCCATCTGAATGCAGAGTTCTGAAGAACAGGAAAGAGAGATAAAAACACCTTCTTAAGTGAACAATGCAAAGAAATAGAGGAAAACAATAGAATGGGAAAGACAAGAGATCTCTTCAAAAAAAATTAGAGATACCAAGGGAACATTTCATGCAAAGTTGGGCACAATAAAGGAGAATGGTATGGACCCAACAAAAGCAGGAGATATTAAGAAGAGGTGTCAAGAATACACAGAAGAACTCCACAAAAGTTCAGATCTTAATGATCTGGATAATTACAATGGCGTGATCACTCACCTAGAGCCAGACATACTGGAGTGTGAAGGAAAATGTTCCTTATGAAGCATTACCAGGAACAAAGCTAGTGGAGGTGATGGAAGTCCAGCTGAACTATTTCAAATCCCAAATGATGATGCTGTGAAAGTGCTGCACTCAATATGCCAGCAAATTTGGAAAACTCAGCAGTGGCTACAGGACTGGAAAAGGTCAGTTTTCATTTCAATCACAAAGAAGGGCAATGCCAAAGAATGTTCAAACTACCACACTATTGCATTCATTTCACATGGAGACTATTAGGGAATTAGAACTCTATCCATTTGTCCTCAACAAAGAGTATTATTAAATTCATTGGTTTATATGACTCTGCTGATCTTTCTTTATAAGTTGAAGGAAAATTAACATAGGTAATATGCATCCAGTCTCTTATTCAATCAACCAACTTGAATTGGATTCCCTCTCTGTCCACTCTCTACTCGCACCTCTAGGACAGAAATAAAGACCCACACAGTCTGCAGGTTGAATTCAGCACACAGTTGTTTGACATTTGGCCTCCACTATTGATCTCAGAGGCAGAGCAGTGAGCAGTCCTGAAGAGAGATCTTCATTCCCTGGCCAGGAATTCAGCCCAAGTGACCTGGGAGAAAACCAAGAGTCGCTACACCACCTGGGGCTAGAGGCTAGAAGCAAAGTGGTCCTGGCGCCTGTCCCTGTTTGAAAGCGAGAATGTTTCAAGGAGGCAAAAACTGTAAAACCAGTTACAAAGTTTATTACTAGAGACACAGCACAATGTATGGGAGGGCACACGGGAAAACAGTTGGTTTGTTCAACTCAGAAGCAGGGTAGAGACACACACAGAGAGAAAAAGGGTATGGGCATCTTCTCTAAGGAGGGGGAGTGCAGCACATCAGAGACTAGGCAGAGACCATACCCAGAGCGGGGTGTGGGCATCCTGATTAAGAAGGAGTGCAGCATGGAGGTGAAGTAAATCATATAGGACAGTCCTCATAGGTCTTTGTTTACCCTTGGCCAATTATCTTCTTTCTTTACACCAGACTGGTCCATGGATCCTCCCCAAGATGGGTCCGTAAATTTTTGCTAAGATGGATCCCACTACACAGGCCTACGGGTGCATGTCCACACTTATTATGGGGTAAGGTCCCCTCCCTTTTCCACCCCAAGAAGGCTTCTTGAGCATGTGCAGACATGGAAATCTTCCTTGCACTCAGGAGTGGGCACCGTATCTCCTTGTTTTAGTAGAGCTCAGCTTTTACCACTAGCTTTGTCCTCGGAGAGTCTGGGTGAGAACGGAAGCTCAATTTTACTCCACTTGACAACCACCAGGTGTCTGGCCCAGAGGCCAACTATAGGTACCTCATTTTGTTTTTAGTTTGTTTATTCAGAAAAACCTAAAAGGTAAGTTGCTAGCATTTAAATCAGAAGATCATACATAAATATCCAGGCTTCGGACCTCTCTTCTAAACTAGGCCAATCAGCCCGCTTTCCAGCATGGCATCCGCTGGTTGGAGCTGAGGAGAGGCTGCCCCCAGTAGTAGGGCCTGTGTTGCTGGGTGTCCAGGATGCCCTCCAAGTGCTTCCATTCATTTCTCTTGGGCCAGGAATTTGTGAGAAATGACTTAGACTGCTCTCCCCTGAGGATAAGGACCACCTGAGTGTTACTCAACTTTTGACTTTCCAGTGTCCTATCCAGACCCCAGCACACAGGGTTCTCCTTATATGTTTGATGGACAATATAAAGTGTCTTGTGGATGCCTGCATCACATTTCTTCCAATACTGAAACCGTGCAATTGCAGTTCTGCTCCAGCCTAGATCTTTGACAGAGATGGGCATGAAAGTTGCCCCTGATCTGTGCCAATGTCCCTCTACCTAAAGCCACTCATATGTCACTGGGCTGCCCCTTAAGTCTTCACTTTGCTATTTGACTTCTTTTCCTTCTAGCAATCCCCTCTCCAACTGAGGACAGCCATGTACATCTTATGGCATTTCTAGGAAGACCACGTGACATCACTAATGTCTGGCATGGCCCCTAGATTTCCTTTTATCACATTATTAGCAGTATTTTGTGTCTAAGTTGGCAAGAGATTCACCACTCTTAGTTTAGTTTAATTTTTCAGCTAAGCCTCAAGGAAGAGATTACAGTCAGTTCAGTTCAGTTCTGTTGCTCATCATGTCCAATTCTTTGCAACCCCATGGACTGCAGCACACCAGGCCTCCTTATCCATCACCAACTCCCAGCATTTACTCAGACTCATGTTCTTGAGTCAGTGATGCCATCCAACCATCTCATCCTCTGTCATCCCCTTCTCCTCCTGCCTTCAATCTTTCCCATTATCAGAGTCTTTTCAAATGAGTCAGTTTTTCTCATCAGGTGGCCAAAGTATTGGAGTTTCAGCTTCAACATCAGTCCTTCCAATGAACAATCAGGACTGATCTCCTTTAAGATAAACTGGTTGGATCTCCTTGCAGTCCAAAGGACTCTCAAGAGTCTTCTCCAACACCACAGTTCAAAAGCATCAATTCTTTGGCACTCAGCTTTCTTTATAGTCCAACTCTCACATCCATACATGACTACTGGAAAAACCATAGCTTTGACTAGATGGACCTTTGTTATGTCTCTGCTTTTTAATATGCTGTCTAGATTGGTCATAGCTTTCCTTTCAAGGAGTAAGCATCTTTTAATTTCACGGCTGCATTCACCATTGGCAGTGATCTTGGAGCCTAAGAAAATAAAGTCTGCCACTGTTTCCACTGTTTCCCCATCTACTTGCCATGAAGTGATGGGACCAGATGCCATGATCTTGGTTTTCTGAACGTTGAGCTTTAAGCAACTTTTTTACTCTCCTCTTTCACTTTCATCAAGAAGCTCTTTAGTTCTTCTTCACTTTCTGCCATAAGGGTGGTGTCATCTGCATATCTGGGGTTATTGATATTTCTCCCAGCAATCTTGATCCCAGCTTGTGCTTCATCCAGCCCAGCATTTCTCATGATGTACTCTGCATATAAGTTAAATAAGCAGAGTGACAATACAGCCTTGATGTACTCCTTTCCTGTTTGGAACCAGTCTGTTGTTCCATGTCCAATTCTAACTGTTGCTTCCTGGCCTGCATACAGATTTCTCAAGAGGCAGGTCAGGTGGTCTGGTATTCCCACCTCTTTCAGAATTTTCCACAGTTTATTGTGATCCACACAGTCAAAGGCTTCGGCATAGTCAATAAAGCAGAAATAGATGTTTTTCTAGAACTCTCTTGCTTTTTCGATGATCCAGCAGATGTTGGCAATTTGATCTCTGGTTCCTCTGCCTCTTCTAAAACCAGCTTGAAAATCTGGAAGCTCACAATTCACGTAGTGTTGAAGCTTGGCTTGGAGAATTTTGAGCATTACTTTACTAGCATGTGAGATGAGTGCAATTGTGTGGTAGTTTGAGCATTCTTTGGCATTGCCTTTCCTAGGGATTGGAATGAAAACTGACCTTTTCCAGCCCTGTGGCCACTGCTGAGTTTTCCAAATTTGCTGGCATATTGAGTGCAGCACTTTCACAGCATCATCTTTTAGGGTTTGAAATAGCTCAACTGGAGTTCCATCACCTCCACTAGCTTTGTTTATAGTGATGCTTCCTAAGGCCTAATGGACTTCACATTCCAGGATGTCTGGCTCTAGGTGAGTGATCACACCATCATGGTTGTCTGGGTCATGAAGATCTTTTTTGTATAGTTCTTCTGTATATTCTTGCCACCTCTTCTTAATATCTTCTGCTTCTGTTAGGTCCATACCATTTCTGTCCTTTATTGAGCCCTTTTTTGCATGAAATGTACCCTTGGTACTTCTAATTTTCTTGAATAGATCTCTAGTCTTTCCCATTCTATTGTTTTCCTCCATTTCTTTGCACTGATCACTGAGGAAGGCTTTCTTATCTCTCCTTGCTATTCTTTGGAACTCTGCATTCAAATGGGTATATCTTTCCTTTTCTCCTTTGCTTTTCACCTCTCTTTCCACAGCTATTTGTGAGGCCTCCTCAGACAGCCATTTTGGTTTTTTTGCATTTCTTTTTCTTGGGGATGGTCTTGATCCCTGTCTCCTGCACAATGTCATGACCCTCCATCCATAGTTCATCAGGCACTCTATTAGATCTAATCCCTTGAATCTATTTCTCACTTCTACTGTGTAGTCATAAGGGATTTGATTTAGGTAATACCTGAATGGTCTAATGCTTTTCTCCAATTTCTCCAATTTCAGTCTGAATTTGGCAATAAGGAGTTCATGATCTGAGCCACAATCAGCTCCTGGTCTTGTTTTTGCTGACTGTGTAGAGCTTCTCTATCTTTGGCTACAAAGAATATAATCAACCTGATTTTGGTTTTGTCCATCTGGTGATGTCCATGTGTAGGTTTTGTGTTGTTGGAAGAGGGTGTTTGCTATGACCAGTGCATTCTCTTGGAAAAACTCTATTAGCCTTTGCCCTGCTTCATTCTGTACTCCAAGGCTGAGTTTGCCTGTTACTCCAGATGTTTCTTGACTTCCTACTTTTGCATTCCAGTCCCCTATAATGAAAAGGACATCTTTTTTGGGTGTTAGTTCCAGAAAGTCTTGTAGGTCTTCATAGAACCGTTGAACTTCAGCTTCTTCAGCATTACTGGTCGGGGCATAGACTTGGATTACCGTGATATTGAATGGTTTGCCTTGGAAATGAACAGAGATCATTCTGTCATTTTTGAGATTGCATCCAAGTACTGCATTTTGGACTCTTTTGTTGACTATGATGGCTATTCCATTTCTTTCAAGGGATTTTTGACCACAGTAGTAGATATAATGGTCATCTAAGTTAAATTCACCCATTCCAGAGATTACAATAGTCTCTCTGTATTCTGAGAATTTTCCAAGTTGAATACCCACAGAGACAGATAGAGGTAAAGATTTAACGGAGAGGTTCATATTTCTTATCAGATCTACCACTAGCCTAAAGGGAACAATTAGGGCAGGTCATAGCATATATAATTAGGAGCTCTTGGTCACCACTGCATGCTCAGAAATTGATCTTCCCTGAGTACTTGGACCCAGGAAAGAAGCATGAAGTGGCTTGTGCTCCTTGGGCTGGTGGCCCTCTCAGAGTGCATAGTCATGTAAGTATGGGAACTGTAAGTGGCTTCATCTCTCTGGGATTTCTCTTGTCATCCTCTTATTCTTCCACCCATCAGGGTTAGAAGAGAAAGTAATCATTCCCTGGCAGTCTTAAACTTCAACTTTCACTGATTGATGAGAATCTTGTCATGGGCACCATGGAGGGCAAAGTTCATGGGGCAGGCCTACAGGGTTGCATAACTCTAGGAGTACCAGTCTCATCATGACCTATATAAAAATGGCACTCCTTGGAATTGTTCAGTGCATGACCTGTGCAGCTGTAGGTGTGGTGCTATAGAAAAGCATTTCTCATGCATTTGCTTCTAGGTCTTCTCTCTGCTCTCTCTCCTTTTCTGTGTGTATGCATCAGTGTCTTCATCTGTGTAGGCTCCAAACAGTCATCTGGTTTACCCAAGATTACACAACAGAACCTGTATGCAGACCTAGGTCTTTGACATGTCTTTGCATGGCATTCTGATAAAATATGGCACTCATAAAAATGCTTGGAAAATACACAGTGCCATTACAATGCCAGATACAACAGTCATACCTGGTTACTGCCATTTCTTTGTTTCCTTTTCCCTATGCTGGGTGAAAGAATCCCTATAACGAAGATGAAGGCTGTGCAAAGAATGCTCATGAAAGAAAACTTGCTGAGAAGTTTGCCGGAGCAACAATCTTATACCCTGTCCCAGAAGTCTACGCTTGATCAGAATTTCTCATCTCATCCCTTGAGGAACTTCATGGACGTGAGTGCGTTGGGAGGATGGTGCTCCACAGCGCCCCCTGGTGCTCTGGCCTAGAATTGAGGCTCATCTGGAGGTTCCAGGTGGGATGTTGGGGCTGGGGCTCCTGCAAGAGGCAGAAACAGTGGGGAACAGGGACCCCATTCCCAGAGGAGAAGGCACTCAAATCCTCAACTTTTGGTCTGTGTTAACTGGGCCCAATTACGACCAAGTGGCAGGTAAATATCCATTTATGTACCAAAGATGTGGCGTTAGTTTGAGGAAGATTGTTCTTTCTGAAATAAGTGAGCCACTCAGTTACAGATGAAGGGTGAGCCATCTCTGATCAAAAGGTAAAGCCAACTGCAAATCAAATGTGAATCTCCAGGCAGAGAAAGTTCACTCTGCACGGATCCTGAAATGACAGTAACTTACTGAGTCCCTAATGCATGTGACTCCATAAAGGTCTAACACTATAGTTACTGTTATTTTTTTAAAAATAAGGGCTTATCTCTTCTTCAAGAATGCATAGGAAAGCCATGGAATTCTCCAGGCAAGGATACTGGAATGGGTTGCCATTTCCTTCTCCAGGGGATCTTTCCAACCCAGGGATCGAACTCGGGTCTCCTACACTGCCGGCAGATTCTTTACCAGTGAACGACCAGGGACGCCCATATAAGCAAGCCAGAGAGAGACAAAAATTGAATGTATGTCAAAAAAGGGACCACTTTCGTGTTTTTCACAGGACATGCTCTGAGTTTAGCAGGAGTGGCCTGGAATGACATAGAAAGGCCACCTGGAGAAGGAGGCGCTAGAAAGTGAAAGAAAGTGAAGTCACTCAGTCGTGTCCGACTCTTTGCAACCCCATGGACTGTAGCCCACCAGGCTCCTCCATCCATGGAATTTTCTAGGCAAGAGTACTGGAGTGGGTTACCATTTCCTTCTCCAGGGGATCTTCCCGACCCAGGGATCAAACCCAGGTCTCCCACATTGCGGGTAGACGCTTTACCATCTGAGCCACCAGGGAATCTCGGTTTTTATATATATAAAGGAGGCACTAGGCTGGGCCTTAAAGAGGAAACAGGAGAGCTTCTCAAACAAAGGGACCTCTGAGCAGAGGTTGTGAGGAGGAGCAGTTGGAAAGTGATTTCAGGCCCTGGGGTGCCCAGAGGGAGGCAGGACAATGGGAATCAAGGGTGGCCAGGCAGCCAAGTCTGCCCTAACCTCCATCCCTGGCCCCTATAGATGGCCTACGTTGGCAGCATCACCATTGGAACACCACCTCAAGAGTTCCGGGTCATCATTGACACCGGCTCGTCTGACTTGTGGGTGCCCTCTGTCTACTGCCAAAGTCCCTCCTGCTGTGAGTGCCTGCCCCCCACCCATTTTGTCCTCCCCCTGCCTTCTCCATCCCTGGCATCAGACAGATATGGATCTCTTGTGTTGGCAGCTGCATCCCAGACATATGACCCCAAGATGTCCACCACCTTCCAGTGCAAGAGGAAGAAATTCGACCTCCACTATGGCTTTGGAAAGATAACAGGAGTTCTTGCCAGTGAAACTATTCAGGTAATGGGGGAACCAGGGGCTGAGTACAAGCTGGCCCTGGGAGCAACCACTGCCTACAAAACAGATGCAGGCCCAGCTGGGAGGGACTGTCTTTCTGAAAGTCCCCTCGTGGCTGTCTACCTGCCCAGCAGGGCCCTGTCCCTGGGGAGACAGCTCCCCTGCTGACACACAAACTCCAAAACAATGAACCCCAGAGAGGGGCTTGGGGTGTGGATTTGCATCTCCAATACCCAAGGTTCATTTTGTTGGAGCAGGAAGAAGGGGGAATAAAGCACCCCCTTTTATTTTCACAGGCTCTACAGGGCACATTCATGGTAATAACTTGTTTCATCTTTCAACATCCCAGGCAGGAGGTACTATTATTAGCTCAGGATAAAGACGAGGGACATGATGTGCACAGAGCAAGGGCCTTGCCAAGGTCACATATTTTTTAAGTGGAGCTTCACTGACCTTCAGGACTCAAGTAGGTGTGGGTTTGGGGAGAGGATAAAACTGATCTGGGGCCCTTGGGGGCAGCACAGGGCTTCAGGTATCCAGGCAGGGAAATCAGGGGTCACAGATGTAAAATGGGCCTGATAAAAGGGTTCTCACTCTAGGGGGCCTTTGAGACTAATAAAAACTATGGCCTCCCCCCCACACACACACACACAAAGTGCCTGAGTATGCTCTCCCTGTGTTTTTCTGTCTCGGTCTCTCTCTCTCTCTCTCTCTCTCATACACACACACACACAAGCACTCACACACAAGTGTGCACATCCCCAAAAGCCTGCTTTCCAGGCAGAATTTTCATTAGAACCCAGCCAGTGACATTGCATAATGGCTTCTGTCTTCCTGGGCACACGTAGAATCCACAGTACATTGCAATGAATTCAGTTCATGTTTGTCATCAGATCATGAAAGTGAAAGTGTTAGTCGCTCAGTCTTGCAACCCCATGGACTTAGCTCTCCAGGCTTCTCTGTCCATGGAATTCTCCAGGCAAAACACTGGAGTGGGTTGCAATTTCCTTCTCCAGGGGAACTTCCAAACCCAGGGAATGAACCTGGGTCTCCTGCATTAACAGGCAGATTCTTTACTGTCTGAGCCACAAGGGAAGCCCATCAGATCGTAGTGATGCCAAAGAGAAGACTAGTCTGCTCTCTATTCATTGTATCCTTAGAGGGGGACCATTCAGTCCTGTCCTGAGTCTGGTTGCCCCACCTGTACAGAAGACATGAGACCAATTTGACTCACTCAGATGGAGAAGCAGGTGTTGTTAAAATCCACAGCCCCACACAAATGGAAGCCCAATTACTATCCCAGCTTGTCCTACCCATCTGAGGTCAACTGAGGCCTCAGTCCTTTTCTGCAGTGCTAATGGCATTTGCACCACAGCCCAGACTCACTTCCCATCCCTTTATGTGGGAACACTCTCCTGTCTCACAGATCGGGACAGCTGTTGCCAAGAACCAGACATTTTGCCTGAGCAAGAATAAGATTAGTGGGTTCCTGGAAAATTCACCTTATGATGGCGTCTTGGGTTTGGCCTACCCTAGCCTCGCCACGCACGAAACCACCCCTCTCCTCGACAACCTGAAGAGACAAGGAGTCATTTCTGAACCTGTCTTTGCCTTGTTCGTGAGCAGGTAAGTCTGAGCTGGACAAGCCCTTCCTCCAAACGAGCTCTAAGATGCTTTCAGTTGCATGAAAAAGTGTAGGTCACCTCATCCAGAAGATTCCTGAATGATAGCCTAGCCTAGGAGAACAACTGGCCCCACCACTGGGTTTTTGTCAATACAAAATGGTTGTGTTTCATTGGAACACCACCATTCTCATGGTTTCAAGGGTGCAGTTTGTTCCAGCAGGACGGAGGTAGGAGGGAGAGAAATGGTCCAGGATATGGCTGGAGGAAAAAAAAACCGGATTTGCTGATGAATTTGATGCTGAAGGAGAGGGATGGCGGGAATGTTTCCTTCCTCACTAACATTTCACTGGGAACCCAGGACGAGCTACAAAATATGCAGGAGCCAGCACAAAATGAAAATGTGGAACCCGTTGTTTGAAACACATTAGGGATTTCAAGACAAGGAGAGTGGAGGTGGGCGGCCTGCTCAGCACAGGTCACAGGCAAGAGAAGCCAACCCTAGGTGAGCTTGAACCCATGTTCTTAGTGCCCTCAGACGTCAGCTTTCCTGAAAAATGACAGGCTAGACAAGGAGGAGGCCCGACCCCTCCAGCATAGAGTCCTCTGAGGGTATATCTGAGCATTCAGGTGGCTGGAAAGGTCCAGGCCCTCTTCAGAAGGATGGGTGGTCAGAGCCAGGCTGCCCAGCTTCGAACCTCTTCTGTGACACTCATTAGATGGGGACCGACCCCGGTCAGGTACTCAAGCTCTCCAAGCATCCGTTTCCGCATGGAAAAATGGAGACCGTAGTAGTGCCTCTGAGGGGTGAAGAAGCCCAGCCCTCAAACGCTGCCTGGTGTTGCTCTCTTCCAATGAGCTCTTTCTTCCTTCTCGCTTCAGCTGGCCGCAGAAGAGCAGCTTGCTGATGCTTGGTGGGGTGGACCACGCCTACCACACGGGAGATCTCAAGTGGGTACCGGTGACCCTAGCCCGCTTATGGGAGATAACCATGGACTGGTAAGCCCCCTCCTTCTGAGGGCCGCCCCAAATGATGCTCCCACACATGCACATGGACACACACAGACACACACAAATGCACTCACAGTCACACACAGACATGTGCTCCACACGCATGCACACATAAAAACACATACAGAAATGCCTGCACACATAAAAACACATACAGAAACGCATATAAACACATACATAGGCAAACATATAAACACACACAGACACACAGATGCACACAAACACACACACACAGGAACACACACCACCCATGGGTTCATAATTGCCTCAGGGCTGCTGATCAGGCCTCTCAGCAGGATCCTGAAACGGTCCAGAGAGGCCTGGGCAGCTGGGGGAGGGCTGCATTCCTGTGCTGTGAGGTGGGGAGCCTGGTTAGAGGACCCTATAGTGTGGTGAAAAGAGGATCAGGGGGAATTTCACCAGCCTGAACAGGATTGTGTTAAGATGACCTACTGACCAGGGCTACACAGGACCTAGAGTGTTCTCAGTACACAGAATTGCCAGTTGAAAAACTGAGAAAGTCCTGAAAAACTGGGAAAGCTGGTCTCCTCAGAGAGAAGTTACGTAACAGTGGACAGAGTTTGGCTGCAGTCTTGAGACCTGAGAGCAACTCATAAGAAGAGACACCCCACCTAACCAGTGCTACTTACTGCCCAAACCGGGCACACAGTGGGGCAGGGGCTGTGACTGAATCAGGAGCTGGGATCCAGGAGTGGCCTGAGAACAAAGGGCAATCATTGATGGGATTCTCTGTGATATCCTCAGGCCAAAGCTTACCTGCTCTTTGGAGGCCCCTGGGTCTGCTCATGCTCCCCTGGCAGGGGCCTCAGGGTCTGAGCCGGGTGAGGGGGAGGCGCTGGAAGACAAACTCTCCCAGGGCAGCCTGTGTCTCCCCCACCACCACTCTGACCATCTGCTGTCCTAGAGACCTCCATCTTCACTGTCTGGGCCGACCCATCATTGGTGAGACACCAGATACAGGTCTCTGGGTGTTCCTCATTCATTCATTCAACAAACATACATTGTGCATCGCCTGTGTGCTGGGCACTTGAGGGAGGCACTGAGGATCCAGATTGCCCTCACATTTAGTGAGGCAGACGTACATGAAACGACTCACACACACAGTGAATTACCACCTTGATATCTGCTAGACATGAGGAAGAGTGTACAGAGAGTGAGCAAGACAGGAGCCTGATCTAGTCTTGGGGGGAAGACTTTCCTGACATAGTGACAATTAACCTGGAAGATGAGGAAAACTTAGCTAGACCAAGGGGATGAGGTTCTTCTAGGAAGGTCACCAGCACAAGCCCAGGCCCTGAGACATGAAAGTGCCTGGTGCCTGCAAGAACTGAAAGGAAGTTAAAAAGATGATGTGACCAGAGAAAAGAAAAACAGAGTCAGGGCAAGAGCTGA
Source organism: Giraffa tippelskirchi (assembly GCF_054371585.1). Taxonomy (NCBI): domain Eukaryota; kingdom Metazoa; phylum Chordata; class Mammalia; order Artiodactyla; family Giraffidae; genus Giraffa; species Giraffa tippelskirchi. Next base: position 11,005,020 of record NC_137284.1, on the reverse strand, counting down.
AGGGCTTTTCAGGAGAAAGTCAACCAGCGGGCAGTCATTGAGACTTCAGAGTGACCGTGGTGCCCACTTTGTCCCTCTGTCTCTCAGCATCTCCGTAGACAGAATGGTGGTTGCTTGTTCCGGCGGTTGTCAGGCTATTGTGGACAGCGCGACCTCATTGCTGCATGGCCCAACTGAAGCGGTCCGCAACATCCTCAAACACATCAACCCCAGTCCCAAGGAGCAAAACCAGGTGAAGGGTCATGCCACAGGGTCATTCTTGGGCTCCCCACACACCAAGGATCACCTGGGTCAACCTCTCTCCTGCTTTCTTTTACAGCAATTGATTTCATGTGAAAGTACCAAGACCCTGCTTCCTGTTATCTTCACTATCAATGGCATGGACTTCCCCGTGTCCCCTAAATACTACGTCCAGAAGGTGAGGGGACAACCCTGGGGGCTGGTTCCCAAATCTGGGATTTGCAGAAACTCTTGGGCTGCTGTTGGGAGGAAGGGGCCCTCTACAGGCCAAGCCACACCATGGCGGATGCTGCGGAGCCCCTGTGGCCAGGCCAGTGCCTCCCACAAAACCAACCACATGAGAGTAAAGGGCCATCTGGGACATCCATCCTCCTGCAATAAATGTGGAGACACCACCCCGTGCTGGCATGGTGGGAGTCACAAGGAGAGGGGAACACTAAGGGCCTCAGGTTTCCCAGAGCTTCAGTTCAACCGGAGACCTCAGATGCCTGAACACGGAAAGTCAGCTCTAGCAATCCCTGAAATAGGACAAGTGACAAGGAGGATGTCTGCGGACAGTCTCATTGTGCTGTCCCACTATAGGGGTTAACAGTCTCCCCTTCCCAACTCGAAACTCTCCAGGTTGACATCATAAATTACATGCTTACCCTAGAACTTCGCTGCAACTTCACACTCTTGTGAGCTGGGATGCTGACCCCTCTGTGGGGAAGTTGGATGCTAAGGTAAAAAAAGGGTGCACAGTGACTGCACAGTCCCGGCACAGGGTGGAGGCTTCATGTCAGCTCCCTGTGGGAGTTCAGAGCAGGCTGATGGGCTCAAAGAAGGCTTTGAGGAAGAGAAGGAATTGCAGTAATTCTAAACACCCCAGCCTCATGGAGGAACGAGGGACCCTGCTTGGGTTGAGGTAATCTATATCGGATTCCTTACAAATGGCAGCCCCGGGGGCTGTGCAAAGGGGCCCAGGGGCAGACGAGGGGTGGTGTGGGCTACAGACTGGGGGAGCTTCAGGATAAGTCACCCAACCCAGCCTGGAGTAGCCAAATAGTGTGAGTGTGGGACCAGAAAGGTTTCCTAGACAGCCTGAGTGCAGTATAAAGAATGCATTGTGACAATGTTATTTACAATGAGTAACCAACAACAACCTACCATGTAGCACAGGGAGCTCTGCTCAGTGTTATGTGGCAGCCTGGATGGGAGGGGAGTTTGGGGGAGAATGGATACATGTATGTGTAGGGCTGAGTCCCATTGCTGTCCACCTGAAACTATCACAATACTGTTAATTGGCTATCCTCCATTGAAAAGTTAAACATTTTTTTAGAAAAAATAATGGGTTGTGGCCAATGGAGAGATAAACAGGCATTCCTAGCAGAGAAAAAAAAGAGCAGGAGTCGGAAGGAAAGAAACAGCAGTATGTGAGGGGAACTATGGGCCATTCTTGTTCTTTGTTTAAAAAATATATTGAAGTAGAACTGATTTACAATGTTGTGTTAATTTCTGCTCTACACCTAAGCCACTCAGTTTTATATATATTCAAATATATACATGCTGCTGCTGCTTGGTCGCTTCAGCTTGTCCAACTCTGTGAGACCCCATGGACTGTAACCCGCCAGGCTCCTCCATCCAGGGGATTCTCCAGGCAAGAATACTGGAGTGGGTTGCCATGTCCTCCTCCAGGGGATCTTCCCAACCCAGGAATTGGTCTCCTGCATTGCAGGCAAAATCTTTACCACTGAGCCACCAGGGAAGCCCACAAATATATACCAACTCTTTTTCATATTCTTTTCCATTACAGTTTATCACGGGATACTGAATACAGTTACCTGTGCTATACAGTAGGACTTTGTTATTTAAATATCATATATTAGTTCACATCTGATAATCCCAAACTCCCAACCCTCCCCTCCCCACACCCCTCTGTCATGGCAACCACATGTTTTGGCCCTTCTTGTTCCTGTACCCTCACTTCTGCAGCTGCTGTGAAAGCCACTTGATTCTTCCCAAAGAAGGGGAAAAAATTGAAAAGCTCTCTGCTCTGGATATTGAGGGGGGTGGCAGGTAAGTGCTCACACTGGTGTGTATTTCTGTCTCCCCCAGATTTTTGAGGACATCTGCTTTATCAGCTTTCAAGGGGGCACAGAATACATAAGCCGCTCAGAGACCTGGATCCTGGGTGACATCTTCCTGAAAGCATATTTCACAGTTTTTGACCGGGGAAACTACAGGATCGGCCTGGCTCCCTCAGTGTAAATGCTGGGCTGCTTCAGGAATCACTCAAGCCCACTCCAAAGACACACTCACACAGAGGGCACTCCCTCCCAGGGATGCTGAGGCACTGGGTGTGCCTCTGTAAGCCCTGTCCTCAGCAAAGAATAAAGGATTTCATCTCAATGGAGCTCATACGAATGGCTGCCTCTCTTTGGGTCAGGAAGATGCATCACAACCAGGCAGGATCTAGAATCAAGTCTGAACCACAAACGAGAGGAGCCCAACTCCAACTGGCTTCAAGAAAGGGGAGACTTATAGGAAGGATACAGGGATCCAGGACACAGGAACGAGATCAGATCCGAAGATCTCAGTGACTGGACCCAAGAAATCAGAAGCCATCAGTTCGCTCTTTCCTTCACCCTTTCCCTTCTCTCTTCTTTGATTCTCTCAGCCTGACAGCTTTCTTCCCTCAGGTTTCTACACCCAGTGAGAGAGTTTCAAGCCGCCTGCCTCATGTCTTTATCTCTCTAAGGCAACTAACCAGTAAGGAAAGAAGCTCAGAGGACATCAGAATTCAAGGGAGGGCTCTGAATGGACCATCTCAGATCATGTGTCTAATACTGGACCAAGCATCCTGGTAGGGGTATGAGGTCCTATAATTGGCTTAATTCGTCACCTGGCCCTGCCCCCACAGCATGTGATTGACTGGTTCCTCATTAACAGACCCTGGGAAAGAATTATTTTCTTCTTTTCTTATCCTTTCCTTCTTTCTTTCTTCCTTCCCTCCTCCTTTAATTCCTTTCTTTCTTTTGTCTCCTCTGAGCATTCCCCTCTACAGAGCTCACAAACCTAGATGTGAGAAAATTTCAGATTCCTCCAGAGACCACATCAGTCAAGAGAACGACAAACTCAAGATGTCTGGATGGAACTCAGATCAATAGAATTCAGCTCCATGCTCCCTTCATGGCTCAGTGGTCAAGAATCCACCTGCCAATGCAGGAGACATGGGTTCGATCCCTGATCCAGTAAGAACCCACATACCGAGGATCAATGAAGCTCGTGCACCACAACTATTGAGCCTGTGCTCTAGAGTCCAGAAACCACACTACTGAGCTCACGTGCAGTCACTACTGAAGCCCACATGCCCTAGAGCCCAAGCTCCACAACAAGAGAAGCCACTGCAATGAGAAGCCAGCAAATACATTAGATTGGAAATAAGACAATGGGGTAAAAACCCCAACATGGTCACTTACTGTGCAGCACCCTACCTAACTAGGACTCACTTCTAGGATTCACTTCATCTGCAAAATAGGCTCATCACCTAGCTTGAAGTGTACCCAGAATCTCATATGTTTACAAAGCCCCAGAACACTGCCAACAGCACATGGCAGCAAGGCAAAAAGAATAAGAGCTACTGCTACCCTAAGGGGTGGGGGGGGGGAGCAACAGAAGCTACCCAGATGAAATCTACAAAGAAAATTTTCTGCTAAATGGAAAATACAAAGGCACCAAGCCAGATTTCTGAGATAATCTAGGGGAAAAAAAGCTTTTCTGGGCATATGACTGTCACGAGTTCTCATTTCGAGGTCAACTCTTTTCTCCCCAAGTCCTAACTCCCAGGCCTGTGCAGGGTCGCAGCTTTGGACAACAGTCAAAGAAAGTCCTCTTTGCCAAGTCCCTCTGTCACCACCACCAGCAGTTCTAGGGCTGACAGTCACAGACCTCACAGGTTTAGCATCTTGGGGCACCAGTAGGAAATGGAACTCCTGGGTAAGAGGCAAGCAGCCGATGAAGAGGGTGGAAAAACCCCCAGCCAGCAACAGTATTACTGGGACACTGCTGGAGTAAAAGGAAGTGAGTCTGTGAAGTTTCCAGAGTTAAGGGTAGACATTCTCAGGGTGTGTGAACCCAGACATTGGGCAGCTGAGAATGCGCTGACTTCTCTCAGGTGCAGAAACACTGAGGTGTAGAGTCAACTCTGCCAGTAACACACAAACACACACCACTATTCTTGGAACCCTGCAGGAACTAGGCACACCTTGGAGATACACAAACACCAATGACCTTTGTACCCAGCAAGCCCAGAACTACGGATTGGTCAGTGATGCTGGGAAAAGAATAGGGGCCAGGAGCAGACCCAAGGCTGAAAGGCCACATCCTCACTGCCCGCGGCGGGGGCAGTGCATAGCTCAGAGGGTTACAGATCAGAGCATCCCTTGGACCCCACTCTGCCGATGGATCCCCCTGGCAAGTCAGAGCCCACTCTTATCCTTCTCTCCCCACCTGTACGATGGGCAAATTGGCTCTTGGCTCACCAGAAGTGTGGCAAGCAAGATGCTCAAGTGCAGGGAGGAGGGTGAAAGGTGGTGATGAGGAGTGGTGCGGGACTGGAGGCCCGAGTGGCCCAGCTTGGGCATTGCCTCCTTCTACTGGTCCAACTGTGAAGAGCACGGGCGGCGGGTCACGTGCCCTTCGTGCCCAATCCCAGCCTCTGCCAAGTGAGGCGCTGCCCCCAACCCCGTCCTCGCCCTTCCCCAGGTCCAGCTCACCTACCCCTGGCCACCACAGCCATGGCTACCACTGGTTAAATCGCAGCCCAAGCCCACACTTCCGGGGACCGCAAACATCCCCTTCACCGGATGTGACCTCCCTCCAATGTTCAGGCACTGAGAGCTGGGGCTAAACATCAGTATTCTGAGGCAGATGGCCTTAGAAAAGAGTGCTCCTCCTATGTTATTTCCTCCAATTTTCCACTTCTGGCTCTTTTCAGCCGCCCCACCCACTATGACCCTCGTCTCCTATCACTTGCGCCTATGTCCCTAATACCAAGCCTCCATTTCCCCAATTTTCCTATTCAGAGGGCCCTGACACCTGCAAAAAGTGACAGTGAGAGAGACAGAAGGCAGCTCCTTACTCTCTTCTTGTTCATTCACTCCACATACATTCACTGAAGACCTGTGCTGTTAAGACCTGTGGATGCAAAAGTGAACACACCACCCCCAGGTTCAAGGAAATCACCTTCTTGCTTGCAATTTCAGAGGAAACAAGAGATCTCCCTATTCTAGCCATCTTAGTCCTTCAGATGACTTTGATCAGGAACAAAAATTATTAAAGTAGGAATAGGCATCCTGTTGCTGTGCTATGCTAAGTCACTCAGTCATGTCTGACTCTGTGATCCCAAGGACTGTAGCCCACCTGGCTCCTCTCTCCATGGGGATTCTCCAGGCAAGAATCTAAGAGAGGGTTGCCATGCCCTCTTCCAGGGGATCTTCCCAAACCTGACAGCGAACCCAGGTCTCCCACACTGCAGGCACATTCTTTACCGTCTGAGCCACCAGGGAAGCTCAAGAATACTGGAGTGGGTAGCCTATCCCTTCTCCAGGGGATCTTCCCAAACCAGGAATCAAACTGGGGTCTCCTGCATTGCAGGTGGATTCTTTACCAGCTGAGGTAACAGGGAAGACCCATCCTGTTTTTACCCACTTCTAGAAACTGTTCGTTTAGCTCCTCAGTACTGGATCTTGTTAGTTGGTGGACTAGATGGAGAAGTGATGTGAACAGAAGTTAGGAAGGTGAGCAGGTAGGTCAGAATGTGAGGTAACAAAGACACGATATTTAAGAAGCTGAGTTATTGAGAGAGACTTGGGACCTGAGTTGGAAAAGCACTTTTCAAAAGAAGTTAGACCATGTGGTATGCATAATCCCCAGTTCAGTCTTCAGATCTCTATGAAGACTTTGTCTTTTTTTTTTTTTTTTGGAACACAAGTCAGATCCTTCTAGCTGTTTTTCAGTCCTGGTCCTTCCTTCTAGGTCTCACACTATGCCCAGCAGTTCAGCGAGCTCAATGGACAATGGTTTTGTTCTCTGAGCCTTCAACTAACCCAGTGTGTAAGGGCCCTTGTATTAGATCTTACAAAGACAAGTCAAAGGTGCCACTAGAAGCCGTAGTACACCAAAACCGGGGAAAATGTAACATCAGATTATATTGAGGTGTTCTGTACCTGGTCTGCCCTCTCCAGCATCATATCAAGAATCCTGCAAGTCTAAAGAGCCCCACAGGTCTCTAGAGGTGACCTTTTTTTAATTTAATTTTTATTTTATGTTGGAGTATAGTTGATTGTGGGGCTTCCCAGGTGGCTCAGTGGTAAGGAATCCACCTGAAATGCAGAGGACCAGAATTCGATCCCTGGGTTGGGAGGATCTCCTAGAGCAGGGAATGGCAACCCACTCCAGTATTTTTGCCTGGAGAATTCCATGGACAGAGGAGCCTAGTGGGCTACAGCCTATGGGGTCGCAAAGAGTCAGACACAACTCAGCAGCTGACTGTACTATACTATAGTTGATTGTGTTAGTTTTAGCTGCACTGGAAAGTGATTCCATTATACATATACATGTATCCATTCTTTTTTAGACTCTTTTTCCATACAGAATCCTGAGGAGAGTTCCCTGTGCTATACAGCAGGTCCTAGTTGATTATTTATTTTATATATAGTTGGGTGTGTATGTTAGTTCTAAACTCTCAATTTATCCCTCTCCCACTTTTTCACTTTGGTAACTATAGATTGTTTTCGAAGACTGTGAATCTATTTCTGTTTTCAAGAAACCATTTCTGATGAACTGAGATGAGTTCTCAGTTTTCAAGAAACCATTTCTGATGAGCCAGCTGGAGAGCACAGTCGCTTCAGTCGTGTCCAATTCTTTGCGACCCTATAGACTGTAGCCCTCCATCTTCCTCTGTTCATAGGTTCTCCAGGCAAGAATACTGGAGTGGTTTGCGATGCCCTCCTCCAGTGCAGGAGTACATTTCACCCCAGTGGAGATCCTTTCACCCTAGCATTTAATCCTCTCTGTGCAAACACACACACACACACACACACACACACACACACACACACACATACTTTTTAAGAACAAGATGAAAGGACTGGTGTAATTGTTAATAAACTGCTCAATCAAGACAATCCAGGCTCGGTTTTTAGTCTGAGTCCTCTTTGGTATCACACTGCAGTCCCTCACACTATCATCCCCATTGACCATGGCATTTGCTGTGATAAGATTTCAGGAGGTCAAACAAAGCTCCCCAAGCCCTCAGGCCAGCTAGATGTCAGAAAGAACAAACCGTCTTCCCTCCAGGCAGCAGTCGCAAGGCGGTCAGACAATCTCTGCTCACCTCACTCAGGCCTGGAGTCCCACAAACAGCACCTTCATTCCACAGCTGGACAGCCTCATACAGCGACCACACAGTTCATGAGAGGCTGACTCATGACTCCAACTTGCCCGAATTCCAGTCGCTGTTTTGTCACTAAACTCCCTGGGTCTAGAGCAACCTTGATCAAGTCCTGCCTGCTCTCTTGGCCTTGACTCTTCATGTGCAAAAGCAGAGATGAGACCAGATGGTCCCCCAAATCATGACATGACCCCGAGGCAGCTCCCAAGGCCCAAACAAGCTCCTCACATACAGTAGGTAAAACAGGTATGAATTTGAGTCCAAAATACCTGACTAACTAGGCCAACTGAAAAATGTCCCTTGCCATCTGATACTATAAGGAGGGAGCCACTGACCTCACTGATTTTCAACACACCCTGCCAGGAGGTCAAAGTGGAGGTCAGAAATGAGGCCCTCTGTGCTCTGGGAAAACTGGCAGAACAAGACTTCAGAGAAATTATTTTCAAAGAAAATTTCATAAGCCCATTTTCTTGCATCTTCTCATACCTAGAAAAGCACTAAAATCACTAAGAGACATCTGCTCCTCATGACTAGCAGCAAGCCTCTGTCGAAATGTGTGCTTGACTGCACAGCCCCCTTCAGCAGATCACGTATACACTGACCTCCACCACGCATGCACTTCTTCAGTGACATTCTTCAGAGCTATGTGAGAGGCTGTGTCACGGGCTATAGTCCTCACTTTGTCCGAAACAAAACTTTACCCACCACTCTCATATTGTGCTTTTTTTAATTTGACAACATCATACAAAACTAATAGAGCACTTACCAGGATTCAAAGCACCGTACACATATTAACTCATTCAGTTCTGTTATTATCCACAATTTAAACATGGGAAACCTGAGGCACAGACAGAGTAAGTAACTTGTCCAAGAACACACAGCTAGTAGATGGCCACGCTGGGATTTGAACCCAGGACATCTGGCTCCAGCACTGTGTTCTGAAGAGCTATGCACTGCTCACCCTCATTATTTAAGGATGTCATATACCTTTATCCAAAGGAGAGACCTAAATTTGGGCTCTAGAGGGCATGCTCTCCCGGTAGGCCCGTGGTGGGGCTGCTCAGCTGGGTTCTCTCCAGGCACCACCAAGAGGGCAGAACGCTCCAAAGGGTCTGGGGCAGGCGTCCTCCTCAGGCTCTAGATCACAGCGTAGACGCAGCGTCCCTGCAAACGACCTGCTGCCGCCATCTTGAACTGAGCGCTGTGCCTGGTCCTCGGCAGTCTATTGGTTGTGTCAGTTGCAGTCTGTGGACGTGGGAACTCGGGTGTGAAGGGCTGGATGTGAGGCCTCTGTGTGTGGCCCCCTATGAACAAGTGAAACGAATCATAAAGGGAAAGAAAAACTCCAGGATTTACGAATTGCAGCCCAGAGTCCCAGTCAGTTAGAGTGATGACAGAGCTTCACACTAAACACAGGCAGAGAAATTCTACAGCTTCCCAATGAGGACCTACTTTTGCTTTTTTATGAAATCTCATAAGATCACTTCCAGGGGAGAATAACAGCGCTAAGGAAGTCAGCCATTTAAGCAGGAGTGAAGAAAATAGGTAGTATTCAGACACTATAGAATGGGAAGATTTGTAGGAGAGGGACTGGCAGAGCAGGGCCGGGAGAAATAATAGCAATCAGTTTAGAACATTTGGTTTTGAGAAGACTGATACTTGGGACAGATCCCCAGGAGGACGGAAAGGCCACCCACTCCAGTATTCTGGCCTGGAGAACTCCATGGGCTGTATAGTTCATGGGTACCATGCAAGATGGTGGAGTAGAAGGATGTGCGTTCATCTTCTCCTGAGGGAACTCCAAAACTACAACTCACTGCTGAACAACCGTCAACTGGAGAATGTTGGATCCCACCAAAAAAAGATACCCCACAACCAAGGGTGAAGGAGAAGCCCCAGAAAGATGGGAGGAGGGGTGAAATCACATTTGGAATCAAACCCCTTACCCGCCAGAGACGCTCAGAAGGCTCAAACAAACCTTGTGCGCACCAGGACCCAGAGACCCCACAGAGACTGAGCCAGAACTGTGTTTGAGTGTCTCCTGTGAAGGTACAGGTCAGCACTGGACTGCTGCGGGGGCAGGGGCTCTGGATGCGGCAGACCTGGGTATGGCATAAGCCCTCTTGGAGGAGGTCACCATTAATCCCACCATGGAGCCTCCAGAACTTACTTAGGACTGGGGAAACAGACTCTTGGAAGGCACAAACAGAAACTTGTGTGCACCAGGACCCAGGAGAAAGGAGCAGTGACCCCACAAGAGACTGACCCAGACTTCCCTGTGAGTGTCCAGGAGTCTCCAGCAGAGGCGTGCGTCAATGGTGGCCTGCTGCAGGGTGGGGGGCACTGAGTGTAGTAGTGCCTGTATGGGGCCTTTTGAAGGAGGTCACCATTATTTGCATTACCTCCACCATAGTTTGGCCTCAGGTCAAACAACAGGGAGGGAGCACAGCCCCACTCATCAACAGAAAATTGGAGTAAAGATTTACTGAGCATGGCCCTGCCCATCAGAACAAGACCCAGTTTCCCCCTCAGTCAGTCTCTCCTGTCAGGAAGCTTCCATAAGCCTCTTATCTGTCTCCATCAGAGGGCAGACAGACTGAAAATCACAATCACAGAAAACTAACCAATCTGATCACATGGACCACAGCCTTGTCTAACTCAGTGAAACTATGAGTCATGCCACATAGGGTCACCCAAGGCGGACGGGTCATGGTGGAGAGTTCTGACAAAATGTGGTCCACTGGAGAAGGGAATGGCAAACCACTTCAGTATTTTTGGTTCGAGAACCCCATAAACAGCATGAAAAAGTGAAAAGATATGACACTAAAAGATGAACTCCCGAGGTCGGTATGTGCCCAATATGCTGCTGGAGATCAGTGGAGAAATAACTCCAGAAAGAATGAAGGGATGGAGCCAAAGCAAAAACAACACCCAGTTGTGGATGTGACTGATGATAGAAGCAAAGTCCAATGCTGTAAAGAGCAATAGGAACCTGGAATGTTAGGTCCATGAATCAAGACAAATTGGAAGTGGTCAAACAGCAGATGGCAAGAGTGAACACTGACATTTTAGGAATCAGCGAACTAAAATGGACTGGAATGGGTGAATTTAACTTAGATGACCATTATATCTACTACTGTGGGCAAAAATCCCTTAGAAGAAATAGAGTAGCCATCATAGTCAACAGAAGAGTCCGAAATGCAGTACTTGGATGCAATCTCAAAAACGACAGAATGATCTCTGTTCGTTTCCAAAGCAAACCATTCAATATCATGGTAATCCAAGTCTGTGCCCCAACCAGTAATGCTGAAGAAGCTGAAGTTTGAACAGTTCTGTGAAGACCTACAAGACTGTCTGGAACTAACACCCAAAAAAGATGTCCTTTTCATTATAGGGGACTGGAATGCAAAAGTAGGAAGTCAAGAAACATCTGGAGTAACAGGCAAACTCAACCTTGGAGTACAGAATGAAGCAGGGCAAAGGCTAATAGAGTTTTTCCAAGAGAACGCACTGGCCATTGCAAACACCCTTTTCCAACAACACAAGAGAAGACTCTACACATGGATATCACCAGATGGTCAACACTGAAATCAGATTGATTATATTCTTTGTAGCCAAAGATGGAGAAGCTCTACACAGTCAGCAAAAACAAGACCAGGAGCTGACTGTGGCTCAGATCATGAACTCCTTATTGCAAAATTCAGACTTAAATTGAAGAAAGTAGGAAAACCACTAGACCATTCAGGTATGACCTAAATCAAATCCCTTACTATTATACAGTGGAAGTGAGAAATAGATTCAAAGCATTAGATCTGATAGAGTGCTTGATGAACTAGGGACAGAGGTTCATGACATTGTACAGAAGACGGGAATTAAGACCATCCCCAAGAAAAAGAAATGCAAAAAAGCAAAATGGCTGTCTGAGAAGGACTTACAAATAGCTGTGAAAAGAAGAGAAGAAAATGCAAAGGAGAAAAGGAAAGATATACCCATTTGAATTCAGAGTTCCAAAGAACAGCAAGGAGAGATAAGAAAGCCTTCCTCGGTGATCAGTGCAAAGAAATAGAGGAAAACAATAGAATTGGAAAGACTAGAGATCTCTTCAAGAAAATTAGAGATACCAAGGGAAAATTTCATGCACTCATGAAATGGGCTCAATAAAGGATAGAAATGATATGGACCTAACAGAAGCAGAAGACATTAAGAAGAGGTGGCAAGAATACACAGAAGAACTATACAAAAAAGATCTTCACGACCCACATAACCACGATGGTGTGATCACTCACCTAGAGCCAGACATCTTGGAAGGTGAAGTCAAGTGGGCCTTAGGAAGCATCACTACGAACAAAGCTAGTGGAGGTGATGGAATTCCAGTTGAGTTATTTCAAATACTAAACGATGATGCTGTGAAAGTGCTGCACTCAATATGCCAACAAATTTGGAAAACTCAGCAGTGGCCGCAGGACTGCAAAAGGTCAGTTTTCATTCCAATCCCAAAGAAAGGCATTACCAAACCATCTTACCTCCCTCCTGAGAAATCTGTATGCAGGTCAAGAAGCAACAGTTAAAACTGGACATGGAACAACAGACTGGTTCCAAATAGGAAAAGGAGTACGTCAAGGCTGTATATTGTCATCCTGCTTATTTAACTTCTATGCAGAGTACATCATGAGAAATGCTGGGCTGGATGAAGCACAAGCTGGAATCAAGGTTGCCAGGAAAAATATCAATAACCTCAGCTATGCAGTTGACATCACCCTTATGGCAGAAAGTGAAGAAAAACTAAGAGCCTCTTGATGAAAGTGAAAGAGGAGAGTGAAAAAGTTGGATTAAAGTTCAACATTCAGAAAACTAAGATCATGGCATCTGGTCCCATCACTTCATGGCAAACATATGGGGAAACAATGGAAACGGTGAGAGACTTTATTTTCTTGGGCTCCAAAATCACTGCAGATGGTGACTGCAGCCATGAACTTAAAAGACGCTTACTCCTTGAAAGAAAAGCTATGACCGATCTAGACAGCATATTAAAAATCAGAGACATAACAAGGGTCCATCTAGTCAAAGCTATGGTTTTTCCAGTAGTCATGTATGGATGTGAGAGTTGGACTATAAAGAAAGCTGAGCACCAAAGAATTGATGCTTTTGAACTGTAGTGTTGGAGAAGACTCTTGAAAGTCCTTTGGACTGCAAGGAGATCCAACCAGTCGATCCTAAAGGAAATCAGTCCTGAATATTCAATGGAAGGACTGATGCTGAAGCTGAAATTCCAATACTTTGGCCACCTGATGCGAAAAACTGACTCATTAGAAAAGACCCTGATGCTGGGAAAGATTGAACGAGGGAGGAGAAGAGGATGACTGAGGATGAGATGGTTGGATGGCATCACCGACTCTATGGACATGAGTTTGAGTAAGCTTCTGGAGTTGGTGATGGACAGGGAAGCCTGGCGTGCTGCAGTCCATGGGGTCGCAAAGAGTCAGACACGACTGAGTGACTGAACTGAACTGATATATTTATCCATGGGGTAAAGATATATGCCCATGGGGTTGCAAAGAGTTGGACACGACTGAGCGACTGAACAACATACCTTTATCTATAACTGAAGTTCAGTCTTCTCACTCCTCAGGCCAGGATATACCTCACTCATCTGCATCCTCCATAGAATCCTTGGAGATTTCCAGACTACTGCAGTGTCAAAGGAAAATGAAGAGGGGGAGGTGTTCATGCAGACACGCTGGTGTGTCACCATCAATCTCCACCTCCCCCAGCTGCAAGGGGATATGCCAGTGCTCTCTGTCCTTGGGCAGGTCACAGAGGTGACCTCTAAAGGTCCAGGTGGAGCAAGGGCCAGGCCTAAGGAATCACATCAATTGCTCTGAAGGCTGTATGCTCCAGAATCTGATTACAGTACCCACAGACCTCCAGTCAGAAGTTCTACCCCTTCCTACAGACATGACAGGAGGGGAACCAGCCTCAGCGTGGACCACCCCCTCTTTCCCTGGAGAGAGTTTACTCCTCCTTGCCATCCATGTACTTGCTCTTTTGCCCACCTCCCCTTTTAAATTCATTTAACTTTGCCTTCAAAACACAGGCAAGAGTGGAAGCTTTATTCAGGTTGTTCTAGAACACCACAAAATTTTTGACTACCACCCCTTCCTAGCCTTGGAGAAGGAAATGGAAACCCACTCCAGTATTCTTGCCTGGAGAATCCTGTGGACGGAGGAGCCTGGTTGGCTTCTGTCCATGGGGTCGCACAGAGTCAGACACGACTGAAGGGACTTAGCAGCAGCAGTCTTCTTAGCCTAGAGTATTATCTTTTCATTCCTTCTTCCCTAGGCTCTGAGAACTGTAAGGAAATTAACATTCTTGAATATCACACACACAGCCCAGTTTGTGTAAGGCGCTGGAAAACAGTTCAAATAACAATGGTAAGTTAATTACAGAAGTTGTTCTCAAATTAAAGTTAAATCTGCCTCCCTTCCATTTAACCTTTGTCCTCATTCTACTCAGAAAATTCACCATAGAGTAAAGGTAGTCTTTTTTTGTGAAAAGCTGTTAGAGACTTGAGTTGGTTCTCATGCCCATACCAAGGTCTTGATTTTCCAGTGCAAACGCTCCAACACTTCTGTCCACACACCCACTTCCCAATGAAATGAAGGATTGGAAGCTTCACTCACTGTCAAAAGCCTCTTCTCTGGCCCCTCTGTACAGTTTCCAGGTTCTTTTAATGTGCTTCCTTCCAATTCAAGTCTTTAATCTCTTGTATTTGTCTTAAATTTTAGCCTCACTTTCCTTTGTTCTCCATTCTCCCAGGCTAACATCTCATTCACCTACTCAAAGATCCCCATCACCCTAAGTAAATCTCACACTCTTAAATGAGACCTTGAACATCAAGCCCCCTCCATTCCACCCTGGGTCATGGTCTTTGGGTCCCCTTTTCTATATTGTCCTGTATATCATTACTGCTGTTGTACAAATTGTCAAGTCTTCATTGTAAGTGCACACTGGCTTACACTTCCATACTCCCTTATATTCACTGTGGTCCTATGGCTTGTTTACACCAACATGATGCAGGTAGGGGCTTCCCTGGTGGCTCAGTCAGTAAGGAGACTAACCACAATGCAGGAGACCTGTGTTCGATCCCTGGGTCAGCAAGATCCTCTGGAGAAGGAAATGACAACCACTCCAGTATTCTTTCCTGGAGAATTCCCTGGACAGAGGAGCCTGGCAGGCTATAGTCCATGGGGTCTCAAAGAGTCAGACACGACTTAGCAACTTAATCATAATCAAGGCAGGTAGCAGTGACACAGCATACTATTGGCAATGCTTTGATAGTGTCAATGCAGAAAAAAAAAAGGCACAGCCTAAAAATTGACAATTCCAAGCTTTCTGAGGACTTCAAGCCTGGGGACAGCCTCTCAGCTAGCTCTAAGGTACTGCTCTGAAGGGGTAAGGGAGGAGCCAGGATATACAGGATATTTTGCTACAACAACAACAACAAAAATATCAGAACATCAAAAGATTACCGTTCATTAAAAGAAGTCAAATATCTCGAGTTAAGGAATTTAAACATTTTTCAATGTAAGGAAAGATGCGAGAGCCTGGACTTACTGGAAGCTTTCCTTTGATATGCATCATAGCTATCTAGGGCAATTATCCACATTCTTCTCATCCTGAGTTCCCTCTAGGTACACAACTGGTGGATGTGGGGTGGCTTTTATAGATGAGGGCTTAATGGAGGACATTCATTTGTCATCCTGAATTCCTTCTGGTCTGACCAATGTTATGGCTCTAACATTGTTTTCCTACTGATGTGGCAGGCAACACTTTTCATTCACAATAGTCAGTACATGCATTGGCACATGCAAGAGAATGTCCCCATTTCACAGATGAGGAAACTGAGCTTGAGAAGAATTAAACTTCTCACTGGAGGCCATAGGGCCTGTGAGTGGTAGAGCCAAGATTTGAATCCAGGTCTGTTCGACTGCTAATTCCAGCCTCTCCTTACTGGGTTTGGGTGGCCAGAAAGTGATGTAGAGGAAACAAGAGGGTGGGAGATGGAGGGGAAAACTGAAAAAGGATCTCATCTATTAGGTAATATTCATTCTTTCAGTGAACACTTCCTCAAGGTGCTAAAGCCTAGTGTGAAAATGCTCCCTGCATAGATGGAGCCTAGAAGGCGGGAACACCATGGGGACTGTCCCCAGAACACAAATGCTGGGCACAGGGGGATGGTGACCTGAATCCTAGTTCATGATCTTTTTCCAAGAGCCAAACCATCCAGAGCTTGTCCACTTGTCTGGCCTACTTTTCATGCATGGGCTAGCAGGAACTTGTAGTCCAGTAATCAAAACTTCAGAAAAGAAATGTGGCCACGCTATAATGTACACATGTTCCTGGCATGCTGGGAAGCCGGTGCCAAATGTCGTCTTGGCACATTCTCAAGCTCTCAAGCTGACCATGAAAAGCACATAGGCAAATGCAGTCACTGTCTATGGTCTCTTTGAATGAATCAGGCTCTGTGCTGAGAGACTGGAGTGGCCAGGGAAGCCCTCCAAGGGAGAGACATTTGAGATGATGCTAAAAGTTGAGAAGGAACCAGGCCAAGAGCTGGGAGAACATTCCAGATGGGGAAATAGCCAAGGTAACCAAGCTTAATAAATGGCTACTTTTCCACCTCCAATCTTCCTTCCACGCTTGGACCCCAGCCAAAGGTCACCGATGTCAACTTAAAAAAAAAAGCACAACGTGAGAATTGCAATTGAAGTTTTATTGGGGGCAAAATGAGAAATGCAGCCTGAGAGACAGCACCTTAGATAGCTCTGAGAAACTGCTCCAAAGAAGCAGGAGGGAAGGTCAGTATAAATGAGATTTTGGTGAAGGGGGAATACATGCAATCAGGAACAGATTTTTCCTGTAGGTTTCCACTAGGCTTGGGAAGCTTTTCTACTCACAAGGAACAGTCCTCACCATGGAGGATTGTTGTGTTTTTCTAGATATGAGGAGATACAGGAATCCGGCTCATAAAATCAGTTCCTGAAAATATCAATTTGAAGACCTGTCCTGCCAGTTTTTCCCCAAGCACAAAGTGCCTCATTTCTGCTCTCCACCCTGAACTCCTTTTAGGGAATGTTGAAAATCAGCAGCACAAAGTTTAATCTTTATGAGGGTAGATGGCAAGGGCCAATTTGTAGTTGAAAGAGCACCTCGGGGTAACAAATTCGACCCTACTTTAGGAGGCATCTCATGACGATTTTGTCGCATATGCTAGGAAGCTTCAACTGGTCTTCCAGTGATTTAGCTGATAGGCCATTCGATGTGCTGTTCCTGGATTAAGTCTACAAATAGTAACCACGGGGCTCTAGACCATCTCTCTTACATGATCTGTTACAGTCCAGGAAAAAAAATTCCCTCTTGCTATATCTTCCCATATCTAGAGTTACACTATTATGATCACTAATCACATATACCACTTTATCTTCTGTCAACTGCTTCAAGTAGCGTAGTCATCATTTTCTTTGCAGGTTCAGTCACATTTGGTAATGCAAGAAACAACAATTTCATAAAACAACCAAAGTACAAATAACACATTTAACAGTATTATTAAAGTCATAAGCAAGAATTAAGACAAGAACTTGCAGTAGCCCAGCATATGCTCGGGTCATCTGACTTAGGCTGTTCTGTACCAATCTTTATCTTTCAGGAAATTGTATATTGGGACTATCCATAAGGCTCCAGCCCAATTTCATAGTATTACTAAGCTAGCTACCTTAGTAGAATTTAATTGTTCCCCAGATAAAGAGGGCCCTTAAAATTTAAATGACTGTAGCCTGGTGTTAGCCACACTAATCCATCCCATAATTGTGAGATGTTTTATTCCTTCCCTAATTTGTGCTTGTTGCTCTGATTGAGCTTGAGCAACTTAGAGGAAAATTCATATTGGGCTCAGGGTCAGAACAGGTATTATTAATTGGACAGGTGAGAGGATCCCACCTAGTAATATCAATGGTAACTTGGATAGGACTGAACTTTCTTTCTGCTAAAATAAATTTTCTAAGGATCATCCAATAAGAATCTTAGAGTGGAGAAATCCACCAAGGTAATCTAGACATACTAGACAGGGGTAATTGGCCACAACCAAACAATTGGATCGATTTTTGAAACAGCGTGTGGTCACGTCCACGATAGGAAACATTTGATTGGTATGCAGAGGTCTAAGAAGTCACAAAAACATTATATATAATCACACAAATCAAGTCCAGCATCTTGATGTCTTCTTCGTCTGGTCCTGGTGTGGTTTTCTCAGGGCATCATTTTAAGGTGAGTTTCAGGTCAGCAGTCCTTTCTGTATTCCTGTCTGGTGTATGGCCTTTGGAAGTAGGAATTAATCCAAGAGTCAGTTTTCCTTCAGTTTCAGTGTGCATGAGCTAGTGAAGAGTACCCTATAAACCTCCTTCCATCCAGGTTAGAGACTGTCCAATACTTGGGCCACCTGATGCGAAGAGCTGACTCATTTGAAAAGACCCTGATGCTGGGAAAGATTGAAGGTGAGAGGAGAAGGGGACAACAGAGGATGAGATGGTTGGATGCCATCACCAACTCAATGGACATGAGTTTGAGTAAACTCTGGGAGTTGGTAATGGACAGGGAGGCCTGGAGTGCTGCAGTCCATGGGGTGGCAAAGAGTTGGACACGACTGAGTGATTGAACTGAACTGAACTAAAAGGCCCTGCCTCATAATACCATCACATTGGGAGTTAAGGACTTAAAATTTGAATTTGGGAGTGGATACACTTCAATCTACAGCAACTACACAGATCTGGATTGGGTTTTTTTGTTTGTTTTTTTTTAATCAAGATAGAACCTCATTTAATTTTTTTTTTTTTTTTACTATGTATTCACTTTTGCTGTAGTATTTTAAGGAAAAGATTACTGTTGTTGTTGCTGTTTGATCTGACTCTTTTGTGACCACATGGACTATAGCTCACCAGGCTCCTCTGTCCATGGGATTTCCCAGGTGAGAATACTGGAGTGGGTTGCCATTTCCTTCTCCAGGGCAACTTTCCCACCCAGGGTTCAAACTGACATCTCCTGCATTGCAGGCCCATCTTCACCACTGAGTCACCTTGGAAGCTGAAGCAAGAGATGACTATTTCACAAAGTATACATAACCACAAATGCTATCTGTTTCAAATAAAATTAACATCTAATATCTCATCCATGTTCAAATTTCCCTAATTCTCTAAAAAAATGTCATTAAGCAATAATATCAAGATCTAGAGGATGTACACATATGTTACATTTGGCTGTTCTAAAACTATAAATAAAGTGGTCTCCTTTTTTTGCCACTTATTTTTTAAAAAGTGGAAGGAAATGGGATCATTTTTCTTGTAGAAGGTGTTGGGTTTAGAGCAGGGGTCCACAGCAGCAGGACCATGGATGGGTACCAGCCTTAGCCTATTAGGAACCAGGCCGCACAGCAGGAGGTGAGCAGCAGGCCAGTGAGTGAGGCTTCATCTGTATTTACAGCTGCTCCCATCGTTCTGCCATCACCCAGAGATGGGACAGCCTAGTTCCAGGAAAACAAGTTCAGGGCTTCACTGATTCTGCATTATGTTGACTTGTATAATTATTTCATTATACATCACAATATAATAATAGAAATACATGCACAATAAATGCAATACCCTTGAATCATCCAGTTTCCACAACCACCACCCTCTGTCTACAGAGAAATTGTCTTCCAGGACACCAGTCCCTAGTGCCCAAGAAGCTGGGGACCACTAATATAGAGAATAGCTTCTCTGTACCTTTTTCCATGTATTTCCCTGAAAACTGGTAGTTGTTGTTCTGTGCCTAAGTCATGTCTGACTATGTTCGAACACGGACTATGCACAGCCCACGGACTGTAGCCCATGGACAAGAGCACGTCAGGCTTCCCTGTCCTTCACTATCTTCCAGAGTTTGCTCAAACTCATGTCCATTGAGTCAGTGATGCCATACAACCATCTCATCCTCTGTTGCTCCCTTCTCTTCCTGCCTTCAATCTTTCCCAGCACCAGGGTCTTTTCTAATGAGTCAGCTCTTCACATCAGGTGGCCAAAGGATTGGAGCTTCACCTTCAGCCTCAGCATCAGTCCTTCCAATGAATATTCAGAGCTGGTTTCCTTCAGGATTGACAGGTTTGATCTCCTTGCTGTCCAAGGGACTTTCATGAGTCTTCTCCAGCACCACAGTTAGAAAGCATCAATTCTTCGGCACCCAGTCTTCTTTATGGTCTGACTCTCACATCCGTACATGACTACTGGAAAAGCTCAACACTAGTAATTAGATCTAGACTTGAGATCAACAAATTGCATTGGAATACTTCCTGTGTAGTTCCATATATTCCCTGTGGCACCACTTCAAGAGGCTCATAATTTCTAGTTGCCCCAATTTGATAGACACTGAGATCCGGTGGGTCCTGATGTTGGCAACCTCATGCATCCATTATAAACTTCCCTTTTGATCATTCATCACATGATTCTAGCATCCGCTGGTGATCTGGCCTAGTTCCATTGTTTTATGAGGATGTTGCAAAACAGTGATTTCTTAATTCTACCACTCCTGAGTTTAATTCCTGGAATGTTCCAATTAAAAAAGAAATTCCTTCAACTGTTTGTAGTTAATGAAATATGCCTCATACAAACAAAAAATAGCGTAAATATTGATTATTTCCCTTTCTCAGTGGCCAGAAAGGTGAGCTGGTGCCCCAGAAACCTGTCGCAGTGACTAATTAAGTGTTGTCTATTAGTTTTTGGAGCTTCTGTCTATTTGTATATTTAACTTGTTTCATTAGTTTGACGTGATGCTAAAATTGTCCCATTTCTGACCTCTTCATATGGATTCCAAAACTTTTTGTCCAGCTCTTGGTGGTCTTTGTAGGCCCTCAACATTCTGGTCCTTCAAGATTCCCAGGCTTATCTTGTGCATTTCTTGGCCCAGGCCTGAAATCAGCCCATCTCTTCAGGAATCTCTGGATCCTCTGGTAGTAAATGGTATTTAGAGCTCACACACTATGCCTCAGGATAATCACTATTATCAAGTTGTCATTGCTTCTAGGCTTTTCTGGCATCAGAGCCAGGAAGTACAGATTTTCTTTAAAAAATAAAAAAAGGAAAATAATTAATAATAAATGGTTTCTCTATCCACTGAAAGTCTTGTTTCAGAACAACATTAGCATTAATTACTGACTTGCTTTTGGGCTTCCCTTGTCGCTCAGCCGGTAAAGAATATGCCCGCAATGCAGGAGACCTGGGTTCAGTCCCTGGGTTGGGAAGATCCACTGGATAAGGAAAAGGCTACCCACTCCAGTATTCTGCCTGGAGAATTTCCTGGACTATATAGTCCATGGGGTCGCAAAGAGTCGGACATGACTGAGCGACTTTCACACTACACTGCTTTAACCAGTAGCATACATACGATCCTCTCACAGTTACAAAAGCAGTATCACCAAAATAAGGTGTTGAAAAGAGTCTCAGATTTCTTTACCTTTTTGGTTTTTTGTTTTCTTTTGGTTTTGTTTTGGATGTGGGGGCTTATTTTTGTCTCTTTGTCTTTTGAAAATATTCCACTCTGAATGCAGAGTCTAAATTCTGAAGTTTAAGGTTACTTAATATTTTTTCTGTAACAGCTCTGTCACCAACTTGATACAATTAGACTCATTTGTCTTAGTTTATTCTCAGTTCTACAGATATGTTTATTCTTTTAATTCTGTTACACATTTACATGGTTGCAAAGTCAAACAGTTAATGTAAAACAAGAAAAATCACTTCTGTCTCTGCTCCTCATCCATAAATTACATTTTTAGTAGTATATGGTGTACTCTTCCACTTTTTCTTATGAAAATAGACTTATATATGTATGTAAAAGCAACAAACTAAAAGCACTTTTTTGGTCCCTCTCTTAAAAAACTAAATAGTGTACCCTTAAGATCTTATCCATTCCACTCCTCCCTCCATCCGCATCATACCCAGGTGTTGGGATGCCCTGTGCCTTATTCCACAGTCCCCTGTGGATGGTCACTTCAGGTATGTTTCTTATCTTTTACATTTACAAGCAGTGTTGCAGTGAATAGCTTGTGCATATGATGCTTTGTATTTTTGTCAGTATATCTTTGAGATAGATCCCTAGAAGTAGAATTGCTGAGTTAAAGGGCATATGTGTGTGTCATTTGTTAGATGCTGTCAAACCCCCTCTATCGACTGAACCACTGAATGTTTAAAATGTGCAAAAATGAGGGTTAAGATGCAGCACCCCATCTTTACACACTTGGTGACCAGGGAGCCTCCCAATGTTCTACCCAAGACACTGGCTTGCATAGATCTCACAAAGGAACACCCAGGCCCTTGGGAGTCCTGGAAAGAGCCGTAAAACAACATTGCCTTTACTTCAGCTGGAATAACATTTTAACAGGTAGCCCTGTTCATCTCTCCACGGGGTCAAAAAGAGCCGAACATGACCGAGCAAATGAGCTGAACTGTTCATCTCAGGCTGAGCAAGAGCCCTGAGTGAGTGGTTTTTTTCTTTTTTTGTCTTGTTTGATAGATAAGACACTTCAAAATTATCTCTTTGTATGTTTGATTGTACGTATGTTTGGCATAGCATATTAAAAAGCAGAGACATTACTTTGCTGATAAAGGTCTGTATAGTCAACGCTATGGTTTTTCCAGTAGTCATGTATGGATGTGAGAGTTGAACCATAAAGAAAGCTGAGTGCCGAAGAATTGATATTTTTGAACTGTGGTGTTAGAGAAGACTCTTGAGCTTCCCTTGGACTGCAAGGAGATCAAACCAGTCAATCTTAAAGGAAATCAATCCTGAATATTCATGGAAGGACTGACACTGAAGCTGAAGCTCCAGTACTTTGGCCACCTGATGTGAAGAACAGACTCATTAGAAAAGACCCTGGTGCTGGGAAAGATTGAAGGCAGAATGAGAAGAGAACTACAGAGGATGAGATGGTCGGATGGCATCACTGACT
This sequence comes from Giraffa tippelskirchi, assembly GCF_054371585.1. Classification (NCBI taxonomy): domain Eukaryota; kingdom Metazoa; phylum Chordata; class Mammalia; order Artiodactyla; family Giraffidae; genus Giraffa; species Giraffa tippelskirchi. The sequence continues at coordinate 10,982,323 of NC_137284.1, read as the reverse complement.
CAATGGACATGAGTTTGAGCAAGCTTCAGGAGATGGTGAAGGACAGGGAAGCCTGGCGTGCTGCAGTCCATGGGGTCGCAAATACTGAACCACTGAACAACAACAACAAATGTTTGGTTTAGCAGACAAAAAGTTTCCAGGCATGGACCCTATTGGTGAATTACATCAGAATTCAATCCATTTCTCCTCAGCAAATGGACATTATTAAATTCATGGTTTATATGACCCTGCTATTCTTTTTTCACAAGTGGAAGGAAAATTAACATGTTTAATATGCATTCACTCCCATATGCAATCAACCAGCTTCAATTGAACCCCCTCCCTGTCCCCTCTCTACTCCCACCTCTAAGCCAGACATAAAAAACTGCACAGCCCCCAGGCTGAATCCAGAACACATTAGTTGGGGAATTGTTTTTTTGGGAAAAAAAAAAAAAAGATAAGTTGCTAACATTTAAAATAAAGAGATTGTACATAAATATCCAGACTTCTGACTTCTCTTGAAAACTTGGCCAGCTTTCCAGCATGGCAGCCGCTGGTTGGAGCTGAGGAGAGGCCCTGCCCCAGTGTTAGGATCCATGATGCCCGGTGTCCAGGATGCCCACCCAGCCCTTCCATCATTTCTCTTGCCTCCTGGGCCACGAGTTTGTGTAAACTGCTCTAGACTGCTAGCCCCTGAGGACAGACCACCTGTGTCTTATACGACTTTGATTTTTCAGCATCCTAGCCAGACCCCAGCACACAAGGCTCTCCTTATATGTTTACTGGATGATATAGTATCTTGCGGATGTCTGCATCACATTTCTTCCAATACTGAAACTGTGCAGTTGTAATACTGCTCTAGTCTAGATCTTTGACACAGATTGGCATCAAAGGTGCCCCTGATCTGTGCCAATGTCCCACTACCTAGTCACTCATATGTCACTGGGCTGCCCCTAAAGTCTTCACTTTGCCATTTGGCCTTTTTTCCTCCTAGCAATCTCCTCCCCAACTGAGCACAGCCATGCACATCTCGTGAAGTGTCTAGAAAGACCACATGAGATCACGAATGTCTAGCATGGCCCCCAGCATTTACTTTTATCACATTATTAGCAGTGTTTTGTGTCCCAGTTGGCAAGAGTTTTGCCACTCTTAGTTTAGTTTAATTTTTCATCCATGCCTCAAGGAAGAGATTACAGTAGTCTCTCTGTATTCTGAGGATTTTCCAAGTCGAATACGCACAGAGATTGATAGAGGTAAAGATTTTATGGAGAAATTCCTATTTCTTATCAGATCCACCACTAGCCTAAAGGGGACAATTAGGGCAGGTCAGAGTATATATAACTAGGAGCTCCTGGTCACCACTGCAAGCTCAGAACTCGATATTCCCTGAGTACTTGAAACCAGGAAAGAAGCATGAAGTGGCTTGTGCTTCTCGGGCTGGTGGCCCTCTCCAAGTGCATAGTCATGTAAGTATGGGGACTACTAGTGGCATCATCTCTCTTTTTGGGATTTCACTTGTCATCCTCTTATTCTTCCACCCACTAGGGTAAGAAGAGAAAGTAGTCATTCCCTGGCAGTCTTAAAGATCAACTCTCACTTATTGATGAGACCTTTGTCATGGGCACTGTGGGGTCCAGGTGTCTTGGGGCACACCTGCAGGGTTGCACAACTATGTGGGTGCCAATCACATCATGACCTATGTAAAAATGGCACTTCTTGGAATTGTTCAGTGCACAACCTGTGCAATGGTATGTGTGGTCCTGTGAAAAAGCATTTCTCTTGCATTTGCTTCTAGGTCTTCTCTCTGCCCTCTCTCCACCTCTGTGTGTATGTGTCAGTGTCTTCATCTGTGTATCTCTCTTTTTTATCTCTCCATCTCTTGATATCTCTGTGCATGCAGAAGTCTCTGTTTCATTTTTTTCTGTTTTGATTCTTCCTTACTTCTCTAGACTCTTAATTTCTCTAATTTATTCTCCATCCCCTGACATTTACTCTCATCCATCTTTTCTGCTAGCGCCCTGGAGGAAGATGAGGAGGACTACTTCTATGCTGTTTTATCTCTAACAAGCTGTACAACCACAAACAAGTCACAAACTCCCTGCATTTCCTTTCTTCCCCTGTAAAAACAGGATAATGATCCCCTTCTACATCACTCCCAAGATTCTTTGAAAAAGATACAGTGGGATGGCAACAGCAATGGTGATGGCTGTCACTGTTGAGACTTCCTGTATATCAGAAACATTATATCCATCATCTCACTTAATACCCAAAACATTCCATATGGGGGGGGTAAGGATTATTACATTCCACCTTCTAACCAATAGAGAAATTGAGATTCTGAAAGGTCATATGGCTTACCCAAGATTACAAGACAGAGCCTGTAGTCAGACCTAAGTCTTTGCCATGGTCCCTGCACAGCGTTCTAATAATGAAGATGACACATAAAAGGGCTTAAAAACTACAAAGCGCCATTACAATGTCAAGTATGACAGTCGTAATAGAACAGGGACAACTGACTGCTGCGCCTTCTTGTTTCCCTTCCCCACGCGCGGTGAAAGAATCCCTCTGACGAAGATGAAGACCATGCAAGGAACTATCAGGGGAAAACACTTGCTGGAAAAATTCTTGGATGAACAATCTCACAGCCTGTCCCAGAATTCTGATCCTGACGACAAATTCTCTTCTCACCGACTGGTGAATTTCCAGAATGTGAGTGTGTTGGGAAGGTGCTGCACCACAGCGCCCCTTGGTGGTCTGGCCTAGCACTGGGGTTCATCTGGAAGTGGTCAGGCGGAGGATTGGGGTGGTGGGGCTTCTGTAAGAGGCAGAAACACGGGGGAAAGGGGACCCCGTTTCCAGAGGAGAAGTCACTCTCACCCTCAACCCTTGGTCTGTGGTGACTGGGTCCAGCATGACCAGGGGGTAGGTAAACATCCATTTCTGTGTTAAAGATGTGGCAATAGTTTGAGAGAAATTGTTCTTTCTGAACAAAGTGAGCTACTCAGTTAGAGATGAAGGGTGAGTCACAACTGATCAAAAGGTAAAGCCAACTGCATCAAGTGTGAAACCCAGGCAGAGAAAGTTCACCCTCTACAGATCAAGGAATGACACCAGTAAAAAGTTACTGAGCCCCTAAGGCGTGTGAGATCATAAAAAATTAACACTATGGTGATTTAAAAAAAAAAAAAAAGAGCTTTATCTTCTTCAAAAATGTACAGGCTAGGCTGAGAGAGAGGCAAAGATTGAATACATGTCAAACGAAAGGGCCACCTGCGTGTTGTTGACAGGACATGCTCTGAGTTTAGAGGGAGTGGCCTGAGGTGACCTAGGAGGGCCACCTGGAGAAGGAGGCACTGAGCCTGGGCCCTAAAGAGGAGACTGCAGAGCTTCTCAAATGAAGGGACTGGTCTGAGCAGAGGCTGGGGGGGGGGGGCAGTTGGAAAGTGATTTCTGGATACCTGGGATGCCCAGAGGGAGGCAGTACTCCAGGAATTGGGGGGTATCCAGGCAGCCAGGTCTGCCCTAAACTCCCCTCCCCGGCCCCTGTAGATGGCCTACTTTGGTAAGATCACCATCGGAACACCTCCTCAAGAGTTCCAGGTCAACTTTGACACCGGCTCATCTGACTTGTGGGTGCCTTCTGTCAACTGCCAAAGTCCCTCCTGCTGTGAGTACCAGCCCCCCCACCAATCTTGCCCTCCCCAACCCCCCTTCTCCATCTTGGCACCTGACAGATTCCCATCGCTTGTGTCGGCAGCTACACATAAGAGATTCAACCCTCAGAAGTCCACCACCTTCCTGCCTTTGGGCCAGAAAATCGACCTCAGATACGGCTCCGGGAGGATGAACGGTGTTCTTGGCTGTGACACCATTCAGGTAACGTGGAAACCAGGGGCTGAGTCAGAGCTGGCCCTGGGAGCGACCACTGCTTACAAAACAGATGCAGGACCAGCTGGGAAGGTACTCTCTGGATTTTTCCCTTGTGGCCCCACCAAACATGACCACTTACCAAAGTCCCCTAGTGGCTGGCCACCTGCTGGGTAGGGCCTTTGCCTGGGGAGACAGCATCCCTGCAGACACACAAGCTCCCACAGTGGCTAACCCAGAGAGAGTGGCTTGGGGGGTGGATTTGCAGCTCCTTTGCCCGTGAGCAGCCCAAGGTTCATTTGGCTGGGAGTAGGGAAGCAGGGGAGTAAAGCACCGACTTTCATATTCTCAGGAACTCTACCGGGCACATTCACTGTAATAACTTGCTTAGTCTGGTAGCGACCCACGCACCAGGTACTATGATCAGCTCATGATACAGGTGAGGGAACTGAGGTGCAGAGAGCAAGGGCATGGCCAAGGTCACACATGTGGTAAGCAGTAGAGCTGGGCTGGCCAGTCAGAACTCAAGCAGGTAGGGGAATTTGGGAAGAGGTTAAAACTGATCTGGACTTCCCTGGTGGCTCAGAGGTTAAAGCGTCTGCCTCCAATGCGGGAGACCTGTGTTCGATCCCTGGGTCGGGAAGATCCCCTGGAGAAGGAAATGGCAAACCACTCCAGTATTCTTGCCTGGAGAATCCCATGGACAGAGGAGCCTGGTAGGCTACAGTCCACAGGGTCGCAAAGAGTCGGACACGACTGAGCGACTTCCCTTTCTAAAACTGATCTGGGGTCCCTGGGGGCAGCCCAGGATTTCAGGTATCCAGGCAGGTAAAGCAGGAGTCATAGATGTGGGAGGGGCCTGATAAATGGATTCTCATTCTAGGGGGCCTTTGAGAGTCTAATAAAAACTATGTCTTGCCTCCCCCTAAGTGCCTGAGTATGCTCTGACTGTGTTTCTCTGTCTCTGTCTCTCTCTCACACACACACAGGCACTCACACACAAGTGTTCACACCCTGAAAAGCCTGTTTTCCAGGCAAAGTTGTCATAAGAACCTTTCCAGTGATATTGTATAATGGGCTGCTGTCTTTCTGGACAGATGCATAATCCACAGCACATGACAATGAATTCAGTCCATTTCTGTCGTTAGATCATAGTGATGCCAAAGGGAAGACTACCCAGCTCTCTACTCGCTTCTTCCACAAGGGGACACCATTCAGTCCTGTCCTGTTGCCCCACCTGTACAGAAGACATGAAGCCAATTTGACTCAGCTGGCGTTTGCAGCTCTGAGAAGTAGATGTTCTTAAAATACACAGCCCCACACCAATGGAAACCAAATTCCTGTCCCAGCTTGGTCTAACCATCTGATATTAACCCAGGGCATAGCCAGGTCTCACTTCTCTGCAATGCTGATGATATCTCCTCCCCAGCCCAGTACCAGCCCCATTTCCCAAAACATTATATGGGAACACTCTCCTCTCCCACAGATCGGGAACCTTGTCATCGTGAACCAGACTTTTGGCTTGAGCCAGAATCAGTCCAGTTGGGTCCTGGAACAAGTACCTTATGATGGCCTCCTGGGCTTGGCCTACCCCAACCTCGCTGTCCAAGACACCACCCCAGTCTTCGACAACCTGAAGAACCAAGGAGTCATTTCTGAGCCAGTCTTTGCCTTCTACTTGAGCTCGTAAGTCTGAGGTAGACCAGATCTCTCTTCAAATTAGCCGAACAATGCTTGTGGCTGCATGAAAAATTATAGACTACCTGATCCAGAATTTTCATGATAGATAGTCTAACTCAGGAGAACTACAGCTTCAGGGTCACATCTGGCCCCATCACCGGTTTTTGTAAATAAAGTTTTATTGGAACATAACCGTGCTCTTGGGCTCCAGAGCAGTGGCTTGGTCTAAGGCAGTGGAGATAAGAGGGAGAGCAATGGAAGGTGTCAGGAAATGGATTGGAGGAAAAGGCAACAGGATTTGCTGATGAATTTGATATGGAAGGAAGGAAAGGGATGGCGGAAATGTTCCTTCCTCACTAACAATTTACCAAGAACACAGGACCAGCTACAGTTTGCAGGAGCCAGTGCAAAATGAAAACATAGGACGCTGTGTTCAAAATATATTAGGAATTTTAAGACAGGGAGAGAAGAGGTGGGGGACCTGCTGAATCTGGAGTCCCATGGATGGTACAGGGAACAGGCAAGTGAAACCAACCCTGGGTAACCCTGAACCCATGCCAAAACACCCTCAGCCCTTGACTTTTATGAAAACTGAAAGGCTAGACAAGAAGGAAGCCAGACCCCTCCAGCACGAAGCCCTCTGAGGGAATATCTGAGCACTCAGGTAGCTGGAAGGGACCAGGTCCTCTTCAGAAGGATGGGTGGTCGGATGCAGTCCAGGTTGCCCAGCTTCAAACCTCTTCTCTGACACTCATTAGATGGTGACTGACCTTGGTCAGGTACTCAATCCCTCCGAGCCTCAGTTTTTGCATCTGTAAAATGGGGACCATAATAGTGCCTCTGATGGATGGAGAAGCACAGACAGTGTCTGGCATTTCTCTCCTCCAATGAGCCCCCCTCATCCTTCTCTCTTCAGCCGGCCAGGAAACAGCAGCGTGGTGATGTTTGGCGGGGTGGACCACACCTACCATAAGGGAAAACTCCAGTGGGTACCAGTGACCCAAGCCCGCTTCTGGCAGGTAGCCATGAGCCGGTAAGTCTTCCCCTCCGAGGGTCACCCCAAGTGATGCTCCCACACGTGCACAGGAACACAAGCAGACACACACAAATGCACGCACAGACACTCAGTCCCTCGCAGACATACACTCCACCCACAAAGACACACATAAAAACACATACAGAGACACATATAAACACACACAGGCACACAGATACACACAAGCACACACACAGACACAAACACAGATACAAACATCACCTATAGGTTCACAATTGCCCCAGGGCTCCTGACCAGCCCTCTGACCAGGGTCCTGAAAGGGTCCAGAGAGGCCCGGGCAGCTGGGCAAGGGCTGCACCCTGGTGCTATGAGGTGGGGAGCCTGGTTAGAGGACCCTATAGTGTGGTGAAAAAAGGATCGGGAGGGAATTTCATCAACCTGAACAGAGCTGTGATAAGATGACCTACTGACCAGGGCTACCCAGGACCAAGGGGGTCCTCAGTATACAGAACTGTCAGCTGAAATAGAGAAAAGGTCCAGGACAAACCGGGAAAACTGGTCTCCTCAGGGAGAAGTTACCCAGCAGTGGAGAGAGGGTGGCTGAAATCTTGAGACCTGAGAGCAACTCATAAAAAAAGACACCCCACCTCACCAGTGCTACTTACTGCCCAAACTGGGGACACAGTGGGGCGGGCGCTGTGACTGAATCAGGAGCTGGGATTCAGAAGTGGCCTGAGAACAAGGGGCAATAATTAATGGGATTCTCTGTGATATCCTCAGACCAAAGCTTTCCTGTCCTTCGGAGGTCTCCTGGATTGGCTCATGCTCCTCTGGCCTGGGCCTCAGGGTCTGAGCCAGGTGAGGGGGCGGTGATGGGACACACCCTCTCCCAGGGCAGCCTGTGTCTCCCCCACCCCCACGTTAAGCATCTGCTGCCCCGGGGAACCTCCCCCCTCACAGTGTGGGTTGACCTATTATTGGTCACATGACAGATAACAGGTCTCTGGGTGCTCCTCTTTCATTTTTTTCATTCATTCATTCAACCAACACACATTATGCGCCTGCTATGTGCTGGGCACCTAGGGAGGCACTGAGGATACAGCCTCCCTCACACCTAGTGAGGCAGATGTACGAGAAACGACTCACACACACAGTGGATTACCACTTTGGTAAATGCTAGACATGAGGAAGGGTCTACAGAGAGTGACCAAGACAGGAGCCCGATCTAGTCTGGGGGGAGCGCTTCCTTGACAACGTGACAAACTACAACCTGGAAGATGAGCAGAAATTCGCTAGACAGAGGGGATGGTCTCAGAAGGGTGACCAGCATGTGCCCAGGCCCTGAGACAGGAAAGGACCTGGTACATTCAAGAACTGAAAGGAAGTCAAAGGGGTGATGTGACCAGAGCAAAGGACAACAGAGTCTGGGCAAGAGCTGAAGGGCTGTTCAGGGGCAGTCAGGGAGGGAGCAGTCGTGAGGGAGACTTCAAAGTGACCCTGGTGCCTGCTTTCTCCCACTTTCTCTCAGCATGTCCATAAACGGGAATGTGGTTGGTTGTTCCCAAGGATGTCAGGCCATTGTGGATACTGGGACCTCGTCTCTGGTTGGGCCAACTCACCTGGTCGACAACATCCTGAAGCTCATCAACCCCAAGCCTATCATGGATGACAAGGTGAAGGGTCCCGCCATAGCATCCCTCCTGGGCTCCCTCCACACCAAGGATCACCTGGGCCCACCTGTCTTCCTCTCTGTCTTACAGCAAGTGCTTTTATGTGATGCGGTCGATAGCCTGCCGATGCTCATCCTCACCATCAACGGCATCAACTACCCTGTGCCCCCTCAGTACTACGTGCAGAAGGTGAGGGGGCAACGCTGGGGGCTGGCTCTCAAACTGGGACTTGCAGGAACCCTTGGGCTGCTGCTGGGAGGAGGGCGCCCTCTGCAGGCCAAGTCACACTATTGCAGATGCTGCTGAGCCCCTGTGGCTGGGCCAGAGCCTCCCACAAAACCAACCACGTGAGAGTAGAGGGCTGTCTGGGACATTCATCCTCCTGAAATAAACGTGGAGACAACACCCCTTGCTGGCATGACGCCTGACACAAGAACAGGGGAACACTAAGGGCCTCTGCCTCACAGAGCCTCGGTTCAACCAGTGCCTTCAGATGCATGAACACGGAAAGTCAATTCTAGTAATCCCTGAAATACCAAAGTGACGAGGAAGGGTTTGGCTGGAAACAGTCCCCGTGTCCTGTCCCAGTATAGTGACTAACAGTCTCTCTTCCCTTCTCGGAAGTGCGCGGGTTGGGATGATAAATTACATGGTCACCCTAGTCCTTGGCTGCAGCTTCGCCTTGCACTCACAGTGCCCCCTCTGTGAGTTGGGGTACCAGACCCCTCTGTGGGGAAGGTTGGATGCTAAGTTGAATAAAAGGTGCACATTGACTTCACAGCCCCAGCACAGGGTTAAGACTTAATGTCAGCTCCCTATGGGAGTTCAGGGCAGGCTGATGGGCTCAAAGGTTTTGAGGAAGAGAGGGAATTTCAGTAATTCTAATCCATCAGCCTCATGGAGGCATGAGGAGGTCTGCTTGGTCAAGTAGAATCTACACTGGATTATGTGCAAATGGCACCCCCCAGGGGCTGTGCAAAGGGGGGCTGGGGACAGATTAGGGGTGATGAGACCTGCAGACCGGAGGAGCACCAGGGTAAGTCACCCAAGCCAGCATGGAGTATCCAGGGATGGTGAGTGTGGGTCAGGAAGGCTTCCTAGAGGGTCTGTGTGTGTGCTATGTCGCTTCAATTGTGTCCACCTCAGCCACCCTATAGACCATAGCCCAGCAGGCTCCCCTGTCCATGGGGATTCTCCAGGCAAGAATGCTGGAATGGGTTGCCATGGTCTCCTCCAGGGCATCTTCAAGACCCAGAGATCGAACGAATGTTTCTTAAGTCTCTGGCATTGCAAGCTGATTCTTTACCGCTGCGCCACCAGGGAAGCCCTAGAAGGCCTTAGTGCAGTATAAATAACCAGTTGTGGGCACTGCTATAGTTAAAATGGATAACCAAAAACAACTTACTGTGTAGCACAGGGAACTCTGCTGGGTATTATGTGGCAGGCTGGATGGGAAGGGAGTTTGGAGGAGAACGGATACATGCATGTGTATGGCTGAGTCCCTTTGCAGTCCATCTAAAACTATCACAATAATGTTAATTAGGTATACTCCAATTCAAACTTTTAAAATTTTTAGAAAAAGAGTGGACTGTGGGGAATAGGGGGAAGAACACCCACTCTCTGCAGAGAAAACAGCGATTGGGGTCATAATGAAAGAAACTTAGAGTGTGAGGGGAACTGCAGGCCATTCTTGTACTTTTTAAATAAAATTTATTGAAGTATTGGGCTTCCCAGGTGGCTCAAATAGTAAAAAAACGTGCTTGCAATGCAGGAGACCCAGGTTTGATCCCTCGGTCGGGAAGATCCCCTGGAGAAGGGAATGGCTCCCCACTCCAGTATTCTTGCCTGGAGGATCCCAAGGACAGAGGAGCCTCGAGGGCTACAGTCTGTGGGGTCACAGAGTCGGACACAACTGAGCAACTAACACACACACATTGAAATACAGCTGATTTACAATGTTGTGTTAATTTCTGTTATACATTGAAGTCACTCAGTTTTATTTATATACAAGTATATCCATACTCTTCTTCATATTCTTTTCTGTTACAGTTTATCACGGGTTACTGAATACAGTTTCCTGTGCTACACAGTAGGACTTTGTTGTTTAACTGTGGGCTTCCCTCATACTTCAATCAATAAAGAGTCTGCCTGCAATGCAGGAGACCTGGGTTTGATTCCTGGGTCAGGAAGATCCCCTGGAAAAGGAAATAGCAACCAACTCCAGTATTCTTGCCTGGAGAATCCCATGGACAGAGGAGCCTGGCAGGCTACAGTCTATGGGGTCATAAGAGTTGGACACAATTGAGCAACTAAGCACACATATACTAGTTTACATCTGATAATCTCAAACTCCCAATCCTCCTCTCCCCACCCCCCTGTCCTGACAGCCACATGTTTTGGCCCTTCTTGTTCCTGTACCCCCACTTCTGCAGTTGCTGAGAGAACCACTTGATTCTTCTCAAAGGAGGGGGAAAATGGAAAAGTTGTCTGCTCTGGATATTGAGGAGGGTAACAGGTAAGGGCTCAGGCTGACTGGTGTGTATTTCTGTCTCCCCCAGATTTCTCAGGAGCTCTGCTTTAGCAGCTTTCAAGGGAGCACAGAGCACTTGAACCCTTTGGAAACCTCGGAGACTTGGATCCTGGGTGATGTCTTCCTGAGGCTGTATTTCTCGGTTTATGATCGAGGAAATGACAGGATTGGCCTGGCTCCTGCAGCGTAAATTTGGGCTGCTATAGGAATCAATCAGGGCCAGACAAACATACACTCACTCACATGCAGAGCCATCCCACCCAGGGATGCTGGTGAACTATGCTTGATGCTCTGCAAAGCCCTATTCTCAATAAAGAATAAAAGATTCATCTCAATGGTGCTGATACGAATGGGTGCCTCTCTTTGGGTCTGGGAGGTGCATCATAACCAGGCAGGATCTAGAATCAAGCCTCAACCACAAGTGAGAGGAGCCCAATTCCACTGGCTTCAAGAAAAGGGGAAACTTATTGGAAGGACATTGAGGGTCTGGGATGCAGGAACCAGAGGTCTAAAGATCTCAGAGACTGGACCCAAGAAATCAGAAACCATCAGCTCACTGTTTCTCTCCCTGGCTTTTTCTCTTCTCTCATCACTGATTCTCTTACCTGACAGCTTTCTTCCCTCAGGCCTCTACACCTAGTGAGGGAGTCTGAAGCTGCCTGCCCCGGGATTTTATCTCTCTAAGACGACTAACCAGTAAGGAAAGAAACTCAGAAGATATCAAGGTTCCAGGGAGGGCTCTGAATGGGCCACTTCAGAGTATGTGTTCAGCCCGGGACCAACCATCCTGGCAGGGGCATGGGGTCATATGCTTGGCTCAGTTGATCATGTGGCCCTGCCCCCACAGCAAACATGATTGACAGATTTCTGCAGAAGCACGTGGTTGAAACTTGGGAAAGGTCACCCAAAGAAGTGACAGGGGGATGTTCTAGATCATCTCACAGATGGAGAAAACAACAGAGGTGTGGCTGGGAGACCACAGGAGGAAAGAGCTTCCTCTTCAGGGAGATGGAGAATGGCTGGCATAGGACAAGGGGAGGGGCACTGCCTCCTGGCTTGTCCCCCCAACCCTGAAACACACCCGTAAATCCTGCAGTTACCATCTGTGTGTAGATCGGCCATATGTCCATGGCTACCTGTGCCTGGCTCCTTTGAGATGATGCTGGATTATAACTGGCTTGTGGGGAGTGAAAGCAGACTGGGTGCAAAGCTGATAAATGGCGAAGAGGTGAGCATAGAACTGGTGGTTCATATTTTTAACAGTAAATATCATGAAGTGAGCTAAATGAAGACTTGAGTGAACAGTCTCTCCAACTCGTTTTCCAGGTGGTCTTCATGGAATCATAAGCAATGATTCTGTCAATGAGAAACCACCAACAAGAGTAAGAATAATAACTCAGGTTAATTACAGATGTTAAATCTCACTCACTGACCCCCAAGGCGTCCCGGCAAAGCATAACCCCCATTGTACAGATGAAAAGAAGTCTTCTCCAATCTTCTGGCTCCAGCACTGGTGACAGGCACATAGCAGGCCCTCAAGTAATGCATGTTGAGTAAATGAATGGGTGAATTAGTAGATAGTTCTCAGGGACACATTGCTTCATCCTTGTCGGAACACATGCGTGGTCTCAGCATGGCTACTGCATAGTATCAAGGAGAAGGTCAGGCTTTGCTCACCTAATCAGCCTAAGGCCAGGGCTGGAGCTGGAGTCTGTTAATGAGCCCCCTGGTCTTGAGGCTCTGTATTTGCAGCCTGAGCCACCAACATGAGGATGAATTCTGATCTTCAAAGCAACCATCTTCCCCCAACCTCTACTTTTATCCTTTACAAATTGTAGACCATAGATTACTAGACTTTGGTGAGAGAAAAGATCAAAAAAAAAAGAAAAAGATAGGTCATGAACACTTCTACTAAGAGTGTAAATTTGTTCAATCTTTTTGGAAATGATTTGTCCTAAATATACCCGTGGCCTTTTGTCCAAGAAATTTTGCTTCTAACATTTATGTAAATCAATAACCTCAGATATGCAGATGACACCACCCTCATGGCAGAAAGTGAAGAAGAACTAAAAGAGCCTCTTGATGAAAGTGAAAGATGAGAGTGAAAAAGTTGGCTTAAAGCTCAACATTCAGAAAACTAAGATCAAGGCATCCAGTCCCATCACTTCATGGCTAATAGATGGGGAAATAGTGGCTAACTTTATTTTTGGGGGCTCCAAAATCACTGCAGATAGTGATTGCAGCCATGAAATTAAAAGACGCTTACTCCTTGGAAGGAAAGTTATGACCAACCTATACAGCATATTTTTTTTAATTATTCTTTTTTTTTTTTAATAAATTTATTTATTTTAGTTGGGGGCTAATTACTTTACGATATTGTAGTGGTTTTTGCCATACATTGACATGAATCAGCCATGGGTTTACATGTGTTCCCCATCCTGAATCCCCCTCCCACCTCCCTCCCCATCCCATCCCTCTGGGTCATCTCATTGCCCCAGCCCTGAGCATTTGTCTCATGCATCGAACCTGGAATGGTGTTCTGTTTCACATATGATAATATACATGTTTCAATGAAGCAGAGACATTACTTTGTCAACAAAAGTCCATCTAGTCAAGGCTATGGTTTTTCCAGTGGTCATGTATGGATGTGAGAGTTGGACTGTGAAGAAAGCTGAGCGCCGAAGAATTGATGCTTTTGAACTGTGGTGTTGGAGAAGACTCTTGAGAGTCCCTTGGACTGCAAGGAGATCCAACCAGTCCATCCTAAAGGAGATCAGTCCTAGGTGTTCATTGGAAGGACTGATGTTGAAGCTGAAACTCCAATACTTTGGCCACCTGATGCGAGCTGACTCATTTGAAAAGACCCTGATGCTGGGAAAGATTGAGGGCAGGAGGAGAAGGGGACGACAGAGGATGAGATGATTGGATGGCATCACTGACTCCATGGACATGAGTTTGGGTGAACTCCAGGAGTTGGTGATGGACAGGGAGGCCTGGTGTGCTGCAGTTCATGGGGTCGCAAAGAGTTGGACATGACTGAGCGACTGAACAGATACTGATACTGAAAGCTACTGGGCTTCCCTTGTGGTTCAGCTGGTAAAGAATCCACCTTCTATGTGGGAGACCTGGGTTCAATCCCTGGGCTGGGAAATCCCCTGGAGAAGAGAAAGGCCACTCCAGTATTCTGGACTGGAGAATTCCATGGAGTGTATAGTCCATGGGATTGCAAGAGTTGGACACGACTGAGTGACTTTCACTTCTATGATCAGAAGCACCCACAAACATAAAGAAGCAAGAAAGAATTCCTCAGTCTCTTACAAAAGTGAAACGCTGGACATCCCAAGGTCCATTCAACATAGAGTGTCCACAGCATCATGCAAACAACTGCCTGAAAATAGTATTCAATGTTAAGAGAAATCCTTCCAATAGGACATGGAGAGAAAAGAACAGAATACAAAACAGCATGATCCCAGGTTTGCAGAGCACGTGAAAGACAGTGAAGCATCCTCGCCAGGCATGTATATCCTGGAGCTTTTCTGTCTGGGCTCAAATCCCACCTCTGAGACCTACCAGTCGTGACCATGATAAATTCATCCCTGGACATCGGTTTCCTATTCTGCATATTTGGGGGTAGGGATTGTTCCTCCCTCACTAATCATCAGGAAAACCCAAATCAAATGACCATGAGATACTATCTCACATCTACGAGGATGGTCATTAGCAAAAATCGAAAGGTAACAAGTACAGTGAGGATGTGGAACCCTGTACACCAATGGTGGGTGTGTGAAATGGTGCAACTGCTGCAAAACAGAATTGAGGTTTTAAAAAAAAAATTTTTTTTTAATCACTATTTGATCCAGCAATGCTAGGCCTGGGTATTTATTCCAAAAAAAAAAAATTATAATCATGATCTCAAAGGGACATTTGTCCTGCCGTGTACACTGCAGTGTTTTCCACAATAGCCGAGATGCAGAAACAGCTTGGATCCATCAACAGTTGCATGAATAAAGAAAATGTGGTAGAGACAAACAATGGATATTATTCAGCATTTATAAAAGGAGGAAATCCCACCATTTTCAACAATTTAAATGAACCTGGAGGATGTTATGGGAAGTGAGAGAAGCCAGTCACAGAAGGATGAACACAGTATGATTCCACCCATATAAGTTTTCTAAAATAGTCAAATTCATAGCAGCAGAGAGTAAAATGGTGGTTGTCAGGGGTCAAGGAGAGGAGAAAAAAGAGGAGCTGCTATTCAAATGGTATGAAGTTTCAGCTACACAAAATAAGCAAGTCTTAGAGACCTGATATACAGCCTAATGCCTATCATTAACAATACTGTATTGTGCACTTAACCTTCTGTTAAGGCAAAGGATCTCATGTTAAATGTTTGTTATTGTTGTTAAGTCACTAAGTCGTGTCCAACTCTGTGACCTCATGGACTGCAGCACGCCAGACTTCCCTGTCCTTCACTATCTCCTGGAGTTTACTCAAACTCATGTCCATTGATTCAGTGATGCCATCCAACCATTTTGTTCTCTGTTGCCCCCTTCTTCTCCTATTGCTACAATACATAAAAAAACAAATACCTTTTTAAAAATGAAAAGTCTTATGCATACACACAGCTGATTCACATTGTTGTACAGCAGAAACTAACATAGCATTGTAAAGCAATGATACTCTAATTAAAAAAATCAAAAATGAATAGTCCTTTCTAACTGGAGGGAAGGGAGCAAAGACTGACTGCAAACTTGCACATTGCTTCTTTCTGGGGTGTTAAAAATGTTCTAAATTTAAACCATGATGATGGCTACATAACTCCATGAATATATGAAAAATCACTAAGCTATACACTGTAAATGATAGAATTTATAACATTTGAAATACATCTCAATCAGATAGTTATATACATACATATATATACTCACATATATATATATAAACAGGAAACAATAATCCCCAAACTTCTAGAGCTATACTGAAATGGATTAATTAATGGATTAATGGATGAAATTAATTAATCTACGGAAAGCCTTTAGGACAGTTACTGAAACACAGTAGCATGAGCTGTCATTATGTTTCACTCTTAAACTAGAGAAAGACCAAACGTGTGTAACAATGGTTTATATCAAGGTGGTAGCAATTCGGAAAATGTTTCCCCTTATGCTTTTCTTAGTTCTTTCAGGAATGGCATTTATGATCAGAGGAAAATTAAGCATTATTCTATAAAATACAGAGGCTTCCGACAAAGAGGGGACCGTTTCTTTGCTGGAGTTGGCTGTTGGAGCAGATTGATTCCCATAGAAAAAGCCATTCTGCAACAGATGGTGAAGGACTGACATCTAGTGGCCACGGTGGATATTGCAGGCACATTTCACAACGTTCTGACCTCTTGGCTGGGGAACCTGCCCGTTGATTTCATCTATTTGGAAGGGCTATTTAGCAATGTGAAGTCATTCCCATCAGCTCTCCCACTTTTAGACCTGATAGTCACACTTTGACAAATGGATTCCAAGTATATATATCTATCTATAAATGATTTATTAACTATAAATATTGTCCCAAGGATTTGATTTATACTAGTAAAAGTTAGAAACCACCCTAGATTCTAACATCAAGGAAATTATCACCAGGAAAGAATCAGCTTCTGGCTCTCTAGGTGGTGAGTGTGGACTATGCCCGAATAAAGAAATGTACAGCCTGAATCTCAGGTCACAAACACTCTCACTCTCCCTTCTTCACCTCCTTCAAATCAATAGAGAAATGACCCCTCCTCTATTTAAAATGCTAACCCTCCCTACCCCCTCCCTTGCTTCCACTTTCCTCCAGCATCACCACTTCACACACATTATCATTTCTCTATCTTTGATTATCTGTCTCCTTCCCTGGAGACACAAGGGCAGTGATTTGGGTTTGTCTTGACCCTTGATGAATCTCCAGTGCTTCCACTAGAACCTAGGACATCATAAATGTTCCATAAATATTTTGTTTATGAGTATTAGTGAAATCAAGGCTAAGAGAACACCATGTCATAGGTTCACGCTGAGTACAACTCTGTGAAATTGAGAGGTATGAATGTTGCTGCTTCCTTGGTGGCTCAGGCAGTAAAGAATCTGCGTGCAAAACCAGAGACCCGGGTGCAATCCCTGGGTCGGGAAGATACCCTGGAGAAGGGAATGGCTACCCACTTCAGTATTCTTGCCTGGAGAATGCCACTGACAGAGGAGGCTGGTGGGCTACAGTCCATGCAGTCACAAGAGTCAGACATGACTGAGCCACCAAGCACATACATGAACATTGCCAACTGTATCGGTCTGTTCGGACCAATAGCAGATGCCACAGACTGGGTGCCTTATACAACAGGCATTTACTTTGTCATGATTCTGGAGGCTGGTAGCCTGAGGTCAGGGTGTCTGCATCGTTGTTTCTTCCCCTCGGTGTATAGAAGGCCGTCTTCAGCTCTGTGTTTCCACAGGGTGTTTCCTCTGAGCATGTCTGTTTCCTAATCTCCTCTTCTCAAGACACCAGTCAGATTAGATTAGGGCCCACCCTGGTGACCTCATTTAATCTTAGTCATCTCTACTTCCAAATATAGTCATTCGGAAGTACTGGGGGTAGGACTTCAACATATGGATTTTCCAGGGGGAGGATGGAGGGTAGGGACACACAATTCAGCCCATAACACTATAAACACAAAAACAACCCTGAGACATGTCAGAAGAATACAGGAGTCAGCATAAAGAACTCCAGTGGGCCAGACATGGGATAATTTCAGCATGAAAATAATGATAATAATGGATTATCACTGACTGACTGAAATCAGAACCCATGAGTTCACACTGATCAATAAATACAAATATAAACAAACAAGATGAAAGGAAATCTCTTCCTTACCAAAGAACAACAATCTATTTTTTCAGTATTTATTTATTTATGGCTACACTGGGTCTTTGTTGCTGCTCGAGAGCTTTTCTCTGGTTGTGGCAAGCGGGCTACTTTTCCTTGCAGTGCACAGGCTTCTAATTGTGGCAGCTTCTCTTGTTTGGGGGCACAGGCTCTGGGAGCCCAGCCTTCAGTAGTTGTGGCTCACGGGTTCTAGAGAGTGGGCTCAGTAGTTACGGCGCAGTGGCCTAGTTACTCTGCAGCATGTGAAATCTTCCCGGACCAGGGATCGAACCCATGTCCCCTGCGTTGGCGAGCAGATTCTTATCCACTGTACCACCAGGAAGTCCAATAATTTTTAAGATGTAAAAGAAACAACAGAGTTAGAAAATTACAACTCTATAACCATCATTTCAGTCACTGATTCAGGCAGAAATTCTCAATGGTTGCTTAAACTTTGGGTGAAGAGTGGATGGACCACAGGTTACTTATACAGTTGCAAAGTATCTCCCTGCCAAATACCTCCATGATCACAACCCAGCAACTACAGTGGAGAAGCTTGGTGGGAGACACCACCTTCACTAAATAATCATGGTTAATGTCACCAATAAAGGGACGAATCAACAATTATGTGCCTCCTGATATCATGCCCTGAAAAGGACACAGCATTGCTTCTATAATATTCCTGCTAAAAAACAAGTAACCTGGGACTGCCCTGATGGTCCAGGGGTGAAGACTCCACTTTCCAATGCAGGGGACACAGATTCCATCCCTGGCCAGGGAACTGAGATCCCACACGCCATGCAGCATGGACAAAAACAATAGAAACATAATCTGAATTGAACCTTAAGAAAACATCAAACAAACCCAAACTGAACGATGTTCTGCAAAAGTAGTCTGCACTTTTTGAAACTGTTATCATCAGGAACAACAAAGGCAGGCTGAAGAGCCATTCCAGACTGAAGGGGAGTGAAGTGACCAGACAACCCAAAATAATATATGACCCTGGGTGAAATCCTGCAGCAGAAATATCACTAAAAGGGACAGTTTTAGGACAACTGATGAAAACTGAATACGTGCCATGTATTAGACAATAGGGTTTCCCTGGTGGCTCAGTGGTAAAGAATTTGCCTACAATATAGGAGAGGCAAGTTCGATCCCTGGGTGAAGAAGGGTGGAAAAAGGAATGGCAACCCACTCGAGTATTCTTGCCGGGAGAAACCCATTGACAGAGGAGACTGGCTTACAGTCCATGGGGTTGCAAAGAGTTGGACAAAACTTAGTAACTAAACAACAACAATTTGATACTAGTATTGAATCAATGTTACATTTCCTGAATGTGTTCATTTTTGTGCTATGGTCCTGTAAGCAAATATCTTTGTTCTTTGGAGAATAACAATAAAGATTTAGGAGTAAAGATCACAGCACCTGCAATTGATTCAAATTATCAGACCAAAATGATAATAAATAACAGTATGTGTGTCTGTGTATGTGTAGAAACAGTAAATATAGTAAAATATCAATAGTAGGTGAATCTGGGTAAAGTATATATTGGACTTTGTGGCCCTGTAGTTGTAATTTTTCTGTAGATTTGAAACTTTTCAAAATGAAAACTTTTTTAGGGTCTTCCCTGGTGGTCCAGTGGTTAAGACTCTGAGCTCACACTGCAGGGGAGGACAGGTTCCGTTATTGGTCAGGGAATCAGGATCCTGCACGCCACATGGCATAGTCAACAAACTAAAAAAATTAGAAGTAGCCTTTTAAAATTTTAAATGTCTCCTACCAATAAAAAAGGGAGGGGGAATATTTTTCAAAAGAAAAGATTTACCTTAGCAGAAATAGAAAGACAAATAACATGTGATATCATTTATATGTGGAATCTAAAATATGATAGAAACAAACCCTATCGAGCAAACAGAAACAGAATCACAAACATAGAGAACAGATTTGTGGTTGCCAAGGGGGAGGGAAGTGGGGAGTGGATGGATTGGGAGTTTGGGATTAGCAGATTCAAGCTATTATGAAGAGGATGGATAAACAAGATCCTACTGTATAGCATGGGGCTTCCCAGGTATCTCAGTGGCGGAGAATCCGCCTGCCAATGCAGGAGACGCAGGTTCAATCCCTGGGTCAGGAAGACCCCCTGGCTATAGTCCAGGGGTTCGCAAAGAGTCAGACCTGACTGAGCACGCACGCACTATACAGCACAGAAACTATAGTCAATACCCTGTATTGATAAACCATCATGAAAAAAGAATATATATATGCATAACTAAATCACTTCACTTTACTGTACTTACAGCAGAAATTAATGCAATTAGTTGCGTTGTAAACCAACTAAAGAAAATCAGTCCTGAATATTCATTGGAAGGACTGATGCTGAAGCTGAAGCTCCAATACTTTGGCCCCCTGATGTGGAGAACTGACTCACTGGAAAAGACCCTGATGCTGGAAAAGATTGAAGGCAGGAGGAGAAGGGGGCGACAGAGGATGAGACGGTTGGATGGCATCACCGACTCAGTGGACATGAGTCTGAGCATGCTCCTGGAGTTGGTGATGGACAGAGAAGCCTGGCGTGCTGCAGTCCATGGGGTCGCAGAGAGTCGTACGCGACTGAGAGACTGATCTGAAGCCAACTAATCTTCAATAAAAAATTTAGAAAAAAATAAAAGAATTATCTTTTTTAGGAAAGGGAAGTTATGAGTGATTTCATCTCTCATACTGTTGTTCCAGAACTTCCCTGGTGGTCGAAAAAGACTTGGACATGACTTGGTGACTAACAGCAACATTGTTCCAGAACTTTGGCCATAAACAAGGTCACATTTCTCTCCTTACCACAACAGAAGTGAGAAGAGAAGAGCTGTCCATTTTTCTGCCAACTGCGGACCTATTTCCCTCTATCAATGACCCAACAGACTAGATGTGAATGCCCCTTTTTATAAATGAGGGCAGGGAGGCTCACAGAAAGGTCACTCAAGGTCACTAACATGGAGGCAGGGGCAGAATCAGAGTCTGACGTGGGCTCATAGGCTCTGTCTTTGCATACTGTGTTCTCCAGGCACTGGGCCAGGCAGAGCCAGGCACTGCGGTGAAAGCCTGGGAAGACCCTGCCCCAGTCCTGGGCTCACAGTCCACTTCTGGTGGTCAGGCCCTGTGAGCTTGATGCCGGGGGACGAGACAGTCACAGGACAACAGAGGGGATGGTGCTAAAGCCTAAGGGAGATGGGAGCTCCCAGGGGCCCTTTTCTCCCTCCATCTCCAGACTCTTTCTCGGGGATCTGCCCTGCTAAGAGCCCAGGAGGCTGCCCACAGGCCCCTAGGGCGGGCCTAGAAGCCCTAGCGGAGATCGGAAGGTGGGGAGGGGGCCGACACCCCCCGTGCTCCCGGCCGCTGCCTCCCTCTGCCTTCAGGGCCCCAGGTTCTGGTGTGCTGATTCCTCCCTGCCCCCCGCCTCCGCCGCTGGCTCCTGTGCCCCTCCACATCCCTCTTTGGGGTCACCCTGCCCGCCCCTCTGTGCACAGCCCCTCCCTGAGTCTCTTTGGTGAAACCTCTGGGTGGTCACCTGTTTTCTGCAAGGACTCTGACCCCTACACCCGGTGAGGAGAGAGAAGCACATTCAAAGGGAACAGCATGTGCCAAGGCTCAGAGGCAAGAGAAGGCTGGCCTACTGGGAGAACTCAGACGGCCCAGGCTGACCTGCTGGAAGATTGGAAGGCAAGCTGTTTCAGCCCAAGTCCCAGCTCTCAGCCTGGGACTGGGAACTGTGACACCTCCTTCCCTCCATCCACTGTGCCCGCCCACACGACCCATCGCTAGGGGTCTGCCTGCAGCCCTTCCTGGGCCATCCATGGGGTCTGCGGCCTGGGGCAGGCAGGCCTAGGGCTCCGCTCCCCATAACACAGGCCCGCTTCCTGCTGAGAATGATACCATGTTGCGGCTGGTGTTGCCTGTACACCAGCAGCGTGATTTCAGAGCCTCCAGCCGGCCTTAGAACCCTCCTCTCCCTAACCCAGCCACCCAAAGCTCATTCCACAGGGTCAGCTCGGGTGTCTACTGCTCAGTCCTTACTCCAATGGGTGCCAAGTGCAGATCCCTATGAAAATGTGATTTCCCCCCGGGAGGGGTTAATTTCCAATCTGAATATTATTAAGATAACTTAAATGCCTCCTCTTCCGTGGCAACCTCCTAGAGGCACTCTAGAAGTGAGCTCCTTTTTCTAAATGACCCATGGCATCTCTTTTCAGTATTCTGCTCTGGTTAACTGCTGCTGCTAAGTCGCTTCAGTCGTGTCCGACTCTGTGCAACCCCATAGACTGCAGCCCACCAGGCTCCCCCGTCCCTGGGATTCTCCAGGCAAGAACACTGGAAACTAGCACTGTCATTTTCTGTCTTATGTGTGTGTTAGTTGCTCAGTTGTGTTCAATTCTTTGCGACCCCATGGACTGTAGTCCACCCGGCTCCTCTGTCCATAGGGATTCTCCAGGCAGGAATACTGGAGTGGGTTACTATTTCCTTCTCCAGGGGATTTTCCTGACCCAGGAATCGAACCCGGGTCTCCTGCATTGCAGGCAGATTCTTTACCATCTGAGCCACCAGGGAAGCCCCTTCTGTCTTATAGGGATTTTAAATTGGGTCTTATCCCTCCCATTCAGATGTGAACCCTTTAAGAGCAAAATTCATAGCCGATTCATCTCTGTTGAGCTTACTACCTGGCATGTAGAATGAATGAATCAAGAGATGAATAAGGCAAAGGAAGTGTCTGGGTGCTCAGGAACGCAGCCACGGTGGGTGGTATGAGGCAGGCAGCAGGGCATGAGAAGATGGTAAAGCCTTCCACTTAGATTGTAGCCTCATTCCTCACCTCCGCCAAGGCACGAAGTTGCCTGAAGCTGCTGCTGCCGCAGGCTCTTTGGACCAGGAGGGCTGGGTGCCCTGGCTGCCTTAAGAATGGCTTTGTCCATCTGGAGCAGGAAGGTAATAAATACCCTCCAGTCACACCCCAGCTCCCTCCACTGTAACCAAACATGATAAAGATACCAGTCAGAAGCCAGGACCCAGGTCATCGCAACAAAGAGCACGGCCTATGTTGAATAAGATTGGATCAGAAAAGGCATAGAGGATTGGGTCCAGAGCTGTGCTCACCAGGGAGCAACGTGGAGTTAGAGATAAGGAGAACAAAGAAGATGGGGGCCGCCGGGGGGTGGGGGGACCCATTATCAGCAGAAGGAAACTTGACCTCTGTCCTCAAGTGGGGTTCACCCAGGCCACCATCTCCAGTAGGTTTCTCTGCAGCCGGGGGAAGGACCGGCTCAGAGGAGGCACCATGAGGAGGAGCGGGGGGCTGCAAGGGCAGTGGGGGCCTTCTGAGAGCCCCTTTGTCCCTGCTGTGGGACTTCAAGCCAATTCCTTGTTACGCTCCAGTTCTCAGGAATTTTCCATACCCTGGTTAATATCTCCATCCCCCGCCAGCCCCCTCCCAGCTTCCAAACATTTCCTTTTCTGCTTCCAGTTAACTCTTGCTTGGCCCAGTTTCGAATTTCTGCCTCCCTCAAGCCCTTCTCTTACATTTTACCCAAAAGCAAGTATCAGAATGCTTTCCGAGAGCTGACCAGACTGGTCGTGGGAGGTTAGGGTTGAGGTTCCTGGCTCTGCCTGTCCCTTCCCGGGACTCTACATGGGTACGTTCCTGCCCCCAGGAACCACTGCCT
Organism: Giraffa tippelskirchi; assembly: GCF_054371585.1. Taxonomy (NCBI): domain Eukaryota; kingdom Metazoa; phylum Chordata; class Mammalia; order Artiodactyla; family Giraffidae; genus Giraffa; species Giraffa tippelskirchi. Next base: position 10,959,010 of record NC_137284.1, on the reverse strand, counting down.
ACTCTGGGCTTTCCAAGCGTCCTCAGGAGCTTGGACTACAGTGCCCATGCCCTTCCTGTTCAAGGGACCATACAGTGGGGGCTATCAGGGGCCAAGATGTTTCTCACTCCCTGTGGTCCTTGCCCCTATCCTCTAGGGAAAAGTCATTCATTCATTCATTCATTCATTCACTTAATCTATGAAAGTGAAATTGTTAGTCGCTCAGTCGAATCCAGCTCTTTGCAACCCCATGGATTGTAGCCCACCAGGCTCCTCTGTCCATGGGATTCTCTAGGCAAGAATACTAGAGAGGGTAGCCATTCCCTTCTCCAGAGGATCTTTCTGATCGCAGTTTCTTTACCGTCTGAGCCATCAGGTAGGTAACTTAATCTGTATGGAATATCTATTCTGCACCAGCTGCCAGATGGCATCTCAGCTTCTTCTTACATACTTCCCATGGAGCAGAGCTCATTACCTGTAGGTTACCTTATCCATGACAAATAACTCAATTTGCTCAAGGCTGGACCCCAGGGAAGGGCTTTGGGAGCTCTGAAACTAGGGGTGCATGTGTGTGTGTGTGTCTTCCTGGGAAGGGCACCCTGAGTTTTCACCACATTCTAAAGGGCAGTGAATGCTTACAGGTGTGGACTCAGGAACCAGACAGCCTGGGTTTGAATCCCAGCTTTGCCTTCTGTAAACTGTGCAAACTTTCAACAACTTAGGGACATCTCTGCACCCCATCAGTAGAACAGGAGTACCTACTGGATAAGGTTGTCAAAATGAGACTTCTTCATTACATACACATGTGCCTTTATACATGTTAGCCATTGTCACGCTCCTGGGTACCTGTGCCTTACCGCCACTGGCTCTCATCTGCCTCCTTGTCCTGGTGACTTATCTAGGTGGAAGGGGTTTTGTACCACCTGCCCCAGGGGTATGGACTGTACTGGGGAAAGCATTCTCTCTTCCACGTGCCACTTGCCAGCCCTCAGAGGTCTGGAAACCAGACCCAACTTGACATGTGCTTTCCTTAATGGATAGGGAGGCGCCAGAGCCAGAATGAATGGACTAGCTGCTCTTCTGTTTTTTTGATTGTGAAGCATAACAAACATGTAAAAATATGCTTAAAGCATAAGTACCCAGTTTAACACATAAAATTAAACACACAAGAAGTCCCACCTAGGCCAAGAAATAGAACAGACCAGTCTCCCGAAGCCTCTCATGTGTCTCCATCAAAAAAACTTTCACCCTCATTTCTCCCAAGAATCTCTCAGGCCCAGAAGGGCAGGCACAGTCAGCATCGTGATGCTCTGAGCAGAGGAGTAGAACAGAGGAGTCAGGGATGCCAGCTCTGCCTCTCACTGCTTTGCATTCTAGGCCGACTGATGCACCTCTCTGAGCTTCAGTTCACCAGCTACAAATCTGTAAAATGGTGCCATTTAGTCCTGTCTCTATCTCACCAAGAGAGACTGTGGGTACCTGGCCTGATGCATGTAAGTGATTGACACCTACAGGCAATTACTATTGTTAGCTTGGGTGGGGACGGCTGTAGGATAGATTTCTAGAAGGGCTCTCACCTCTTTTCCCCAAAACTCAAAAATTGTAGATGAGATAGATATATAGGAGGTAAGAGTTTGAAGAGCATCTATTTCAGGGGGTTTTCAAACTGTGTTCCTTTGATCCCCAAGGGTTCCATAGCACTGTCTTGTGAGACTGGTGGGTTTTCATCCCCTCTGCTGCCTGAACGGAGAAGGCAATGGCACCCCACTCCAGTACTCTTGCCTGGAAAATCCCATGGATGGAGGAGCCTGGTAGGCTACAGTCCATGGGGTCGCTAAGAGTCGGACACGACTGAGCGACTTCACTTTCACTTTTCCCTTTCATGCACTGGAGAAGGAAATGGCAACCCACTCCAGTATTCTTGCCTGGAGAATCCTAGGGATGGCGGAGCCTGGTGGGCTGCTGTCTGTGGGGTCGCACAGAGTCGGACACGACTGAAGCGACTTAGCAGCAGCAGCAGCAGCTGCCTGAACAGCCCAGCTGCTCTCATTTTTCTATAATGGCATCACATGCGTGTCTTGGTTAATGCAAAGATATTTTGTGCCATCAAATTAAATTACTGATGTAAAACTCCTACAACCTCTAATAAAAGACAAACACCCTAACATTTTTTTAATGAGCAAAAGACTTGAGCAGACATTTCGTAAAAGAAGACATACAAAGAGCCTATAAGCACATGCAAAGGTGCCCAACGTTATTATTCATCAGGAAATACAAATCAAAAGTACAGGAAGATACCTCCTTACAACCCCTAGAATGGCTACAATGAAAATGACCAACATAGCAAGTGTTGATGAGGATATAGGGCACCTAGAACACTCATATGCTGCTGGATGAACACAAAATGATAGAACCACTTTGGAAAACCATTTAGCAGTTTCTGCTGAAGCTAAAACATCTGCCTACCCTGTGCTCCAGCAGTTCCACTCCTGGGTCTATACTCAACAGAAATGCATGCATATGTTCACCATAAGGCATGTACTAAAATGCTCATGGCAGCTGTGTTCCTAAGGACCCTACACTGAAAGCTACCCAGATGCCCACTGACCAGAGAAGAGATAAATACACACAATGGAAAGTATGCACAGCAATGAAAATAACATATTTTCAGCTATATACTATACTGCTGTGAATCCCACAGACATAATTTTCAGCAAAGAAGCTAGATACAGAAACATGCTTGTTACATGGTGCCCTTTATCTAAACTACAAAAATAGGCCAAAGTAATCTTTGCTGTTTTTTTTTTTAATTTATTTATTTTAACTGGAATCTTTGCTGTTTGAAGTTACAGCTTTGATTAGGTTCTAGAGGCTGGGTGTGTAACTGGAAGGAAGCCTGGGAGAGCTTGGGGAGAGGGGGAGGGGCTACTTGTAATGTTCTGTTTCTTGATCTGCATAGTGGTTATATGAATATATTTGTGAAAATTCATCAAGCTATTCCCTATGCTGCTGCTGCTGCCGCTAAGTCGCGTCAGTCGTGTCCGACTCTGTGAGACCCCATAGACGGCAGCCCACCAGGCTCCGCCGTCCCTGGGATTCTCCAGGCGAGAACACTGGAGTGGGTTGCCATTTCCTTCTCCAATGCATGAAAGTGAAAAGTGAAAGTGAAGTCGCTCAGTCATGTCCGACTCTTTGAGACCCCATGGACTGCAGCCCACCAGGCTCCTCCATCCATGGGATTCTCCAGGCAAAAGTACTGGAGTGGGTTGATTCCCTATGACTTGAATTATTTTGTGTACATATTATACTTTAACTTGAAAAAGTGATGATGTTAAGAAATCACTTGAAAGAAAACATTTTTTCTTTTAAAATCAAGTTGTACTAGCTAGTTGGAGACACAGCCCCACCCACCAGCTGGCCTGCTGCCTTGAGACCCCCTGAGCCTACGGCCACCCAGGGACACAGCCCTGCCCACCAGAGGGTCCAGGACCTGGCCCTGCTCACCAGTACGCTAGCAATAGTCCTGGGAGACCCCCAGGGCCCTGTAGCTAGAGACCCCAGGACCCAGCTTTGCCTACCAGTGGGTTAGCATTAGCCCCTAGACCCTGCGGGCCTCAGCTCCACCCTCCAGCAGGCTGACACCAGCCCTGGAACCCCCTGACCTTTTAGCCAGAAACTGCAGGACCCAGCTTCACCCACCACTGGTGTGGCCTTAACCCCAGGACCCAGCCTCACCTACCAGTGGGTGGGTACCAGCCCTGGGATCCTCTAGGCCGTGACCTTGCCCACCAGAAGGCCAACAGTAGCTCTGGGATACCTTGGGTCCTTCAGCCAGCTGCCCCAAGATCCAGCCCTACCAACCAGTGGGCTGATATCAGCTCTGGGACTCCCAGGTCCCTGCCACCAGAGACCCGGAAACCTGGCTCTGACTACTTGTAGGCTAGCACTAGTCCTGGGATCCCAAGGGCCCTGCTGCCAGCCACTGCCCCACCTACCAGTGGCCAGCAGTCTCTGCCTAAGGCAAGGCCAGGCAACCAACCAGACGAGGGGCCATCCATGCATAGAAGACCACCCACAGTAATCAGCTCACCACAACAGAAGGCCCCATGCAACCCAAACAGAGGGCACCCCTAGAGTATATGGCACAGTGGTTAAGAATCCTCCTGCCAATTCAGGAGATACAAGAGACGTGGGTTCAGTCCCTGGGTGGGGAAGATTCCCTGAAGAAGGAAATGGCAACCCACTCCAGTACTCTTGCCTGGAAGATTCCATGGACAGAGGAGCTTGGGGGCCTACAATCCATGGGGTCACAGAGTTGGACACAATTTCGCAACTGAGAATGCATGCACTAGAGCATATAGCCCTGGTGACTATAGGGACGTGCATAGGATGTCTCCTACAAAAGGCCACTTCTCCAAAGTCAGAAAATGTAACCAACCTACTAAATATGTAGAAATAAAAATAACAAATGAGGCAAAGTGAAGAAACAGAGAAATGTGTTCCAAAGCAAGGAACAAGATAAAGCCCCAGAAGAAGAACTAAGTGAAGAGGAGACAGGCAACCTACCCAATAAAGAGTTCAAAGTAATGATCAAAGGAACTGAGGGAAGATTGGATGAACAGACTAAGTTAGACATTCATAACAAAGAGTTAGAGAATATAAAGAAGAACCAAACAGAGATGAAGAATGCAATAACTGAAATGAAAAATACACTATAAGGAATCAACAGTAAATGGTGCAGAGGAACAGATCAGCGAGGTAGAAGACAGAGTAGTAGAAATCACTGAAGCTGAACAGAAAAAAGAATGAAAAGAAATGAGGACAGTTCAAGGGACAACATCAAGCACATGAATATTCCCATTATAAGGGTCCCAGAAGAAGAGAGAGAGAAAGGGGCAGAAAACATATTTGAAGACATAATAGCTGAAAATTTCCCTACCTGGCAAAGGAAACAGTCATCCAAGTCCAGGAAGCACAGAGAGCCCCAAACAGAATCAACCCAAAGAGGACCACGCCAATACACACTGTAATTAAAATGGCAACGATGGGAGATAAAGAGCTAATATTAAAAGCAGCAAAGGAAAAGCAACAACTGACTTACAAGGGAACTCCCATAAGGCTATCAGCTAACATTTCAGCAGAAACTCTGTGGGCAGAAGGGTGTGGTATGGTATATTCAAATGGATGAAAGGGGAAGCCCTACCACAAGAATACTCTACCTGGCAAGGCTTTCATTCAGATTTGATAGAGAGATCAAAAGTTTTACAGACAAGCTAAGAGAGTTCAGCATCAGCAAACCAGCTTTATGAGAAATGTTCAAGGGACTTTCTCCAAGTGAAAAAGAAAAGGTCACAGGTAGAAACATGAAAATTACACAAAGAAAAATCTCATTGGTAAGGGCGACATACAGGACATCTATACGGGAAAGGTAGTAAATCAATCACATTTAAAACTAGTATGAAGGTGGACTTCTCTGGTGGGCCAGTGGTTAAGAATCCACCTGCCAAGGCAGGGGGTGAGGGTTCGATCCTTGGTCCAGGAAGATCCCACTTGCCATGGAGCAACTAAGCCCGTGTGCAACGACTACTAAGCCCACGTGCCTCGAGCCCGTGCTCTGTGACAAGAGAAACCACTGCAGTGGGAAACCCTTACACTGCAACACAGAGTAGCTCCCACTCGATGCAAGTAAAGGAAGCCCACACACAGCAACAAAGACCCAGCGCAGCCAGGAAAAATGAAAAAAAAAAAGGCTAGTAGGAAGATGAAAAGACAAAAGTAATAAAATCATCTGTATCTGCAATGAGTAATTAAGGGACACACAAAACAAAAAGATGCAAAATATGATGTCAACAACTGCAGACACGTGGTGGGAAATAAAATTCAGAGTTGTTAAAATGCATTTGAACTTAAGAAATTAGCATATATGCACCCCTACATTCACATCAGCATTATTTACAATAACCAAGATATGGAAACAACTGAAGTGCCCATCAATAAATGAATGGGTATATATATATAGTGTATGTACACTATATATAGTGTATATATAGAGATATATATACAATGGAATGTTACTCCATTACAAAAATGAGTAAAAACTTGCCATTTGCAACAACATGAGCGAACTAGAGGGTATTATGCTTAGTGAAATAAATGAAACAAAGAAAAATACTGTATGATTTCATTTATATGGGGAATCTAAAAAAATGAAACAAACGAACAAACGTAACAAAGCAGAAATAGAGTCATAGATACAGAGAATAAACAGGTAGTTGCCAGACAGGAACAGGGTGGGAGAAAGAAAGATATAGGTGAGAGGGATTAAAAGGTACAAACTTCCAGTTACAAAATAAATGAGTCATAGGTGTGAAACATACAGTGTGGGGAACACAGTCAAATATTATGTATCCTTTTTTTTTCATTTTTCCTAGTTGCGCTGGGTCTTTGTTGCTGTGTGTGGGCTTTATGTATGGTGACCTATTGTAAGTAAATTTATTGTGCTGATCATTTTGAAATGTATAGAAATACCAAAGCACCGTGTTGTGTAACAGAAACTAATATAGTGCTGTTGGTCAACTATACTTCAAAACAAAACTCACAGAAAGAGATCGGATTTGTGGTTATCAGAGGTGGGATTAGGGGAAGGGAAAATTGAATGAAAGCTGTCAAAAGATACAAACTTTCAGATATAAGACAAATAAGTACTAAGGATGTAATGTACAACATGATAAATTAATTATCATTGCTGTATATAATCTATGAAAGCTGTTAGAGTAAATCCAGGGATTTTCCTGGTGGTCTAGTGGTTAAGAATCCACCTTCCAATGCAGAGGACACAGGTTCAATCCCTGGTGAGGGAACTAAGATCCCACATGCCGAGGGGCAACTAAGCCCACCCACTGCAACTACTGAGCTGGCAGAGCCCGTGCTCCACAGAGAGAAGTCCGTGCTCCACACCTAGAGAAAGCCTGCACACCACAATGAAGACCCAGCACAGCCAGAATTTAGGAGAGAGAGCGAGTAAATCCAAAGAGTTCTCATCACAAGAAAAAAAATTTTTTATTTCTTTAATTTTTGAATCTGTATGAATAGATGGATGTTCACTAAACTTATTGTGGCCATCATTTTATGATGTATGTGAGTCAAATCATTATGCTGTACACCTTAAACAGTGCTGTAGGTCAATTATGTCTCAATAAAACTTGAATATCAAATAAACATACTGTATTGAATGGCCTCATTTTTGTAAGTAAATATATTTATTTATAACATTAAGGGTGGATAGTTCTGGGTAGTGGAGTTGAGTTATTTAAAATTTTTTATAAATCTATAAATATCTACAATGAACATGTATGTGTGCATGCTCAGTCACTCCAGTCATGTCCAACTCTTTATGACCCTATGGACCATAGGCTGCCAGGCTCCTCTGTCCATGGGATTCTCCAGGCAAGAATACTGGAGTGGGTGGCCGTGCCCTCCTGCAGGGGATCTTCTAGACCCAGGGATCAAACCCATGTCTCCTGCATTGCAGGCAGATTCTTTACTACTGAGCCACGGGGGAAGACCACAATGAACATAAATTATTTGCAATAATTGGGTCCCAAAAATGTTCTTATAAATTAATTTTTAAAACCTATGTCTGTCTCTGGAGAAACCCCACAGATTCAGGACTCAGAAGTGGAGACATGTTCTCTGTGTTGTTGGATGACCACACACCTGGCGTGAGACCCTGACTGAAAGCTCCCAGGGGACCAGCCATCCCCAGGCCTATCAGACCAGCTCAATAACACTTATTGTGCTTAACCTGCTCCATCCCTGCCTTGCCATGATTCAGTTCTTTAGATTTCCTTCTATTGCTTGGTTTGATATGTTGCAGAACATTTCCGAACACCTGTGCCCTTGGCAGGAGATGCCATGCGTTAGCAAAGCAGTTCCAAAAGCCTCTAGAAGCCAAGTGCCAGGTAAGGCTAATGGCAAAGTAAACACCGTTGTCTAATCTTTCTGCCACACCAGTCTGGCACAACGAGATTACACAGCTTCCCTGCAGGCAGTCACGGATCAGTCCTGGCTGACATCAGACTTCACGGAATGTCCACTACACACTCTAACCAATGGACGGAAACCAGGTGGATGTATATGGGCACAGAGCCTGGTCCAGGACAAAAGCCTCTCAAGACCAGAGCCTTCTAAGACTGGGGGTCTACTCCTGCCCACATCACTACTTAGTTATGTGAACCTGCACTGATTACTTAACTCTTCTGAATTGTATCAATGGGGATGATGCGGGAATAATACTTTTTCAAAAGATCATGTATCTCAAAGCACTCAGAAAGTCATGAAGAGCCACAGAAACACAGTCCTTGTTATATTGATGGGGATTTACAGATAAGCAAACTAATGATGTCAGCCCCCTCCTTTCCAGATCATTCATATTGCCTGAGCAGAAAACCACCCTGCAGAACACTGAAATGGCCCCCAAATGGCGAAGAGTAAGAGGCAGCCAGGTGGACCTTTGTGGAGTTTTCTAGGAGGTGTCTAGCCCTGTATTAGTTTTCTATCACTAGCGACAAATTTAACAACTTAAAACAACTCACATTTATTATCTCAGTGTTTCTGTGAGTCAGGAATCCAGGCCTAGTTTGGCTAGGTTCTCTGTTTCAGGGCCTCTGACAAAGTGTCAGCCAGGGATGTGATCTCATGTGATGCTCCAAAGGAAGTCATCTTCCAAGCTCACAGGGTTGTTGGGAAAGATGCAGTTTCTTTCTTTCTTTTTTTAATTTGGCTGTGCCACGTCTTAGTTGTGGCGTGTGGGATCTTTAGTTGTGGCATGTGAAATCTTAGTTGCAGCATGTGGGATCTGGTTTCCTGACCGGGATCAAACTTGGGCCCCCTGCATCGGGAGCATGGAGTCTTAGACATGGACTACCAGTAAAATCAGTTTCACTGGATTCAGTTTCTTGTGGGTTATCAGACATGGGGCTTCAGTTCCTTGGTGGCTGGAGGCCATCCTCTGTTCCTTGCCATGTGGGCCTCCTCATGGGGCATCTTGCCTCTTTAGAGCCAGCCAGGGAGAAAAATCTATACAAAAAGCCTGCTGGCAAGACCAAAGTGACAATCTCACATAATACAATCACAAAAGTGACACTCCATCTGCTTTGCCATATGCTATTGGTTAGAAGCAAGTCCTAGGTCCTGCATACATTCGAGGGGAGGGGATTACAAGAGGTATGAACACCAGGAGGTGAGGATAATTGGAGGCCACCGTAGAGTCTGCCATATATTGGGAATTGGTGCCACCAAGCACGTCAGCACCAGCCCCCGTGAAGGTTTCCCCAGACTTCAGATTCTTCACCAATCCAAGGGCTTCCCATGAGTGTGATCCAAAGGCGTCTCTGGGTGGGAAGGAAAGGGACCTCCCCCTTGCCCTCTCCTGACCTGACCACAAACTCCTCAAGGCATGCCCTAGCCCCATCTTCTTCACGGATGTACCCCCAGCAACTAGAACAGCCTACCCAGCACAGAGTAGGTACAAAATAAAAATGTGTTGAATGGTTGTGCACATGGATCCTGCAGGTTACTGCCTGAGGAGTCTCCCTCCTGCTTCCAAAACAGATTTCTCTTCTGTCCAAAATTCCTATGTGGATCCCACAGACAAGCTATTCCCCCAGACCAATGCCAAATCTTGAGCTCCAAGCACATGCCAGCTCCAGGATGCTCAGAGGAGCGTCCCTCCTAAATGGACTCGAGCCATCCCACACTTACCCCCAGGTTGACATGAAAGAGCCCATCCAGACAGCCCAGCGCCCAGAAGCCTAAGAAATGTTCACAGTCCCCACCCAGCTGCTTGGGGTTTCGCTGCCGCCTGCCAACCTTGTCACCCCTGCCACAGACGTGAAGTATGGGCATATTTTACTCATGGTTCAAAGGACCGAAACAGAAGCAGAGATGATGATCAGTTGTTCTTTTCTTTTTTGTTTTCTTTCATAGGACTGCATCATTTTATGTGAAATGAACCCAGTGTGTCCCATCCAAGGCCTCCATGGCCCTGGGCAGTGCCTGGTGCCCAGTTCTGCCTTCTCTCCTACGGTGTGGCCATCTCTGGCTTAGCACTTCACCTGTTGTAAAGTCAGGTGTGTCTGGTCTATTGTCACCGAGTGAAATCCACATTTTCAGGTGTTGAATCTAGACTGTTTTCATCACCCCGCATAGTTCCCCCATAGCCCCTTGTAGTCAATCTTCTACCCTGACCTCAGCCCCTAGAAACCATGGACCCATTTTCTGTTCCCATTGTTTAGCCTTTTCCGAAATGTCATATAAATAGAATCCTACAAATGTAGCCTTTGCATCTGGACTCTTTCACTCTGCATAATGCCCGTGAGATTCAGTTCCTGTGTTTCTATCACTGATGGTCTTCCATAGTTGGCTGTACACTCTTCACTTATCCAAGGATCTGCTCAAGAAAATTGAGTTGTTTCCAGTTTGGGGCTATTATGAAAATAGCTCTTATAAACATTTGGGTGGTCTTTGTGGGGACAGGTCTTTGTGAGGACATACGTTTTTTCATTTCTTTTCAGTAAATACCCAGGAGGGTGGTTTCTGGGCCATATGGCAGGTACATGTTGACTTGATAAGAAACTGCTAAACTGTTCTCCAAAGTGGCCATAACATCTCAAGTTCCCTGCCTGCAATAGAGGAACGTTCTGCTTGCTCAGCATCCTGATCAGAACTGTTTATTTCAGCCACTGTATGTGTATGGCTGGTGAGGACTCTGTACTTCATCCTCACAACAATCTCATGGAATTGGTGGTACTATTATCCCCCTTTTACAGATGAAAAAACTGAGTCTCAGAGACTGGATCAGTAGCCCCAGGTCTGGAAGTTATTCAGAGGTAAAGCTGGGATTCAAACCCAGATCTTGAAGCCAGGGCTCTTCCTGAGATTCTTCCACAGCCTCCAGTAAACCCCAGTCAGTGGGTACACAAGGAGAAAGCGTGGGGAGAGACAGAGACCCAGATTCAAGCCCCTGCTCACTCACTTTTTACCTGTGTCACCTCAGGCAAGTGGCACAACCTCTCTGGACCTCAGTTTCTTCATCTGTAAAATGGGAATAATAATATCACTTACCACAACGAGCTAAGAGTAGTGAATCTGAACTCCTACATCTCCCCTCACCGTCAAGGAAGAGAAACACATGAATGAAGCCCTTCTTGGGTCAGTTACTGCAATGGCTGGCAAACGGCAGAAACCGCTAACTGTGAAATCATGACCCTGCTCAGAGTACACTCCCAAGCTGCTCTTAACTAAGCTGAGCTTACATGGGATTAATTAAAGCACTGTGTTGAACACTTGATGCAACATATAATTCACAGAGGGAGATGAAAGATGAATAAAACACACGTAATGTTCTTCATGGTTCATTGCCCACATCTCAACCCTGAGGGTTCCCTGACTCACCCTGCTCCACCCAACCTCAGTTGCCTCCGTTTCTAAGTTGAAAAGTATGCAGATCCTCCTTTATTTTTTTAAAGTACCATAAACAGTTTCATATATGCATAACCTACACATAAAGTGTAAAGAACCGTGATGAGCACCCATGTACCCACTGCCCAGCGTGAGACACCAAGTACCTCTGAAGACCCTGGCCAGCCCCCAGAACATGCCCCTCCCCCCACCCACCCCGGGGAGACTCTTGAGCCAGGGTTTCCATCTGCTGTTTCCCAGGACCTAGGCAGGCATCTTCAGGACCATCAGCTCCTCCTAGAAGCACTGAGACGCGCCCAAAGGTGACAGCATAGCTCAAAGAAGAAATGCTCAAAGGGGAAGAAAAGAGAGCAGAGAGGAAGCAGGCACTAAAAGATGAGAAAATGCAAAATACAGGTCAAGGATCCATGATTGGGGCACAGAGGTATCTTAATGGGTACGTTTTGAATGCAAACGTGCTTTGTAGTTAGGCTCACCACCACTGGCCCAGAACTTGATCCGCAGTGCCCACCCCTCCATGCTCATCCAGAGGCCATAGGGAAATTGGAGTTTTATAGAATCTGTGTCTCCCATTGTTGGAAAAACCAGGCATGGCCCAGGGAATCCGATATCAGAACAAGACCTGCAGACAGGTCTTGCTACCTATTGTGACCTCCCTCCTGTGTATTCCCCACCTCCCACCCCCTCACCAAAATTCCTGCATCAAGCTTCTCACTCCACTTGGTCCACTGAATAAACCCCACAAAGGAAAGAAGAATCCATTGAGCTAGAAAGCATCCTTATTAAAAAGACAGCTTTTCACTCCATGCTTCCACTGCAGGGGGCATGGGTTTGGTCCCTGGTGAGGGAACGAAGATCCAGCATGTTATGAGACACTGCCAAAAAGAGAGAGAGAGAGAACTTTTCTCAGTCATTCACACCCTAGTATGAATTTTCCTTGATTGCTTTGGCCCACTGCAGCTGATTCAGTCAAGTTTTAAGCATGGAGCACTTGGGAGTCAGACCCAGATGGGGTCTCAAAGGCTTTGAGTAACCAAGAGGGTGGGAGAGGAGTAGTATGAAGAAAAGGGTGTCAGAAAAAGAGGGGCACAGATTCCACAGACAAACCCAGCCTGTTTCAAGTTTCCTTCCTCTGGGGTCGGAAGCATTCTTCCACCCGCTCCATCCCCTTGCTCTGTACTACACGTACCACTTTCCTAAGATGCGGCCCAAGAGCCACGAGCAGCAAGAGCAAAATAAGGCCCATATGCTAGCTAGACATCCAGTAACCCCATATAACGATCTTTTCATGGGGAAATGTGTCCTGAGTCCCAAACCACCCACCTAAGGATGTTCTTGAGGACAGTAGCTCTGGGGACACGGCCTATCACTGCAAGGACAGCCGCTCTGTCCCACTGTCTGTCCCACCAGGACCATTCGGGTACCTGGAGCTCCTCTGATATCTGTCCAACGTTCAGTGTACTTTGGACCAATTTTGTTGAAATATTCCACTTATCAAATTTGGATGCCTTCTATCATTTAAGAAATAAGCCGCCACTTGGCTGCTTGCTCTCTGCGGGGTCATTCCAGCTGGAGGTCTGGGTAACAAATGGAAAGCTACTCAACTGGAAACTCCCCTGAACATGGCATAGGGCAGGGACAATCTTATCGGGAAACTTTCTGCTTGGAGTGAGAGTAAAGGGTGACGTTGGTGGCTGATAAGGCCATGCCTGAGGACTCGGGCTGTATATAAGGAGCAGTTCCTGCCTGCTACTGTACACTTTCCCGTCTTCCCTTCTCCGGAGACTTGGGAGCCAGGAAGAACCATGAAGTGGCTGCTCCTGCTTGCTTTGGTGGCACTCTCTGAGTGCAGCATCTTCAAGTGAGTCTGGGGGACGCTCCGCACCAAGAGCTGTTTTCCCGGGGTTATTTCCTTTTGCTGTCCTTCCCTCTTTCCTCCCACAACTCCTCTCTCTGCATCCGTCCGGAGCCTCTTTTCTCTGCTCGTTGGGGGACACAGCACAGCAGACACGGTTATCAGCACAGACCCTCCAGGCCAGGCTGGGTAGGGTTCTCAGCACCAGCGCTGGGCCAGGCGACTGCCAGCAACCACTTCTCCTGTCTGTGTTACTCTTCCCAAAGACGGGAGCATCTCCCCCCTGGACTTCCTTCTTGTGCTCTTGGGCAAGCTTCCTTTTCCTTCCGGGTCTTCCACAGCACCCTATGAGCAGGTCCTTCGTCTAATCACACTTCTTCCTCCAAACCAACTGTGTGCAAATGCTCCACCACAGGATTCCACTTGTCAAAAAGAAGTCCTTGAGACAGAACCTGATTGAGAATGGCAAGCTGAAGGAATTCATGAAGACGCACAAATACAACCTGGGCAGCAAGTACATCCGGGAGGCCGCCACCTTGGTGTCTGACGAGCCCCTTCAGAACTACCTGGATGTGAGTGCGTGGGCAGGCAGTGGGCCAACTCTGAGACTCAGCCTAGAGGAGAGAGGGGGGATCCCAGGGTCTGGGAAGACGGGCCAGTGCTCTAAACCCCTAGGCAAGTCTAACCCAGGGATCTGCTCCCTGGATCTCAGAGACACAGGGAGAAAAACTCACAGTCAGAGCTGTTGCTCTCAATTCATTTATTCATTCATTCATCCAGTGCTGACCTAGATGGAGCACCTCTTCTGTGTCAGGCTCTGTGCTAGGTCCAGAGAAGCAGCAGTGAACAAACCTCAGGGTCCTACAGTCTAATAGGAGAGACAGATGATAATCAGGGAGCCTCACAAAGCATAACAAGCACAACCAGGCCAAGGCCACGCAGTGAAGGTGACCCACTGACTGCATGACAGATGACGGGCAGGGACACCTCCTTGGGGCACTGAAGAGAGAGGGGGGTTCCAAGAGGACAGGAGAGTGTCCCAGAGAGTGGGAAGACTTGCACCAGACCCCGTGACAGTGGGGAGCAGAGTGCATTTGAGGAACAGAAGCCAGAGTCCATTTTCAAAGCGAGGTCCATGTCCATGGGGATCAGTGGGTGGAGCCAGACCAGAGTGGGTGGGGGGGATAAGGGTTGGCATCTTAATTGCCACCAGATCACCTTAACTAGGAAGGGGATAGACAAGATCAGATTGGAGTTTCAGGAAGATCATTCTGACTCTTCCATTTTGGACCCAATGGGCTTGCCCTTCAGTGGATACTATACGTCCCCTGGGTGAAAGCCAAGGTCGTGAAACAATCTTGCCTGTCATTAAGAGCTTGGCCTATGACATTTGCCAGACCTGGAGAGAGTCTAGGCTCTTATGCTTCCGAGGTCATGGGACCTCGGACAAGTCTGAGTGAGACTCAGCTTCCTTGCCTGTAAGACAACTATTACTATCCACCACCAGAGGGTTGTTCTGAGTAATTTAAGCAGTAATATTGTGGGGGAGGGTTGATTTGGGGGAAGTTTTTTCATTTGGGTTTTTTTTTTCAGTGCTTAAAACAGGGCCTGGCCTTTGGTTAGAGCTTGGTAAAAGCTTGGTAAAGTTAGCCCATTTGTTCACTTTACAAATATTTATAAACCTACTCTCTATCAGAGACTATGCCAGGAGCTGGGGAAACAACGGTGACTAAGCAAAGATCCTGGAGCTTATATTCTAGATGGAAAGACAAATAAGAGACAAATAAATAGTAATGTAAGATAATTCCAGGTAACACAAGTGCCACAGAGAAAAAAGTCAATTAGTTAGAGTAAGGAGGAAAAGAATGGGGCAGGGGCAAATTTAGATAAAGTAGTCAGGGAGGGCCTCTTGATGGAGGTGATATTTGACTAGAGCACTGAAGAATGAATGAGAAGGAGTCAGCCAAAGAAAGATCTAGAATAAACATTTTCCTAGCACAAGTAGTACCAAGTGCAAAGGCCCTGGGATGGGAATGAGCTGGTCATCAAAGAACCATAGCAGCGTGGCTGGAGCAGAGCTAGCCAGGGAAAAACTGCTGCCACTAAGAATAAAATTCCTGAAGATACTCTTTCTTTTTTTATTTATTTGGCTGCACCTGTTCTTAGTTGCGACATGCAAACCCCTAGTTGTGGCATGAGGGCATCTAATTCCCTGACCATGGAACCCAGGCCCCCTGCATTGGGAGCACTCAATCTTAACCACTAGACCGCCAGGAAAGTCCCAAGGATACCCTTTCTTAAACCCACTGCAATCATCTAGATTTAGGAATAAGATATCTCAAGGGGTCTTCACCTTTAGGTGACTTGTTTACCTCCCCATCAACAATTTAAAGAAAAAAATGCTTAA
Organism: Giraffa tippelskirchi; assembly: GCF_054371585.1. Taxonomy (NCBI): domain Eukaryota; kingdom Metazoa; phylum Chordata; class Mammalia; order Artiodactyla; family Giraffidae; genus Giraffa; species Giraffa tippelskirchi. The sequence goes on along the minus strand of NC_137284.1, from coordinate 10,943,288 downwards.
GCACTTACTCTGCTGGGGCTTCCCAGGTGGCGCTAGTGGTAAAGAATCTGCCTGCCAATGCAGGAGACACAAGAGACCCGGGTTCGATCCCTGGGTTGGGAAGATCCCCTGGAGTAGGAAATTGCAAGCCACTCCAGTATTCTTGCCTGGGAAATCCCATGGACAGAGGAGCCTGGTGGGCTACAGTCCATCAGGCTGCAGATGGTTGGACATGACTGAGCAACTAAGAACAGATTTACTCTGCTGGGTAAATTTCCACCCTATCCAAGAGTGTGCATTCTCTAAGATAGCAAGACTAAGACATCCAAGGCAAGAGGGGACTGCAGGTTATTGCTGAGTGTTCATGAGGCTTAGAAGAGAATAGGCAGAGGTTGAGAGGAGAGCAATCAGGGAAGGCTTCAAGGAGGAAGGGCGACCTGGCTGGGCCTTAAATGATGGATGGATGGATGGATGCCCTGGATCAAGAGACAAAGGCAAGGAGGCCAGTGAAAGGGGAGGCAGGATGTGGCCGAGAGGACCCAGAGACAGTCCCTGGGGAGGCCAGGCTGGGGAGTCCCCAGTAAGTGAGCTGTGTTTTCCCCCCACCCCCTGGCAGACGGAGTACTTCGGCACCATCGGCATCGGCACCCCCGCTCAGGACTTCACCGTCGTCTTTGACACCGGCTCCTCCAACCTGTGGGTGCCCTCTGTCTACTGCTCCAGCGAGGCCTGCAGTGAGTGTTCCCCTGCCCTCTCCAGGCCCACAGCACTGAGTCACCTGGGAGCCCCAAACGCTCAGGGGCCTCACATAGGTCTGATTTCAAGCCCACTGAAGCCATTCAGAGATCTACCCCAAAGGCATTCGCTGAGCACCTATTATGTGCCAGGCACTGGGCTTAGGTGCCCTAGGGGATGAGGGGGTGAATCACATGTGGTCCCAGCCCTCAGGAAGTTCATTCCAGTGGCAGAGAAAGTGTGCAGGTGCACATCACCGTGGGCAGCCGTGGGCCTGCTCCAGTCAGTGTGGGCCTGGCAGGACCTTCCATCAGCGTTGTTGTTGTTCAGTCACTCAGTCATGTCCAACCCTTTGCGACCCCATGAACTGAAGCACGCCAGGCTTCCCTGCCCTTCACCATCTCCCAGAGTTTGCTCAAACTCATGTCCATCATATCGATGATGCCATCCAATCATCTCATCCTCCGTTCAGTTCGCCCCCTTCTCCTACCTTCAATCTTTCCCAGCGTCAGAGTCTTTTCCAATGAGTCAGCTCTTGGCATCAGGTGGTCAAAGTATTAGAGCTTCAGCTTCAGCATCAGTCTCTCTAATGAATATTCAAAGCTGATATCCTTTGGGATTGACTGGTTTGATCTCCTTGCAGTTCAAGGGACTTTCAAGAGTATTCTCCAACACCACAGATTGAAAGCATCAAATCTTCAGTACTCAGCCTGCTTAAGGGTCCAACTCTCACATTTCTACATGACTACTGGAAAAACCATAGCTTTGACTATAGGGACCTTTTTCAGCAAAGTGATGTCTCTGCTTTTTACTATGCTGTCTAGGTTTGTCATAGCTTTCCTTCCAAGGAGCAAGTGTCTTTTAATTTCATAGCCGCAGTCTCCATCTACAATGAGATGATCCCATTTGGTCCAACCAGACAGGAATGGAACCTAGGAACACTAGGGTGCCAAAGTCTAAAGAAAAAAGTTAACTTTCTCTTCCAAAACACCACTCAAAACCAAGGCATCCCCAGCCCATGACTCTGGCTCAACTTTTGGAGTTTGATCATGTCTTGTCTTGCCCTCACAGCCAACCACAACCTCTTCAACCCTGAAGATTCCTCCACCTACGAGGCCACCAGCGAGACACTGTCCATCACCTACGGCACCGGCAGCATGACAGGCATCCTCGGATACGACACCGTCAAGGTGAGCACACTGTGGCCGGCCGGCTCATCCTCCACAGCTTCCAACTTCAGGGACCTTGGAGGCCACAGCACAGACCTCTCCCCACCCCCTCCTCACCCACTGCAGCAGAACCAGCTCATTCAATATGGGTCTTGGTATCACAAAAGCAACCTAACTGGGGCATGCAGAAAGTGGCAGAGATACCACAGATATTTTGGAGGGGCTGGTGGCGGCAGGGTGGGGGGCAGAAGTAGTAAGGGAGTGGAATGCCAGAAGCCAGAAGCTAACGTCAGCACCACCCAAGTTGAATGCTATGAGGGGGTAGGAAGAAGGCAGGAAAAGGCTCAGTTCTTTTTTAACACCTCCTCTTCTTCCTCCTTCCCACAGCCTGCAGCCCCTCTGAGTCACAAAGTCTTCACCACAAGCACCCCCCGCCTTTCCAGGGCGCAGCAGGGGTCCAGGGTTCTGATCTGCCCGGCCTCTGCTTTGCATCTGATCTTCAGAAACATACACACATGGTGACCATCTGTTTTGCAGCACATTCTCATACAAGTCGCAGACAGTGCCCATCTGGGGATCAACCTCAGTTGTTGTTTCCAGCAGAATAACAAGAAATTCCAGGGCTAATCCCTCTCCCCTCCTTCCAGCCTGATGCCCCGGAAGCCAAGTCCTACATGAAATGAACCAGGGGACGCTCTGAGCCCAGGGTGAGCACCCCGCAGTGCTTAGTCAGCACAAGCTAATGAGAAACATCTTGGTTCCCCCATGCAGGTCGGAGGCATCAGCGACACCAACCAGATCTTTGGCCTGAGTGAGACAGAGCCCGGCTCCTTCCTGTACTACGCTCCCTTCGACGGCATCCTGGGTCTCGCCTACCCCAGCATCGCCTCCTCCGGGGCCACTCCTGTCTTTGACAACATCTGGGACCAAGGTCTGGTTTCCGAAGACCTCTTCTCCGTCTACCTGAGCAGGTAAGTGAAGCAAGGAGGTCACGGTCACCGGGTCCAGCAGGAGGCTGTCGAAGGCTGGATGGGCTGGAATCTCGGCAAGCAGGGGGATTGGCAAGGTCAGTGTCTTAGACTTGAGAGGTGTATCTTTGGAGAGAACGGTGCCAAATTCCTCTCTGATGAACAGTCTTCATCATCTTATTTTACTAGCAAGATTCTCTGTCGCCTTGCCTTATGCAAGTCAAATATCATTAGCCATTTGCTCTCCAGAAGACCACCATTTAAAGTGAGTCCACTTAGGGATTTCCCTCGAGGTCCAGTGGTTAGGATTCTGCACTCCCAGTGTAGAGGGCCGGGGTTCGATCTTTGGCTAGATCCCACATGCTGCAACTAAGACTTGGTGCAGCCAGATAAGAAAAAAAAAAAAAATTTTTTTTAAAAAGAGTGAATCCACTTAAAATTGGAGCTGACAATTCATAGCAATAAATGAAAAGAAGATTTGACTGGGATTTAGACCTTGAACAGAGAAACTTTTAAATGATGAAAGCAAGTTTCTTTCATTAGTTAATGAAATTTAGGTTCCAGGTGTGGCTATGAGTTAATTCTAAGAATGAAGAATAACTAAGTCTTGGTTTTGGCTGAGTAGAGGTTTGTGCCAGAATATCTGAGGTTGTGTCATCGACTTTCTCTAGACACTCAATGTTCCTCTGACACTCACATCCTTTTCTTTTGAAGCTATTTTTCATCATTGATGGGTTTTTCTTTAGATATTGACTGTTCTATAATCTCACTGGTACTGTCAGATGTTTACAAGGAAGGTGGGGTGGGGTTAGAGGAGTGGAATCATCTGTCTGTGACTGGTCTGCCCATGACCAGCTGTTGGCTGAATAATTTCTTAGTGTCATCTACATTTGCTTTCCTGTCTAACCTGAAACTGCAGAGATTTAGACAATGAATATTCCAGTAATTAGGACTCCAGCAATGTACAATAGGAGGGTCTTTTTAGCCTTTTTTTCTCTTGGCCACTTAATATTCAACTCTCTTAAACATAATCTGTTTTTATGGGCAGTTAGGTAATTCACATAGGGCCAACTAGATTGAAGTTTTGCAATCCCAGCACTATTGACATTTTTGGACCAGATGATTCCTTGCTGTTGGGGGCTGCTTTGGGATGTTTGGCAGCCTCCCTGGCCTCCACCTCCTAGAAGCCAGTGGCTCCTCCGATCCCCACCTACTCATGCCAATGAAAAACGCCTGCAGACATTGGTCAACCATGAACTACATTATCAAGGCTTTAAGAGCAGACACTGTCATTCATTTATTTCTCTTGAGGTCCCCACAGCAAAGAGAGTAGGTGGTGGAAACCACACATACTTTGGAACCAAAAAGACCCAGGTTCTGTGACTCTCTGGCTGTGTGACCTTGGGCACATTGCACCACCTCTCTGAGCCTCAGTTACCTCAGTGTAGAACAGAAATAATAATAGTGATCACGGCATGGGTCTTGGTGTCAGGATTATAAGAAACCCTGTGGACCACACACACTGCTCAGCTCCTGACACTAGCAAGATCCCAATCAAGAGTAGCTCTTCGTTTATGGTTGTCGGGGAAAGGATGGGAGAAGGGGATAGTTAGGGAGTTTGGGGTGGACATGTACACAGTGCTATATTTAAAATGGATAACAAACAAGGACCTCCTGTATAGCACACGGAACTCTGCTCAGTGTTATGTGGCAGCCTGGATGGGAGGGGACTTTGGGGGAGAATGGATACATGCATATGTACAGCTGAGACCCTTAGCTGTACATCTGAAACTATCACATTGTTAATCAGTTATACTTCAATACAAAAAAAAAGTTTTTTTTAAAAAAGTAGCTCCTAGAGTGCACACAGTTCATATGTTCAGTTGGAATTGTGAATGTATGAATGAATTCCTGTTGTCCCTCCACTCTCCATAGCGACGAAGAGAGCGGCAGTGTGGTGATATTTGGTGGCATCGATTCTTCTTACTACTCAGGAAGTCTGAACTGGGTGCCTGTTTCTGTTGAGGGCTATTGGCAGATCACTGTGGACAGGTGAGGTCATCGTGGATGGGCTATATCCTGGCATGGGCCCCAGACACCATTTCTTTACAGACTTGTAATTAACTAAGAATTCTGGGATCCCCCTGGAACAGCCAGCACAGGGAAATGTGCTCCAGAAGAAGAAGGTAAAAGTTGGCTGAGTCAGAGAGACCCCAAGAAGGGCACATGCCTGGAGGATGAGCGCTGTCTGGGACCACCCCACCCCCTGCCGCCAGACACTAAGCAAGGATGAGACAGCCAATTCCCTTCTAAGCAAGGAGACAGGGCAGTCTACCAGCCTCTCTGGAGAGAGTGGAGGATCCCCTGTCCATATATCTTGGCTTTTAGGGGGCTTGTCACTTTTGGTCTAAGGTCAGAGGAAGATGGTGGAGTAGTTGTTTCAAAACATTTCCTCCCATGGGCTTCCCGGGTGGCTCAGATGGCAAAGAATCTACCTTCAGTGCAGGAGACACAGGTTCAATCCCAGGGTCAGGAAGATCTTCTGAAGAAGGGAATGGCAAACAGCTCTAGTATTCTTGCCTGGAGAATCTCATGGACAGAGGAGCCTGGCAGGCTACAGTCCATGGGGTTACAGAGAGTCAGACAGACACACACACACATTTCCTCCTACTTTCCCCTTCAAAGACTGTCTGCCCCCAGGCAGCCTTAACCTCCAGCTGTTCTGCCCGCAGTTGGCCTGCCTGGGTGACCCACAGCCCAGGTTTTCCCAGGAGTGAGCAGTTTCCTGGGATGCCAGCCTTTCAGTAGTTAAACCAAGACAGTCCTGGGGAAACTGGGGCACACTGATCTCCCTATGTCTGCCCCAGTCATGCCAAAACCCCATCAGCTCCTCGAACTCCTGCCTCTGCTCCCCTTGGGTGAACGGGGCAGTCAGGGCTGGACTTACCTGGCCTTTACTCCATCATCATTCCCCACCCTCTGCCGCCTCTACTTGTGATGTCCTCCTCTAGCTCTTCCTCTCCCTCCTCTTGGGGGTCCACTTCCCTGAGAAGGCTTCCCTGACTTGGTCCACACCAGCACCCTCACCCTGGCTTGGGTTCTGTTCCCCTACTCATCCTGCTCCTCCTCAATCATAATTTATCTTTCCAGCTAGAGTAAGAGCTCCCTGAGGACAGAAACCATGCACCCATCTTGTTTGGCTTGGCATGTCCTGTGCCTAACACAGAGCAGGCACTCAGTAATTCCTAGTAGAATACATGAATTCAGAGAATGAGTGTGTGAACAAGAGAAGCTGAAATTTTATGCATTGGCCAATGGATGGGGAAGGAACCTGGGTCACCTGGTTCCTCCCTGAGAGATGTACCCCCTAGGGGCTCAGAGGACCCTGACTTGCCTCTTATCCTCAGCATCACCATGAATGGAGAGTCCATCGCTTGCAGCGACGGCTGCCAGGCCATTGTTGACACCGGTACCTCTCTGCTGGCTGGCCCAACCACTGCCATTTCCAACATTCAGAGCTACATTGGAGCCAGCGAGGATTCCTCTGGCGAAGTAAGTCCAGTCCTGACTGCCCTGTTCTAGACCCAAGCGGTGGATCTGCCATGCACGAGCAATGAAAGCCCTGTTAACCCACACTCCTTCCAGGTGACGATCAGCTGCTCTTCCATCGACAGCCTGCCCGACATTGTCTTCACCCTCAACGGTGTCGAGTACTCTGTGCCCCCTAGTGCCTACATCCTGGAGGTAAGGGCGTTCTGGGCCTTCCACTAGATGTGTCCACCCAGAATGTGGCCACAGACTGCCCCTTGGCACAAGGACAAGGGCACTTCTACAAGCTGGAGCTGCCATCTGCTCTGGATAGCCTCCAGAGAAAAAGAATACATTACAGATAAATGTGTGAATGAGAATTGAGAGGTAGCACCCCCAGGGAGGAAAAGCAAGGCAAAGGTTGGTGGTGTGAAAGGAGCATTTCTAGTTGGGCCCTGAAGTCCAAGCTCTGGGTCTCAAGGATTAGCCCCGGGATCTTAAGCAAAGTACTAGCCCCTGGATCCTTCCTTCATCTAAAACCTAGAGCTTTCCCCACAACCAGGGTGCAGTTATCGTAATCACGTGAGATTGCCCACATCAAAGCTACAAAGTGTTGGGCAAATAAAAACCACACCTCCCATAGGGTCAGGGCTTATGACACTCCTACGGTCTCTACCAAGTAGTAAATCTTGAATCAGATGCACCCAGGAAAACCCTGACTTCTAGTACAATGCTGGATGGGAAACTAGTTTTGCCCAGTGGGTGGATGTCATTCAGCAAGAACTAACTAGGTCCCTCCCCCAGCAATGCTGATTAATTAGGAGGGGTGGAGCCTAAGCCATGGTGGGGGATGGGACGCAGAGGGCTTGAAGTTCCAGAGGGGATTGTAATATGCAGCCAAAGTCACAAAGTCAGTGACTTAGTGAATGAAAAGGACTAGCAGCTGATCCAGTTTGCCACTGGTGGGGATCAGAATAATGAGAAAAGGCTGTGTCACCAGTGCTTCCAGAATCCTTCCCGGCAGCTGAGTTCTCCCTAAACCCCTTAGCTCCGATGCTGATGTAGGGTGTGTACATCTGCCAGAAACACTGGATAATGTCTGGTAATCCCTGGAAACCGAAAGAGAAGCGAGTTGCTTACAGAGGCAGACCCCAGGCCAGGAAGAGCCAAGTCCCCAGGCAGGAGCCAGGAAGCTCCTCCTTGCACGTGGCTGGCAGTGCACCACTGTCCTGGATGCTCAGGCCCCAGCGCCTGTCCCCAAAGGGTCTGCGTCCCAGCTCGGGTTTTATTCTGCTTTCCTCCAGAGCGACGGGACCTGCTCCAGCGGGTTCGAGGGCATGGACGTCTCCACCTCCTCCGGGGACCTCTGGATCCTGGGTGACATCTTCATTCGCCAGTACTTCACCGTCTTCGATAGGGCCAACAACAAGATCGGCCTGGCTCCCGTGGCCTGAGCCCACGTGGTTCCAGCCACTTCCAGGAAGATCCCACCCTGATTCTGCCCCTGATCTTTGATGTAGATAATTCTCCTGGTTGTTCCTCCTCTGGGATCCTGGAGGTGGACTCTTGGCCCTGTTCCCTGTCACATCAATAATGTAGAATAAATCATAATCTCCTGGAAAATGCCTTGTGTGGTTGCTTCTGTTTGTCGAAGTTCCCCTTTACATCACTGGGGTCGGAACACTGGGGCAGGGGGACAGAATTGACACTTCCATTCTGACCGCACCAAACACAGTGGCAGCCTGTGCTTTGTAACAAAGCTAGGAAGATGAACGGGCCTCTGCTGGACCAGCTGGGAGCGTCATATAAAGATCTTGGGACCAGAAATGCCAGGGCTGTTGCATTCTCACAGAATTCACGTGTGCGTGCTCAGTCACTTCAGTCGTATCCGACTCTTTGCGACCCTATGGACTATAGCCCACCAGGCTCCTCTGTCCATGGGGATTCTCCAGGCAAAAAGACTGGAGTGGGTTACCATGCTCTCCTCCAGGGGATCTTCCTGACCCAGGGATCAAAGTTCTCATAGAATAGAGCACCTGAATTCTCTTTTTTTTTAATATATATTTATTGATTGATTTGGCTGTGCTGGGTCTTAGTTTCAGCACTCAAAATCTTTAGCTGTGGCTTGCAATTGAACTGTCAGTTGCGGCATGTGAACTCAGTTGCGGCATGTGGGATCTAGTTCCCCAACCAGGGATGGAACCCAGGCCCCCTGCATTGGGAATGCAGAGTCTTAGCCCCTGGACCACCAGGGAAGTCCTAGCACCTAAATTCTTGATTGAGGGAGTAACTCATTTTTCCCAAAGCCAAGAAGAGATGATGAGAAAAGGAAAAGAATTAAGGAGAGGTTCTCACTGATGGTGACACTCCTAAGTATGCCAGGCAAGACGGTAATGACCATGAGACATGGGCCAGATGGTGAGAGAAGCTGACACCCCCAAAGCTATCAGGCTGTTCTGTGATGAGCTGGTTGATGCAGACTAACCCTTGGGAGCCCCTCAACACTCTGGGTGCAAGACAATGAGCTGATCCGTTTCCCCATCGGTGATTGAAAGAGGATGGTTTTCCATTCCCCAAGGAGAGGAACAACAGGTGATATTGGAGCCTAGACAATTCTATCTTTGGATTATAAAGAGAATAAGATTTGCCTGCACATACATAAACAGAAAAAGGGTCCCCAAGAACCAGACACCACAAAAGGGGTGGCATGGGAGGGGGTGCCTAGGTGGATGTGGTGAGGGGGGACACCTCACTATTCTCCAGGCAAGAATACTGGAGTGAGTTGCCATGCCCTCCTCCAGGGGATCTTCCCAATGCAGGGATCCAACCCAGGTCTCCCACATCACAGGCAGATTCTTTACCAGCTGAGCCACAAGGGAAGCCCAAGAATACTGGAGCAGGTAGCCTGTCCCTTCTCCAGGGGATCTTCCCAATCCAGAAATCAAACCAGGGTCTCCTGCATTGCAGACGGATTCTTTACCAACTGAGCTATCAGGGAAGCCTTGCTGTGGCTTGTCCTCAAGCCTGTTTATCTAATAAACTCCAAAAATTCCACTAAGCCGGTGCACCACAACAATTGAGCCTGTGCTCTAGAGCCTGGGAGCTACAACTAATGAGCCCAAATGCCCCCACTACTGAAGCCCGTGCACCCTAGAGACCATGCTCCACAACAAGAGAAGCCACCTCAACAAGAAGCCCACACACCTCAACTAGAGAGCAGTCCCTGTTAGCCACAACTAGAGAAAAGCCTGGGCAGCAATGAAGACCCAGCGTAGCCAATAATAAACAAATAAAATTATTTTTTCAGAGTGTCAAAATAAGTATGGGATGGGCTAGATTCTAGGCCCTTCTTCGAGGCTCACAGGGCACAGACCCCAGTCAAAGGCTCTGAGAATTCCTACTGCAAAGTGATCAGTTTCACTTGGACTCAGCTCAGCTTGATCCCAGTTCTTCTCTTGCTGGTGAACCTATCGCAGTCTCTCCTTGCACGTGCTCAAAAAATTCCCACGGCGCCAGCTTCTGCTGTGCTGAAAGCTGTCTGCTGGAGACACCAGCCTGAGGGCTGGAGCCCAGCCTCTCTGCTGAGGGGGACTGACTTTGGAGTACTCAGAACAAAATGGCTTTGGGCGCTCTTGTCATATCATTCCCCAATTTGTAATTTATCACGTAAATGCAAGATATTGGAATCAATGAAGGGGTGGGGTGAACTCTTTCAGTCAATGCCCCAGGTCTCCCCAGTGTCACTTATACCCATTCTAGCCTATATTCCAGAGCTGCACAATCTTTTTTTTTTTTAATTTTATACAAGCCTTTCATGAAACCTAATCTATTCCTTTTTTTTTTCTTTAGCAGTGCCAGGTCTTAGTTACAGCACCAGGATCTTCGATCTTTGTTGCAGGGTCTTTAGTTATGGAATGCAGGACCTTTCAGTTGAGGCATGTGGGATGTAGTTCCCTGACTAGGGATCGAACCCAGACCCGTTGCGTTCGAAGGGCAGAGTCTTAGCCACTGGACCACCAGGGATGTCCCAATCTTTTTAAAACATAAATTTGATCACATTCCTCCCTTGCTTCAACCCTTTCATCAATGCTCTGTAATTGCATTTGGAATAAGACAATAAATCTCTGGGGTGGTTTCCAAGCCCTGCAGGCTCTGGTACCCATGGACTTTCCCTGTCTCACTTTGATCCCTCATACCCTTAGCTCCCACCACCCACTTTGCCCACTGCCTACACAAGTTCTCCCCACTTTGGGCCTTTATACATATACTGTTCCCTCTTAGCATCCTGCAGGTATCAGCTTATACATCACTTCCCGGCAAAGCCCTCCCTGGCCACCCTCTCACGGGGTGGCCCTCCTTTACTTCATGGCACTGGGCACAGCTGGTGATGATGTCTTGGTAGGAGTACTTGTTTCAAATCCGCCAAGGCAGAGACTGCGATCAAATATTTAACTGCTGAAGCACCAGCAGCAAGAGCAGGGCCGGGCACACTGGACGTGCTAGATAAATATTCATGACTGAGTGATGAATTTGAGATGATGTTTTAAAAGGAAATAACTAGGATAAGATGAGAGAGTGGATCTGATTTTAGAGAGGCTGTGAGAGAGGCTATGGTTAAGACCACAGATGGGTCCACTCCCACTCCCACTGACAGTCTGTCCTAGTCATATTTGGTCCTGGGACAAACAGGTGTATTCTCAGGTTTCTGGGGATGAGTTTCACGGTGTCCTGGCTCTTTGCTGTGTTTGTGTTTCTGCTATTTCCTGAGCACCTCCCATGCCCCAGGCAGTATTCTAGGCTCCAGGGACACAGCCAGGTCTCCCCAGACCCTTCCTGTTCTCCTGTTCCTGGCCCCAACCTCCCCGCTTCTTCCGCCGTGTTCTCCCTACTCAGCCCAGCAGCTGCAGCTCAGCCACTCCCCCCCAGCCCCTCTTCCGCTCCCTCACCCTGGGACTCCTGGATCCAGACAGAGTCTAAAAAGGCTCCCCATTAGATCATCTATACTCGAAAACCCCGAGCTAACTTGTCTGATCTGACACTTCCCTCCACGAGATAAGATGGATTCACATTCCGTTTCTACGGTCTCAGGCCTCTTTCCCATCCATCTTCCCCCACTTCCTGAGGGCCTCGGGGGTCTAAGCTCTGCTCAATCCATCCTTCCCCCTCCTACTTGTCCAGGAGTGTTTTGATGGGTTCTTTTTTTGGCCTCACTATGCAGCTTGTGGGATCTTAGGTCCTGACATGGGATCGAACCCAGGCCCATGGCAGTGAAAGAGCCAAGTCCTAACCACTGGACCACCAGGGAATTCCCCAGGAGTGTTATTTTCATCTCATAGGTCTCTGCTCTGATCTGGGGAACCTGGGCCCTCCCAGACTCGGATATCTGCACACCACTGGTGGGAGCATCATTGGCACAACCCCTAAGGAGTGCCATTTGGCACTATCCATCAAAATCAGACAGGCGTATACCTTTTGGCCCAACAAGTTCACTTCTGGGAATTCATCTTAAAGACAGACTTGCACACGTGCAAAATGATGTAAGGCCAGGGTTGTTCTCTGTAGCATCTTTTGTAAGAGCAAGATCTGAACCGACCCAAAGTCCACCCCCAGGAGATGTCTTCTGCTGTGTCTTCTGCTGTGTGCATACAGGAGCAGCTGTGCAGCTGTAAAAAGCAAAGGAATGAAGATGCTCCATAGGGATGGGGCGGAAAGATCTCAAGAAGAGATTGTAAGGTGAGAAAAACACACACAAGCTGAACAACAGGTGATAATGGAGTCTAGACTATTCTATCTTTGGATTATAAAGAGAATAAGATTAGCTTGCATATATTCAAACAGAGAAATGGTGCCCAAGAACCAGAAACCACAAAATGGGTGGCATGGGAGGGTGTGCTTAGGTGGATGTGGTGAGGGGAGATGCCTCACTATTCTCCAGGCAAGAATACTGGATTAGGTTGCCATACCTTCCTCCAGGGGATCTTCCCCACCCAGGGATTCAACCTGGGTCTCCCACATTGCAGGCAGATTCTTTACCATCTGAGCCACCAAGGAAGCCCCGCATACTACTTTACAGATCTTTATTTCTAATGATGTGGCTTACTACACATTGAAAAATAAGTTAATGAAAGGTACTTTTAAACCTCTGAGAGTTTGTCCCAATTCAAAACCTACAGTGGCTTGTCCTCAAGCCTGTTTATCTAATATACTTCAAAAGCAAGTCTCTTGAACCACGTCTGATCATTTGGCCCTTCGGGAATTCCCTGGGTCCAGTAAAACTAACCCAGGGGAACAAGCTCCAGCCCACCTTTCCTGTCCTCTACTGCTTCTCAGAACCTCACAGGTGGACTCCTGGGAGAGAGAATGCAGGGTGAACTCACCCAAGAACAAGCACTCCCCACCCCCGCTTGCTGGAGCGCAGGCTGCTGAGAACTCAGACCAGTTCATCTGTTGGCGAAAAGCACTCTGTGCCAGGGACTTCTCTGGCTGTCCAGTGGTTAGGACTCTGCACTTTCACTGCCATGGACCCAAGTTCGAACTTTGGTCAGGAGGCTAACATCCCACAAGCCAAGTGGTGTGAACCAAAAAAAAAAAAGCATTCTGTGCCTATGTGGGATCTTGAAGGTGGTTTTCCTGATGCCAGCCAGCCCTGGGCAAGAGGCGTCATACTGGGGCTCATTGCCAGCAGAGCATGCTCTTACCAAGTCCCCCCAAGGCCTCCCAACATGTCTCAATTGGCACTGCCTGCCCACAAGGGGTGGCGAGAGCACAAGCGCCCCCCCACCTCGGGGGTCCTGAGAAGGGACCATGGTGACCACAGTGTGGGTGGTAAGAGCCCTGGCCCAGCTGGGGGATGGGGGTGGAGTGCTCTGCCGACAGGTCCTGCACTTCCTCCTTCCCTATCCCCCAGCCAGGTCTTCTTAGGCCTGGAGCAAGCAGATAGGAGGCAGGCATGGTCCTTGGGTGGGGACAGCTGGACTCACTGGGGAGCCGACAGCCCAAGATCAAGAGAGGTACAAGAGTGACAGCCTCAGGGCTTTGGGGGACAATTCTGAAGCGTGTGCCACATGACCTCCCAGAGGGTCCACAGGACAGGGTGCCATCGGCCCACAGCAGTGACCCACTCTTTAACAAAAGCTGACTGGCTGTCTTCCCTTCTCTCCCCCTCCCCCTCATCCCCACCATGCTCCCTGGGATCACCTCCAGGGCGGTGACTCTCACCCAATCTCTCTCTCTCTGGGTCTGCTCTCACAGAGCTCAAACTAAGACAAGGGGGTCACAGCACCCTCGCATAAACTGCAGCTATCAACTGCCTCTCTGCAACTCCAGTGGAAGAAGCCAACAAAATGCCATGCGAAGGAAAACAGCCCAGACTGGGAGTCAGAAGCCTGGGCCCTCCTCCCAGCTCAGCCTTCCTACTCTGTGCAAACTTAGGACACTCTCCTGACCTCTCTGGGCCTCTGTGGTCTCAGCTATAAGTAGGGGATGGGGGAGTCTCAAATAAGCATGTTTTTATACTTAGACCAACTTGGAGGAAGTGTTCACAGCTGTCCGCCAACTCCCCCATCCCTCAGCCTTTTTTTTTTAATGTTCAAAATGAATACCATTTATTATACTTGAGTGTTCTGGACAGGGAAGACTAGTACTAAAACTTGAATCGCATCCTTTGTTGAATACAGGGATAATGATGAGAAAATTGGCACTGACTTTGAGCCTCTACCATGTTGACAGCTGGCTTGTTTGAGGAGGGGCAGCCAGTGTTCTACACTCTCATCCTGAAATTAGATACCAGGCAGCACTGTGACGCTCGGCAGGCTGCACAAGGTCACCACCACAAAGCACAGAGACATATGGAGTCTGTGTCACATGCAACTATCTCAACTCCAGGAGGAAGGACTGTCATAATCCCATTATACAGATGAGGGAACTAAGACCTCAGGTCCCATGGCTAGTCACAGAGAGTAGGGCTCAAACCTGGGTTTCACAGTCTCCCAGACCTCATTCTACCACACATTTTGGGTCTCACTGTACTTGATGGTCTCTAAATCCTTTGCATCTCTAAAGTCTTTGGTTTTCAGGCTCCTAATTCCAAATTCATTATTCCTGCCACCCTACTTGGATTAGGACCCCTCCTTACACTAACATGAGGGCTTCCCTAGTGGCTCAGATGGTAAGGAATCCACCTGCAACACAGGAGATGCAGGTTCAATCCCTAGGTAGGGAAGACTCCCTGGAGAAGGAAATTACTACCTTCTCCGGTATTCTTGCCTGGGAAATCCCAGAGAGAAGCCTGACAGGCTACAGTCCATGGGGTCACAAAAGAGTTGGACAAGACATAGCAACTAAACAACAACTATACCAACATCTGGGCTGGATACCCCCGGATGGCCTTTGCAGTCAATAACTACTGGGGATCCTCCTCCCGGGATACATGGTGAACAGCAGGGCAGAGGAGAGCCGAGGAGAGGGTGGCCTGTGCCACTACAAGTGGAGTCCATGCACCGGGGCTGCAAGTGATTATGCAGCCTTCTTGGGTCTCAGGGGTAGCAAGTTGGTGACTTGGTGACAGCATAGTTCTCTGTCTTCCCCCCCCATCTCACTTCTCCCTATCAATGACAGCACCGTCCTCTTTCTAACTGTCATGGAAACTGGGCTGCACCACCCAGATGCCCCCTTCAGGACAGACACATTTACTCCCCCAGCCGGAAAGAAGGTTGTTGGGTGGCAGCTCTGGACCACCAGCCCTCACAGGGAACTGCCCTGGCTGATGCCCCTTTCCAGAAGTGGCCCAGATAGAATTACTGGTCAACATGGAAGAACGAAGCCCTGTCCCGTTGCTCCAACTCAGGACGACTCTGAGGGCCATCTCAGCCTCAGAGCTCCACAGAGGGTTGGCTGAGGCCTTGGTACTGTCCAACCCCACCCCCTCAGCCTCCTGCTTCCCTCCCTGGCGCCCAGAGATGTTAAAGCTGAGCACAGGTCCTAAGACTCCACCCGCCTCCTACTCCACCTCAGAGGTTCCCTCCCAGGGAACCCACCCTGCAAAACCCTCTTTTCCTAAAAGAAATAAACGTCTTTCCCCCTCCTCACTTTAAAAGTCCCCCAGAATCAAAGGCCACCAGGTGCTCACCTAAGACCCTCTCCCAATCCAGCCCCAGGCCCATGCAGGCTTTCCTCTCAAGCTGGGGGTTGAGGTGGGCGCTAGTTCATCCCTCGTGGGCTTGGCAGTGAAGAGGCAGTGACTTCTCACTTTCCAAAGGCGAGAAGTGAATGAGCAGGGCAGCCTGCGGGAGACCAGACAGATTTTAATCAGGAAACCCCAGGTGAGGACATGTGGCGGCTGGTAGCACAATCCCAGGGGAATCCCACGCCCTTCGGACCCTCCTCCTCCTCTAGGGCGGGGACTCAGCTGCCCCAACCTTTCTCAAAAGACAGGCGGGCTGTGGTCCAGGCAGGATGCTGACTATGGAGAACACGTTGCTGGATTCTCACAACACATCCCAAATGCTTCCTGGGAACAAAGCTACATCAGGCCCTGAGGATTTTCCAGCCCCGGCAGGAGTCCTGCAGGATCAGCAGCCTCGTTGGTCCCCAGAGCGGCCCTGCAAACTCCCAGGGCTGCCGGCAGAGTCTTCTCTGTCCCACGTGTCCTGGGCATGACCCTGAAATGAAGGCCTGCTTACACCGTGGACTCCTCCTCCTGTGAGGTCCCCATGGTGGGCTGCCGGGGACCAGGGCTGGCTGTGGCTGCGAGGGCTGCAGAGAGTCTGGAGGTGGCTGGAGAGGACCTGCGAGGCCTGAGGACAGTGATGGGGGTCTCTGAGGTGCTGGGGCCCATCGTGGAAAGGGCTGAGGCTTCACGCGGGACAGCGGCAGGCAGAGAAGGCCGTCTGGACGCTGAGTGGGCCCCGGAGGCAGAGGACAGGAGTGCTGGAGTCAAAGGAGCTGGTCCGGGAGCCCCGGGAGAGGCAGGAGGTAGAGAGGAGGCTCCTGGAGGGATCGGAGGCCCCGATGAGGGCTGAGGAGGCTGGGAGGCCCCAGGCTCCCCTGGCCTCGAAGACGGTGAGGGTGAGGCCTGGGCTCCTGAGGGGCTCACGGGTAAAGTCTGGGTGTTAGACAGGTTCGTTCTCAGGAGGAGCTGGAGGAGTTGGAGCGCTGGCCTCTGAGGGGCCACTGCTGGGGGCCCTGGGCAGGAACTGCAGTTGATGGGGGCCTCGGGGTCTCCACGGGGGCTCCGGGATGCTTTGCTGAGCTCCACGTCTCCATGAGGGGAGAGTGCCCGGCTCTCCTCCAGGGACTCTAGAGAGAGGGGCGGGGGCAAGAAGATGCACAGTGGTTCTCCCTGAGGCAGGTCCGGCATGAGCTGCCCTGGGACGATGCCCCGTATGTGTCCTCTGAGGGTCCTCGCACAGCTGGGGATGGGGGGAGGGGGACTTGCCAGCTCCTGCCTCCAGGAAGGGAAGACCCAAGAGGAACCATGAATAGAGAGAGGCAGTGCACCAAAGCCACTGGCTGTGTGACCTTGTGTAAGGCACTTAACTCCCTGAACCTCCATTTCCTCATCTGTAAAATGGGCTTCATAATAATAGTGATGACCACAGAAGCCGTGCAGTGAGGACTGAATGAAACGGAGCCTGAGAGGGCTCACCTAAACCCGGATGAAATCTATGGGCTTCAGGTGACAAATGTGTGTCAGAGTGGGTTCATCAGTTGTAGCAAAGACACCATCTGGTGGGGGATGTTGACCATGGGTGGGTAGGGGAGGCGCGCTATGCCTGGGGAAGGGCAGGAGGTAGGTACATGGGAAGCTCTCTGTAACATTCTGCTTGATTTTGCTCTGAATCTAAAACTGCTCTAAAAAAAAAAAAAGTCTACTGAAAAATAATCATTTTTTAAATCTCAACCTGGAGTCCAGCACATCATAAGGACTTAACCCATGGTGGAAGGAAAAAAAACTACTGGAAAAAGGTACGATCAAAGGAGGAGACAGAGGCTGGTAAACACATTAAAAATTGGGATGATTAAATTTTAAAAATCATCGAGAGAAAACTTTTAAAAATTGTGAATCACCATGTTATACACCTGAAATTTATATAATATTGTACATCAACCATGCATTGAAGTGTTGGTCGCTCAGTCGTGTCCAGCTCTTTGCGATGTGACCTCATGGACTATAGCCACCAGGCTCCTCTGTCCGTGGGATTCTCCAGGCAAGAATATGGTAGTGGGCAGCCATTCCCTTCTCCAGGGGATCTCCCTGACCCAGGGATCGAATCCAGGTCTCCTGCATTGCAGGCAGATTATTTACCATCTGAGCCACCAGGGAAGTCCTAATCAACTATACTTCAATTAAATATATACATATATATATATGTATATACCAGACCATCTGACCTGTCTCTTGAGAAACCTGTATGCAGCTCAGGAAGCAACAGTTAGAACTGGACATGGAACAACAGACTGGTTCCAAATAGGAAAAGGAGTACGTCAAGGCTGTATATTGTCACCCTGCTTATTTAACTTATATGCAGAGTACATCATGAGAAACGCTGGGCTGGAAGAAACACAAGCTGGAATCAAGATTGCCGGCAGAAATATCAATAACCTCAGATATGCGGATGACACCACCCTTATGGCAGAAAGTGAAGAAGAACTAAAGAACCTCTTGATGAAGGTGAAAGAAGAGAGTGAAAAAGTTGTCTTAAAGCTCAACATTCAGAAAACTAAGATCATGGCATCTGGTCCCATCATTTCATGGGAAATAGATGGGGAAACAGTGGAAACAGTGTCAGACTTTATTTTTGGGGGCTCCAAAATCACTGCTGATGATGATTGCAGCCATGAAATTAAAAGACGCTTACTCCTTGGAAGGAAGGTTATGGCCAACCTAGATAGCATATTTAAAAGCAGAGACGTTACTTTGCCAACAAAAGTCCATCTAGTCAAGGCTATGGTTTTTCCAGTGGTCATATATGGATGTGAGAGTTGCACGGTGAAGAAAGCTGAGCGCCGCAGAACTGATGCTTTTGAACTGTGGTATTGGATAAGACTCTTGAGGCTCCCTTGGACTGCAAGGAGATCCAATCAATCCATCCTAAAAGAGATCAATCCTTGGTGTTCACTGGAAGAACTGATGTTGAAGCTGAAACTCCAATACTTTGGCCACCTCATGCGAAGGGTTGACTCATTGGAAAAGACCCTGATGCTGGGTAGGATTGGGGGCGGGAGGAGAAGGGGACGACAGAGGATGAGATGGTTGGATGGCATCACCGACTTGATGGACATGGGTTTGGGTAGACTCCGGGAGTTGGTGATGGACAGAGAGGCCTGGGGTGCTGCAATTCATGGGGTTGCAGAGTCGGACACGACTAAGCGACTGAACTGAACTGAACTGATATATATATATATATATAAACCATCAGAAGGAAAATCACACAACTCTACCAAAAACCACTGGGTTGTGTACTCTGAGTGTGTTACTTGTATGGTGTGTATATTATATCTCAAGTAAGCTGTGGTTTTTTTTATTATTATCAAAAGGAAACAATTCACCTTGTATTTCAATAAAAAGCAATTTCTTCTTTAAAATACATCTCATTAGGAAGAGGTGATTGCAGCTGAGGCAGGTGAAGGAAAAGGAGGTGGGTGGGCTCTGCATCTCACCTCTTTGGGCCTGATTCCCCATCAGGGGGCAACAGAGCAGAATGGGACTGAGCAGGGAGTGAGGAATCAGAGACCTGGCCCTGAGCCTGAGGACACCATCACCTAGAGCATGGCCTTGAAGACAGAAACTTGGGGATTCCCTGGCAATCCAGTGATTAGGGCTTGGCAACTTTGCTGCTGGGGGGCCAGGTTTGATCCCTGGTTGGGGGACTAAGATCCTACAGGCCGAGTAAAGAAAGAAAGTGAAGTCGCTCAGTTGTGTCTGACTCTTTGCAATCCCATGAACTGCCTGCCAGGCTCCTCCATCCATGGGATTTTCCAAGCAAGAATACTGGAGTGGGTTGCCATTTCCTTCTCCAGGGGATCTTTCCAACCCAGGGATGGAACCTGGGTGTCCCACATTGCAGGCACACTCCTTACTGTCTGAGCTACCAGGGAAGTCCTGGTGGCATGGCCAAAAAAAATAAATAATTTTTTTAAAAAAAGACAGAAACTTAACCTCTCTGAGTCTCCACCTCCCTCTCTACAAAATGAAGATAATAAGGGCACCCATGCATGAACTTTGCTGACAAAGGTCCATATAGTGAAAGCTATGGTTTTTCCAGTAGTCACGGATGGATGTCAGAGTTGGACCATAAAGAAGGCTGAGCACCAAAGAATTGAACTGTGGTGCTGGAGAAAACTCTTGAGAGTCCCTTGGACAGCAAGGAGATCAAACTGGTCAACCTAAAGGGAATAAACCCTGAATATTCATTGGAAGGACTGATCCTGAATACTCCAATACTTTGGCCACCTGATGCAAAGAGCAAACTCACAGGCAAAGACCCTGATGCTGGGAAAGATAGAAGGGAGGAGGAGGACAAGGGGATGACAGAGGATGAGATGGTTGGATGGCATCACTGACTCGATGAACATGAGTCTGAGCAAACTCTGGGAGATAGTGAAGGACAGGGAAGCCTGGTGTGCTGAGTCGGACACGACACTGACTGAACAACAAAATGCATGAACAAATGAAACAAAACACATAAAATGCTCCATACACTGCCTGGCACTTTAGCTAATGATTAGTCTCTAGAAATTGGGGGAATAATAGCCATCAGCTTGCAGAGGGGTTTGTGCTGGTTAAAGTCGAATCTACAATCACTCAACAGTTCCCAACTTAATGACTGTACAGGACAAGAATGTTTCCAATCCAACCAGTCCTGACACCAGCTGCTCATCCACAGATCTGAAGAGCTGCTCTAAATATAGAATGTCCTCTTCAAAAGGTCAAAGGAATTAAAGAGGTCTTTTATACAAGAGGAAATTGGGGCTACAAATCTGTGGAAAAATTCACTGTCCTCCTGGAAGTTTAAAAAAGTGCAAAAGAGCCACGTGTAAGGTACTCTAAGGACATGCTAAACTGGAAAAATTAAATTCAAAACACACAGTGTAGAGTTGGTAGGTAAATGGGAACCAGTTACATCCATCTCTGTAAGCTTCCTCTTTCTCCAGGACCCCATCCGGTAACATGCTGTCGTGCCGTGGGAATCACCAAACCACTCCTGACACCCTGTGACATAGTTACTCCACCTATTAACCACAGGGTCTGAACACAACTCACAAAATTTGGGAAAAAAATAGTTGTCTGACCAAAGATGCTTCACAGTAGGTCCATTATGGGTAGAAAAAGAAGAAGAAGAAGAAAACCACCTAAATGTCAACCAAAACCTCAACGGGTAAGCAAACCACAACATTCGGGAACTTTTTAAACGGCCAACTGAGGGCTACATGAATTCTCTGAAATTGTGTGCTGGCTTCTAGTGGTAAAGAACCCATCTGCTAATGCAGGAGACATAAGAGATGTGAGTTCAATCCCTGAATCAGGACAATCCTCTGAAGGAAGGCATGGCAACCCACTCCAGTATTCTTGCCTGGAGAATACCGGACAGAGGAGCCTGGCAGGCTACAGTGCATAGAGTCGAAAAGAAGCAACTTAGCATGCACACAGGTATGTGTTACAGTATGATGTCCATGTCTCATTTATACTTCTGCAAAAAGATCTACATGGATGAACACTCATGACAGAGAGTTCATAATAATGTCCAGGAGTTACTGCAGCAGAGTAGCTAAAAGCATTTACTCTGGGCTCAAATCCCGGCTCTACTGCCAACCAGCTGTGTGACCCTCAGCACCTCACTTCATCTCTCTGTGCCTCAGTTTCCTCACCTGGAAAATGGGGATGCTAAGAGTGCCTATGGGCCTTCCCAGGTGGCTAGTGGTAAAGAACCCATCTACCAATGCCAGAGACGAAAGAGACATGGGTTCAATCTCTGGGTCGGGAAGAAGCCCTGGAGGAGGGCATGGCAACCCACCCAGTATTCTTGCCTGGAGAATCCCATGGACAGAGGAGCCTGGCAGGCCACAATCCAGAGGGTTGCAAAGAGTCAGACACAACTGAAACGACTTAGCACACACAAGAGTACCTATCACAAAGACTTGCTGTGAACAGGGGATGAAATAACACGTATGAAAACAGACAGGTACATGAAAAGATGATCAACATAACTAATCATTGGGGAAATGCAAATCAAAACCACAAAAAAAAAAACCCACAATGAGATGCCACCTCACACCTGTTAGAATGGCTGTTGTCACAAAGACAAGAGATAAGAAGCGGTGGTGAGGATGTGGAGAAAGGGAACCCGCATGCACTGTTGGTGGGAATGTAAACTGGTACAGAAACTGGTACAGCCATTTCATTAAACAGTATGGAGGTTTCTCAAAAAACTAAAACTAGAACTGCCATACAATCCAGCAATCCCACACCCGGGTATGTGTGCGTGCTCAGTCGCTCACTCATGTCTGACTCTTTGCAACACCGTGGACTACAGCCCACCAGGCTCCTCTGTCCATGGGGATTTTCTAGGCAGGAATACTGGAGTGGGTTGCCATGCCCTCCTCCAGGGGATCTTCCCAACCAGGGATCGAACCCAGATCTCCTGCATTGCAGGTGCATTCTTTACCTGCTAAGCTACCAGTGAAGCCTATGCCCAGGTATATAGCCAAAGAAAACGAAAACACTAATCCAAAAAGATATATGCACCTCCAGATTCATTACAGTATTATTTCAATAGCCAAGACATGGGAACAACCTAAGTATCCATCAATAGATAAAGATGGATAAGTATGTGGTGTGTGCATATATGTATCAGTTCAGTTCAGTCACTCAGTTGTGTCCAACTCTGCAACCCCATGGACTGCAGCACATCAGGCTTCCCTGTCCTTCACCATCTCCCGAGTTTGCTGAAAGTCACGTCCATCAAGTCAGTGATGTCATCCAACCATCTCATTCTATGTCATCCACTTCTCCTCCTGCCTTCAGTCTTTCCCAGCATCAGGGTCTATACATATATTTATATATATATATACATACTTATATATATATACTTATACATATATTAATATATATATAATGGAATATTATTCAACTACAGAAAAGAATGAAATCTTACCATTTGCAACAATGTGGATGGATTTAGAAAGTATTATGCTAAATGAATATATCAGAGAAAGATAAATACTATACAATTTCCCTTATATATGGAATCATTTCTAAAAAGCTGAGGTCACTGATACAGAGAACAGATCGGTAGTTGACAGAGATGGGAGATGAGGGATGGGCACAGTGGGTGAAGGTGATCAGAAGGTGCAAATTTTCAGTTATGAAATAAATAAGTCATGGTGATGTAATGTACAATATGATAACTACAGTTAATAATACTGTATTGAAATAGTATATTTGAAAGTTGCTAAGAGATTAGATCTTAAAAGTTCTCATCACAAGAAAAAAATTGTAACTGTGTGTAAGGAGACATTCACTAGACTTCCTCTGGTGATCTTTTCACAATATACAAAATATCAAATCATTATGTCATATACCTGGAACAAATATCAGGTGTTGTGTCAATTATATATCAATTTAAAAAAAAAATAATATATGATGTTCCCTGATAAATAAAAGGTGCTCAATACATATTAGCAATTATTCTTCTGCAAAATTGATTCAGTTCCTAAATTCTAATTTTTAGATAAAGGATTTAGAAAACAGAGGAAGAAAAAGAAAAAAAAGAAAACACACAAAGAAGAAAAGAAACGAAAAAACAGAAAGTAGGGGGAGAGACTCAGAAAGGAGGAAATGAAGAAAAAGGAACAGTAAACAGACTCGTCTGATGGCATGGCACAGGGTGGGATAAAAAGCGCCGACACGGGTCAGCAAGGCCAGGCGTGCGCCCGGGCGCACCATGAGCCAGCTGTGTGACCTCAGGTGGGCCACATTCCCTCTCTGAGCCTGGGTTTGTCACATCTAGCCCAGTACAAGTTCTGTGTTTCTGAGAAGAGCAGAGTGGAAAAAAGACGGTGGTGAGACGCCAGGTCACAGAGGCCCGCCTACCTGGACAGGAGGAGCAGCAGTCCCTGCGGGGTGGGGTGCGGTCCGAGCAGGCCTGCTGGCAGGACATCTTCTCGCAGGTAACCTCTCCCAGCTGGGGAAACAAAAGGAGACAGGTGAGAAGCCAAGAGCATCTCGTCCACCCAGAGCATCTCACCTGCCCAGAGCAGCACCCTCGAGGAACTCTTACACCAGCAGCTGGACCCACGGAAAGATCTCGGGCAGAAGCTGCAGGGGCTGGTCCTCACCTGAACAACAGGTGAAGCCAGACCCAGCGGCGCCACCTTAAGGAAACTACACAGGCAGAGGATACTGTCAAACCCACAGGTATTGCCACAGGTAATTAAAGCTGCAAAACGGCGGGCGGAAGATGGGCGTTACACTGGCTAAGAGGCTTCAGGTTTGGCAAAGGGGCAAAAGGCTAGAAGCAGTCCCTGGCTGGGTAGCTCCGGGGTCCCCAGGGCCAGCTCACCTGGCATACGCACTGGGTACAGGGCTCATCGTCCAAGGTGAACACCTGGCCGTTCCCCACCTTTCTCCCCTCGTAGTTGCAGTCTGTAGGGGGCAGAGGAGACAGGGACCGTGAGAGCCAAGGCCCACCCGGGAGTCCTGGAGGGGGGCGACTGGTCCCACTCACCTTGACACACTGGACAGCACTCGCCATCAGGGTGGAAAGGGTAGGAGCAGGTGATGGGGCAGTCCACGGGCGAGCAGGCCACAGAGCCCAGCTGCAGGACACAGAAAGCTCGCAAGGCCCTCCATTCTGGGGGCTGAAGGGACACTCAGGAATGACAGACCACAGAGCCATTGAGTGCCCATCAGAGCCACCAAGGTCAGGCAAGGGGTCCATGGCGAGGGGACAGACTGAGAAGGAGCCTGTCCTCCTGCTAGAACGCAAGCCCCCCGGGGCCAAGGGCCCGGCCTTGTCCTGAGAGCTCATCTGTTAACAAGTACCTGTTGAACAAGTCATGAACCGCCCAGGAAAGCTGAGCACCCAGAACTTAGGGAGGACTTCCCTGGTGGCTCAGTGGATAACAATCTGCCTGCCAATGCAGGGTGCACGGGCTTGATCCCTAATCCTGGAAGAATCCACACGCCTCGGAGCAACTAAGCTCGTGCACTGCAACTACTGAGCCCGTGTGCTGCAACTACTGAACCCTGTGCACCTAGAGCCCATGCCCTGCAACAAGAGAAGCCACCGCATTGAGAAGTCCATGCGCTGCAACAAAGAGTAGCCCCTGCTTGCCGCAGCTAGAGAAAGCCCATGGGCAGCAGCAAAGACCCAGTGCAACCAAAGATAAATTAATTAATTAATTATTTTTAATTTAGGAGAAAGGACACAGAAGTCAAAGCTCCCCAAAGTAAATGGCTATGAATGAACAGGGTCACCCAGAGGCCAGGGATGTTCACCCCAAGTGTCTCAATCTTTTTCAGCAGACCACCGACAACAAAGAAGCCTCATCAGCATGAAACATATCCAGCATGATAAACAATAAGGGCTTATTTCTTCCATTTTCCAAATACCAAACAATACTCCTGTCATTTAGACTGAGATATGGCCTAGTTTGGAGAAGGAAACGGCAACCCAGTCCAGTATTCTTGCTTGGGAAATCCCATGACAGAGGAGCCCAGCAGGCTACATACAGTCCATGGGGTTGCAAGAGTTGGACATGACTTAGCTACTAACCCACCACCACCACCATGGCCTAGGTGATATGGCTTAGGGTAAATGTGTGCTTTCTGAAAGATTCGGGTTGCTAAGATCGATTGCTGGCACCTCACTTGACAACTTATGGAGACTTGAGCAAATGACTGTCTCTCTGTGCCTGGTTTTCTCACCCAGCAGCTGGGGACAACGGTGGTGCCCACCTCATAGGATTCCCTGGGGATTAACTGAGGTTGTGTTGAGCTCAGGGATTGGCACATGGCAGGGGCTGGAAAATGTGAAAATATTAAAGATTCCATGCAGAGTCCTAGGTTTGCATTCCTCACCTTCACTCTCATGGAGAACCACATTTTATACCTTAAGACTCCCCAGACCCTCCCTGGTCACCCAGAAGCAGAGGACATTTGCTGGGCAAGGGTAAAAGTATTTCTCTGGCCTTGGGTGAAGATTCACCCGAGGCAGGGCTGGAGGGAGCCACCTTTCACCATGACCCAGAAGCAACCTTTCTCTTGGAGGTCTCTGGGTGTTTGCCTCCAGAGTTCAAGAGCTGGTGGCAGTTCCTGGGGAGCTTCTACAGACAGGGATCGGGTCAGGGTGGTCGTACCAGGCAGATGCAGCTCAGACACGGGTCCAGCACGGATGGGAAGGTCTGGTTGTTGAAGAAGATTCTGCCTGTGTAGGTGCAGCCTGCCAGAGAGAGCACGTGGTGAGGGCTGGCCAGCGTGGGGTGGGGGAGTGGCTGTCAAGGGCGGGTGCGATGGCCAGCCTTCGCCAGGGCCAAAGTCCAAGCCCTATCGGGGCAGCAAAGGTCAAGCCAACGGGCTCTGCAGGCACTTGCCCAGGGGAGGCGGGAAGGGACAGAACACACACCTGGATCAGGTGCTGACTTTTTTCTCACTGGATTTAGCAAAGGGATCACAGTGTCTTCACTTCAGGGTTCTCACCCCGGCAAGGGGCTGTTCCTCCTACCTCTCACCAGGCAGGATCAGGATGAAGGACTCGGAGACTCAACCAACCTGGGTGCCACGGCCACCCTGTCTGCTCCTCTGCACTCAGCCAAACCCCAAACCCCACCCTCCAGGAGGGTCCCCCAGAGCTCCCCTCTCTGCTTTCTGAAGCCTGCAGAGGCCCCACCTGACAGCGGCTGCCTTGATGATATTTATCCCATGTTAGTCACTCAGTCGTGTCTGACTCTTTGAGACCCTATGGGCTGTAGTCCACCAGGCTTCCCTGTCTGTGGGATTCTCCAGGCAAGAACACTGGAGTGGGTTGCCATGCGCTTCTCCAGGGGATCTTCCCAACCCAGGGATTGAGCCTGGGTCTCCTGCATTGCAGGCAGATTTTCTACCATTTGAACCACCAGGGAAGCCCATTTATCCCACATGAGTAAGTATAAAAAAGCAGGTGATGGGACAGTAGGGAAACATTTTATAAGAAAAATTATATAGGAAATCCCCTGGCAGTTCAGTGGCTAGGACGCTGTGCTTTCCCTATCAAGAGTACAGGTTCAATCACTGGTTGAAGAACTAAGATTTCACAAGCTGTGTGGCACAGCGAAAAAAAAAAAAGAAAAAATATGTAATATATATCTATGATATGCTATATATCTACGACATGATAGATATATAGATGTATGTTATAGATACATTATAGAGATTGAGATATATAGATATTGATATTATATCATGAAAAGAGACTGGGAAGAAAAAACCATAAAGTCAAAAGTGGTAATGGCTGCTTTTTAATTTTTTCCTTTGCTGTCTGTATTTTCCAAATGTTCTATAACAAAATGTTACTTGTGAAATAATGGAAAAGGTGAAAATTACTATTAAAATATAAAAGATTGCTTTAATTTCCTCTCCCTGTTCTCGAATTGTCTCACAGGGATGTTCGTTTATCACCCCACCTGGGCTGCGAGCTCTGCACATTTTCATGTCTGCTTCCAGCACCCAGATGGAGCTTCCTTTGGGCAAACTGTTTCCGTCCCTGAGCCCCAGTTTCCTCATCTCTAAAATGGGGTTGTCCCATGGATTTGTTGCAAGGATGAGCAGAGATGAAGCGGGGGTGGTGCTTTGCACAGAGAAGCCTGATGCAGGGTGAGCCCGGATGTGGGGGCCGGGGGTTCTATGCTGCCCTACCCCCACCCCCAGCCAGAACATTACCTGCCGAACAGTCTGGGCAGCACTGTCCAGGGATTCGAATCGGGTGAGGGCAGGAGTCCACACAGTCTGTCCTCTTGCAGCTCACTGAGCCATCTGCCTGGAGGAAGGAATAACTTCACCAAGACCCCACTTGCCACGCCAGTCCCCACCTCCCCACCCCACTCCACCATGCCAGCCCCCCAAAAGAAAGGGCAGTGCTGCAAATTGGCCAGGACCTGCCCTAAGGGGCACCACAATGCAGCTGGGAGGTATCAGGGTTCCCCCAAAGAGAACCAGCTACTTGGGAGAAGGGACTTGAGCCCTCCAGAAAGCCTTCCCATACCCCAGAGGGGGAAGGTCAGAGCTGGGGTTCTGGTCTCCTGAGCTTCCTGTCCCTTCCCCCAGCAGCCAAGGCTGTGCCACGACCCCATCCAAATTCTTCTCTCAGCGTTTCCCTGAAACCCTGGCTCACCCCAAACCTACGGAGTACAATAAAATCCTATTTTTATAGAAAGCTATTCCACCGGAAATGTCTTTCAGAAGATGAAAGCGCCGTACACAGTTTCTTTTCTTTCAAAAGAAGCTGGAGTTTTGTGTGATTTTCTTGTAATATGAGTGCCCTAGATCAGTCCTGAAGGAGAAAAAAGGCAGCGGAGGTAACTTTCCTCCCCCGTCTAATTCCAACGAAGTGTTTCCAAGTTTTGTAAGAGTCTAAGGCCTTTTAACAAATGGCGCATCAAGAGGATGTGAAGGCCGTGGTTCTCACGAGCTGGTGTGCACCCAAGTCACCCAGGGATTAAAATGCAGATGCTGAGCCCAAGGCCTGGGCAGGAAGAACCAAGGTTCTACCAGGCCCCCCAGAAATGCCAATGACACAGTCAGTGCGTGTGTGCGCGCTGAGTCACTTCAGTTGTGTACCAACTCTTTGTAATCCTATAGACTGTAGCCTGCCAAGCTCCTCTATCCATGGGATTCTCCAGGCAAGAATACTGGAGGGGGTTGCCATTTCCTCTTCCAGGGGATCTTCCCAACCTAGGGATCGAACCAGCGTCTTTTATGTCTCCTGCATTGGCAGGCAGGTTCTTTACCACTAGCACCACCTGGGAAGCCCACAGCCAGTGCAGGGACCTCATTTTAAAAAATAAAGCTCAAAAGGACTAAAAATCCTTTCAAAGTAGAGAGGAAAACTGGGGATTTCCCTGGAGGTCCAGTGGTTAAGACTTCTCACTTCCACTGCAGGGGGCATGGGTTCGATCCTTGGTCAGGAACTAAGATCCCGGATGCCTGATGGTGCAGACAAAAAAAATTTTCTTTTATATTTTTTAAAGTAGAAAGGAAAGCCAACCTGTACTCAAACAGGAGCTAAAATGATTGCACTGGTAAACAGCTGTGTTTGTATTTCTGCCGATCTGACTCTCAAAGTCACACACCCTCACCTTATCCATTTCTGAAGAGGCAAGGTCACAGGATTGATGTTAATGAAGGAAGCATCGCAGTTGCACAGAAAAGGCCTGAGCTACTGGGCCTCAGGCAGCCTGGCTCCCTTTGTTACCCCTGTCCAGGAAAAACCTGTTCCCAGGAATCCTAGTTCTGACTCCTTAGGCCAGTGGCTCCCCTCACATGCACCATGGGTCACATTCCACTCTTACGACAGACAGACTGCCAAGCTCTGCCGTCCTGAAAATCTACCGAGGACAAAATAACCTGGATCCCAGCTCTTCTACAAAAACAGGAGCTGACAGCATGGAAGGGAGACTTTGACGGGGCCTGACGTGGCCCCACTTCTGCAGAGGCAGCAGTGCTGGCCGGGACAGGGAGGTGGGGAAAGCAGCTGAAGGCGCGCAGGTTGTCATTCACCTGGCAGATGCATAACTCACAGGGATCACCGGGAGACCAGATCTGTCCAACCGGAAACTCAACCCCATTGTCATCAAGAGAGCAGCCTGGCAGGGGACAGCGGGGGAGAAAGGACGAGTGGGCAGAAGTGCCAAGGAGTGGCCTTGATGCCCGAGGGACTCACAGCACCACCCGGGGAGGACAGACAGACAGACACTTCTGCTCACTCACGCTGCGTCCACGCAGCCTTGCCCCACCCGCAGCTGCTGCCTGGCTCCCCGGGTTAGTCAATTTCTTCCCTCCCAGCATGCACCTGGTATACATGGGCACACACACACACAAATGTACACGTCCATACACATCCATGAACACACCCATTCACACACAGAGACACGCTCATATGGGTACAACAGACACATGACAAAAACACACAGACAGAAAAATGGTACAAATGAACCTATTTCCAGGGCAGGAATAGAGAGTGGACATGTGGACACAGGGTGCAAGGGGAGGGTGGGACAAGTTGGGAGAATAGCGCTGACATATATATGTCTACACTGCTGCTGCTGCTGCTGCTAAGTCGCTTCAGTCGTGTCCGACTCTGTGCGACCCCATAGACGGCAGCCCACCAGGCTCCCCTGTCCCTGGGATTCTCCAGGCAAGAACACTGGAGTGGGTTGCCATTGCCTTCTCCAGTGCGTGAAAGGGAAAAGTGAAAGTGAAGCCGCTCAGTCGTGTCCGACTCTTCGCGACCCCATGGACTGCAGCCTACGAGGCTCCTCCATCCATGGGATTTTCCAGGCAAGAGTACTGGAGTGGGTTGCCATTGCCTTCTCCACGTGTAAAACAGATAACTAGGGGGAACCTTCTGTACAGCATAGGGAGCTCAGCTCGGGGCTCTGTGATGTCCTAGAGGGGTAGAATGGGGGGTGGGGTGGGTGGGAGGTCCAAGAGGGAAGGGGTGTATGTATACAAATAGCTGATTGACTTCATCATACAGCAGAAAGTAACACAACATTGTAAAGCAATTGTACTCAATAAAACACACAGATACCCCTCACAGACAACATATAAACAAACTCACACACAGATGCTACTCATGTACTAACTTAAAACACACAGACATACACACTCACAGACACACACACACATGCTTACAGAGCACACATACACACACAAGAGTCTCAGCGGGTGACGCTCCACCTCGCCCCTCTCCGCATCCAGGCCGGGAGCTGGGTGCGGCCTTGGAGGCAGGCTGGGTGGCCCTCACCTGTCATGGGCACGGGTTCCCTGCAGGCATAGCAGCACTGCCCAGGGCCCAGCCACCACTCCTCGCGGGGGCAGTCCAGTTCCGGACATGGCGTGAAGGAACATTCCACCTCCCCGTTCTGGAAGACAACCAAGAGGCACGAACCAGGGAGGGCCAAGAGAAAACCAGCAGGCTGTCATCTCCTCCCCTGAAAGGGACAGGTCTCCAGGGAGCAAGAGCTGAAGGAAGGGGGAGTCCTTCCCTGGGGGCTGGGGGTCGGGCCAGAAGACGGTCCCTGGAACATGTCAACTGTGTGGCTGCAGGGTCCCAGGCTGTCCTAGCTGCAGCCTCCAGCATCTCTTCCCCCTACTTCTGCAACAGCTATCTCCTCTGACTCCAACCCACTCTCACCTGCAGCCACAGAACCTTCTCGCGCACCAATCTGATTGCACCCCTCCATCACTTAAAACCCGGCATCTCTGCCAAGTCCAAACTCTCTGCCTGGCTGGCAAAGCCCTTCCTGACTGAGTCTGAAGTAGAAGCTGTCACCCACACACAGACCTCATCAGTCCCCTAGGCACTGCCCTTGGCCGATGGGGACAGCGTCGTCCAGGTTGCTTCCCCCCGACTCCCTGGGAAGCAAGGGACTATATACAACCACCTGATGCTCAGGGTATAACAGCCCAACCCCCTGGCCTCTGGACACACCCACTTCCTTGGTGTCCTCCCGCTCCGAAGCTCCCCATGGGATTAGCCTGAACCCCGTCTCCACGTGTCCCCTTCTCCTGCCTGACCTGCTTTCCTGGCCAGTTCCTCCTGAGAGCACCACCGCCAGAAAACCACTTATACAAGAGGCCCGCCCCAGGCCCTGCTTCTTGGAACCCAGCCCAAACAGGATCCCTGCCTTGGCTGCATCTCCAGTCCCTCTCGTGGTCTGGGCTCCAGCCAGAATGGACACCAGGCCTCAGACTATGCCATACTCTCTCCCGCCTCCTGCCTTCTGCTCATACTGTGCCCTCTGCCAGGCACACCTGTCTCAGCTCCTCACCTGGTTAGTCTTTGTCATCCTTCAGGTCTCAGCTTAGCACCTCACCCTCCAAGAAGGCTTCCCTGAAGCCCACAGTCTGGTTAAGAGCCCTGGTCCCCTGTCCATTGCCCACCTAGCTGTGGGCCTCCTCATGGAGGGATCCGAGGCTGCCCTGTGCTTGGCTGTGTCCCCAGCACTCAGCATTGTTCCAGGTGCACAGTAGGTGCTCTATGATAACAATGCTGAAGGACAACCTTCAGGGAGACTGCGAGAAGGGCTTGGGGACTGCTAAAATCCCTTTAGTCTCTTTCCTATCTCAGTTTCCCTTTTGCTGTCCAGTGTCTCCTCTTCTCCCAGTCAAGGGTTCCTGGGAAAGTCCTGTGCCCTTGCCCATCACCCACCAACTCAGCCCCCTACCTGGCAGACACAGGTGGTACACTCATCACCACCCTCACTGAACACAGCCCCATCTGCATACCACCGGCCATGGAAATAGCATCTCACTGTGGAGGAAAAAGGAAGAGGCAGCTCAAGGTCTTTGAGCAGCTAAAGAAAAGGGGGAGCAAACAGGTAAGAGGGTCTCTGGGAAGAAAATGCACCCTCACAATACTCCACCTCATGCCCAAACCCAAGAGCCCAACCACTGCTACCCTCCAAACCCTCAACTATTAATAAAATTAGATCAGTGCTTAAAAACTGACGGAGAATGAGCCACATACAAAATAAGGTCCTTAACCAAGAAGGCAGGGGAGCGCTGAATAACTCAAGAGTAACTGGGACTTCCCTGGCAGTCCAGTGGTTAAGACTTCATCTTCCAACACAAGGGGTACAGGTTCAACCCCTGGTTGGGGAGCTAAGATTTCACATGCCTCATGCCAATAAACCCAAACCATAAAACAGATACAATACTGTAACAAATTCAATAAAGACTGTAAAAATGATCCACATTTTTAAAAAAATTTTTTAGAGTAAGAGAAAAGAAGAAATGAAAAAGGAGGGCCCCAGACACCTGCAGCTGGGTCTAGGAATGCCACCATTCCCTGGATGGGGTTGGGGAGGATTCAGTAAGAACCTCTTATCTGAACATCCCTCACCCCTGCTGGTAAAAAAAACAACCTTAAAAAACGGCCCAGGCTCCACCTGGGTTCAGTCAGAGAGCACTGGGTTCAAATCCCAGCTTCTCAACTCGCTAGGGGCAAAATACTTAGGCTCTCCTAAGCCTCAGTTTTCTCATCTGCAGAATGCGGTTAACAGTTCCTACCTCAAAGGGAGTATACTGCCTATTCAAAAAATGTTTTAACTAAATATAACATAACATTCAAAAGTTAAGAGGAAAAGCAGTATTTAATAAGAACACTAGCTGTGAAGTCAGGTAAACTTGAGAGCAAGCTCTACTCCTTTACTAACTGGCATGCGCCTTTGGGCAGTGATGATTTCTCTGAGCCTCAGTTTCCTCATCCATAAAATGGAGCTATGAATAGTACTCTCTCAGGGTTGCACCACAGGGATTAATGAGATCAAGGGCTGGCAAGCACCCCACACAGCAGCGGCCCAGAGCCAGCAGTGACAGCCATGAGGTCATCTCAGGAAAGAGAAGCACATTTTAACAAAGAACCGACTCATGAGTGGGGCATGGGAGACCCCCTCCCAGTGTTGGGACAGAGCCATGCCAAGGGTGGACCCAAACCCCTTCCTGTCAGTTTTGAACACACCACCGCTTGCAGGGGGCAGGCCAGGCTCTCAGCCCAACCTAGCATCCAAACTGCTGTGTACACAGTAGATGCTCAATTAAAACCAGCACCTTGGGACTTCCCTGGTGGTTCAAGGGACCATACTTTTCCTGATTAAGACTTTGCCTTCCAATGCACAGGGCATGGGTTCGATCCCTGGTCCCCTGGTTGGGGAATTAAGATCCCTCACGCCAAGTGGTGCAGCCAAAACAACAACAAAAAATCCAGCACCCCAAAATGCTTCACTTAATCTGAGTTTCTAAAGCATAAATCAATGTCCTTGCTCTCTCCTGCGCTCAGTTCAGTTCAGTTCAGTCGCTCAGGTGTGTCCAACTCTTTGCGACCCTATGGACTGCAGCACACCAGGCTTCCCTGTCCATCACCAATTCCTGGAGCTTACTCAAACTCATGTCCACAGAGTCGGTGATGCCATCTAACCATCTCATCCTCTGTGCTCACTCCCCCTCAAAAAAAAAACATACTCAAAGTACACCCCTCCACCCCCACCTACACTGCCGTCCTCGTCCCGCAGAGTCCCTTACCTGGGATGCAAGTACAGCAGTCCGACTTCGGGGAGGCCTGGCAGGGGTCGGGGGGACACTCGGGGGAGATGCAGGACACGTTTCCAGCCTGGGGAGGTGAGAGGTGGCGTGGGTGGGGGAGGATGGACCGTCAGGCCCGTCAGAACCGGCTCGCTCCCTGTTTCACATCACCCACAGGACTCCTCTCCCACACGAAAGGCTCCTAAAGGAAGCCATCCGAGACCTTCAAATGTCACCATGGACACACAAGGGACGCAGGCAGGGACCCAGTAGCAGGGTTTATTATGGTGTTTGTTTCCAATATCCCCCTTTCCAAGATGAGAGCAGCAGAGCATGCTGCCTTCCTCACGAAAATGGACAAGCCTAGTCCCCCATGGTACTGTTCCTCATGGCATCCCCACCATGGCATTGCCCCCCCATTGATTACCCCCATGGTCTCCCCTAGTGGCATTCCTTCTCATGGTATTCTCCCCATGGCACTTCCCCTGTCATGGCACATCTTCCCATGGCATTCCCTCCCATGGCACTGCCCTGCCCCCTATGCCATTCCCTCCTGTAGCATTCGGAAGCTCTTGGAAGGATGCTAGGCGGTGAGGAAGAGGTTACTCCACGTTCCTGTGTATCTGAGTTTTGAACCAAGTCACTGATACTGGCCAGAGAACTAAATTTAAAACTCAATTTTCAAAAACTGAAGCTAAGACCAAAAATAGGTCCCCAGTTTTGGAGTCAGCCGGACCTGAGGCCCAGGGTCTGCTCCTCCTACTTTGGGCAGAGCATATCACCTCTCTGAGCTTCTGTCTCCCTGCCTGTGAGATGAGCCAGTGCTGTTGAAGATTGCATGAGATGCGATCAGGCACAGAAGTGCTTGGTCATACTACAAGAGTGTGGCACATGGGAAGGGCTCAGTAAGGGTGGTGGTAGCAGTCTACATGCCACCCCTTCCCTACTTTACATTGCAGCTCTGTCATCCCTGCCAGGCTGGGGCCACTTTTAAAGATGGTCAGAGGCAGTGAGGATTGGTGGGCAGAGCCCAGGTTTGGACGCAGACAGACCTTGGGTTAAATTCCAGTTCTGTCACCTCCCAGCCTCAGTCTTTGCATCTGCAGAATGGGGACAGTAAAGCCAACCCTGAAGAGCAGCCAGGAGACTCAGGTGAGGAACTAGATGGAAAGTACCAAGCCCCCAGACTTATGCCCACTGGGTGCTCATGAGCCAATCTTCAGGACAGCACCCAACTGAGTCTGGCACATAGTAGGAGCAAAATAACTATTCTTGGAGGAATGCATTTGCCTTTAGCAAAACACTAAGAAGCTGAGTCTGGTAACAAGCCTTCTCCCTCTCCGTGTGGACACCTTTATTGTGCCGGCAAATATTTTGCCTGGAGAGAAAAACAGCCTCCCTGGTAGGAAGTTTCCGAAGGAGTACCCTCCCTTCCCCTTCCCAGACAGATGGACCCTGTTTGCCTGTTGGCTCTTTTCTGCTCAGCAGAAGCCTCCCTGACCCCACAGACTACCACCTTCCCAACCCCCACGCTTTTAAATGTGACAAGTTCCAAACCAAATCCACAGCCTGAGAGCCTTCCCTCCGTTCAACGAGATCACCTTTAACATCCCGTCTTTCCCTCTTCCTCTAAAACCCCCAAAGGTTAAGAAAACACCCAAGAGGCTTCAGGAAGCTTGTGATGCTCACCAGACAGACACAGATGGTGCAGTTCTGGTTGGGAGGTGAAAACACGTCCCCTTCAGCCCGGATGACGCCACTGTGAAAACAGCCTTTGAAAGACAAACAGGAGTGGAGGCATCAAACCTCTTCAAAGGAGAGGAAGCTGGAGGTCTTGTTCATTTTCCAGGCACAACGTACCTGGAACCTTCTCTCACTGGCTTGGATGCCTCATCAGTGGCCAGATCTAGGTACTCAGAATTGTGGGGTCCTAAGACCCCTGGAAAACCACAGGAGACACCCACTTAGGGTGCCCTGGGAGGGTCCTATTCATGTCTGATAAGCCCAGAACTGTGTTGAAAGTATGGCCCTTTATTCCCATAAGGCAAGAAAGGCAGCCATACAGGCCCAGGTTTCAAACCTGGCCTGTCACCTGAGTGGCCTTGGGCTTGGATGTGTCACTTAACCTCACTGGGACTCGGTTGTCTTTTTTGTTAAATGGAAACATGACCACATGCCCTGCAGGGAACCTGGAAGGAGCCACAACCTCAGATGTAACCTAGACAACAGTTGACATTCAGGACTTAGTACACAGTTGCTGCTGCTGCTGCTGCTGTCGCTTCAGTCGTATCCGACTCCGCGCGACCCCATAGACGGCAGCCCACCAAGCTTCCCCGTCCCTGGGATTCTCCAGGCAAGAACACTGGAGTGGGTTGCCATTTCCTTCTCTAATGCATGAAAGTGAAAAGTGAAAGTGAAGTCGCTCAGTCGCCTCTGACTCCTAGCGACCCCATGGACTGCAGCCTACCAGGCTCCTCCATCCATGGGATTTTGCAGGCAAGAGTACTGGAGTGGGTTGCCATTGCCTTCTCCATAGTACACAGTAGAGACACAGTAAAAGATAACAATCATCATTAACAAAATTAGTGAGTTGCATTTTCATTGTTACCCTTAGAAAGACTTTTTCACTGCTGCTCAAAGTGCAGCAACATCAGTATCTTATCACCAGGAGCTTCCTAGAAATGTAGCAGCTCAGGCCCCTCTCTATATCTTCTGAATGAGAATCTGCATTTTAACAAGATCCCCAGTGATTCATATGCATGCGTGCGTGCTCAGTTGTTCAGTCATGTCTGACTCTTTGCAACCCCGTGGACTGTAGCCCGCCAGGCTCCTCTGTGCATGGAATTCTCCAGGCATGAATACTGGAGTGGGTAGCCATTCCCTTCTCCAGGGGATCTTCCTGACCCAGGGATAGAACCCAGGTCTCCCCCATTGCAGGCAAATTCTTTTACCACTCAAGCCACCCGGGAAGCCTGCAATTCCTGTGCAGGGCGAGTTTTAAAGCACTCTGCTGAAAGACTTGTTAAGACTTGAGGTCTTTATCCTAACAGCAATGAAAGGAAATTTAAAAAATTGTCAGCAGATTGTGGGAGGGAATCAGGAAAGTGATACAATTTATGAGCAATTACTCTTCCTGCAGTTAGGAGGGGGATTGGGGCAGGGGAGGGGACTGCAGACTGGGTCTGGAGAAACCTGCTGAATGAATGAATAAAGCTCAAAAAAGGATGCCCTTAAGATTGAAACATTCCCCCTTGGGAGCACAGATACCAGTGGTGGTCCCTGGACCAACAGCAACAGCTTCACCCAGAAATCTGTGAGACATGCAAATTCCCAGGACTTATCCTACACCTGCTAAATCAGAGGCTATGGGGGCTAGGCCCAGGGATCACCCTTCAGGTGATATATGAAAGTTAGATAACTGTCTTTCAGCTGCAGAAAGGCAGGAAAAGGGAAGAGGCAGGACCCTATAGGGAACTCATAGCCTTCCCTGGACCAGCTCCCACCTGTACACGATGGGCAGCACCCTCCATCTCTGGAGGGAATCGGGTGGGAGCAAGCAGCTTCACACGTCACCTTTTCACAGGTCACCTCCCCATCCTAGAAGCAGAAACGGAAGTTCCAGCCACCACGAGGCCCCAGACACCAGACCAGGGAAACCCCTAGGACCTCTCACACCCACCTCGCACCAGCACTGGGAACAGCCAGGCTCTGTCCAGCGGCTCCCTGACTCATATGTGGCCCCTAGGTGCCAACAGGCAGAGGGTCCTGGTGCCAGCCGTGTGGTCTCAGGGCCCCTGGGCAAGGGAGGGGTCACCGCCGTCTTCTCCTGGAGTTGTGCAGGAGGTCTGAGGGTTCCCAGCAGAGAAGGATGCGGCACTGGGGTGGCCACTGGGGTGGACAACAGCGGCGTCGGGGCAGAAGGGGAGGACGTGGGCAGTGCAGGTGTAGGAGGTGGTGGTCGTGTGCTCCTGACTCCAGTCGGGGGCCCTGGAGCCCCGGAAGGAGGGCTGTGCCCGGGGGAGAGGGCGGGCCGGCCTGCCTCTGGAAGCAGCAGGAGCATCTTAGGAGGGTGCTGCAGAGGCTGCAGGATGGCAGATGGGGCCAGCACGGCTTTGGGGAAAGCTGAAACGGAAACACAGAGGCATCTGGAAGGAGGCAGCAGGGGCAGGAGGTGAGATTCGCAGGGCGTGGACTCGGGTTTACCATCACAAGGCACTGAACGTCTCTGAGTCAGTTTCTTCATCGGCAGGATGTGTCTAACACCACCAGTTCAACCTCAGACTAATGGAGCTGCAGTGACGATCAGGAGAGGAGATTGATGAAAAAGTACCAAAGCAGCAGACTGAAGTCACAAGTTAGTGATGCTGGCGGTCAGCAGCTTTGGCCACTGCCAAATCAGAGTCTTCTCCCTTCCTCTCCTCACGGGCCACAGAGGAGAGTCGGGTTTTCCTGAGCCAGGCAGACCTTCTCTAAGCCCTCAGGGATCCATCCTGGGAATGACCCTTCCCTATTCCTGTGTCCTGACAAGTCAGCCATGTGGTCCCCTGCTCCCCGATCCAGATGGGGCTTCCCACGAGGAGATGCTGAGGCTCGGGAGAAGGAAGAGCCCAGGGTCCTCTCCAGTCCCACCCCAGACAGGCCAGCTAACAAGATGTTGCCTCCCCCAACACACACACTCACATACACACACACACACTCACATACACGCTTAGGAAAGTACACATTTTCCCTGCAGATGGACACCAATTGCCCAACAATCTGAAAGAGAGATCCGACCAACATGAGAGAGAGGAGGCAAATGTGGAGCAAAGGTAAAAGGAGAAAGGGAGAGTCACAAATCAGAGTGTCACCAGGGAGAAATCAGGCTGGGCAGGGAAGGGGAAACCTGGGTGGCCAAGCTCAGAACAACATGGGCAGTTACACCATGGAAAACTGGCCCCGGGACTAGAAAGAACGCCTTGGGTATTGACACGATATTACACGGACGTTTACAGGCATGCTGTTAAAGCATGGCAGAGAACTGACCCCACACTGTCCGAAGTGTCCCGGGGAGCCCAGGTTACTGGGACTTCTACATCAAAGGCTTCTCTATCATTGATTGTTTCTTGGTGGGTTTTTTCCCCTTTACTATTTGGAGGAAAACAGTAGGGCTGGGGAAACAGAGAAAGGAAAATAAAAGAAGGATGGGTAAAGGGGAAAGAGGCAGAGAGGATGAAAGGTCGGTGGTGGAAATAACAAAGAAGATGAACTGAAAAAAAGTTCCTGCGGAAGGAAGAGGCACCCTGGCTTCTCTGCTCTGGAAGAGACCGGGAGAGGCTGGGGGCGGGGCCTAGATCCAGGGGCAGGGCCAGGCGCTCACCTTCACAGGACACTCGGTCAGCCCGGAGCCTGAAGCCAGGTCGGCAGGTGCACAGGAAGCTGCCCACGGTGTTGTGGCAGGAATGATGACAGACTCTCCTCTCCAGGGGCCTCCGACACTCGTTTACATCTGCGGGAGAGCCTCGCTACCGACAGCTGCCTTGTCGGGGCTACCAAGTCATCCTTCCTCCATCTCTTAGCCCAAAAGACCGGGGAAGTCTCCCTGCCATGTTCTTATGGGGTCCTTCTCTGCCCCAGGGCGATGACGTGACTCAGATGTCTGGGAATGGGGCTGAAATCTAGTGCTAGTCCCCTTGGAAGTTCTGTACATCCAGTAGGCATTTAATGGATGCACCAGTGACTCACACTCCAGCACTGTGCAGCAGTGATTAAGTGCTGGCTGGTGGGCATGGGCCCCCACTGGGAATCTCGGCTCCAAACCCTCCACCATCCCAGTGTTGGGCATCGGGTGCTGTGGGCCGTTCTGAAAAAGAGTCTCAAAAAAATCACTGCACTGCTCAGGGCAGGCTTCAGGACAAACACCCAACTCTGCTAGAACAAGGTCTTTTTTCAGGCCCATGGGACCCCACCTTCAACCCATGAGCCAAGCTCAAGCCAAACATGCCAATCCCTTTCTGGAAATTTCTGCTAATGGGCTGAGAAAACAGGGGTCTCCTTCTAAACCAGAGGAACCAAGACATAACGTGCTTTATTTACCAAGGGGAGCAAAGGCAGCCAAGAAAATGGGTGAGCAGAGAGGAATCCTTGGGGTGTATCTGGGAGAGGGTGGAAGAGAAACATAACAGGATGAAAGTGGCATGTGGCCAGGAAAAGTCCAAGACAGGGTCTTCCATTAGGAGCCATGCCAACCCCAGGGAAAGGCAGACTCTGAGCAAAGGCTCAAGTGCTTGCAGGCTCCAGGGAACCAAGGAGGTCCAGACTGTTGACCTTTCCCTGCCCCTGGGCTCACCCTGTCAGTCTTCCTGATTGGCAACATAAGTATGAAGACAACAGGGTCCCTGGCCTTACCTACACAGGAGTGCCGGTTGCCATGGAGATGGAAGCCAGTTCTACAGGAACACCTGTAGCTGCCAATGCTGTTTTTACATCTCTGCTGGCAGGGGGTCCCAAGGCATTCATCAGTGTCTGGAAGGGAAAGGGACATGGCTGGAGCTCATTTTCCTGTGGGGTTTTGGAAACATACAGTCCTCTCTACCTACCTCTCTCATCACCATCTCCTACCAGACTCTTAACCCCTCTCCTTCTCAAAACCCACATCCAGTCTATCAACTCCTAAGTTCTCTGTGGACCAGCCCACTTCTCTCCACCTTCACTGCCATATCCTAGCCCAGGGCACCTTTGTCTCTGGTCTGGAGGATAACAGCGTTGTGTGTCTCTCTGCCTCTCCCTGTGCTCCTCCCAAGCTACCCTCTATACAGCCTCCAGGAAGTTCTGACCAAAGGGCACCTCTGATCCGGCCACTTTTTCTGCTTAAAATCTCTCCAAGGCACCCACAAGTACGAATGCTGCACCACAGCTCACGAGCCCAGGGCTGCCTTTCCAAGCTCCCTCCTTTCCCCTCACCTTTACTATGGGCTAAATTCTGGCCATCTTCCACATGCACCATGCTCTTGTGGCCCTCCTCCTTTACGCATGTTCTCCAATCTGCTTAGACTGTTTTCTCATCTTATCTGGCTGGAAAACTCCTATTCATACCTCAAAACCCAGCTTCTATACCACCTCCTCTGTCAAAGCCTCCCCAAGCCATTGTTTGAAATTGGGAAAAAACTGAAAATAATCTGTATATTCATCAATAAGAGAAGAATTAGTAAACTATGAGATATTTGCACTGCA
Source organism: Giraffa tippelskirchi (assembly GCF_054371585.1). Taxonomy (NCBI): domain Eukaryota; kingdom Metazoa; phylum Chordata; class Mammalia; order Artiodactyla; family Giraffidae; genus Giraffa; species Giraffa tippelskirchi. Next base: position 10,902,417 of record NC_137284.1, on the reverse strand, counting down.
GAGAACTAGGCAGCAGTTGACAAAAATAAAGCAAATCTGTTGACCCTGATGTGGAAATATCTTCAAGATGGACTGTTGTGGGGGGCGAGGGAAGCAGATGGAGTAATGACTGGGTTCAGATCTCAGCTCTAATATGATCTTGAGCAAATTAATTTCTTTAAACTTCACTATTCCTACCAGGAAAATGGAAATAAACAGTATCAACTTCATAGGGCAATTCTGAGGATGAAATGAGAAAATGTGTGTTAAGTACTTAACGTGGTGCCTGGAACTAAGGAGTTGAATAACTATTAAACCCCCATACTCCCTGCATCTCTTATCCTTCTATCTCTATAAGGGCACATGTGTGTCTGTTCACGTACTGGGGAGAGGCAGGCAGGGCACTCATCAGATTGATGACCGAGTGCTATTCAACTGCATTCTCTCCAAATTCACGTATGGAAGCCCTAACCCTCAATGTGATGGTATTAGGAGGTGGGGCCTTTGGGAGGTAGATGAGGTCCTGAGGGTGGGGCCCTCATGATGGGATTAGTGCCCTTAGAAGAAGATCCATGAGGACCTCACTGAAGAACCTCACTGTTCTTCCCCTTCCATCAGGCAGAGTGCTGGAGGGCAGGATGCTTTCTTACCGGCTATGTGTCTCCAGAGCCTGGCCCAGCACAGGGGCAGGTGGTGACTCTATCACAGCACGGCCTCCCACATGACACACCCCCAGTGTGTCACAGCCCCATCCACTCAGCCCTCCCCCATCTCAGTGGCCTCCTCCCTCTGGTTAGTCTGCTTCGCCTGCCTCTGGCCCTTTCCTCTGCCTCGCCCTCCCCTTCACCCCACCCTGCAATGATGGCAGCAGCAGTTTCTACTGAGTTGTGGTCCAGAGCAAAGGCCTTAGCGTCAGACAGGCAACCTGACTCCCTCTCCTCCTACTGATGGAATGGCCTTGGGCAAGCCTCATCCATAAAGTGAGGATGAGAACACCATCTCCTGGGACTTCCCTGGCAGTCCAGTGGTTAAGACTTTGCCTTTCAATGCAGGGGGCATGGGTTAAATCCCTGTTTGGAGAACTAAAGTCCCACATGCCAAGAGGTATAGGCAAAAAAAAAAGAGAGAGAGAGTGAGCAGCATCTTGCTTAGAGGACCGTGGTGAAGGTGACATGCAGTCATGCCTGGAGAGCACAGGCTGGGCCTGGCAGGGCCTTGAGGTCCACATCAGAGCCTAAAAGCGGTGGCAATGACATGCAGCATCACTACCTCTCCCAGAGCCGCTCACCTTGGCAGCTGTGGCGGTCCGCAGACAGCTGCATGCCCGGCCCACACTCGCACACGAACCCACCTTCTGTGTTCACACAGTGGCCCTCGCAAGAGGAGCTTAAACATTCATTGATGTCTGGGGAGAGAGAGAAAACACTCTTGCATAGCTCACTCTGAACGTGTTTGGGATGTAGGAAGGGAATGCATCCCACGAGGACCCTGAGCCGACATGGGGCATGCCCCACTGCCACCCCAGGGAGAAAGAAGGCACAGTAAATCTTCTGGTTTTAGGGACCCCCAGTCCAAGAAAGAAGAGATCAAGGGGCCAGGCCTCTTTTGACCCACACAGAACAGATGACGGGAGAGGCTGGTTGAAATAGAGCCATTTCCAACAGTCCCACCTGCAAGATAACCCCCAAAAGGCCAGGGGAGTGGGCAGGAAGGTTGATTAAATTGCCTTTAGTTCTTGTGGAGCACCACTTGCATGCAGTGGACCTGGCAGGGGGCTGTTGAGGACACAAATGTGACTAAGACACAGTGTGGACTCTCCAGACGATTACAGCCTGAGAACATAGGAGTCATGATACACATCCACGAGAGGCCAGTGTGGGGCAGGGGTTATATATGTGCCCCACCAGGGACTGCCCCCCACCGCAGGTGTGAGATGGAGGAAACATGGGCTGAGAGGACCAGGTGGCCTCAAGAAGGCGGCTGTCGAGTGGAGCTTCCAGGAAGCACAGGGAACACAATGGGGCGGGGGGGGCAGTCTGATGGGAGGCGGAGTTGGAGAGGCAGTGGGTTAAGGCTCAGCTGTGGGGCACAAAGGAGCCCCCAGGCTTCTGCCCAGGGGGGCCAGTAGTGCTTTAGGGAGGTTCAAGCCTGGGGGGGTAGGGGGCTGAGAGACAGAAACCACTCCCCTAGCTTCAAAGCATCCCTTCCTATCTCAGAACCATGAGGACCTACGAGGTCAGCTCCTCCCACTCCAGTCTACTCTGCCCACCTGAGTCTCCCTTCCACCCCCAGCCCCCACGCCTGCTGGACCCCTCCATTCTCCTTTCTTGCTCTTCCCACGGCAGGCACCTTTGGGACTATGCCCACTTCCTCTAAGACATCCACCCTGACTCACCCTATCCCACCCCTGTGACTCCCCTCCCCTGCACTTGCTTTGATATTGGTCTCTGGCTTTTCCTTAGTCTAGTTTGCCTCTGCAAGGAGAAATGTGTCTGCAAAGTACTTCAACCTTCTGAAAAAGGCGGGGAAGGGGGTGGGGGAGGAGTAAGCACCAAAACTCCTTCATGGGACCTTTGACCCAATAGTCTTCCTTCTGGAAATAATCAGAGAGGCCGACTAGAAGCCACTTTACTGCAGCATTATTCACAGCAGCCGAACATTGCAGACAAGCTAAGGATGAATAGCACAGAAGTAGATACTTAGATTACAGTAGCCACATCTGCAGCCATTAAAAGTGATGTTATAAGGACTACTAATATTTCCTGCTCACTGCACAAAGTGAGAAAAACAATGAACAAAAATGATAGATAAGGTATGATATCAATTTTATAAAACAGACAGAGGAATGCCTGACACACAGTCCCACACACACACTCACAAATACACATACAGATACACATACAGACCAAGGGAATAAGGGCAGGAAAAAAAAATAACTTCATTTTAGTAACAAGTATCTCTGGGTAGGAACTTCTGGGACATGTTTATTTTCACTTTTCTACCCTTCTTTTACTTTCCAAATGTTCCAAAGTAAGTTATTTTTTATTTTTATATTCAGGGGAAGAAATGTTTATTTTCACAAAATGTTAAAAAGGCACAAGGGTGGGGGTGGGGGTGGATGGCTATCAAGCTCTCTGGAAAGACAAGTAAGAAGCCGGTCACAGTGGCATCTATGGGGAAGGTAACAGCCTTGGCCTGTAGGAAATTTTTAAAATCATGAACAAATAATACTTTTACAAAATAACTACTTAGTTTCTCTTGCCTCATCTTTCAAATGTCACATTCTCGAGGGAGCTTTTGTGATCCAGCCCACCTCCAGCCCCAGTTCCCTGTGCCCCGTGGGCCCTAGCACTGTACACTCCTCCGGTGATGGTCCCATTAGGTGGGGTTGCCACTGTCCTTACTCATCTCCCTGCACCATATCCTGAAGCAACATACGAGCAGAGACCGCCCGCATAACCCCAACCATGGTCAGTTCCTGGTCCCTAAGACATGTTCAACAGGTATTTGTGGAACAGCCGAAGGGGCAGATTTCTTGTGTTCACCTGCCCGCCTGCCCACTTGCAGACTTCAGAGCTGCTCCTAGCTCGGCTTCACTCCAACATCTCCCAGGAGGCTGGCCTCGCAGGACAGGGAGGAGACCCCCTTCCCGCCCGCCCCTCCCTGCTGCTCCCAGGCCTCTCACCGGTACACCTGATGCCAACCGCTGTCTCGGTCATGGAGAAGCCCACAGGGCACACTCGGGCCACCTCCTGACAGCCACCATGGTTACAGGTGAGGTCACAGCCATATTCCCCGCAGGATCCATGGGCTTCTGAAACAATCACCGCACCTGTGAGCATGCGCCATGCGGCGGTCCCAGCCACCCCCCCCACCGCCTCCCCGCTCCTCCTAAATTCTGTTGGGAAGGGGGCCCTGGAGGCAAACAGGACTGAATTTAAATGCAGCTCTGCCACTTACTGGCCACGTAACCCTGGGCAAGCCACTAGCTTCTGCGCCTTGGTTTTCTCATCTATAAAATGGGAATGAGAATGCCTACCTCATAGGGTTGTTTGAAAATGATGCTCTAGGGCACAACTGCCCAGTGCCTGGCACAGTCTCAGTGTAAACAGAGCTCTTCCCATCAGCCAGGGCCCACGCCCCCAGTTACCTGGGCAGGTGGGCCCTTGCTCTCCGTCCTGGCAGGAGCAGACATTGGGAGCGATGCAGATGCCACTCCCACAGCCAAAGGAGCAGAGGGCTGAGAGGAGAAACACAGGTGAGGGAGTCGGGGCTGGAGCCCCCCAGTCTGCCCCTCAGGCCAGCCCAGGGAACACGCACCCTGCTGTGGAGGACGTTTGGGGCATAGGGACAGGCACTTACGAAGGGTGCAGTGCCCACTGCCCATGGAGGGTGCCCAGCCAGGGCAGCAGCCACTCCCGAACCCCGAGAGGCAGACGTGGGGGCCCAGCCGGCGTCTGCAAGAGAGGAGAGAGTACCTTCCGTGTCTGTCCTGGGGGTCGGGGGAGGATTCATCTCCTGGGCAGTGAAAGCCTCCCAGCCAGTCAGTAAGTCAGTCAACCAATACTTCTGTAAACCCCCACCTCCACCCCCGGTGGACAATGAGAAGTTTCCAGAGAAAAATGACCCAGATGGTCTGTCCCTCCTGGAGGCAGGACAAAGACAAAGTTGTAAGAGAACAGACACTAGTTGCCTGTAGAGGCCTGCCACGTGGACACCGAGCAAGGAGGGCCCTCAGAGCTGAGAAGGGAAGGCTGCAGTGGATGAAGAACCCCAGGGATGGCTGCCTCAGGGCCTTTGCACTTGCGGTTTCCCCTATCAGGAAGGTTCTTCTCCAAACACACACACACAGCTCTCCCTTTCCTATAAAAGGTCTCTCTGCTCAAGTCACCTTCTCAGAGAGGCCCTACTTGTGCACCCTTACCTCACTTTATTCTTCTTCATAACACTTACTTCCTGGGACATTGAATTATTGGGTTGGACAAAAAGTTTGTTCTGGTTTTTCCATAACATCTTCTGGAAAAACTGGAACAAACGTTTTGGCCAATCCAATACTCACTAGTTTGTTGACGTACTCATTGCCTGGCTCCCCTACCATACCCTGAGGACAAGGGCTTCTTCATCTTTTTGCTCAACTCTGCATTAAGGGCAGCATCTGGCACATAGTAGGTGCTTAATCAATGGTGGTTGAGGGCAAGGTTAAGAAGGAATAACAACAGAAGTGGGGGGGAGATGGTGAAATGTCATTCCCCAGGTGACATCTCTGGGAAGGGGGATGGGGCACTGGTGAGCTGCCCAAGGGAATGAAGGGGGACCCAGTGTACCCAAGGCTGGGTGAGGCGAGGCAGTCCAGCCATGAACAAGCCATTTCCTCCACCTTCAAGGGGCAGACAAGGAACCAGGTATAACAACAAGTGCCACAATGTTACAGGCTAGGGAGGCCCAGGGAGCACAGGAGTGGTTTCCTTGGTTGAGGCTGGAGAGAGAACCGGGGCAGTCGGTGAGAGTGGAGGAATGTTCCAGGCAGGAGCGGCATGTGCATGGGCCTGGAAGGGGTCAGAGACGATGACAAGAACTGGTTCTGGGCTGGGCAGAGGATGATGAAGTCCAGCCTAGTTTGAACTAGGAATCCTAGTCCAACAGAATAGGGACAAGAAATCTCCCCCAACAGTGTTCTACCCAAGATTGCAGACTGGTGGGAATATCCATCTAGTCAGGCAGTCTATAGGCTTCCCTGGTGGTGGCTCGGGGGTAAAGAATCCACCTGCCAGTGCAGGAGGTACGGGCTCGATCCCTGGGCCAGGAAGATCCCATGGAGAAGGAAATAGCACCCCACTCCAGTCTTCTTGCCTGGGCAATCCCATGGACAGAGGAGCCTGGAGGGTTCCTCTGGGGCCTTTGGGACCCCAAAGAGTTGGACACAACTTAGGGACTAAACAACAGCAATAGGCAGTGTACAGAGCATCCATGATGTGCAGCAGGCACTGGGGACATGGATGGAAAGACAGAGTCAGTCTGCTCTTCTGGAGAATAAACTGTGTCAAAAGCGACAAGTATTCTGGAAAGGAAAACTCAGGGCACAGGGCAAAACCGAAACGTCTGCAGAAAACTGTCCCTGGAGCCTCCAAAAGCTTTTTCCCTCTCTGAAGTCATCGCACAAGAAGGGGCCCTGGAAGGGGGTGGGGGGTGCGGCAGGGATGTCTCACCCGCTGCCCTCGCGGGAGCGATTATGGCAGCAGCCTGAGAAGGAGGCTCCTCAGATGGGGCTCCCAAAGGGACAGGGGTGCCACCAAAGCGGTAGATGGAAGGATGCCTGGAAGGCCACTGGAGCCGCATCCTCAGGTGGGCAGGGGCCGAGCGCCCCAAGGGGCCGAGGGCGGGCGGTGACGGGGAGACAGGTGGCAGGCAGCACGGCTCTGACACGCTCGCGGAGCGGGGCGGATCTGAGCAGGAACTGGCAGTGGCTGCGGAACACACGTGCGAGTTGCGAGCCTGACGGGGCCGCCCCCCTGCGCGCCCCCCGCCCCCGAGGCCGTGGCCGCGGGCCAGGCCGCCCGCTGACACCGTGTTCCCTCGCTTTGAGCATCACGCACACACGCGCTCCGCCCGCGGCGACCCGGCCCTCCCAGGAGGAGACACGAGGGGAGGGAGACATCAATCGGGAAGGAGCAAAGGGGCAAACACCCCACCCCCGCCCGCGTGCACACACTGGCAGAAACCGAAACATAACCTAGAGAGACCCCGGCGGTTCCAAGGTCCACGGCGGGCACAGAGCCTGGATACAGGCAAAGCCCCCAGCCGCGGAGCCGCCGGCACCGCGGGGCAGGCCAGGCACTGCCTAGGCAGAGCCACGGGCACGTTTGGGAGTGAAAAGCCCGCCAGTCCGAAGACCAGCTGGCATGTCCCGGTCCCCTGGCCAGGGATCCGCGCTCCACGGTACTCAGAAGGGCTCACCTAGCGCCGGGATCTCCGGTCCCCCCTCCAGATTCCAGTCAGGACAGCACCAGCCAGGGGCGCAGGACGGCCACCCGCCCGGACCACAAGCTGCTGTCCCTTTGTCCAGACCTCCCGGGCTCGCCCGCGCCGACAGTGCCACTGGGGGGTGCCAGGACCCGCGGCTCCGGGACGCCCCTCCGCGCCGGTAGCGCTCCGGCGGAGGCGCAGAGGAGGGGCGCGGGGCGCTTACCTCTCGGCCCCGAAGTGCCCCGGCGTCTTCCTCCCGGTGTAGCCGCGGGCCGGGGTGCCCGGCAGCAGGAGCGCGACGCAGGCGGCCCGGAGGAGCAGTCCGGCCCACATGACCGGCGGCGGCGGGTCCCCCCGGCTCGGCTGGGCTCCGGCGCCGTGCGCGGGGGAGGGGGCTGCGGGCCCTCGCCCCTCCTCCTGGCGCCGCGGGGAGCGAACCAGTGAGCCCCGAGCTGGCACGCGGAGCCGAGCAGGGGGGCTGGGGACGCCGAGAGGAGGCGCCGGGGGCCGCGGCGGACGGCTGGGGGGGTCTCTCGCACCTCGAAACGAAACACACAAAAGGCAGCGGCGCCCGCCGGCCCGCCGGTGGCCTCCTGGGGAGGCGCGGAGCCCGGGGCGGGGGCAAAGATCAGGGACCCCGGGGGGCGGGGTTTCGTCCTCGGCCCACACCCCCTGCCCGGGTTTGGGAGTCGGCTTCCTGCGAAGGGTTGTGGGCGTCAGACGGAGGCCCGGGGAGGAAAGAGACTCCGGGAACAAGGCTGGAGGCTGCGCGCCCCGGGAATTGCTGGTCGCGATGGAGCCCGAGATACCTGTGTTGTACGACAAGGTGGGACGCTGGGTCCTTTCGCTGCTGGGCACTTCTAGGCTAGCCCCCAGCCTACCAGCAGGTCTGCACCCTAACCCTCCCTGGGTGCGCCGGTCAGTTGGTTCCCCTGCTCCCTGGTTGGAGGCGCTAGCGGCTCTTGAACCCACAGACTCCCCTTGTCCCCTTCAGCAGCTGCCCCAGGCCAGTCAGAGATGGTAGGCAGGGAGTCGGTGAGCAGGTGGTGGATGTAAATCAGAATCATCCAGCTGGGAGAAAGCTGAAAGGCTGACTAAATTCTACCTTCAGCTTTGGGCAGTAACCTCCCCTCGCCACCCAGACCCAATCAGTCCAGCTTTTACTTAAGCACTTGCAAGGATGAAGGTCTCACTGCCTATCAGAAGGCAGCCCAATCCAATTTTGAGTAACTCTGTTTGTTGGGAGTTGTTTTTCCTTCCCAGCTAAATAACCCCTCTGCCTTTGGTTCTGCCTGTGCAGCAGCCCTTCCACTGGCGACCTCAGCCTGTCACTAAGGTCCTTAACATTGATGGCCACAAATGAACATGGTGCCAACAGTGGTCTGGATTCTTGCCTCCTCCCTTCCAGATGCCATACTTCTATTAACACAGCCTGATATTACTTGGCATTTTTGACAACCCAATGATGCTGTCAGTTCCTTACATAAAATTTACAGTAAAGGGAAGCCTTCAGTGCTCTTTGCTGTTATGTTCTTTTTGTTATTGAACACAAACTGCTAAGCCGATCTCCTTACCTGAACCTGTGTGGCTGAGTTTTTGCAGACGTTCAATTTAGGGTGGTTACCTCACCCTGCTGGAGAAGGAAGTGGCAACCCAGTCCAGTATTCCTGCCTGGGAAATCCCGTGGACAGAGAAGCCAGGCTACAGTCCATAGAGTCACAGAAGAGTTGGATGCGACTTAGTGACTAAATAAGCTCATTGTGTTAGTTTGACCCATCTGAGCAACACGTTTTCAGCAAATAGGTTGCCAAAATACTCTGTATTGGAAGATGAATGCTACTTCCATATTTATGTCCATTCTGAGTCCTGAGGACCCTCAGAGTCTTAGGGCATCTTTCCTTTATGTTAAACAATCAAAGGTACTCATCCCCCTCTGCCGTTCAGACTGCATTCCTCACTACCACTCACAAAGTGCTTCGATGCCCACTGTCAGTGGCTACATAGTCAGAAATCTAGCCCTGAAATCATTCTTCAAAAAATATTTATTTGGCTGCACTGTGTTTTAGTTGTGGCATGTGGGATCTAGTTCCCCGACCGGGGATGGAACCCGAGCTCCCTACTTTGGGGGTGTGGAGTCTTAGCCACTGGACCACCAGGGGAATCCCATAGCCCTGAATTATTAAATAGGGATAAACAGAAAACTCTCCTTTCATTCGAGCCTGCAAAATCTATCATACCACCATCCTTATCATTCCTATCTAGACCACCATCAGTGTCAAATAGGTGCTCTGTCTTTCTGGATCTAGAAGCTACCCACAAATGCTCAACACATTTGCACAGGACAGTTTCTTTTTACACACCTGTCACCCTTCATACCATCTTCTCCCATACTCCAGCACACCTCAGCTACCTCCTTTCTGAACTTGACTACTTTATGGAGTTCCAGCCCCTCCGTCTCACCCTGTAAGTCTGGCAGACTTGGGTCAGTGGGCAGCCGCAATGACTGAGATGTAACTTTGTGTATAAAGAAAATCCTTACCTCCCCTCAAGAGGAGAAGCCCTGGATATTTAAATCTGTAAATTCCTACCTGTGAATTTTGAAAGAAACAACTTTCTAAATAGCCCCTGACATTTCTTTCATTTCCTGTTTCTTTGACCTTATGGCATTCACCTTGCTCCTCATACCAAGTTCACTTCTTCAGTTTGGTTTTCACTATTTTCTGTTTTGTGTTTTGGTTTGTGTGACCTCAAGGCTTCTCAAAGTTTGGACCCAGAGAGCTGCTCACTTAAAATCATTCATCCTCAAGGACGAGTATGGGCCCATACGGTTCCTCAGTATTTCCTCCCTGGTTCTGTGGCTTGTGGCTGCTCAGTAACAAAAGGGACCCTCCACCGAGGGTGGAGGATTCAAGTTGTTGTTGGCTGTAGAAAGGAGGCCTCTGGCTTGTGACCCTTCCAAATGGTCATGTGATGAGTCAGTGTTTCTATTATTCTCCCAAAGGTCCGTTCGTGCAGAGGCCGGGAGTGAGGCGAGCTCATCAGCGCCTACATGGAGAGGAGCCATTCCAGCTGGCTGCAGCAAAGCTCCAAAGGCAACCTTTCACCCCGGGAGAGGTGATTAATGGTTTTAAGAGGGGATGTGGGAGTGTGGCAGCAGGATGTCAGTTTCCAAAGGATTGCTGGAATTCAGTCCAGAGTGAATATACCCAAGACTGTAGGAAACAAAAAGCTGCACCGACTCCGGTTTCCAAAGTCAAGACTGAAAGCCACCGGTAAGTAATAACCTTCTCCTGAACATGGCAGGTCTCCGCAGCTGCAGGTCAAACCACTGAGAAGCACCAGAATAATAACCCCACCACAGTCTGTTTTTCTCCCATCTAGGATTAAATTTTTTAAATAATCAAAATCTGGAGGCCTTTGCTTGCCTGCCTCATTAAAGCTGGTCGCTGGCATAGGGGCAGGCCTTTTCAATTCAAACCATGACTTGAAGAATTCAAATCACAGTGTTGAGTTTCAAGTTCAAACTGTGGTTTTTGAGAGATGATTATTTTTTCCCTTAAGACCCTTATCCTCCACCCTCAGAAACCCCAGGAGAGTAAGAGGAAAAGAACGGTAATGAAACTCAAGGAATGCCTCCAGGGAAGGAAACTTACTCCCAAAGACCCCCAAAGCAGAGATGCCTCCTTGCTCTTTTCCTTTTAAGCTAGAATCTCCCAAAACCACAGTTTGAACTTGAAACCACAATTTTCCTGACACTGTATCAAAGGCTGGTCTTAAAGGAGCCAGCCAATATGCCTGGGATCAACCCCGCTCCACTGCTGGGACAGAGCAGCCTTTATTCCCACTGGATCACCGGTGGAAACGTGGGCCCGGACACTCTGACCCACTGAGCTGAAAGAAGACCAGCTCTGTTTGCTGAACAGAAGGGTGAACCCCAAATGTGCCCTACTCCTGTATTTTCAAACCTAAGGCACTAAAGGTTTACTCAATGAAACCAGAGGCAATAAAATCTGAATCCAAAGGGCATGTGGCAACAGGAAGCTGGGAGGAGTGTGAGGACAGTGCCTAGGGGGCTAGTTGGCTGAATGCTGCACATACAGCTGGCTGTAAAATGACGTCAGGAGAGGCAGCCCAAAGCAGCATTACTAACAGAGGCCACTAGGGAATAGAAGGATGACTGGAGTCAAAGGCAACCCAAGACAGCTGAATTTCAAAAACCTGACACCCTTCATCCCTGGGATCCCATCAAGAGCGATCACATGACAAAGGAGAGGTACAGAGGACACTTCTCTACCTGAAAAGAATGTTCCAGCAGCCAGGACAAGGGGCTGCTGCAATGGCTGTGAAGGAGAGAATGGCGCCTGCAGGACCCTGGGCACAGAGAGCCTGGGATGCTGGAGAGCCAAGCAGGGAAAGAGCAAAAACAAATGCATCTTTCTTCTTAGACTCTACTTTATTTGGTAAAACTCAGAAACTAACCACCAATTCACATCCCCCCACCTCCTTCCCTCTGAAGAAGGCAGTTCCCCAGAGACAAAAGGCTGTGGCTTGGAAATCATCCATCTGCAGGTCTTACCCTCAGGCAGCCCACGGCCTAGTGGTCAGCCCTCCAGACCCAAAGCTCTCAGAGGCAACAGAAGAAAGCAAAGGAAGCTCTCACCTCAAAGACAACGAACCCCTCCTGCCCCACCTCCCCCCTACCCACAACCCTCCCCGACCCCAAATCTAAATAAAAAGGTAGTGAGGACAATGCATGAGTGTGGGAGACACACACACACACACACACACACACACACACAGAGCTTCCTTTCAGCCAAAGAGCTGCAAAACTGCTCCCTGGAAGGAGGACAATTGGCTGCACCAATCCAGGCTTGGTGGCCCAAGGTGATGGCTGGAATCATGTGAGACTGGTAAAAATCCAGGGAGAAAATATTTCACCTTCAGCCCTTGCCCAGGTCTCCAGTGAAATAGTTTTCGTTCTACGAAATCCCCATTTCCACACAGGTAGGCTGTGGCTTCTGGGGCTTAGGGACAGGTTTCCCATGGCCGAGAGACAGTGGCAGGGAGGAGGAGAGCAGGAGGGCAAAGCCTTCAGAGAGGGTCTGGGAAGGGATCACTGCCCTTGGCTAGTGGATCCGAGTTAACTCCTCCACCACCTTGATCAGGTCATCTGCAGTGGCCTCTCGCTTCATCCCGCTGCCATCATCATACTGCAATGAGGAGAGGGGAGGAGGGGAGGCCGTGAGAGCTGAGAGCGCTGAGAGTGGGCTCTTCCTCCCCGGGGAAGGGGATGCCCACAACAACTGTACCCTGCACCACACTGCCGTGGCAGGAGCAAGGACTCATCATCAGAAGCCCATGCTTCTCCTTGGGAGTCCAGGTGAGCAGGGTCTGCTGGCAGCTAAGCTGCCCAGAGGCTGCCACTCAGTATATACATCCACCTCCACCCAGCTGTTCCCCAGAGGCACCACCTCCAGTGGGCAATACCCCAAACTCCAGCACCATGGAAACTCCTCTTCCCCGCAGGATCCTGGCCCTGCCCCCTTTCCTAAGGATCTGCCAGGGATCCCAGACATGCCCGAAGGTGCCCTCATTGCTAAAGTTACAGTGCTTGGTGCCTGGAGGGGGAATCCACGAGCCTCAGCCTTATCTCCTTGCCCTCAGACACTACCTTCCCATGTGGGTAGAAGAAAACTTAAAAAAAGGGCTCTTGGCACGTGGGAACCAAGGGAGGGGAGGCCTCCTGGCGTGCCTGGCCCTGCAATGGACTTGAGTCACTGGCCCCGGGGCTGCACCCTGCACACCTCACCTGTAGGTTTGCCACAACCTCCTGCATCTTGGGCCGGCTGATATCCAGGAAACTCTCAATCAAGTCGCCATCGATGAAGCCGGTGGCTGGTTCTGTCTTTCGTTCAGTATGAAAGGATCTCCAGGTGGACAGGTGAGTTAAGGAATGTGCCGATCATTTGGAAATAATAAATACCCTCTCCGAAGTCATCCCCACCTCTGTGCACAAGACCACAGTCTGAAGCAATCATCAGGAGAACAGAAAACAACAGGTTCAACTAAAAATCACAGCTGTTTGGACAGGTTTGCCATTTCAAAGACCTATAAACCATTACCCAATCCAATGATCCTCTCAACTGGAATAATCATCAAAATAACATTTTAAAAAATTACAGGGATTTCCCCTGCAGCCCAGGGGAAATGGTTAGGAGTCCAGGCTTTTAATGCCGAGGGCATGGGTTTGTTTAACCCCTGGTCAGGGAACTAAGATCCTGCAAGCCACACGGCAAGACCAAAAACAATTAAAAAATTTAAAAACAAATACAATACAGATGACTCTTAGTTCAGAGCATGGACATGTATAGATTTTTTTTTTTAACAAGTGCTCCATGTGAATTGGATGCCTGCCTAGGAAAAACCACTCTTTAAGTCTAGCCTTCACAGATTAATAAACTGAGGCTCAGTGAAACAAGAGATGTGCCTAAAGTACTGCGGGTTAGCAAAAAACCAACACGTTAGCCTACCTCCTCCCTCCTTGGCGAGAGCTGGTCCATCCTGCCTTACAACAGACTCAGCAGAATCCCCTCTGGAGTTCCGAGGGCTCCTCGTCCCTCTCCCATAATAAACAAACTTCCAGTACTACTTGGATCCTCAGTGTGCAGGGGGCTGATCCTTGGGCTTCTGGAATTTACAGCTTCTTTGCTTTTCCCCTCCTTTTCCATTTAGCCTCTCTAGTGAGGGTCCTTAAACACCGCTGCCCCTAATAAGATCTCTGAAAGGATGTTCTAAGTTGTGATCTAAACTTACGTCTGACAAGCAACGCCAGAAAGGTCAGAAGTAGACACACTGCATGAACATTAACGTACATTTTCAAGATGAACCAGTAAAACTGGGTGATAAGTGCATGGGGGTTCACTATACTGATAACGATTCTCTCCACTATTGTGTGCTTGAAATTTTCCATGAGAAGTTTTTACGTAGCCTGTTCCCCACCGGAACCTAGTCAAGACATTTTCTAGAGGGACAAATTTCCAGAGGCTGCTCAGGGCAACGTGCTCTCTGCCTGGGCCAGGCCATGTTTTTGAGCAAGGGGGCACCTCTGGGAAGGATATAAGGAGTGCTCAATCTTGCCCACACTTTTGATGACTTTATTGAGTCGATTCTGCATGTCCAACAAGAGGTTGTACCAGCTCTCTGACAGTGAGGTCACCAGGCCTAAGGAAGCAAAGGGAACCAAAAGCTACAGGGCACTCCAGAGCCCACAGCAAGCACTGCCTGGAGGACGGAAGAACCGGCCACCAACTCTCAAAACCCTGCTCTCTGCTGTCCCCCAGGATGGGAAGGAGGGCTGCGTGGGAGCATGCCCCACGGGGTCACCCTTACCAATCATGCCGTTGACCGTGCCGAAGAGCACCGAGCCCTGTGTGGGGGTGGAGGTCTCGCCCAGGTTCTGCATAACCAGAGAGCCGTGGCAAAAGACATTGACGAACTCGCCCAAGTGAAAGAGCCCAACCTCCTGGAGGTGTTGCCGCTCCTCGTCCGTGGTAGCAGCACTGCAAGGGGTGCGAGACACTCACGACCCAGGCCTCCTGTCCCCCCAGACGGGGCCCCAAGGACTGCGTGCAGTGATGGACAGACTCCCTGGTGGGCCCACCCACTCCACAGCGGAGGAGCCAGCCTGAAGAGGCTCATCCATCTCTGCAGCCTGATTCTCTCACGGATACCCTCTACCCCTATGAAGAGGCGCACCCGAGCCTGTGAGGGCCCTGTGTCCTCACCTACCACAGGCCACTCCCACAGCTGGCCACTCACCTATCCTTCTGACACACAAACAAGTTAAAGGCATTTTCAGCCCCCAGGAAATTGTCATCATCCAAGATTTCCACTGCACTCATCCAGTTGGGGTTAAAGTCTCGAGCAATCTTAAAAAAGACCAAATACAAGAGGGGAAACACGATCAGCAGTTTGCATGCAAGCCAGTGCTGGGACCTGGCCAAGTGCCCGCCCTGCCCTGTGTTTAACAACCGAGCCTCGAGAGAGAGTCTCGCTTCGGTCTGGCCAACACGGCCCAGAAACGGGGCCTACTCAGAGTTCAAGTCAGGGGTCTCTAAAAAGACCGAACGGATACACAGTGTGTGCTCCAGGGATGACCTTTCTGCCCACACTGGGCTGCACCACCCCTCACCGCCAGCCTGAGCAAGCCGTCTGCCCACACCCCAGCCACCTCTTCGAAGTTGCCCTCCATGGGCTTGTAGGCCAGCAGGAGCACCGAGCGCATCAGGTCGCCGACCAGGATGAAGTCGCCCTTGGTCTTCAGGTAGAGCGCCATGATGTTGTTGTAGTGGTTGCACTCAGTGCGGAGCTCCTTCTCCGTCGTCCACTCATACAGCCGCACCTGGAGGCGCAGTGCGTTTCGCTCAGCCCCAAGGGCCTGCACCAACCCCCATCTTCCATCTGCTGCACCACTTACCCAAGTGCGGTGTGGGGTGTGAAATGGTTTGCTGTGCAACTTGGGTGAGCGTTTGTAATTATGATATACTCATGAAAGATGAAAACAGAGTGAGCACATGAAACTTAATACTACAAAGTCTTCCTTTATATTAAAACAAAAAAAAGTCAGGGTAAAAATACTAAGTAAAGAGTAATGCAAGTAACACTATAGAAATGACAAGAGATGGTTTTGTGACTGAAGTCTGGTAACTGTCTACAGAAATATCTCTGGAAAGAGAAAATCCATTTCCAATTTCCTGATCAGAAAGAAACAAGATCACCTCCCAACAAACTGCCCTTTCTGAACCCTTCTCAAAACACATACATCCCTGGCACCTTCTGATGTAAATCCAATGAGCAAAGAAAATAGAATAGAAAAGTCCAACAGAAGCTTACTCTAAAGAACTAGAGTCTGTGGCCATCCCCCTACCCAAAGGGGAAAAAAATACCCCTATATTCTTCACTGCAGTGTTTCTCCAGTTATAAACATATCTCCAAAAAAATGAAGATGCTTTACAATCAGCAGACAGATGAACAGATGCTTGGCACAGCCCACTCCCAGCAGACCCCTCAGGGTTCAGCCAGCCCCACCCACACCTCTGCACATACAGACACTCCTGGGAAGAATATATTAAGCCATGATTTCTCAAGATGTGTCCAAAGAAACCTAGCTCCACAGGTGTGCACTCCAAGACTCACTCGTAATAATCCCAATGGCTACCACACCTCCTGTTCTGGGTCAACTGAGCCCAGAACACCACAGATTGGGATAAGTCCAGTTGGGCTGGGCTTACAGACTTCCAAGAGTGGGGTGAAGAAGCGGCAAATGTAAGTAAACATTCTGAGTCTCGTGAGCCCTTCTAGCAAATTATGAAACCTAAGGGCGGTAAGAGATTGTGGGAACCCCTGACATAGTAGCAAGTCAGACAGAAGTTTGAGTAACACTACTTGGGCCAGGGGTTTGAATAAAGACAGTCTTGTGGGACCGAGCCCTTGAACCTGTGACATCTGACTCCAACTCTGGGTAGCTAAAGTCAGAATTCAAGTAAATTATAGGACCCCCAGTTGAAAAACTGATTGTCATAGGGATAAAAACTCCTCACACATGGTGTCAGAAGTGTTGTGAGTAAAGATACAGTTTTCCTTTACTCTCCAAACCTGCTCCACTCACAATCTTCCTCCATCAGTACAGAGCAACACCATCTCTGTTACTCAGGCCAAAACTCTTGACCCTTTATTCCCTTCTCATGACTCATCTTCAATCCCTCATTAGAGCCCCTCAATACTAACATCTGTGGAATCTGACTATCCTTCACCTCCTCTATCAGCACGCTGCTCCCAGCACCATCCACTGCTCTCTGGATCATCACCAGAGCCTCTGAGCTGATCTCACTGCTTCTACCCCTGGTCTTCTACCACATTCTCCAAGATGTGCAGTGAGCTTTTCAAACTATACCTACAGGGACTTCCCTGGCAGTCCAGTGGTTAAGAATCCACTTTCCATATGGCAAAAACCAACACAATATTATAAAGCAATTATCCTTCAATTAAAAATAAATAAATTTAAAAAGGAAAAGAATCCGACCCCCCAATGCAGGGGACATGAGCTCGATCCCTGGTTGGGAAACTGAGATCCCATATGCCGTAGGGCAACTAAACCTCCCCACGCCACAACTAGAGAGCCCGCACCTACAACAAAAATCCTGTGTGCCACAACTAAGACCGGACACAGCCTAATAAGTAAACCAGTATCTTTTATATATATATATATATATATATATATATATAAAACTACAGTCATGTCACGCATTTGCTTGAACCCTCTAGAGGTTTCCATCCACTCAGAGTAAAACCCAAAGTCCTTACAAACCTAAAGCACACAGCCTATCTGGTTCCGCATGTGCTAGCTCCTGGCTGCCTCTCCGACTTATCTCCCAGCACCCAGCACCACCTTCCCACGCTGGGTGCAGGCCGGCCGTGGACTCCTGGCACTTGTCTTCTCCCAGATCAAGGCATGGCTGGCTCCCTCCTTTCACTCAGAAATCTGCCCAAAAGCCACTGTGTGAACCTTCCTGACCACATGACAAAACAGCACCACCTCCATGCTCGCGCTGGTACTTTGTCAGCTTCTTGTCCCGTTTTTATTTTTCACGAGGTACTTCTCATCATACATACACATATATATTCCATTTGCTCACAGGCCCCAGGAGGCTAGCTCTTTGTCCATTTCATCTACTGCTACATCCCAACTACCAAAACAGTGCCTAGTATACTTCAAGTGCTCAGTTAGTACTTCCTGAATGAATGTCAAGTTAAAGTATTTAAGGGGACTTCTCTGCTGGTCTAGTGGTTAAGGCTCTGTGCTTCCAATGCAGAGGGTGCAGGTTAGATACCTGGTCTAGGAATTAAGATCCCACATGCTGCAAAGCATGGCCAGAAAATAAATAAAGCTGCTTTTTCTTTAAAAAAAAAAAAAAAAAGAAGTATTTGAGCAATGCTTCTCTACTCTTGTTCTTCTCAGAATCTTTCACATGCTACAACGCACTGAAAAGCTTCTAAGCGGAAGATACAGGATACAGCAGGTCCCAAATTTGTTTGACCATGTAACTTTTTTTTTTTTTGGCAAGGGAGGAGGTGGGGTCATGCCAGAAGAAAAGTGGAGAATTTCACAGGCCTAGTATTTCAGGGGTTTACTCAGGATGAATGCAGTTTGGCTCATTCTGTCCCACACAGATGAAATATTCTCATGCCATGACACATTCTGAGTGACCACAGTTCTTACCCTCTTCTCAATTCCCACAACACTCAGAACAATACGTACAGGGCTTCACAGAACCAAATCTGGTGTCTGGTCCAACCCCAGCTCTCCATATTCCCAGCTCCATCCTCCATACTCGCTACTCTGTTACCCTTAAAATCGTGACACACATGCAGTTCAGAAAATGCAAGGGAAACACGCTCTGTGGACAGAGGTGTGAGGCCTAAGGCCTGACACCAGAGGGAGGGCTCACCGTGCTGTTGATGCTGGCTAACAGCTTCCCGTTAAATTCCACCATGGAGTACACGGCCCCCTTCACCTCCTTTTCAGCCACAGTCTGCAGTTTTCCTGGGGGAAAAAGATACCCTTCAGTCTCCTTTATGAGCCCACACTTTTAACTAATCAGAAGAATCCTGTGCTTCCCCCCAGTTCTAATTCCTGCCCCCCCCAAACCCCTCATTTCAAAGCAGAGAATATAGAATCAGTATATACTGGGGTTAACCACCTCTAGAAGTGTGGGCCCCCACATAACATGCACCGATTCCAGACAGTGCTCAGGTTCTGCCTCCCACCTGGGACTCCGATCGCCCCCTCAAGATGAAGACCAGACTCCACCTCAGACATCTAACCTGAGATTTGGGGCTGACAGCTAGTCTTCAGAGCCATCATGGGTAGGGGAGATGAGAAAAGGTACAGAAACGAACACCAAGTGCTGATGCTTGGCAGAGGGCCTAAAAGGCTGAGCAGTCGAGTGGAAAACACACCAAGGAGTCCTACCAGAATTCCTAACTCTCATTCTGGTCGCCTCTCCCTTTCTCTTCCTTTCAAAGAGTAAAAAAGGAAGAAAAAAAGGGTAGATTTTATTTGTGCTGCTGCTCACATACTCCAAAACTCATTCAGACCATCAAGAGCTTAAGAGAGAAACATCTTGCCTCTCATGTCACTGCAATTAACCCAAGTTCTTCTGCATAACTGAGGCTGAAACCTAAAACTGTCTGTCTGCTTCCTTTCCCAGTTTTCCAATTTCTCAAAAGCCAGAGACTGTGTCCACTTACCATCTGAATATTGAAAGACCACAATACGACCCTGCTTGGGCTCTGCCTCTTCTGGGTACACCATGGCCGTGCCCACAATGAAGTACGTGTTGGGGTCTTTGCCCAACTTGCAGGAGACCAGGCTGAGAGCATACTCATTCTGCAGAAACTGGTGGGCATGAAGCACTAGAAGAAGAACAGTAGAGAGGTGACTGACTGACGACCCCCACACATGTGTGCTTCTGCACTTCTGCAAGGTCCACAGCTCAGCTTGCAGCACAGTACAGAAGGCATCTGCCTCCTGCTATTCCTATCTCCTCACCAGCCTATTCTGACCTGAGGAGGCCCAGTACTCTGAACTCACAGCCAACTCTGAGGCCCCACCCTTTCTTCTCCGCCTGGGATAGTCTGCCAGTGTCTATCAAATTCTGGAATACAGCAGAGCCCAGAAGACCCTAGCTTAGGGAGGACGTAGGTACAGCATGATAGAAAGAGCTCATTTGCACCTTCAAAGGTGTGCTGGTCAATGATAAGGAGGTTATGCACCTCCACCTCTTCTCCAAAGGAGGTCTCGTGAGGGGCTGTGCTGCTGGAGAACAGCTTGCTGGAGCTGACGCTGCTGGACAGGGCCTGGGAACAGAGAGAACACACATCACCCCTCTCAAAAGAACGGGTGCTGGGACAGCAGTGTGAGCATCAGACAGGATCAGAGAACAGAGGCAGAGTTTGAACAAGAAAAACTTGAGGCTGGCCACCTGCACAGAGCCCAAGTGCAAAGGGCTTCAGAGAGGACACGGGGACTGAGGCTAAGGATCCAAACTCCATATGGAGTTGACACAGCAGTCAAAAACATCGCCAGAATCTAAGGGCATTTAAGAGCACTAAAACAGTGATGCTAAGTCAATCAAGAAAGCTAACAAGAAACCCAGGCGACCTAATAAAGTGACAGGCTTCCACTTCTCTCAATGGGAAGAGCAGGAAACCACTGCAAATAAAAAGAAATACATAAAGACCTACTCTGGATTAAGGGAAGAAGTCAGACCACAGATGTCTGCGAGCAAGAAAGGCAGAGAATACACAGACTAAAATGACCAGCTACCATCTCCACTGGGTCTGTGATGTGAGGCTCTAGACAGTCCATTATCATTTCGCAGATGAGAAAACTGAAGCTCCCCAAGGTCACACAGCGAGCAACGAACCCTGGAGCCAGTTCTGTCAGACTCCAAGTCCCACGCTCTTACCTATGGTACGACACTGCTACCCATACCCAACACAAAGTACCCAAAATGATGCTAAGAGTAAAGGAATTATTCATCAGGCAAGGGTACCAAGTAGCAAAATCACTGAGGCCACACTTATTCAAAGTTCTTCTCAAGTCTCTAACGAGGCGGCCAAATCCAGCTCACTGCCTATTTTTTTAAGGTTTTACTAGAGCCCAGCTATGCCCACCTGCTGTCTACAGAAGCCTTTGTAATGGCCGAGTCAAGTAGCTGTGACTGAGATCATGTGACCTGCAAAGCCTAAAGTATCTACTATCTGACCCTTTCCTAACAGTCTGCCACTGCTCTCACACCACTGTCCTTCGTCCACTGCCCTCACCTGGGTGCTGGCGCTCGGCCTCAGAGCAGTTGTGCCCCCACTCGTGTCCTGGACTTCGATGCGGCTGGAGAGGACCCCGAAGCACTGGGACACCTCCTGATAGCAGATCTTCCTGCAGAACAAGCATGGACAACAGGGCCCCTCAAGAAAAGGCTGAAGCGCTGCACACCAACCCCCAGGGTCCCCTCTCCTGCTGCTCCCCTACTCTGCCCCTCACCTGGGAGATTCATAGAGGGGAACCGTCCGAATGTGCAACTTCTGGATCTCATCAATGGTGCCAATCGTGAGGGTGCTGTTGTTGGCCAGTGCCAGGCTGGAAAGAAGGTTCTGGGTTTAGATTGAGTA
Organism: Giraffa tippelskirchi; assembly: GCF_054371585.1. NCBI lineage: Eukaryota > Metazoa > Chordata > Mammalia > Artiodactyla > Giraffidae > Giraffa > Giraffa tippelskirchi. The sequence goes on along the minus strand of NC_137284.1, from coordinate 10,881,243 downwards.
CACCCAAGGAAGGAAAGGATTCTATGAGGCAACTCCATAAGAGGAAGAAAAACAAGGCAGAATTACACTTATTTACTCCAGGGTAGTGGTTCTCTACTACAACTCTCTTATGAAAACACACCTGGAAACCAGTCCCACCCCTCAAGATTTTATTTAATTGGTCTGACTGGGCCTAGGCTGAGATTTTAACAGCTATCTGTTTAACACTAAAGTGCAGCATTCAGATATAGAACAGTGATTCTTGAACTATCAAACCACACTGGCATCAAAACGAGCTGGGGGGCTTGTGAAGCTAAGACTGCTCCTGCCCCTGGGATTTCTGATTTGGTGGGTCCGTAGGCGAGGCCTAAGAACGTGCATTTCTAACAGAGAGTTCCCACGTAGTGCCATGGCTGCAGTGAGGGAGCCACTTTGAGAATCCCTGTTCCAGGGGAACACATAATGAATGATCTCTGCATCAGGGACTCTGAAACTTGACCAATCACATGAATTGCCTAAGAGGTTTTCTAAAAATACAGATTCAGATCTGGGGCCCAACCCTAGATCTACCAAAGCAAACTCTAAGAAAGATTCAAAAACAATTCAGCACATTTAAAAGGCTTCTGAGGTATTTCTACTGCAGGTCTGCAAAGTTCTGTTCTACACGCCTCATCCCAGCCAGTCACTGGCTTTGTCACTGGAGAAAGGCTAGAGGGGAAGGGTCATGATGCCTTCCGTCCTGGCTCTTGTTGAAGAAAGAAAAAGAGGCTCACCTGTCAGGATAGCCATCTGAATTCAGGGGACACATGTAGTTCACTTCCTTGAGGTTGACATTGGAGAAGACCAGTTTGTGGTTGCTGCTGTAGATGACAGTGGGGCGGTCAGAGCAAGCAAAGACATTGGTGGTTGAAAGAGAACGGAAAGTTCTCAATACTGTGGGCTGGGTGCCCAGAGTCACTTTCTTACGGTCGCTCAATAGGCCTACAGAAAGAACAGCATCAGGAGAAAAACAGAAACAAAACAGGACAAAGAGTTGGACTGTGAAGGTTCAAAAGCTGCACCCTGAAGCTAAGAACTCTGCCAACTCCAACACTCCCGATTCTCCAAAGCACCCCTCACCTGACGTGCTCATCTCACCTGTCTCAATGTTGAGTCCAAAGTAGAAGAGCGCTCCGTCTCCCAAGGCACAAAGGAGGTAGTGGCTGCTCTCAAAGGTGGTCATCAGGATGGAACGGGGAATGATCTCTGTGGAAAAGAGGTACATTGAGCTCTGGTTCCAAATCCTGATTCTGATCCTAACTCAGGCCCTTAAAAGAAACACACACACACACCCCAAAAATAAGAAACACACCTCCACCCAGCATCTCTTTGTGCAGTAGCTCAAAAGAGGGCAGCTTCGCAATTCGAGCTGAGATGTCTGTCCAGAGGCCGATGGCACAAAGAGGGGACATTCCATTGCTGTCCCCTAGAGGGGTGATGTCCAAGCAGGCCACTTCATGTTCCATCTCTGTGTGGCTGAACAGAGAAGAACATGGCAGAGAAAGGACTCCAGAGATCAAAGAAGTCCCAGAGAAGAGGGGAGGGCAGAAAAAGCAGAGACAGAAACACACACCTGATCTGCCGGAGCTCCTGAGGATGTATCTGCAGGTAGTAGAGGGCCCTCCCCACGGCGACTACTACCTGGCTGCTGTTGCAGGAGGCCACGCTGATGTTCTTGCCCTGAGGCTCCTTCCACTCACTGACGAGCGCTTTGGGCTCTTGAGAGACCAGCCTCACAGATGCTGAAGTGATCTAAAAAAAAAAGAGCAATGTCTCCAAGCCCCTGCAGGGATCTACACAGAGGTGAGAAGGCGGTAAATGCTGCCCTCACGGAACCCTAAGAATAAGCCATGGAAGTCCTCTTCTGCCATATAGATAGATTTTCCCAAGTTCTGCAATGACTGATTACATGAAGATGTCATTTTTAACTGAAGCCTTGAAGAAGACTGGCTTCAAGCAGCTTACAGCTCATATACCTACAGCCCTAAAAAGAGAAGGCATGTCCTGTTTCACTCTGATTAAGGCTTGGGTATCACAAATGGCACCCTATGGAAAGATATTGATGGGGTGAGGCCCTGCAACTACCAGTCTAGTTGTTTTTCTCAACCCAAAAATCAGATCTCTAAAATAACCAATTTCTGGGAATTCCCTGGTGTTCTAGTGGTTAGAAGTCAGCATTTTCACTGCCAAGGGCACAGGTTCAATCCCCAGTAAAGGAACTAAGATCCTGTAAGCTGTGTAGCACAGCCAAAAGAATTTAAAATATCCAAGTTCTTTACTATGCATGAACCATTAAAATCATATAAAATTCTTTAGTAAAGTCTACAAAATTGTATTAAAACATATTTTATTTTTATATTTATTTAATTACTGAAGTAAACCAAAAAGCAGGTTGATAAGATAATCAATATATCTTATTTATCAAAATTGAGTTTCTACTTAAAGAAAGACCTTTAGAATTATAAACACTATGGGAGATGCAGAAAAACACCACAAGCTATTATTGATACTAATGAACTACAATGGGATTACATAATACTTTCTAGAGTTATTAGTCTTTCCTTTTGGTAAAGAAGCCCATCATTAGTTATAACTGAGCTGGCATAAAATAGGAAATCAGCTTTTGAAGGGTCTGGTCCAATACAAATTACAAAACCAGTGCAACAGCATAATTCTGAAAATTTTAAAAAAACAAAAAAAGAGGAAGGCCCTTGAATAATAAGATATGTGAGCTGGGGCCAGAATTCAGGTCCCAGTTAGAAAACACTGACAAAGCAATGAGTCAGTATCTGGGCACTTCCCACACTTGTTCAACAAAGTGACAGACCTTCCCTCTGGTTTTTAACTAAACCCACCACTGCCTGTTGGCTAAAAGGAAGATCAAGAGAATAAAACGATGGAGAGAGTTCAGTAATCCTTAGGCCTTCAAGTGCTACAGCCACCACAAGCAAATACTGACTCTGCTCAGGGCGGAGAACGGCTCCCGAGGAGAGGAGGGTGTGCAAAAAACCAAGAGCATCATGGTCACTTCAAACTTAAGCCTGCCAGGTCCTGAGAGGTGCGAAGAAATCAGGCTCTCATGGCTAACAAGTACCAAAGGGCTATATGATTCCCATTATCACAGAAAAAGTTAAAGTAAGTATCTGAAAAGAGTTAGAGCTCTAGTTACAAGCAGTACACTGAAGTGCTATCAAAAGTCATATATAGACGGTAGCAAATGACTCATCTTTTTCTTCTTTGCGCTTTTCAGTAGTTTCCTAATAAGTATACATTACTATTACAATGAATAGAAAAATGTGTCTCAGATAACAGGATGTAATTAGTGCTAAAACAATATCCCCCTGCCCCCCCAAATATATATATATATATATATATACACACACACAACGTATATACAATGTATACAAAATGTGTGTGTGTGTGTGTGTATATATATATATATATATATATACACAACGATCCCATCCATAATAGAAAATGTAAATAAATACAATATACAGCCATCCCTCAGTATCCACAGGGGACTGGTTCCAGAATCTCCAGTCAATACCAAATGCACAGATGTTTAAGTCCCTCATATAAAATGAAACAGTATTTGCATATAACCTACTCACATCCTTAAGTGCGCTTTAAATCATCTCTAGATTATCTGTAATACCCAATACAATATAGTGTTAGTCGCTCAGTCATGCCCAACTCTTTGCGACCCCATGGACTGCAGCCCACCAGGCTCCTCTGTCCATGAGATTTTCCAGGCAAGGATACTGGAGTAGGTTGCCATTTCCTTCTCCAGGGGATCTTCCCAACCCAGGGATCAAACCCGGGTCTCCTGCACTGCAGGCAGATTCTTTAAGGACTGAGCTACAAGGGAAGCTACAATATACAATGTAAATGCTACGTAAATAACTGAATACAATGTAAACAATATGTAAATAGTGGCTGGTGCAAAGCAAATTCAAGTTTTGCTTTTTGAACTTTCTTAAGTTTTTTCCAATTTTTTATTTTTTTGGCTGCACCCAGTAGCTTGCAGGATCTTAGTCCGCTGACCAGGGATTGAAGTGAAAGTATCAAGTCCTAACCACTGGACCAGGGAATTCCCACCCCAAATACTTCTCATCGTGGTTGGTTGAGTCCAACCTTTGCAGATACAAAGGGCCGACTGTACATACATTTGCAAAAGAAAATTAAAACTAAAAGGAGTAACTCTAAAGTTAAAAAAAAAAAAAGAGTTAAGTTGCTCTCAGTAATGGGTGATTAGGTAATTTCAGTTTTTTTCTAAGCCTTTCTACATTACTTTTAGAGCCATAAAAATCGACTTTTAAAATCCAGTGGTGCTCTGTACCGCATTCCAGGTCAAACTGATGCATAAATGGAGACTGCCCTTTCTCCAGTTACTACCTGGATAAGTTGTTGATGAGCCACGTTGCCACAGAAGAAAGTCTGCTGATCGTCCACAAAACCCATCAGTTCGGTTTCTTCCACTTCCTCTCCATTTAACATGAGAACTCTGCAGCAGAAGGGAAGGCTGGGGTTAGCCGGAACAATTGCCCCACCTTGCAACCTTTACATGGACGCTTGGAGCTGACTCGTCTTACCTTGTTTGGCCCACAAAAGAGAGCACCAAAGTGTCATCGGTCTCCCGGTGGGGATCAGACCTCAGTGGCCACAGGCCTGGAACACAGATCAAAGATTAAGAGGCACAGCAGGACCAACACTCAGCTCCACACAGTCTAATGAAGGAGCAGCCTAACCCCATAGAAAGAGCAAGAAACTTGGAGTCAGTCCTAAGATGAAATACCCACTCTGATTCTCCCTGGCTTCAAGACTCTGAAGAAGTTTGGTATTTTCTAAACTGTTTGAACTTGATATTTCAAATCTTTTCATTTGATTTTGGATGGGATAATTCATTTCTATGACTCAAAGTCGAAATTTATTTTTTAAATATTTAACACTGAAGTCTCACCCCTAGACGTCTCCTTCCAACCTAGCCCCCAAATAAGTAAATAATAATGTATCCCTCCAATTCTTTTCAAAAGATAAATGCTGTATTGCAAGCCAATACAGTAGCTTCTCACAAACTGTCTACACATTGTTTTTTTCATCTAATATATGTCTGAGTCCTTATCAAAACAAAACAGTTCCTTGTTTTTGACCTCTGCACAGTATTTAATTTTGGATGTACTAGTTTATCAGCAAGTTCCCACTAATGGACGATTTTTCAATATACTGCCATAATATACAATACCACAATGAATAATCTTGTATTTACGTCATCTTATATATATTAAGGTCTATGGCTCAGATGCCCAGAACTGGGCTTGCAGGGTAAATCAGCTGTAATTTCAGTAGACACTGCCATTCCTCACAGCCTCACCAACAGACATTGCCACACTTAGATTTTGGCATCTGGTGAAGAATAGTATCACTACTTTGTTTTGATTTGCACTTCTTATTATGAGTTAGGCTTGTTAGCTGTCCATTCGTGTACTCTGTCAATTTGGGGGCAGGAAAGTTGGTTGTCTTTCTAGAAATTTTTTGTCAATTAGAAAAATTAGGCCTTTGTGTGTAAAATGAACTACAAATATTTTCATCTAATTTACTATTTCTTCTAACTTAGCTTATAGTGTTTCGTTTCTACCAAGCAAAGTATTTTATTTTTATGTTGTTGAATTTATCAGTCTCCTTTTGGCTTCTGTACTTTTGACTCAGAGTTCGAAAGACTTTCCGCACTCCAAAATTAGAAAGGAAATCAACAACTTCTTCTTCTAGCTTTTTCATGGCTTCATTTCTTTACATAAGTCTTTGATCTATTTAGATTCTAGCAATGTACACATTGTACAGTATGGACCCAAACTTATCTTTTCTCAAATGACTCTAGTTATCCCAACACTGTTTATTCAAAAGAATCATCCTTACCTTACTGAGTTGAGATACCACCACTATCCTACACTAAAGCCCCATACACAATTGTGTCTATTTCTGGACATTTGAGTTTGCTCATGGGACTCCTGCCTATTTGTGCACCAAAATCACACTTTTAATTTCTAAGGTTTAACAGTATCTTTTAATATCTGGTAGGACTAGACCCACTTCATTGTTCTTTTCTAAGTTTTTCCTACCTTTCCTTGCATCTTCTGCTTCCCATTTGGATTTCTGACTTGTCCAGGTCAAAGAAAAAAAATCTGATATTTTTTATTGAAATATATTTTAATATAAAGATCAAAGAAAGAAAAAGCTTTATAATGTTAATTTATAAGACCTTAACATGTCTTTTTTATTTGATCAATCTATCCTTTTAATCCTTTAAGAGTATTGTCAAGTTTTCCTTAAATAAATTTTGCACAATTCTTGTTAAACTTATTCTGTGGTATTTTATCTTTTTATTGCTATTGTAATCGGCTCTTTCCCTCTACTACACCTTCTAACTGACTGTGTTTTTACATGAAAGCTATTGATTTCAGTACATTAATTTTATATCCTACCTTAATGAGTTCTTATTGTCTATAGCTATTCAATTCATTCTCTTGGGTTTTGTAGTTTTATGATCTCTTCCTAACTCATAAACCTGTTTTTTTAATCTGTTCTCATCTTCTTACTTTTTTATATTCTAAATTCCTTTTTTTAAGTTGTGTTGTATATACTACTTTGAATTAATTTTTGCCTTATGAGCCAATCTGATCATCTACTTCTTATAATAGGTGATTTTAGCCTATTTACATTTACTGATAGCAAATATCTGATATATCAGTTGCTCATACAGATGTTTGACATTGAGTTCTACCATATTATTTTAGGTTATGTCTATTGTTTGTATATTAAAAAAGTCTTTCACTATGTAGTCTTTCTTTGATCTTTTTGATCATTACAGTTCTCCTGGAATTTAGGGAAGATTTGTACTTTTGTTCTAGAAGTTACCTTAGATATGTATCTCATTCTATGACATTCTCAGTCTCCTCTTTCTTTAGGGATTCTATCAGTTCCCTTTTATAAACAACGTTAAATTTTCCACTAAATTGCCCATTCCTCTACTCCATTATCCAATTTTGGTCAATATCTTTTTGTTTTAAGTTTACTTTGGAATCTTTAAATACATTTAACCTTCTACTGCTTATTTGGCATTAAAACTATTTTTTCCTCTTCATTTGATTTGCATTCCTCTAGCTCCCAACTGTCTTCATGACATGTAATGAGGCCAAAGTCACTCAAATAAGATCTGCATCCTATGTCCACCGAAAGGTTACCTTTGATGCCTGGCAAGTCAATGCTGGCATGCTCATGGATTCCAATTCCATTCCGGATGATTCGCAAGGAACCTTCCTTGAATGCCCCAGAGCAAGTGACCAGCTGCAAGTAGAGAAAAGGTTTCTAAATAACCCCCTCCAGAGATGGGGGCAACTACACTGATGCTCAGAAAGTAAACAAGGTGTACCTAAATCCAAGCACCCTCTGCTGGGGAGCTAGGTTTGAGGATGCAGAATTAGCAGAGGGTGACCTCCAACATCTCTCAAATTTATCAAGCAGATAGGGCGCCCTAGTCCAAGAAGCAAAAGGGTCCTACCACTCCTCCTAGCAAATTTGTTTCATTCCTGGGATCCTAGTTTACTAGAAAGTGCACAGGATCTAGGGGCAGACACGCTTGCCCTTTAGTAGTTATGTGACACTGGACAAGCTGTTTAATCCTTCATGGCCTTAAGTTTCCTCACTTCTGAAATAGCCAAGAATCCCTATCTAAAACGGTGCCGAGATAATGTATGTAAAGTGCCTGGCAGACCAAGATAGGCATTCAATAAATGGCAGTAATCCTTGCATCTATGGAATTAGTGAGTGAGGCTCTCAAAACTTATCTTCAGTGCACATTTCCCATTCAAGCTAAGCAGACTCAGGACACAGTTTGAGTGGCATACCAACTACCCCTTTCCAGGATGACCCCTTACCTGTCCCTGCCCCTGCCTCTCCAGGTCCACAACGCACATGTCCACAATGGGTCCTAAATTGGTAAAGGTTTCCATGGCCACTACGTAGGAGCCTTGTTCATTGCTGTCAACATTGAGCTAAAAAAGAAAGAACAATTTTAGTCTTAGAACGCTCCAGATGCACCTTAGAGAGATAGTTATCATCCAAAAGAAACTCAACCCTACTAGGTCTGCCCTTCCTGTGCTCTACTGGATGCTTCCAGAAGGGAAATGCTGACTAAGGGACATGGGTATCCTACAGGTGACCTCCTAACCAGTCAGGGATTTCTAATCTGGCATCCCATGGATGGATTTGTAAATTAATGTTTCCATGCATTTTTCTGCAGAGAAGGCTCAAATTCTCATATTCTAGAGGGGATAAAGTATATTAGACTATGATCTAGTTGAAGGCAGAAGCTGAGTCTTGCTCACCATTGTATCCACAAAACCTAACACACTGCTGAATGAACATTTAGGACAAAAAGCTAATCAAGGTAGGATGCTACATCAACCAAGTAAAAAGGTGTATAATAGGGATATGGATGAACTGAAGAAACTCTGAGTGGCACCAAACACAGGGGAAAAACTTGATGAAGAAGCAGTGAAGACTGCAAAAGAGAAGCCAGAAAGAAGAAAATGTCTTCTCACCTTCACAAGCTGGGAATCACCAAGGCGAGAACCAACAAACACAACACCATTGTCAAGGTACGTCAAGCACTCGGCAATAGAGGTCTAAAAGAAAATCAGCAGCATGGAAGACATCAGAATGTACTTCACAAGGGATCCTACCCACCTCTCAGACCTGTGCCTAGAAAAACAACAACTGCAGGCATGGTTCCCAAAACAAGTCTCCACTTCAAATCCCCAGGTAACACTCAACAGACGTTCCTAAATCCCTGAAGTTTGTGACTCTTCCTTTATCACATCCCTATAGTCAGAAAAATCTGTAATTTGTCTTGCAGGTGCCTGCTCTTCATGACCATTTTAATCCCAACAGCTCCAAATAGCTGGAGACCTCTAAAACTCACTGAGTTGTTCCTAACAGTACTATTTTGGAATGTCCTCCCATAAATGAGTATCAGCCCTAGATTAACCTTTAATTCTGTAGTGTATCTTTCTGTTTCTCTTTCTTTTAATACTTGAGGTAGCACACCACTGCTTTTGAGATTCTCTAGAATCTACTCATTCCAAAACTAACTCCCACAGCAGGACTGAGCATTTGTTGTTCGGTGACAACTCATGTAATTCCCAGTTGCAGTTTGGAACCACACATCTGGGGTCACCAGGCACCTAGTAGAATGTAAGAGTAGGGACAAGGCCCACCTCCCCAAGGAGTTCCACACGGAGATCCTTGAGGGTGACGGTGCCATCCATCTGTTCCTCCTTCTCCAAGAGCAGCATGAAGAGCCGTCCTTCCATGTCTCCCAACAGATAGCGAGAGCCATTGGGGTCCACTCGATTGTGACACACAATTGTGCTTTGCTGCCAAGAGGGAAGACAGAGTCATTCGATATAAAGCGTCTTCCACACCAGACAGTAAACCCGAGCAGACCATTCCCTTTACCAAATCCAGTCACTTCATGAGCAAGGAATCCACTCAACTCACATAGGTGACCAAAAACAGGGATGTTTTATTTTTCAGGACAATGTTCCAAGGAGCTTAAATGTTTACTCACATATTATTCTACTGGAAAACAAATATATAGAAGAGGAAACAGCTCTAAGTATTCCCTGGGCTATGCTACCACAGATTTTGTTATTTAGCCTCAAAAGATAAAACTAAGCACGTAAGGCTTCCTTTTTATGACTCAATATCTTAAGGTGAATTTTTTTCTGACTAATGTTTTCAGTCTATATGTATTTTTCACTTTATTATTTTACATGATTTGAGCTCTGATGACATTAGCATTCAATATCCAAATTTCTCCTTTTTTCAGATTACACCAGTGAATAGAAAGGATAATCTGAACTTTATTCTCTCTCCCTTAGTTAGCAAGCAAGCTCTTTGTTAGCAAAACCAAGCCAATCTCTCTTTGTATTCCCAGCGACCGACACAGTCTCATACACATAGTGAATAATGTGACAGCTGTGAATCCCCTTCTGACCAATGAGGGGGTAAGGAGAGAGAGACAAACAGAAGGAAAAAAAGGAGAAGAATGCTGCTCACCTTAATGATAGGAGGGGCAATCGCCAGGTATTTGTCACCGTTGTGATATGTGATCGACTCCTGTCCAATGATGATGGCGCCTCCAAAGGGCTCGGGGACTGCAGGAGAGAGGGCAGCATTAGAATGCTCAGCATCTGGAACCTGCCAAACCCTGAGGCAACTCAGGCACTGAGCCAGTTATCTCTGAGGCGAACTGGAAGATAATCATTATTTTAGACATCAAAGTCCAGGGAACACGATAACCTTTTCCTGAGATTCCTGTCTTAGAAATTGTAAGCTGCCCACTCTGTACTCCTGATAAATATTTTTACTGCCACTTTTTTGAAGTTCACATGGTCTGAAGGGTGGGGAGTCTTCCCAGTGTTCTTCCATATGCATTCTGCCCATTTCTCTTCTAAATGTCTGATCTAAAAGTTTTTCCTTTTTCCCCTTGTTCCTTAGCTTAACTTCCCCCATTATCAGGGTTACCATATATAAGAACCAATTTACACTTAAGAGTTTCAAAACTTCTCTACTGGGTAAAACACACAACAGTGTTGAGGAAGGATACAGGATAAACAGCAAAGAGACCTGGACTGCAGCCCAGGCTTTGCCAGTGAGGTACAGGCACAGGCCAGTCCCTCCACCCTGTTTCCTCATCTGGGAAATAAAGGAACCAGATAAGATAAGCATTATTGCCTCTTTTGGTTTTTAAAAATTTTTGCCAACAATAAAATGAGACTAATTTCCTTGTGCCACTCAATGTGCAAGTCAATCTCATTGTTTTAGTTAAATCCACCACCGCAAAGAAAGGAAAACTATACTTTGGGGGGGAAGTGTGAAAAACAAGACAATCTTGAAGATGAAAATGCAAAAAGCAAAGAGAAGCACATTTACAGACAGGAGACATAAGGGAGGGGTGAACAATGCGTGTGCTCAACAGCACTGGAGCACAGAGATAAAGGGGCAGAGAAGGTGGGGAAGGAACAACAGAGAACTGGGGCAGGGCCTATTTCCTACGTCCCCCAACAAACCTGCAATCACCATGGAAGCTTCAGCTTCTACGTTTTCCTGTTTCCAAGGGCCCTTATTGAACTCCTTCTCTCGGAGAGACACCTCATAGGTTTTTACGTGCCGCCCCTGAGGGTCCTAGGTGGGGAAAAGTAGAATCGTTAGTCCCTAGGAAGGGTGAACCCTGGGCTGGAGAAGGGTCCTGAAAGGGACAGCACCGGACACTCCTGTCACACCAGCCTCCCCATCTTTATCCATGAGCATGCTGACAGCCACCAGCTGGGCCTGTGATAGTCTGGGGAGACTGCGACTGAGGCCAACTGTTTCTAACAACGAAACCAACAAAGAGATTTAAAAAGTAGAAAAATGAACATGTCACACTGTACTAACCATTACAGAAATATTATGTACATATACGTACATTTGTATGTGTGTGTGTGTATATCTCCTCTATTCCTTACCTTCAAGGAACTTACAAAATAACTAAAGAGGAAAAACAAACACATTGAGAAGTGAAATACATTAAACAAATTTTAAAAATTTGTTTGATACAATCTCAGACACATTCTAATGGGGTGACAGTAGAAAACAGAGCATGCAGCTCCTCTAACATTAGTCGAAACTTCCAACCCTGCCATCATCAACACCATCTTCCCCTCCTTTTTCTGAACCATGACTCACTTCAGCCCTGGAACTATCAAAGTCACTTTTAAGAGACTAAAGGAGCCAGCCTGAGGCCAGTGGAGAGCGGCCTCATCAAAGGCCAGAGAGGGCTCTGAGAAGTTATGGAAGGAATCCGACAGTGTGTTTCAAGGCAGGGACCACATCTTGATCACTGTTATAGCTCCTGACGCACTGTGCATGACTACCTTTCACATGGTATTTTCCTTTCTCTTTTATCAATTTTGGCCATGCCTCGGGGCTTGAAGGATCTCAGTTCCCAGACCAGGGACTGAACCCAGGCCACGACAGTCAAAGTGCTAAATCCTAACCACTAGACCACCAGGGAACTCCCTCATGTGGTAGTTTTCAAACTAACTTTAGAGCACAAAACAGGAGAAAAAAATAATTTATAGCTGATGAAGATTTTCCCACCAATGATTAGGAGTAAGACTCAACTTCACCATATGTTCAAGATGGGGTTTGGATTTGGGCCTCCATTTCCCACATATGGAAATGAAGCTCATTCACAACTGGCAGCCCTGAGCCTGCCCAGAGTCAATCCTGAATAACCAACATCAATGTCTTAACGACCTGATATTTACAAAACTGAAGAAGGGAGAGAAATTCTAAGTTTTTATTTCAGCTCTGATATTTAATGTATTATAAACAAGATTAAACAAAATCTCCAAAGCTGGTTTCAACCTATTCAAATGAACTTTATACCAACCAGAATCAAAACTGTAGCGCTCAGGTGACACTAAGCAACATACAAAAATACATCTCTACTTCCAATATTTAACACAGCTATCAAAGTGTTTACATGCCCACACACAATACTTAGACTTGAACTAAGCTTCCTTCCAACATTTATTCAAGCACATGCTAATGGAATAACCTCATGCTGTATGGCTCTTTGTTAAAAGGCTGAGATTTTACCAAGATATAAGCGTGTTAGTCTGGCGCTCTGCCACCCTACCCCCACCCCCACCCCCTCAAGAGATCTGGCCCAGAGAACAGCTGCCCAGGATCAGCTCTACAAAAGTTTTAGGCACAGACTAAAATAGAAGTCAAGAGCCAGCAGTCACCAAAAAGTTGCGTGCTGATCAAAATGTACTTCTTCTTGGAAGACACATAAAGCATCCCCAAGACATTTTCTCACTGCGTGTAAAGGCAATTTCCAGATCATTTCTCTACAGCTAAATTTTAATAATCCCCTAGCATGCCAGTAAGTGACAAAGTATAAACTGGGTCACTCTACGAAATCTCCAAGGCGCACAACCAGAGTGTAATCTCAGGATTAAAGCCTGCTACAAGCTCCTGACTGCTTCTTGCCTCCACAATAAGTACTACTGTTCTCAAGGTGCAACCAAAACCTCACACATACTAATTGCATCATTCAAAACATTTCAGGACAAATACATTCAACACTTCAGCCCATCCTACCATGAAATCCAGTCATTGTGATGAGCAAAAATGAACTCCCCACTGTGCCAAACCACACTGCTTCTCCCTCCCCTCCTGCTCCAGTACCTGGTAGACAAAGCAGATGGTAGGTGCTTGGCAACCATATAAGAACTTGACGTCAATAACATGCAACTCCTCCAGGCGGATGTTAAAGGCCTTGAGCTCTTTATTGTCCCGGTCTAGTGGAATAACCTTGAACAGGCCATCATAGAGTCGCAAGCCAATCATTCGGCACTCGGGGTCAATGATGCCAATAATGCCCGTTTCTGAGGGGCGGCCAATTCGGTCCTGAGAAATAAAACTGGGGTTAGGGAAGAACCTCAACACCTAGGGTAACAAAGAACACTGGGTACCACCTTCCCAGGATGACTTTAGTAGGAGTGGTGGTAAAACGAGTGCCATCTTTTTGACATGCCAACCAGCCCAAATGTCAGTGCAGGCTTTTTTGCAATACACTGAATCTCAATGAAGTATTATTACCTACCTTATCCCTTGGATTCTGAGTAAACTATCTGAGTAAACTACAGAAGTCCTTAGTGTTTTCTCCGTGTTTCTCTAACCACACAGAGAGAGCTGCGCTGGTACTTCAATTTCCTTCACCGAATCATGACAACCCTACCTGGAAAACTCTCATCAGTCTGCAGCAGCCACCTCACCTGCACATTGCCATGAGCTCGAGTTATGATGTCAATGCTCTCGCCACTCTGCTTATACTCCAAGATGCAGGCATTGTACTTAGCTGTCAGGATAAACAGTAGGTCCTTGCTCTCCCCCTGGAAACCAACATCATACTATCAAAATAGATTTCTTTTGAAAACATGAATATCTATCTAGGCTTTCATCATTCCTTAAGCATATGAAATTCTTCAAGAATTTTCTATTCTCCCTGAAAACATCCATGGTGAGCATGTATGTTAATAAACAATATGAGTTACACACACCCTAAGGGTGTGTACAAAAGGTCAGAACTGAAGCTGGTAAACATTTAGTCCACTTTCATGATTCTCTATCTCTGCTCTACAAACAATGTATTCATCTACTTCCATGTCAGCTAATCTCAGTTATTCCATTCAAATTCTGAAAGATGAATGTAACGCCTCCACTAATCCCTCCCAAGTACTCGGAAAAAAGAAAAAAACTGTGAACAAGGGAAGCTCAAATGCATCTACCAAGTCTTTCTTACTTATTAATACAGACCCCAACAAAGTGAGTTTTTGTTCAAAGGGTTATAATTTAAATTTTGAACCCAGTGCTTTCTTATCAGATTCAATAAACACATAATGAAGTAACATGGTGGCTATTTTGATGAAAGCAGTTGGATTATAATAATGATAATAATTCGATGGTAAGTGGTAACAGTGAATGTTCATTATGAGCTAGGTGCTGTTCATCTTCACAATAACCCAGAAGATTGGATACTGTTATCCCCATTTTGCAGATGCAGAAATAAGGCTCTGAAAGGTTAGGTGACACCCAAAGTTAGATTTAATAAGAAATAAAGTATACTGCCCTAACTCCAGAGCCTACTCTCTGAATCACAATGATAGCCCACAGGATGGTGACCCACAGTTCAAACTGCTTTAATATTCTCTTCTAAAGAAGTCAACTTGATAAAATAAATTTTTTCCCCAGTGAATTTCTCCTTCTATCTCTTGGAAACTTATTAAATAAGAATATAAACTGAAATCTGCCATTCAAAAAGAGAAAAGTTTCTCTCCTAGGCTTTATTGCACCCATCCTAAATGAGCAATGACATAAAACAACATAAACTCAACTACAACCAATAGTTCTCCCTTGTTGCTGGGCCCAACCAACCCAGAGCACTTACCTTGGGCCTGAAAAGCTCCATGACAGCAATCTTTCCATACATGCCCACCTCTTTGACGGGCCGAAGCCCCTCAGCAGTGACCACATAGATCTCTAATCTTGTATTTTTGGCAATCAACAGGTTCAAGTCTTCCGCTGAAGTAAAGTGTCCTGCAAGAACAGATCCTCTAATTTTTGAAGCCAAAGCACTAAGTAATCCTAACTTCTACCTAAAACCTCCTGAATTCTCATTTACTTCACATATTTCTCTGGCTCCCTCCATTCTCTCCCTTCTCAACAAATCCTCAGAGTCTCAATCCATACGTTCAAGAAAGCTACTTTCCTCATCAGCCTACGAAAACTAGCCTGGGCCTAAGAGCAGCATGTCCTTCAACTGACAGTGACTGAACACCCTTCAGATGGCTCTGTGCCCTCGAATTTCACTTTTCCTATTGCAGTAGCCGACTCATCCTCTAATTAAGAAGAGATGCTGGAGAAAGTGTTCCTCTCTAGTCAGTTCCTTAGTTGGATTTTCGCAAAACCTTTACCAAACAGACCAGATCAAACTAAGAGAATTCTCAGAGCTTCACCTTAAAATATTGCTTTGTTTGTCCGCTTGCCCTCCCAGCAGTCTACCAAAACCCCATCCACACTCCTTCACAGACTCCAACTCTCCAAACAATAGTTTTCTTTTGGAATCATGACAAGCATTTACATAAAAATACAAGTTTGAAAGTTTCCTATTCTGTTGAAAATTTGGTTCAAGATGATTATTCCCGGGTTCTGGACATCTGTGTCCTTAAAAATTCTTGCACAAACAAACAAGGCAAGCCCAGCACTGGGCTGGGCCATTCTAAACCCTCTTCCCCGGCAGCTCCTTCTTGTAAACAACAGCCTCAGGCAAAGCGGACTCCTCTCTTTCGCCTGAGTGCGGACATTCTTCACATCCCTCCACCTCCTGCACCTCCCAGGCTCTCCCCACTTGAAAATTCGTGCCCCCAAATCGCCATCACCACCGCCCTTTCGCGAGGCCAATCTCGCGGCTCAAGCCAACACCGCACAATCAACTCATACCCCACTCTCTGTGCCACCGGGCCCGTCCCTGTCCTCGAGGCCAGGTGACCTCCGAGAACGACAGTGGACCCTCAAAAGCAGCTTTGACTCCCCTAAAGGCGCCTACTCCCCTAAAAGGCGTGTGTTTAGACAGCTTCTTTGAAGTCGGAGACTGTGGGAGGTCCTTCCGCAGCCAGCGCCTTCTATTCCCCGGGCCCGCTCCTGGCCGCGGGCTTGGTGGCCACCCGGGGGCCGCGGGCTTCCCTAGGCCGCGGTTGCCCCCAGTTCCCTCCCTCGCAGGGGTCTCCTGCCCTGGCAGCCTCACCGGTCACGCAGCCGTTCACAGCGGTGGGCTTCTGTGCCGTTACCACGTAGTTGTACGACATGTCGAGGCCTGGGGAAGCCCGGTGGGACTCAAGCGCAACGATAGAGGGGTGGACACGAGCAAAAAGACTGAGATTCCCCACCCGCGCGCGGCGAACTCCACTGCCGCTGTCTCCGCCCCAGAGACACGTTGCAGGCCAGAGCGGCTAGGGCGCGGGGCATCACGGGACGGCCTCACCTGGCCTCTTGGAGGACTCAAGGCGCCAGAGACGGCCAACCAAGGGAAGCCCCGCCCCCCCGGAGGCCCCGCCCGTTTCCTACCGCCGGAGCTTGGAGTACCCGGATGAGGGCGCCCCGTCGCGAGTCTTTAGGTACCGGTGGCGGTTACTGAAAAGGCTGACCCGGGCGAGAGCGGGTCGCAGAGGTTCGCCGACTCCTTCTTCCCCGGAGCTGACCCGCCGACCTCATCCGTAGTCCGCTCCCCTCGCCCTTCCCCAGACCCCGTCCACACCCCCTTCTTAGCTCCAGGAGCCCTCGGGGGCTGCTCCCTATTTTGGAACCGGAAGATACTGCAGAAGCCCAGAGAGGGGAGGAAGGTGACATCAATTTGTGCACCTCCCAGGCTAGAACCGAGGTTCGTACCTCCCTCTCCCTAGTCTTCCCAGTGTCTCTGAACCCAGCCCTGCCTGATCCTGGAATGACCGAGCATTCCATCTCACCTGGCGGGCATCTGGGGGAGGCACTTAGACTGTCCCTTCTCTCCTTTGAACTTGTGTTTGAAACTTTGTATTTCAAGGCCCCAGCAGGCCACTTCTCCAGCAGAGTTAGTGCCCCTGTGGTTTGTGCAAACTGAGACCTCAAACACGAAACCAGAATTTCCCTGGTGAGAATTTAAGTGACCCAAGATGCAGTCAGTTGGCCCTGAAGCTTGAAGCCACTCCACATCAGTCAGGCTCTGCAAGGAGTAGAAGGAGAACCACGTGGCTTGGAGCACCTGCCGCAGCAAGGCTGTAGAGGAAGCTGCCCCCATTTTACAAATGAGGAAGCTGAGGCTCAGGCAAATTGGTTTACCCAGAATCCCCTAGGAAATCAGAGGCAGAGCTAGGTGCTGAGGCTGGTAGGGATTCTTTCCATTGCAGAAAGGTGCCGTGAGCCCAAGACACCTCTGAACCTGGCTGAACCGAAAGGAACTAAAAGGTCTTTGTGATTTACATATGTGATTTCCCACACCCAGGACTTTCAGCCTTGACTTTGGAGGCACTGAATTTATCAGTAGAAAGAACACAGGATTTGTAGAGAAGCTAAATATAGGTTTGAATCCTGGCTGTTGTTGGAATGGCCTTGGACACATCACAGAGCTCACTGGGTCGGTTTCCCAGAAGGAAAATAGAGTCACAGACTCAGCCATCTCCTTCCTGGTGAGGTGCCAGCACTGACAAGAGCAAGTCTGTGAAGATCTTTAGGAACGTATTCACTGCATGTGTGCTCTGTGGGTAACTTTGCCCCTAGGTGATAAGGTGGGCACCATTCCTGAGAGTAAGGCAGACGTGTGCCCAGCATAGATCTATCAGTGTTCTGGCAGCCAGGTGCAGAATGTGAACCTTGGTCAGCCCCAAACTCTTCTCCATCCCCAGCTGACATTCTAGAGTTTGGACTTAGATCAGAGTCTGGGGAAGCTCCCTAATGACCAGGGCGCTGAAAGCATGACTGCCAGTAGGCTGCAAGTGTCTTCAGCAGCTCATGTTGTTACCCACCTCTTGCAGATTCTGCTTGCCATCTTCACTGTGCTCAGACCTGTTTGCACCCACGGGATTGCCCATCTGCCAGAAGCTCAGTGAGAAGCTGTGAGGCAAACTTCCTTCAGAGCCTCCCCATCATGGTGAGTCCCATGAGGGCCAGGGCAGAGGAAGGGCACTATGGGCTTGGGGCAGTAGGTGTTTCAGCCCTGGGCATGTTGCAGTTCCTCACTCCCTGACCAAGAGATGCTGCTGCCTCCTGAGCTTAAGAGAGAGAGTTATCCTCT
Organism: Giraffa tippelskirchi; assembly: GCF_054371585.1. Taxonomy (NCBI): domain Eukaryota; kingdom Metazoa; phylum Chordata; class Mammalia; order Artiodactyla; family Giraffidae; genus Giraffa; species Giraffa tippelskirchi. Next base: position 10,862,783 of record NC_137284.1, on the reverse strand, counting down.
GTCTCAGGGCCTGACTTCCCTTCACTTCCCAGCTGGGCCCAGCCCAGTCTGTGGCTGCAACCTCTGAGTCCCTCCAAGGCCCACATGGCCCTGGTCTGGGTCATGCATTTAGAACATTAACAGCTACCTACTCTGTAATAGACACTACCAGACACAGGAGTCCGAAAGAAGGACCTGTTGTGTCTTTCTGAACCTTGGGCATGTGTGGGCTTGTGGGATCTACAGTGCAGGAGGCTCAACATGCCCCTCGGCATGCCCCAGGCTCATTTTAGAACTGATCTGAAGCAAAACAGCCCTGGGAAGTTGTTGTGAAATCTCTTAGTTGTGTCCAACTCTGTGACCCCATGAACTGCAGCACACCAGGCTTCACTACCCTTCACTATGTCACAGATTGTGCTCAAACTCATGCCTGGGCAGACCTGGGTTCAAATGTCAGCCTACCACTAACCAGCTGTGTGACATTTTACCGAAACATGACCTCTCCGAGCGTCTTTCCTCATCTACAGATTAGTCGGTGGGGTGTTGACCAGACTAGGATCTAGGGGCCTCCCACATTTGCCTGTGGGAGGCAACTTTCCTTTCTTCCTCCATCCCCTCAGGCCACTGGGAGCCACGGATGGCACTGGCCCCTGACCTCTCTTCTGGCTCTGGTCTGGGAATGGTTTCAAATCCCAGGCAGGGCAGACTGTCAGGGATGGCGAGGGGACGCATTCTCAGAGGATGGTGGCATTGGAGGCTGGGCTTGGAATTGAGACCCACTCTCAACTTCCCTGGTGGCTCAGATGGTAAAGCGTCTGCCTACAATGTGGGAGACCTGGGTTCAATCCCTGGGTTGGGAAGATCTCCTGGGAAAATCCCATGGACAGAGGATCCACGGGGTCACAAAGAGTCGGACACGACTGAGTGACTTCACTTTCACTTCACTCAACTTCATTGCATATTCCAGTCCCTGGCAGGCTCTGGGAGCCACAAGCCCATGCCTTCACTCTGGCAGAATGTCTGCCACTCTCAGCCTCCTTTCAGCCCCTGGGGAAAGCAGCATGATAAAGCCAAAATGGAACTAGCTTTGGAGCCAGGCTGACCTGGACTCTTGCTGGCTTTGTGACCTTGGGTAAAGTCATATAACTCTGCCTATTTCCTCACTGGGCTAATTTTACTCCATAGGGTTGTTGAAAGATTGAGTGAGATGTGCTTGAAAGCGCGTAGAATCAGGTCTGGATCTAGAATGAGGTCTGACTCACTGCCCTGGCCCACCCCCGACCCAGAAAAGGCCAGAGTTTGCATGAAAGAACCAAGTTCCAGCCGACTTGGGAAAGGCTCAGCTGCAGGCTGCCCTCAGGCCACCAGGGGGCGCTGGGAGCCCGGCCCTCTCTGATCCTAATTGACACCAGTTTCACTGTTTGGGACAAAGGCAGGAGCTGCACGCAGCGATTTCAGCCAGCTCCGGCTTTTCAGAGCTGGCAGTAGAAGGGACTGCTGCTGCTGCTAAGTCGCTTCAGTCGTGTCCGACTCTGTGCCACCCCATAGATGGCAGCCCTTAGGCTCCCCTGTCCCTGGGATTCTCCAGGCAAGAACACTGGAGTGGGTTACCATTGCCTTCTCCAATGCATGAAAGTGAAAAGTGAAAGTGAAGTCGCTCAGTCCTGTCCGACTCTTAGCGACCCCGTGGACTGCAGCCTACCAGGCTCCCCCGTCCATGGGATTTTCCAGGCAAGAGTACTGGAGTGGGGTGCCATTGCCTTCTCCACAGAAGGGACTGCTGCTGCTGCTGCTAAGTCACTTCAGTCGTGTCCGATTCTGTGCGACCCCATAGACAGCAGCCCACCAGGCTCCCCCGTCCCTGGGATTTTCCAGGCAAGAGTACTGGAGTGGGGTGCCATTGCCTTCTCCACAGAAGGGACTAGCTCCCTTTTATTCAGTTCATTAAATCCCCATTTTGCTGAGGAAGCAGATGAGTGTGGGCCCTGTCTGGCCCCCTCCCCTGGGACAGGAGCCCCAACCTGGGGCTTCTACTCCTTTGACAAAAGGCTGTTGGGCCCCAATTTTTTTTGTACAGAGGACCCCAGCTCCCCCATTTTCTTTGTATCAAAGCCATTCTTCAGGATAAACTTAAAGCCACAGGTTAGGCACTGAATAAAAAGTCACAAATTACAAAGTCATAGAAACATCCACCAGATAAAATGATGCCTAATTCAAGGAACCGCTGTTCCCTGCAGTTCCTGGGCAAGTGTGGGCCAGGGGTCTTAGTCACAGCAGTGTGGCTGGGCAGGACTGGAGGGTGTCCCTGGCAGCTACACCCAGAACCTCCTCCGGCTTCTCTCCCACAGACCTCCAAGAAGCTAGTGAACTCAGTGGCAGGCTGTGCCGACGACGCCCTTGCTGGACTGGTGGCCTGCAACCCCAGCCTACAGCTCCTGCAGGGCCACCGCGTGGCTCTCCGTTCTGACCTGGACAGTCTCAAGGGCCGGGTGGCCCTACTGTCAGGTGGGGGCTCTGGCCATGAGCCCGCCCATGCTGGTGAGCACCCTGGGCAGAGGTGGGGGGTGGGCTCTGGGCAGAGTGGACGGGGGCTGCTGGGAGATCTTTGGTGCCATGTGGAGGTTCAGGATGGAGCCCAGCTGAGAGGTGGAAGCCTGGCATTGGCTCTGGCTCCCCGCTCCCTTGAGCTGTGATCTGGAGCCAGGCCTGGCCTCTCTGTGCCTCAGTCTCTACGTCTGTAAAAGCACAAGTTTGGGCCAAATGATCTCTCAGGCCTTTCCAGCTCTGAGCGTCAGTGATTTCACCAATCCTCCCTGCCTCCCAGGCCCAGCTGACCTGCCATCTCCTCCTCTATGAAGCCTTCCTGACTCTTCCAGCCTAGAGCAGTATCCCTCTTCTGAATTCCCAGCCTGCATTTTCACATTCGAAGTGGACAGTCCTGGATTGTTTCCTATTTAGTGCCAGGCATGTGAACTTTCCCTGAGAGCTCAGGGATGGGGGTGGGGGGTGAGGAGGAATAGGGACCAGGCTTTTGTATCCTCTGTGTCCTTCCTGTCTCTGGTGAATTCATCCATCCATTCAGCAGACATTCCTGAGCACCTGTGCCTGGCACTGTCTGGCCACTAGGGGCGCAAAAGTGACCCAGACAGACAAAGTAGCAGCCCTCATGGAGCTTCTGTTCTCCTTTGGGGAGACAGAAACCAGGTAAACACACAAACGAAAGAGATCATTTCAGAGCATGTAAGTGAGGTAGTGAGGACAGGAGAGCAGGATAAAGGAACAGCGAATAGCTGGGGATAGAGTGAGTGCCTATTCAGTTGGGAGGCTGGGGAAGACCTCTCCAAGGAGATGAAAGATCTGTGGAGCATGACCCGGGTGCTCTTCTGCACCAGGCACATAGTAGGGCTCACCAGGGCATGAAGCCCTGAGCCCCAGGGCCTGCAGGCACAGGTCCCCACCCAGCATCCTCTCCCCACCTCTCTCCATCACAGGTTTCATAGGAAAGGGGATGCTGACGGGGGTCATCGCAGGAGACGTGTTCACCTCCCCGGCAGTGGGCAGCATACTGGCAGCCATCAGGGCCGTGGCCCAGGCTGGCACAGGTAAGCCTGGCCTGCAGGAGGGGCTGCTGTGGGGAGGACAGGCGCTGACGGGGCCCAACTGGCTGCTCCCACAGTGGGGACCCTCCTCATCGTGAAGAACTACACCGGGGACCGGCTTAACTTCGGCCTGGCCCGGGAGCAGGCCCGGGCGGAGGGCATCCCCGTGGAGATGGTGGTCGTTGGGGACGACAGTGCCTTCACCGTCCTGAAGAAGGCAGGCCGGCGTGGGCTCTGTGGCACAGTGCTCATACACAAGGTGAGGGTTCCTTGCTGGGACCCCAGCCCTCACTTTCCAGGCTGCACCCAGTGCCAGACCTTTCCAGCCACCTGTCCCACCCACTAGGAAGCCACTGCTTCCCTAGCGCTCCCTGATCCAGGAGGGCACCCCTATCCCCGTAACTAGCTCAGCCCAGGTACAGGCTTTCATCCTCCCAGCCCCTTCCCTGCCCTTCCCCTACCCGACCTTCCATCACCCCATCCTGTGGCCCTACTCCTAGGGCCTCCACATACACATCCTCCTCCAAGCCCCGCCCTTCCTGTCTTAGCCTTGCTTTGGTCTTGCCTGCTTGCACCCAGGTGGCTGCCGTTGCCTCCTCAACTGGCTCCTCTGCCTGCTTCCTTCCTGCCCCTCCCCCAGCCTCTTCCCCATACCACCCCAGAGGTGTCTTTTAACAATGTGTCTCTGACCAGGCTGTTCAGCTACAGAAAGCCCCCCAGGGTTCCTAGGGTCAGCGCAGGCTTCTCGGTCAGGTGCCCACCACGCTCTTGCCCCTCCTCCCTGGCTTTCAGGTTCCTCTCCCATTGTTCCTATGGTCTCCTCATGCTCCATGAACACCAGTGCCCTGTGCTGCTGGGCTGTGGCTCACCTTTGGGGCTTTGCTGATGCTGAATCTTTGGCCTTGACAATCCTTCCACTGTCCAACCCCCCTTTGGCCTGGCTAACTCCTGCTATTCTGTGGAGACCCACGCCTGCTATCTCTCCTTCTGGGAGGTTTGCCCTCTCACCACACCAAGGACCTCCTGCCCTCAGTGTTCCCATGACACCTACCGTGAACTCCATCATCAGATTCGTCACCTCACATGAACCATTCAGTCTGTGCTGTCTGTTTCTCCAACCCCTCCCCAGACCAAGTTCCTCCAAGGTAGGGACTATGATTTAGACCCCTTTTTCCCTTTTCGGCACATACTAGATGCTTGGCAAGAGGTGGGTGGGTGGCCAAAGTGAGCCACGATATATAGGCCATGGAGAAAGAACTCTAGGCCAAGAGTTGGGAAACTAGCCACAACTCGCAGTGTGACATTGAACAAGTCACCTCCCCTCTTTGGGTCCATTTCTCCATTTGTAAAGTTCCTCTGGCTCTGAGATTCTTAGAGTCCTGGCAGTTGCCCTAAATATGGCATGCCAGGTTGATGCGGCAGGATGAAGAGATTCCCTGTTCCCAGCTAGAAACTCAGCCCCAGCCTGTCTTCTGCCCACAAGTGGTACAGTGACCCCTTCCCCGTTGGGGGCCTGTCTCTTTGGGCGCAGGTAGCGGGTGCTCTGGCTGAGGCAGGTGTGGGACTGGAGGAGATCACAGATCGGGTGAGCGTGGTCGCCAAGGCCATGGGTGAGTGCCGGCTCAGGGCTCGGGAAGGGCAGGGGAGGTCGAGCCCCACCTTAGACCAGGAACAGGTTCCCCAAAGCAGCACAGGAGGCCTCCCAGGGGCTGTGGGAGGGTTTCCTGGGAACGGCGGCTTTGGGTGCCCGAGCAATGATTCTCTTCCTTCACTAAGATGAAGAACCTGGCAGCCTGTATCAGTGAAGAGACTTCTGAGGTTGCTGCTGCCTGGCTGATGCCTGATGCCAAGAGTGAAGCAGTCATCCCCTTCATACCTCATTTCTTGTAGGAACCCTGGGAGTGAGCTTGTCCTCCTGCAGCGTCCCTGGTTCCAGACCCACCTTTGAGCTCTCAGCTGATGAAGTGGAGCTGGGGCTGGGTAAGCTTGTGATCCCTTGGGCTCCCTGGGTTTTTCCAGCATTTTCTACCCTGGGAGCCATCTACTGGGTCCTCTCTGCTAACATGGAGCTGTCGCCTAGGGGGTATGAGGTTTTTTAATTGGGCCCCTGAGGCCGTTCTGGCCCAACCTGCCTGATTTCTACCAGCATTGCCCTCCGCACCCAGGGCTCCGTGTCCCATGCACCTCCTTGCCTGTGCTCCCACCATTCTCCGGTACCCATGACCCTGCCAAGATGTAGCCCTTCTTTCAAGGGCAGTTCTGGGGCCACCCCAGCTACAGGACTTCCCCTTTTCCTCCCCTGTGCTTCCAGAGTGATGGGCAGAGGCCTCATGTGGCCTCTCTGTGTCTGCCTCTAGTTAGGCTACTTCACTAGTTGGAAGTTAAGTAAAGCTCTGGCTCTCTCCACCACCAAGCCGTAGCTCCCAGAGAGCAGAGACTGTGTATGTTTCACTATTCCATCTGTGTCTCCCAACCCCACACTCCCCAGATACATGTGCCTAGCCTAGTGCTGAGCACTTAGAAAATCCTTGAGCAGAACACGCTGAGCGAATCCCCAGGCTCCGAGCGGGTTAGCAGTGCTTATGTCTGTCCACAGGGATCCACGGGGAGGCTGGTGTGCGCCGGATAAAGGTAGGTGGCCTCCCCGGTGCAGGCTGGCCCGAGACCGGGGCCCCGGACATAGCTCACTCCCGGCTCCCCGTGACAGATGGCGACTGCTGCCGAGATTGTGGCACTCATGCTGGACCACATGACGAGCTCCTCCAACGTGTCGCACGTGCCTGTGCAGTCCGGTGAGGGACTGTCCCGCGGTCTCCTCGCCTTGCCTCCCCCTCTGGGAATGGGGCCCAGAGAGTCTCACCTGGGCATCGTGTCCGCCCACAGGCTCCTCAGTAGTGCTGATGGTCAACAACCTGGGTGGCCTGTCATTCCTGGAACTGGGCATCATAGCTGACGCCGCCGTCCGCTCTCTGGGTGAGCCCCACACTGGAATCGGACCACCTGACCCCTGAGCTTCCTCCTGCCCGCCCTTTGAAGCTGGATGTAAGAAAAGCACCTGGGATAGGGCCTTAATGATGGTCCGGAGCATGGGCTGTGCAGTCAGTCAAGCCCGACTTAGATGGCCCTCTGCCACCTACTTGCCAGGAGCCTTGAGCCTGTTTCCTTGTCTGTAAAAAGAGGGTGGTAATAATAGCTGCCTTAAAGGGTTGTCATGAAGATTGTTGTTGTTTAGTCACTCAGTCATGTCCAACTTTTTTGCAACCCCATGGCCGCCTCTGTCCATGGGATTTCCCAGGCAAGAATACTGGAGTGGGTAGCCATATGAGATTTAACACACTTAGCGCAGGACATGGGACCTGGTAAGAAGAGCCCAGTAACTGAGACCTGTCGTTACTCATCTGCCCCCATAGAAGGGACACCTCCAGGGAATGTGGTCATTCAAGATATCTTTAAAGGACGCCCCGAGGAAATCTGACCGGCTCTCTACTGACCTCAGGGCCCCAGCTCCCAAAGTCCTTGTTTTTCTCTTACTCTGTTTCTTTCTCTGATGCTCCGGGGGAAACTGCCCAGAAGCACTTTCTTCCTCACACTCTTTTATGCTCTGGAACTGCAGAGGGCCGCGGGGTGAAGATTGCCCGTGCCCTGGTGGGCACCTTCATGTCAGCCCTGGAGATGCCTGGCATTTCTCTCACCCTCCTGCTGGTGGATGAGCCCCTCCTGGAGCTGATAGGTGAGACCTGGAAGCTGGGGTCAGCCAAGCCAGGGCTCCCTGGAGCTGGAAGGAGCCAACTTCATCAGGGCTGACCATGACAATTAGGACCCTGTGGAGAGGCCCTTTCTGGCTTCCCCAGCCTTCCCCACCTCTCACTCGATTCTGGAGGAGATGGAATTAGGTTCCCCCCCTGGGGGCCCTCATTTCCCACGTACACAGTCAGCACTCAGTACCCACTTACTGCAGTGGAGGGAACCAGGCCACCAGGTGGGGAGTCCAGGCCCTACTTGATCCCTGGCCAGCCGACCCGTCTCTAGGAAGAGTCATCTTGCTGTCCCCAGATGCTGAAACCACTGCCTCAGCCTGGCCTAACGTGGCCAAGGTCTGGGTGACTGGGCGGAAGCGGAGCCAGGCCGCCCCCACGGAGCCCCTGCCAGCCCCTGACTCCACTACTGCAGCAGGTAGGGGTCGTGCTCTTGGGGAAGGTGGCCCGGGCCTTTGGCCTAAAGGCCTAAAGGGTGCAGTGTGTGCAGAGGGGCGTGCAGGGGCCCTGGCACCCACACCTCCACTCTGGTCACGTTCAGCTGTGAGAAGGGCCAGCCAGGTGGGCCTCCTTCCTGCTGTCCCCCCTCTGCAGGTGCAGCCTCGAAGCAGATGGTACTTGTGCTGGAGCGGGTGTGCACCACCCTCCTGGGCCTGGAGGAACATCTGAATGCCCTGGACCGCGCTGCCGGTGACGGGGACTGTGGCACCACCCACAGCCGCGCAGCCAGAGGTTGGTGCCAGGACCCACCTGGGGCAGGGACAGGGTGGTACGGCACACCTATGTGGAGATGGAGGCATTTTGTGAACCAGAATGATTTCGAAAGCATTTGGAGTACTCACATGGGGCTGGCAACTGTTATTTTGCCGAAAGAGGTCGTCACAAACTTAGCATCCTTTTCACCTGTTTTCATAAAGAGATACTTCTAGCACTACAAATGTAGGAAGGTTGTTATCACAGAATAAAATCTTTCACAGTGAATAATAACTTTGAAAGTGAAAGTCGCTCAGTCATGTCCAACTCTTTGCGACCCCACAGACTATGTAGTCCATGGAATTCTCCAGGCCAGAATACTGCAGTGGGTAGCCTTTCCCTTTTCCAGGGGATCTTCCAGATCCAAGGATTGAACCAAGGTCTCCCACACTGCAGGTGGATTCTTTACCAGCTGACCCAACCACAAGGGAAGCCCGCATAATAACTTTAGATTATCCTAAAAGGAAACTTACGTCCTTTCTCTTTCTCAGCTTATCCAGACTAGGCAAAAGTTCTGAATTATCCAGCAATTATCTCGTTCAGTCAAGAAAAATATATTTAGTGCTAACCATGGGTCAGGTGCTTCCCTCAACTCTATGGATACAATAGCTAGCAAAACATTAAAATCACTGCCCTTGTGGCTTATGTTCTGGTAGGAGAGAAAGACCATTAACGAGGTAAATCAGTAAAAGACAAAAAAGAGGGAAGCTAGGAAGCATCATCGCCTGCTCAGTGACCACCAAGGTCCCTATCGGTGACCTGTCCCCACCCTTTTCCGGATGCAGCAGGACAGAGATGGAGCCGGGGAGTCTCTTCACGTTGGTTCCCTCAGCCTCTCCCAGCGCCCATTCCTCCTGCCTGGCAGCAAGGCCTGGGTACTTGGTTGGGGTCCAGGCAGACGGGGGGAGGGTCTCTGAATTCCTTGCCATCTCTCTCTGCCTGCAGCGATCCAGGAGTGGCTAAAGGAGGGCCCACTCCCAGCCAGCCCTGCCCAGCTACTCTCCAAATTGTCCCTCCTGCTACTGGAGAAGATGGGAGGCTCCTCAGGGGCGGTGAGTGCCAGCAGCCCCCGGGGGTGGAGGGCTGACACGGAGGGGTCCTGGGTTGGCCAAGGCCCCAGGCCAAACCCCTGTGCTCAGCATCCTGGTCCTCCCCAGCTCTACGGCCTGTTCCTGACTGCAGCGGCCCAGCCACTCAAGGCCAAGACTGACCTCCCGGCCTGGTCTGCTGCCATGGATGCCGGCCTGGAGGCCATGCAGAAGTGAGCCAGGACCCAAGGCCCCAGACCGGGGGGGGGCTGGGGGAGGTAGTTGATGTCACCCACCCCCAGAGTGGTGATTCCCTGCGGTGAGCCTCACTAGTTCTCTTTCCTGCCAGGTATGGAAAGGCTGCCCCAGGGGACAGGACTATGGTGTGTATCTGGCCCAGGCCTTCCCCCTTAGGAGCATAGAAGCCCTGAAAGCCACCCTCAGTGGCAGGGCCTGTCCTCAGCCCCTCTCCCCCCTCACCCTGTCCAGCTGGATTCTCTGTGGGCAGCAGGACAGGAGCTCCAAGCCTGGAAGAGCCCAGGGGCCAATCTGCTCCAGATTCTGACCAAGGCTGTCAAGGTGAGTGAGGCTGGGCCCAGCCACCCAGGGAGACAAACTCAGAACCACCAGGATCCCATCTCCGTGCGACCTTGAACAAGTTCATATCCTTTCTGTACCTCACTTTCCTCCTCTGACAATGGAGAATACCTATCTCAGAGGGTGGCTGGGGACTAGAGAGATACATAGGGCCCCAGCACTAGGTCTGGGACCTAGCAGGCCCTCAGCAAATGGTGTCCCCTTGTCCCTGCCAGTGGTGGGTGGGTGGTGACCTCTCCACCCTGGTGACTGTGCAGAGGGTCCTGGCAAACCTGGGGCCGCAGGGTCCATGGCAGGAAGGAAGCCTGATGGCTCCTCCTTGAACCTGCTCCCACACTCCCACCCCTCAGAGTGCAGAAGCCGCAGCCGAGGCCACCAAGAACATGGAAGCTGGAGCTGGAAGAGCCAGTTACATCAGCTCCGCGCGCCTGGATCAGCCAGACCCCGGGGCGGTGGCAGCTGCGGCCATTCTGCGTGCCATCCTGGAGGTCTTGCAGAGTCAGGGTGCATGAAGTCCTCCCTGTGCCTCAGGGCCTCTCTCACTGCTCTGCCCAGCAGCCACTGTCGCTTATGCCTTCCAACTGTCATCCTCCCCTGCCCCTTGCTCTCAAGACCTGTCCTCTACATTCAACAGGAACTCCTCAGCCAGCCTACAGATCCTCCACTGTAGAAACTGCAGGCCCAGAGTGGGTGTCAATGCATTTTCCCTCTTCGGGGAGGGGGCAGTCCTAGGGTCACCGGGCTCTGCCTCCAGTCAGTTCTGAGCTTTAGTGATAAGGCTTTTCCCTGGGTGGCAACACAGCCTTTAACTGGTGATGCTAATTTGGTTTTGAGACTCTCCATGAAAGATCTTCTGCACATGAACCGAGCCAGTGTAGAAAAGCCAGCCAATAAACCACACTGAAACAAAAGAGCTGTGCTTCCTCTGAAGGACCTTCACCCAAGCCTGTGAACAAGTGGGCCCACTGATGCCCTGAGGCTCAGAGCTCAGCCCCCATCTCCTCCCACCTGAGGCCCGAAGGCAGGTTCTGTGCAGGTGGGCCAACTCCACTGGGACCCCCCGTCTGTCCTTCCAGTCACACACCACCCCGGACGGGTGTGCTTTTCTCAGCACTAAAGAACTCACTGATTCTTCAGGAATCAAATGGGCAGGTGGGTCACCAAAAGGAAAACAAATCACCATACTCGTAAGGATCAGCAGTAGAATAGAAACTGCGTTCAGGCCAGCCCCAGTCTCCAGAGCCATCACTGAAAGCCCCGTGGGGGGACCAGGAGGGGCTGTGAGGTCAGCAGGGTGCCTGGTGGAGACAGTACAGTGCACCCCTGGCCCCTGCTTGGCACAAGGGGGCAGTTAAAGCCATTGGCATGACTCACTTTAGACACTGACATGACCTTGAATCCTGGTCCTGTTTCAAACTAGCTCCACATAAACTCAGGCCTATTTAGCCTCTAGGAATCTAAAACCAAGAATGGTGCCCACCTCATAGGCACATGTCCTCAGCTGCTTCATGTCCAACCTCTTGCGACCCCATGGACTGTAGCCCACCAGGCTCCTCTGTCCATGGGATTTTCCAGGCAACAGTACTAGAGTGGGTTGCCATGCTCTCCTCCAGGGGTATCTCCCCAACCCAGGGATAGAACCTGCGTCTACTGCACTGCAGGCGGATTCTTTCCGCTGAACCACCGGGAAGCCCCATAGGCGCACAGAAAGGATTCAGATGAACCAGTGAAGATAAAGGGCCGGAGACCATGCAGATGCTCACTCACTGGGAGTTACTAGCATCACATGTCCGCATCCAGCTCCTTCCAAGTCCTCTGCTCCACCACTAGGTGGTCTCAGCTGATCACACTGGGACCACTTATTTGCCCAAACTTGATTGCAGGCTTCCTCAACCCCTTGGCTTCCCCTTCTCTGCCCAGGGTCCCCCATCCATCAGCCAGACCACGGGTCGCTGATCACAGGCACAGTTATCAGTGGGCACAGACGAACATACCCAGCAGCTGGGAAGGAAACTCTGGCCTCAGGCACCTGGCCTGTGGATCCCAACTCTGCCACTGCCTGGCTGGGTGACCTCAGGCAAATCACTTAAGCCTTTTTGAATCTTGTGCTCCCAAAAATGAAAGAGGAAACAGCTCCTTCCTGGTAAGATAACCAAATCCTCAAAAAGACTTTTAAGGACAAGCTCAGGAACCAAGAGTCACATGCAATTCCAGGAAGAGTCATGTGGACCTTTGGTGACTTTGGGTTTGTCCCTCCCCAGGTCTGAGGGTCAGAACTAGCCCACGGCTTCTGCAAATGGCCCAAGCTCACTTCTCCACAGTGTCATTTCAGCACAGAAAGCTTTGATTCTTAAAAACACATTTAATGAAAATCAAGCCTCATAAGTCAAATGCCTACCCACGTGGAAAAGAGGGGGAGCTGATCTTGTGACCCGAGTGCCTGGCAGTCATCCCAGTGCCTTTGGAGGGTCTCAGCCACTTGGGAGGTTCAGTTACAGCCCTCTTGCCAGCATCTGGCCACGTGGGGTGGGGTGGACAGTCAGCCTTGTTGCCACCTGCCAGAAATCAGGACCCCAGGTGTCCTGCTGCTTGTCACCTAAGCCCAGCAGCACGGAGCCTGGGACCTGGCTGGGCCTGTGTGCAGAGGGCAGTGCCAACACAGGAGCAAGCCCTGCCACCCCAGTCTCTCGTTGGGAGCAGAGCAACACCTCACACTCTAGTCACACCAGAGACTTGTCTGCTAGGTAAGCAGCCATGGGGGGGTGGGAGGGGCAGGTGATGCACTTGGATGCTCAGCAAGGGACGCCCCTGGAGGTGGCCATGGCTCCCAGGGCTCCGCTGGGTACACTGCCCCACAACGTTGGCACATTTCATGGTGAGCAGCAGAGTGAAGATGGCTGGGCAAGGGCCCTGGTGAGAGCACGAGGTTGATCCTGCCTGGGGACAGGCAGGCAAGCCTGGACCCAGTAAGGGAAAGGGAAGAAGGTCTGAGGCACCCCTGCTACTCCTCCGAGGGACAGCTGGACAGGCTCTTCTCAGAACAGCAGGTTACGTAGGGCTGTGTGGCAGTGACGGGCATGTCTGTCACAGGGAACAGCTAGGATCCAGGCCCCAGTTGTAGCAGCAGCTAGCAGGGCACATAGAACACGTAGACACAGAAGGCAGCGACGGGAAACGAGTAGCAAGCAGCCGGCCCTCAGCTTCTCTTCTGCAGAAGTGGCTCTGCCAGCCCCCGCTCTCCTTCCAGCATCACCTTTGGCGTTCCTGCCCAGCCTCGTGTCCTGGTGGGCTGGATGGAAGGTTACAAGAGCAGATGCAGCCTGGCCCGGGGTGGCAGCCTAAACTTCAGGGGAAAGCCAACGGAAGCCCTGGCTCGCTCCCTCTTCACAATGTGGATGGCACTCAATTCCTAGCTTATCTGAGTCCTCAGGATTCTCTACCACGTCCTTAGGGGTATGAGGGGAAGCGAACTTGACTTCATACAAGCAGTAGCAGCGTGAGCAGCCAGGGCAAGGAGGCTGGGGGTAAACGGATGACCTGAGAAGTCAATGCCAAGAAAGGGGTAGAGAAGCCAGTCACCAAGGAAAGCACGTGGGCAGCAGAGGCTGTGAGAGAGGAGGCCCACCCAGAGGCAAGGGGAGACTGAGGCCCGCAACCAGCAAGAGCAGAGCTTCAGGAAGGAGTCCAGACTGCACACCGACTACTCCTGGGAGCCCCTTCCTGCTTCACTCCCCGCCATGCAACAGGGCCTGGAAAGACAAGCAGGTGTCAAAATGGCCCCCGACCTGCAGGAGTCCCGCCAGGACTGAGCTGCTCAGACAGACCCCAACCTGCAGGGTGAGCCCCAAGTCCACCCACCACACCATTCAGGGAAGCCCCAGAGTCCCTCAGCTGACACACCCCATCCCTCAGGTGCCTGCATGGCCAAGAACAGGCAAAACGTGCTTCAAGTCCTCAACCTGTCACCACACACCCACGAGGAAAGCTCCCATCCAACTAGATGAGCTCTGAAGCTGGAGAAGCAGAAATCAGCACACCTCCTCACGCTAAAGCTCTTCCTTGGGGAAGGTAAGGCCACACTTCCCTCTGTGAGACCACAGCCATCTGAGAAGGGGAGGAACCCCCCCTGCTCTCCCAGCGGACAGGCCCCCAGGAGCAGCTGCACTTGACACGACAGGAAGTGCTGGGTTCACTCTGGTGCTCCCCATCAGCCAGCCGAACCCCACCTTCAAGCTACTTGGTTTCCCACCACGTTACTGGGGTGGTCTTCCTGGCAAAGCCTAAGCCTTTACTGGGTGACCCCTCCCTAGACCCGGCCCTACCCCAACCTGAAACAGGAGACCAAGACCCCATACCTCTCTCTCAGCCTGCATCCCTGGCTCTGGGCGTTTCCAAGATGAAGCCAGTAGGATATAGAGCACCAGCAGCCCGAAGACCACCACCAGCATCCCAGCGCAGTTGGCAAAGACAGCCTCACTGGGCAAGTTGGAGTATGACTTGGTGCCATTTTTCCTGAGGATGACAAAACAACACAGGCCCTTGAGAAACTTTTCTACCTGTTTCTGCCCAACGCGAGACCCAATGCTACTAACAGAGAATGAGGAAGACTTCCCAGGGCCCGCTGCAACCTGGAATATTAACACACTTTCTAAGTCTTTGCCATGACTGGTGTCTGCAGGATGCTGTCTACCCTTGCAGAAGCTGAAGCTCCCAGATATGAAATGAACCTGTCCTGAGTTACACAACTAGGAAATGGCACAGCCAAGATCTATACCCAGGTCTGACCTCAAATCTTGTTTGCTCGTCACTGCACCCCCACTGCCTCCCAAAATGGAGAATGGTAGTGGTTAGGTGTACGAGCTCTAGTCCTCTAACTCAAAGCTCTGCCACTTACTGGCTGTGTGCCCTTAGGTACATTGCTAAACCTCTCTATGTCTCTGTTCCCTAATTTATACATGGCAATGACAACATTACCAATGCTGTAGGGCAGTTGGAGGATTAAATTTGAGACGTTTAGAATAGTTTCTGCCACAGAGTAGGTTCTAAATCACTTTGATGCTAGGTAAGTATTTGGTGACCAGTTTACCAATCTCAGCCTAAAGACAGACGAGTCCCTTACCTTCCAGATCAGGAACGAGCTCAACCCCAAAGGCTTCCCTCCCTCAGACGGGTCCGATGACCCATCTTTTGAAGACCCTGTTCCTGCCCCCCACCTTACAGTTGGGGGTCCCACACATCCCCCCACACTCACAAACTGAAGAAAAGCTTCTCGTTAATGCCGGAAATGACGGACGCAATGGCCAGAGAGAGAATGGAGGCTCCAAAGAAGACGTGGATGGGTTTCAGCAGGCTGCGCAGCCACATGGATGCCCAGGGCAGCAGGAAGACCGAGAAGCCCAGGAACCACTGTGGACACAGGAAATACCTGACTGTACTGTGTGTGACCAAAAGCACGCTGGGTCATACCACCCATCAGCAGCCCCTACTTGTCAATGAACCCTGGCCCATCTCTCGCACCTCAACCCTCCTGCCAGGCACTGCAGCCTCCTCCCTGTGGTCTGACACAAACAGGAATGTCACCTACATGAAATGCCTGGCTACACCCCCACCCTCCCACAACCCAGCCATCCTTGTTTGTCTCTGCTTCGTTCCTATCCTGGCTCACAAAACTCCCAACTCATATAGGGCTAAAATCAGGATGTGGATACTACTTCTAGAATTGCTTCTGGTTCACAGAAAAGGGGAGTGGAAAAGGTGACTTAAGAGTCGGCCTGGTACATACTGTGATCGAGTTAGCTCAGAGCGCTCCAGGACCACAGTGGGTGGTGTGAGGGGTGAGAGCAGAACAGGGTGAATGGGAGAACCACCAACCTCCCAGAGGCCCTCCAACTGCCGATCCTATAGCATGTGCCCTGCCACACCATCTCCAGGCACTGAGCAGAAGGAAGATTTGGTGCTGATGCCAGGGAAGCCCCAGCCAAAGTGGGCAGCCAACGGGAACCCAAGGAGGACAGAGAGTACCCACCTGGCAGGCGAAGAGGAAGACGGTGGTGATGCCCAGCCAGCTGTGCAGGGAGTAGAGATTGGGGATCTTTGCATGGTTGTGAAATTCAAAGACCGCGTGCAGCCCCAGCACAGTCAGGAGGAAGGCCAGCAGGTGCATGGCTGCGTGGCCGGATTTCCAGGGCAGCCTGGGCCCTACCCATGACTGGGGCAGGCGGTAGACCAGCGATGCTGTTGGAGAGAGCAGTCCCAGGGCTCGGCCTCTTCCCCTCATGCTCACCCAAGCATCAGGGGAATCACCCTGCCGTGATCCCAAACAGCTTCCCAACAGGGAGGACGAAGTGCTAGGAGACTAGTATCAACTCCCCAGCATCTTCCATCCTGGCATCACTTCTAGTGCAGCCATCAACCATGAAGGGGGAGAAGGGACCATGATAAATGGGAGGAGTTGGGGGAGGGATAAACTAGGAGTCTGGGATTAGCAGATACAAACTACTACATATAAAATAGATAAACAGATTCTACTGTGTAACACAGGGAACTATATTCACTATCTTGTAATAAACTATAATGGAAAAGAGTATATGTGTGTATATATATATATAGTATATAAAACTGAATCACTGCATATGAGAAACTAACATAACATTGTAAATCAACTATACTTCAATTTTTTGGACTTCCCAGGTAGCTCAGCGGTAAAGAATCCTCCCACCAATGCACAAGACGTGGGTTTGATCCTTGGGTCAGGAAGATCCCCTGGAGAAGGAAATGGCAACCCGCTCCAGTATTCTTGCCTGGGAAATCTCATGGACAGAAGAGAATGGCTGGCTACAGTCCATAAGTCGGTGACTAAACAACAATACTTCAATTTAGGAAATTCCCTGGTGGTCTGGACAGGGAAGCCTGGCATGCTATAGTCCATGGGGTCGCAAAGAGTTGGACGCGACTGAACTGAATTGGTGGTCTAGTAGTTAGGACTCCACACGTCCACTGCAGGGGGTTATGGGTTTGATCTCTAGTCAGGGAACTAAGATGCCACGTGCCACAGAGCACAGCCAAAAACAACAACAGTAACAACAACAAAAACCTAAATTTTTTTTAAAAACGAGGAGAGGGACGAACAGCTTTCATGGACTTGCATTCTGTCATTACAATAATATATGCCACGTGTATGCATTTTTATATATAGGTTGAAAAGCAGTGTCACATTCATTATTTCATCTAACTGGAGGAACTCTCACAACTGAAGTGAGCTATCAAGGACACAAGTTTTAAGGTTAGATAACCGAGGTCCAAATCCTGGCTCTGCCTCTCAGCTATCTGGCATCTTCTTTCTAAATTTCAGTTTCCTCGTCTGTAAAATGGAGACAACAATACAGCCCACCTCACAAGCTGCCTGTAAGAACAAAACAGGATGATATCCTGAAGTACACAGGGTAAGCTGCTGTTATCAATGTCACTGTAATTCCCATTTTAGAAGTGGAGAGAGACTAACCTGAGCCCCAAGCCCAGGTGTGAACACACGGGGCCAGCAAGGCTGGTCAGGCAGGAGTAAGCAGATCCCTCGTGTCGGGACCTGAGTGTGCCATGAGGGGCTTCACCCTCCTGCTTCCTAGAGCACAGCTGGCAGGCTACTACTCACAGGCCCGATCCAGGCCGCTGCCTATTTTTGTGAATAAAGGGGTTTTTCTCCTTATGCCTGACTGAACGTCATTTATTGAAAAGAACATCTTGTCCCACAGCTCTACAGAGCCACCTTTCCTCACCTGTCTATTCACTTATCATGACCACACTGTTTTTATTATTACTATTACTCGAGTATAGCTGATTTACAATGTTGTGTTAGTTCCAGGTGTGCAGCAAAGTGCATCAGTTATACATATACATATATCCACTCCTTTTTAGATCCTTTTCCCTTACAGACCATTAGAGAATATTGAGAAGAGTGCCCTGTGTTATACAGTAGGTCCATCACTGTCTTGATTACAGTAGCTTTATAATAAACCTGTCTAGATGGGAGAGTAAGCCCTCCAACTGTGCTCTTTTTCAAAACCTTCTTGATTAATCTTGGCCCTGTGCATTTCAAGATAATTCAACTGTCAATTTTCACAAAAATAAGCACTGAGGCTTTGGGATTGAAATTAACCTACAAAATAATTTCAGGGGAACTTACATCTTTACCATGTTTAGTCTTCCAGACCACTTACACAGTAGTATATCCCTCCATTTATTTAAGGCTTCTTTAATTTCTTTCAATAGTTTTATACATTTTTCTCTGTAGAAGTTTATATGACTTTTGTTAATTTATGCCTAGGTAATTAATGCTTATGGAGGCTATTATCAATTAAATCATATATATTAAATAATACTTTATATGACATTAATTTTTAAATTTTTACTGATTTTTTCCAGTTTTACTGAAATATAACTGACATACAGCACTGCATAAGCTTATGGTATGGAACATCACGATTTGCTTCAGACCCATCATGAAATGATGACCACAGTAAGTTTAGTGAACCTCCATCTTCTCATACAGATTCAGAATTAAAATAGAAAAAAATTTTTTCTTGTGTTGACAACTCTGCGGATTTATGATCTGAACAACTTTTATGTTTAACACACAGCAGTGTTAAAAACCATATTGATCATGTTGTACATTATGTCCCTAATACTTATCTTAAAACTGGAAGTTTGTGCCTTTTGACGACCTTCATTCAATTCCCTCTCCCCCCTACCCTTCACCTCTGGTAACCACGAATCTGATCTCTTTTACTCTTACCATGAGTTTGTTTTTGAAGTATAATTGACCTACAGCACTATGTTACTTCCTGTTACATAACACAGTGATTCGATATTTCTGTACGTTTCAAAATGATCACTGTGACAGTTCTCGTTATGATCTGTCACCAAGCAAAGATATTATATAATTATTAACCCTACTTCCCACACTGTACCTGTGACTCATTTATGCTGCCACTGGAACTCTGTACCTCTTGCTCTCCCTCACCCATTCCTCTCCTCCTCCCACCACTATAAACAGTTTTATTGGAACACGGCCACACACATTTCTGTGTCGTCTCTGGTCACTCTCACAATATGACAGCAGAGCTGAGTAGCTGCAGCACAGATCACAGCGCCTGCAAAGTCTAAAATATTTACTATCTGGCCTCTAACAGGAAGTGAGCAAACCCCTGCCTAAGACCATCCATGGAGTTGCCCTTCTCAGATGTCTCAGTTCTCGAGACTTCTTCCTCCAAATGTCAGCTGGGCCCACAGACAACCCACCGCATCCCACCCCCGCTCACAGCCCTGACGGTAACACAGGCCCGGGTGGAGAGGGAGCGTGCCGCCCCGCGTGGGCCCGGGCCACACCACGTGTCCGCCACTGACCCGCACTCACCCGCACTGTAGAGCACCACCATGCCCGTAACCATGAGCACAGGGTGCCAGTTGAACATGAGCATGCTGCCATCCCAGGCAAAGCCACCGTGCCAGTACCGCATCCAGTAGATGGTGGAGAGGGTGCACATCGAGCCCAGGGAGCACAGTACCAGGACAGACAGGTAAAACCATCCTACAGCCATTCTGATCAGGTAGCCCTAGAGGAAGGGGAAATCACACATCCCTGTGAGCTTGGGTGTGCCCCACACACCAGCTAGAGGAGGTAACACTGACCTTGCTCTTGGCCAGAAGGGTGGTTCCCCTGCCATCAGCCTGGGCACTGTCCCATGAAGCCTTGGCGGCAGGCTGGACCCCATCTCTGGTTATGAACAATGAGTGCGAGTGAGGCGCCGCCCCAGCACCTGGCGGCGTACAGTGCAGCCAGCTCAGCCCCAGGGCTGGCCCTGGAGAGAGGCCTCCTCTGCGGTAGCCGGATGCTAAGTCCAGAGCCCTAGGATGGGTCTCCCCTCACAGGACCAGAGGTAAAGAATTATACTCCCACTCCTCACAAAAAGAAAGGGCAGAAATCAAAATCCAGGCTAGATAACACAAATGCCCAGGCCTTCCATTCTAACATAAGGAGGCAAAATTCACAGTCTCCACACTATTATCAGGCCACCTGGGAGAAAAGTGTTATAGGATTCCACTTCCGCAGCAGAGTTCTTCCCCAGATAGTGACCTCTACCCATGGGGCGGTAAGATGGGGTCTTCGCTCATCCCCACACTCCACATCTTGAATTGGGCCAAAGCCCACAGCTGGTCCCCAGACCTGAAACTTCTGCTTTCTCTTCTCTAGGGAAAGTCCAGAGGAGAAAAGAGGAAGCAAGAACTCATGATCTAGAAAGCAAAGAGTTTATTTTGAGGTTTCCACGCATACCTGATAACTCAGAAACCAACTCTAGTTTCAGGCATGGTGAATGCCTAGCCCCGTAAGCAGCTGCTCTTAAAAGCCAGGCAAGTGGGCAATGAGGGTTGGCAGGCAGTCTGCAAAGCCACAGGATGCCCCTGCTTTCAGCATGAGCACAGCTCTCAAGGCAGGCACACTGTCCCCAAGGAGGCCAAGAAGGTGACACATGGCTTCCGGAACTTGAGGTTCCTCAACTGGAACCAGCTAACATGAGAAGAGGCCCCTAAAATCGCCAAGAACTCCCAAGGAGATAAAACACTTGACCCTCACCTTTATACCCAGTGACAAGCTGACAGAGTAGTGGCCTGGACTCTAATTCTTAGGCTGTGAGGCTCCTTGAGCAAATCACTTAACATCTGAAGGACTCAGTCTTCTCATCTGAAAGAAAACCATGGCAACAGGATGTAACTTACTGAAAGGCAGCTGTGAACAGACATCACACCAGAACCTTAAGACACATGATCGATCCCATGTTCTCCTCTTGACAATCCTGTGAGGGGTTATTTCCATTTCAAAGTCCATGTTTTTAACTTGATCACAGGTTGCCACAGGGTCTAGTGAGAAAATATGTAAGGACATTGTAAATTATTAACATTTTCTTAGTAGTATTACAGCATTTCATCCTAACTACTAACGAAACCCTGAAGCCCATGGCCCCCATGGCTGCCCAAGCCTCTCAGTGGTCCTGATTCCATGTCGTGCCAGCTCTCTTGATGCCAGGTGTCCACCTACCCAGAAACAAGTGTGGAGCTCTCTCAAAGGGATCCAAGGTGGCAGAAGTCTCTGAGAAAGCAAGATGTGAGTTCTGGGGGAAAAAAATATATGTTTCCAGGAGGTTAGAGGGAGAAAATCATGCCACTTGCTTCTTGGAAGCTTTTGGACTCAGCTGCTGAACTCAGCGATTTGCTACCCAGTCTCAGAGGTGTCCCCTTATTTCCTGTAAAAGCAATGGAAGTTTCAGGTCACAACATGTTCAATCACCCCCTCCCCAGGGAAGTGTCAGTACAAAGGAGCTCCTGATCAGCAGGCTCCATCCATTGGATAGTATCTACTTTTAAATTTGTTTCCCTTTGTAAGAGGAAAAAAGAAAATATTTAAAAGGGACCATACCCACCCCTCTAGAAGAGATCTTGGATTACTGCTCTGGGACAGGCTTGGAACAGACAATGGGGACACTTTCCTGACAGACTGGCTGGAATGTTTTACTGCTCAGAGTACACAGACGAGCCGTCCCTCTGCTTGAAAT
Source organism: Giraffa tippelskirchi (assembly GCF_054371585.1). NCBI lineage: Eukaryota > Metazoa > Chordata > Mammalia > Artiodactyla > Giraffidae > Giraffa > Giraffa tippelskirchi. The sequence continues at coordinate 10,841,469 of NC_137284.1, read as the reverse complement.
GGAGAGCAAAAGGAGAGAAAAAGAATGCAGTGAAAATTGCCATCCAAATGCTAAGACTACCCTCTCATTTATTCCAAGAGAGCAGCATGTGCTAAGATTTCAGGATGTGTGCAGGCTCCTAGTCTGCCCGCACTTGTAGAGCCACATTCCAAGACAAAAGTTCGCAAAGTCCTGTAAAGGGTGAGAATGGTAAATATCTTAAATTTTGCAGGCCATATGGTTTGTCACAACTGTGCCATCAACTCTTCTGGTATACTGCAAGAGTAGTCATAAACAATACTTTCACAAATGTACAGGCTATGTTCAAAAAACTATGGACACTTAAATTTCAGTTTTTATATCATTTCCACGTCACAAAATATCCTTTTCTTTTCAATCACTGAAAAATGTAAAAACCATTCAGGCCAGCCAGATTTGGCCTGTGGGTCATGTTTGTTGACCCTGATCTAAGGAGTCGTTCCCTCCAAGCTAATACACTCTCAATCCCTAAGCAAAAAAGGTTCTCCCAGGCTGCACTAAAACAGATCAAGCCCTGGGGCAGAAAATGGGTATATCCTACTCAGCCCTAGTCTTAGGAAAACCCACAATTCCAAACTTTCTCACAAGTGCAAATAGTTGAAGGCATAGGAAGGCTGTTGGCTGCTCCCACTTTTCAGTTGAATGGTGGGGGCTTTAGGAATCTTGAGACCCAGAGTTAGAGCTCAAGTCCTAAACTTTTATCTTACAGATTAAAAATACTGGGGCCCAAACTATGAAAGTGACTCGGCCAAGGTGAGTGGCAGAGCTGGTAAAAGACTCCAGGTTGACTCCCCCTCGGCTCCAAGGACTCCTCACTTCAAACGGAGCTTCCTTAAAGTCAGGGACTCAGGAGTGAGGGGCTTTAAATACCAAGCAGGAGATAGATAAGCAAGGTCCTCCTGAGCACCAGAGTGATTACAGGCACGCCCTTCACACTGTGCTCTGGTCTGACCCAAGTGTCCAGAGAAGGGTTCTAGGAACCCAGGGACTGATCCTTGACTCCCCCGCCGCCGGGACCACCTTGGTCCCAGCTAACCTTGCCATCACCGACACAGGGGAGTTTGAGTAAACTCGGGGAGTTAGTGATGGACAGGGAGGCCTGGCGTGCTGCCGTCTATGCGGTCGCAAAGAGTCGGACACCACTGAGCAACTGAACTGAACTGAACTGAACTGAACTGAACCTTGGGTGAAAAGTTAGGCGAAGGGCTCCGCCTGCTGACTGCGACTTCCGAAGAGCTTTCGTGCTTTACAACCACCACCTGTGGAAGGAAGGGCATGGAGAATGGTGTCCATTTCCTAGGAGAGAAAACTTAGAGAGGGGTCGCGACAGCGCGAAACGAGGTAGTAGCAGAGCTAGCACTCGAACCCAGGTCCCTGAACTCCCAGCCCGGGCTGTTTCTCACCCCCGAACCACAGTGGGACGCAGGGGGACTGGGGTCTCCGTGACCCGTCTCTTGCCAACCCGCGCCGGAGCCGCTGCTCCCGAGGCTCCTGAAAGATGCAGTGAGAAACTCTCAGCAACGCTCTCGACCACCAGGCACCGCTGCCCTAGAGCCGAAAAGCCGGGGGGGCGCAGTCCTCTTATAGGCGCTCATACTTCCGGTCGCGCGCGTGGCCGCCTGGGAAATGAAGTCTTGGATCTCGGGGTCCCCAGCTCTCGGGCGCCAAGGCGCTGACCCCCAGCTCCAGTTCTTCCGCGGGCGTTTCTTCCCCAAGCCCGAGGTTCCGGGGACCAGGAATGCCGTCACGGTTCGGCCCTGTCCGTCACCCCCAGCCTCACGATTCCGTTGAAGCGGAAATGTTCGGGCCGAGGCGAAGCCTCTGGCCAGGGGCTGGCCCTCCGCAAGGCGGCGCGCGGGATGAATGGGAGGGCTTGGCCGGATCTAGGAGCCCTGGAACAGGCCGCGGCGACGCTGGGAAGGCCTGGAGAGAGGCGAGCCCAGGAAAGCGGGGACCCAAACATGGCGGCCGAGTCGGCCATAGAGCGGGGAGAGACAGCCGAGGACAAGCGTTTAGCACAGCGCAGGCTGAGCCCGCGTCCGCCATGTACTTCCGGAATTTAAGGCCGGTTTCCGGAAGCCAGGGTGGTATCCCCATGACAACCGACGTTGGGCCTCTGAGGTGAGAGTCCTTGTTGAGTGTGTAAAGTGGCCAGAAGTCGGAATTTCGTTGTTAATTGCTCTGGTTTTGGTTTTTCGCTAAGGCAGCCCCATTTAAAAGTGGGTTGGGACCGGTGGGGAAAATTGCTCTGCCCTGCCGAGGGAACGCGGCAGATAGCGGTGAGAAGACCGAACTGCTTCATTACCTTGCGAAATCGCCGCTACGCTAACCCGAGGTGATGGTCATCCTTCCCTTAGTGATGGCGGTGAGCGGTTCTTTTTAACGGAGCCTCACAACAGCCTTCTGTGGCGGCCTGTGAAGTAGCGGTTAAGAGCATGGGCTTTCGTATCACACCTAGTTGTGAATCCTGGAGGAACGGCTTGAACTCTGACACTGTCCTTGCCTGTAGAATGCGGATAATTCTTTCCCACCGTGCAGAGTAGTTTCGAGAACTGAAGGAATTTATCTTGGTTGACAAGTTTATCATGGTTCGGGTACATAGGTGATACTATCAATGTTATTTGATGAATAAGGAAACTCGGCTCAGAGAAAACCGCATTGTACATCCTTAGTGGGACTTCATTAGGTGAGGTGGACGAGGTTCTGCAACTTCTCAGAGCCTCTGTGTAAAGTGGGGTTATAAGCATAATAACAGCTGGTTCTTAAAATGGATATAGGATTAAATAAGGAAGTAAATATGCAGAGTTTGTAAACTAACATTTTACAGATGTTGATTTAATCATTCTGTAACACTTCAAAACATTTTGAAATTTGCTTATGGATTTGATCCAGCTGGAGAGGGTCACAGGACAACCCCAGAGCAGCTTCTTTGTCTTGAAATAAATGAAAATAAAGGCCCAGCTCGCCTTACCTGGTGCCATTGTGTCACTACCATAATCTTTAACGTTAGAAGAGCACGATGTTCTCTCAGCTTTTTCTGCCTACACTATTAACCACTTCTGTGCCAATGTTTTTCCTGCCTGTGTGCATGCTCAATTGTGTCTGACTCTGTGACCCCATGGACTGTAGCCACGAGGCTTTTCTGTCCATTGAATTTTCCAGGCAAGAATCCTGGAGTGGGTTGCCATTTCCTCCTCCAGGGGATCTTCCTAACCAGGGATCAAACCCACGTCTCCTACATTGGCAGGTGGATTCTTTACCACTGAACCACCTGGGAAGCCCCTTCCTGCCTAGTTGCATGTAAACCTGTCAGTTTTGTAAGAGGCAGCTTTGTGCAGTAGTTAAGCACTCTGGTCAGACTCCAGACCCAGACTGCCTAGATCTGAATGCTAGCCCTGCCAGTTACTAGCGATATGATGTTGGACAAATTATTTTACCTCCCTGGGCTTCAGTTGTCCCCTCTGTAAAATGGAGAGAGTAATAGTGTGTTTTCCACCTCAAGAGTAATGGAGAGATTTAAATAATGTTAGTGCTTAGAATTATAAGTGATATACAAAGATTTGCTTCTGCAATTATAATTATCGCTACATGAACAGACAGTCACTTTGTGTATTTTCCCTAGATTCCTTTGGACTCAAAACTGGTTAGAAAGAGCTCTACGTTTAGAGGGTTCCAGGCACGGAGACAGGTTTGAGGGTGAGGATCCCTGGAAGGAATGACTAGTTGGCATTTTTTGTTGTTGGTTTTGTCATGGATGTATCACAAGCACCTAGAATGGTGCCCGGCATATAGTAGGTCCTAAGTAAATATTTATTGTACTATTGAATTTCTAACCTCTCTCTCTCTCTCTTTTTTTTTTTTTTTTGGCTTTAACAGACCCTTGTCTTAGAGCAAGGGAAGCAGCTCCCATTCTGAAGAACTCAGTGCCTGGAGGAGGACCAGTAGCTGTTTTCTGAGGAACTGTGGAATGTGCCCTGGGGGGCGCAAGAGAGCAGAAGGAAGATGCTCCAGACCAGTAACTACAGCCTGGTGCTCTCCCTGCAGTTCCTGCTGCTGTCCTATGACCTCTTTGTCAATTCCTTCTCTGAGCTACTCCGAATGGCTCCAGTCATACAGCTGGTGCTCTTCATGTGAGTGGGACTGGACAGCTCAACCCAATCATTTCAAAAGCCCCAAAAAGCATACTTTAGCGTTTTAGTTATTAATAGAGAAATATCAGGGAGAATAAAATTGCACTTTGTCCTGGGTACTCCATGGTCCATAGACATGTCACAGGATACACTGTTTTGATACTTCTGCTTTGATGTACTTCTAACAAGGGTTTGCGACACAGGGGGCAGTGCACATAGAAAAAGAGGGTCAGATTGTTGACACTGTCATTTTCTCCATCTGTGAGTAGAAAGTGTCTTACAGTGCCATGAAACAGGGTTGCAAAATGTCAGGTAAAGGGGTTATCAGGGACTTCCTGGCGGTCCAGGGGTTAGGACTCGGCGCTTTCACTGCCCTGGCCCTGAGTAAAAATATTTTTTTTTTTTGGCTGTTCTGGGTTTTCCTTGCAGCACGGGCTCTCTAGTTGCCCTGTGGCATGTGGGATCTTAGTTCCCTGACCAGAATTAAACCTGCATACCCTGCATTGGAAGGCAGATTCATAACCACTGAACCACCAGGAAATTTCCAGAATAACCATATTGATAACATATATGCATCCCAGAGGATGGAAGCTATTGTCATTTTTTGTCCACAGTGATTTTTAGTCTCCATGAGGCAAGTTCTAAACAGAAAACCACAATCTTAGACCCTGTCTTCACTCAGCAAATGTTCATCAGCCTACCAGACAGTGCTATAGTTGCAGTGGTGGACAAGTTCTTGCTTTGATGGGATTTCCATTCTAGTGGAGAGAGACAACAAATATTTTAATAACTTCAAATAGTAATAAATGTTATACAGTGGATATAAAGTATGTGGAATGGAGAGAAGAAGGCTACTCTAGGTAGTGGGGTGAAAGAAAAGTTTCTGAAGAGGGGACATTTGAACTGACACTTGAATGGCAGTAGGCACCAGGTTATTTGACAGACAGGGTTGGCATTTTCAGGATACAAGGAGGAAACTAGCTACTTCTCACAGGTGCCTCGGCGCTTGTTGAGTTGGGAGTGTCAGCAGGAAAGCCTTGTCCATAGACTGCAACTCAACTGATGGGACCAATGGGTAGCGGGTAGTTTTAATTTCATGTCACTTGGGGTCCAAAACCCACACTACCTCTGGGGGGTTTTAGAGGCAAGGACAGACCTCATGGTCTCTTAGGATTCAGGGCCGACTCGTGGGTGCTCCCCAGGCCTCCATTTGGCTGTCCTTTTGTTTTCCATGTTTGCAGCATCCAGGATATCGCAATCCTCTTCAACATCATCATCATTTTCCTCATGTTCTTCAACACCTTCGTCTTCCAGGCTGGCCTGGTCAACCTCCTCTTCCATAAGTTCAAAGGGACTATCATCCTGACAGCTGTGTACTTCGCCCTGAGCATCTCTCTTCATGTCTGGGTCATGGTAAGAGGGAGGCTCTGAGTCCTTAAAGGACTTGGAATGTCTTATCTGTGGGAACCCAGCATCTCTGGCTGTTTATCTCACAGAATCCTTGATGAAACAGGTGAAATGAATGTGGTCCAGTCTGGAGCTCAACACATGAGAGTTTCATAAGGCACTTTTTCTCAACTTTATGTGTTGAAGAACAGCCTTATCCAGGAGTCCAGGGGCACTTGTGGAACGTTCGATTCATTTTGCCCCCAAAGACCTGCAGGTTAAAACAGGAAATTGAATCTGTTCCATCATTAGCTGTTTGGGCAGGTGCGTGTTGATACAGGGTATCCTTAGGCATCAGTGTCCCATGGGAAATAGCCAGGCAGGAGTGCCACATGCCCTCTGCTGTGTCCCCATCACTTACATTAGGAGAACGAGCCCCCGAGATGCCTCCCTCTGGTTCTAACATGGGCCTCGAAGCAGATCCAGTTTTCATGGTTTCAGATTTCTTTTTTGCTTTTCATGTTTTGTTTTGTTTTTTTGCCATACCACGTGACTTATGGGCTCTTAGTTCCCCGACCAGGGATCAAACCCATGCTCCCTGCATTGGAAGTGTGGAGTCCTAACCAATGGGCCACCAGGGAATTCCTTCAGATTTCTTCTGCTTCACAAATTCTTCTATCTCTGTGGATATCTCATGTGTTTCTTTGTACTCATTTAACGAAACACATTAAAACCTCAGGGTTCTCCAGTCATTTCTTTACTAAAGGCACCTTTTCGGACTAAACCTCCCATTAGGTTGTCCCTGTGATTCCACAGAGAGATCAAGAACTCACAGGGGAGAAGCAGCACAGTGCCAAAGCCTCAAGGTGCTTCCCAGAAAGGATTGTCTCTGCTCAGGCTCCCAGAGCCAAAATAGTTCTGGCTTTGTACTGTGAAGCTGCTAATCTGATTAAACCCTGAGTGCACCAAGCCTCAGATTTCCAAGGCAAGACAGTGACCATGCTGAACTCCTGAGATAGTGTGTATCATTTCTCATTGGCCAAGGCAATGGGATAAAAGGAAATAAATGGCTTAGTTCAAACTTACTCTCTCAGGGTTAAAAGAATTACTTCCTCTGCAGCAAAAAACAAGGGGACTTGTTGAAGCTTGTTTGAGGAACACTCCTTTGGCTTGTGGAAAGAAAGAAGGGTGTGAGATTAGCCTGATACTAAATCAAGCAGCATCTCTGCCGCTCACTAGGCTGGAGATGTCAGGGCCTCATCTGGCCATTCACCTTTCTCTGTCTACTCGTGTCTCCTTCAGAATTTACGCTGGAAAAACTCCAACTGCTTTGTCTGGACAGATGGACTTCAAACATTGTTTGTATTCCAGAGGCTAGGTAAGAACCACAGCAACCTCAGGCCTCACTTTGGTCCCACCTATGGCTCTGGCAGTGAGGGCCTTGATCTTGGCTTCCCAGCCCATCACAACTGGCGTGAGATGAGTGGAACAGCCATGCCAAGACCAGGAGAGACCACCGCCCTCTGCCCTTTCTGGGAGTCACTGAGAAATCATGGGACAGGGCCCCTCAGCCTCATCTGGTTATGTTCTTCCCCTGAAACAAATACTCAGGTGCATCCCTGACTCTTCTTTCCTGTTTATTCTCCACAGCAGCGGTGTTATACTGTTACTTCTACAAACGGACAGCTGTGAGGCTGGGCGATCCTCGCTTCTACCATGACTCTTTATGGCTGCGCAAGGAGTTCATGCAAGTTCGAAGGTGACCGTTTTCTGTCACATCGATGAACGCATTTCCTTCCTGACAGAAGTCACACTGGGGGCTCTGCAAACAGGGTGGTCGGCCCTGTGTGCTAGGAAGTAGCTTGACATTCTGAGGACAGGCCCCAGCCAGTCAGTGTGCAGCAGGTGAAGAGGGGGAGCCTCTCTCTAGCAAATTAAAGTGTCCCCAGTACAGATTCCTGAACATCATCCCTTCCCAGCCTCCTGCCACAGTCCTGCCACCTTTCCTTCCCACTCTCTGCCCCTCTTCCTCACCAAGGGCTCTGTGGCTTTTTCCCAAGGGAACTTTCCATTGACCCTAGTACAGGAGGAGCTCCCAGCCCCGGCTCTGTTTACACTGCACACTAATGATTGAAGGATGCAAAGAGTGACTTTTGTGGGCTCCTGACTGAGCACACCTCAGACATTTAGATTTTATACCCAAGGTATTTTTTTTTACATTGTATAAATAGGAAATAAATTCTTTTCCATAAATGATGGCGTTTCTGCCTTGCTCAATCCCTTTGTGGTTAGGAGGAATGCCAAGTCCTAGCCTAGCCTAGCCTTAGCGTCTATTTGGTCCAGTGGGCAAATTGAGCCACAGAGCAGGTGTGGGTATTCCTTGAATCCCATTGTGAGTACAAGATGTTAGTGTTGTGTTAGTGTTAAGTCGCTCGGTCGTGTCCGACTCTTCGCAACCACATGGACTGTGGCCCACCAGGCTCCTCTGTCCATGGGATTCTCCAGGCAAGAATACTGGAGTGGATTGCCATTCCCTTCTCCAGAGGATCTTTTTGACTCAGGGATCTAACCCGGGTCTCCTGCATTGCAGGCAGATTCTTTACCCTCTGAGCTACAGGGAAGATCCATATAACTACTGCTGCTGCTGCTGCTGCTAAGTCGCTTCAGTCATGTCCGACCCCATAGACGGCAGCCCACCAGGCTCCCCTGTCCCTGGGATTCTCCAGGCAAGAATACTGGAGTGGGTTGCCATTTCCTTCTCCAGTGCATGAAAGGGAAAAGTGAAAGTGAAGTCGCTCAGTCACGTCCGACTCTTAGCGACCCCATGGACTGTAGCCTACCAGGCTCCTCTGTCCATGGGATTATCCAGGCAAGAGTACTGGAGTGGGCTGCCATTGCCTTCTCCGGAGTACAAGATAGTTTTGCAGAAAATCAAGATGTAATCTGATGCCCCACCCCCATCTCTGGAGTTTCAGACTTCCATGCTTTATTTAGTCTTTCCCTCTGTCAGAGCCCAGAATTGCCCTCAGGAGAGTGAAATGTTCCTTAGCCTCTTTTGGCAAAAGAAATTTTAAACATTTGTGTGCCCATAGTATCAGTTTTCTATTGCCAGAATAATGGCGTGTAACAGACCCACCACCACACTTCTGTGGCATGGCTCTTGAGTGTTGGGGCTCAGCTCTTCTGACTGTAGTTTTTGCTGGGCTTACACATGTGTCTGTGGTCAGCTGTGGGTCAGCCAGGCAGCTGTCATGATCTTGAGATCATTGACTCCTGGCTAACCTAGGCTGACCTCAGCTAGAATGACTCTGTTTCACATGACTTACTGTCCAGCAGGCTTGCCTGGGTCTGTTGACTAGACAGTGGCAGAGAAGCAGGAAATCAAGCTGTAGGGAGCAACCCCAGTTCAAGCCTCTACTGTGTCTCTTCAACTCCCTTTGGTCAAAGCAAGTCATGTAACTGAGCCCAGTGTCACAGTGGGAAAGCACTAGGAGGTTTCTTGGCAAAAGACATGGGTGCGGTCAGTCTGCCCCACCAGAAAGCTGCCCCATGAAACTCATTATTCAGAAGTACTTTGGCCCAGGAGTTGGCAAACTTTTCCTGTTAAAGGTCAGATAGTAAATATTTTAGATCTTGAGGGCCATGTGTTCTCTGTTACAATTACTCAACATTGACATCAAAGCACAAAAGCAGCCAGAGATGAAATACAGATGAATGACCCATGTCACAAATATTTTGATTTTGTTTTAACCACATAAAAATGTAAGTCTAATCTTAACTTGAGAGCCATACAGAACGGGCTAGATATGCCCTCAGGCCATGGTATGCTGACCCCTAGTTTAGAAGCCTACAGTGAAGTCCTAGGGAAAGAGAGGCTGTAGTTAATCAGCTATGCTGTCAAGATTTATCAGATATTTTAAAAGCAAGATACAGAGTTCTAAGAAAATACCTAAGATCTCATCCCCTATAATTGGGAAAAGTAATCTAAAAAGTCCTAACAACACCACCATCTATGTGTACTGTACCTTCATCTGTACAAAAAATGACAACAGCCCAATTTTCATAAAATTTTCATAAAAGCTCTTACAGGAATATTAAAATCCCCTTTGCTCATCACAATCCCTGAAAGATAGGCGATTTTTTGTGTCCCCAAATGAATCAGGGCTGGATTGTTCTCTGCAGTCTTTGCAGCTAGTGAGTACAGTCAAATGCTTGTTTTCCTCACTCACAGTATAAATGGCACTTTGTAGCCCAAGGAGTCTCGGGGCAGGGTGTTACTTCCTTCCTTCCTCCCTTCTTTCCCTCCCTCCCTCCCTCCCTCCTTCTTCCTTTGTTTCTTTCTTTATCTTGATAGTTAATGCATTCATGTGATACAAAATTGAAGTTATATTTGTGCAATTAGTCTTCCTACTTCTGTATCTCAGTCACTGAGTTCCTTCTCCCTCCCCTCCTTGACAATCTACATTTACTTGCATAATTTCTTACAGACAGTGTAACATTTCAGAAACATTTTTACAAAAGAAAAAATGGCTATATCGTACCCCAGAAATAAATAATATCGTATCTTTGATGGTATGTATTTATATTTTATATATAGTTGTGATTATGGGGAATATGCCATAACATAGTTTGCTTTTCTTTTTTCATTTAGCAGTAGGAATATATTTTTAAGATGTGATGTAAATTGATTGCTTGGGGCAGTTATTTTTCAAAGATCAAAGGAAGAAAATAAACACTTTTAAAAGTGCCGAGAGACTTTTAATAGCATAGAGTTGCTTCTAGCTAACCAATGCTCTTATTAGAGAACTGGAAAGACCAGACAAAATATGAAAGTTGTCTAAAAAGATCTTAGAGAATTGCTGAAGGAAAGATGATGAAAGGGCCTAAAATTGTGAAGTAGAATCAGGGACGTGAGCTGACAGTTTGCAGCAGACTTTCCCCTAGGAGCATTTGCTGACTCTGAGTTTGGTGAAGAGGCTGAGGATCCAAGCACTGCCCAGGCAGAGGGGACCAGAGAAGCTTAGTGCTCTCATAACACTGGAAGAACAAAACTGGGGACTGAAAGAGCCTTAAAGATGTAACACATTTCTTCTCCAAGATACTTACCGAACTCTGAAGCTGTGTAGGGCCAGAAGCTATAAAAAGCTAAACCTCAAACTTCTGAAAAGCAGAATCGAATTTTTGGCAGGCTAATGGTACTGATGATTAGAATTCAGGACCCACGAGGGGGCAGGGACTGGTGAACACATAGGTCTTTCGGTTCAAAGCTCAGGGAGGGCTCTTTACTAGGAACAAGGTGAAACAGGCAGACTGAGGCTTATTAAAATCCGAGTGCAACCTCAAACCATGTGGTCTCTGAGTGGATTAAGGTGATCAGTCCCCATTCTGTTGGTGTAACAGAGAAAAGACTGGAAGAAAAAACATCTAGAGGTGCTATAATTTTTTTTTTTATATACAATTTCTGAATCCAATAAGAATTATTAGCAACTCAAGAGATAAGACCATATTATTTAAAACCAGAACAAAAGTAGAAAATAGAAACAGGTAAGCCAAATATTGTTGAGAAGGTTGAAAAGGTTTAAACTGATATGTTCAAGAAATAGAGGAAATATGGAAGAAATGGATTAAATATTTAGACTACACCAAATTCTCCAAGCCAAGCTTCAGCAATACATGAACCATGAACTTCCAGATGTTCAAGCTGGTTTTAGAAAAGGCAGAGGAACCAGAGATGAAATTGCCAATATCCGCTGGATCATCAAAAAAGCAAGAGAGTTCCGGAAAAACATCTATTTCTGCTTTATTGACTATGCCAAAGCTTTTGACTGTGTGGATCACAATAAACTGTGGAAAATTCTGAAAGAGATGGGAATACCAGACCACCTGACCTGCCTCCTGAGAAACCTGTATGCAGGTCAGGAAGCAACAGTAAGAACTGGACATGGAACAACAGACTGGTTCCAGATAGGAAAAGGAGTACGTCAAGGCTGTATATTGTCACCCTGCTTATTTAACTTATATGCAGAGTACATCATGAGAAACGCTGGGCTGGAGGAAGCACAAGCTGGAATCAGGATTGCCGGGAGAAATATCAATAACCTCAGATATGCAGATGACACCACCCTTATGGCAGAAAGTGAAGAGAAACTAAAAAGCCTCTTGATGAAAGTGAAAGAGGAGAGTGAAAAAGTTGGCTTAAAGCTCAACATTCAGAAAACTAAGATCATGGCATCTGGTCCCATCACTTCATGGCAAATAGATGGGGAAACAGTGGAAACAGTGTCAGACTTTATTTTGGGGGGCTCCAGAATCACTGCAGATGGTGATTGCAGCCATGAAATTAAAAGACACTTACTCCTTGGAAGGAAAGTTATGACCCACCTGCTGCTGCTGCTGATGCTAAGTCACTGCAATCACGTCCGACACTGTGTGACCCCATAGACGGCAGCCCACCAGGTTGCCCCATCCTTGGGATTCTCCAGGCAAGAACACTGGAGTGGGTTGCCATTTCCTTCTCCAATGCATGAAAGTGAAAAGTGAAAGTGAAGTCACTCAGTTGTGTCCGACTTCACAACCCCATGGACTGCAGCCTACCAGGCTCCTCCATCCATGGGATTTTCCAGGCAAGAGTACTGGAGTGGGGTGCCATTGCCTTCTCCGATGACCAACCTAGATAACATATTAAAAAGCAGAGACATTACTTTGCCAACAAAGGTCCGTCTAGTCAAGGCTATGGTTTTTCCAGTAGTCATGTACGGATGTGAGAGTTGGACTGTGAAGAAAGCTGAGCGCCAAAGAATTGATACTTTTGAACTGTGGTGTTGGAGAAGACTCTTGAGAGTCCCTTGGACTGCAAGGAGATCTAACCAGTCCATCCTAAAGTAGATCAGTCCTGGGTGTTCATTGGAAGGACTGATGTTGAAGCTGAAACTCCAATACTTTGGCCACCTCATGCAAAGAGTTGACTCATTAGAAAAGACCCTGATGCTGGGAAGGATTTGGGGGTAGGAGGAGAAGGGGACAACAGAGGATGAGATGGCTGGATGGCATCACCGACTCAATGGACATGAGTTTGGGTAAACTCTGGGAGTTGGTGATGGACAGAGAGGCCTGGCATGCTGCGATTCATGGGGTCGCAAAGAGTCGGACATGACTGAGCAACTGAACTGAAGGATGTCTAATAATGACTGAGTACTATGCTTGAGAATGACTTCTCCAACAAATAACTGTAAAACCTGAACATGATATGAAAAACAGCTACTTAGAGACTACTAGAGAATGAAGGGAGACAGAAAGTTTGATGGGGAGTTCACACTCAGCAGGAAACTATGCAGAGAAAGTTTCCTATTTTTGCCACTTATAACTTGGCAGCTGACAAAGCAGTAGGTACATTATGCTGGTGGACAGTCACAGTACAAGTACTGAGCCAGGGCAAGTGAAGCCACTGGAGGAAAAGATGGGAGTCTAAGAAGGGAAGAGGCAGCAGTCACCAAGTTCTGTCTGCCCACATCTCTGCCCAAGGTCTGGACCACAAACATGTTGTTCAGATTCAAGCAACTCAGCTAAAGACAGAAAATCTAAACCGAGATTGGAGCTGCTGCCCCATAAGTGTGATTTGCCCTGTGTATCCACCCAAAATGGGCTTCCCAGGTGACTCAGTGGTAAAGAATCTTCCTGCCAGTGCAGGAGACCCAGGTTCAATCCCTGGGAGAGGAAGATCCCCTGGAGAAGGAAATGACAACCCACTCTAGTATTCTTGCCTGGGAAATCCCACAGATAGAAGAGCCTGGAGGGCTACAGTCCATGGGGTCAAAAAAGAGCCAGACAGGACTTAAGAACTAAACAACAGCAGCAGCAATCCACCCAAGCTAACTGCCTGATAAAAGAACCATTACTCTTTGGAGACAAATAATACAAACCAGAGTCTCCACAATTTAACATTCAAAACTGACACCAGTACTGAGGTGACCCAGATACTTAAGAGTTAACAGACAAGGATAATAAAGCAGCAGTGAAATTATGTTCTCAGTGAATAAAAAGATAGGCAACCAAGCCGCAATAAAGCTACCAACTGTCAAAAAAAAAAAAAAGATAGGCAACCTCAGCAAAGAAACAAATGACTTTTGAAAATTGGAAACTCTGGAAATAAAAATTACAACAACTGAAACACTTTTAATCAAATGGATAGATTTAACAGCAAAAGAGATTACAGAACTGGCCAATGAACTAGAAGGTAGACTGATAGAAACTCCCCACGCTGCAGAACAGAGACAAAAAGTGGTTTTTTTTTTAAGTCTTCCAGGCCAGTTAGATAATGTCAAACAGTCTGACAAATGTATGATTAGAGTCCTAGAAGGCAAAAAGAAGGAAGAGAGCAGGAAAAAAAAAAAATAGCCAAAATTTTCCCAAATTTGATGAAAAGAAATGTACATATTTTAGATATTCCACAAAGCCACCTTGATTAACACAGAAAGGCCACATCTAGGAACATCATAGTCAAAAGCTAAAGATGAAGAGCAAATCTTGAAAGCAGCAAGAGAAAAATAAACCACATACAGAAGAACAACTAGCAACTGCCTACTCACCATAAATCAGAGGCCAGCAGAGAGTGTAACACCATCTCTAAAGTGCTGCAAGAAAAAGAGGTCAACTCAGAAATCTAAATTTACCAAAAATATACTTCAGATATAAGATAAAACTAAGAGAATTTGTTGCCAGCAACCCTGCGCTATAAAGAAATGCTAAAGGAGTTATTTGGCTTGAAGAGGAATGATAACAGATGGAAACTCAGATCCTCTGAAAGGGATGGAGTACATCAGAAATAGTATCTGAGTAAATATAAAGACTATTTTAAAACGTTTTTCTTATTAAGTTATTTATAATACATACGAATATAAAATGCAGTGTTTTCCATGTACAGAGTAATGACCAGTGCAAGCCACGTGCTGAACCATAAAACAATAATCAGTACATTTAAAAGGAGAAAGAGCATGTTTTTTGACAATAATGGAATTGAGTTAGAAATCAGTAACACTAAGATAACTAGGTGGTCCAATCTAAGTCCAATGAGAAGACAGAAACCACCTAGTAATTTAAACATGGCAGGTTTAATATAATCCTTACATTATAAGAGGGGAACTATAAAAATGTAATGTTGTTTAGTCAGTCATGTCTGACTCCTTGCAATGCACGCCGCCCCCCGCTCCCCCCCCCCGCTCCCCCCCCCCCCCCAGCCCCATGGACTGTAGCCCTCCAGGCTCCTCTGGCCATGGGATTTCCCAGGCAAGAATACTGAAGTGGGTTGCCATTTTCTCCTCTAGGGGATCTTCCCGATCCAGGGATCGAACCTGCATCTCCTGTGTCTCCTGCGCTGGCAGGCAGATTTTTTACCACTGACCCACCTGGAAAGCCCTATAAAAATGTAAAGAGAATTCTAAAAGGGTACCTGAGGGCTGAGGACAAACTTTGTAGGGTCCCCCACCCCCAAGTCTGGGGTTTAGACCTCACAGCAGCCCACTGGGTGGTGGACAAGTTCATTGGTTGGCCAAGGCAGAGCTGGTTCACAGTTGCCAGCCAAGAAACAGCCTTCTAGGGCACAGATGAGCCAAGGCTGTTGGGGAGGTGCACCCAAAGAGTTGGAATGCCCAGGTACACAAGGCCTGCAGTGCATGATGTCCATGCCCGGCATGGAGGGCCATGGGAATCAATCCTCTGGGGAGAAGAGCCAAGGTTGGTGAGCAGACATGTGGAGTTGGGCCCCGCTGTGGATACACACTGTCCATGCCTAAGGGCCTGGGGAAGAGTGATCCTGGGCAGAGATAAACAAGGCTGAGGGGGCAAGTGCACAGAGTTAGGGAACTGCCATGCGTGCCAAGGCCTGGAGCATGCGGTATCCTCGACAGGAGGACCACAGCCAAGTGGTCACCAGGCATGGACCAGGTTCGCAAGGTTGCCAAGGGAGTGCCCGCTCTTGGCATGTGGTTGGAGAGGACCATCTGATATCCTAGCTGTCCTCACACACATGCACCGCGGAGACCACAGCGCAGGAGCAGGAAAAGCAAACCAGAGCTTATGGGAGCTAGAAAGACAAGCCCATTCCTTCCTTCAATATCCCTCCAGCGCCCTCTACAGACAGGGCTTACCATTGTGCTCACTGAAAGGGAGAAATGCCGAGTCCAGTAGGGTATCACAGGACAGGTTCTGAAGGTGAATGCAAAGCTCATGTCCATCTTTTCAGCTACTCAGCTTTCATGCGCCATTCTACACTTATTTGAACTTCCATGTTGCATTCCTACTGACAACATATATCTATTCTTAAAAGCAGCATTCTTGGGACTTCCCTAGTGGTGCACTGGACCCAATGCAGGAGGCCTGGGTTCGATTACTGGTCAGGGAACTAGAGGTAGGATTAGGGTTACCCCACAACTAAGAGTTCACAGCCTTATCTAACCTGCGTGTCACAACCAAGACCCGATGCAGTCAAATAGATAAATGTATTTTTTTAAAGTGGTGTTCTCATTCTTCCCCTAAAATGAGAAGACATACAGTCCCAACAGTCACTATATCCATAGCTGACTGTATTAATGACTCTACAAATTTGTCGTGGTCCCACTAAATATTGTATTATATAAAGATTAAATTATGAAGTTTGACCTCCAACAAATAGTCAATAGAAAGGTAAAAGGGAGGAAATGGTCAGTATATACAAATAAACACATGCATGCATGTCAAGTCACTTCAGTCATGTGTGATTCTTTTCATCCCTATGGACTGGAGTCTGCCAGGCTCCTCTGTCCATGGGATTTTCCAGGCAAGAATACTGCAGTGGGTTGCCATGCCCTCATCCAGGAATCTTCCCAACCCAGGGATTGAACCTGTGTCTCCTGCAGCTCCTGCACTGCAGGTGGATTCTTTACCACTGAGCCACCAGGGAAGCCCCAAAAACACAGGCATGCAAGGAGCAAAGAAACACAAAAAACTACCAGAGCTCTCGTTTTTGTAATTGGTCAGTTTTGTAACTGGTCACAAAGTTGTAGTTGATAACCACGGCTTCCTTCTTCAATTCCTATATTGATAATTCCCTTTCCCTCAGTTCTAGCTTCTGCTGCTGCTCTGGGTTCTTTACCTGTTGTTGTTCAGTGACTAAGTTGTGCCTGACTCTTTTGTGACCCATGGATTATAGCCCACCAGGCTCCTCTGTCCATGGGATTTCTCAGACAAGAATACTGGAGTGGGTTGTCATTTCCTTCTCCAGGGGATCTTCCTGGACCAGGGATTGAACCTGCGTCTCCTGCATTGCAATGGCAACCCACTCCAGTACTCTTGCCTGGAAAATCCCATGGACGGAGGAGCCTGGTAGACCACAGTCCATGGGGTCTCGAAGAGTCGGATATGACTGAGCAACTTCACTTTCACGTTTCACTTTCATGCTTTGGAGAAGGCAATGGCAACCCACTCCAGTGTTCTTGCCTGGAGAATCCCAGGGGCGGAGGAGCCTGGTGGGCTGCCGTCTATGGGGTTGCACAGAGTCGGACACGACTGAAGCGACTTAGCAGCAGCAGCAGCAGCAGCTCCTGCATTGCAGGTGGATTCTTTACCACTGAACCACCAGGGAAGCCCTCTTTACTATTCGAGTAAACCAAACCCTCATTCCTAAATGATCTGAGTTCTACTTTTGGGGGGGCCATGGGTGTACTAGTAGGTGCCCCAGAGCATCCTCTGGGTTCCAGACATAGTCTTTCTTGTCTCCCTTGTGTAGCTGCAACCCAATTTTCCCTTGAGACTCAGAATCAATCATTCTAGCCAGTAGGTTGGATAACCCCCCCCTCTTTTTGTTCTTTGATTTAGTAGCATAAGGAGCCCAGATTGACCAGGTGACAATCTCATTCTCTAGTTCAGTAATACATTGTTCTGTCTCCTTGTGGAACATGACTCACTTGAGAACTAAGATCTCCAAATCAGCAGGCTCAAATTTTTCAGTGTAAAAGGCAAAAACTCTGGTGGTGGTTTATTAGGTGTAATAGTGAGAGAAGTCATTCCCACTCCTACTCATTGAATCCTGGACCCATGTGTGCTGGCTGGGGGGATACCAGTACCGTATAATGGTCTCTGATTCAAAGACATACTTCATTCTGTGAATTAGAACCCCCATCCTTTCAGGATGTTGTCTCCCTACTGACGCTATAACTGAGTCTACCGTGAACCATTCTACTTTTCAATTACACCACCTTCTTCCAGGCAACGAAGTATGTGTGGTAAGACCAGTTATTTCCAGAGGCACGAGCCCATTGCCACACTTCCTTTGGTGTGAAATGAGTTTCTCAATCAGGTGCAATGTTGTGTAGAATGCCATGAGGGACACATCATGTCTCTGTTGGGAGGACCCGAGGAACCTTCACTTGTACGAAATGAGCCAAGGCTGATGAGTGGGTGTGCAGAAGAATTGAGGCACTCCTGCAGGGGCAGAGTCTGGAGGGTGTGGGGTCCACATGGGAAGAGCCCTAGGAAACAACCCTCTGGGGTGCAGGAAGCCAAGGCTGGTGGGCAGGGTGACACAGGGGATCAGGATGCTGCTGCAGGTGTGAGGCAGAGGCAAGGTGAAGATCACCAGGCCTGGGCTGGGGCTAAGAGACCAATGAGCCCCCCATCCCCCACCGGCACGCAGCTGGGGCAGAGCACCGCTGGAGGTCCTCCCCCCACACATGCACCTCTGTGCAGAAGGAGCAAGAAAAACCAAAACATCGCAGGCTGGAACCAGGAAGCAAAGCCCCTTTCTTCCTGCAGTGTCCATCCAGTGCCCTCTACTGACGGAGCCTAACATGGTGCTCACTGAAAGGGAGACTGCTTTCAGTCTAGTCCATGACTGCAGAACAGGTACTGAAGTGTTTGTCTGAAGCTGAGGACCAATATGTTGATAACTGCCATACTGAGAAACCACTAAATATTTACAAGTTAAACATCATACTTGTAAATCATCATGGATCAGAGAAGAAACCGGGCTTCCCCGGTGGCTCAGATGGTAGAGAATCTGCCTGCAATGCAGGAGACCTGGGTACGATCCCTGGGTTGGGAAGATCCCCTGGAGGAGGTCATGGGAATCCACTCCAGTACTCTGGCCTGGAAAATCCCCATGGACAGAGGAGCCTGGTGGGCTACAGACCATGGGGTTGCGAAGAGTTGGACATGACTGAGCAACTAAGTACATATAGCACAGCACAAAGAAAAAACCAAAAGAGAAATTAGAGAGTACTTTACATCATAATGAAAATACAACATTTAAAATCCATATCATGGGGACTTCCTTAGTGGTCCAGTGGTTAAGAATCCACCTTGCAATGCAGGGGATGCGCGTTTGATCCCTGGTTGGGATCTACATGCCGCAGAACAACTAAGCCTGCTTGCCACAACTAGAGAGTCCATGTGCCACAATGAAAGATTCCTCATGATGCAACAGAGATCCCATGTGCTACAACAAAGACTTGACATAGCCAAGTAAATAAATATTTTTTAAAAATGCTTCACAGCCAAAGATGGAGAAGCTCTATACAGTCAGCAAAAACAAGACCGGGAGCAGACTGTGGCTCAGATCATGAACTGCTTATTGCCAAATTCAGACTTAAATTGAAGAAAGTAGGGAAAACCACTAGTCCATTCAGGTATGACCAAGATCAAATCCCTTATGAGTATACAGTGGAAGTGACAAATAGATTTAAGGGACTAGACCTGATAGAGTGCCTGATGAACTATGGACAGAGGTTCGTGACATTGTACAGCAGACAGGGATCAAGACAATCCTCATGGAAAAGAGATGCAAAAAAGCAAAATGGCTGTCTGAGGAGGCCTTACAGATAGCTGGGAAGAGAAGAGAAGCGAAAAGCAAAGGAGAAAAGGAAAGATATTCCCATCTGAATGCAGAGTTCTAAAGAATAGCAAGGAGAGACAAGAAAGCCTTCCTCAGCGATCAATGCAAAGAAATAGAGGAAAACAACAGATTGGGAAAGACTAGAGATCTCTTCAAGAAAATCAGAGATACCAAAGGAACATTTCATGCAAAGATAGGCTCGATAAAGGACAGAAATGATATGGACCTAACAGAAGCAGAAGATATTAAGAAGAGGTGGCAATACACAGAAAAACTGTACAAAAAAGATCTTCACGACCCAGATAATCACGATGGTGTGATCACTCACCTAGAGCCAGACATCCTGGAATGTGAAGTCAAGTGGGCCTTAGAAAGCATCACTACGAACAAAGCTAGTGGAGGTGATGGAATTCCAGTGGAGCTATTTCAAATCCTCAAAGGTGATGCTGTGCAAGTGCTGCACTCGATATGCCAGCAAATTTGGAAAACTCAGCAGTGGCTGCAGGACTGGAAAAGGTCAGTTTTCATTCCAATCCCAAAGAAAGGCAATGCCAAAGAATGCTCAAACTACCGCACAATTTCACTCATCTCACATGCTAGTAAAGTAATGCTCAAAATTCTCCAAGCCAGGCTTCAGCAATACGTGAACCGTGAACTTCCAGATGTTCAAGCTGGTTTTAGAAAAGGCAGAGGAACCAGAGATGAAATTGCCAATATCCGCTGGATCATCAAAAAAGCAAGAGAGTTCCGGAAAAACATCTATTTCTGCTTTATTGACTATGCCAAAGCCTCTGACTGTGTGGATCACAATAAACTGTGGAAAATTCTGAAAGAGATGGGAATACCAGACCATCTGACCTGTCTCTTGAGAAACCTGTATGCAGGTCAGGAAGCAACAGTTAGAACTGGACATGGAACAACAGACTGGTTCCAAATAGGAAAAGGAGTCCGTCAAGGCTGTATATTGTCACCCTGCTTATTTAACTTATATGCAGAGTACATCATGAGAAACGCTGGGCTGGAAGAAACACAAGCTGGAATCAAGATTGCCAGGAGAAATATCAATAACCTCAGATATGCGGATGACACCACCCTTATGGCAGAAAGTGAAGAAGAACTAAAGAGCCTCTTGATAAAGGTGAAAGAGGAGAGTGAAAAAGTTGGCTTAACGCTCAACGT
Source organism: Giraffa tippelskirchi (assembly GCF_054371585.1). Taxonomy (NCBI): domain Eukaryota; kingdom Metazoa; phylum Chordata; class Mammalia; order Artiodactyla; family Giraffidae; genus Giraffa; species Giraffa tippelskirchi. The sequence continues at coordinate 10,820,895 of NC_137284.1, read as the reverse complement.
TCAGAAAACTAAGAACATGGCATCTGGTCCCATCACTTCATGGGAAATAGATGGGGAAACAGTGGAAACAGTGTCAGACTTTATTTTGGGGGGCTCCAAAATCACTGCTGATGGTGATTGCAGCCATGCAATTAAAAGACGCTTACTCCTTGGAAGGAAGGTTATGGCCAACCTAGATGGCATGTTTAAAAGCAGAGACATTACTTTGCCAACAAAAGTCCGTCTAGTCAAGGCTATGGTTTTTCCAGTGGTCATGTATAGATGTGAGAGTTGGACGGTGAAGAAAGCTGAGCGCTGCAGAATTGATGCTTTTGAACTGTGGTGTTGGAGAAGACTCTTGAGAGTCCCTTGGACTGCAAGGAGATCCAATCAATCCATCCTAAAAGAGATCAATCCTGGGTGTTCATTGGAAGGTCTGATGTTGAAGCTGAAACTCCAATACTTTGGCCACCTCATGCAAAGGGCTGACTCATTGGAAAAGACCCTAATGCTGGGTAGGATTGGGGGCGGGAGGAGAAGGGGACGACAGAGGATGAGACGGTTGGATGGCATCACCGACTCGATGGACATGGGTTTGGGTAGACTCCGGGAGTTGGTGATGGACAGAGAGGCCTGGCGTGCTGCAATTCATGGGGTCGCAAAGAGTCGGACACGACTGAGCGACTGAACTGAACTGAACTGATGCAGCTTCTGTCAGAAAAGAAGATCTGAAACCAAGAGCCTAATTTTTCACCTTAAATCAGTAAAAGAGCAAATTGAGCCCAAAGTAGGAAGAAAGAAGGCTATGTTAAACATAAGACCAGAAAGAACATGTGTAAATAACAGATAAAAAACCATGAAACTAAAAGTTAATTCTTTGAAAAGTTAGTTGATTAATCTTCAGCTAGATTGTGGAGCTTATCCCAGGAATGTAAGTTTGGTTTGATATTTAAAAATCAATGGGTGAAATTCACCAAGTCAGCAGAATAAAGAGGGAAAAGTATTTCATCATTAATCAGTTGTATCTGTGACAAAATTCATAACATTCATTCGTGATAAAACAATATCTGCAAACTAAGAACAGCTCGTTGTTGTTGTTTAGTCGCTAAGTCATGTCCGACTCTTTTGTGACTCCATGGACTGTAGCCCACCAGGCTCCTCTGTCCATGGGATTTCCCAGGCAAGAATACTGGAGTGGGTTGCCATTTCCTTCTCTAGGGGGTTTTCCTGACCCAGGGATCAAACTCAAGTCTCTTGCATCTCCTGCACTGGCAGGCGGATTCTTTACCACTGAGCCACTAGGGAAGCCCTAAGAATTGCTATGCTATGCTAAGTCGCTTCAGTCATGTCCGACTCTGTGCGACCCCAGAGACGGCAGCTCACCAGGTTCCGCCATCCCTAGGATTCTCCAGGCAAGAATACTGGAGTGGGTTGCCATTTCTTTCTCCAGTGCATGAAAGGGAAAAGTGAAAGTGAAGTCGCTCAGTCATGTCCGACTCTTAGCGACCCCATGGACTGTAGCCTACCAGGCTCCTCCGTCCATGGGATTTTCCAGGCAAGAGTACTGGAGTGGGGTGCCATTGCCTTCTCCTAGAATTGCTAGCATGTACCAAAATCCCAGACTTCCAGAAGGAAGCAGGTGTTCAGCATAAACCACACAGTTTGCACAAACAATTGAGGCACGGTGAGACATTTTGGATTGATGGAAACCTTTCAGAAATACAAGTTCACAGACACCAGCCAAAGGCCAACCTTGCAAGTAGGACTTCGTAAGGATAGCAAATCTCAGGCCTGCTATGTCAGCTCCTTCCTGCACAATATCACAGCCAAACTGGTTTCTTTCCAGAAAGGCAAGTTTGGTTATACCTTTAAAAATCAATGTAATTCATAACATTAGCAGAATAAATGGAGGAAAACATATTGCCTCAACAGATGCAGAGACAGCATTCAATAAAATGTATCACAAACATTTCAGCAAATTAGAAAAAGAAGGAACTTTCTTAAACCGATAGAGTATCTACAGAAAAATTTACCATTAGCATATTAATTGTGAAATATAATACTTTCCCCTGATGTTTGGTAAGAATATCCATTATCACCACTTCTTTTTAACATTATACTGGAGGTCTTAGCCAGTATAAGGTAACTTGAAAAACTGAAAGTACAGGGATTGAAAAGGAAGGAGAACTATCTTTTTTTTCTGACGATATGATATTATGTACATTAAAATCCAAAAGAATCTTTGTATTCTCTTGCTCAAGGAGATGTTTGTCTAGGTGCAAGCACTCCATCAAAAGGTTCCAGGCCCAAACCACACTGAAACATTACTTCCCACCTACTTGGATAGTGATGATAATAATTTTAAAAACTGAAAATAAAAGGTTTTGATAAGGATGCAGAGGAATCGGGATCCTTGTACCATTGTAAAATGCTTACGGACACTGTGGAAAACAGTTTGATGGCTCCTTGAAAAGTTAAACATGGGACTACACACCGTTTCAGAATGCTGCTAAGGCCCTAGGGCCAGTGACTGACGCCCCCTCTGCCATGGGCTCGGCAGAAAGCGACTCCTGGAGTGACCATTAAGACTTACCAGCAGACTTCACAACACTTCACGGCCAAAATGACACCATTTTCCACCTCGGCCCAGTGTTCAACATCTGACAGTGCTTGCAGGATCTCTTCAGAGCAAACCAATCAGGTATGACCAAAACTGCCACTTGTGAAGATTTTGCAAGCATCAGGTGCACAGGTGAAATGTTCACTGGTAAAGAGGTCATGCATTATCTAGGTAGATCAGCAGGAGCAGCAATATGCTGTACTGTGGTGGAGATCTTTTGGGAGAACTCCTGGGCCATCGGACTTTTTCTGTGAAAGATCCAAGCCCTCTCTCTATGATGTGCTAAGGAAGAATCTGGTCACATTAGCTACTGCTGCTACAGCATGAGTAACTTGCCCAGATGAGATGCCACTAATAAGAGAGCAGATATCTGTGACTGTCCAGTCCTTGCTCTTTCTTTTGTGCCACACACTGATGTTTCTTTAACCCCTACTTGTAACAGAATTTGCCCCAATTAATTTTTAACACATTTAAAAAAATCTGAACATTAAATCTTTAAAACATTAAAAAAAAAAAGTCAAACATGGAATGACCATAAAACTCAGTAATTCCCTCCTACATGTATATTTAAAGGAACTGAAAACAGATACTTCCACAGATACTTCTATGCCAATGTTCACTGCAGCATTTTTCTAGCCCAAAGGTGAAAACTCATGTCTACCTGTCAACAGATGGATAAACAAAATGTGGCACACACACACACACACACACACACACACACACACACTGCTGCTGCTGCTGCTGCTGCTGCTAAGTCACTTCAGTCGTGTCCGACTCTGTGCGACCCCATAGACGGCAGCCCACCAGGCTCCCCCGTCCCTGGGATTCTCCAGGCAAGAACACTGGAGTGGGTTGCCATTTCCTTCTCCAATGCATGAAAGTGAAAAGTGAAAGCAAGAACGCCCAGTCGTGTCCGACTCTTAGTGACCCCTTGGACTGCAGCCTACCAGGCTCCTCCGTCCATGGGATTTTCCAGGCAAGAGTATTGGAGTGGGTTGCCATTGCCTTCTCCACATACACACACACACCAAGGAATATTATTCAGCCATAAAAGGGAATGAAGTTCTGATATAAGCTATAACATGAATGAACCTTAAAAACATGCTAAATGGAATTATGCCAGACACAAAAGAACAAGTATTGTATGATTCCACTTACTTAAAATATAAAGACTAGGCAAATTCATAGAAATAAAAAGTAGATTAACGGTTAGCAGGGCCTAGGGGGACGGGGAGAACCAGGAGTTATTGTTTAATGGTTACAGAGTTTCCCATTGCAATGAAAAAAGTTTTGAAAATGGTGGTGATGGTTAACCAACATTGTGAATATAATTAATGCCATTGAACTGTACACTTGAAAAAAAAAAGTCACTCTACTCACATTACCTGGTTTGAGTGTGCCATGTTTTCTATCCTACCCTGACAGTGGCTGACAGTCAAGTCAACCTGAGTCCAATCAAAACTCTTCTTTCTGCTTCCCTGGGGGCAGTAACACATGCTAACTGCTCCAAACCATAAGCCCAGTTCACCAGTCATCTCTTGAAAACTTCTCTCAGTTCCCACCTAGAGTACTTTGTCTTCCCAACCCCCATGCACGTCAGGGGTCACGTGGTGATCATGCTTCATCTTCCCCGTCTTATTTATGCTCCTTGAAAGGATCCTTTGCCTGCCTGCTCAGTCGCTCGGTGGAGTCAGACTCTTTGAGATCCCAGGGCTGTCTAGCCCGCCAGACTCCTCTGTCCATGAGATTTCCCAGGCAAGAATACTGGAGTGGGTTGCCAAAGGAGCCTCTAGTTCTGATTAATTCTGGTGTCTTCTAAGTACCTGTTTGATAAATTGGATGCACAAAATCCATTCAGTTCAGTTCAGTCGCTCAGTCATGTCCGACTCTTTGTGACCCCATGAATTGCAGCACGCCAGGCCTCTCTGTCCATCACCAACTCCCGGAGTCTACCCAAACCCATGTCCATCGAGTCGGTGATGCCATCCAACCATCTCATCCTCTGTCGTCCCCTTCTCCTCCCGCCCCCAATCCTACCCAGCATTAGGGTCTTTTCCAATGAGTCAGCCCTTTGCATGAGGTGGCCAAAGTATTGGAGTTTCAGCTTCAACATCAGACCTTCCAATGAACACCCAGGATTGATCTCTTTTAGGATGGATTGATTGGATCTCCTTGCAGTCCGAGGGACTCTCAAGAGTCTTCTCCAACACCACAGTTCAAAAGCATCAATTCTGCGGCGCTCAGCTTTCTTCACCGTCCAACTCTCACATCCATACATGACCACTGGAAAAACCATAGCCTTGACTAGACGGACTTTTGTTGGCAAAGTAATGTCTCTGCTTTTAAATATGCCATCTAGGTTGGCCATAACCTTCCTTCCAAGGAGTAAGCGTCTTTTAATTGCATGGCTGCAATCACCATCAGCAGTGATTTTGGAGCCCCCCAAAATAAAGTCTGACACTGTTTCCACTGTTTCCCCATCTATTTCCCATGAAGTGATGGGACCAGATGCCATGTTCTTAGTTTTCTGAACGTTGAGCGTTAAGCCAACTTTTTCACTCTCCTCTTTCACCTTCATCAAGAGGTTCTTTAGTTCTTCTTCACTTTCTGCCATAAGGGTGGTGTCATCCGCATATCTGAGGTTATTGATATTTCTCCTGGCAATCTTGATTCCAGCTTGTGTTTCTTCCAGCCCAGCGTTTCTCATGATGTACTCTGCATATAAGTTAAATAAGCAGGGTGACAATATACAGCCTTGACGGACTCCTTTTCCTATTTGGAACCAGTCTGTTGTTCCATGTCCAGTTCTAACTGTTGCTTCCTGACCTGCAAAATCCATTACCCTCCCCCAAAAGACCTCTTGCTAGACAAAAAACTTCAAACCCCAACTCGCATTTGCCGAGCACTTTCGTGCATTGTCAGACCGTTGTTTGGGATTCCCTCGTGGCTCAGACGGTAAAGAGCCTGCCCGCAATGCAAGAGGCGTGAGTTCCATCCCTGGGTCCGGAAGATCCCCTGGAGAAGGAAATGGCAACCCACTCCAGTATTCTTGCCTGGAAAATCCGATGGACTGAGGAGCCTGGCGGCTGTATACAGTCGATAGGATCACAAAGAGTCGGACACGTCTGAGCGACTACACTTTCACTTTTTTCGTGCATTGTCAGACTGTTGTTAGCAAGGAGAATCGTGGGGCTAAGGCCTATTTGCCAATTCTGTGGTCACATTACCACTATTTGCTACTTCTGCCGATTCACTGTAAAACTTTGGGTGGGGAAGCCCAACAGCTGCTCCCGGCCCTGGGGGTCTGCGGACTCCAGCTGGGTGGGCGGCCACTGTGCTGTCGAAGGTCGCCAGTCAAAACCCCAGCGAAGGCCACTTGCGCGCACGCGCGGACGCAACAAGACGGCTTCCGCACCAGGCAACCATCGAGTGTGACAGGAGGCCAGAGAGGCCAGAATCCCGGGCCGCTCCGTCCCCCGCTTCCGGCAACGCCTCTCTGCTCCAGGAGTAGAGGTAGCCGCGTATGCAGTTTCCATGGGGACTGGAGATGGCGCCGCGAGGTGAGATTACGGAGGTGTGTGAGTCGCTGGTCCTGATCGCTTCTATACTCCACCCCTTTCTCTCCCACTGCTCGACTTTTATAAATCCTCTATTCTCGGGTGTTATGGACATCACTCCTCAGTTGTCCAAAGCAGGGTTTGGCAGCCTCACCCTCCCAGGGTTCCTGAAGGTCTCGAGGTGCGGGTCTCAGATTCCCCCAAATTCTTGGCCGGGCCCGTTCTAGGCCAGCTCAGTTACAGATTTGCAGCGTGACTTCAAACAAGCCAGTGCTGGCCTCTGCACCCCAATTTCTCTTCCCAAATAGTGACGAGGTTATTTCTAAAAGGGGTTTGACTTTCACACCCGAAGCCCAGAGTCAAGTTTAGCGGACACTCTACACACACACAGACACGGACACCCTACACACACACACACACACACACACACACACACACACACACACACACACACACACACACACACACACACACACACACACACACACACACACACACACACACACACTCACACACACACACACACACACACACACACACACACACACACACTTTCTCTCTCCTCATCAGCAATCAGAAGTGCCCCACGTGGCCCTTTCCATTAGCTGCGACCTCGTGTTTCCTTCACGTTAGACACAAAACCATTGAAATAACTGAGGTTGGGCTGCCCTCCAGCCCATCTCTTTTTCTCTGTGCTCACTTTTTCAGGTAAACGGTTATCCTCCACCCCGCTGGAAATTCTGTTCTTTCTGAATGGGTGGTATTATGCTACCTATTTCCTGATGGAACTCTTCATATTTCTGTATAAAGGTAATGCCTGGGGTTTGACTACCCTCGCCCACATCCCTTCCCCACTTCAGCGCAGAGCCAACTCCCACCAAAACCCTTCCTATTTTCATTCTTTTCTCCCTTGACTTCTTGAGAATGATTTAGTAGGAAGCTCCTGGGCAAGAATTTCTTGAGTTTGGGAAATGTGGGATTCTCCCTTCCAACTCTCCCGCATCACATCTTGCTGAACTCCACTTTCAGCCCGTTGATGACCCTCGGAAGCTATTCAGTGGTCTGTGTACCCGTGTACAGCTGATAATGGTGGAGGGTGGAGTCATCATAGACTCTCTGAGTTAGGAGTAAAACCCCATAACAACATGCCTACCTCTAACGGAAACGCAGCCACAACAAGGAGTTAACACCTGCATCAGGTTAATAGACCCTGCCCACATCTCACTAAGTAGTTCATGGAAAGCTGATAAGACTCGTGTGTGAGAGTTCTCTTGTGTACTGTTCTGTGTTGTTTGCAAACTCTGACTTTTGTGTTGGCAGGTCTCCTGCTCCCATACCCAACAGCCAATCTAGTCCTGGATGTGGTGATGCTCTTCCTGTATCTTGGAATTGAAGTAATTCGACTATTTTTTGGTGAGTGTTTGTCCAAAGAATATTTCCATTCTTTCTGAGATGAGCTGGTATCCGTAACCTGATTAACAAGGAAAAGTACATAACCTAGGCTCACCAATCAAGAGATTGGATCTGGTGGTATATCCCATTACCCCCTCTCTGGAGTTTCAAGCTGCTTCATATTTTGGGTCAAGATGTATCTGTCTGTTGCCCTACAGGGCCAGAAGTGGGCAGTGACATGATATTAGATAATTCCTTCCCAGTTGTCTAACTGTTACAAGAGTGCCTTGTTCCTCTCACTGGTTTGCTTAGGAGAATAGATTCAGCTGTAACTCCATGTCTGGGGCAGGAGATGCCTGCACACGTCAGCACTAAGATCCCCTTCATTTTTCTGAACAAGGATTTCTCTAGGACAAGTTTTGTATTCCTGGAAATACAGAGCAAGCCATTATTAGTTAGAATATGTCATCCCTGAAAATGGTCTTTAAACACACTGAAGAAAAAAAAAAAACAACTTTCAGCACATATCATAAGGGATAAAGAAAGCTCACATAAAGTGCTAAGAAAAAAAGCTAGTTTTAAAAATTAGCAAGGGAGGGAATTCCCTGGCTGTCCAGTGGTTAAGATTTCAAGTTTCCAACTCAGGGGGTAGGGGTTCGATCCATGGTTGGGGAACTAAGATTCTGCATGCTGCACAGCAAAAAAAAAAAAAGTTAGCAAGGGACCCTAATGGGCAGTTCACATAAGAATAGTTACAAAGGACCAGAAAAATGATAAAATGCCCAAACTCACTAACAAAAAGCAAGCTGGAAAAACAAGGCAACATTTTCACGCATTGGATTAAAAAGATTTCCAAATGCCCAGTATTCAAATAACTGCAATAAACAGTTCTGTATGGTCTCACACTCATGTGAGTAGTTATATTCCCACACCCTTGGAAATATAAATTAGTATAACCTTTTTTGTTAATGGTTTTACCAGGTAAAATTCATATTCTTAGACATTAACAATTTTCCTTCTAAAACTGGTTGAAAAAAACACACTTCTACAGATACACAAATATATCTATATGAGGATGTTATTGCCACGTATTTTTTGACATCAAAACATTAGAAACAACCTAAACACCTATCAATACAGGATTAGTTAAATTATGATATTGGTTCAATGAATTGTTCATAGCCATTAAAAAAGGTAGTTATGTGTGGAAAGAGTTATGATAGTTACATGTGGAAAGACATCTAACTATGTTAAGTGGTTAAATAAGTTGCCAAACAGTATGCAGAATATGATTCTACTGTTATAATAATGAAAATAATAACACGTGACTATACACATAAAAAAAGTCTGAAACAGTATACCTCATTCTGTAATAATGGCTATCTCTAGAGGGTGAATCATGGGGTCTTTTAATTTCTGTATTTTCTAAAATGATTTTCTATATTTTTTTCTTTTATTTTTTGGCCATCCCATGGGGCATGTGGGCCCTTAGTTCCCCAACCAGGGGTTGGACCCATGCTCCCCGCAGTGGAAGCACAGAGGCAACCACTGGACTGCCAGAGAAGTCCATATTTTCTATGTTAATTGACAAGTATTCAATGATTATATATTATTTTTATAATTAAAAAGATATTTCCTCAAATAAAGATCCCATTGTTTCTTGACTGGGAGCAGGACCTTTCTGTGAATGACTCTAATCCCATAGTTGCTCCAAAGCCTCTTGTTTTTAACACAGTGGGACCCTGTTAATAAAGTTGCACATCCCCATTCAAGACCATTTGCCTCCGCTTGCCAGTCCATCCCATCCCACCCGCCTTTTCCTCTGAGGCCAAGGAAAGCAGGCCACTTGGAGGTGACTCCATGGGCTGTGTCTGACAGGTACAAAGGGAAACCTCTGCCAGCGAAAGATGCCACTTGGTATTAGCGTGGCCTTGACCTTCCCGTCCACCATGATGGCCTCCTATTACCTGCTGCTGCAGACCTACGTGCTCCGCCTAGAAGCCATCATGAACAGCATCTTGCTGTTCTTCTGTGGCTCAGAGCTCCTGCTTGAGGTGCTCACCCTGACCACTTTCTCCAGGTACTGCTGCTGAGGGGCCATTTCCCATCACCTTAGGGTTGGGTTCCCATCCCAGGGAGGGATTCATTGTTCTTCTAAAGCTTGAAGGGTCTGGACTCTAGAGGATGTTTAAGGGTGAGAAAGGTGTCTTTCCCACTGAGGGTAGAAAGATGTCTTTCCTGAAGTTACACACTTAGGGAAGATATTCTTGCTTTCTGGGGCCAAGAGGCTTGGATTATAGAACAGTTCAGGCCAGCTGCTCTTGTTCACTGGCCTTTTAACATTTTCTTTCTTTCTTTCTTTCTGCCATCAGTATGGACAGGATGTGAAGTACAAAAACTTCAGCCAGCAGTCTTCACAGGCTGAGACCATACATACCTCTGGTACTTCAGCCACACCAGTGAGAAATGGCAGGCCAAGTTGTCCTGGGAAAGGTCGCAGCTTTTCCTTGGCACAGACATCTGGGGAACAAACCCAGCATAAGGCCACTGGGCACCATCTTCTCAACCAGGACCATCAGCCCAGGAGACTCGTCTACATTCCAGCATAGGGAGGGGCAAGGCTGGTGCCTTCCTGGCCCTTCTCGGAACCAGATCCCTTCTGACCTCAGGTTTTCCTCTTTGATCATAGTGGCCAGAGCATCTTGTGTGGACCTTGCAGGCTCCCTGGGCTTCCAGAAGGACCTGAGCCACACGCTCCCTGTGTGTGCTGTGCCCTACATGTCTTGCAAGAGCACAGGGTGCCTCAGGAGCGTGTGCTTCCAGAGTGATGCAAAAGCCGCTCATCCCGTTTCTCAGAAACTGAGCTCCAGAACTTTCTAAGTAGCTCATAGTGTTATTTTTCTACTCTCATCATGAAACAAACATTATTTTATAATAAACATGTATTTTCTATTGTGGGGGGTTGTAGCTTTTTCCTTATGGCACCTGTCCCTAGAATTTCATCTGCTTCAAGAGAAGGTAGAGACTATCCTCAAGGTTTGTTCTTGGCTGTGTCTAGTGACCCCGTGTGGACACAGAGGCAGCAATGAAGGTGTCCTACTGAATTTCTTCCCGCAGCTCCAGTCTCAATCCCTAAAGGCCCTGCCAGCTTCTGTGTCTTCTCCTCAAACCTGTCATCCTGACCACTCACATTCTTCACCTCTGCCCCAAAGCCAGCATATTTTTAAAAATTATTTACTTTGAGTTGTGCTGGGTCTTCATTTCTGCACTCAGGCTTTCTCTAGTTTCGGTGAGCGAGTGCTACTGTTCGTTGTGTTGCACGGGTTTCTCACTGCAGTGGCTTCTCTTGTTGCGGAGCACAGGCTCTGAACACACAGGCTTCAGTAGTTGCAGCACGCGGGATCAGTAGTTGTACAGCCAGCATCTTGTCTCTCATTATACTTACAAACAATCAATCATCATCTTTCCAGGATGAGGCATGGTTAATTGGAAGAAACATATTCTAAACTTACCAATGTTTTTTGGTCATTTGTTTTAAAATTTCAAGTGAACATAAAAAGAACATATACTTTTATTTTTTAAGCTGGAGAAATGTTACCGTAGATGAGTGTATATTCTCTTATCCAAGTAACCATCTTTAAAACTGTTTCTCATCTTACATGATAGCAGCCATTTTTTTAGATCCAAGAAGCCGTAACAAGAAGCCACTTTAGGAAACCTTGAGCCATATGGCCCCTCTGCTATCAGGTGAATCCTAGACTATCTGCTCTTACTCAGAGTAAAAAGTAACTGGCCTTTAAGAATGTCATGCTGGTTTTTAACTGCTTATTTCCCGTCATCAGGCTCATTCTCATCCTACAAAGGTCCCCACTGTCCAAGCTTTCTCTTGTTTCATAACCCTCTGTGTCCTTGCCTAAGAGCTGCCTTTGGGGTCTATCCAAAGACTGCATTAGATAGGTCTAATTCAGCATGAAACAGTAACAAAAACTCCAATAGGAACTTCCCTGACATTTCAATAGCATATCCCATGAATTCAATTTTCTGCTGTTTCTCACACTGTCTTTTTGCCGCCTAGCCCTGCTTTGAAGAAATCACTGGTGTCAAACTAGAGAACTTATTCTCCTTGACCTCCCTATTTCATTTAGTTTCATTGGTTAAGGTTAAAGAATCTGCCTGCAATGCAGGAGACCTGAGTTCAATTCCTGGGTCAGAAGATCCCCCGGAGAAGGAAATGGCAACCCACTCCAGTATTCTTGCCTAAAGAACTCCATGGACAGAGGAGTCTGGCAGGCTGCAGTCCGTGGGGCTGCCAAGAGTAGGACACAACTTAGCAACTAAACCAGCAATGCAAAAAATGAATGGGAGGTTTAAAAAAAAAAAAAAAATGAATGGGAGGTTCAGTTATAAGAGGCAGCTTAAAATTCACAGGGGCTTTAGAGAGCAATTTAATCTCACCCCCGACTTGGCAGGTTTAGAGATGAAGTAACATAGCCAAGCATCAACTGGTTACTAACTTGTTAGAAACTTTTGTCTTACTCGTGGCAGTCTGGATCAACCCCAGTCCTCAACGGGTACCACATGAGAATGGGAATGAATGATTGAAAATGGGCACAGGATTAAAACAGGAAGTCCTCACATTTTCTCCTTGGATACCTTGAAGCATTGCGTTTCCCATGCATGGCTCCATAAATACGCCTCCTTTTTATTTAGTTTTTATTTTTGGCTGCACCACACAACACACATGATCTTGGTTCCCTGACCACAGACCAAACCTGTGCCCCCTGCAGTGGAAGCTAGGAGCCTTAACCACTGGACCGCCAGGGAAGTCCCATAAATGTTGTTCTTGCTGCTTATCGGAGCCAGCCGTGTGGATAGTCAGTCATCAGAGAACATCATACAATAGGAACGGAGGCAGTGAATGATGGAAAGAGCACAGCTAGTCTCTCAGGGTTTAATGTGTCAGGCTGTACTCACCGTGGTGTCAAGGGAAGCCGCCATACGCCACACACACCTGAAGAGCTAACATTCTGGGACAACAGAAAAGGACAAAGGAGCAGGCACTGGAGCAGTCACAAGAGCTGACAGAGGTTGCTCAGATACTCACTCATGCCTAGAACGGTCAGGTGACTGCAGTGGCAGAGGTGACCCACAAGTCTTTCCCTTTCTATACTCCCACGGTAGCCCCTAGGAGCAACTGCAGAATGGATTTGCTTCTCTGGTCTAACAGTCCTCACACTCTAATTTACATAAGCCATCTGGAACATAAAAAGTAGACTTCTAGACTTGAGAGTTGATGCAGCACAGGAAGGCACTTTAGCAAGCATGGCACACATCTGAGACCACACAACTGAGATGCAGGTGACCATGGAACTCAACTTGGGAACACTGGTTTAAGTTCTGAGAGGCACTGCGATAATTTTTTCCTTTAAGTTTGGTAACATCGTAGACCCTCAGATTTCTCTTCTACTACAGGTTACTTGTTTTTTTTTTTTTTTTAAATATGTGTATCATTTTTTTGAATGTAAGGTGTTTATTTTTTTTTTAATAAATTTATTTATTTTAGTTGGGGGCTAATTACTTTACAATATTGTAATAGTTTTTGCCATACCTTGACATGAATCAGCCATGGGTTTACATGTGTTCCCCTTCCTGGACCCCCCACCCACCTCCCTCCCCATCCCATCCCTCTGGGTCATCCCATTGCCCCGGCCCTGAGCCCTTGTCTCATGCATCGAACATGGAATGGTGTTCTGTTTCACATATGATAATATACAGGTTACTTGTTTTTATACTGCTTTTGCCTTTACTGGTCTTAGTAACACACTGTGTATCATCTGGTTGTTCGTTCATCTTTTTAGTTAACTCTTTTCGTTCACTAGGCTTTTTAAAAAGTCAGCTTTCTGGAATCCCAAGGATCACCCCACAACACTGCTTTCTAACCTGTACCTCCTTATATTTATTTTTTTTTAATATATTTTTATTTATTTGTTGTACCAGGTCTTAGTTGCAGGATGTGGGATCTAGTTCCCCTACCAAGGATTGAACCCAGGTCCCCTGCATTGAAAGTGCAGAGTCCTAGCCACTGGACCACAAGGGAAGTCCCTTCCTTATATTTAGACAGCAATTCAGTCTACATAAAACGTTCCCATTTGTTATTGCTGACGCTTAAAACATCCCAGTGTGGAAGGCAGGACGGCTATCATTTTCATCCTGCAGGTGAGAGACTGAAGTTGTGCTGCCTGTCCATGGTCATAGATTTAGACAGTGGAAGGAAGCACTAGCCAGCTTATCTGCTAATTCCTAGCAGAGGATTCTTCCCTTTATGAACTTGATGACATCAGAACTCAACTGTATAAGGTAGGACATTTATTCTGAGAATATATCTTAGGAATCTTGAAGGATAAAGGATGACCTAGAATCAGGCTATTTAGATGGCTAAGGAAAAAAAGCTAAACCTCAAGGGGCACCTCCCAAGTATTACACGAGGTCTCCTAGGTGTACCACATGCACTGCACACCCACCGTCCAGTCCAGTTCCAGCTGAGAACTCTGGGATTCACTCCCCTCCCTCTACATCAGCCCGCACCCATGTCCCAGACACCTCAACAAATCTATGCAATGCGGAATCCGTGAAACAGCGCACACCCCATTTATTATTTAAAAATATTTTGTTACAAAAGGAAAAAAAATACAATGCAGTATAAAAGATTGACAGTGTCATCAAGTTTATTACACAATTTTCAACCTATCAGAAAGACAAACAAATCACCAACAACAGGGGGACGGGGCCATGGCCTTTTTGAGGGTTGGGTTTCTTTCCTTTTGCTATCAGGAAATAAAACTAAAAATTGTGTCATCGAGTAAAAACAAAACAAAAAATAGGGAGAAAAAAAAAATTCTCCGGGTAAACGGCTTTTCTGGTATTCTATATATATTTTCTTCGCCGTAAATTGTCACCTTACTTGGTTTTCTCTACATTAAAAAGACACCCGGAGATGCTCTTGAGGATAAGCACATCACTTAACACTTGGCTGGCTGGGCGGGGTGCCATATTCTGAAGTGGAGGCGGGGATGGGGTTGGGGGACAGGGGATAAAAAGCTACAACCGGTAGCCTCTGTCCCAAGGGAATGTGCCTCTCCAACCCTGGGGGGACTCCCTTAGTGACTGATTGAGGGCTGTCTCAGAAACGTGCAGGGAACAGAGGAAGGGTTCGGTCCAACTCAGTCTCTCCCCTCTGAGCCAGAAGGGTCTCCAGTGACCCTACATCTCACATGCCACGTCTCCTGTTAGATGTCACATGCCCTTATAGATGCAAGTAGAAGTAGCATCCGTCGCCCCATGGGTATTGCAGGACCCTGTTGCTGCTGCTTCTGTCAGCAGCAACCACATCACAATTTGGATGTTATGGGAAAAGCAATTCCATTTGCCTGTGTAGAAAATGGCCCCCAGAGTGGTGGTCCTTAGAATTCTGAGCTGAGCTCATTCAAGTCAGGCTCCACTTCTTCCTTGCTCCTTATCAGAGGCAGCAAGTACCTCCAGGCAGAGCGAGGGGAGCTATTAAGTCAAAAGGTGAAAAAATACCAAATTTTTGTGACTTTACTTACTAGTGCCAGGTTATCCCACAATAAGTAAAAGTATGTACCTGGAGGATGCAAGCCCATGCTCACATCGAACCTGAAAAAAGAAAAGCCTATGGAAGTAGGCCATATCCTGCCCAACTTGCCTCCTTCCCCATTCCTAGTACTTCACGAGGGTTCTTCACTGCTGAGGTCCGACATCCCCAACTCCCAATGGCAGTACCTTCCTCTAAAACAAGGAAGCTGCCTTCTTGGGGGAAGGGCTCCACATGTGAAATGGAAAAGCCCCAGGGAAAGGGAACATCTAGTTGATGGAGCTGGTAATTGCAACAGGCAACCAAGCAAGAAGCAGCAGAGGATGGTAATGGGCTCCGCCAGACGCCCCAGCAGACAGCAACCTCATGGGCCTTCTCTGCTTAGAAGGGGCAAGTCCACTGAGGAGGCTGGGCAGCAGGGAGTTAAAAGGGTTTGAGCCCTCCGGGAGGTTAGGGAAACAAACCGTCAATATGTAAGAGGGAAAAGCAAGAACAGGAGCTTTCCAGGAAGTAGTTTCTGTTCCCATGGTCCCTCCTCAAAGGGCTGGGAAGGTAAAGGAGTTAAACAAAGAAGTGGTATGTTAGCAAGGGGTTTGGACCCTCTTGGCCCCATCAAACCTAGTGCTGAGGGCAGGACCCTGGGCATATTTGGCACACCCAGTCACTCTCCTAGATCCCACAGGGAGGATCCATTTTCTTCGGGAAGGATTCTTCCCATCAACCTCACCACTGAACTGCTCCTGGAGAATCAGAAACTCAATACGTTTCCTTGGACAAAGCACCATTCTCTATGGAGACCAGGGACCTGGACATGGTTTCTTCCTGTCTTCCACCCTCCCAACCACATGAAGTCTTTAGGTTCTTTACCCTGGCAAAAAGGAGTGGGACTGGGAGGGCTGCCAGGCAATCTTCAATCCTGTAGGGTAGAGGGTATTCCCTGGGTGTCTGGAGGGGTTAGGGGCTTGGAGAAGGGGAAGGGGTGGAGCGGCCTCCGTCCTTTAGTCCTGATCAAGGTGAGGAGATGCAAGTCCATTAAAAAAACATTAGCTTCCAACCAGACTCCTGTAATGAGAACATCAGAAGGGAAGAAAGAAAGCACAAGTTAGAGGTTACTTTCTGATTAACAAGGGCTCATAATAAATTATAGTGGCATTTTCTAAAGTTAAAACGTATGAAGTAGGGGATGCAGACAGAGAGAATGCATACGTGGGAAAGTAAAAAACAGGAGAATTGTCTGGGAATGTCTGGCACTGTGAGTAGTGAGGGCATGGTTGGAGGAGAATAGAAGAAAAAGGAGTACATCTTACTTTAAGGTTAGAGGGAAGAACACTGACAACGAAATGAGGAATCAAAGCAGTCTGACTGGAAAGGGGACTTTGGCTGGAAGAGTATGGAAACTACTACATTTCAAGAAAAGCTGCTGTAAGGGAGCATGGTGAGTTTAAATCTATTCTGAGCAAGTCATAGCTTACCTTAAGGGAAAGGGGAAAAATCTGGAAATGGGAGGTACAGTGGTTAAGAAAACAAGCGTGTACATAACCAAATCCATTAACCCCCAAATACCTAAGAGGTCCTAGCAGGGAGCATGCACTTATACAGGAAAAACTAAACTTTTCTCCTTCTTTTAAAGAAGCATACACACAGATATACACATAGAGCCAGAGATGTTCTACGTTGTACTAAAACTCAAGAGATTTTAAGTCTTCCCTCAGATGACAGCTGTGGGGGAGGGACCAAGAAGCATTCTAACACCAATCAGGAGTGATCTGGCCAGAACAGAAAGCAGAGCATGGAAATCAAAGAAAACAATCAGTAGTCACCATCCAAGAAAACTAAGAGCACAATTAAGACCTTCTGCTCAACCGTAAAGCACGGTTACATCACTTGCACATCCTGACCAAACTTCAGCTCCTCAGTCCACAGCCCTTGTTCCAATGTTGTGACACCGATCTGCAGGGGGCAGCCTGGCAATCCTACCATATGAGAGAGAACTGATGGTGAAAAGGAAAAGGGGGAATGAAACTCGGGCTGAAGATTTCAACTAGTGCCCGAGCTGGCAACATGGCCTATACGCAAAGGCTCAACCGTAATGTATGCACTTATGGAACATGGAGGAGCTAGCCAAAGAAAAACTACACGTATAAGCTGCCTGATGCTTCTACACTCTGAAATGGCACTATTTCAGCTTGGGGTCCTCAGAATGTGTCATGGCCTCTGGTTTCTCTAAACATCTATGTATGCAGGTATCTTTCTCAATTTCTATACGAGAAAATGAAAGCCCTCAGTGCCTTCTCAATTTCATATCATATGGGTTTCCGAACCTTTGTATTAGACCAAAATTGAACAGAATGCTCAGTTTTCACTGGATCAGGAGGATAGCAATGAAGTGAGAATAATATATATCAAGCGGAATAATGTCTTAAAACAACTACAAAAAGTCAGCGCCACAGACTACCTAAGACTATCCTCACACTCCAAAGCATACACACACATACCACAAGAGATGTGATTTGGGAACTGCTCCTACAAAACAAGACTCAGAGGATAACTAGTGCATCAGAAGTAAACTACAGTTGACCCTTGAAAAATACAGGTTTGAACTGCACTGGTCCACATATATGGAGAATTTTTTCAATAAATTCATACTACAGTACTATATAATCTGAGGTTGGCTGAAATCTGTGGATGCGAAACCATAGAAATGGGAGGGCTGATTGTAAATTTATACTCGAATTTTCAACACACAGAGGTTGGCTCCCCTAACCCCTACATTGCTCAAGGATCAATTGAATAGCACCCACTTCTTAGAGGTTATGGCTCCATTTTGGTGGTAAAGTTTGAATAGACTGAGGCCAAAGTGGGTCAATCAGACTTTAAGCCTCAGAGGTCGAGGCCATCCTGAGGAAGGGCAAACAAAAAAAAGGCTGCTGTCTTTTGCTGCTCTAGATGGAACAAACCCTTTGGTCTCAGGAACACCTGTCCATACAGTATAAATACTATTTTTTTTATAACTAAAAGGTATTGTGCACAGAGCTTGTAAGTTCTTGAGATAAATGAGACTAATTATCCAGATGGAATAACCAACATTCTAAAGGATGACCAGGAAAACTGGGGAACTAGAAAACCTGTCTCAAGAGTTAATTTTCCTCATCTGTCATAGGCCTGCACCAGCCAAATGACTGTTTTCTGGGAACTACTGGGTTACAGGATTTTTCAGAGATATCCAAATTGAACCATCCCATAATGGAAGAAAACTCCCATCTTCCAGGTGGATAAAATGAAGCAAGATGACAGCTTTTAAAGTCTCAGGCTCAGATGTTCAATTCCCAAAATTCTAATGATCAGTGGATCTCACAATTTCTCTATCAAAGGCTGTCAGACGAGCAAAGCCGCCAAGAATAGTGACGTGCAGTTACACATTCTGACTATGAAGCTGAGTGTGGCCCCATGCTTTGCACAGACCAAGTAACACCCCCCTGGTCACTCTTATTCTAGCTAGCTGCACAGGACACACACGGTGGGCTGCAGGAATGGGGGAGGATGGTGACTGACACTGAACCTACAAGCAACACTAGCAACTGTGCGAGCTCCAACAAGACAGGGACGTGCTGCTACTGCTACGGAAGGGAAGAGCTCGACCAAAAGACCCATGCAATCCACCCTCCCGCCCACCCCGAGACTGAATTAGGCCAAAGCTATCTGTGGGCTCCACCTCTCTTGAAGCCTGCTTTTCTGGAAGATATATGGGCACTTCTCAAAACTCAACCTACTGCAAAATCTAGAAAGAAGTATCTAGAACCCACAGCTTAACTACTGATTTTCTGAGGGGTATCTTAGATTTCTATAATATCAAGCACTCCAAGACTGTGGAATAAACGAGAACAGAGAAGGGAGGCAGGTAAAAAATGTTAGTTAACTTCATTTCCCCATATATCTGCTCTCTACAAAAAAAGACAAAAAGAATTCCCAACTACAACTCTGCTTAATTTAAAAAAAAACCAAACATTTATTTATTTGGCTGTGTCGGATCTCAGTTGCAGCATGCGGGATCCAAGTCCCTGACCAGGGATGAAACCTGGGACCCCTGCGTTGGGAGCACAGAGTCTCAGCCACTGGACGACCAGACAAGTCCCTCTGCTTAAGTTAATGGCAGACAATGTCAAACAACAAACTAGAGGGCAGTAGCTGAATATAACAAGACTCCTTTCACATTAGTTTGGCAGGTTATCATTAGGCAACAGTTTGTAGTCCAGCCACTGCTTGTGAACGACAGGCACTCACAGCAGGAGGAAGGGCTTCTTTTCCCTTCTTCATCCAGTCGCCCATGTATCCACCCCAAAGACATGAAACAGAACTACTCCAACTCTTCACTTTCCTCAATTACCATGACTTCAGACCAACCAAATTGGCCAAAACCAAGAACATTTTCCTAATGTACTTGATGTGAAACCACAAAATTGAGAAGAGACCGCAAAGT
Source organism: Giraffa tippelskirchi (assembly GCF_054371585.1). Classification (NCBI taxonomy): domain Eukaryota; kingdom Metazoa; phylum Chordata; class Mammalia; order Artiodactyla; family Giraffidae; genus Giraffa; species Giraffa tippelskirchi. The sequence goes on along the minus strand of NC_137284.1, from coordinate 10,801,258 downwards.
CACCTGGGTCATGCAACAGCCTTCAGGAACCACAAACAGACCATCCCCACCAGAGTCTAGACTACTTTTAAAGATCTCCAAAGAAACAAGAGGCAACAACTGCTCCTGCTTGCTTATGTACCAGAAACAATCTTTGTTGGAAGTTTGTTTTCAGGTGGGATTGCCAAGCTGGTGGGATGTAACCTGGAGCCTGTCTGAGAATGAAAATAATGAGCTAAGGTCCCTTGATCCAGCCAAGCCTACCTCAACTTTTCAGTTACTTAAGTTAACATATTTAGTTCCCTGCCCCCAACCCTCCTGGCTTTTGCTTTGATTTAAAAAAAAAAAATGCTGTCAATAAGTTTTTCCAAAATATATCCTGCCACTGAAGTATCCTCCACATGGTCTCTAAAGCTTTAAAGATAATTTTTTTTCAGATCCGCTTTCTCCTAACTAAAGTATCCTGATTTTCAAAATCTTTTAAAATAGATATTAATTCTAAAAAATTATTAATATTGCACCTTTAAAACTTACAAGTAGGCAATGGTCTTACTTTTCTTTTTTCTGTCTTGGCCAATTTCCCTGATTTTTTCATTTGAAAGTTTGGTGGGGTTAAAATACAACAGTGAGGGACTTCCCTGGTGGTCCAGTGGTTAACACTTTGCACTGCCAATGCAGGGTGCACAGGTTCAAACTCTGGTCAGGGAACTAAGATCCCACACCTGGCATGGGCAAAAAATAAAATATAACAATAACAGTAACAAAAGCTATCATTTATTGAGAACTTACTATGTGACAGATACTATGACAGCTCTACATGGAATTAGCTCACTGAATACTCAGCAATCCAATGAGACAGTTGTTTTTTATTATTTTCACTTACAAATGAGGAAACTGAGGAACAAAAAGTAATACGGCTGGAGGAGATGGGATTTGTAACCTGCAGACACTGTGTTCTTAGCCATTATACCATGTCAAGTGAAAGCAGTCAAAAATCAAGCAAAAATAGCTTAATCTCAGGTCCATTTCAAGGTGAGACATCTCACAAACAAGCAGAAAATCTGCCCTCCTGAGTTTCCGGTTACGTAAATCGAAGTCCCTCCCATCCCCTGTACCTGCTTTAAAAGGAGGGAGAGAAACCTTTACTATCAATGTTTTTCCTTTCATAAGAGATCGTCAACAAGCCAGCGACGGGGCTTTGTCCCACCTTTCTCAGTGGTGCCGGTCCCGTTCTCTATCCCGGTGTCTCTCGTGCTCTCGGTTCCTTTCTTGGAAGTAATCATCATGCCGGTCTTCATTATGAAGCAGGTCCCGGTGCCTCCTGCTGCTTTCCCGGGACCGGCTTGGTGACCTCTCTCGGGACCGATGTCTTTTCCTATTAGAAAGATTGTTTTCAGCCTCACTCAGAAGACCTACCCCATTCTTTCCAAGAACATGGTGCTTTGGTGTTTCCTACTGTTAGACCACTCCTCTATTACTCTATCATGGGCCCACTGTCTGAGGATGTTAGCTCTTTAAGGACTAGTCTTTTAAAGAAAAGTAAGAAGAAATTTGTTGAGACTTACTAATGTATCAGGCACAGTGCTAAGAGCTTCACATGCTTTATTTCACCTAATCTTTACCACAGATCTATAAGATAAGTACTATCACTGTCCTCTTTCTAAAAATGAGAAAAATAAGGCTTCAAAAGTCAAGTAACTTTCACACTCAAGGTCACACAGATAGTTAGGAGCAGAATTCAAATCCAAGAATGTATGGCTCCAAAGCCCACATTCTTAACTACATTGGTCTTTCTTCCTAAATAAGCCCACTGCCTCACCCAACACAGATTTCAGACATTACAACATTTATTAATGTAAACATTTGATCAATTTCTTCCCCTTAAAGGCATGAGGGCTAGGTCTGCTCATTCAGCCAGGTCCTTGCCAGATACCCTGTGTTCCTTTCCTCCCCCTGCCAACCCCTGGAAAAATGCTGCTCAGGGCTAGCCGCCGCTGGAGCAATTATCAACTCACCTGGACGAGCTCCCACTGGCACCCACACTGTAAGACTTGGCTTCAATGCCATGAAGACAGTCCTTAAGAGAGGAGATGAGGACACGGCAACGCTCATCATTGGCGACCCGGGACTGTTTGATAACAGCAATGGCTGTGAGCAGCGTCTCAATCGCGTCACTGTAATCCCCTGACAGGGGATGGATGGGAAAGGCCAAGGATGAGCAGAGGCAGTAAACTAACTGATGAAAAAGAGAACTCAGGAGGACACAAACCAAGAGTAACTAGCTGTCCCACAGAACCACAGTATAGTGGATGAGGCAGAAGCGGCAAGTATAAAACTATGGAACCAATATTCCAATGGTCTGGAATCAGACAGATGCTCTTAGATACTGCTAGTGGATGTATGAACTGGCATGTCATTGTCCGCAGGCTATTTGACAACACCCATTATAATAAACAATGTGCACACTTTTTGACCTATCAATTCTAAAAATTTTCAACTTCTGCTCACAAGTATATAATTTAAACAATGTTCATCTTAGCATCATTTGTTGTATTGAAGAATCAGAAACAACTTAAAAGTTCCTTCAATAGGGTCTGGCTATATAAATTAAGGAACACTGGTTCTACAGAATATTACATAGTTGTTAAAAAGCAAGAGGTAATAAATCTGTATGTAAACAAAGCAATCCATGTAAAGCACTTAAGCACAGTGCCAGGCACACAGTAAGGGCTCAATAAATGTTAGATTTTAGTTGATATAATAGATGATCAGAATATTGTTAAAAAGCTATGAAACAGTATTCCATTTTTGTAAAAACAATCAAAATTATATATATTTGATGCTATATGCAAAGAAAAAAAAATCTGAAGGACAGAAACTACATTGTGCATGGTAGTCTGACAGTTCTTGTACACAAGTCTTTCATTTATTAACACTGCATAGTTCTGTCTGAATTATTTGTAATCGATAACCAAATACGTATATACACAGAGGTAACATATAGTTAAAACACGTTATGTTGTGTGCATACACACACACACATTTTAAATTATGCTGCCATGAAGAACTAGCTCCTTCACCCATTTGAGCAATACTCAGACTCACGGATAGTGGTCGGGGTGGGTACCTGCACACTTCCTAACTAAAGCTTTCGTGAACTGCAAGAGCCTTAAAGACAAGATAATGCAGGGAAAGCATGAAACCAGGCAGGGGCCCAGTGACAGGACCAGCAGCTTTCTCGTGCAGGGTAGTAAAGAACAAAACAGACTGTGGAGGAACTGCAATTCTGTGGAGGCCAAGGAATGCTGGTATTTTGGCTCGACCAGGGGAGGGAATTTTTGCCTGTTTTGTAGGCAGTCAATAAATATCTGTGGTTTGAATGACTGAAATGAGAACAAAAGAAAGGGAGGAGACAGAGGTTCACTTACTGATCATCTCAATGTGAAGGAATTGGTGGAGAAGAACAATGACTGTTTTCCTTTATACTCTGTGTATCTGACTTTCTACAATGAGCATACATAACTTTTTAACTTAAAGAGATTTACTCAGATGTCAATGAAGATTTCCAGTGGAAAAAAGAGAGAATATATACATGCTTTCTGTCTTTACTCTGCATACAGATGTCGTAGTACAGACGAGAAATTATGGAAAATGGATGAAAATAGTTATTTCTTAGATATGACAATCTATATCTACATTCATATGGGAAACTCACAGGAAGAAGTGAATATGACTAGTGTTATAATGTGAAACTTGGATCAGAACCGGGAAACTCTCTATATTCTCTTCTCTTAGGAACCAAAGATTCTGTTTCCTCAGCTCTCTCTCTCTGTTTCCTCAACCAAAGTATGGCTTCTGGTTCTGCTCACTTAATACTGAAAGGAGGGCAAAAGTTAGCTATAAGGGTGTATCATGCCTTAAGATGACATCCAACAGATTTGTCTCTTTCTAGGACAGGCTACATGGAGGCCATCAGCTCTGCCTCGATCCTCAAATATAATCAGATTCCATATCAATCATCATCAGTTCTAAAAACCCAGTTCTAAAAACACAGACACTAGACCCAGTGATCAACCACTGAGATCAAGATTTCCAGGAAGCAGGAAACACCACAATGAGACAGTATTAGTTATTTATATTCTACGCACTAAGTTGGTTTTCATGGGGCACGTCTAGATACAGGCTAAATAAACAGTACCAGTGGAGCTCCCCCAAAGCCCAAAACCAGGTTATTACTGATTTTCAAAATGTGCCACTCTTGAGAATCTACCAGTGCTCCAATTTACCTTGAATTTCTTACCAATGGAAACGACAAAACTAAAAGTAAGCAGAAGGCAGCAAAGCTAAGGATGAGTTACCTGCACTGGCTCCAGATACAGCTTTGGAAATGGCACTGCTGGAAATTGCTCTGTTCCGCTTCATGATGTCTTCAAATTCTGCTTCACTCACTGTAGAGGGCGGAGGGCCCGAATCTCGGCTGCACACAGAAATACAGAGAAACATCATTCCTGACTGCCCACACCCAGTGTTATCTTACCATACTCTAGAGTACTATGCTATTTAATTACACTCTCCTGTATGCTGTCTTAAATGATTCTCAGCCTGTTCACATGTTTTTTATGTTCATGTTCTCTTCAAAGACAGGATTTATGTGATATACTTTTATAATTTTGGCATGACCCCATAGTGCTAGACACTCATAGCACTCATAACAGTGACTCAGAGCACTCAATTTAATTGACCACCTGAAAAAGGGATACAAAGGACACACTTTGGGTGAGAGGTTAAGATGCAAACAAATACCAAATAAAAACATTCTCTAACAGGTAGTTAACTATTTCCCAGGACTCGATACTATGACAACAGAATTTCCACAAGGGAAAAACACAATAGTTCAGTGCTCACTTACTTCCTTGGGGAGAACAAAATAAACTTAACACACTGTCTACCCTGCTATGCCTGGCTCAGATTTGAAAGGAAGATAGTCCTTACCTGCCATGGTGGTTATAGGGTGCTGAGGCTTTCATGTAAGTATCTGGTGGAGGCCCCACTGTGGCATTTGGTGGGGGGAAGAAGGCTGGATTGAGGTGAAGGGCAGGTGGGATGGCCCCAGGGGGGGGTACAGCCAGATGAGGAGGTAATCGAGGAGGAGGGGGCATGAGATGCTGGTAGTGGATGCCAGGAGGAGGAGGAGGGACCCCAAAGCTTGAGGAGAGAGGTGGTGGGGGTGGAATGGGGGGTGGGGGCAGACCCATCAGGGGAAGGGCTGAAGGAGGGCGATTAAAGTAGGGCAGCACACTGGGGGGCTTATCCACACGGGCAGATGAGGGCACAAGGTTCTCAGAGGGTGTGGCCCGTCCATCAGCAGAATCACTAGAATCTCGGGAGTGGGCCCGTGGAGGTATTCCTACGAAGAAAAAAGAATTACTGTTACTGCCCAAGCCTTAAACATAACCACAGGATGAGTTCATCCGTCAGCAAGAGTCATCTGATACCACACCAAGGAAGGTGACAGGTGGCTAGGGAAGAAGGTAAAATCATCTACTGCCTCAGAAAGGTCAGAGGCAGCCTAGTTCAGACATAAACCCAGAAAGCAGTACCACCCTAAATTCTGTGTGCTAAAGAATTCTCTTTATCTAGAACTCTCAGTGTTCCACATTTAAATTATCCTTAAATTTGTTTTCTATTTTTAAATGCAGAAAGTTTTTAATAACCCACAAGAAAAACGACAGTGTTGAAATATGTTCATTACTGTTCAGCTGGATTGAAGCAGATTAAAAATCTCATTTTCTCTGGAAGGAGTTCAGGGACTCTTTCCTTGGGCTTGTAGTAGTTAACCTTTTCTATCCTGCTATATAGTTGAAATTTTCTCTTTACCTTGGCACTTTGGCCAGTGAATTTGGAGAAAAGGAGGGACAGGCAGGGTAGGGACAACACTTCTTCCATCCAAGTACCAAAAGTGGTAACTGGGATGAGGAAGAGACACAGAACAAAAAGTGGAAGACTGGAAGTTAAACGAGAGAAAGTGGGAGATAAGCCAAGAAAAGATCAGCCCATAGAATGAGCAGATGGCACACAGCTGACATCAAGGACTCCTTGCAAAAGCTTGGTATAAAACATGTCTGAAATCTGGGAAACTTCCACTATATTTCAACAGTCCAAACCTTCTACCCCACAGGGCAGCCTTCTAGGAACATGATCATGGTTCAGTGGTATGTTATTGTGCAAAATGGACTCAAAACATTTCTGCATACAGCTGGAAACATGGCTCTGATACCGTCGAGTCACTTGGGTTAAACTTGTTCCCTTTTTCCAATTTAATAGTCCACTCTAAGCCTGGTTAATGTGAAATCCAACGGAAGAATGTGATCACATGGCCTTGGGAGTCTTGGATGTAAAAAGATGCCATCAGAAGACAAGTGTGGAGAGCAGAAAAGAAGAGTGCTCCTTAAACAAAAACTTGTTAGTAAACCCTAACTCCTGATGAAAGCATTAAGTGGAATTAATCCCTTTGGCAACCACGTTGGTTTCTCTAAGTAGTATATCACCAGTGCCTACCACAGCATTCTCGTGCTTTTCATGTCTCACACACATGGCACCATGCTTCTTCCCTGAGTTCTCTCAAACTGAAGAAAGAATACTAGCAAGTGTAATCCCCTGAAAGTTAGCTACCTTCCCAGGTACTGTTCCCACAACAGCAAGAGTTTTTTTTCTTTGTAGCTATGGCTACAAATCCCAACAGTAGCAACCATTTTTAAGCAGACTATGTCAACCAGCTGTACTGAGTGAATTAACAGGGTCCAACTATATCAACATGACAGAGCAGAAAAACAAGACTCCATCACCACCATCATTCCAGCAAAGAAAGGTAAAACCCAGGAGTAAACAGCCCAGTGGTACTAAAACAATTAGGTGTTCAACACAAATGTAAAATTATACATCTTACGGAAGTCAGAAGGGGGCTGAATCATACAAAGACTCTGAAACAGAATGGACTCTGAAAATTCACATTTTCAAGGAAGAAAAGTAGTGTCTTCTAACACAGATCAACAGGAGCTCACAACACTTTCATCTAGGCTCTCAATCTAGTTATAAGAACATAGTTGTTCCTATGCAAGAGTTAAGTGACCATATTTCCACCTTCAATCTATCTATCCAAGGTCCCAGTAGACTACTCAATCAACACAAGGCACTATTTTGAGAGAAAGACTTACGCAGTTACAGAAAGTAGGTAACAAAACTTTGCCATCACCCCCACTGTAGTTAAAAGGCAAGTAATGGCAGTTGGCTGTTTCAAGCAGGGCCTTGCAGGGTAGCTGCACCTTGTGAAGTCATGACAATCCAAAGCTGGTTCCCAGGTTTCACAGGTTCAGACACTGGTTTTAACAGTGGCCCAGGGGTGATTGGACCCTAGGAGATTGATTCACACTATTCAAACTCACAAGAGACTGATTCTTAAACCAGAATGCCAATTTTTAAATTTACAATGAGAAATACAACTGCCAAGCAGACTGGAATACTCATGTCAGCTGGTCAGTGCATTCTCTCCCCAGCAGGAGACCCTAGCTGGGAAACCAAATTAGTATCAGTATCAGTATTAGTATTAGTATTAGTAGAAGATGGCTTGGTAAGAACAGGGTTAGAATAAAGGGAGTAAAGTGAGCTTAAGGCATACCATCATCAGGCTAATGTGGCATGATGCAACATCCTCTACTAACAGGAAACACTTGCCAAGCAAACTAAAATAGCAGGTAATCAAAAGGGTACCCAACCCCCCTGGTCAATGCTGGAGAAACATTGTTAAATTTTTACTCTCCAGCATTTCTTTTGGTCGATTCCTTAAAGAGTACCCTTCCAATGTATGTTTATAACAAGATTACAGCCATATTTATGCACCATATTTGTATTTTACTGTGGTTGCTTAGTATTCGATAGAGAGATATGTCTTACAAGTAAGTCCATTTGCTATATACTGATTTTTTAAATAGAAACACATAATTCAGAGGTGACAGGAACTTTATACACTGTGTCCAGTTCAAATGGGGAAGTAGGCCTTAAACAGTAAAGTGACTTGCCCAAGGTCACATAATGAGTTAGCAGCAGAAATGTATAACCTGGACTACCTGACTCCTGGCACGTAAGTCTCATTCTTAGCTCACCTACTGCCATGATGCCACCCATAATCACTACCACCCTCCCTAAACTCCTCCACAATGTAGGCCAAGCCTACAGCACAGAAAACAAACCCACAAAATACCCCCCCTTCATACAGATGGTCTCCACGTACCCCCTCTTGGGACTCGGACGCACTCACGTTTCCGAGCCTGTGCCTCAAACTGTGACAGGTTCTGCCGGGTGGCCGGCCTCACATCCACTTTTTCTCCATTAAGAACTTTTCCTGGCAGAAGTTCCAACAATTTGTGGACAGAGTTTTCAGAGGCTACCACCACCTCAGCATACCTTGAGGAAGAAAAATTTTAAATGTGTGAGATCTATTAGACAATCGAGAGAAACACAGAAATTCTCTTCCACTTTTGGTAAAGCAAAGGATACCCTGCTTATATTACATATACAAAACTATCAACAACAAAAAATGTCAGCCTAAAATTTTCCTATTTATTTCAAATTAGAAACCAGCTTTCTTTGCCCTTCAAAGGATGGATGTTCTCCTACCTCGCAGTGAGGTCCCCATTCTAAAGGTGGTTTATCAAAAACAAGGCAGTAAACTGGGCCAGGGTGGGAGGGATTAAGATATAGGGCCAAAATAACAGTACAGATCTGTTATCTCAATGGTTACAAACTAAAAGGGGCTTCTCAAATCCAGACCTCACCCTTTGGACTGGCCATTTGCTCGATTCTCTGCAAATTTCAACTCCACCACATCATAGACTCCTATAGAGCGAATAACCTGGATCAGCTGCTGGTCTGTGGTCCACTGGGGCCGGCAAGATGGAAAAGGAAGAAATGTCAAGAGCTATACCCCCTCCCTCAGAATGTCCCAAACCCTTCCCCCAAACCCAGGAGTCTAGTCATAACCATGACCCCCCACAGGAAACCCAGAAGGCCATCAGGATGTCAATGAGAGCAGATTTTAATATTGTCCTCACCCAGACAGAACTGCAAACCACCCACCTCTGCCCCAATCCCCGTATCTGAGACTAAGAAAATTAAAATCTATTTTAACTCTGACTGCCATGTGGATCATCAGTTCAAACACTGATTACTAGCAGCTTTTAGTTGGAGATCTGACAGGCCAGAATTGATCACTGTCAACAACTTTCCCCTCGGTACATACAATTCTTAACTTGGAAAAAACCACCTCCCATCACCAGCCCCAAAACATGTCACACAATAACTGTTGCAGAACAACAATCACCACCTACCCCGAGTGTACTACAGCTATCAAGGTCTTTGCTCCCTCTCACCCATCATTATCACAGGACCATCTAATGACCACCAAGAGTTCAAGGTGTTCACTCTGAAATCTCATCCCACAGATGACCCTGGTAGACATAAAGCCCCAGGGTCAGGGGCGGTAACAAGATGGCAGAAAAAGCAACTACCCACTTAATCATTGCTTTCTTCGGCACCAGTACGTCCTCAGGATAGTTCTCTTTCAGAGATCAATCCAACCTGATCCCAGGAAAAAGAAATCCAACCCCATCAGAGCACAAAGCAGTGCAACAGTGGATTCTGAAAATGCCATCACCTCCCAGTGCTCTCCCTCCGGCCCACCCAAGCCTTTGTGGTTACCCACACTCACCCAGGAGAAACTGCCCACATAGACAGCAGCTCGCCTATTGCGCAGGCCACTGTAGGTGTACAGAATTGCAGGGGTCTTGTTATTGGGCTTGGGAGATGGCTCCTGGCGAACAGGAGGCGGCGGCTCAGTGCTGCTGCTTCTGTCATCTGAGGGCTGTGAAGTGGCTGTCAACACGTCATCATACAGGTCAATCTGATCTGTGTTGTTGAACTCTGGGTCCTAAGAGACGAGGCATTGGCAAAAGGTGGATTTGAAAACCTTTCATTTTGTTCATTCTATTTCACTCTAATTTACTTACAATCCACAGTCAAATACTTTGTAAAACACACAAAAACTTCCTGTCATACTCAAAAAACTTCCCCATGTAAAACAATTTTAAAAATTGTTTATGTAGGTGTTTCTCTTAAGACCCTGTTAGGAGTCTGTAGTGTTTCTAGCTTTAATCCACTGTGAGACTCAAAATGTACATGATGATTAAACAAGCACACTAAGAATGCACAGGGCTTCCCTGGTGGCTCAGTCAGTAAAGAATCCGCCTGCAACACATGGGAGAGCTGGGTTCGATCCCTGGGTTGGGAATATCCCCTGGAGGAGGGCGTGGCAACCCATTCCACTATTCTTGCCTAGAGAATCCCCAACGACAGAAGAGCCTGGTGGACTGCAGTCCACGGGGTTGGAAAGAGTCAGGCACAACTGAGAGACTGAGCACAGCACAGCAAGAATGCACAGAAATACATCTGCTATTACTATCAAGGAAGCCAGCTTCTCAAGACCACATTGACACTGATGGAATTTTCAACATCTTATACTATTTCCAAAATCAAGAGTTACACAAAACTTACTATTCTACTTAATAATGCTCTAAAGCTCACAGTATATAATCCCATCTTTCTATTAACCATCAAAAAATAAATAAAATAAAAAGGAAGTGAATAACTGGGGGATTTTCCTTTATACGTTTCAGTGCATGACGTGCAGATCTAACACATTACCGTGACATTTATATAAGAAACATCTCTGAACAATACCAGAGATGTCTAATGATATACAAAAGCAGTCAAAGTTCTCTAAAACATAAAGCTCAGGAAATAGAACAAGCACCCATAAGGTGTATTATACTAACCATTTAGAATATGAACGTGCATTCTGAAAGATAGGTGAGATACACTTTTTGTCTGTGTTATACATTACTGTTATAGACTGAATGTGCCCCCCCAACACCTCCTTGAAGGGCTTCCCAGGTAGCACAGTAGTAAAGAATCTACCTGCCAATGCAGGAGACACAGACAGGTTCAATCCCTGGGTCGGGAAGATCCCCTGGAGGATGGCATGGCAACCCACTCCAGTATTCTTGCCTAGAGAGTCCCATGAACAGAGGAGTCCATAGGGTCACAAAGAGTCAGAAACAACCGAGCACACTCGCATTGAAACACTGCTCCCCAATGTGATGGTATTAGGAGGTGGGGCCTTTGAGAAGTAATTGGTCTTGAGGGTGGAGCCTATGAAATATATTAGTGCCCTTGTAAGAATTTGAGCTTGCTTGCTCTGCTCTCCGTCTTGTGAGGATACAAGTTGGCAGAGGCTGCTCACCAGAACACAAACCTGATCTCTGTCTTCTAGCCTCTAGAACTGTGAGAAATAAATTTGTTGTTTATAAGTCACCCCATTTTTAGTATTTTGTTATAGCAAACCAAGCTAACACATATCAAAACTCCTAAAATCATAAGAACTACTATTGAGGGAACTTAATATTTCAGAGTTTTCAGTGTTGTTATCTTAGAGAGGATCTTTTTAAGGATCAGACAAGTTTTGTTTTTTTTCCCCCAGGTAACAGTCTAAAACATCCAAACAGTGCTAAAGATGAAACTGCCAAAAAACAGATACAAGGAGACATTTGGAGTGTTTTAGGGACACTAGAGCTCATTCATGTCATTGCTGTCTTTTAAAAATGGGAATAAAGAAAGATTTATACAAAGGGAATAAAAAAGAACCTGATTTGGCAACTTGCTCAGTTCCCTGAAGGAGAATCATTTCCCCTAATGTACCTAAGGTGCGGAAGCTCCACTAACTTTCTCCCTTCAACCCCATCACAAGAATTCCTGATTCTGGAGTGCAACTAGAGGACTCACTACAAAATACATTCTTAGACCTACATACCATTAGAAACTTTTGGAAACAATCTTTCAGTTTCTCAGTTTATCTGAAGTAAAAGGGAAGAACATGCACAGCAAGATAATGTAAATAACTTCAAATGTTACAAATACTCTAAGAAGCCCAAAGGAAAAGAGTTTGAACCTTGTAAAAATCTCAGGAAGAGAAAAGAGAGTACACTTTTTAGAGACAACTTAAAAAGCATGAAAAAGAATCAGGGAGGTAAATAAACACAAGAAGACTATCTTAGGTAGTCAAATCTATAAAGAAGGATCTTGCATAAAAAAGGATGAGTATGATGGAGAGCTGCTAACACTGGAGAGTACAGGGTGGATAATAAATTTAAAAGGTGAAGAAAGTCACAGCTAGTAACTCAATATTTTGTGTGTAAAATATTTGACAATCTAAGTCTCAGACAATCCTAACTCTGGACAAATCATGCATTCACGCGCTACACGTGATTCGCTCTTATGGGTCAAGGCGGAGGGAAGACTCAGAAACCACTTGATCCTCTTCAGTGCTCTAATCCTGAAACAACACGACTTCAAACCAGGGTAACTTTTCTTAATTGATCAAGGATTGTGAAACAGAACTTAAATAAGTAAACTCATGATTCTGAATGGTCAGTGGAACCAAACTGGCAATCCTTCCATGAAGCATCTGTGATTCAGAGATGCATGTTGCAACGTTGTAATACAAAGACTATTGCTGATAACTGAGTAGTGAACATGCAGACTTGGGCAGCTCAGAGATCAAAGGTATCACGAGGAAATCTCCCATACCATAAGCCTCAGTGAACAATCTACTCTCTCAGGGTTCCTTAGAGAATATGACAGTCTCGGTATATGGATTATTTTACCACTTCAAGAAATACAAAAGGATTCAAGGAATGCAAAATTGTCACAAGATTCAAATGGTCTCTCTGGGCCATAGAACCTCAGTTTAAAGAATTTTGTAGGAACTGTTCTGATGCATAAGGCAGACCTACTGAGGATTCTACTGAAGATTTTGTTGAAGAAATAATGTATTAAGTTGTATTTGCATCTAAATCTGCTAGCAACATCAAGGGACTAAGACAGGAAAACAAGTAAGGACCTGAGGTTTTTCTGATTACCAAATGAACTAATAATTTATGCAGTTAAAGCAAAATCTAATTCTACAAATTAAGTGAAAAATACAGCATTTTACAGGCATTGATGTCAATGATTTCATTTCAAGGAGATTAAAAAAGATGTTTAATACTGAATTAATACCAGGGAGAAGTTTGCATTTTATAGCAGAGGAACAGCTATGATTGTCTCAGGAAGCTTCTTGGTTTACAAAAGAGAACTTGCATGATTTTGAATTTAAATAAGAACTTCCCCACCTGAATGCTCAATGTTCCTACTTGCCAGCACTTTCCTGGTATCTAAAGCGTTAGTCACTGAGTTGTGTCCGACTCTTTCGTGACACCATGAACTCTAGCCTGCCAGGCGCCTCTGTGCATGGGATTCTCCAGGCAAGAATACTGGAGTGGGTTTCCATTCCCTTCTCCGGGGGATCTCCTGACCCAGGGATTGAACTCGGGTCTCCTGCATTGCAGGCAGATTCTTTACTGTTTGAGCCACCAGGGAAGACACAGTAATAAAGCTTTTTCTCAAAGCACCCTAAGTGACATAATTTTCTTATAACTGTAACCAAAGCCCAACACTTTTGGCTTTGTAATGACTATTTCCATAATTCTCACCTCCCTTTCCTTCCCCATCACTGTCCACTGCTGTCAATCACCAGGAACGGAACCTCTTTTAAGCACACAAATCCATCTTCCCCCTTTTATCTCACTAGTTCTAATACAATGCCTAGCAAACAGAAGTAGCTCAGTAACTATTTGCTGATGAAAGTAAGGAGGAAACTGAGCATACTGTGCAAAGTGCCTGTCTTAGCGCAAGAAACAGAAGAGACAAGACACTCAGCAGGGATGGCAGCTTTCAGTCACTTTTCGAGTTGTTCTCCTCAGCCCAAGAGAGCCCCTATGAACTCCGAGGGTCCCCCTGCAAAAGAGGCTTTTGCGGCACATACTGGAACAGATCTGGAGTCAGCACCACAGGTTCCATCTAGGAACAGTGCTTATGTCCCCTGGGGAGCAAAGTACACATGACAAGATTCTTGTGCAGGGTAAGTTGGGGTGAATTAGTAACATTCCTATAACATTCTAAAACACAATCTGTACTGGCGGCCTTCAATCTAAGCTTACTTCTAACAATCCCAGTCAAACAGAGCTTTTACCACTTCTCCAGCAGCTTCCAAATTCTACTAAAACCAGCTTTGCTAAAAATTAACTCATTTGTGGGGGGAAAAAGCACCCTTTCTTGACCTTCTTCAGGACATAAGACATTTAAAATATATACTTTCTTCAACTTAACCAAGTACCAAATTGTCGTTTTGGTAGAAATATCTACTTGATTTCACACAAAAAAGTCCTGTTTAATTGAAGAGACCAGAGACCAAACTGTTGAGACTAACAACTCAGTGGATGAGACCTATGTCTTGTCTATGATCAACAAGCTATACTGCTTAAGAAATTATGAAATCTCACTTCTCAGACCACATGTGGCTACACCTGTGGTCAAGGACCCTGTTCTACCCATTTCCCAGAGTGAATCATCAGCAGCATTGTCATCAACCCACAGATAATGAAATTAAGGGGAAACGAGGTTTTTAAAATTAATAATAGAAAAGAATTAATGGAGCCTTTTTTTCTTGCTATCTTATATTTACAAGAATGACATAAAAAGTAGCAAAAGTCTTGATTCAAAGTATTATGAAAAATTCAGGAAAGCAAATGGTTTGTTAACTAAATATACTAAGTCTTTCTTTTTATCCATAAATAATTGACTTGTTTGAAACTTAAAGAAAGATTTTCATGTACTTAAGTTAATCAGCAGCCACATGTAGACAACTGCAGTTTGCCTGAGAAGACAGGAAAATGATCAACTTTTGCAAACTGAAAGAAACGGCACATAACGGCATATATAAACCCTGTCTGCTGCTTCAGATCAAAGTCAGGGTCCATCCTGTATAGCGCATGGACTCTGCTCAATGTTTGATGGCAGCCTGAATATGAGTGAAGTTTGGCGGAGAACAGATACATGTGTGGCTGAGTCCCTTCCCTATCACAATACTGTTAATAGGCTATACCCCAGTACAAAATAAAAAGTTAAAAAAAAAAGTCAGGGTCCAATCAGAGCACTTTCCTTCTCTAGCCTGGTTTTGTTTTTTAAATGCTCTTTATAGGTCCTTACATACAGCCATTGAAAGATGAAAATGGGAAAAACCAGTTTACTCAAGTAGAATAGTGCTGAAAATAATCCAGGCAGGATATTAAGTTTTAAATACAAACTTTGGAACATTCTTGAGATCTTATCTCAAGAGCTCAGAACTGACCTGTATATGAGATAATTGTTTCAAGGGAGATTACTGTGTAGTTTTCTTGACATATCATAAAGAGATCAAGAAACTGAACTCAGAGTACATGAGTGGGTCTCTATTTGCTTCTGAACTGGTTTGTCCAATACCTTTACCTCCTCCCACCAATTACATCATCAATAAAGTTTATTACTAAAAAACTAACATTAAAGAGCCTATGGACTTCTCAAGAGCAGAGTCAAGCGACTTCTGAAAGAAGGAAGACTGAAAACAACTGACATTAAATGTTAAAGTTATCTTTCATACTTGCACTGCCTTATGAAGGGAAGAGGTACTACATTTCTCCAGCTGCAATTTGAGAGACTCTCAAAGGAACAGGTATCAACACTGTCTTCGTGAATGCTACAGAACACCTAATTCTGATTTTTAAGTGTGGCTAGTCTTCCAGGAGACTGACGTTCAACTTTGGCTTCCTGGAGGAGCAAGTTCCACAGGTTGATACACCCCTCTATTAAACCTAATTTTTATTTGCTGTTAAATCAAAGCTTTTAAAATTAAGCCTGGAGGCTTTAGATGACATAAAGCGGAATAGGCAGAAGTCTTGGAAGTCTGTGCTAGAGGGAAGATTTCAGATCTGACAGACGTGTGTTCAAGCCAAGCAAATCTTCAACCACTGACAGAGCTTGTGACCCCTGCAAGTTTGCTGCAAGTGATTCCTCGGCTGATACAGGAAAATCCCACTGCTCCGGAGGACTCCTCACCTGATTGAATTCTTCGTCAGCGTATATATCAATCAAGTCAACTCCTTCTGACATGGCTTCGGAAGGAAGATCTCGCGCCCGGAGAATGGACAAGGCAAGAAAGATGCCACTGCGGTATCCGGAAAGAAGCAAGAGTTACAAGGCATAATGGTCCCAGGCTGGAAGGAGGGCACTGGTTGCCAACCTCCCGTCTCCAGAGACGCAGCATCCAGTCAGTCCGAGCTCGGCCCCACCCGCTCCGCCCCGCCCCCGGCCTCGCGCCGCCCCTCGCTCTCCTAGGCCACCGGGGCTCGCGGGGCTCGCTGCCCATCACCCTCGGGCCCGACCGGAGCTGCGCCGCAGCTGCCCGTGGCGCGACGAGAAAGTCCAGGCCTCTGCTCCTACGGGCCCTCGAATGGCGCTGCGAAGAACGACCGCGGCGAAGCCCGCAGGCCCAGCCCGCCGCACCTGCCGAGGCCCCAAGCAGCCCGGGCTAGAAGTCCCTGCGGCTCCCGGAGCTCCAGCCACCTCCGCTCCCCACCCAGGCCTAGTCCTCGCCCCCGGCTAGGCCCGCCCCGCTCCCTCCCCACAGACCCGGCCCGACGCCCTCGGCCCCCTCCCTCAAAGGCCCGCGCCTCCCGCCGCCCGCCAACTGCAGTTGCCCCAAACTCAACCGACCCCCTCCCCGCCTCAGCGCCGTCCCCGAGCCCTCTTCCGGCCCAGCCGGCCCCCGGCCGCGCGCCCCCGTTACCGGGAATATGGCGGCGGCGGCGGCGAGTCTGGACTAGGCCCGAAGCGCGCGAACCGCTCTCGGCCCCAGGTCCCGCCCCCCCCGCCGCCGGCGTCACACGCACAGCCACTTCCGCCGTACGCTAGGACGCATCTTCCTGCTCAAGTCTTCGGCGCCGCGGTCTGCGGCACTGGTGTTCGGAAGTATCCGGAAGGGCCCGTGCTGTAGGCCTTTGATGCGGGTCGGGAAAAATGGCGATGGTCGCTGTCTTCCCAGCTCTTGCGCGGGTGAGGAGAATGGGGGTTCTAGACTCCTGGGCAGGCCACAGTGGGAAGTGTGTCTCGTCTTCCTCTGAAGTTGTGGGGACCGAGAGAAGCATCCACCTGTCTTATATAGCCCAGGCAAGGGCAGACCCAAGGAGAGGTTGATCTTGCAACTTAGGAGATTCAGGTTACGTCCACCCTGGCTTGAGCCCGCAGTGTACTTGTCTCGTAATATCGCTGAACTATCAGTCTTCGTGAGAGACCCAATTCAGATTTCACCTATTTGCCTGGTGGAACTGGCCAGACAGCCTTTGGGCGCCTTTTGTCTCTGTTCTTAAGCCTCTCTGTTCTTTTTAAGTCTTCCTGAGAGTCTGTCGTGATTTCACGTCGTTTCATAAGATCGTTTTTCGTTTTGCATATAGGCTGTTAACACTGTAAAATTTTCTCCTAGTACTGCTTTTTGCCAGTTGCATGATTTTATGATGTGTTTTTGTCTCCAGATATTTTCTAATTCCCTTTTGATTTCTCCTTTGACCCAGTTCAAGAGTGAGAGTGTTGTTCAATTTCCACTTATTTGTGAATTTTCCAGTTTTCCTTCTGCTCTTGATTTCTAGTTTTATTCTGTTGTGGTCAGAAAAGATGCCTTGTATGGTTTCGATCTTTTTTGTTAAAACTCGTTCTGTAACCTAACATGCTCTCTGTCCTGGAGAATGTTCTTAGAGTGCTTGAAAATAATGTGTATTCTGCTGCTGTTGGGTGGAATGTATGTTTGGCCCATTTGGCTTGCAATGTTGTTCCTGTCCTTTACTTCCTTATTGATCTTCTGTCTGGATGTACTATGCATATTGAAAGTGGCTTTTGAAATCCCCAACTATTATTGTGTTGCGATTTCTCCATTCAGTTCTGTCAATATTTGCTTCATATATTTGGGTGTTCAGATGTTGGTTGTATGCATAATTGTTGTACTCTCTTGGTGAGTTGACCCTTTCATTATTATTTCATGGCCTTTTAAAATCTCTTGATAGTTTTTGACTTAAAGTTTATTTTGTCTGATAAAAGTAGGGCCATCTGTGCTCTTTTGGTTTCGATTTGCAGTCGAATATGTTTCATACTTTCAGCTTACATGTTCCCTTACATCTAAAATGAGTTTCTTGTAAGGCACAGAGTTAGATTTTGTGGGTTTTTAAAAATCCCTTCAGTCTCTTTGTGTCTTTTGATTGGAGAGTTTAATCTGTTTACATTTAAAATATTACTGATAGACAGGGACTTAGAGTTGCCATTCTGTTGATTGTTTTCTGTCTTGTAGCTTTGTGTCCTTTTCCTCTCTTGCTGTCATCTTTTGTGTTTTGCTGACTTTTTTCTATAGACAAGCTTTGATTCCTTTTTCATTTTCTATTGTATTTCTATACAATAGAAACATTTCTATAAATATTTCCTTTGTGGTTACCATAGGGCTTGCATTAAGCATTTTATAATGTATTTTAAGCTGATAATAACTTCAGTCTCATCCGAAAACTTCTCTTTTACTCCTCCCACCTTATGTTACTGATATCACAATGACATATTTTATTGTGTATCCATTAATGTATTTTATAGCTTTTTTTTATGTCTTTATCTTTTAACTTTTAAGTCAGAATTAAAAGTGATTTACCTACCATCATTACAGTGTTACAGTAGCCTGTGTTTGTCATAATGTACCTTTACCAGTGAGCTTTATGCTTTCATATGCTTTTGTGTTGTTGTCTACTGTCCTTTGGCTCCCTTTTGTTTGTTCAGTTGCTCAGTGTCCATCTCTTTGCGACCCCATGGACTGCAGCAAGCCAGGCTTCCCTGTCCATCGCCAACTCCCGGAGCTTGCTCAAAGTCATGTCCATCGACTTGGTGATGCCATCCAACCATCTCACCCTCTGTCGCCCCTTCTCCTGCCTTCAAAGTTTCCCAGCATCGGGGTCTTTTCTAATAAGTCAGTTCTTCACATCACATGAGCTTCGGCTTCAGCATCAGTCCTTCCATGAGTATTCAGGATTGATTTCCTTTATGATGGACTGGTTTGATTTCCTTGCTGTCCAAGGGACTGTCAAGAGTCTTCTCCATCACCACAGTTCAAAAACATCAATTCTTTGGCGCTCAGCTTTCTTTATGGTCCAACTCTCACATTCATACATGACTACTGGAAGAACCATAGCTTTGATTATACGGACCTTTGTTGGCAAAGTAATGTCTCTACTTTTTAATATGCTGTCTAGGTTTGTCATAGCTTTTCTTCTAAGGAGCAAGTGTCTTTTAATTTCATGGCTGCAGTCACCATCTGCAGTGATTTTGGAGCCCCCAAAAAAGTCTGTCACTGTTTCCATTGTTTCCTCATCTGTTTGCTATGAAGTGCTGGGACCAGATGCCATGATCTTAGTTTTTTGAATATTGAGCTTTAAACCAGCTTTTTCACTCTCCTCTTTCGCTCTCATCAAGAGGCTCTTTAGTTCCTCTTCACTTTTTGTCATTAGGGTGGTGTCATCTGCTTCTTCATTTTGGATGTCCATTTCTTTCCCCAAATTTGGGAAGTTTTGAGCCATTTTTCCTTCAAATAATCTTCCTGCCCCTTTCTCTTTCTCCTTCTGGGACTCCCATAGTATTTATATTGGTCAAGTTGGTGATGTCTCACAAGTCCCTTAAGCTTATCTCACTCATTTGTTTTTCATTTTCCTCCTCTGAATGGGTGGTCTTAAGTAAACTGTCTTTGAGTTCACTGATTTTTTTCTGGTTGATCAAGTATGCTGTTTAACCTCTGTGGTGAATTTTTCAAAATTGTTATTCCTTAGTTCCAGGTTTTTTAAAAAATATTTTTCCATCAGTATTCTCCTTTTGGTTATGCATTGTTTTCCTCAACTCACTGAACATCTTGATGACAACTTTTTTTGAATTATTTGTCAGGTAATTCATATACCTCTGTTTCCAGGGTCGGTTGCTGGAAGTTTATTTTGTGTCTTTGATTAGGCCTTGTTTTGCTATTTCTCATGTACCTTGGAACTTTGTGCTAGATCCATGCATTTGAAAAAATAACCACTTCCCAGTCTTTTGTTTGTACAAGGAAAGATCTTTTCCCATCAATCCTGCCAGAGAATCTGGGGGCCTCTTCAACCTTTTGTATAGAAATATCTTCTCTAGACTTGTGCATGTAAATTCCCAACCAGAGGGATTTGCCGGTTTCTTTTTTCAGGTGCTTATAATCTCTTGCTCCCTCTTGTGTCTATTTATGGTACTGCAGATTCTCTGGAGCTGCTGCAAGCCTCTCAGCTCTTCTTCTCAGCCCATTCCAGGCTTCTAGAGTATCCCAGGTCCCATGAGTGCTGCATGTTAGCCAGGACGGAAATTAGTCCCTTGTACAGCTCCTTGGAAAGCAGGAGTTTGGGATGGATGCTCATTTTTCTTTCTGTTGGCCTCTGTCTGCTGTACCATGGGTCCTCAGAGCAGCAGCAAGCCACCCAGCTCTTTTTGTTTTCAGACACCCCCAGATATCTAGAGTATACTGGGTCCTGTTAGTGCTCTGAGACAGGCAAAAGAAAGCTTTCTTTCAGGCAGCTACCCAAAAAGCTGAAACGCTGGACACACATTCCAACTCTTCCTCCCCAGGGAAAAGCCAGGAGTTGGGGGTTTTCTTCTGCTAGTTTTGTGCTGAGCCACAGGCGTGGATGATGGCAAGTAAGGGTGTGCTAGTCCAAACCCTCACCTATTTCTCAGCAGCCCCAACCTGCCACCTTTTCTGTCACACTTCAGTTCAAACAAGACAGAAACTAGTCAATCAGGCCTCCCCGTGAAAGGTCACATGTTGGACTAATGTTTCAGTCTTTTCTTTCCGTCCCCAGGGAGACGCCGATGGCTGAGAATTTTCTCCAGTTGCACTGGGCTGACCCAGGAGCAGGGACTATGGTGAATGAGGCCCTTGAATTTTCTAGCTGTGATGCAGCTGTTTTTGTGCTCACCTGGGGTTCAGGAGCCTCTTAGCCGGTTTCTGGATTTCTCACGAAACTGGTCCATGCGTTGTGTTGGGAGTTGGTGTCTTCACAGGAGAAGGAAAGTGTGAGACTTCCTGTTAACACCATCTTGCTGATGTCACCACCTTCTCATTGCATCTTGATAGTTTTTGCCCTTCTCCAGATTGGGAATCTTTGGGGAGTTAGGGGCACTGCCATCACTGTATACTCAGATTTAACACAGGCAGGTGATTAGAATGCAAACCATATTGTGAGAATTTTAAGGGAATGCAAGGGAAGAAGAAAATATTTCCATTGGAGACTTTCTGGAAAGGCACTGGTTAAGAACATGTTTACAGTCAGAGTTGGGTTCCAACCCTCAGGAATTACTCTTAATATTTGGGTAATCTTGGTGAGTCATTTAACCTCCCTGAGTCTCAGCTTCCTAAGCTGTAAAGTGGGGACAGTATCAGCATAATTTCTTTTTTTTTTTAATTGAGGTGTAGTTGATTTACAATATTTTATAAGTTTCAGATGTATAACATAGTAGTTCACAATTTTTAAAGATTAAACTCCATCTATAGTTATTATAAAATCAACGTAACTTCTTAAGGTCTAAAGGAGATCAGATGCATTTTGTACCTAGTTTATGTGCTGAGTGAATGACAAGAATGGTCATCCTTGTTAAAAAGGTGCTTATGGGAGGCAGTCCCTTGGTAGTCCAGTGGTTAAGACTTGGGCTTTCACGGTGACGGACCTGGGTTCAGTCTCTAGTTGGGGATCTTAAGATCCTGCACGCCTTGGCCAGAAAGAGAAAACAAAGACGTCTGTGGCTTTTTTGTTTCAGATGCTTGCTCTGTCAAGGCGGCACCTAGTGTCTCCTTCACTCAGCGTGACATCATGCAGGCGCTGCTATAGAGGTGACAGCCCGACAGATTCCCAGAAGGATATGATTGAAATCCCTTTGCCTCCATGGCAGGAGCGAACTGATGAATCCATAGAAACCAAACGAGCCCGGCTGCTCTATGAGAGCAGAAAGAGGGGAATGCTGGAAAACTGCATCCTACTTAGGTAGGGGAGGAGGAGAATGGGGGTTGCTTCTCTCTGGCTAGAGACAGCCTTGTCAACTTCTTTCTCTTTCTTGACTCTAGCCTCTTCGCTAAGGAACATCTGCAACACATGACAGAGAAACAGCTGAACCTCTACGATCGCCTGATTAATGAACCCAGTAACGACTGGGATATTTACTACTGGGCTACAGGTACTGGGCATGATAAGCAGCATAAGGTGAAAAACAGGATGATGTGGGCTGATCTGAGTCTGGAAAGGTATCATGGACGATTTGTTTTTCTTTTGTAGACGCTCAACCCAACCTCTCTTCAGATTTTTCCAAAATGTGCAAAATTTGTCTTATGAGTTAAGGTCCTTTGTTTGCAAGCAATAGAAACTGATTCCGTCTAACTTAAGCAAAAAGGGAATTTAGTGAAATTGTATGGGGAACTCCTAGCATCTAAGGGAAAGTTGAAGAAAAACCAGGGCAGAAATGGAGTGGAACAAGACAGCTCTGGCTGCCTGGCATGAAGTCCTTGGGAGCCTCTCTCTGGTACCAGTTTTGTGAGGAATGAATTCTCACTGTGTATAGTTAGGGTTAGCTTTGGCTGTGAGTAAAAGAACCCCAGAACAACAATGGCTTAAGGAAGACAGAACTATGTTTTTCTTTCTCATAACAGAAGTTCAGAGTTAGGCCCTCCAGAGCACACAGAGGGGTTTCAGAGTCATTAAGGCCAGATTCTTCTTGACTTGTTGTTCCTTCACCCTCTCCCGAGTTGGCTACCTCATGACCTCAAGATGGCTGCCGAGGCTCTATCTGTCATGTCGATATTTCAGCCAGGGAAAAACAGTAAGAGAGCACACTCCATTTTTTATGGATCCTTCTCAAGAAATTATACACCATAATTCCACTTAGTTTCCACAGGGCTTGTACACAGGGGAGTGGGAAATACTCGGGGCCAACCTGGAAGTCTTTTAATGTATCTTTGTCTTTATATTTAAGTTGAGCTTCTTATAGATAGCTTATATTGTCATTCTTTTTAATCTGATCTTATAGTATGTCTTTTCATTGGTGTGTTTTGGCCATTTACATATAACTACCAATGTGATTGAATTAAAACTTACCATCTTTTTTGTTGTTGTTTTTTATTTCTACTGTCTATTTTTTGTTCTCTTCTCCTTCTACTTCTGTGGATCTTTTGAGTATTTAAAATTTCATTTTATCTCCACCATTGGTTTCTTATATCTCTTTATAATTTTTTAGTGATTGCCCTAGGGTTTACAGTATATATGCACACACGTGTGTTCGGTCATGTCTGACTCTTTGAGACCTAGTGGGCTGTAACCCACCAGACTCCTCTGTCCATGAGATTTCCCAGGCAAGAATACTGGAGTAGGTTGCCATTTCCTTCTCCAGGCATCTTTCTGACCCAGGTATTGAACCCACGTCTTCTGCATTGGCAGATGGATTCTTTACCACTGAGCCACCAGGGAAGCCCGTGTTACCATGTTCACTTTCCTGTATTTCTGTGCCTCAAAAGGGCTGTCCATGCTGTTGCCCTCCCCCAGCAGTAGAAACCTATTGGTTTCCAGATGGTGCTTGTTAGTTTGGGGACGGGAGATCGGGAGGGTGTTCTCTGTTGTCCCGGTGCAGCTTCCGGTTCTGTGACCGTGAGTCATGGTGGAGGGTCTTTTTCAGTGATCCTGCTGGTCCCACAGGGGTAGAGGATTTTTTCCGTGTATTCTTCCAGTAGCCCAAGCAGGTCCTCACATGTGCCTTGTAGGAGACAGGACTCACTGACCTATTCCCAGACCCTTGAAGCTTTTGTTCTGTAGAGAAGAAGGACTAGGCTGGGGTTTATGCCTTTGAGGGGTGGGGGCAGTGTTTTTCTGCTCCCCTACTCCTGGCCTCCATGACTGAGGGAGGCTTTCTGCAGCCTTCTGCTCCGGACCCTGTCTTCATTGTGAGCATACTCAGTGAGGGGTTGTTGAGAAGAGCCTGCCCACTGGGGCAGAGTCCCCCTGTGTCTGTGGCTCCCAGAGATTTTATACTCATGCTCACCTACACTTGGCTTTCAGCAGTTGATGAACAATTTTAGCTAAAGTCTTGCCTGTCTGTATGGTGCCCAGTGTCCCTTCTTCCTGTGCCCTGTCTCAAGTGAGCATGTGTGTTCATGTCCATTTTCTTCTTTGAAGGGCCTCTCCTTGCTTAGATTTTATTTTCTTTGGGTACCTGTGACCTCAGCTCTCTAATGACTTCAAAAAAGTTACGATGTTTCTAGTTCATCTGACTTTTTCTTGTTGGGATGAGTTGGGTGTTCTGTCCAGTTTTCAACATTCTAGAGGGAAACTGAAATCTCCTGGATCTTACTCTGATTGTCACACAAAACAACAGACGCCAGGCCCGCCAGACACCAGGCTGTATGCCAAATGAGGGAAAATCAGACTTTTGAGGAATGCCCTCTCCTAACGTTGTGTTTAGTGTTGCTAGGAGGGTAATTCCAAAGCTTAGTACCCACGCTTTCCCAATGGGAGGCTTTGTTTGGGAGGCTTTGCTTAAGTGAGAGACTCGGGGGTGGAAAGAAAGGTCGGAGGTGTGCAGCATCTGCCAGACTCTCTCCTGCTGCCCTGAGGCTGGCATCCTCTCCTCTCTGCTCTCCGTGCCTCTGTTGCCTCTCCATCCAAATCTGGTTCTCCAGGTTCGTGTCAGTTTTATGGGCCTCTGTTAAGCCTTCCAGTGAATTCTTTTATGTTTTAAGTTTACTGGAGTTATCAGTTGCTGTCACTTGGCATCCAAGGACTTTGGCCTCAGGAAATTAATAGACTAGAAGGAAAAACAGTATTCCAAAAACAACTGAAGTACCGAATGCAAACCAAAACAGAACAGCCAAGGCTGGACAGGCCAGGGGTCAGCTGTGCTTGTCCAAATAATAAATGCTGGGCCAGATAATAAATGCTGTCATCTTGCGGCCATATGGTCTCTGTGGCAACTGCTCAGCCCTGCCATCGTAGCACAAAAGCAGCCGCGGACAATATGTAAACAAGTGAGAGCAGCTGTCCCAATAACACTCTTTAGAAATGCCGGCTGCTGTAGGTTGCCAGCCTGTGGTGCGGGCTGCGTGTATATCCAGAGAAAGAATGCAGCTGCTCTGTGTACCCACTGTGGTTTTAGGCCAAGCCAGAGTTTCAAGTTTTAAGGTCCTTTACCATCAGGATTTTCCTCGTGGTCCAGTGACTGAGTCTCTGTGCTCCCCATGCAGGGCTCATGGATTCGATCCCTCGTCAGGGGACTGGATCCCACCTGCCGAAACAAAGATCAGAGATCCTGTGTGCTGCAACTAAGACCCCGTGCGGTCAAATAAATAAATAAATATTTTTTTTAAAAAAAAAGATCCTTATATATCTGACAGTTGACTGACCAACGTAATTCTTTTTGCCCATCCTTACAGAAGCAAAACCAGCCCCAGAAGTATTTGAAAACGAAGTCATGGCCCTGCTGAGAGACTTTGCTAAGAACAAAAACAAAGAGCAGCGACTGCGGGCCCCGGATCTTGAGTACCTCTTCGAAAAGCCACATTGAGCTACGTGCTGCCACCTGCCTGGCCTCAGGGGCTCCGTGGATGCTCATTGCCTGGGATGGGTACTAGCCTTGATGTCCTGCTTCTCCTTAGATGCTCAGCCCACCCAGACCTCTCGTCCTGCCTGCAGTGATGGACCCGCCTCTCTCCAAGGACATGTATATGTTCAGTGTGCCTCATGCTAAGACCCTTTGGCTCCTGTCTAAGCCTCAGAAGCAGTTTGTCCATGTTATTGTCGCTCGGGCCTGACTCTCTCTCTGGCTCCATAGGAGGAAGCATTGTGCCAGCTTGCTGCTTCAGCCAGAAGTGTGCTCAGTGTGAAGAGGCAGCCAGCTGCCTGTGCTGTGTGGAAGGCTGCCTGGGTGAGCCAGGGCTTTGTCCCCGTGAAATTCCCCCTTCCAGCCTGGGTTGGTTCTTTCTGCCAGGGGAAGCTGATCCAAGCCCCCTGAGTGGAACCCTTCAAAGGCCCAGCAGGCAGAATGAGGGCAGCGGGCAGGAACGGTGTGGGCGTGCTGCTTAAGAGTCAGCATCCTCAGCAGATTTTCTCTAGAATGCTCATTTTATAAACTGAATGATAATTGTGTATATTAAAGAAGATTTTAAAAAGGAAAATCACAACTCCTCAGCCCTCACGCAATTATTTTAATTTTGTGTGTTCTCATGCAGGCATATGTTTATAGAGTTTTACAAGGTCACAATCTCCATGTACCAATTATAGCAAACGTTTTCTGTATTTCTGCAGTCTCCACAATTGGTTTAGTTGATAAACTGATAATGTGTAAGAAATAATATGTTAGGATGAATTAGCAGAATGTGTTTGGCTCCAGAACCAAAAGACTTCTGGTTGCTAGGAGGGTGGTTTTGTTTCGCTGGAGGAATTTTGCCCTCGGAGCTGTCATCCAGACAGAACAGATGTCACCCAGATTGGGCCAGGACACAGGTGTGAATCAGAGGAAACAGGCCAGACTTGCTAGGCAGGTGATTGGTGAACACCAGAGATACACACAGGCAGGAAGTACCTGTTTCCAGCATCGTGGAGCTGTGGGGTTCCCACGGAACCTCTATGTGGTCCTGCCTGCCCTTCAGGGTCCTTGGCTGACAAGAGGAGAAGAGAGAACCAGCCTTTCATTACTTACAGGGTCTCAGTAGAGCTTCCCAGCTCTCTTGTAGACAAGCGCTGTCAGGCCTATTTTACAGATGAGAAAGTGGGCTCTGAAAGAGTGGTCTGTCCCAGTTCGAGTCGCTAGTTAGTCAGAAAGCCAAAATCTTGCTTAGTTCAGTCTGTCTCCAAAGCTCATGAACTTTCTGCCAGAACACGCTGCCTTACTGGTGGAAACTGTAGAAATCTTCACTTTAAGAAGTTTTAGTGAAGAGACTTGACAGTTCTGAGCCATGACCTGTGTGTCATGTAGGGATCAGGAAGCTGCCACGTGCTTCCCAAAATAAGCACTCTGTCATCCTAGGTAGTTCTTGTAAGGGAAGAAGCAGGGCCGGCAGTAGGTACAAGTCACATCCTGGCTCCACTGCTTACTTACTGGGTAAGTGAATGGGGGTGAGCCTCAATTTCCTCACCTATAAAACAGGGATGATGACTTTCTATGTCTTAACTATTTGTGAAGACCAGACATGAAGAGATAAAGCTCGTGTCGCCAGACTTGCATCGTCCTTATCACACAGTAAGCTCTTGGTAGATGTTAGGTGTCAACATTTGGTCATGGCTTCAGTCTGAGAACTTGCATCTTAACGCAAAAGGCCTGGCACGTCAGCAAGGTCACCAGAGCTTCATGCAGGGCCCAGTCCTCTGCCGGTAGGAAAGCCAGGCCTGTTAAAGAACCACAGGGTGTCTTAACCAGCCAGCGAAGACTGGAGAGAAAACAGACCCTGGTGTCGAGGCCTTTGAAGGAAAAATTTGTAGCATGATCATCTAAGCAAGGAATGGGAGTGAGAGATGGAGGGCAGAAGTCAATTTTGATGGCCCAGGGAGCTCACTGCAGACTCGGGCCAATCTCTCAGGCCTTGTTTGATGTACCGTGAGGAGAATGTTAATGTAGAGACATGTCTGGACTGTCAGAAGCGCACTCGACAGTTGGGCAGTGACCCATCTATCCTGGACTCCCAGACAGCAAATCTCAGCAGCCAAGTATGCAATTTGGGCTTTTTTTTCCCCAGGGGTTTGATCTCTCCTCACCTGATTTTTGTCTTATTTAATATAAGGGTTCAGCTGCCACTTTCACCTGGGGAGGGCATACTTCTAAAGAAGCTGTTTTCTTCCCAGGCTGCTGGTCTGTGTCATCTCTGAAAGTGAAGGAGCTTCCTAACTTCAGCTGCTCAATGTCAGACCCAGGGGTGCTATGTAAACAGTTTTTCCCTTTATTAAGCATTAAGTGAAACTAGGCCAGCCACGGGACATTTTTTAAAAATTAATAAACATACGGCAAGGGCCAGCAGCCCCCCAAAGATCCGTGAGGAACCAGAATCTGGACTCGTTCCTCTCCGTTTGACACCTCACTGCTCGCTGACCTCATTCAGCGCGTGTGCAGACGGGCATCTGGCCCTGCCCCACGCCACCTGAAGTGGTCTTGTGAGACCTGTCACACGGGCTCCCACATCAGACATCAAATGCGGGCAGTAAAAGCTGTCCTCTCCCCAGCGTTTATTCTCTTAATCATTTTAAGTCTTCAAAATCCATAAGCCAAATCCCCTTTGCCCAACTCTGGACCTTAGATGGGGCATATCTGTTGGGGTCATTACAGAGCCACCTCTGACCAGCACAGGCCGTCGTCTGGAGGTCACGTGCCCCATCTCCTCAGCTCCAGCCAGGGCGGCAGCTGGCACAAACCTCACTCATATTTTTAAACAGCCCTAGGGAAAGATTCCACTGGGCTAGTTAAGAGTTTACTTTTATCTTTCCGTCCATCTGCTAGACAGGGAGTTTCCGTGATGGGGAAGCTCACACAGCCGTAAACAGCAAGCAGGGCTGGGAGACTTGTCTGGTAACTTGTTGTTAGTACAGCCGGTTGTATCTGAGGGTAGAGGACTTGCCATCCTGCAGCTGTCAAGCCGAGAGTGCTCATGAGCTCCCAGTTAAGCCACCTTGTTTGGTTTCCCGGTGAACCCTCTGGAAGTGAGGACCGGCATTAGGATCTCCCCCACCCCCGTCAGGCGACATGGCATCCGTGGGACAGTGGCCCGAGGCAAGGAGTGCTCCTCTGCCTTTAAAAAGCAAATATCTGAAGAAAAAAAAAACATGTCAGGTGCCAGACATTTCAGGGCAGACGGTGGAAAAGTTGAAGCTATCGAAGGTAAATAACATCAGGCATCCAAAGAGGAGATCTGTAAGGAGGCGATCTGCCTCCTTGTAGCCTGAGAGGTAAAGTCTTCGGCTGGGTCCCAGGTCTCACCCGAATCCAGATATCCCTGCCAAGGATGAAACTATTCTCTTTAAAAGGACAACGTAAACTCACTTTGCATAACTACACATCACAGCGTGTAGCATTAAAACGCAAATGATGACGTTAAGATGAACATAGTTTCCCAGTGGGTTTCAGTTAGTTTCTGTATTGTGGAATGTTCACATTTGGTGACGCCCTGGGACACGGGTTGGAGAAATAGAGAAGAGCAGTTTAGGGAGACAGACCTAAGGTAGAATCCTGGCTCTCCCATTGGACAGCTGGGTGACCTTGGGCATGCCCTTTAACCTTTTCCACACTCTGTGTTTCATCTGTAAAAGGAAAGGTCAAAGAGCCACCTCATGTGTGGGCGCAAAGACTAAAGAAGTCACGCGTGGGAAGTGCTCGGCACAGTGCCTGGCACCCGAGTGACGTCATCACAGCCAGTGGTGTTGGCTGATGGTGTGCCCAGCACTCTTCGCAGCTTTCCTCAGTGACGTCACTCAGGCCTCACAACAGGGATCCAAGGTGGGCACAACTATCATTTCCTTTGTCCAGGTGAGGAAAGTGAGGCCTGGTGAGATTAAGCTGCTTGCCCCAAATCACAGGCCAGAAGTTGGGGCAGCTGGATTTGTAAGCTGGACAATGGGCCTCCTGTGCCTGTGCTCCAAAGCCACCTGCTACCTGCGTTACAAAGTAAGCAGGGTATTGAAAAGCACTTGCACGATTGGGCTTGCCTGAGCTCTTGCACTGCTTCGCCACCACCTGGAAGCCTTCCCAGGTGAACTTTCCAGAGGGTGAGAGACATGTGTCCAAGTTATACTTGTCCCTTCAGCCAAAGTCAGCTGATAGGCAAGTGGCCCCAACCCTAACCCAGCCAAGCCCAGTCCAGATTGCAAACCCAGAGGCCCTTAAGGTAAATAAATGCTTATTACTTTAAGCCACCAAGTTTTGGGGTGATTTGTGATGCAGCATTATTATAACTGTTGGTAACTGATACAGATGGTAACTGGGCTCCACATATAGATGTGCTTACAGAGAAGAAAAATCACTGACTGGCCTGTATGAGTGAGTATCCTGTCTCCTGAGCAGGTGGCCGTCTCACTTTAGTACTTTTTAAAAGATGGCTGCTTAGTATATCAGACTTATAAGCATAGTATCAGTCTCATACTAACACATGTAATTCCTCCTCAACCATCTGAAGAGTCAGCATGTACTGAGTGCTCACACACTGAGCTAACACAGTACCTGCATTGACTCACTCAGTTCCTGTAGCAGCCCTATGAAGTAGGTTGTACTGTTGTCTTCATTTTGCTAATGAAGATACAGGCCCAGAGGAATTGTGTTACTTGCCTGTGGTGACATTGGCTCAGCGCTTGAGCAGAAGCAATCAAAGAAACTGAGGTAGGACCCTTGAAACGTAGGAGTTCTGTGTTCTGCACTAGCAAAACGTGGGTAAAACTACTGCCTGCTCTGACTTGGGAGGAAGCCCCTGTGTTTTCCAGGCTGACAGCCCACAAGGAAGAGGCTGGAAGGCAGAAAACCAGTCACCCCTGTTGGTTGTAGTCACCTATTGGCTACAATTGGTGAGGATTTATAAGGAAGAGATGAGCTCAGCAAAGAACTACCTGGTGTCTGAAATTCACCAGGTATGAAAGGAAAAATTCACCAGGCCCAGAAATCTTGGGCCTTCCAGGGTTAAAAATCTATACTCTAAATAGACAAGACAAAGATAAGATGTAGGCAAAGCTTTGGGCAACAAAGGCCCAGTAAAACTTTCCCTTGGATTAAGTGTCTCAGGAAGGATCAGATTAAAGGTGTGCCTCCTAATTGTGTGTGTGTGTGTGTCGGTCACCCAGTCATGTCCGACTCTTTGCGACCCCATGGACTGTAGCCCGCCAGGCCCCCTTGTCCATGGGATTCTCCAGGCAAGAGTACTGGAGTGGGTTGCCATACCCTTCTCCAGGGGATCTTCCTGACCCAGGGATCAGAGCCTGGATCTCCCGCATTGGAAGCAGATTCTTTACATTCTGAGCCACCAGGGAAGCCTCCTACTTAATTGTTCCAAATAGCTTCAAGATAGATGTTGAGGAGAAAGGGAGAGGCATGGAGGGGAACCAGCAAAACAATTAGGCTCAAGAATTAGGTCTAGGAAAAGATGGGGTGAGTGTGGCTACCGGCACATGAAACCTTTTCCTTCTTTTCAGAAGTCAGCTTCTCCCAAGAGATGACTACACTCATCTCCACTTCCTTGTCTCCCATCCTTTCCTTGTCTTCACGTCTCTAGCTTCCCACCTCATTTCAGAGATGATGAAACCATCTCTCACCAAGGTCACAAGGACCTCGAAGTTGCTAAATCCAGTGATCATTATTCAAAGCTTTACTGTCCCCTCTGACCAATGATAGAAACCTCCCTTGCTTTTCATGATTCAACATTTCCTTGAGTTTCCTTCTGCCTTTCCAGTCACACCTCTACCTATTTGGAGGCACATCGCCGCCCCCCACCCGCCGCCTCCCCTGCAGTCATTAAATTTGAAGCCCCACCGATGCTGTCCTGAGTCGTTCTTTTTCTCTCAGTACTCCCTCTTGTGATCTCACCCACACCAGGGTATCATTACCACCTTGTTGTTGTTACCATTGAGCCACCAGGGAAACCCCCCCATTACTGCCTGAATGTGGACAATTCTCAAATCTATGTTTCAAACCATACTTTCCTTTGAGCTCCAGCCGGCACATCTGACTGCCAGCTTGGCTCCTCCAGTGTATCTCAAAGGTCCTGCAAACTCCGCACATCCAAAAGGGAACGAGGCTATTCCCCCTACCTCACCCACCCCCCAAAACCTCCCTAGTCTTCCTCTGTAGTCTCTCAGTGAAGGGCATCAGCCTCTATCCAGTTGTTCAAGCTAGGAACTGTGCTGAACCCCTCCCTCTCCATCCATTACATCCCAAGGCTGGTGGACTTACCTCCAAAATAGCTCTTGAAACCATCCACTTTATTTCTGTCTCCAGCATCATCACCATGGTCAAAGCCATTTGCATCCTTCAGCTGGACAATGGCTATGGCCATCTGAACCCCCTTCAGATCTGTTCTCTACCTGCAGCCCTGAAATCAGTGTCTTCCAATGCACTGTACCAGCCATGGCTTCCCCCCTCCTGAAAACCCTTCAAT
Organism: Giraffa tippelskirchi; assembly: GCF_054371585.1. NCBI lineage: Eukaryota > Metazoa > Chordata > Mammalia > Artiodactyla > Giraffidae > Giraffa > Giraffa tippelskirchi. The sequence continues at coordinate 10,769,073 of NC_137284.1, read as the reverse complement.
TGCTCTTAAATAAAAATGAAAATCCTGACACTTTCCTGGTGGCTCAGTGGTAAAGAATCCACCTGCCAGTGCAGGAGCTGTGAGCTTGATCCCTGATCCAGGAGGATCCCACATGCCTTGGAGCAACTAAGCTGGTACACCGCAACTATTAAGCTGGTACTCTAGAGCCCGGGAGCTGCAACTACTGAAGCCCATGCACCCTAGAGCCCATGTTCTGCAACAAGAGAAGCTACCACAATGAGAAGCCTGCACACCACAGCTAGAGAGTAGGCCCTGCTCTCTGCAATTAGAGAAAAGCCCATGCAGCAACAAAGACCCAGCACAGCCAAAAATGATAAAATTGGGAAAAAAAGGCTCACGTGAAAAAAAAAAAAACCCTTAAAAATAAATAAATAGATAAAATACAAGGTATTCAAACCTTCTAGGGAAAAAAAAAAAAAATTCTGGGACTTCCCTGGTGGTCCAGTGGTTAGGAATCTACCTGCCAATGCAGGGGACATGGATTCAATCCCTGGTCTGGGAAGATCTCATGTACCACAGGGCAACTAAGCCCATGCACCACAACTACTGAGCCCATAGGCTGCAGCTGCTGAAGCCCAACTGCCCTAAGCCATGATCAGAAAACAAGAGAAGCCACTGCAGTGAGAAGCCCATGCACTGCAACTAGAGAGTAGCCCCCACTTGCCACAACTAGAGAAAGCCCATGCACAGCAAAGATCTAATGCAGCCAAAAATAAATTTAAAAATTTTTAAGGAAAATATTTAACATGATCCGTAAGTGTCCTGTATGGGATGCCCACATATTAAACCTCGTCTTGGCCCAGCTGTCAGTTTCTTTGCTCCGGCCCTTCCGAGGCTTCTTCAGCCTCTCATCCTCTCCATGACCATTCCCACCACAGGGCCTTTGTACATGTGGCTCCTTCTGCTCAGAATTCTCTTTCCTCCCTTTCCCTCTTCACTCCTATCCTCTTTTAGATCTCTGCTCAGGGGCACTCCCTCAGAGAAGCCCTCCCTGACCTATCCATTTTAAATCCATCATTCTTTGATTAATGACTATCTCCCCACTGGACAGAGGTCTGTATAGTTAAAGCTATGGTCTTCCCAGTAGCCTTGTACGGATGTGAGAGTTGGACCATAAAGAATGCCGAGCACCAAAGAATTGATGCTTTTGAACTGTGGTGCTGGAGAAGACTCTCGACAGTCTCTTGGACAGCAAGGAGATCAAACCAGTCAATCCTAAAGGAAATCACCCTGAATATTCGTTGGAAGGACTGATAGTGAAGCTGAAACTCCAATACTTTGGCCACCTGATGCAAAGAGTCGACTCACTGGAAAAGAGCCTGATGCTGGGAAAGATTGAAGGCAAGAGGAGAAGGGGCTGACAGAGGATGAGATGGTTGGATGGCATCACCGACTCAATGGACATGAGTTTGAGCAAGCTCCGGGAGTTGGTGATGGGCAAGGAAATTTACATGCTGCAGTCCGTGGGGTCACAAGGAGTTGGACATGACTGAGCGACTGAACAACAACAGCCCTGCTGGACTTCAAATTCCATGAGGACAAGGACTAGATCTCTTTTTGTTCACCTGAGATCTGTAGTACCTGGCACATCACTTGGCATGTAGAAGGTATTCCTAACTAAGAAATGAGTAAAAACTGATGTGTCGATCTGAGTGCAGAGCTCAAAGCAGACTTTCCCAACAGTGAGAGCTGTGGGTGTGCAGGAGTCGGTCAGAGGTTTCATGAGCTTCCTGCTGTCCTGAGATTTCCCCCGCTGTCTAGATCCAATGGTTCAGTGTGCTTGAAGGGTGGGTCCCCTTCCTTCCAGGTGGCTGGATGCCCTCTGACTGGGGAGAAGGGTTTTAGTGAATTAGATCTGTCTCTTTACTGTGAAAAGTAGAGAGAGTTCTTGGTTCTCTGCCCAGGCCTCTCTAGAGGACCTGGGATGCTAAAAGAAGCAAACTCCCAAAGCCAGACATGCTCCAGGAAATAGATGCACCAGAGGACCCTGGAATCCAGGCCGCTGGGGTCCACCCTCCCCTGCTGAAGGTGGGCCTCAGATTTCCCCTAAGGAAGTAGAAGTACCTGGGAATCGTGTCTGTGTGAGTGCTCCATATTCGCTGGCTCTCTTTCTTTTTTTTCCTTCTCTTTTTTTCACCATGCCACTTGGCACGCAGAATCTTAGTTCCCTGAACCTGTGCCCCCTGCAGTGGAAGCACAGAGTCTTAACCATTGGACCACCAGTGAAGTCCCTCACTCTGCTTTCTTGCTCCTCGTTCAGTGTGGTGGACTTTCTTAGAATCTCTCCCCACCACTCATCCCCAACAAGCATGTATACTCCCGGCCTTAGTTGTATCCTTCAGACTGTTTCCCCAGGTAGCAGTGTTCTCCACCCTCCCCAGATGCAGGCAGTGGAGTGGCGCTTACTGTGGTCTCCCAAGCCAGGCTTTCCCTGGGTCATCTCACAACAAGCCTCCCTTCAGAGGAGATTGCGTCATCCCACTTCTACGTGAAGAAACAAACTCAGAGAGGCTTGCCCACAGCCACAGAGCTGGGAAGCAGCAAAACAGGATTTAAGTTGCGGTCTCCCCGGAACTTGCGTATCTCCCAGCACCCCTTTGTCCTAGACTTACCTTGTTCACTCATTGTCATCGTGAGCTCTGCCGTCTATGTCGATGTACCATCTATACTAATATCTCCTTACTTATCTCTCTTGAGTTCCTTTTTATTTAAACAAATTAATTTTAAAAGGAAACGACATCATCACTGTAAGTGGAAAAAAATCACATCGATAGTGTCACTTGCCAAAATTAAAAAGGTAATTATAAAAAAAAAATGAGATGTTACTGAATTTTTCTAACAATTATTTTTTTAAAAATTTCAAACATACAGCAATGTCCAAAGCGTTTTAGAGCATGTCTCTGGTGGTCCAGTGGCGAAGACTCTATGCTTCTACTTTAGGGGGCATGGGTTCAATCCCTAGTCAGGGAACTAGATCCCACGTGCTGCAACTAAAAAGATCTTGCATGCCACAACTAAGACCTGGCACAACCAAATAAATATTTTTAAAAATCCATCCAGATTTTGATGCATTTCAAAGAAAATTATACACATCAGAACATTTCCCTTAAATGCTTCAGAATGCATATTGTTAACTAGACTTTGATACTTTATATTTACATTTTTTTCTTTTGCTGTAAAATGTACATACAATGAAATGCACAAATCTTAATTGTACGTTTGCTGAGTTTTGACAAATGCTTACAACAACCTCCCATCAAGATGCAAAAATTACCATCACCCGAGAAATTTCCCTCATGCTGCACCCCAGTCAGTCCCCACAACACACCTCCCCACAGCCCAGGCAACCATATCTCTGACTTTTTCCTCTGCCATAGATTAGTTCTGTCTGCCGTAGAATTTCATATAGATGGAATCACACAGTATGGACTCTTGCACCTGCCTGCTTTCATTCAGCACAATGTTTTTGAGGTTCGTCCGTGTCATCACATACATCAGTATTTGTCTCTGTTTATTATTGACCATTTGTATTCCATCATCTGACTCAACCGCAGTCTGTTTGTGGGTCAGGAAGATCCCTGGAGTAGGAAATGGCAACCTACTGCAGTATTCTTGCCTGGAGAATCCCATGGACAAAGGAGCCTGGCGGGCTACAGTCCGTGGGGTTGCAGAGTCAGTCGTGACCGAGCACGCACGCACATGAATACCCAAGCTGTTTCCAGTTTGGGGCTATTATGAATGAAGATGCCATACACAAGTCTTTCTCTGAACACATGTTCTTATTTCTCTTGGTGAACATCTAGAAATAGAATTGCCAGGTCATAGGAAGGTGTATAACTAGTTTAAAAGTGACTGCCAGGACTCTTTCCAAAGTAGATGTACTATTTTACACTCCCACCAAAAACATGTGAGACATGCAGCTGTCCCAGAGGCTTGCCAGCATTTTGTGTTGTCTGTGCCTTAAATTCTAGCCATCCTGGTAGGTATGTCCTGTTGCCTCACTGTGGTTTTAGTTTGCATTTCCTTGACAATGAATGATGTTGATTTTTTTTTTTTCACATGCTTATTGGCTATATTCATCTATCTTCTTTTGTGGAGTATCTGCTCAATGATTTAGTTCATTTTTAAATTTTGTTGTCATTTTGTTATTGAATTGTAGGAGTTCTTTGTATGTGCTGCATACTGGTCCTTTGCCAGATATTTGTTTACAAATCTTTTTACCCAAGTCTGGCTCCTCTGTTCATTTTCTTAAGAGAGGCTTTTGAAGAGTTAAAGTTTTAAACTTTGATGATGTCCAGCTTATCAGCTTTTTCTTTTATGGTTATTGCTTTCTGTGGCTCGTTTAAGAAGTCTTTGCTTGTCACTAAGTCATGAACATATCTTTATATCTCGAATGAATTTTTAGATGTGGTTGAGATAAAGTTTCAGTTTCTTTTTCTTCCAGTTGTTCCAACATCGTTTATTAAAAAGATTTCCCATTGGATTGCTTTGGCATCTTCATCAAAAATCACATCTGTGACTGTAAAAACAAAAAGCAACAACAATCTTATTAAATTTTAATTTTTTAAATAAAATGTTTAAATGAAAATTAAGTGCAAATAAAAGTAGTCTAAGTGAGTTACAAAAGTTCATATGTAAAAATAAGTTCCTCACTAAGAAAAAATGGAACTGGTTAGGACTCATCTGCCATCCAAGAATACTTAATTTAATACCATTCAGGTCTAGAATGAAGATGAGGGACTTCCCTGGTGGTCCAGTGATTAAGAATCCACACTGCCATTGCAGGAAGCACAGGTTTGATTCCTGGTCAGGGGAACTTAGGTCCTGCATGCCACGTGGTGTGGCCAAAATAAATAAATAAAATGGAGGTCGAATTCTCCATTAAGTCAGTTTTCTTTTTAAGCTGTGATATTATCCAGTGCTGAGAATGCCAACAGCCATATGTGTGTAGGTGGAGAGATTGAAAGAATTCAGCTGGCTTCTCTGACATACTTTTCTATTGGTTTGTCCCATAAAAAAAAGTGGTTTTCAACGTTCAAGAGTAACGTTTGCCATGGGATCCCCCCACCCACACTGTGCATTGGCCACGTGGCAGGAGAAACGAGCTGACATGTGGTCGGTGTCCCGGTCAGTGTCAGGAAGACAGACCACACTTCTTTTAGCTTTGTCCTGAGACTAATAATAGACGTGCTTACCATGAGAAGCAAATTTCTAATTTAGCTCATTTATTTCTCATTAAGAAAGGTAGAGGCACTCTGGCCATCCCACTTTAACTGGGAAATGGTGCAGAAGAGTCGTGCCACTGGCCAGTCAGCTGGTGAGTGGGAAGGTGGGACAGAAGCCGGCAGCTTGGTTCCAGCTGCCCTCTCACCTGCTGCGGTGTTGCCTGTTCCTAGTGAATATGAAGGTGTTAGTTGCTCAGTCGTGTCTGACTCTTTGCGACCGAGGACTGCAGCACACCAGGCCTCCCTGTCCATGGAATTCTCCAAGCAAGAATACTGGAGTGGGTAGCCATTGCCTTCTCCAAGGGATCTTCCCAACCCAGGTATCAAACCCGGGTCTCATGCATTGCAGGCAGAGTCTTTACCATCTGACCCATCAAGGAAACACCAAGAAAGGGCTTTCTTTGGTGGGCCACTTATGTGTGCTGTTCCCACGACTCGGCCACTTAAGGATATAAGTTCTTAAAAACTTGTTTAGGGACTTCCTAGGTGGTCCGACGGCTAAGACTCCATGTTCCTAATGCAGGGGGCCCAGGGTTCGATCCCTGGTCAGAGAACTAGATCCCACGTGTCCTGTGCTGTGCTGTGCTGAGTCGTTCACTCGTGTCCGACTCTTTGAGACCCCATGGACTGTAGCCCGCCAGGCTCCTCTGTCCATGGGGATTCTCCAGGCAAGAATCCTAGATTGGGTTGCCATGCCCTCCTCAGATCCCTCATGCTGCAATTAAAATACCCAAAGGCTGCAACTAAGACCTGGCACAGTCAAATGAATAAGTAAATACTTTACAAAAACTGTTTGTCTACACCCCCAGTAAAACTTCAGGGAGGCTGCCTGCTTCAGGAACCTTCTGCTCTTTGGGGCTCTCTGCCTGTATCCTCCTACTCACTGCCACCGGAGGCCTCTGCCACGGGCCCAGCGGCACAGTGCTCTCATCTCTTCCTCTCCCAGCCGCTGCACTCTGCTCCCCCCACGCACCGAGCCCCGCCCTGAGTTATCTGCCTCGCTTTCCAGTTGTGGTAAAACACGAGATCCCACTTAATAAAATGGCCTTCATCTGTGAAAACAAGCCCTCTGATTCAGCTTGAGAGTGATTTCCTCGAGGCATTTCCTCCAAGAACCATCAGAGAGCTACAATCAGGGAACAGACTTACTCAGATCTGTGCACGGAGCCAGGGGAAAGGCTTTCCAGGCAGAAGGAGGGCGAGAGTGCAGGGCACGTTTGCAGAGTCCTGACGTGGCTTCCCCTGTGAGGCAGGAGCAGCGGGCACATGGTGGGAGGGGTTAGAGATGACACTTGGAAGGGAGGATAGACGATTTTTCACGTCATGATCAAACTTGTGTGCTTATTTCTGAAATAAAATGACACAATCATGTTTAAAAATCATAATGCTTGGGAATTCCCTGGTGGTCCAGTGGTTAGGACTTGGTGCTTTCACTGCTGTGGCCCCAGGTTCAATCTCTGGTTAGGGTACTAAGATTTTGTAAGCCGTGTGGCGCAGCCAAAAAGATTATAAATTAAGGTGGATTAGCTTGCAGGCTTTGCAGTCAGCCAGGCCTGGGGTAAGTACATGAGTGTGTATGTGTGTAGAACTTGCCACCTGCCAGGCAGTGTTCTAAGCAAGTGTATTACATGGATTCAACTGGGATTTGAACCCAACCAGGTCAGCCTCCAATACTCTTGCTCATTCTGCTACCCTCCATGGTCCCCAGCGAGCATGGAGAGATTGTTTATGTGTAACCCTCCCCTTCTACAAGTTCCGTGGAGGAAGGGACCCTATATCACATTCCATTCTTTCCCCTATTTTAACACAAGGACTGGCAAGTCACTGGTGCTCATTAATGCTCATCGAATGACTAATGACTAATGTTCAGATAAATGAAGGTGGAGGCTCTTCGTGGAGCTCTCTCTACTGGATGCAAGACCATTCAAGAGTGTGGCTGATGGAGCCCATTCACGAGACTCAACAAGTTAATGGAGAATGTTTGAATGTTTTATGAAGTTCTCTTAAATATTGATTTATTTAATTTGGCTGCTCCGGGTCTTAGTTGCGGCCTGTGGAATCTAGCTCCCCAACCAGGGATCAAACAAGATCCCAGTGGTAAAGAATCCGCCTGACAATGCAGGAGTCATAAGAGTCATGGGTTCGATCCCTGGATCGGGAAGATTCCCTGGAGTAGGAAATGGCAACCTGCTCTAGTATTCTTGCCTGGAAAATTCCATGGACAGAGGAGCCTGGTGGGCTACAGTCCATGGGGTCGAAAAGAGTCGGACAGGACTGAGCGACTGAACACACACAGAGACAATTCTAGGCATGCTGCTGCTGCTGCTAAGTCGCTGCAGTCGTGTCCGACTCTGTGCGACCCCATAGACGGCAGCCCACCAGGCTCCGCCGTCCCTAGGATTCTCCAGGCAAGAATACCGGAGTGGGTTGCCATTGCCTTCTCCGTCTAGGCATGCTACAGCTATGATTTTCCTAATAGAAATGTACTTGCCAGGTTAGGCTAGACAATGATAAGCAATAAAACCCCCACATCTCAGTGGCTTCATAAAGCAAGGTTTACTCCTCCCTTGTACCAAGTCCAATGTGAACTGGGCATCTCTTCAGCACAGCTCCTTTGTGTGGTGACCCAGCCATCCAGGCTCTGTCATCTCAGTGTGTGGTCTCCACAGCTGCCACTGAAGGAGTTGAGAGAGTGGGGAAGACGCCCATCCTCTCAACCCAGAAGTGACACGTGTCACTTCTCACAGCCCGTGGGCTGGAAATTGTCATGTGGCTCTGCTGTCTGCAAAGAGCCTGGAAAGGGTTGTTCTCCCAGGGAGCTGGGAGGAGAATCAGATCCAGCTGAGCCCTAGAAGTCTATCCCAGTCTGTCCTTCTGATCTCCAAATACTGCATTTGATTCACTCTTCTTCCTACACACAACACGCACGAACCCCCTTTCCAAGACACAAAACCCAATCCCTGCCTCTAGCCCAGGGTCTCTTGGATGCCCTGAGGTCTCTTTATGGGCCTAGATGTGGCCCCTCTTGATCCAGAGATACATGAACTTAAAAGACAATTTACCTGCTCCCCCTGCATGCTCAGAATACAAACATGGAGCAGCGGCAGGATAACCCCAGTAAAGATGCCGTTGGGGAGAGGAGACTTCCCTGGTGGTGCAGTGGCTAAGACTCCGTACTCCCAATGCAGGGGGTCCGGGTTGTCAGGGAACTAGATCCTGTATGCCACAACTGAAGATCCCTCATGCCACAAGGAAATAAATAAAGTATTTTTTAAAAGATGCGGGAGGGAGACGGGAGGGAGGCTCGGGAAGGAGGGGACATGGTGTACCTGTGGCTGATTCTTGTTGACGTATGACAGAAAACCACAAAATTCTGTAAAGCAGTTATCCTTCGATTAAAAATTTAATAAATCAATAAATCAAATGATTAAAAAAGGATGCTGTTGGGAAGAGGAGGATGGCAGGCACCAGCAGCCATGGTCTGGAAGCCTGCTGGGCAGACACCATGGCATCTCCCTCCCCTGGGGCAGAGGAGACCCCGTGGCTGCTCTCCTATAAGGAGCCCCCTTCACCGGCTCTCTGGGGCACTTGGCTTGGTCACTGGAGCCTCTTTCTTTCCCATTATCTTTCCTAATTGCATCTGAAGCAGAGGTTTTGGGCTCTACCTACCCTCTTTGAGGATTGTAGGAATTTCTCAGTCTACTTCCTGCCCATAAAATTGAAATAAAATCTTAAATTTTATTTATTGTTTCTCCTTTTCTAGCTTTATTGAGGTGTAATTGATACAGAACATGTGTAAGTTTAAAGTGTACAGCATTGTGATTTGATATGCATATATTGCAAAATGATTACCACCATAAGGTGAGTTAATATATCTGTCATCTTACATCGTTACCTTTTGTGTGTATATGGTGAAAACTTTTAAGATCTACTTTCTTGTTGCTCAGTCGCTAAGTCATGTCCGACTCTGTGACCCCAAGGATTGCAGCACCCCAGGCTTCCCTGTCCTTCGCTATCTCCTGCAGTTTGCTCAAACTCACATCCATTGAGTCGGTGATGCCATCCAACCATCTTATACTCTGTCATCCCCTTCTCCTCCTGCACTCAATCTTTCCCAGCATCAGGGTCTTTTCCAATGAGATGGCTCTTCACATCAAATGGGCAAGGTATTGGAGTGTCAGCATCAGTCCTTCCAATGAACACTTAGAATTGATTTCCTTTAGGATTGGCTGGTTTTATCTTCTTGCAATCCCTTGGAAAGGGACTCTCAAGAGTCTTCTCCAGCACCACAATTTGAAAGCATCAATTAATACTTTTAAGTGCACAATATAGTGCTGTTAACTGTAGTCTTCATGGTGTACATTATATCCCCAGAAGTTATTCATCTTATGATTAGAATTTTGTACCCTTGGACCACTTTCACTCATCCCCTCTTCCCCACCTCCACCTCTGGCAACCACCAATTTACTCTGTTTCTGTGAGTTTGTTTTTCTTAGATTGCATATATGTAACTGAGATCACGCAGTATGCCTTTCTCTGTCTGAGAAATTATTTTGCTTAGCATAATGTCCTCAGGCTTCCATGGTGGTAAAGAATCCACTTGCCAATGCAAGAGACATGGGTTCGCTCTTTGGGTCAGGAAGATCCCCTGAAGAAGGAAATGGCAATCCACTCCAGTATTCTTACCTGGGAAATCCAATGGACAGAGGAGCCTGGCAGTCCATGGGGTCACAAAGAATCTGACACAACTTAGGGACTAAACAACCATGCCCTCAAGGTCCATCCACGTTGTTGCAAATGGCAGGACTTCCTTCTTTTTTATGGTTGAATAATATTCCACTATAGATACACAGAAACTCTTAAACATCCTATTGATTCTGTTTCTCTGAAAAACAGCAAGACACTGAGGACAGGGGTGGAGAGGAAGCCCTCTGGATGCACAGAGGGCATCTGGATTTCAGAGACTTGACTCTGAGAGTGTGGAGAGTCAAGTCTCTGAAAAACCTTTTGCTTATGCTGCAGGAGCAAACAGAATCCCAGCCCTCAGGGGCTGGAAGCTGCGTGGTCTCTGTCTCTACCACATCCCTGTCTGCTGAGTGAAGAGCTGGTCTCAGGGACAGCCTGCCCCCAGACAGTGACTCAGTGATCCAGGCTGCTTCCATCTTGTGGTTCTTCCATTCTGACATTCCTCTCTCCAAGCACAGAGAGGAGAAAACCCACCACCACTGCTGACTGCCTCAGACTGGGGATGGCACTCCTCAATTCCTTGTGTAGCACATTGGCCAGAACTGGCTACATGGCCCTAACTGCAAGAGAGGCTGGGAAAAGTAAAAGACTCATAAGCACTCACTGAGTGCCTTCTCTACACTCGGCTATGCGCTAAGCACTTAAATATTGGCTTTTCGGAATCCTCAGGTATGAATTCTACCACAACCTCATCAGACAGCTAAAGAAACAGGCTTGGAGGAGCTGAGTCCCAGAGCACAGGTCCCAGAAAATCAGATGTGTGGAGAGTCAAAACCAGGTCTCTGTGCATCCAGGGGGCTTCCTCTCACCCCCTGTCCTCGGTGTCTTGCTGTTCACTGGCAAGAATCTCTCTGTCCCGCTGGAAAACTGGGGCTGGGTTCCTATTTTCTGCTCCATCTCATTTCATCTTCCTCAGGAGTCATGAATTTTTAAACCCTGTGCAAGATCAACCAGTTCCCCCAGAGGAGACAGCAAAAGAACAGTACAGGCAGAAACAGAACAGCCATCAAATACGCTCGGCAGAGTTCTTCCAGGAAGCATCTACCGACAGGGGTGCAAATGAACTACAGGAAGTTATGCCAGCTTGGTGGGAAGTGGGGGAGAGAGTGCTCAGACCAGCAAGAGAATCATTTCCTTTTAGGAAAAACAGAGAGGGAGAGGGGTTGGTCTTGGGTCACTAGACTCGGGCTATTTCAGTTTCTGTGGCGACAGCTAGGTGTGCAGAGCCTCCAGGGCATGTTTCAACGGTGGAGGTTTTAGGACCCTAGTCCTGGGCGCCTCTTCTGCCTCACTGAAGCAGCCGCCTTCCTAGAGGCCCAAGTCACAGTGCAGAGGCTAGAAATGGGCAAAATCCATAGTGAAACCTGAAATCATCCTGGCCTGATCCCTGGACCCAGTGTCTATACCCGTAATACTCCCAGCCCCCATCACTCACCAGCTCCACCATGCAAGTCACCCTGAGCCCCTTTTCTTACAGTCCTCATTTCATCCCATAACAGCCCAGGGAGCAGGCGATGTCCTGCTGTCATAGGGAGGAAAGTTGTCTTTGATGGAGCTGGAATCTAAACACAGGTTGGAGAGGCCTCAAACCCAGGGCTCCTATCCTAACACCAGGCTGTTCAGACCTAGGAACCTCCGGATCCCCTTCCCTCAATTCAGTTACCTGGCCATCCTGAACCCTTCAGAGGGCGGCCGCCACCACCCAGGGCTGATCTGAGAGATGGTTGTGTGAATCCAGGCCACCTTGTTACCCCCACGCCGTGGACAAGAGAAGGCCCATGGGCTTGGTGTTGCTCCAGCCAGCCCTTCCTGCCATGACCTTTTTTATGTCATGTCCCAGTTTCAAGTTGCTCCATCTCAGATAGTCACTCTGAACACATGAGATCCAGGTGGTCACATGGTGGGGGGACACCTGGCCTGGATGAGGGTTGTCAGGTGGGCTCAGAATAATCTGGGTTCAGAAACAGTGTTCCTGCGGGCAGAATGAGGGATTTGATAAGCTCTGTTTCTCAAACCCTGTGGCCTCCACAGACAAACCTCAGGATCTCGGCTGGGAGGTACTGCCATTGCGGGTCCCATCAGTCCCAGAGGGGGAGGCTGAGTGTGGGCTAGGTGAGTCAGACTCCCCTCCACACTCCCCTGTAACAAGGCAGAGAGGAAGGACCTGGAAAGAGGGTGGCCTGGGGTCCTGCTGTCTCACAGATGAGGGGGATAGGGGAGACATGGAGCCAATTATCATTTTAATATATTTGAAGAAAGAGTTCCAAGGCCTTGAGGCCAAACAAACAACACATCTCAAACTAAAAACAAACACGCCAAACCTCCTGTTCTGGCCCAGTGCCCTCTTTCACAGGAAGCCAGATCAGAGAGGGTGATTAATTAAGGAAAGTCACACAGCACCATTTGTGCCAGAGGCAGACTGCAAACCCAAGTTCTAGAAGAGGCTCAGAAAGAAGGAGAGATGTGACCTCGGCTCACCCAAGACATTGGCATCCCAGCCTCTTCCTCTTTCGCCTAAAGGAACTCAGCCCAGGCCTTTTCTGGGGGCAGCACCTGATTCATTCTCCTCCCCCAGTAACTCTCTTACCTCGGGGCCCACCTGAAGTCAGGAAACATTACTTTTGTGCCTACCCCAGTCTCCAGCACATGGATTTTAGAAGTTATGAGTATGGACTTGAGAAGTTCTAGCAGTTTCAATTCTGGGTTGCATCCCTCAAAACTGAAAGCAAGGTCTCAACAAACTACATGTACACTCATGTTATAGCAGTATTATTCATGATAAACAAAAGATGGACACAGCCCAAGTGTCCATCTACAGATGAGTGGATAAACAGCATGTGATATATGCATATAATGGAGTATTATTAGGCTTTAAGAAAGAAGGAAATTCTGACACCTGCTACAATATGGATGAACTTAAAGACATCATGCTAAGTGAAAGAAACCAGACACAAAAGAACAAATATTGTACGATTCATGGGGTCGCAAAGGGTCGGACACGACTTAGCAGCTGAACAACAAAGAGCTGTCAAATTCACAGAGACAAAAAGTCACATGGAGGTTGCCAGGGGCTGTGGGGAGAGGAGAACTGGGGAGTTAGAAAAACTGAGGCCCAGAGGTGAGAGGTTCAAAAGTCAAACAGCAATTGGATTAGCACCTGGAGCAGCCCCTAGACTCCTGCACCTTGTGGGCTCCTGGCCCTTGCCGCGCCCACCCCTCCCAGCCCCAGCCCCCGCCCCCGAGCACTCCTTGCCCAGGCCGGCCCCTCGGTTCTGGAGAACCTGGGGGTGGCCTGTGGCTGGGCCATCTAGTAGATTCTCTGCTCGCACCCCTCCAGGAACCGCCCCTCCCGGCCTTATGAGGGCCACCGTTCGATCACCTGCAGTTCTGCGTGATGGCCGCTGGGTGGCGCCACACAGCAAAAAACCACAGACCGCCGCCTCCCAGAATTCCTCCCCAAGGTTTTCCTGGGCTTGACTCTGGTGTCCCCATCGGTTCAAGAGCCCCCCGACACAGCGCTATGGGACAATAGCCTTTCGATATCCCATTTGCCTCGCATCCACTGCGAAAAGGAAAACCTAGTCCCAGCCTCCCTCCAGGCTGCCTAGCTGAGACCCTCCCTTCCACACTGTGCTCCGGACGTAGGGACCAGGCAAAGCCGCCTTTGCCTGGCCAGGATTTCCACGTGGAGTGCCCTCCCTCGTCTCCGCCTGGTGCAGGCCTACTGCTTACTAGACACTGTGCGAAGGGCATTTCAGATTCACCAGCAACCCTGCAACAATGATGCCGAGTTCCTTTCACACAGGTGCAGAAAGGGGCTCCGAGAGGTGAAAACGGGTCGCACAGCTAATGAGTGGCAGAAGCACTTTTTAAAAATATTTATTTATTTAGCTGTGCCAGGTCTTAGTTGCAGCACGCGGGATCTTTAGTTGCAGCTTGTGGGATCTAGTTCCCTGACCAGGGCTCGAACCCAGGCCCCTGCATTCTTAGCCACTAGACCACCAGGTCCCAGACGTGGGTTTTGAGCTCTGTCGTCTCAGGGTCCTGATGTGAGCTTTTGTTGGCTACGCCGGCCGTGACTGAGACTGCTGTAGACTGTGGATTCCCTGAGGGCTGAGCCATGGGGAATTCGTGTTGTTAACACTGGAGCCCAGTCTTTTGCCAAGACCTTTCCCTAACTCTTAGATGGCCCTACCACCTCAGGGTGCCAGATACAGCCCCACAGGGAAGCACCCTTATCACCCCTACTTTCCAGAAGGGGAAACTGAGGCACAAGTAACATGGTGGTGGTTTGGTTGCTAAATCGTGTCAGATTTTTGCAACCCCATGGAATGTAGCCCGCCAGGCTCCTCTGTCCATGGGATTTCCTAGGCAAGAATACTCGAGTGGGTTGCCATTTCCTTCTCCAGGGGATCTTCCCCACCCAGGGACTGAACCCGAGTCTCCTGCATTGCAGATGGATTCTTTACTGCTGAGCCACCAGGGAAGCCCTCACACCAAGTCTTCTGGTTACTAAGTGTCAGAGCCAGGGCCTTGCCATCTGGCTTCAAAGTCTGAGCCCTTGCTTGTAACCCTTTCCCTGAGAGCCCTTGGAGGAGAGCCTCCCCCCTCTCTGTCCTAAGGGAGTCCCCACCTGTTCTTCCTTGTCTTGTTTCTCGTGCGGCACTCAGGGAGCCTCTGTCACTAGACAGGGAGCTCCTGGCTGGAGGGCTGAGCTGTGGACATTCACTTCTGTCTCTGCAACTCCTCCTTTTTCTTCTCTTCTGTCTGTCCCGTGCCCATGCTCCCTGTTGGCCCATCAGGGAAGTCCCTGTCCCTGCAACTTCTGATCCCCAGACTTGTCCCTCTGGAGGGCGGGTGCTTGTTACACCTCTGCTGGGTCCTGGTCACCTCTGGGTCCAAGGCCTCTCTGTGGGGGTCAGATAGAGACACAGTCCCTTCCCTGGCGGGTCAGTCACTCTGGGTGAATGCGGCAAGGGCATCTCCTGGGCAAGGACAACCGCCCTTCCCTCAGCCTTGCTTCATTCACATCCCACTCTCCCCTAAGAGCAAGGACCAGCTGGAACCAGCTCATACAGCTCCCTAGAGCCAAAGGGGAAACTTCCAGGAAGTGTGCCAGCTGATTGTTGAATGCAGCCATTGTTTAAAATTTGATGATATAAACTTATAATCTACTAAATTATATTAAAAATGAAGCAGATAAATACTTCAAAGTCATCACCTTCTCATCGCATCCCTACATTTTTCTATCGTTTATGTTCTTGTGGTTACTTCCGTCTACTGCATCTGGATGCTGGAACTACTATACAGTATATAGTGGTGGGCTGCTGACTCCATCTACCCAGTCCTCTTCTCAGTAACATTGCATTGGTAATTTGAGAGCGACCTGTGTTGAGAGTGTTTAGATCATGAAAGTGTTAGCTGCTCAGTCGTGTCCAACTCTTTGCAACCCCGTGGACTGTAGCCTGCCAGGCTCCCCGTCCATGGGATTTTTCCAGGCAAGAACACTGAAGTAGGTTGCCATTTCCTTCTCCACAGAAATTGATCAATGCTACAAATCAGGACACTTCTCCCCAACCCCAACTGCTTAGTCCCCCTTCCCAGAGATCCAACTGTTAAACATTCACAAGCCTTATGTCAGTATGAGGTAAATGGGCCCTCACAGAAGGAGCATGGACTTTAAAATTTTTTTGAATTATTTTTTATTATTTATTTATGGCAGTACTGGGTCTTCATTGCTGCGTGCAGGCTTTCTCCAGTTGCAACCAGCGGGGCCTACTCTTGGTTGCAATGCACAGGCTTCTCATTGCAGTGGCTTCTCACTTAGGCTTCTGTAGTTGCAGTGTTGCTCCGTGGCATGTGGGATCTTCCCGGACCAGGGATCGAACCTGTGTCCCCTGCATTGGCAGGCAGATTCTTATCCACTGCACCACTAGGGAAGTCCTTGGCTTACGCCTTTTTAATTCAGGTGCTTCTGCCCAGGCCTCACCTTTCCCATTGCAAAATAAAGCTGAGAAGAGCTTTTAAAAACTGAGTCTCAACTACCTGCTAGGTACTGAATCCACACTCTCATCAAATCTCCCAACAGCCCTAGAAGTGAGTCCAGTGACATCCTCAGTGAAGATGAGGAAATGGGGGTGTTAAGAGGATAAATAACTCATCAAAGGCAACAGACCAGGTTTGAACCACACTCTTCACTGCTGTGGTTTATTGGCTCTGTAATAATAGTACCTAGTTTGAGGGTGGTTTGGGGGATTATACTAGGTAATATGTGTAAAAGAGCTTGGTACAGATTTGGCTCTAGCAGAACATAGTAAACATTAATTTACCCAGAGGCTTTAGAGTGGGATCTGGACTCACCCACGTTTGAAACTCAACTCTGCTATTTTCTGATTGTGAGATCTCTGGCCAGTCAAGTCACTTTGCTTGCCTAAGCCTCATTTTCCCCGTGTGAAAAGAAGGATAATAATAGCTACCTGGAAGAGCTACTCAGAAGACTGGAGATAAAAGATGTAAAGTGTCTGGTAAGAAGTGGGTACTCAATAAACGCGAGTGATTGTTCGGGATTATCTTTTATGTTGTTTCACTCAGACGGCAATTCTGCCCAGCTCGGGCGAGGGACACCACAATAGGGGCTGGAGCCTCGGAGGCAGGACTTTGCCTGGGCAGCTCCTGGCCTCCTCTCTTGGCCAGGTCAGCCCCTCAGTGGGCCCTGGCTTTAGAAGGGCTTGAGAGGCCAGGGGACGCTGTTGCTAGGCACCCATTGCTAGGCAACGCACTGTTTCTCCTGGCCTGGCCACCTCCCTGAGGGCTCAGGCTTCTCTGGAGCAGCTCCTGCCTCCTTCAGCCTCTTGCCCGACCTCAGAGCCCCTGCGGAGGGCAGGTGAGGGTGAGGCCAACCGTGGTTGGGCCCTGAGAGAGCCAAGCCAACTTCCAGTGGGAGGTGGGCAAGGATGGGAGGGTTCAGGGGAGAGACATGGAGCCTGGGGCTGAGAGTGAGCTTCTGAGCTGGGGTGGCCAAGAATTCCCAGGGAGGGCAGTAGTCTGGCCATTCAGTCCCCAGAAGAGGGCGTGTGGGGGTTCACATGGATCTGGGGAGCCAGAGCCCCAGGCTCTGAGTCCTGGCTCTGCCACCTATTGTGAACTAAGCCTTCATCACTCCTGGGGAAAGCGAGATGAGACAGAGGGTGCTACGTGCTGACGATCGCTAGTCCTTTCTTCAGTTCGGGGTGTTGGTGGAAAGGCACAGACCTGGGAGGAGGGCCGCTGTGAAGGCTTCCATCACCTCCTCCGTGGTCCCCGCAACCTGGGCCTGGGGCAGGCTCAGGTCCTGGGGCTGCCAGACCTACAGGGCTCCCTGTGCTTCCTTCCTAGGCCCCCAGGGGCCCTGCCCCACAGCACCATGATGGGGAAAGTCCCCCTGGGGGTTGTCTCCCCTTATGTGAAGATGAGTTCGGGGGGCTGCACAGACCCTCTGAAATTCTACGCCACCAGCTACTGCACAGCCTACGGTGAGGGCACCTTTGTGTAGGAGCCACTCTCAGGACGTGGGACTGGATGGGGACAGCCTTTTAGACCTTGGCGGGGGGGGAGGCGGTGTATGCTGGTCCTGCCTGGGAAGCCCCGGTCACTGTTCTCCCACCCTGCTGACCCTCAGTCCTGTCTGCCTGCTTCCCATCTGGCAGGTCGGGAGGATTTCAAGCCCCGCATGGGCAGTCATGAAGGCACAGGCTACAAATCAAATTACCGGCCTGTGGTCTCCTACCAACCGCATCTCGATGCCCTGAATAACCCTGCCATGGGGTACAGTCTGTCCAACCCCTTCTCAACCTCTGCCCTCCCAGGCCTTAGCCCTCAGGGCCATCGGACCTCATCAGACCAACTCCAGCCTCCGCGCCTGGGGTCTGGGGTCCTGGGGGACTCAGGGACTGGTCCTCAGCTTGGGACCCAAAGGCAAGAAGACTCCTGAGGCAGCTGTGGGAGGTTTGAGGGAGGTGGACGCCCCACAGGGTACAAAGACAGGTGGCCCTGGTGTTAATAGCTCCTGCCCCGCCCTCAGGGAACAAGTCTGCAACAACTTCCAGACAGTGACCAGCCAGAGTTACCGCCCCCTGGAGGTGCCCGATGGCACATGCCCACTGCCCTGGAACTTGCACCAGACCAACTCTGGCTACTCTCAGGAGAAAGCTAGTGTGGTCACCCCCATCAAGGAGGTCAGTGCTGAGCCAGGGCCAGGAGAGACGGGGAGCCCCAGTCTGGGGTGGAAGAAGTGCTGGAGGGTGGACTGGGTGGGGATACCTCCAGAGGGTGGGGCTGCACTGCCAAGAGCTGGTCAAGGCTGAGATGACTGGGCATGTAGGAGCCACAGTGTGGGCTGGGGTCCACTCACCTGCATCACGTCTGACCTCACCCCACGCCCCACCACGTCCCCCTCCATTTCCATCTCCACTACTATCGCCATCATCACCATCCCCCCCAGTCCTATTCCCTCCCCACCTCAACCCCAACACCGTCCCCACGATGCTCGCATCCCATCCACATCTCCATGGCCGCATCACCAGCCCCAGTGCCGCTGTCATATTCACTTTTTGCACAGGCATCCCCATCTTCACTTCTGTAATTGTATGACCGTCTTCCTTATTATAAAACCTTGCCTGGGGTCTCAGACCATAAAGAATCTGTTTGCTAATGCAGGGGACCCGGGTTCAATCCCTGGGTCAGGAAGATCCCCTGGAGAAGGGAATGGCAACTCACTTCAGTATTCTTGCCTGGACAATCCCATGGACAGAGGAGCCTGGTGGGCTGTAGTCTGTGGGGTCGCAAAGAGTTGGACATGACTTAACAAGTAACACTTCCTTATTATCGTCACCACCACCAGAATGGATGCTGTCATTCATTCATGCAATCAATATGTTTTAAACACCTCTTTTATTATTTTTATTTACTAATTTTTTGGCCATGCTGTGTGGCATGTGGGATCTTAGTTCCCCAACCACGGATTGAACCCATGCCCCCTGCATTGGGAGCACGGAGTTGTAACCACTGGACCATGAGGGAAGTCCCACCTCTTCTATTTTTGAAGGTGATATGTGCTGGGGGAAAAAATATAACAGGGAAGAGGCAAGGAGTCAAGAAGAAGTGAAAGAGTTTCCCCTGCAAGTCAGGAGGGTCAGAAAAGAGCTTGCTATGGCGACATTAGACAAAAACTTGAGGGAGGTCAGTGTTCCTCTGGATGCAGCTAAGTGAGGGAAAAGCAGGCAGTCCAGACAGCAAGTGCAAAGGCCCTGAGGCAGGAGCATCTGATAGGAGGAGGGATGGCAGGGAGGCAGGAGACTGGAGCAGAGTGAGGAGCTGGGTCCTTGTGGGCTGTCTGTCAGGATGTGGGATCCTACCTGGGGTATGAAGGGGATACCGCAGGGCTCTGAGCAGAGGAGGGGCCTGGCCCAGCTTCATTGTAGAAGGACCCTCACGCTGCTGTGCAGATCCTCTGCGGGGGGCGAAGGGCAGAATTAGAGTCTGGAAGTGACTGCCATCCCCTCAACGGGATGGTAATTGACTGCTCCCTCCTCCCAGGTCAGGAAGGTCCATTTTGACACCCAGGACCATGGGCCTCAGGCCATCACAGGGCTGGAGCCCAAGGATGTGCCCCTGCTGCACCAGCAGCAGAACAAGGGCTCGCTGGAATGGGAGAACGCCCGACATGTGAGTGTGTGGCCCCGATGAGGGTCCTGTGCAGGGCAAAGGAGCCCGAACCCACCTCCTCTTCCCTCCCTGGGACAGGCTCTGAGCTGGCTCACCCATGTAGCCAGCTCAATGTGGGCTCAGGGCCCACAAAGACAGGGGCGAGCTGAGGATTTGATATTTGGTGTTTCCAAGACAGCATCAGAGTGGTCCCCCTGAGCTCCCTTATATGTATCTTTGGATTTAATCCCCGAGCTCCTGTCTCTCCTGACCCCCTCCAGGGGCCCAGTGCTCTGTAAGCACCCATTTTCTCCCTTCAACCTCTCTCCTCTCTTTGGGTCCCTCCTGCTCTGGCTCTCAGGGGCTCCGGGCCTGGAGTCCAGTGTGGGATGTGACTTAGTAGGTCTTTTTTTTGGCTGTGGTGGGGCTTCTTTGCTTCACGCAGTGAGTGGGGGCTACGCTTCCTGGCAGCGCACAGGCTTCTCACTTTGGCGGCTTCTCATTGCGGAGCACGGGCTCTAGGCATGCAGGCTTCAGTAGCTGCAGCGCGTGGGCTCAGTAGTTGTGGCGCTTGGGCTCAGTTGCTCTGTGGCATATGGGATCCTCCCGGACCAGGAATCGAACCGGTGTCCCCCCGTATTGCGAGGCAGATTCTTAACCACTGGACCACCAGGGAAGCCCGAATGTGACTTGGTTTCAGTTGTCACAGAGGAGCTGTGCTCTCATGCTGGAATTTCGGGTGCTGTGACGCTGGATGGAAGAGAGATTTCTGTAGGGGCAGGGAGTGGAGGGAAAGTGTTGCCGGCCCTCCTGTCTCAGAGAACCATGTGGGACTACTCAGAGCCCAGAGAACTGAAGAGCCAGCACCACCCTCACTGCCTACAGGCCCTGGTCTACCTTGTGTGCCCCATTGCTCCATTCTCTGTGTTCAGGGCCCCCGCTTCATGACTTCCGAGTATAATTCCAAGTATCTCAAGGAGCCGTCACATCAGCCAGGTAGGCACACGCAAGTCGGAGCTCTGGCTTCCGTCCCACCACACATCCCTACCCCCAACCCTTGGGGGTGACCCTTGGGGGCCCCGGAGCGGGCACAGCACTAAGAAGGCATCAGCAGAAGACAGAAGGACATACAGGCAGCTTGGGGAAACCATCTTCCCCAGCCTGACCTCTGTGCTTTAGGCCTGCTGATCTCCAAAGGACAACTCATTGCCTAGGATGGCTGCTTGAGGCCTGCCCTTCCTTGTGCTCTCCTCATCTGCTCTCTGCCCTGGACTATGGAATCCCCACCAGTACCCATGATCCCGGTGGCTCAGGCCTCCAGATCCTTGGAGCTGGCTCCCTTTCCATCTATTGGGACCCTGAGCCACTGGCAGCCACGTGAGTGGGACCAGCTGGTCCCAGGTCAGCAAAGGGGGCTGTCTTTTGAAGATCTCTTGCAGAAGAATTCAATTGGCGCCAAGGAGGAGACTGGCTTCACTGAAGAGTCCAACAAGAGCCCCATCGTCTTCCAGCCACCCTCCCAGGCTCTTCCTGGGGACCCAGTAAGTCAGGCTGGGACCCACTAGAATCTCAAGGTGATTGAAGGCCTCTAGTCTGGGGGAGTTCTAGCTTTAAATATATATGTGCTGCAGATGCTTTTGTCTAAACACAAGATGAAAAAACTTGGGCAAAAATCACCACTTTGGTCCAACCCCCCCCATTCGACAGATGAGAAGACTGAGGTTCAAAGAAGAAAAGCAGTGTAGCCAAGGTCACTTGGAGTTCAGACAGGAACCCTGGCCTGCTAGTTCCCATTCAGCACCATGCTCCTTCCTTCTTCCAAACTCTCCCCTTCCCTCTGAAAGTCCAGTGATACCCATCAGTGCTGAGCTGTCCTCTGCACTCAAGGACAGAGGAGCTGCTGCCTCTGCTAGCCTGATGCTCCTCTGTGGCCTCTTTCCAGGTCCTCCTCCCCAGCCGGAGTGTCACCAAGTCAGACTTTCTCCCCATTTCCCACCCTCATGTAAGTTGAGCCAGGGTTGGAAAGGGGGATGTCTGTGCTGCAGCCTGGGGTCCTCCGGTGGGGCGGTGGGGGCCGTGCTGGAAGCTGTGCCAGGGGCTGCCTTGCTGCCTTAGGGGGATGAGTTCCTGCCGGTGCTGGCCAGAGGCTCCGAGCGGGAGACGGGCTTCAGCCGAGTGAATGAGAGGACCCTGAATCCCAGAGTGAGTGGCCTCAGGGGGTTCCCTCAGAGTGGGGAGCACTCAGAAGGGAGGGGACAGGGAGGTTTCTTGAACGCGGTGGCATTTGATCCAGGCAGGATGGGAAGAATCGGGATCTTTGGAGATGTGGAGGAAGGACCCCTGGGTAGAGAAGCAAAGGCCCAGGGGCTGGAAAGTGAGGAGCATGTTCGAAGCAGTGACTTGGGTGTTGAAGGAGGAGGGACACCGTCCTGGGGCTGGGGCTGTTGGGACTCTGTGCCTGCCCTCCATCCATCCTGCTGCCTCACCCTGGCCACCCAGCCACCCTTCCTGTGGCTCTGTCCCTTTCAGGTGCCCCCTCCCTGCCCAGAACTCAGCAGCATGAACCACTGGCAATTCCAGTCTCCCCAGAGGATGCAACAGACAAATGTTGCCCTGCTTGGCCGGGAGACTGTGGGCAACAAGGTGAGGTGTGGGGTACCAGCTCCCAGCCCCAAATCCCCACTCCTCTCCTGACCTGACAAGTCCCCTCTCTAACCTTCTGGTGCAGGAGCCCTCAGGGTTCAGCCTTAACAACCCCAGCTATGTCCGGAGCCCCTATGACCCTGACATGGATAATCACTACCTGACTACCTACAACCAAGGGTGAGCCCCCTTCCCTACTTATATCTGGATTTGCGAAGCTGGTACCCACTTCACAGACAGGGAGACTGAGACTGGACAAGTAATGTGTTTACAATAATTAGTGAAGAAGACCAACACTTAATGAATGTGGTTCCCCCAGAAGCAGATCCCAAGCCAAGGAGTTGGGTGTGAACCCTTTACTGAGGGTGTCAGGGAGGGAGTAAGCGGGATGGGGAAGGGGTGGCGGCTAACAGTAGTGTGTTATTAAACCAGATATCCCATGGGGAGACTCTAGAAACCAGTGCAAAACACACAATTCAGAATGATCTCAGCCAAGAAGCAAGAGAGCTGGGGTATTCATACCCCGCCTCCGCCAATCCTTGGTTAACAGCTGTCCCCAAGGGTGATATTAAATCCTAGGTACCTCCTTGCCCAGGCAAAGTGGGCTTCAACAACCCAAGGGCAGCCTTCCCAAAGATTCTGTGCAGGCCATGGGTGGGCAGGGCAGGAATAGGGTCCGCGTGGAGCAACAGAGCATCTGCTAAGACAACACATCCAGTCTATGGCAGGTGGGCTCCACGTACCCTCAGAAGGTAAGTTCTGTGTTGTGTGAGCCCTGGGCAAGATATGAGTGTCCTGGGCATCAAGGAGGGCGTCCAGGAGGAAGCGGCCTTAGAGCTATGGTGGGGGCTGCCTAGGCCAGGACTCGGTGGGGAGGGCATCACACAAGTGGGAGGAAGGAGCTTAATTCTTAGGAAAATCCTGCCCTCACGGCATCTGTCATGTGTGTGTCAGCATGTGTCATCTGCATCTACACTGCCCTCCCCCAGCTCCTTCATCTCCCAGGGAGCTCTCCCCGCCCACCCTGGATCCTTGGAGCTAAACGCCCCCTCTTTTGGATGGAAACCCTGAGGCTCAGAGGGCAGAAGCGGTACCTGAGCCCGATAGCAGATCAAGATGTGTGTGGCTGCTGCAGTTTCCACGGGGGGGCAAGGAGGAGGGGCAGAGCCTCCCTCAGGACACTGGGGGACAGCTGTGTCCCTGCCCCTCCCCAGGCTCCTACAGACCCCTCAGCCCACCCACCTTCTCCTTCTCCACCCACCTGTCCAATTTCCCGAGCTCCTGCCAGCATCGGGCATGCTGCTCCTTCCTCCTGCGCTCAGAACCCCGGGGGTTGTGATCACTGATTTTCTCATTTATCTCTCACTCTGTACCCCTTCTTTATAAACTCAAGGGCTGGGCCCACATATTACTCATCTTGGCACCTTCAGAACTCAGCCCAGGCTAGCTCAGTGAAAACTGGCAAAATGGAAGAAATGTCGAATGCCGAGAGGGGAAGGGATGAGATGGAGTTCCCAGCCCCCACCTTCTCCCACCCCTGAGACATTCACAGACCAGGGAGGCATCTCCTTTATATATACATATGTATATTTGACTTAATCGTTGCAGCATGCGGGATCGAACCGGGTCCCCTGCTTTGAGAGTGTGGAGTCTTAGCCACTGGACCACTAGGGAAGTTTCAGGCAGGCATCTCTTCTATATAGTGGTAACGACTGTCTGCCACTGTAGGAGATGCAAGATATTTGGGTTCAATCCCTAGGTTGAGAAGATCCCTTGGAGAAGGAAATGGCAACCCATTCCAGTATTCTTGCCTGGGAAATCCCATGGACAGAGGAGTCTGGTGGGCTACAGTCCATGGGGTTGCAAAGTATCGGACACAACTAAGTGACTGCTGTGCACACACACCCATGTATACACACGCACATATTATATACAATATATATATATATATTTGGCTGCTCCAGGTCTTGTTAGTTGTGGCATGTGGGATCAAACCTGCAGGGGTCCCCTGCAGTGGAGTCTTAGCCACTGGACCACAGGGGAAGTCTCAGGGAGGCATCTCTCAAAAGTCCTTTCCACTCCCGAGTGTGTCTCAGTATCCGGGGCGGCACAGAGGAGGGGCACACAGCTCAGGGCAGAGCCAGGGCAGGCTTCCGGGGTAAGAGGGGAGTGAGGGGACAGGGCCTTCAGGAGAGCCTGGTGGAGGGGATGGCGTGGGCAAAGCCAGTGAGACGGGAGGACCTCCGACAGCGCGTGCTCCTCCAGAGCCGAGATTCCTGCTGGAGCAGAGAAGAGAGGCTGCCCAGGTGGACGGAGGCCAGTGTACGGCAACCTGCCCTTCTTTCCGTGTTGTAGATACTTCGAGAACATCCCCAAGGTCCTGGACCGTGAGGGCTGGACTCGAGGTGGCCTGCAGCCCCAGAAGCGGGGAGGCTATGCCCTCAACCAGCCGGTCACCCGCCTGGAGGCCACCCCCAACCCCACGGAGAGCCTGAGGCGCCTGCACCCTCATGTGGGCAGGTAGCACACCCCTGCTGTGTCCTTTGCTGTGTCCAGCAGCCTGTCCCCGGCCTTGCCTCCCTCCTGCGTCTGACTGTCCGTCTGAGAGGCCCCTTTCCCCTCGCTGGTTTATCCGTTGCCTCGCCTGCCCTCCTCACCCCAATGACCCCTCGCTCCGCACGGCTGCTCCCCTGCCCTCTCCTTGTTCCCAGGCGCTCAGCCGGTTCTGACGTGCTCCCTGCCTGGCTGATTGGAGTGGGGTGGGGTGGGGTGTCGGGGAGGACAGAGCTGAATGACTGTGCTTCTGCCTCCTCACTCTGACTCCTTTTTGCTCAATTCAATTCCTCAGAAATCACATTTATACCAACAATGGCCCAGAGTTGGCAGGCAAAGACTGGTTGTGGTTTTGCTGTCTGGTCTGAACCCCGGCCCTGCGGAGAGGAGCAGGCAGAGGGGGAGAAGGCCCGGGTTCCCTGTCCCCTTCCCCTCCCTCACCTGCACCCCCTTCTTCCCTGCAGAACCCTGATCTCTGCAGACCCCTTCTACCGAACCGCGCCTCCCAGCAGCCACGGGAGCCGCTTCACTGCACCCAACTGAGCCTGAGGCCTGGGTAAGGGACTGGGGACCCCCACGCCATGCCAGGGTGGTCACTGTGGGGCAGCCCCCCATCCTAAGTCCTGAGTCAGGCCAGCCCTGCCCAGGGACCCCAGCCCCAGAACAGGGGGTGGGAGGTCAGGGGCATCTAAGGAGAGAGGCGGGGAGTGCAGGGGCCACCTTGAGCCCCTCAGGCTTCGTCTCTGTTCACACAGGTTTGCCGATCCCAGGGGACAGGAGCCGGCTACTGTCCCTATTCCCACATCCCCCCGGGGGCTCCCCGGCTACTTTCCTAATGAAATAAAAGCAGTGAAGCCGAGCAGTGTGTCCGCAGTGTCAGAGGGGGCTGGGAAAGGAGGGGTGAGGCTGGGGAGCGGGTTCACGACTAGAGTCAAATGTGGAGTCAGGGAGGCCTGGTTGGACTCACTGTCATGTTCCGGGTAAGGCACTTCGCTCTTCAGACTCAGTTTCGTCTCCTGGGAATGGGTCACCCTGGGCCTGTGCTGAGCGCTCTGTCCTGTGTGGGAGGAAGGACGCCCCCCCCCGGGGTGGGGGTGCAGGCAGGCCAGAGTGGGAGGTGGGTCTATAGCATGGGGAGGGGGATCAGAGCAGGTCTGCTGGGGCCCTGCTGGGTCCTCCATTGGATAGTTTAAAGGAGAGGCGAGGGGACTTCCCTGGCTATCCAGTGATGAAAGAATCCACAATTCCCCTGCAGGGGACACGGGTTCGATTCCTGGTTGTGAAACTCATATCCCACATCCCACAAGTTGCACGGCGTGGCCAAAATAAATAAATAAAGGAGAGAGGAGGACAGCCAGGCAGGAAAAATCACAGAGATCTCTCTCCAGAGACAGACGGAGGAGGGCCCGCAATGGATGTCTCCCTGGACACTAGACTGGGGGAGGGGTGGAGGCTGGTCTCAAGGCTGGTGCCTCAGTACCTTTGTGAGAATGAGAACAAGCCTCCCTCTAGGTGGACGGCCCACATGAACACAAGACCTGAAGAGCAAAAGTCTTCTGGAAAGGAAAAAAGCCTCCCTTCCTTTAGGTGCGGCAGCCTGAGACCCCTCAACCTGCAAGGCAGAAACTGGGCTGCCTCTCAGCACCTTCAGGCACCTCTGCCAGGTGCTTTTGCGCAGTGCCCAGCGTCTGACCCTACGCCATGGTCCTGCTAGCACCAGCCCCTTATTTTATAAATAAGGAGCCTGGACCCAGAAAGGAGGGGATGACTTCAAGATGCTCGAAGTCGGACAGGACAGAAAGGCAGCAGCTGCCCCTCTGGGGATGTCCTGGATGCCCCCCGCACCTCGCGGCTCAGCCTGGCAGGCGGAGGGGCAGACAGTGTGTCCAAGAGCTGGGCCCCCACCCTCCACCGCCACCCCTGTCCCTGCGTGGGAGTCTGTGGAACAGCTCTGCTGGCCCCAGGGCCTGTCTGTGCTCAGGAGTCTTGAGCAGCAGGCCTGGGGGCTGTCCACAGCCTGACTGGGGCTCCATGTGGGAAGTGGGTGGCTCCAGCTGGCTCCAGCACGGGAGGAGGAGGGGAGTGCGGGACACAGAGTATCTCGACTACAAACGCGCAGAACTCAGGACCCCAGTTACAGCCCCACACACTGTGGGCAGGGCCTGCTGGTCCATGGTCCCCAACATCAGGGGTAAGTCACCAGGCAGATGGAAACACACACACACACTCCTCACCCAGTTTCACCTCTCCGTGTCCTTCCCCAGCAGTGTCCTGTTACACCTCGTGTTTCCTCCTCACCCTGCCTCTACCAGCTCAACAGGGGATAAGGTGTCAGGACATCAGAGCTGGACAATGCTGTGTCTCCATCGCCTCCCGCTTCACTGTCCTACACCCAGTTTCCAAGCCTGCGCCCCCCCCATGATGTTTTCTGAGCCCGGGCTGTGGACTGCATCCCTGAGCTCCCCTAAGCCCCTGCCTTCTCCCCCTCCCGGCTCTCAGGCAGCCCGTCCTGGCCTCCCTGTCTGGGTCCTGGGCTCCAGCCCAAGGGGTTATGTGAGGATAGGGTGACCTAGAGGGTGGGGTGGCAGGATAGGAGTCCAGCAGGGGCCAAGGTCAAACTAGGTGACTCTAGAGCCCCTGCCTGGTGCAGGACACAGATTTCCTCATCTTTCAGTGAGGAAGCAGACACAGAGAGGTAGAGCAACTGGCCCAGGTCCCCCCATCATAAGGACTGTGGGTGGGGGCCTGCTGGGGAGGGGTGCAGTGGGAACCCAGAGTAGAAGTCGCCTGGTGGAAGAGTGAGTTGACTCCAATTCATACCCGGCTTCCTGACCTTTGCCCTCCTCCCCAGTCTCAAAGGGAAGGAACTTTTAAGTAATGGGCAGAGTGGCCAGTTGTGGGCCTTGAACCAAGGAAGACTGTGGGCAAGGACTCTAGGGAGGGGTCAGCCCTATGTTTGGTCAGGGAGCGGGAGCAAGGGAAGCTGAGAGGTGGGCATCCTGGTGAGGAAAGGGCCTTGATGGCCACACTTCAGGGCCCTTCTCTGTCGCTCTCCTCCATTATGAGGCTCCAAAAGGGCACAGACTGTGTCTGTCTTGTTCACACAGAGAGCCAGGGGCAGTGTCTGTACCCTTGCAGATACTCGGTAAATATTAAATAATGGAATGAATGAATGAATAAATTTTTCCTGCCGGTGGGGGCACCAGATGCGGGTTCTGAGTGTCACCTGCCCCGACACCAGGTCAGTAGCGCAGACTTCCTGCATCCCTGCAGCCCAGTGGCTGAGACTACGTGGGCCCCGCCTCCTTGCCCAGATGCCATGGCTGTGGCCCCTGGGAGCTCTGTGCTTCGGCCTCCAGGTCACCTCTTCTCCCTCTGCGTGTGCCCCGATGCTCTCTTCTCTGGCTCAGCCTCTGACCAGCCCCAACCGTGCTCCCTTGCCGTGGTCTGAGGGCCCTGCATTCCAACCTTGACCCTTGGCAGGTCCCAGGACCACATAGGATCAGTGCCAAGCAGTCCTCAGTGCCTTGTCAGGGCAGGAGGGGTGGATACGGTTTGCCCTGTGGCTATTTGTGTTATTGAAACCACATGGGAGGGACTGGCCTTTGCCTCATCAGTCTCCTCTGGGCTGCCAGGTGACTGTGGGAACTGACGATGTAGTTTCATTTTCAGGGTCCTGGCCCCTCATCGCTCTGAGTCTCGAGTTTCCTGCCCAACCCCCACTGAAATTTTGGAAACTGTTCTGAGGTGTCATCTACAATGAGGATGATTATTCTTTGTTAAGCACCCACAGCCTGCTGGGAGCTGGGAATATTCTGTGGGCCTTCATCTTTTGAGCAAGAATGCAGAGGGGCCTCCCTCCTGGGGAAGTCTGGGGACACAGGTGGGTGCCATGCTGATGGCATTGGTGTGGGGAAGTGGAGCCCCGGATGGCAGGATGCAGACAGGTGCTGAGTGCTGTGCGATTGGCAGGCAGACGTGTGTGAGGTTAGTACCCGTTACAGCACCGTGGCAGCTGATGTTGACGGGCACCATCTGGCCCGGGTCACGTGGTGACCCACAGATCCACCAGCTCATGGGCTTGACAGCTGGCCAGCTGGGAAAAGGCATTGGTTGGTGGGAACTGGAGGCCTGGAGGTTGGCGGGAAGCCCTGCGTGGGGAGGCTGCGGGACAGTAGGTCTGCTACACACAGAGAGATGGGGGCCTCAAAGGCAGGATCTGACCCCCAACTTCCTCTCTGTCTGGAGAGGTCCCCAGTCCTATGGAAATGTTCTCTGAGCAGCAAATATTTTTGGAGTGATCACACTCAGGAAACCCCCCTTCCCCTGAGGTCTCTCTCTGAGGTCAGAGGAGGGCCTGTTGGGTTCTCCCGCTCCAGGCATCCTGACACTCCTTGCTTTTCAAGATGCTGCTACAGACAAAGTTTGCCAAGAAAGTTCTTTGAGTCATAAAACTTCACTGCTGCAAAGACATTTGTGAAAACAAGTTCACCCTGAGCCAGAGGGGTGCAACCAGCTCCCAAAGGCTCATGGCTTAGTCTCTGCTAGGAATACATGGCCTTTCCCATCACATCACTGTACTGAGGATCTTGGATGCAAGCTGGTGAAAAGCATGGGGCTTTAAGCTTCCCTGGTGGCTCAGAAGGTGAAGAATCCGCCTACAATATGGGAGACCTGGGTTCTATCCCTGGGTTGGGAAGATCCCCTGGAGAAGGCAAAGGCTACCTATTCCAGTATTCTGGCCTGGAGACTTCCATGGACTGTATAGTCTATGGGGTTGCAAAGAGTCGGACACGACTGAGCGACTTTCACTTTTACCATTTGCTGAAGTGGTATATGAGTGTGTGTGTGTGTGCACTTCAGAGGTTCTCAGGTAAAGAGGCCAGGAAGGCATCTAAGACAGGCATTCTAAGAGAGAGACTGGACAAGATCCTGAAAAAGCTGTGCTCAGAAAAGACTTTAGGAGGCTCTGGGCCCAGCGAGGTGTGGTCCCTATGACAGGACAGCTTTGCTGCAGATCCTTTTTCTCCTGGTGGGCTCTGGCACCAGGTGTGGGAGGCTGGTATCGAAGAACCTGGGCAGACTTATTCCTGAGCATATATGAGGATGAGGAGGCATCTGGCAGTGTGGGGCCTCCTAGGTATGACAGTGAAGGCCCTGTGGACCCAGGACAGTGGGCCCTCCACTGTGATCCTGTGACTCCTTTAGGGCTCCGACTATGCGGGGTAGCAGTCAGAGCTCCTTGTGAGCAGCAGAAACCAACTTCGGGGACCTCCCTGGTGGTCTAGTGGCTAAGAACCCACCTTCCAATGCAGTGGATGCAGGTATGATCCCTGGTCTGGTAATTATGATCCCACAAACCACTAGACAGCTAAGCCCCTGTGTCACAATGAAGATCCCGCATGCTGCAGCTAAGACCCAACGCAGCCAAGTAAATAAATAAATACTCTTTAATAAAGAAAGAAAGAAAAAAGAAACCAACTTCAGCTTATTTAAGCTAAAAGAAATTTATTAAAAGGCTTTTGGAGCTCACAAAATCTTCAGGTGGACCTGAGAATAAAGGTTAGAGGCTACCTGGCCAAGAACCATTATCAAAATCGCCCCGTGGACCTGGGCACACCAAGAGCTCATGCCTCCCTCCCTGTGGGGCCCAGGACACTGTTGCTCCTGCTGCCGCCACCCCCACACATCCTCAGAAGGGACTCCACACAGTCCCTTCTGCTCTGCATCCCTCATATCCGATTCAAAATCTGGAACGAGTACTTCTACTGGGTGGCTGCAGCCAACTTACCAGGGAGGCTGGGAGTTCCCCAGAGTTTTCAGCTTCCGTAGTAGGATGTGTGGGTTCTGTTTGGTAAAGCAGTTGGGGTTCTCCCACTCAGGAGACTGCTGGGAGGCCCAAAGAATTCAAATGTCCTTCACATGTGGGTTACCATCAAGAAGGGAACAAGACAACTTTCCTGGTGGTCCAGTGGTTAAGACTTAACCTCCAGTGCCGGGGATGTGAGTTCAATCCCACATGCCTGGGAGCCAAAAAAACAAAACATAAAGCAGAAGTAATGCTGTAACAAATTCAAGAAAGACTCCAGAAAAAAGAAGAAAAAGGGAATAAGCATTTGCTGTATGCCTCCCTTGAGCTGGGTGCGTCACATACCTGGCAGGGATGCTGCTGGTCCTTAAGGACTTTCTGTGGGACATGGGAAAAGATGCCCTTCCCCACCGCCCTAACAGCATACCAATCTACGAGTTTCTTGATGCAACCAGAGCCCCTGGGATGTGGTTCCCACGTGTAGATGCCATCCCCTCCGCATAGCAGATGTAGATTTCACAGGCACATACTCAGGAGCTTGGAAACGTACTTCAGTCTCTCTGTAACTGAACTTAGACACCCATCTCTTTGCTTCCAGTCCAACTCAATTCTCTTTGAATTAAAACTGTTAACTGGAAAAAAAAAATCACGACGTGAGAGTTGTGAATGAAGTTTTACTTGGGGCAAAATGAGGACTGTAGTCTGAGAGGCAGTATTTCAGATAGCTCTGAGAAATTGTTCCAAAAAGGTAGAGAGGAAGGTCAGTGTATATGTGATTTTAATGAAGGGGGAATACATGAAATTAAGCACATATTTTTCATGGACTGTAGCCTGCCAGGCTCCTCTGTCCATGGAATTATCCAGGCAAGAATACTGGAGTGGGTTGCCATGCCCTTCTCCAGCAGATCTTTCCAACCCAGGGATTGAACCCAGGTCTCCCACGTTGCAGGCGGTTTCTTTACCATCTGGGCCACCAGGGAAGCTGCCCCTCCCTTTTTTTTTTTTACAGAGGTTGCTGCTAATATCATGAAGGTTACTGCTAGTCACGAGGAGCAGACATCACCATGAAGGATTTTAGTGCTTTTCAGGTACAAGGAGATGCAAGAATTGGACTCAAAAAACCTTTTTCTTGAAAATATTTAACTGTCTGAGGACCTGTTCTGCCAGTTTTTTGCAGGAGCACAGTTTGCCTCATTCTTGATCTTCACCCTGAACTCCTTTCAGGGGGTATTCAAGGTCAGCTCATAATGTAATCCTTGTAGAGGTAGATGCTGCTGTTGCTGCTGCTATTTAGTTGCTAAGTCGAGTCTGACTCTTTGCAACCCCATGGACTGTAGCCCGACAGGCTCCTCTGTCCATGGAATTTCCCAGGCAGGAATACTGGAGTAGGTTGCCATTTCCTTTTCCAGGGGATCTTCCTGACCCAGAGATCGAACCCAAGTCTCCTGCTTGGCAGGTGGATTCTTGACCACTGAGCCAGCTGGGAAGCCGGTAGATGGCAAGTGCCAGTGTGTAGCTGGCAAAACTGTCCATTTGAGAATCCAGTCTGGTCAGGATCTGCTCCTGTTCTCTTTCATCTCCTTCCCCCGGAGGGTGTATACCTGCCTGGAGCTTGCTGCCAGGGGAGAGGCATCCGTCCGTGTTGACTCCCCCAAGATGTGAAGTGGGCTTTGGTCATCCACACCTGTCCTGCCTGCATTTGCCTGGAAACAAGAGTGACACTCTGGCCTCTGGTTGCCAGGGTCACACAACCAGTCCTTCAGCTGCCTTACCTGGACCACACACTCAGCACCTCCAGGTCCATCAGTCTGCTCTCCAACACACAAAGTCCTCCTTGGAGGTGCATAAACTTCAGGATGCTCCCTCTCAGGACACAGGGGTCTATCGTGGATTCTGGGGAGGGTCCAGATCACCTCCATTTCTACTGAGGCTTCTGCATACAGGCGGGGCGGGAGGAGCTATTATACCCTCAGGACACACCTGGTAAGAGAAGTGCCTGTCCCCTCTGCCCTGGTATTACCCAAATGTACTTGGGACCTTTATATATATATATATATAATTTATTTTTTTTGGCTGTGCTGAGTCTTTGTTTCTGCATGGGCTTTTCTCTAGTTGCTGCAAGCAGGGGCTTCTCGTTGTGGCGGCTTCTCTTATTGTGGGGCACAGGCTCCAGAGCACAGGCTCCGTAGTTGTGACGAATGGGCTTAGTTTATCCGTGGCACATGGGATCTTCCTGGACCGGGGATCGAACCAGCATCCCCTGTTTTGGCAGGCGGATTCTTTACCACTGAGCCAACAGGGAAGGCCCACTTGGGATCTTTTCACGGCACCCTCAGGCTCAGCCTGGGCCAGCATCCTTGTTTAGGAGTGCGGCTCTGCCCCCCACCTCTTTCCCGCCTGCCTGTTGAGCCTTCATCTCCTGTTGGGTGGGATCTTGACTTCTGAGAGGACACAGGCTTCCTCGCTCCAGGGCTTACAGCATCAGCTCCTGGCTCTCCAAGTTCAAAGCCTAGCTTTTTGACTTAACAAAAAATATTTCTCTCTTAGAACCTGCTCTGGGTTTCAAAGCCTCTTTTGCAACTTAAAGCCAAGGATTTGACTCTTTGTTCTGAGTTTCCTTTGGAGAGCAGAATTTGAGAAGCCAGTTTAGCATCTGAATGGAGGGGAAGGGATATAAGGAAATTGCCTCCAGAGGAGCATCAGTTGCTATCTCAAGATGATAATACCCAGCTCCTGCGTTATCTCACTGACACATGATCCTTCGAGGAGAGGAGGATTCCAGATCTGGGACTAGGGTGAGGCGAGTGAGGCACTTCTTTGGGCAGAAGATTTAAAGAAGTTCCACCAAACCGAGGAATGCAAATGCATATTAGTTTAACGCAATAGTTCAAAAAATTAAAATTAATGCAAAAAAACCTCATGAGGAACACAGTAGTGAAATTTAAAGACAGGATTTGTACCACTGACTTTTCCTTTTGCCACATGATCCACAATGGATCACAGCACTGGCTACGACCCTGCTTTTATTGCATGAAACTATTATTTCTCTTGATTACTGAGTCTTTTGGTGCCCCCTTAAATTTTATGCCTGGGGCAAATAACCTAGCTATCCCTAGCGGCCCTCCTCCCACTTCTTCCCCACCCCCAACTCCACCACGGTTTGGGACTTTCTCCAGATGTGAGAACTGAGGTTCTGAGAGGACAAGTCAGGACAGATGGCCCCAGGGGTCCTGTGGGAGGGACACTTCCCGTCCATTCATTCAACACACGTTGTTAAGTAGGTACAATGCAGCAGGCATAGGGCTGAGCACCATGGGACATCTGTGAACAAGGTCTCCACTTTCATGGATCCTATATCTTTAGTACAGAAGAAAGTGAAAGTGAAAGTATTAATCGCTCAGCCGCTTGCGACTCTTTGCAACTCCATGGACTGTGGTCTGCCAGGCTCCTCTGTCCATGAAATTCTCCAGGCAAGAATACTGGAGTGGGTTGCCATGCCCTTCTCCAGGGGATCTTCCCAACCCAGGGATTGAGCCCAGGTCTCCTGCATTGAGGCAGATTCTTTACCTTCTGAGCCACCACGGAAGAAACAGACTTCAACTAATGCACAGTTAATTATTTATTTAATTATAATTGGAATAAATACTTTGAAGGAGAAATGTGGGAATTGAAGAATCTGTAACATCGGGGCTTGACTCCCGTGTTCTGAAGGATCTGGGAAGGTTCTTTGAGAGTGGGAGGTTTCAGCTGAAATTTTAAGGGCAAGCAGTGCGAGGCAAGGAGAATGGGAAGAAGATGGATCAGCATGTGCAAAGATCCTGGAGTAGAAAGAAGCTGGTGCATTTGAGAAACTGAGAGGAAGTGTGTTAGACCAGGTGAATTCTATAACAAACAGCCTATACGTCTAAATAGCTAAACATATTAAAAATTTATTCCTCATTTGTTTCATAGTCTAACGTGAGTCAGAGAGTGCATCTCCAAGTGATGACTCGGAGATCCAATTCCTTTCCACCACTGACACTGCAGAAAATAAAAGAGAGAGGAGGATTGTGTAGGGAGGTGGCGTATGTCACTTCTGCTGACATCCATTGGCTCAGGGCTCATCCCAGGGCCCCACCCCATCAGCCTGAGAACTCAGGAAGAAGCGGGGGAAAAACAGAAGTTGGTGACCCTCAATAGCCCCCACCTTAGGGAGGGGGACCAAGACAGGGTAGTCCTTGGTGGTCATGGTTGGGACCTGAGTTTATAGTCTTGGAGCAGAAGGTTGGACCTACACTTGGCCACAGATCTAGGAAGGTATTAACATATGGGTAGCAGTCAGCTATGACTACTTTGGCCTATTCCAGAAGGAAGTGCTCAGAAGTCATTTTGGAACGTGGAACCTACTAGAACCATGAGTTTGGTCAGGTCTCCATCCACAGTGTAGAAGGAAATGGCAACCCACTCCAGTATTCTTGCCTGGAGAATCCCAGGGATGGGGGAGCCTGGTGGGCTGCCGTCTATGGGGTCGCACAGAGTCGGACACGACTGAAGCTACTTAGCAGCAGCAGCCATCCACAGTGTGGAGGTAAGGCCCTGGCCATTGAGTCAACATCACTCTCCTGGCCATGTTGTTCCAGCTCCTGTGTCCTTGGGAGAGATGAAGAGGGAGGTAGGGGAGGCTACTGAATGGAAAATGACACTCTCAGCTTTCTACAGACCAGGCAGGTCACACTCAGAGCTCTGGTTTCAGGGGAAAGTGATCCCCCAAGGTATGTCTAGGCTCAAGTTTCCAGGGAGCCTGGGGAGCAGATGCTCAGAGGCTGAGGCTGGGCTAGCCTTGTGAGTCTGTTTGTCTAGAGAAGGGTCCTGGGCCAGTGAGGGGCCAGAGACTACCTGGAATTTGCTAATAGGCAAACCCTGAGCCCAGATCACAGCCCTACGGGCCTCTTGGCTTGGCTCTCTCCAGCTTGTTTTGGGGTTCCTAGACTTCTAGGAAGAGAAGGGGACAACAGGGGATGAGATGTTTGGATGGCATCACCGACTTGAGGGACATGAGTTTGAGCAGACTCCAGGAGCTGGTGGATGGACAAGGAAGCCTGGTGTGCTGCAGTTCATGGGGTCACAAAGAGTCAGACACGACTGAGCAAATGAACTGAACTGAGAGTAGCACTATGGATTCTAGAACACCCCCAGTTGGGCAAACACTGAACCTCAGGGTCTGGAATCAAGATCTCCAAATAGGGCAATCCTGGAAGTTTTTCTGCTGTTGGTAGGGTAGGAGCAAGCATTTGGGCATCCTGGTGGTTCTTCTGATTTCCCACAGCCAAGAGGGGCAACAAGATATAGTGAGAGGAGGCCTGGCTCGCAATAAGGTGGATTGGGTTGGAATCTTGCCTTTGCCCCTGACCAGCTGTGTGACCTTGATCAAGCTATATAACGTCTCTGAATCTGTTTTCCTCATCTGTAGGGCAGGGGGATTTATTACCTGCCTGGCCAAGGCATGGAGAAAGGTAAATCAGAAAACCCGGAGGTGCTCAGTAAATGGTAACCATCATCATTTTTGTGGCCGAGAACCCGGATGGGAGGGGTGCGAGCAGTACAAACTCCTCCCCTGCCTCCTCCCCCAACCCCGCACAGGCACACATCTTTCTTGCAGCTGCAGCCAAAGGGATCCTGTTAAAATGTGTGTCAAATCATGTCACTCCTCTGCTCAAAGTCCCCCAGGGATCTCTCATCCAAGGTCAAAGCCAAAGCCTTCACAGGAGGCCACGAGCCCTCCATGGTCTGCCCTGTCCCTTCCCCTCTGTCCTCATCTGTTGCTGAGCCTCGCCCCTACCCCGTTGCTCTTGCTCCATGGGCATTCTGTGGCTCCAGAACGCCCAGGCACACTCCTGCCCTGGGGTCTTGGCATTGCCACCCCCTCTGCCTGGAACCTGTTTTCCTCAGACATCTGTCTGTTTGGTTTGTTCCTCCTCCTTCCTGTCTTTGCTCAAATGCCATCCTGCCGACAAGTCCTCCTTAGCCACTCTGTTTTTACTTTTTATTTCTGTTTTTCACTTTGATGTTTATTTATTTATGTGTTTATGTATGGCTGCATTGGGCCTTCGTTGCAACCTGCGGGGTCTTTCATTGCAGTTTTGCAGGCTCTTATTTGTGAAGAGGCGTCCAGCTTCTCTCTAGTTGCCGCACCTGGGATTAGCTGCCCTGACGTATGTGGGATCTTAATTCCTAACCAGGGATCAAGCCCACATCCCCTGCATTGGAAGGTGAATTCTTGACCACTGGGCCACCAGGGAAGTCCCTGGCCACTCTGTTTTAAGTGGGGTTCTCAGTCCTCTCTTCTTATTTTAGCTCCTCTATAACTTGGCCATTGCCTGACATATTCAAATGCAGTTTGTTGATTATCTCCACTCACAGGAATGCAAGTTCCACAAAGGCAGGTTTGGTTTTTTTATTGTCTATGAGGTTCACATGCATAGCCATTTCCCCCAGTGTCTGGGCATATGAGCAGGGGCTTCATGGTTGTTGAATGAGTACCTGAATGATGGTGAGGACTCAAGTTCTGGCTGGTAAAGGGAGTGGGCCATGGCACAAAGGACATTGTCACTTTCTTTTTGGCCAAATGAGGGAGTTGGACTAGATCCTCAGGAGATGAGGAACCATGAGAATTGTAGATGTCATTTAGTTCCTGCCTCCATGCACTTTTCTGGGGTGAGGGTCCCTGGCTTCTTAACAGAACCTGTGATCTCCCAATGTACCAAGCACCCTCCCAGGGCTGGCATTTCATGGTTGGCTCTAACAGGCTCAAAGCCTTGCTTTCTAAGAACGGATGATGCCAGAATTCCTTGATCTTATTCAAGTCCCAGCAGCCACAGTGGTCCTGGCTCCAAAGATAGGGGGTGGGAGGTGAGGAGGAGGTGAGGGGTTGGAACAGGGGATGGTGGGGGTGGGAACCAGAGGGGTCGTGGCAGGGTCAGTGAGGCAGGGGGCTGGGGTGCTCGTGCGGGCACAGGAGGGGCGACAAAGGAGACTTCTACATGACATGTGCTGTTTTCTTCCTTTTATTTAAAAGAAACTAGATATAAAGCAAGTGTGACACAATGTGAGCAACTGTTAGCACTGGATTCTGGGCACAGGGGTGTTTATCACAGAAAGCTCTGTACGTTTTCTGTATTTCAAAAATTTCTTTAAAAAAAAAAAGATTTGGAGGCGGGCAGGACAGTTCTAGCTCCTGACTAGGAATGGAGAGGCTATTTCAGGGGGCCTAAGGGGCCTGTGGACATTTCTCCAGCAGCGGGGCAGAGGGGCTGGCCGGGGTCTGGGTGAATTCCTGGAGCTGTCAGAGCCCCTCCTGGCTCCCAGGTTTCAGTTTCCTGCCTTTCCAGGGAGTGGGGAAAGGCTGAGAGGCCCCGTGCTGGGGATGAAGCTAATTCATTAGTGACGCCTCAACAAGGACTGGGCGCCTGCAGCGCCAGCGTGATTCATCAACACGATTGCCCCGCTGCCAGCCTGCGTGGGCCCGGAACGACAGTGCATTTTACCTTTCCCCACTGAGAAGAGCCTGGTGGGAGGCGAAGGTACAGCATTTACTGAGAGCAAGAAAGAGAGAAAGAAGAGGGCTGGTCCCCTGTACCCTTGAGCCCAGGAAGCTCTGCCAAGGCTGGGGCTGGGGTGGCAGGAGCTCGGGGGTCCTGCCCGTGCTGGCAGAGCCCACGAGGGCTGCCTGGTGCTGCAGTGCCAGCCCCGAGCATGTGGTGAGGGGGGCTGGCTGGGCTCCCTCCTCCACAGCAAATGTTCCCTTGGGGAAACTGCTGGCGGGGGTGGGGGGTGGCAATAGGAGGTGGGGTGGGATGGGGAGGCGCTCTTTCTTGTCCCAGATGCCTGGCTGGGTTTTCCTCAGCTTTCTGGTCTCCGAGGTGTCAGTTCTTCCCAGAAGTTCTCCCAAATGAGTAGAAGGGAAAGAGTTGGTTTGGGGCTTAGGGGAGATCCAGAAGGAGCTTGAAGTCCTGCTGCTTGGGGCTCAGAATCCCCCTCCATCCCAGATCTGGTGCCTGAGCCCCACTTAGCCTCTGCCTGGTTCCTCTACTCAGCTTGCATCTTGTTAGTCTTCATTCCAGGGCAGCCATCCGAGGCTAGCTCCCTGCTCAGAGCAATACCTGCCTCTGTGTTCCCCATCACCTGTTCGCCCCGTGACATCCTTCGCCTGATTACAACTGCTATTGCTCTGCCCTTTTGTTCCTTTATCCAACACATAGATATCAAGCATCTGAGCAAAAGATGCCAGGAGCAAAAAAAAGGTACACACAGAATAATTCCATATATATGAAATTCAAGAGCAGGCAAATCTGATCCATGATGATAGAGGTCAGGATCACTGTTGCCTCTGGGAGGTGGGGATTGTCTGGAAGAGGCAGGTGGGAGGGAACTCTGAGTGATGGAAATATTACACGATGTTTACATTTGTCAGAACTCACCAGACTGTATACTTATGGCCGAGGTATTTCATGGTATGTAAAGTTTGCCTTCATTTTTTAAAACGTTGACAATTTTCATTGAACCACTACTCTGTGCCAGACCCTGTGCCAGCAGGGAAGGAGACAAGCGTGCCTGCCCTGCCCAGCTTACATTTCAGAGGTTGTGGTTTTCATCCTCTCCTTGCATCGGCCACTGCTGTCTGCCCTTGGGCTGCCCTGCCTGTAGTGAGGATGGAAGTTGGGACGGGTCAAAGGGCAAGATGTAGTCTAGAAGTGGTCCATCAGCCAATTATCTTTTTTTTTTAATGTATTATTTTATTTATTTGGCTGTGCCAGGTCTTAGTTGTGGCATGCAAACTTATAGTTGCGGCATGTGGGATCTAGTTCCCAGACCAGGGATGGAACCTGTGCTCCCTGCGTTGGAAGCATGGAGTCTTAGTCACAGGACCATCAGAGAAGTCCCTCAGCCAGTTATCAACACACGATCACACCAGCCAAGATAGGAAGGCAGGATGGAGGAGGCTTGGCGCCTGCAGACTTAACTCCCTAGCTGTACTCTCTCATCACTCTGCGACCTTCAGCAAGTTGCCTAATCCCTCTGGAGCCACTTTCCTCATCTTTCTTATGGGATTAATAACCCCTTTGTCATCAGAGTTGGAGGCTTTGCCCTGAACAAATTCATGGTCAGAAGTGGAGTCGTTTCCATTTACTGGAGTGGTACATGGTTAAGACTACTCCAATAAATGGAAACGACCCCACTTCTGACCATGAATTTTCTCACAGCAGAGCCTCTAACTCTGATGACAAAGGTGTTCTTAATCTCATAAGTACATAAGAGGGGCTTCCCAAGTGGCGCTAGTGGTAAAGAACCCGCCTGCCAATGCAGGAGATGTAAGAGACATAGGTTCCACCCTCGGGTTGGGAAGATCCCCTGGAGAAGGAACTGGCAACCCACTCCAGTATTCTTGCCTGGGATAAATATTCTTGTCCACTCTCATGGACAGAGGAGCCTGGCGGGCTACAGTCCATGGGGTCACAAAGAGACAGACATGACTGAATGCAGAACACAAGTTGGAGAGTCAGTCTGCCTGGTTTTATTTTTATTTATTATTATTTTTGGCCAAGCAGTGAGGCATGTGGGATCTTAGTTCCCCAACCAGGAATGGAACCCGCGCCTCCTGCAATGGAAGCGCCAGCCTTAACCACTGGACAGCCAGGGAAGTCCCCTGCCTGGTTTCAAATCCCAGCCACTAGCCAGTGAGGTGACCACGGACAAGTTACCCATGCATGTGTGCATGCTAAGTCACTTCAGTCGTGTCTGACTCTGTGCAACGCTATGGACTGTAGCCCACTAGGCTCCTCTGTCCATGGGATTTCCCAGGCAAGAATACTGGAGTGGGTTGCCATGCCCTTCCCCAGGGGATCTTCCTGACCCAGGGATCGAACCTGCATCTCCTGTATTGCAGGCGAATTCTTTACTGCTGAGCCACCCGGGAAGCCCAGGGCAAGTCACCCAGCTCATGTCAAACCTTACAGAGCCTCAGTCTGTCCATCTTTAAAATCGAGGCAATGAGGGTAACCTACCTCACAGGTTTGTGGCAAGGATTCAACGCAATGCTTTTAGTACAGTGCTGGGCACATGACAGGCTGGCAATAAACCAGAGGGAGTGTTTCTGCTGGCAGCTCTAGCAGGAGGGCTTGGAGTAGGAGGGGAGAAGTCAGGGGCAAAAAGGCTGCTGGTGAGAGCGTGTGCAAGAGGAAGCGTTACAGAACGAGTGTGGTCACCGTTGGTGGTGCTCAAAGGCGCTCGTGTGCTCCAGTCCTCTGTCCACCGCAGTCACCCACCGACCTTGAGCACAGCTGGAGGAACTCGGCAGAAGGGGTGAGTGCACTAACCGGGAACCTGCGGCGCGCTGAGGGTGTACCGGGCGGGGAGGAGGACGGAGCCAAGCTTGGTCCCCGCAGATTCTCAGTTGTGACCCACCCTGAAAAAGCCCAGAGAGAGCACTGTTCTGAGTTACTCCCCTAATGTGACCCTGGCGGTAAGACTGGACGCACGCCGCTGGACACGAACGGCGAGCATTGACCTCGCCTCTCAGTCCCCCCTGGAGAGCCACTTGTCCAGAGTCCTGGGTCGCGCGCCGGCACACCCTCAGTCCTTGTTCCCTTCTTGGACTTGCAGCTCTGGACGCCTACAAACCGCACACCAAACGGCTCGCTGTGGCTGGAAGCGTAGACAACGTCGGTCGTCGGGTTTGTGTTGGCACGGCGCCAGGCTTGAGGGGCGCAGTTCTTGGGTTCCCTCGGTTAGTGCTGGCTCCGGGGCCCGACGGGTGGGAAAGAGGGCTCCAGTACCCAATTCAGCGGCACCTCGGACCCGCCCCGCCCTCCTTCCACCTCATTGGCAGCCGCGCGCGCGTCGGGGGTTGCCAGGGCGACGGGTCTCCAAGCTGAGAATCCGCTCTAACCCGAACCAGTCGGCCTCCAGCGGAGTGAGAGGCGGAGGCCGGAGGGCGGGCGGACGAGCGCTGCGCGCCGCGGCGAGGCCCCAGGGGGGCGCCTCCTCCCCGCCCGGCACGGCCCCCCTCCCGGAGCAGAGACAGGCCGGGGCGGGGGGCCCTGGAGCCAGCGCGGCCTCGGCCCCGTCGAGGAGGCCCGGGGGCCGCCAGGGCGGGGCGATGCCGGGCGGCAAGGGCGGCGGCGGCCCCGCCCAGGGCTGGTGACCATGGGCATCGCCGAGTCTACGCCGGACGAGCTGCCGTCGGACGCCGAGGAGCAACTGCGCAACGGCGAGCAGCAGTTGGAGCTGAGCGGGAGGCGGCTGCGGCGGCTGCCCAGCGCCGTGTGCGCGCTGAGCCGCCTACAGAAGCTGTACGTGAGCGGCACAGGGCTGCGCGAGCTGCCCGAGGAGATCGAGGAGCTGCGCGAGCTGCGCATCCTGGCGCTCGACTTCAACAAACTCGAGCGCCTGCCCGACGGTCTGTGTCGCCTGCCGCGCCTCACGCGCCTCTACCTGGGCAGCAACCGACTGCTGGCGCTGCCCGCCGACTTCGCGCAGCTGCAGAGCCTGCGCTGCCTCTGGATCGAGGGTAACTTCCTGCGGCGCTTCCCGCGGCCGTTGTTGCGCCTGGTGGCGCTACAGTCGCTGCAGATGGGCGACAACCGGTTGCGTGCGCTGCCCGCGGAGCTGCCGCGCATGACGGGTCTGCGCGGCCTCTGGCTCTACGGCAACCGCTTCGAGGAATTCCCGCCCGCGTTGCTGCGCATGGGCCGCCTGCACATCCTCGACCTAGACCGCAACCGCCTGGGCGGCTTCCCAGACCTGCACCCTCTGCGCGCCCTGCGCGTCTTCTCCTACGACCATAACCCGGTCACTGGCCCCCCGCGCGTGGCTGACACGGTCTTTCTTGTGGGCGAGGGCGCCGTCGAGCGTATGGCCGAGCGCGACGAGCCCACGCCCCGGCCGCTGCCCCGGCGCCCAGCGCGGGCCTTTGAAGATGAGGAGGAAGAAGACCTGCTCATAGGGGGCGGTAGCTCCCGGACTCTGGGGGCCCCCGGGGACAGTCTCCGCGCCCTGGAAGCAGCTCCAGGACTGGGCACCTGAGCCTGTGCTCTGGGCGATGGGCTTCGGCCAGTCTGGGAGGAGGGGCTCCGGGAAAGTTCGTGGGAACGGTGGGTCCCTACTTGGGGGCAGAGGAGGGGTCAGTTTGGGCACACTGCCAGGGACAGGCAGGCCTGGGGGCCATCTTCAGACATTCCAGGGTGATGAGAAGACTGCCTCGCGGCTGGTCCCTGGGCGGTCGTCAGGCCAAGAAGTCCCAGCTCCCTCCACCTAGAGCTCCCTCTGGCCCCTGATAGAGTCACTGACAGCACAATAAAAGCACCAGCTTCTTCCTGGAACCAGGGTCACCACTGACCACGAAATCATCTCCTCGGCTGAGTCTGCATGCCCAGGGCCCCCACCTCTGACCGGAGTTTGGATCTTCTCGGTCCACCCTTTCTGGAGCAGGAGCCACTACCTCTGGGGTGGACCACACGCCTGCATGAGGCAGAAGTTCGAGCAGAAGGCCTGGCCCAGGGGCTGGGGGCTTGGAGCTGGAGCCTGTGCCCAGGATAGACAGGTGTGGGAGCCAGGGATTGGGGCCCAAACACCACAGCTGCCCTTGCCCCTCCACCGGGGCTCATGGTACATACCTCCCTCTCCAGGCCTCCTAAATTTTGTGTGGGGAAGGGGTCGGGGTGGGAGGGCAGCCAGAAGGCAAGGTCTCTGCCCCTGCCTTTTATTCTGTTCTCTTCTCCCAGCTTGTGTCCGGAATATTGCTGCAAAAAGAACAGGCCCTCCCTTCCCCACGGCCTGAGCCTTCCAGCTGTCAGGTTTGAAAAGAAGCCACTGTGCCTCCAGGGCCTCCTGCACCAAGAGAGAGGCTTTCTGCTCTGGGCGGCTGCTCCTGTGTAGCCACCGCCTGGACTCTCCATTCCCTTAAATGGGCAGCGTCAGGGTGGCTGGCACGGCATGGGGCAGGGGACGAGCCCTGTGTGCCTCCTCTCCGTCACCAGGACAGCCTCCAGGGGGTGAGGAATGAGGCTTTGCTCTGCAGTTCCCAGGGTCAGATCTTTCCCGTCCAAGCAATAATGAGAGGAAGGCCCAGGGCCAGGGCCACTCAGGGACACTGTCTGGGGCGGGGGTCCCACGTGGTGGTGTTTTCTTTAGGAAGAGAAAAAAAAAACTGGCTGTAAACATAAATTATATTTCTCGCAGAAAGAATGTACGTTTCCCACATGTCTGTTTATTTATAAGCCCTGAGAGCACTGGGTCCCGTTGCTGTGGGGACTCTGGGCTGCCCCTGGCACTGCCCTTTGTCCACGTGCCCCAGCTCTGCGTCACAGTGGCCCCAGCCAACTGTTGTGTCCTGTCTGGGGCAGGAGAGCTTGTCTTCAGTCACAAATGGCTTTGGCTGCTCGAGATTGCTCTTCCATCTGGCCGTATCTTTCTGCCACCCGGCCACTGCCCCCCACCCCAGCCTCCCTTCCCTGGTCTTCTCCAGCTTCGTTTTCAGATTCCTGACTCAATATATTTTTGAATCTCAAGCTAGGCTGACCTTTCTCTATTCTTTCACTGGTACTGACCCTGTTCCTCCCCATCTGTGACTATTCTTCCCTCCTTCCGTCTCCCTGGCTCCATTTTCCTCTCTGTTTCTTTCTCTTATTTTATTTTATTTTTTTTAACTCAGTCATTACTTTCTCTCCTAATTGTTAAGGGGGGAAAAAGGGGGTTAAATATTGTTTTTAAAAAAAGAAAATTGCAAAACCTCAAGCCTAGAGGCCCATGTCCCATGAGAAGATGCTGCCAGGCCACCATCACCATGGCAACAGGGATAATGTCATGAGGCCCAAAGGTCAGGCTTGGCCCAGCACCTCGCTGGCCACTGGGCTGGGCCTGC
This sequence comes from Giraffa tippelskirchi, assembly GCF_054371585.1. Taxonomy (NCBI): domain Eukaryota; kingdom Metazoa; phylum Chordata; class Mammalia; order Artiodactyla; family Giraffidae; genus Giraffa; species Giraffa tippelskirchi. The sequence continues at coordinate 10,724,498 of NC_137284.1, read as the reverse complement.
GGATCAGGAGGAGGTCAGGGATGAATCTGAAGGAATCAGCTTGGGAGAGTGAAGGCCTCCAAATGCACAAAGTGCTTGTAGAGTGGGGAGGACTAGAGACTGCCTTCTTCTCAAGGAAGAAAAGGAGCCTGGGGTTTGGCTGCTGACCGTGTCCCTTCCAGAGACCCTCAGGTGCCACACTCCCCTTGTTGAGGCTCCATCAGGGCTGGCGGTCCCTCCCCACTGGCCCACCTGCTCCCCACCCCCCAGCTGCCTGTGACTTCTCACTTGGCCTTGGAGCAGGAGGGAGAAAGGGAGATGATTTTTATAGGGGCACTTGTAACAATGGCCAGGTCAGCAGTTCCCCACGTTGTTGGGGGGACAGTCACGGGTGGGTGGGTTGTGGGGGAGTAGGGCAGGGAAGCCCTGGAAGAGTTCAGTGTTTGTGCCAGGGATGCAGGGCAGAGGCAGGAAGTGGGGATGGTGATGAGAGCAGAGGCAGCAGCAGGGCAAGGAACAGGCCTGGGGAGGTAAGTGACTTGCCTCTAAGTGGATGTTAGGCCTCCTAACCCAGTGCTCAATCTGAGCCATGGGAGATGCTACCTGCTTGTGGCTGGTGGTCAGGTCTGGGTGTGGAGTCAGTGGGAATCATAGCCTCTCTTCCTCTCGGAGCCTCCCAACAGCCAGCCCTCCCAGCCGGCATAGCAGCAGAGACTGGATGTCTTCCTGGATTCATTACCACCATCCCCCTCTTCCCGCTTTAGAAAGCAGAAGAACAGGGTGCTCAGAAACTGGGGGCCTTGCCCAGAAGCACCTCCCTTGCTTCCAGTGCCATCACATGGGCTTGCTCAGCCATCACCCCAAAGCTTCCTTAAGACACCTGGGCACTCTTGTTCTCAGAATGGACATTTATTAGCACACCCGAATGTGCCACGCAGAACATGTATTCAGACAGGGGTCCCTGCCCGGGGGAGGGGCTCACAATCTAAAAGTGACACAACACGTACAGGACACAGACACGGGGAGCGGGGCATCTGCAAGGGAGACAGGTGGTCAGGGGAGCCACAGGCTGGGGCATACAGCGTGTTCAAGCCTTGTCCTTCTGGTTGTCTTTGTCAGGGAGGGAGAGGAGAGCAGGACGTGGCCTGAGACAGCCTTCCAGAAAGCAGCGGAATCCAAGAGGGACTTGCAGGAGAAAGAGACCAGAGGGCAGTGGTCCCAGGCACAGGGAAGGACGGCGGGAGTCTCTGCAGGCAGGGATGAAGAGAAACCCCACGAAGTGAAGGCAGGAGAAAGACAGAAGTCCAGGAGGAGGGAGGCTTGGAGCCCACGGCAAGGGGCTGTCACCTCTGCCAGGCCGAGCTGTCCTGCTTTTTAGCCTAGTTTTTCCAGATCAAGCGGAAGTCCTGGCAAGAACTGCTTGTGAGGCTTACTTACCTGACCCTAGGGCTCCCTCCAACCTCTGAACCAGAGACATTTAAACCATATTGTCAGAATGGGGCAGAAGGGGAGAGGGCGGGCAGCTTCAGGTGGGAGTACTTAGTGCAGAGTGAGGAGAAAGCTGCCAGCCCCAGGTGCAGGGGGGCAAGAGGCGAGGTGACCCCTCTCGTAGGAGTGGGCAGGGGCCAGCAGGTGGACACACGACAATGGAGGGCTCTCCTTTCCTGTGCGCCCATAACAGGTGTAGCACTTTCCTTCTGAAAGCACCTGGAGAGCTGCCAAGCCTCGGTTTCCCCTGGGCTGTGTGTGGGAGGGAAGGAGAAAGGGCAGGGATGGTTATTGCTCTTCTGTGGATGGAGGGAACTGAGACCAGGAGGAAGGAAACAGCTTGCCCCGGGGCCTCTGTGTCTACTGGGGCCCAGCTTCCTAGGTCCTCAGGCTGGGACTGGCCTTGGGCGCTTTTGAGTTGAGACTTTCCTAATCGTAAAGGATGAAACCAGAAAAGGGTGGAGAGAAGGCTCACATCCAGGCAACAGACCCAGAACTCCACAGGGAACACAGACAGGAGGACGCACTGGCCTAAAACCACAGTGGCCCTGTCAGAGTTCACGTTGGTGGTGGGGAAGGCGAAGGGTCTCCCTTTGGTTTGTCTCACCTGCCTTGGAGGGTGGTGAGGGTCCCCTGGGAACTGTGGGGATGGGGTGTTGGGCTGGGTGAACTAGAGGGGCACCCTGTAAGCCCTAAGGAGACTCCACTCCCAATAAGCCTTGCTTTAGGCTTGATCGAGGGGGTATGGCTGCTTCCTGGCTTTCTGGGTAGCTGGTGGTTTCGTATTCTCAACCTGAAGATAGGCTAGAAGGGCCTCATCAAGTGAAGCCAAATCCCAAAGGTGACAGGTGAGGGGAGACTTGGCCCCAGGCTCCCCATCCCCATCCCCCACTTCCTCTTCCCCTGGGAGATAGTGGAGGGCTAGGACCCACGGAGGAAACAGCCAAGGCCCTACTTTTTCACGATCCTTTATTAATCAGAACGGGCCTTGCCACAAAAAGCAGGGCCCATCCCCACAAAAATATGATTTTGCAAAGAGGAAATCTTGCTGGCTTAGAGGGTGCATGTGGTGGAAAATTTTTGTAGTTTTTTTTCCCCCTTTTTTTCTTCAGTTTTTCTTCATTTCTCTTCGCTGCAATTTTTTTTTTTTTTTTTTTGTGACGGTGGGTTTTTGTCGTAGATTTTTTTTTAATTTTTTTTATAAAACACTTGCGCTCAAGGACTCAAACACAATACAAACAGAAACCACCCATCCCCACCCCTGGGGCCCCAGCAGGACTGGGGACTCTGGGGACTCCCCTTGGCTTTTTGTGTGGCTGTTTTCCTTGTCCCTTTCCTGGCGTCTAGCGCCGGTGGGCAGGTGCGGGGTCCCGGGGCAGGTGGAATTTATACAGCAGTTACGTGGGGTGATGGTCACAAGAAAGGATACCTGGACAAGTTAACGACTAACTCTAGGGTGCCCACAAAGATGGTGGATGACGCTCAAGAAGGGAGTAGGGACACAGTGGAGAAGAGATAGGTGGGCCCAAGCCGGCCTCAGCTATCCCTGGAGGCTCTGTGGGGGGAGGGGCAGGCGGGCCTTGCCTTCAGGCTGCGGTAATAATACTTTGCTCGCGGGTAGCACCTTCAGAATCCTCCTGCCTCCACCCCCAGGTCAGGTGACGGCGGCCTTACAACCTCCCCCATGAGGTAGGTGAAGTATTATTACCATCATTTTACAGATGGGGAAACTGAGGCCCCGGGAGTGTGGGTGATCTGTCCAAGGTCCTAGGATGGGGACAGGGCAGTGCCCTCCCTCCACCCTCAAGTTTCCCCTTTCTCTGTTCCCTAAAGCCTTAGACCTCCCCCGCCCTCACCCATACCACCCGCCTCTTCCCTTGCTAGCCCACCTTGCTCTTGGCCCGCCGCTTGCCACCCCTTCCCCGCGTCCCAGAGCTCAGGCTGCATGTCGGGGGTTGGAGAACCCCAGGCGGGGTTCATCGCTGCGCCTGGGTGCGGTAGGGTTTGGAAAAGGCAGGGCCCGGTGATGCTCTCTGCATGTGATTGGCTAAGAGCTTCGTGGGCGGGGCTCGGAAAACAGGGATGCAGTTGCCCCGCCCACTCAGTGCTAGTTGGTCCGATTCCCGAGAGCTCTGTAGCCGGCAAGGGGACCCGGGGCGGGGCTTGCTCTCCTACCGGCCTTGGGGTGGAGGGGCACAGGAGTCGAGGGCGGGATGGAGGATGGCAGAGCCCCTCCGCTTCTCAGAGCTTCCAACAGCAACCTCTCTTCGCTTCCACTGTCTCCGGAGCCGCTGCCCTCCCGTCCCCGCTGGGGGTTGGTTCCCTGGCCTGCCCGATAAGGGCCGTGCCGTGAGGGCAGACCCCCATTTTAAGCAAAGCTACAATATATAAAAATTGGAATTTACAAGGAATGTGGGTGACTACTTGCTTTACGTTAGCACTCTTCACTCTACAAAATGATTCACTTACTTTGTATGATATTCCTCCAGATCCTTGGGGTCAGGGGTAGGGGCGAAGGCGTGAGAGTCTATGTAAGAAACTTTTGATATGGGCAAAAAGGTGAGCAGAAGGCTCAGCTCAAAGGAAGTCTACTTAAGGAACGTGGTTCCCAACTGCCCATGCTTTTGCCGTGCGAAGTGGGGGGCCTTTTCCAGAGTGTCCTTTCCTGGGGTGTCAGACCCATTTGGGGGTAGAGCCGTGGTCCCAGACCTCGTCCACAGACTGTGGTGTGCGGGCGCCACCTGGCGGCGTCTGCCGGGAATGTCAGGCGCAAGCGCGCGGACCCCGGGATTCGAAGGCGGTCACCAGCTGTCTTGTATCAACACCGGGACCCACGTGGGGGGCTTAAGCAGGGATAATCCTGAAATCTTCCTTCTCCGTGGGGCTGCCAGTTCTGGTCTTTGCAGCCGCGGAGTCAAGGAAACCATAGCTTCTTTGTGGGGGAGGAGGGCAACCTCAAAACTCACAGGTTTCCGAAATGCTGTTTCCGCTGCCTGAACCGGGGGGTAGAAGGAGCTGCTCTGAGGGACCAGGGGCGGTGGGAAAGGTGAGAGGACAGCCCTGGAGCTGCTCAAGTGATGCAAGGACAGAGACCAGGATGGAATGAAAAGGAAGGTCTCCGAGCGGGGATGGGGGCGTGGGGTGGGATGGAGGAGAAGGGGAATGTGTGTGGCGGGAGGTCGACAGACAGAGAGGTGGAAGGGGAAGGAAGCTGGAAGGCGTGGTGAGTGCTGCCAGTGTGGCTGGGATGTGACATCTGGGAGGGGGGAAGGTGTCTTTGGATGAGGATGTTAGGGGAGAGAGCTAGTGGGGGCTTGGGACCCCTGAGACAAAAAGGAGCAGAGGTGGAATGTGATATACAGAGTGCGTGCCTAAAGGGCGTGAACCCATGCTCAAGAGATGACATTGCTGGGGAAGGAGCCCATGGAGAGCTCTGGGGAGCCGGGAGGAGAAGGACAGAGCCCAGGTCTCAGCCCAGCTCCTTTCTGCGCCTCTTCTCCACCCCCCCTCTTCCTCCATCCCTGCCTCACCCCACCCCCTCACCTGCCTCTTCTCTCCCACCCCCTAGCTCTGTGCCTTGACTTCTCAAGCCTCCAGCCCACCTTGCATCAGGAAACCCCGTCCTCTCTGCATCGTCTTCAGCACGTGGGCCCCAGGGATACAGGGAGCGCGTGCTGCCACCCCCACGCGTGCACGCACACACACACATTACACACGCACGGTGGACACAACACAAGTACACAGGGCTGCGGCTCCAGGACCCCCGGAGCAGGCTATATACTATCCTCGGCATTCAGGGCCCAGCCGGCTCCTGAAACTGCCCTGCAACAGGCCTCTCTCTCGGTCAGTCCAGGCCGGGGCCAAACGCCTCCAACCTCCCCTCTCCAGGGCCCATGTTGGGGGCGGGGGAGGGGGCGGCCTTCCTCCACTCCAGGCGCTGCCTTAAAGAAAACGGGGGACCGTGCCCACCTGGCGGGCCTCTGGAGGGATCTGCTCATCTGCCCTCTGGCTCTCAAGCTCACCTCCCCGCTTCTTGAGTATCAGCAAGTCAGGAAGGAAAGGGGCTAAGCAGGCAAATGGCTCCCAGAGCCCCTCCCCCAGAGCTGGACCGGTGGGGAATGGGGCTGGTGCTCCCTAGAAGCAGGGCCCGGCTGGTTCCTGGGACCTCTCCCTGGCCGAGCCCTCAGAATCCTTCCCTCACCCATGGCCGGGGGGGCCAGGCCGGGCCTTGTGCATAAAGTGGTGAGGGCGTGATGGGGACCCGGGCCCTTGGCCCCCTGGGGCTCCCTTGGCCCCATTCAGGCCTTCAGCTGGTGCCACTGGGCCACAGGCTGCCGGGGCCGGGCAATCATGTCCTTCCAGTGTTTCACCTCCCCGGGCCCACTCTTCCAGGACAGGTAGATCTGGGGAGAGAGGGAAGAGGAGGGGTTAGTGGCACCCTCTGAGGCACTGTCCCTTCCCCCACTGGTGGTGACAATCCATGTCCACGGTGGCACCCTAGCTTGTGATCGTGGGGACCAAGGGGGTCTCTGCCTGCAGTGACAACCTACCCTACAGAGGCCCCTCCTATCCCCACCCCCCACCCCCCATCAGCCTGACCTATCTTCCTTGTTGTGCTTTCCCTGAGAGCCTGGGAATGCCTGGCCCTTTCGAATTAAACTCCCAGCCTGTTTTGTGGTGGGAGATGGATGGGGATGGAGGCAGGATTCTCCCGCGCCCTTTCCTCCTCTACCTGTTGGGCACTGTCTATCTCTCCTTACTGACAAACAATCCCACACTTCATAGGCACTTACTACCTACCAGGCACTGAGCTAGGAACTTTGGATACATAGATCATCAAATCCTTACCAGTGAGGCAGGTATGTTATTATCCCCATTTTACAGATGGAGAAACTAAGGTACAGAGAGTTAAGAGACTGACCCCTAGTCACAGGATTTATGAGTGGTGCAGAGGGATTTAAATCTAGGTCTTTGGGGCTTCATTTGTTGTTGTTCAGTCGCTCAGTCGTGTCCGAGTCTTGGAGACCCCGTGGACTTTATACTATCAATCTAATCCTTCCTGCCTCCATGTGAGAAGCTTCACAGCCTTGGGGGGGCCGTGTGCGTGATGCCCTGGCTAACCTCAGCCTTGTGAGTGGTGGTTAGCTCAGAGCATAGGGCTCCCTAAGCTACCTAGGCCAAAGGGAGAACAAATTCACCTTTACCTCGGTTCAGCAAGCAGAAGGTAGGACTCACCCAACTCCAAAAGACTAAGCTGGTCAAGGAAGGGCTCAGCACTCATGGTCCCACTGGGATGTGGGTGATGCTGTCCTGTGCACCCGTCCCACGTGACCACAGGTCAGCAAGTCACACATACTCCCTGGGCCTTGCTAGGTGGCCGGCAGGGCCAGCTCTCTTCTTTGGGGCCAGCTGCTTCCCTCCCACCCCCAATAGCTAGGTTCTCCATTCCTGTCTGTCTGGGGCCTCCACCTCGGCTCCCTTCCCTGTGGATGCCCAGGCCACTTCCCATTTCCCTCATACCGGGCCATCCCCTGGATGACCCACGTTCTCCCCTCACTTGCTCCTGGCATCTTCCCTTCCCCTGTACCTACCTCATCAACTGACTTCCTGCACTGTTCCTGGTCAAACCTCCATGCCTGAATGGACATCCATGCCCTTACTAGGAACTTTTCAGTAACAACCTTCATTACAATAGCAGCTAACATACATGTTCCATGTGCTGTGTTAAGCATCTTGCCTGTGTTATTTAATCCTCCCAGCACCCTGTGAGGCTAGGTTTGTCTTACTCTCATTTCAAGAGGAAGAAACGAGGCTCATAAACGTTATGACTGTTAAGAGGTAGAACTGGGCCCTGGATCCAGGCAGGATGACTCTCAAGCCCACACTCTTCACACTAAGCCATAGCCAAACAAAGGAACAGACATTTCAAAGTAGAAAAGAGATGGCTTTACGGTACAGAATTGCATCCTGGAAAAACTCAAGGCCAGGCATGGACTTTTGGTTAATATATGATGAAGAGAGGTCACTTTCTGCAAGAATGTCCACATGCCTCAGGCAGTTCTTACAATACCCTGTGAAGTGCTATAGGGTTGGTATTATAGCTCCATTTTGCAAATGAGAACACTGAGGCTTGGAGAGGCAAGGTCCTATAGCTGTTGAACAGCAGAGGAGGGAGGAACCGAAGCCAGGTCTTTGGAGCCTGATTACAGCTCTCAACACAAGCCCCGTGCAGCTTACCCTCTGTAGGCAGAACCCAGGGCAACACTGCTTTACCTTGTCAGAGGGTCCTGCCCAGAAAACTCTCTTTGGGGACACTTTTTCCTATCATTTCCTTCTTTTCTTGTTCTTCCAGTGGTCTGTCCTGAACTGATGGACCCATGGGCGGACACTTGGGGCAAATCTCACCAATCCTCTCCTTTTCAGATGAAACAGAGAGACTGACCCTCTCTCCCTCCTGCTGTCCAGCCCTGCCCTCACTCACTGCCCCAGCGGCTCCTTTTAAGGACACACCCTTGCCGGGTGCCACCTCCTACCTTGCCAATGACGTCATTGCGGCTGAGCTTGTCCTTGTCCATGACAGTGATAATGATGGTTGTCTCCCTCAGCTTCTCCGTAGGGATGTCGAAGGCAAAGGACTCATTGAAGATGGGGTTAAGGTTCCTCTTCATTGTCACCGTCTTCTTCTTCTCCACCCGCTTGTCCTTGTACATCAGCCACACCTTCACGTAGGGGTCTGGAGGACACCAGGGGGAAGGTCAGAGGAGCAGAGGGGAAGCTGGGGCAGGAAGGGCTGTGCGCTTTCCCTGTGGGGTGAGGAAAGCCCAAGGAAGAAGGAGGGGGGGACCTGGGGCATCAGCAGATGGAGGAGCTGCCAGGGACTGTAGCCATTGCCTAGTGCCCTTCTGGGAACACAAACGAGAAGACTGAGAGGCTCAGGTCTTACTCAAGGTCACAGATAAGATGTGTCGGAGCTGGGGCAGAGTTCAAGTTGATGCTGACCCTGAGGGTACTCCAAAGGCGGACACCAGGGCTGTAGGGTAAAGGCGTGGGGACTGGAGGTGGGGCCTGAGGGTTGGGGGTGAAGCCCACAGGCAGGACCCTCCTGTTCCAGCATGCCTCCCGTGCACCAGAAGCTCCCTGGCCCGTCCACCCCCAGCCATGAGAGGCGCCAGCACCTGATGTGCCCCCGATGTCCATGGCTTTGAGGTTCCGGGCTTTGATGATGTTCACGATGATGGAGTTGGCAGAGGGGTTGTAGCAGAGAGACAGGAGCAGCTCGCCTCTGCTCCCCTGAGAGGGAGAACAAGAGGGCCGTGGGGACCAGGGGACCCCTCCCCTTGCACCTAGGTGCTTATCCACCCCCTCTGTCTCTCACAGCTGCACAGCCAGTTTCCCTTCATCTGGCAGGTCTGGGCCCTGCTCCCCAGGTTCTCCATCACAGCCCAGCCTTCCCAGGTGCTGAGCACTGGCATTGGCCTTGAGAGGCTGGTGGGAACTTATGTCTGCCAGGCCTCGCCCACCCACCCCGCCCACAACCCTCCTGATTCCCTGCCATTGAAGAGGGACTAGGACCCCATCTGGACTTCCCTGGTGGCTCAGATGGTAAAGAATCCCCCTGCAATGCAGGAGGCGTAGGTTCAATGCCGGGGTGGGGAAGATCCCCTGGAGAAGGGAACAGCAACCCACTCCAGTATTCTTGCCCAGGGAATTCCATGGACAGCCTAGTGGGCTACAGTCCATGGGGTCGCAAAGCATCACAGACTCAATGGATATGAGTTTGAGCAAACTCTGGGAGATAGTGAAGGACAGGGAAGACTGGCGGGCTGCAGGCCATGGGGTTACAAAGAGTCAGACACGACTTAGTGACTGAACAACAACCAGGCCCCGGTCTGTTAGCTGCCCAGCCAGGGACCTGCAGGTAGGGCCTTACACTCCCATCGCTGCATGGCTTCAGATCCTTCCAGAAGGTCTGCATCTGGGTCAGGTCCACCTTGTTGAGGGGGATGGACACCTCCCCGATGGGGTCGTTGCGGCTGAAGCGGTCATAGTCCAGGACCTGGAGGTAGAGGACCCTCTGCACCACTTTCTCGTAGGGAAAACCTGGAGGACAAACAGTGCAGGTGAAGAGCAGAACAGAGCGGCCACAGGGAGCCCAGGCGGGCCAGTGATCCTGGGCAGGAACATGTGCACTCAGACCTCCCTGAAGTGTCAGCAAGGACCGTCTCATGTGTCTCGCTCGACAGTTTTGCGAGGTGGATGGTATCGTGTCCATTTTACAGATGAGGAGACTGAGGCTCAGATGGCTTAAATTATCGGCCCAAAGTCCCACAGCTAATCAAGAGCAGACCATTCATTCACTTGTTCATCACGAGTCCATCCTGGTGGCCGGGCAGTGGCCCCCCTTACCCTCTGGGCAGCCCTGCTGCTGTCAATCATCCTGAGACAAGCCTGAGCATGTGGTCCTGCCTGAGATGGCCATAGCTGCTGGAAAGCAAGACCCAGGAGGACACAGGACAGAGGGAAATGGCAAAGGTGGAGAAACAGCACTAGACACCTGTCTCAGAACTCTGCATTTTCGCCCTAGCCTCCTGCGAACGCATCAGCCGGTCCCTCCATCCTTCCGTCCTTCCTCAATAGATCAGCAGCCATCCCCGTCTCCACGGCCACCTCCCCACCCAAGCCCCTGGCACCTCTTGCCCACACAGTCACAAGAGTCTCCAAACAGCCCTCCCTGCTCGTGAGCTTTCTCCTAGAGCCCATTCTCAGCACAGCAGCCAGAGTGAGCTTTTAAAAATAGAAATCACATCATGATACTCTCCGGCTTAAAGCCTTTCAATGGCTCCCAGTGCACTTAGGATAAAAGCCGGGTGCCCTGCCTCGGCTTCAAGTCCTTCTATAATTTGGCCCGCTGTCCTCTCCCCGCTCACCTCGTGACTGCTCTTCACTCAATGACTGGGCTCCAGCCACCCTGGCTTCTCTTGCCTTGGCCCCACCACGCTGTGTCTCAGCTTATCCTCTTCCGTCAGATCTCAGCTTTCTTTCCCAACATCCCAGAGGGGCTCGGATCCCCTGTTTTATACCCTAGCCCGTTCCTTTTGCAGCACTTATCACAGGCTGCACTAGAGATTTATGTTTCCTTGAGTCCGGCTTTCCCAGTAGGCTAGAATTTCCAGGAAGGCATCTCTGTCCTCAGCCACCACCGGATCCCAACGTCCAACACCATTTCTGGCATGTAATAGGCACTCGATTAAATATTTGTTAAGTGAATCAATCATTGAACAAATGCCCGTGAAAGGGCCTGATGGAATGTCTGGAGTGTTCTGGGCTGGAACAGGACCTCAGGCCAGAGCAGAGAGCCAGGGGAAGGCGCTGGGACAGGATGGAAGATACTGGGGAGACAGAGGACTGTCTGAAGCCTGAGTCACTCACTGGGCTTTGGGAGGCTTAATAGGAGGAAGAGCTGACCTGGGAGGGCAGGGGGTGTGGGCCAGCATGGAGGCCGCAGGTGATGAGATCCTGAACCAGGGTGTGAGCAGGAAAGGGAGAGAATACTTAATATCTTAGCTCAGCTGGTGGAGAAGATGAAGGGAGAGGAAGAGTTCTGCAGGAATCTAGTGCCTTCCACCAAAGATGCTAGAAGCACAGAGTTGCCTCTGAAAGGAGCAGGTGTACTCGAAGAGGAAATTCTTTGTCCCTCGAGCCCCCAGCTTCTGAATTCTTGAGAGGGGGCCCATATCGAGGGGGGCTATGGACTATGTCTTGCTCACATTGCAGTACCCCAGGCACCTGTTCAAGTGACTTTGTTTTCACCTCACCATGCGGTTTATGGGATCTTAGTTCTCTAATCAGCAACTGAACCCAGGTCCTTGCCAGTGAAAGCATGGAGTCCTAACCACTGGACTTCCAGGGAATTCCCTAGGTGACCTTTGGCATCTGTTTAGGTGAAATACATGCAGACAAGTGTTCTGGAAAGGTTGAAGGCTCAAAGAAGTCCCTGAACCTGAGTCAGCTCTCTTCAACACCAGTCTCCTATCTGGCAAACTCCTATTCATCCATCAAAACCCATCATGAATGACCCTGCCTCTGGGAAACGGTTTTCAGTGTCACCAGCAGGAGTTTATATTGGGCTCTTGCAGCATCTGCCATGCGGTGTATGGTTTAATTATCTACACATCTGTGTTTTCCAAGAAATGCCTTAAGGTTCATAATGGTGCCTCATTCTTTTCTGTACCCTCAGTACCCAGGACAGTGCCCAGCCCATAGCTGATGCTGGGTAAATGTTTGCAGAAGGGATCAGTGGATTGAGGCTCTGCCTTTAAACTTCACCTGACTAGCTGGCCACCTACACCAGCAGACAGCTGAGCCTCTCACTGGTTATGCCATCTCTAAACCAGCCCCCAGGCAGAACTGAGGACCCCAGGCAGAACTGAGGACCCCAGGCAGAACTGAGGAGGGGCAAAACAAACAAGCACCCACTAGCTCACCCTTAAGGAATTATTTAGTGGGTGAGCTGGCTGTCACCCTGCCAAAGGGTGTTTAACAAACTGATATAAAGTGTTTTCTGGGTGTTGTGAGTGCTTATACAATTCACTGATTTGTTTAACCCTCACTATTATCTTAATTTTACAGATGGGGAAACCATGGCACAGAGAGGTTCAGGAACTTGCCCCAGGTCACACAGCTAGTGAGCGGCAGAGCTGAGATTTGAACTCAGGCAGCCTGGGCTGCAGCCTGGGCTCTTACCCCCTACACTATGGTCACTGCAGGTGTTCCTCCTCTGGATCCTGCGGTTGCCTCCCCTCCTTCCTGCATGCCTGAGGATGGGTCCTGAGTCTGGGCAGTGGCCCAGCTTTCCTCCTTGCCCTCTGGCTGTGATGCTGGCTCCACTCAGCCCTGTAACCTCATCCCAGCCAGACATGAAATGCATCAGGGTAATTGGACTGAGTTACTGGGCCTGTGTGTGTGTGTATCTGTACAAGTGTGTTTGTGCATGTGGTCATCTGTGTGTGTGTGTGTGTGTGTGTGTGTGTGGCTGGGCTCTGCGGGGGACAGCCAAGGGGAAGAGGGGACTCTGGGGGCGGGGGCGGCACAGCCTCACCTTCGAAGAGGAAGGTCTCGTTCCAGTGGGGGTTCAGGTTCTTCCTCTTCACCTTGGTCTCCAGCTTGTGCTTCTTGTCTGGCAGCAGGTAGATCTTGACGAAGGGGTCGCTGGTGCCGCTGAAGTCCTTGGCTGGCAGCTCCTGGGCCTTCATGATCTTCACGGTGAGCGTGGACTCCTGGAAGTTGTAGCCGACGCTGAACTGGATCCGGCCCAGGTTCTCTCGGCTACAGCCCTCATGGGCCTCGTCCTCCTCGGAGCCTGGGGAGAGCTGGGGGCAGGGGAGAGGCGGGCAGCATTGGGGAGAACTCTGCTTCCCCGAAGCCCCCTCCACAGCCCAGTGGGAATGGGAGGCCCCACTGTGCCCAAGGCCGGTCCAGCTACAGAGAGCTGCCTCCGCCCCTGCCCCGTCACCACGTGGGGTTGGTGGTGGCACCTCTCCTGTTCACATCTCGGTGGTAAGGATGCCGAGGCGGAAGCCAAGTACCTTGACCAGGATCACACAGGGAGAGGGGGCAGAGCCAGGACAACCCCTGAACCCCAGAGCCATGTGCACCCCACTCCCCAGCCTCTCCTCGCAGCCCTGGGTCTGCCCCCCACCCCCAGCTTCACCACAGGCTGCTTTGCCTTCCCTGGTGCGGCCCGGGACCCCAGCTCGCTCCTCCACCTTTCCACCCTTCCATCAGCCCTACGGGAGGGCCCCCTGTGAAATACACCAACACAAAAACCCGAGCTACAAAACAGATGAGGGAGATTGTTCTCATCTCAAAAGAGTTTACCATGGTATTTCTTTAGAAAGTGGCTCTCTGGGGTTCTGAGGATAAAGAGATTTACAAAATGAGAGAGGTGAATTTTCAGAAGCAACGTCTATTTGTGTAAGGCAGGAACATGCAGAGTGCAGATTCTCAGGCTTCATCCCTGGGGAGTCTCCTTTCTGGGGGGGCTGGGGTGGGCCTGGGCAGCAGCGTTATTTCCTAGGAGCCTCGGATGACAGCACTGCACACCGGATGGCTGCAGAGGAGGCCTCACCTGTGTTCAGTCCCCATCCCCGGGGGTGGCACTTGGTTGGGCCAACCCAGCAACCAACAGACATTGGGGGTGGCATGGGTGTCCCGTTCCCAGGAGAAAGTAGAAAAAAATGGGAAGTGATTGGGGGAGGGTCTCTCAGCCAAGTGTTCCCAGCCGTGGTTGCTCACTGGGGACACCTCCTTAGGTTTCAGAATCCTGTCCTTCCCCCAGCCACCTGCGTCCTTCCCCAGGTCCTACCCTAGATCCCACCCTGACCCAGGGATCCACATGGTCCAGGCATTCCTGTCTCTGGGCTTCCCAGGTGGCTCAGTGGTATAGAATCTGCCTGCCAGTGTCAGAGACCCGGGTTCAATCCCTGGCTCGGGAAGATCCCCTACAGAAGGAAATGGCAACCCACTCTAGTGTTCTTGCCTGGAGAATCCCATGGAAAGAGGAACCTGGTGGGCTACAGTCCATGGGGTTGCAAAAGAATTGGACACGACTCAGCAACTGAACAACAACAATTCCTGTCTCTAAAAGCTCCTGAAGTGATTAAGAGCCAGGGTGGGGCCCAGGATACCACATTTAAGACAAAATTGCTGGAACCAGTTTGATTTCCCTCCTTCTCCTGCAGGAGATTTTTCTGTGCCCCCTCCTTCCTCCTGGAGAGGCGGCCCCCTCAGGCTCTGAACTACTAACTAATAACAGATGACACGAATAGGTATGATGTGCATCAACCGTGGCAGAAGTCTCTTACATCACCTTCTTGCTGAATCCTGACAACAGCTGGGAGAGGCAGTTATGACCACTCTCTAGCTGAGGAGACTGGCTCAGAGAGGTTAAGTCACATGTCCAAAATTGCACAGCAGTATGGACTCTCTCTGACTTGAGGGTCCACTCTTTCCACCAAAGCAGCCCCACATCCCAGGGTGATTTTGATACTCTCCCACCACCACCCCTCCAGCCAGTGTGTGGATTCCCCTGCCCCAGGTAAGAGGCACCCAGATCACACCAATAGTAATCACCCTGGGCCCAGCCCTGCCCTGTACACTTTGCCCTCAGCTACTCCCTCCAACTTCCTGATGAAGCAGACACTACTGGGCTCTAGTCTGGTTGAGATTAGCCTGTGACTAAGCGATGAGCCAGAATTCGAACGCAGGTCAGCACCCGCCCATCATGAATGCCCTTCCAGCTGCCCTCACTCTCACATTCAGGTCCAGTGTCTGGGGCTTCACCAGCCACACCCTTGGTCCTGCCTGGAGGTGGGAGCAGGGCAGAGCTGCCTCCCCTGCTCTTCTCACAGCAGAAGTGGGTCCCCCCAGCCCCACCCCATGGCCGGATCCAGGCAGCCCCGTGCAAGCTCCATCCAGGCCTGCTGAGAAATCTGGCTTTCCAACTCAGGTCCAGTTTTCCCTGGGAACTCCTTCCTTCTCCTCCTACTGGCCCCACTCCCTCTGAACCTCAGTTTCTGCATCTATAGAATGGGACCATGAGACAGACCTATGTTATGGGGTTCCAGGGAAGGTTAAAGGGACCCTTCTGTGGTCCTGTTCTGCAGCCTGGCCCCTGCCACTGCTGGCCATGGACTGAGAGCCTGGGACATGCAGTCCCTTCCAGGACCACTTGCCCCTCCCCATGCCTTCTAAAATTGGGGTGGAGACCCTGGTGACTGGAGTGCAGGTGGCCCCAGCGCCCCCCCCCCCCACCCCGGTCTGGTCATTTGGATCTTGGTTCCCAAACAGGGTGGTCTGGGCTGACAGTCTTAACCTGGGCCAGTGGACTTCACCTCAGAAGTGGGCAGTGGCTCTGTGCCCACTCCCAGTCTTCCCAAACCACAGCCCTGAGCCCTAATTAACCAGCTGGGGTAGCTCCTGGATCTGTTTCCATGACAACCAAGCTAGCCACCACCACCCCACCCCCACCCTCCCCACCAAGGGCTGGAGGAGGTGCTACCTCAGCCCCAGCTCTGGTAGAAATAAGCAGGCAGGAGTAACCCAGATGGGGGTGTGGTTAAGCCTCCTCTCTGACCCCTTCCCCTCAGTCCCTTTGTCTGAAAAGCTATATTGGGTGCCGGACTTGTTTGCTGACCCCTGAGCTTCGGCAGTCTGGGACCTGGAGATCAGCCTGGGGCCTGGTTTCCTTCTGCCCTATTCATCTTCATCATCACTGTTAATGCCAGTGACCCAGCTGTGGCCCAAGGCTAGGCAATTAGACCCTGCCTGCCCACCTCTAAGCATCCACTGAGCACGTGGGAGGGCTCTGGGGCCTGCACTCCCTTCTTCTGCCTGAGGCTGCCGGCCCCTCCCTGGGAAAGGGCCGTCCCTTCTGGGAACCTGGCTACCGGGAAGCTGGAACCAATTAAGAGGCTGTGCAGGGAGGCGGGATGGACTGTGCCGAAGGCCTGTCCAGAGGAGAGGAAGGCCGTGCTGATCTACATGGGTGGGGGAAGACAGGCAGGAAGGTGGTGGAGGACCAGGCAGGCAGGGCTCCAGGCAGGCAGGAAGAAGGGGAGAGGTGAGAGGCCAAAGGAAGCCCAGATCTGGAATGTGGAAAAATCCGATATTCTAATCTGTATTCAAGAGAAATGCAGATTTGGGCTGGTAGCAGGCCTGCTGACTGGGAATCTGCATTTTAATGAGATCTCCCAGTGATGTGTGTGCCTATCACAATCTAGAAAAAGGGAGTGTGGATGGATCGTTTGCGCCAGCCAGAACCCTAAATGGCAGGAGGGTGGGGCCTGGGGCTCCGGGGGCCTCTGGGAAGGTGGAGGGTGCGGTGTCAGAGTGGTGGGCAAGGGAACACTGAATTGAATGATGTCAGGTCTAGCAAGGGCCCGGGAGCCCACCAGGCCCCCTTCCTTCTCTCTCTACAGGAGGGATGTAAGACAGGGAGGAGGTAAGGGGAGGAGGGTGGCAGACCCAGGTCCAGGGACGGGAAATGATTTGTCCCCACTAGGAATCTAGCAGGCACTGGGTTCCCACCCTCAGGTCCTCGCCAAGCCTTCCTGGGACTTCCAGACTGCCAAGCCTTTGACTGACTCCAGCCTGACCTCTGCGATGCCCAATCAGAGAGGGCTCGCCCTGGGGTCTTGGGCCCTCCAAGGAGCTCTTTGGGGCAAATGGCTGTGACTCACTGCCACCACCAGGGGGTGCCATGTGAAGCCACAACCTCTCCCCTCGCGAAAACGCCCCAGATCCACAAGGGCTGGGATCGCAGGAGGGTGGGGTCCACTCAGAAGGACTAGGACCAGAGGGGTTCTACCCTCCTGTCCTCTTTGAGCCTCAGCTGGCCCCCAACAATGGGGTCCCTGGGAAGGGGATACCCGGAATGCCACCTGACACCTCCACTCGGTGGGTGGTCCCTCTAAGAGAGGGGACACCTTCCACCCCAAGTCTTTGGTCCATGAGCCTTTCCTCCTAGGATCATGTATCAGATTTTCTAAGGCCCTGGCTCCACCCAGAGATGGGAGGAGGATAGGAATTCTTGGTCTGTCTTGACAGATGAGGAAACTGAAGCACAGAGAGGCTGCTGGGGTGAAAGAGCGGGAAAAGGACGCAGGGCAGGTTCACTCGGCCACCAGGGTCATTCTCCTGCATGAGCCCCATGCTCCACACCCCCCACCCCCTGCCCCGGGCCTCCTGCCCGTCTCACCATGAGCATCTCACTGGTGAGGGAGTTGACGAGGTCTGAGACAGAGGAACGAGGTTCGGTCCGGCGGTCAGACTCATCGTGGGGCGTCTGGCCGGGCACTGGGGCTGTGTTCACCGCCTTCCCTGCTGCAGGCAACCTGGGGGCAGGAGGGATCTGAATGAGTGTGGACCCGGAGGTGGGCTGGGCTGGGCGCCGCCGGCCTGGGAGGCAGCAGGACCTTCTGATACCTGAGCGGCTGCCACCTCCTTCGGGCCAGTAGGAGCCCTCCCCCTCGCCTCTGCCCCTGCGTGATCCGGCTGGACATCCCCTGGCAGGTGCTTTTTTGGCCCGTGTTCCCACTCCTCCTGTTCCCTAGAAAATACCCCACCCTGCAGCCCCTGCTCACGTGGTGCTCTCTGAGCACCCGCCCTCCCTAGAGGCTCCCTCCACCCCTGCTGGCCCCAGCCCAGGAGGGAGGCTCTCAAGACGGCGTGTCCAGCTCCCCTGTCCGTGTCATTTCCCTTGGCAAACACGCCCAGAGCTCCTGTCTCCTGGAGGCCCCGCCTGTTTGCTCAGGCTCAGCAGGAATACAGGTGCCCTTTAGACACGAGACTGACCAGGTGAGGTTGGGACCAGTGTCCACGCAGCCCTGTCCGCTAAAAATTTTCATGTCCACGTGTGGCTATTTAGCATCTGAAATGTGGCCAGTACAACTGAGAACTGAATTTTTTCTTTTGTTTGACTTAATTTAGATTTAAATGGCCACCTACTGGACGGGGCAACTCTACACAGCTTTGCTCCCCAATCTCCACCCTCTTCCCACTCTGAGGACTGCACTTTGATAAGGCTCTCACCCAGGGTCAGAGGAAGACAGGGTCCCACTGAAAAGCCCCCGGCTCTGATGTTTCCACTCCAGGCCCCTATCTACAGCCTGGCTCTGTGCTGCCTCCCAGGAAGCTGGGCTCTCTGGCCCAGCGGCTGGGTAGTGAGCCAGTCTCCGTCTAGCCAGGATTCAGGAAGTGGACACTAAAAGCCTGCCTGGGGACCAGGCTGGAACATCCCATGAGGGAGAGAGGTGGGGGCAGGCAGCGAGGAAGGGACCATGTGGTGGGGAGCAGGGGGCTCATGACTGGCTACAGTAGAACAGCTTCAAGGGTACCAGAGCCATAGACTTGGAGGCACACACAGGCTAGACGCAAGCCATGGCCCTCGGAATGGGCCAGCCACCAGCACCCATGGTTGGCTACGACAGGCAGACAGGACATGCATGGAATATGCCAGGCCCTGGAGGGGAGACACCAGGACCCAACAGCAGGGTGTGTGAACAGTACACACACACACACACACATAAACATACATAAACACACACGAGTGCACACAAGCATGACAGACACCCAGGCAACAGGGAGATAAATGGCATGGGCAACCAGGTGGATCGACCAGAGTAGCAAGATGACGCACACGCAACGCTGTGCACACTTAGATTCCAAGAAGACACACATTTGGGGAGGCCTGGGCATGCCAAGGGGTGCGCGTGAACTGGGACACACTGAAACAGAAAAAGCAGGGAGCAGTTTCGGGGACAGACGCCATGAGAGTCAGACGCACGGTGCACCTGCTGTGAGGACCCGGGCTTGTCCAGGCAACACGGAAAACGCCCCACCAGAGCCGGGACACACGGGGCACCCTCCCCGAGGCAGGGCCACAGCAGAGCACACGCACGCATGCACGCAACACACATACACACACAGACGCACGGACACGTGCTCACGCAGACAGGCACGGGGAGGAAGAGGAGACTGAAATAGCTGGAGAGGTAAAGTCAGGTTAAAAATAGAGTAGGAGAGGAGGAGAGAGCCGAGATTGACTGCTGAAGGTATGAGAAAGTCGGAGTTATTCTGGCCACACCACAGCATCAGCACAGCTGCCAAGCAGCCTGGGAAAAGATGGTCAGCGCCACTGAAGCTATCGGAGGTCACAGGACAGAGAGAGACAGAGAGACGGGGGCACAGAGGCAGAGGGAGAGGCGGAGGGGCCCGGCCCGGCCCAGGGGCATCCCTGTGAGGAGCAGATGGGAGGAAGGAGACAGGGAGGGAGGGAGGGAGAGAGACAGGCTGAGAAAGGTTAGTCAGACATGAGTGAAGAGGCTGCAGGGTGGACAAGGGGACAAGGAGCGAGGCGGCCGAGAGGAGAGGCAGAGAGGAGGCGGGGACACACACCGGGACGGAGGAGACATGGTGGCTTCGGAGCGGGGGCAGTGATGGGGTGGCCAGGTCCCGCCCTGCCCCCCGCCCCACTGGGGGGGGTGGGGCCATGGTGGAAACCATTTGGATCCCAAGGAGAGAAGGTGAGAGGGTCGGAGAGGGCATGAGACATGCGTGGGTGCAGGGCAGCGCGGGTGAGGTGGGCTGGGCGAGCAGGGCGTGGGAGCCAGGGGCAGCCATGGTCTCCTTCCCTCCCTATCGCAGGCCCAGGAGCGATTTGCAGTTCTTGGGGCTCCAGCACTGAGGCCCAGAGTCTGGGGGATCCTGGATGGGGGGGGCTTCAGGGCCACCAAGAACTGTGGGAGTGGGGGGCAGTGACTTGCTAAATGCACCCCCAGCTTGCTTGGGACCTGGAGTGGCCATGCCTCCTCCTAAGGGCCCTCCTGTCTCCCAGGAACCCGCGGCTAACAGACCTGGGGGGCTGGACGCTCTCCCCAACAACAGCTGAGGGCCACCCATCTGTTACCCCAGAGACACCCAGCCAAGGTGTCAGCTGGGTGGAGAAGGGGGCACTGGGACTGGAGGGCAAACCCTGGACGTGGAGGCAGAAGCTGAGGAGGAAGTGAACAGCTGACCCAAGCTCACCATTCCAAGGTCCATGCAGCCAGGAGCCCAGAGGGGTGGACCCTAAAGTGCCCGGTGCCCAGAGGGTGATGCCCATGCCAAGCTTGGGGGAGGGGAGAGTGCCGGGCAGGAAGCACCCTAGGAGTGGCCCATCGCCCGAGAAACACCCCAACAGCCATGAGAAATGAGCTTCTGGGATGGAGTAGGCGTGACTGGTGGGAATGGCCTGGGTCCACTCGGAAAGTCAGGCTGGGTGGGGGCGAGGGCGCAGGGCCCCCACCTCCACACCCACCTTTCCCAGAAAGGCAGGGGACGACTGATGCAATGATCAGAAGGAATGAGTGTGTTAAAATATGGAGTGAGACCTGAGTGGCAAGGAGGTAAAAATAGGTGGTGGGTGAAAATGGAGCCAGTTAATTAACACATGGGTGATGTGAAATCTCGTTTCCAGCCTGCATCTGCTCCCTCACGCTTCACACCTTTGTCAGCCAGGAGCTCGGGTTCTTAGCAAGGCTTTCAGAGGGCTCCAGCTCCGCTCCTGTGGCCCCTGGCCTTCTCCCCCACCGCCCTCTGGCTGGCCTGTGGCCCGGCTAGGGAAGCCGGGACTCTGGTGGTTCCAGGGGCCTGGAGGTGGCAGACCCGGCTCCTCCCACATCTCAGGACCTGAGCTCAGGGTGTGAGACCATCTGTGCCCCTGAGCGGAAGAGCTGGTCCCACACTCTCCTCCCATGCTCTGGGCACTTGCGGCTCTCCCCACCAGACATGCAACTGTGAACTTGGGATGGGAAGAAAATAGGAGAGTTGGGTTTCCAGAAGCCACTGCAGAGACAGGCAAGTCGGCTAACTCAGCCTGTCCTCCCCTAACACACAGGCCCCTGGCAGCAGCCTGGGAGAGTCCCTCCTGTGCCTTCCGGGCTCTTAGTGAGTGAGGGTCAGGGTCCCTGCCTGGTGGACAGGCTCTGACCCGTGCCTCAACCAGAGGGGCTGCTGCCTCGTTAGAGGCTTAGCATGTCCGAGCTGGAAGGGGTCACCCTGTCCAAACCCTCACTTGACAGACGAGGAAGCAGAGGCCCAGAGAAGGGCTGTGACTTGCCCAAGGTCTCAAAACCAGAGCTAGAAGGAGGTGGCCTGGCTGCCAGGCCACACAACTCTCCTGTAGGCCTTTGGTCTGATGTAAAGTACAACCCAATCAAGGGGATGGGCCCTCCTCCTGCGATTACAAGTATGTACCTGACCCAGCCCAAGGCCAGGCGGGAGGAGGCGGCCAGACCAGGTGCGGGGTCATCCCGCCTTAGTGATGCTGCCTGAACTCTGGGCCCCTTGACCTTTGCCCATCACTTTCCCCAGGAGAGCGCTCCGCTTCCTCCATGAGACAGGGGCATCAGATGATGCTTCCCTTGGCTCCTGATGATCAGGGCGACGGATGGTTAAATGCCCAGCCCTCTGCTCAGCCCGCGCTGGGGCCACGTGGGCTACTCCCAAAGGCCAGCAGCAGGGCTCCCAGTGACAGAGGGCCCAGCCAGCCCCTGCCACCTGCTGTCACCCCCTACCCCCTCCTGTTCCCTCCTCTTGGTAACTCAGGCTCAGGGGGGGCTGCCTTTCTGGTTCTTTCTGATCCCTGGGCCTCTCTCAGGCAACAGACCTTCCCCACCAGGGCTCCTCTTCCATCAGCCCTGAGCAGCCAGGTCACATCTTTGCAGGAGTGGGGTGTGTGTGTGACCATCACCCCAGCGGGACCTCCAGGCAAGAGGGAGGTTGAGGTGGCGGGGATGAGGGAGAACAGGCTGGAGCCCCCTCCCTAACATCCTTGCCGCCCACCAACCACCGGAGAAACTGGGATTTCTGGGTTGGGTGGGACAGAAATGAAAGATGAGGGGCAGCAGAGGGGAGCCAAGCAGGAAGATGGGGCCGAAAGGCTGGCTTGCTCCGGGCGAGGGCAGGCAGGCCCAGGGAGCAGGCTTGATCCAGAATGGTCCCAGGACAGCCACACTGTCCTCAGGCCCAAGGGACACCACCAGCGTGGCAGATGTGAGGGCGCAGGCTGGGGAGGGGTCGTCCTCCCGCTCCAGCGTCCGCAGAAGGTGCCGCTGCCTCGTCCAGCAGCCGGGGGCTGAGGCTGGCAGCCTCTCCACGCCTCCTTCTCTGCCACGGCCGCCGCAGGCCCTCGCCTGTGTTCGTACCTCTTGTCCCCCTGAGCGTTCTGGTTCTGCTGGGTTCCTGGGTTTTGCAGGTCAGGGATATTGGCAAAGTCATCCTGTTCCGAAAGCCCTAAGACCAAGGATAGCACCACCATCCGGCCTTCCCTGCCCGGGGGGGCGGGGTGGGCAGCCCACCAGCCGGGGGAGAGGAGGAGGAGGCCCCGCAGGGCGGCGGGGGGGCAGGGAGGGGGAGGAGAGAGAGACAGAGACAGAGACAAAGAGAGAGAAGAAAAAAGCGTAAGAAACAGGGCCTGCAGAAGAGAAACCAAACTTCAGTACTGTTAACAGTTGTAGAGCAGAGGAGGGGAGGAGGTGGGTGGGGGTGGGGTGGGGAAGGGAGGGGAATGGAGTGGAGGTGTCTGCAGCCTGAGACCCAGCTGCCACCCGGGAGGGACTGGGCAGAGGCCTGCGGGTGGCGGCGTGTGGCTGGGATGCCCCGAGAGAACCCGCGGGGAAGGCTAGGAGGAGTGGAGCCCAGGCCCTGGGACACGGTCCATATCCAAGGTTGATTCATCTCTGGCTGAACAAAGGCCAGAGGCTACACAGACCACCTGGGACCCTGGGAGAAGAGGGGGGAGGCCCTCTGTTGCCATCTTGCGTGGGGACCCTGCAGGCATGGGTTTGGGCTTCCAGGCAGGAAATTCTTAGAAAGCTTGGAAACCCAGAGGGCGCTGCATCCAGTGAAGTCCCTCATCAAGACATCCCTGGGTCGTGGTCACCAGGAGGCAGGTCTGGGGAGCTCCCTCCCAGGTCCTTAAAGACTTGGCCCATTGGAGGAGAACGTTAGTCTCTTCTGGCACATGGCAGACTGGCCATCCTGTGCCTTCTCCTGTGTCCTCCTTCCTGGAGATCAGGGGAATAGCCACCAAGGCTTTGGGGTCCAGTTCAGGGGCCTTTCCTTGGAGAATCAGTCCAGAAGGCACCAAGGGGCAAAGAGAGAGAGAGAGACAGAAAGTGCAGGAAGCTGGCAAGCTCTGGAGAGGGCCTGGCAGGACTCGAGGGACCTGTGTCCACAGTCAGGGTGGTCTGGAGGAATCCTGCCCTGAGGAAGGCTCGGTTCAGGCAGCCCAGGAATCATCACGTGGGCAGCAGCGTGGGGCCAGAGGTCAAGGGGTGATGTCTTCCGGGCCAGCTTCTCTCAGAGAACCGCTGGGCAGTTGTGGGGCTGCCAGCCCTTTCCAGGGGTGAAAAGTGCCCCTATGCCCCTCTAGGACATCACAGTTTGTGGGTGTTTTCTGGGTGCTTGGCTGAGCTCCCCCAGCTTTGGCTTCCCAACTGAACATGGGGAGAGCGATTCTTGGAAGTGGCAGGCATGAGACCAAGGGAAAGATGGCCAGCCTGATGGGACGTCCCAGGGGGCAGGACTCCTGGGCCGGGAGGTCTACCGCTTCAACCACCGTCCAAGAGGGCGAGGTTCAGAGAGGAACCACTGGCTGTGGCAGTTTCCTGGAGAGGTCATCAAAAAGGCGAGTGAGACATGACGACAGAGGGGAAGGGGTGGAGGTGTCGGAAAATGGGGGATGGCCGTGGGGTCTGAAGCCGGTGGATGCTGACTTTTTGGCTTTGCATCTTCGTCCTGGGCACGGCTGCTCCAGGCTGACACCTGCACTGGCATCTAACTTTTGGAAAGAACGCCCCCTTTCCCCAGGACGAAGCCTCATTTTTCCTTTGCTTCCTGCCCACCGGTACTGTTTCACAGTTGGTAAAATTCCATTTGACTGCCTGGAAGCTGGTTGTGCTGGGGGAAGTCAAACCCAACGGAAACAACATGTTTTTCCCTGGTTAATGCATTTTTCAGATACTCCTTTTGCTCTTCTTAAAAACAAAACGGCTGCTCTGCATAAGTTCCTGATTTGTCATTCTCCATGGCATCGCGGGCGCAGGGGCGCGAGTGAAGGGCAAGAGGAGGAGATTTGGGGCAGAATCTGGTGGTGTTGGGGGGGGGTCACATCCTGGAAGCAGGAGGAATGCTTTCTCCCTGCAAGAGGGGGTGGGGTCTCGGGGGGCCTGGTTAGCTTTCTCACCCTGACTCTCTGTGTGGGCCCCCAGCATTTGGGGCGAGAGAAGGATGTCAGAAGCATGCCAGCTGAACCGTGAGGCAGGGGTCAGGGGCCGGCAAGCTACAGCTGGTGGCCTGTTTTGTGCAGCCCACAAGCTAAGAATGGTTTGTACATTTTTAAAGGATTGTTTTTTTTTTTTTAAATGTGATCGAGACCACGTGTCCCTCAGAGCCTAAATTATTTATAAATCTGGTCCTTTAGAAAAAAGTTTGCTGACCCCTGCTGTGAGGGACTACAAGTGGAGGAGGTGGGGGACTGGGGTGAGCTCTGGGGATGGCCAGCTGGTGAGGGGCGCGAACACCGCAGTGAGCAGAAGAAGTGCCAATGCTGGCACGAGAGTGACACTCATCAAATCCTGGCTGGCTAGAGAGGGGGTGGGCAGGGGAGGGGGTACCAGAGGCCTTTCTGAGGCTGGCTGCTTTCTTCCTGGAGCCTGGGCATGGCCCCTGCTCCCAAGTGATGGCTGCCAGAATGGGAGGCAGGGGGATGACTGTGCAGAGGGCCGCCTGCAGTCAGGAGGAACAGAGGGGTGCAGGGTTCCCGCCGGCTCTCCGTTCTGTTTAAGTCATGGCAGAACCGATTCCCATCACTCTTCCAATCCACGCCGGCGCCCCAGGACAAACCGCCCCTCTGGAGGCCAGGAGGCTCTGCCAGGTATCTTGTCTCAGGCCGGCATCCAGCTGAATTCCTGATGGTCCTTGGGTGGGGAAAAGCCCCAGCAGATGCACTGCCTAGTTTGGCCAAGTAGAGTCACAGGCGGCATGGCATGTTCCTGCCTGGCCGGGGCCAGGGGTATGGGAAGCTGGCGCGGCAGGGTGTCTTCCGTTGGGCTGCCCCTCCCAGGGGTAGCACTCCTGACCGCCTTTTGGGCTGGGGTCTCAGCCGGAGGCACGAGCTCTGAAGGATGCTCAGAATCCTCACATTTTGCCAGTGAGCCGGGCCTTCACCTTGGCCTTCCCCTTCCTCCTCCCTTTCTCCTCTCCCAAGCTTAGTGCGCTGGTCTCCTGCTCCATGAAAAGTGCTCCCAGGAAAGACCTGCGTGTTGAGAATAACCCCCAGAGCCTGGAAAGAAGGTCACGTTAGGCCAGAGGAAGGAGGTGACGTCAGGGACTGAAGCCCAGGCCTGGCCCGGGCTCGGAGAGTGAGTGTAGATGCCCAGAAGGACACTAGGCAGAGGGCACCCTGGGTCGGGCCCTGCCAGTGAGGGAGGGGCAAGCAGGCACATGGCAGGGGGCGGGTGAGGGACACACCCAGCGGAGGGGAATGGTTAAGGCCAGACACGGACAGGGTGTTGTTACCTCTCTGACCTGTACACTTCAAAGGAGCCTCTGATTCAGAGACATTTTCTAAAGCTTTGGGGGAACATGTGAGGTTTGTCCTCAGGGAATGAATGGGTCACAGTGGGAGCCAGGGAGGGAGGTGGCTATGGAAGGTCGTCCAGAGGGACAGAGGACAGGGCTCAGGGCAGGGACAGGGGAAGTGGGAGGGAGGGAGGGAGGAAGTGAAGGGCCGGAAGGTGAGCAGAGTCAGGTTACAGGGACAGGAGGAGGTGAGGCCTGGGCACTGGAGTGAAGGAGACCAGGTTTAGGAGGAGAGGAGGAGAGAGCTGACAGGAGCTCAGGGAGGCCAGGAGAGCCTGGGCCTGGCCAGAAGGGGAGAGACAGATCTGGGGACCTCAGTAGCATCCTCTAGTGTCTCCACTGGCTTTGGGGGGGCACCAAGGTGGGGCTGGGGTCCTCAGAGGGTGGCTCAGATACAAGTCCTTCCATGGGGTGTGGGAGGCGCTTCAGGCGTGAGGCACAAGCCACAAGAGGCTAGGGAGAGGGTGCCCGAGTCTGCCGGGCACCTTGCCTCAGAGACGGAGGGCTAAGAGTGGTTCAGAGCCAGCTGCTCCGAAGGAGCCGGGGAGGAAGAGAGGCTGGGTCAGGGAGGTGGGGGCCGGGCTGCTCGAGCGGGGCACTTACAGGAAGGATTTCATGTCCAAGCCTCGGTTTCGAATCTGCCCCACCACGTGGTCCCAGCTGCCCGGGTTGGAGCGGCTGCGGCCGCCGGCCGGCCGGTACTTGGAGCCGGCAGAGGAGCCCTGCCGAGCCTGGCCCCGGCCGTGGGCCCGGGGGTTGGGGCCGGGCGCCGAGGCCACGTGGGCCTGCAGCTGGCCCAGACTCTGGCTGGTGGTGGGCTGGCTGGGCTGCCGGCCCCGCTGGTGCTGGCTCAGCGGCTGCTGCAGGCTCTGCTGCCGGGTCAGGGTGCGGGGTCGCTGGCATTTCGGCTCTCCCGTGGAGCTGGGGATAGACTCAAGGGTAGTAGCCGTGGACAGGGTGGAGTCCTCGAAACTTGGGGCGGGTGGAGGAGAGGAGAGAAAGGAGAAGCAGGTGAAGGGATCACAGTGGAGGAGAAAGAAGCCTAGGGCCAGAACGAGGAGGCCCCAGTGCCAGGCGTGCTCTGTCGGAATACCTCGCCGGGCCTCCATCCGAGCTGTCACTGCTGCCGTCGCTACCACCAACTCACCCAGGAGGCCACTGCCGGGCCCCATGCCCACCCAGAGGCCCCCAGGGTGGCCCGCCCAGCCCCCCACCCTGGCCCTGGCTCAGCTAGTGCCCGATACCTCCTGTCTGAGCCGACCTCTGTGCTGGTCTGAGCGGGCCGCGGAGCTGCGCGGCTGGCTGCGTGGTGAAGGCGGGTCCCAGGGCCCCGTGGCTGCCTGTCCTGCTGGAGCGGGAGTGGGTGGAGGGAGCTGGGCCACCCCCTCCCGCCACCTCACTGGGGGGCCCCAAGAAAGTCCGCCTCTGTGCTCTAAGTACTACTGGCCTTTGGAGACGCCAGGAAATCCAGGCCAGCATGGAGCTGGCCTAGTAATGCATGGTGAGTCAGGAGCAGCCAACAGTTGTCCTGCTTTGTCCTCGGAGGCTGGGGACCTCTGCCCTCTGGCCGGAGCTACCTCAGGGTTCGGGCTCTGGCGCGGGGAACCCTTCTGGGGTTCCTTGTTTCCCAGGCTTAGTTTCCTTTCTCAGTATCTTGGGAATGACTCCCAGTTGGAGAACGGGACTCAGGAAACCACTTGGCTGGTGGCTTGGCGGAACTCGAATTACCCCAGTTCTGATGAAGAACAGGGTAATTATCCTGTCCTCTATGCATCTGCAATAGGGCACCTGCCTCATGGGCCACCAGCATCTTTGAAACACGCTGCGAACAGGACATGGCTCATCAGAGGCAGTCTGGGGTCAGAGAGACCCAGGGTTCAGGCCCCATCTCTGCCGCTTCCTCACTGAGGGACTTTGGGAAAAGGAGGCTACCTCTCAGTTTACTCATCTGTAAAATGGGGTAAAAATTCTGAGCTGCCTCCATCACAGGGTTGCCATGGGGACCTAATGAGGTCAGGCCCAGGGAAATATGCTACTGGTCCTTGCTCCCTTGCCAGGGGAAGCTACAGATGTCTCAGGAAATGGAGGCAGAAGGAGGTCTCAGAGACCCCTGGCCTCCTGTCTGCTTTGTCTCCTGGCCAGAGATTTCGGCACCTGCAGGGCCAGAGCTTCAGGGGGCCCACCCTCTTCATCTTCTATTCCTTCCCTCTGTCTTTTCATTCAGTCGTCCAGGGCAGGGGTTGGCAAATTACGGCCTGTGGGCCAAATCTGGCTCTCCACTTGTTTTCGTAAATAAAGTTTTACTGGAATGCAACCACTGGCATTCATTTACATGGTTGTCTATGGCAACTTTGGGGCTACAAGAGTGGGGCTGAGTAGTCATAAAAGAGACTACCTGACTTGCAAAGCCTATTTCCTATCAGATCTCTTAGAGAGATAGCTTGCCACCTCCTGGTCTGGGGCCACAGGGCAGATAGGACCCGCTCCCCACCACCACCTGCACCGAGCTGCCCTAGAGATGCCCCAGGGCCCTTGGAGCCACGTTCACCACCACAACCAGACAGCCTGGCTCATCCCCTGAGCCTACCCTGGGAACCAAAAGGACAACAGTTAGGCTGCCCCTGTGGGCTGAGAGAGAGAAAGCGAGAAGAGGGAGAGCAAAAGAGGGACAGAAAGTCGGAGAATAATAGAGAAAGTAAGAACGAAAAGAAGAGAGAGAAAGAAAGAAAGGACAGAAAGGAAGGAAGAAAGAGAAAAGCAGAATATGGCTTCAGCTGGGGTCTCGGAAGGGGCGGCAGCCTCGCCCGGCTCAGGCCTGGCATCAGGGCGACCCCTGGGCCAGGCCCTGGCCTGGCTGGTTGGGTGGGCCCACACTCCCCGGGGGCAGGCTGAGGAGCCAGGAGGCCCGCATCGGGGCAGCCGCCGCCTCCTCCTCCTCGCTGACCTCATTTTGGTTTTCTATCACATCCAGAATTAGTCCAATTTACAACCTCTCAGTCACAGGGAAACTAAACTCGGTTCCTCCAGGCCTGGAGCCAGCGGATGGCATGGAGGCCTCAGCCAGCCTAGAGTCTGTGGCCGGAGTCACATGGTGAGGGCGGGGCGCTGTGCCTGGCTCTCTGAAAGAGGGTGGGGCTTCCCTCTGGGGCCTTCTTGAGGCTCCACGTCAGGGGGCACATTGGCTTGTGCTTCTTCAGGCCAATGAGCAAACGAGGTCTCAGTGTGGTGGTCCTCGGTGGTCCCTTTGGTGGGAACCACAGGTTTGCCGAAGAGAACCAGCCCGACCACCAAGAAGGGGTCAGGCCTGTTGGCCTTCTAAGTGAGAGGCTCCTGCATTAGCTGGGAATGAGGCAGTTCTAAAAGCCAAAAATGGAACCTACATCCCAGTAGGTGAGAATGGTCATAGTTCAAAGGATTTAGAGCTTGGGAGGCTTAGCTGTGGGGAAATAGAAGGTTCTAAGAGCCAAGATGAGAATAAGGCTGCCCCACAGGGGGAGTGAGGAACTTAACATCTGCAGAGAAGAGAGGCCCACCCTATGTCTGTTGCTCCCGGGAGGGACTGGACTGACTGTTTGGCCAGCTCGGAAGTTATTAAAAGGGAAACGGCTCTTCTGTCTGACATCCAGACCACCCTCATCAGAAAAGAGAAGTTAGCTGGGGCTCAACAACCCAACCTCCAAGAACATCCAGTCCCGACAGCTGAGAGCGGGACAGGTCACCGACCAAGACCGGGACAGCCAATGGGGATAAGCCAATGGGGACCTCCCAGCTGCTCACAGCAGGCCCAAGGAACAGATGGTGTCATGGTGCAAGCAAGACTGGGACAAGCCAATGGAGTCACCTGATGGTCAAGATGAAATGGCTCGACCTCTGGGGTCTAGAGCTTCGTGCTGGTTGCAAGAGGGAAGGCCCGGTGGCAGATGAGCAGCAGAAAACAGGCTGAGGCTGGGCCAGCTCCCCAGGGATGGATGGTCCAGTGGCTAACAATTGTGGCCTGGTGCCCATGGAGGTCGAGATGGGGCAGCCAGTCAAAGAGGATGGGATGACCCAAGGACGGAAATGAAGCTGCCCTGGGGGCAGAAAATGAAATGACCTGGTCGCTGGCAAAGAGAGAAAAGGATGGGGGTGGCAACCGGAGGCTGAGATGCACGGTGCATGGCTGAGTCAGTCGTGCCGGATGGCAAGGATGATGGGAGTTTTGTGAAGGGATGCGATGAGCCAGGGGCCGAGGACGGCACCTCTGGGGGCAGCAGCGGGCATGCCAGGGGTCCTGCTGTCCACACTGGCGGGGGGCGGGGGGTTGGGGGGCAGGCCTGAGCTCACGGCTCCGGCGGCCGTGGGGCCATCACTCACTTGGACAAGTTGAGCTTCCCGGCGGCCAGGTGGCTCTGCACCGTCCGCCAGCGGCCTCTCCCCGCCGCCTTGCCACCGCTGCCCGGCTCGCTGGGGGCAGCCCCGCCGCTTCTCAAGGTGTCCTCTCCGGGTGGCGGCGCCGCTGCCGGCTTCTCCCCCAGCCGGCCTTCCCGATCCACCGCTAGCCCCGCCGCAGCGGCCACTTTGGCGCCCGCCAGGAGGGTGCCACTGGACGTACCATGAGGCAGCCGGGCCAGAGGGGCAACCGGGGGTGGCGGTGGGGGAGAGGGCAGGCCACAAGTGGGGGCGGGGGTGGGGTGGGGTCAGAGGAGGAGAAACAACAACGACAGATAAAAGGAAGAAAGAGGCAGTGAGAGAGGAGGAGAGAGAGACCGACAGACAAGAGACAGAGAGAGAGAGAGAGAGAGAGACACGTCAGCACTGCAAATGGGTCACCAGCGGAGCCTGCAGAGAGGAGAGAGGGGACGGGGCGGGCTGGGGTCGGAGAACAACGCACCACGACAACGGAGGGGGGCCCCTCCCCACCGCCTGGGGCCCGGGCGGCGGGGGTGGGGGAGGGCAGCCACCTCCAAGTCTATCCCACAGGACAACGAAGGGTTAACGACGGAGGAAGAGCGGGCTGTCCAGGCCAGGAGGCCCCAAGGCAGGGAGAGAGAGAAAGCCGTGTTAGTCAGAGTTCATCACCACCACCACCATCACCGCCACCACCTCCACGAGAGACCACCGACCACCAACCGGAGCAGCCAGGGCAGCAGCACACAGCAGGGAGGAAAAAGCGAGCCACACCGAGAGAGGAGGGATCCAAAAAAAAAAAACGGGCAACCCCATCCTGACTGCACAGAGGGCGTGGGGGCCGTGGGGACCAGCTGGGGGGCCGGGTGTGGCTGCAGATTGGGGTGGGGGGCGCTCCTGGTGGCTGGCCCTGGGGGAGGGGACGGGAGAGGGGCAGGCAGGAGAGGGTGGAGGGGTGGCAGGAGGGGTTGCTCGTCTCCATGGTCAGCCTGCCCATGGGGTGCAGGGGTGGGGAGGTGGGATGAGGGGCCGGGAAGGGGAGGGAGGGCGTGCGAGGGTACTGGGTACATATGATCAAACCAGGTAAAGTCACTCACTTGAGGGACAGTCGTGGGTCGCCATAAGGGGCGTAGGGTGAAATGTTTAGAATAAACTCCTTGGGAGGGTAGGAGCTCCATTTCTGCTGCACTGTGCTCTCATTGTTATTCCAAAAGTCTCTGTCTAGATCACTGGAGGGGCAGAGAGAGAGGGGAGAAAACAGGGAGATACAAGAAGAAACAAGAGCCGCAAGTCCCGTGTGGGCAGAGGGGCCGGGCCCCCGGGGGGGAACTGAGGATGGGGTGGGCCAGGGGTCAGTGCCTGCGGGAGGAAGAGAGGCGGGTGGCCCACGCACACGTGCACACGCGCACACACACACACACGCGCTCCAGGGCAGGAGAGGTCGGTGAAAGGAGGCGAGCTGCAGGCGGGCAGACTGGAGCCTTGCACCCCGGAAGCTGGTAGGAGAGAGAAAGATGGTGAGAGAGGAGGTGGGGGTGGAGGAGGGGCTGGGACGCAGCCTGGGGTGGGATGGTGATGGTATGGGGGCGGGGAGGAGGACAGGGTGTGCTGGTTTCTGGCTGGAAATGACTGGAAGGTAGATCAGACCCTGCTGCCTACCCGCTAGGTGCCCCCTTTCCTGGCCTCGGTCTCCCTGCCTGTCAAGCTGGAAGGTTGGCAGCAAACGCTGAACCATCAGCATTCCCATGCTGGGGTCGAGGCACCAGTTCTGGAAGACTTGAAATTCCCCGCCCTTCCATCTACTTAAGGGAGCCACTCTGGGGACAGGCCTCACTCCTGGCTGGTCTCTCTCCCTCCCACTGACCTAAGGTCCCCCTGGCCTCCTCTGCTCTCTCCCTGCCTCAGGAAAGGCTGGGATACAGCTTTCACAGGAGACTGTCCCAATGTCAGCTGAAGTGAAGGCACCCTCTGCTCACTGCAAAAGTGGTAGCTGGGTCACCCCAGAAAAGGGTGTGAGCAGGGTCAGCAGGGGCCCTTCAGGTAGAGGTCTGAGGCCTGCATGGAGGGAAACTGCCCTTCTCTGGGCGAGGGGGGTGACGGGCAGACTCAGCCTCGGCCCTTGGTGTTTTCTTGGCCTGTCCCTGTCTCTTTCCAAAGTGGAGCTGCTGGGTCTGCAGGGGACTGCGTGCCCACCTCCCCACCCCTCTCCTGCCCCGTGACACGTCCTGCCGAAGAAGCAGGTATGCTAGAAGCGCAGAGGAGGTGGGGATCTCCCTTGGGGGTGGGCAGCAGAAGCCTCAGCAGGAGGTGTGGCCTGGAAAACCCAGGAGTCGAAGACCAGGGATTCCACCAGCTCATCGGGTTCCTGGGACCACCCCTCAAGAGCAGAACTGGAGCACGGGGAGAGGAGGGCAACCCCCAGGCCAAAGGAACATTCCAGAAAGGAGTCAAGTCTGAGCCCTCAGGAAGGCATCTAGGGCAAGGAGCTTGGGGAGGTGTGTCGGGGGTGGGCGTGGCATGTGCTTAGGCCATGCCACTGCTCAAGGCCAAGGTGAGGGCCCTGCTGAGGGGGGCGGACACCATCAGGAGGCACAGCCCCTGAGGATAGAGGAAGCCTGTTCTCGGGGGACCTGCTTCTCCCGCCAATCAGCCCCAGCATTTGACCTCAACCTTGGTTCTTAGCCTCAGACTGGGGAACAAAGGAGAAAAAGAGGAAGAGGAGCTGAGATGTCTCCCCAGGCCAGGAGGAGACAGCGCCCCGGGCCTGAGGGTGGGCAGGGCCCCCTTGGGCCTCCCCGGTGTGGAGAGTCTCTGCCAGTCCAGAGTGCCTTGGAAATGTCTCACAGGGGATTCTGTATGCAGGGTCCAAGGCCCAAGCCCCGAGCCAGCTCGTGGGGGCAGCGGGGGCCAGGGGTGGGAGAAGCAAGGGAGGCCACTGGGAGGGAACCTGAGTGGTGGTGGGGGACTCCCCGGGGAGGTTCTCTCCACCGAAGACCCTATCCCCTACTCTGCCAGAGACATGCTCTGGTCCCCTCCCCTAGCGTAACAGAGCAATGGAGCAGCTGGAAGGTCTTTGTTCCTCTGTCCCCTTCAGATCTCCAAAATCGAGGGCCATCCCACCCAGGGTCCTGGGGAGAAAGATCCAGCCAGGGTCATCACTGCCAGGCCTGCCTCCTCCGCTGTGTTCCAAGGAGCCCCACAGCCCCTCAGGTTCTGCACAGTGGTCCCAGAGAAAAGGCTCTTTCATTAAAGAAGTTTACAAAACACTGATTCCTTTACTGCAGGTCTTCTCAGAGCCTTTAATGTACCCATGCATATCAGCGTTTCCCAAACTTAGTTGGTCGCGGACCCCTGGATCCATGGGATCACTATCAGTCTTTTATGGGGGCACGAGTGCTCTGAGGAACACAGTTTGAGAAACACTATTAACAGTTTGAAAAACAACTATTAAAGGATTCAGCTTCTCGGAATCCTTGATAACACGGTCCTTTGGGAGGAGGTCCTAAGCCCATGGGGAGATTGTGCAGCAGGTAAACCCTGCTTCCTGCCGCTTCACTGGCTTTGTGTGTGTGTGTGTGTGTGTGTGTGTGTGTCTAAGTCACTCAGTCCTGTCCGACTCTTTGTGACCCCATGTAGCCTGCCAGATTCCTCTGTCCACGGAAATCTCCAGGCAAGAATACTGGAATCGGTTGCCATTCCCTCTTCCAGGGGATCTTCCCAACCCAGGGATTGAACTCAGCTCTCCCGCATTGCGGGCAGATTCTTTACCGTTGGAGCCACCAGGGAAGCCCACTGGCTTGGGCCCAGGCAAAAGCCAAAGGCTAGGGACCTGGGGGCATGTAGCCATGAAAGGTGGCTTCCTTCACCTGGGGTAGAGGGTCTGATACCTGTGGACCTTGTCCCAGCCCGCAGAGCCTGCTGCCCACTCTCCCCACTGTTGGTATCCCATCTCCTCTCATGGCCCTTTCTAGGACTATCTGGGACACACACACCCTTATCCAGGAAGGTGATGGTCACCTGGCAGAGACAGGCCCCCTGGCTCAGACCGTGGCTACAGAGGCGATTAGAGTCCAGGCCTGGAGGCTGCACAGGAGCTGGGTTGGCCCCGTGCTCCCCCACGTGGTCCCTCCCCTCCTTCCGAAAGCCTGGGGCCTGGGCTCTTGCAACAACCCCTGAGACCTGCCAGCTCTCAGCTTTGAAGACTGGAGAGTGTGCAACCAAACCCAGCTTCAAAGGCTCCCGGCAGCCTCCTCCCGAGCCTCCTCCCCACCCCCAACCTCTGCCTGGCCCACCCCTCCACCTACCCATCCCCCCATAGACACACACCCACAGCTTCTGTGAAGGCCCCAAACAGGGTCAGAGCAAGAGATGAAAAAAGAGGAGGGGGGCCCCAAGGAAGGGTAGGGAGGGAGCCCTCAGGAGCAGGGCGGGGCGGGGAGGGAAGGAGGGAGACAGGAAGATGGACCAGGAGGAGGGCAGGAGGGGAGGTGTGGGCAGGAGCAGTAGGGTCTTGAGTAGGGAAGGGTGTGCTGGGGGAGGCCCCGCTTCCAGGCAGAGCCCTTAGCTGGCAGGCTCGGCCCTGGCAGGCTAAGATGGAAGGGTGCCCAGCCGCCTCTCACTGAAGGCCGGGGCTAGGCAGAGAGGAAGGGGGCAATCCATCAGGCCAGAGGGCAGAGAGCCCTCTAGGAAGAGGCCTCTCCCCCCACCCAGTTCCTAGAGTCCCCAGTGGCAGGGTTGGGAGCTTATCCCAGTGTCTCCCAGTGACCCTCAGGAGTGGTCTGCAGGGCAAGGCAGACCTGCCCACTTGAAGAGGGATCGCAGAGCCAAATGGGGAAACCAGGGGACCCGGGGTGACCAGGGAGACCTCCCCCAGCGCTCTGCTTCCAAGAGCCATCCAGCACCGGGTTCTGCCGGGGTGCCCAGGGTTCTTATCTGTTCTCTTTCCAGGTGACCCTCAGAACATGAGTGGGGTCCGAGCCCCCTCCACCTCACCCCCCAAAGAGGGGCTCCCCAGCTGGGGGAAGAGCTTGGAGGTGCAGGGGAGCCAGACAGGGCTGGAGGACCATGAGTGTGATATGCGGGTTGATGGAGGACCCAGTACCCAGGTTGAGGGAGGAGGCAGACCGTGCTGGGAGTGACGGCAGCCAGAGATAGGGCTGGGGGCTCTGGAGCCTTGAGAGGGTTCTGGGAGGCACGGGCAGAGAAGGCAGAGCCCTGGAGTCACTCTGAGGCTCTGGGAAGGCGTATATGGGGGTGGGAGGCGGAGAGAGGGTGGTACCCAGGTGTAAGGGGGAAACTGCCTGTGACCACACCCGGGGGGCTCCTCCCACCTGGACTGCCTGCGTGCCCCACCCCAGACTCGAAGCCTGACACCTACTTGATGGCCTTCTTCTCACTGCGCCCACGCCCTGAGTCTGGCGTGCCCACCGTCTCCAAGGAGTTCTTGTAGCGTTTTCCCTGTGGAGACAGCACCGGAGTCACTCCTGGGAGACACGGCCTGGCCTCTGCCTGCCTGCCCAGAGCAAGGTCCCAGCGGGGAGGGGAGTGGATGGGAGCCCAGCCTCCGGGGCAAGGGCCAGGGCCAACGTGTGAGGGTACCACCAGCCGGGGGTGCCGGCCCCCACCCATCTCTGCTCCCCGGTTGGCAGTTCCTGGGCCCCATGCCCCGCCCCGTTGACCTGCACCGCATCCCTGACCCCCAGGGACGAGGCTCCTCCCGCCTGCCTGTCTCCTGGGGCTCTGGCTCGGCTCCCAGAAACATATCTCCCTCTGCCATGGACAGACGGCTCTCAGGCGCCTGGCCACGTCACACGGGCCACGTCACTGCCCCCAGATGGTGGGGGTGGCATCCTGCAGGGCAAGGTTGGCAGTGGCCAGTGACGTGAGAGGCGGGGGCGGGGAGAAGGCCCGTGCCTAGTCCTGCCGGGGCAGGGTTCCTTACTGTCTGGGGGCTCCTTGAGGCGCTTCTGCTCTGGGCCTATGAGGCAGGGCAGGGCCTGAGGACCCACCGCTGTAGGAAGGAAACGGGGCTGCCCAAGGACTCTGGGGCTGGGGGCAGCCAGGCTCAGCCCCCTAGAGGTCCTCAACCAGCATGAGTGGAGGGAGGGGCCAGGCAGGATGACGGGCACCACAGGGTGGGCACGCCAGGTCCCTCGGCTGAGGCAAGGGCCACGGCTGCAGCGGTGACTGGGCCTGCTGCCGGGAAGGTGAGCACCATTCACCTTCTCGGTTTGGGTTTCTAAATTTAGCTCCTGCAGAGCCCGGCACCATTAACATTCTTGGCGGCCACCGAGCTTCCTCACGCGCACCCAGGGGCCACGGGCCTGCCTCACGGGCGGGGAAGGGGGAGTGCAGGGGCTGGGGCTGTCACCCACTGGGCACTGGCCTGCCCCTGCCCAGTGGAGTAGGGTGAGGGACACACACACACACACATACCCGCGTACACACACACGCACGCACGCGCACACACACGCACACATACACACGCACACACACAAGCAGGCATACATTTCCCCAACATCCCGTCATGTGCGCCAAGACCATAGCCACAACAGTCAATTATTCCATTCTCCCTAAAGCAAAATAAAAGACGCACAGCCGTGTTCCCCGACGCTCCTGCCAGCTGCAGCCCCTTCCCGGGACCGGAGCTGCCTGTTGAGGGACAACAACAGTGGAACTCGCAGGAAGAGGGGTGGGGCTGGAGGGAGGGCCCTCATGCCACCCCCCAGCACCCCTGTACCTTGGGGGCACCAGGGTCCTGTCCCAGCAGTGCCCCACACTCCCCATGTCACCCGCTCACGTCCCTCGCCCTCTCTGGCCTCCCTTCCTCCTTTCTGAAATGGTGTGGCATCCCTGGATGAGCCCCCATCCCTCACCCTTCAAGGTTCTCATCACGGCTTTAATGTTTCTCTTTACCTACTTCAGCTCTCACCCCTGGGAATGTAGCCACCAATGT
Organism: Giraffa tippelskirchi; assembly: GCF_054371585.1. Classification (NCBI taxonomy): domain Eukaryota; kingdom Metazoa; phylum Chordata; class Mammalia; order Artiodactyla; family Giraffidae; genus Giraffa; species Giraffa tippelskirchi. The sequence continues at coordinate 10,687,507 of NC_137284.1, read as the reverse complement.
CAGGGGCTGTATGGGCTCTGGTACTTAGTGTGGGGCCCCACTCACTCTGGCATCCCAGCCTCAGGCTGATGCTCTGAGCCAGAACCCAAAGAGTGGAAAAAAAAAAAACACAACAGAGCTGCTGGATCCCTTGGGTCCACAAAAGCTGCCCTCTCTCAGCTCAGCTCTGGTCCCTTCCATCGTCACCCAGAAGTTCAAGCCCCAAACAATTCCTAGTTCCACCTGGGAAGGTGGGGAGCCTGGAGCACCTCTGTGGTGGCCCAGGGCCCTTCATGGGCAGGACCCTCAGTCAGGAGCCCCGGACCCGCGGTTCTCTAGCTGTTCAGGCAGCCTGGGGCAGGGAGCATCTGCTGGCAGTCCCCACCCTACCCCTCACCCCTTTTCCTCTTTCTTCCTGGTCTTCAGGGAACTTGCTCTGGCCAGCACCCTCTTCTAAGACTGGTCCATTGCCCCTGCCCCAAGCCCAGCCACTTGGCTCACCCAGGGTGTTCTGGAAGCTTCTGCCTGCCCATCTTCCTGCCACAGCTCAGGGAAGCTTCCCCTTCAGCTGCAACGATCCTTTTGCAGAGGAGCTGGGGCATATGGGGGACAGGCACCAAGGCAGGACTTGCTTTAAGGGTCAGGGGGAAGTAAATGGGGCAGAGAGGAACCCCAGCTGGGGTCCTGGAGACATTGCTGCTGACAAGTGCTCAGTCGTGGCCCATTTTTGTGACCCCATGGACTCCTGCTTCCCAGGCTCCTCTGTCCATGGGATTTCCCAGGCAAGAATACTGGAGTGGGTTGCCATTTCTTTCTCCAGGGGATCTTCCCGACCCAGGGATCAAACCCAGGTCTCAGCGTCTGCTGCATTGGCCGGTGGATTCTTTACCACCAGTGCCATTTAAGAAGCACCCCCCCACTGGAGACTTAGGTGGCTCCCAATGAGCCTGATTCCCCCAGCCTGCTTAGCAGGGAGGGGGATGGCCAGGCTGATCCGGAAAAAGCCAGCTGGAGATTAAGGAAGTTATTAATGTTTGGAAATGGGATCTGGGCTGTCAGGTATCACGTCACTGCTGCTGAGGGGACAGGAAGGCAAGGAGAGCCCAGCAACTGTGTGGGGGTGGGGGGTAGGTGCATTTGAAAGCCCCTTCCGTGGAATACGGAGACAATCTGGACAAAAAGCTCCCTAGCTTCTGAGACCCGGGTGGAAGGGCAGGGGGGAAAGGGTGGCAGGACTGGAGGGTCCTGGGCAAAGTAATGTTTGAGCAGTAGCTCAGAGGATCAAGTCAAAGAGCGACACGTGCCGGTCTGGTCTGGACCCGGGAGGAAGCTCCTGGCTGGAGGCTGGGAGGAAGGGCTGGGCCAGGGAAGGTTCTGCAGTTCTCAGCTTCCCAAGGCACTTCCTGCAGTGACAGCCCCCCACCTGCTACAAAAGCTGTCATCTCTGAACTCCTGTCCCCAGGTGAGTGGGGGTGAGGCCCTCAACAAACACAGAGATACGCACGCACACACACACACATGCACGCATGCACACACACACACACACACACACTGCAGCACTTACATGGGGATGTGATGAGATGATCCACATCCCACCGTGCAGGGTGGAACACAAACACACACACACACGCACACACACACACGCACAGCACTAATGTCCTCAAAATTGACACCCCCAGCACAAAAGACCCCCCACTCAAGGTCACCAGCAGTGCCTGTTCATACAACAGTCCCCTGCCTTCAAATACAGACAGACGGGCAGCCTAAGGGGCCCTGCAACGAGACGCACAGGGCTGCAGTGCAGGCTCAGCCCCTCCCAGGCCTCTGAGGACACTGGCACACACAGGCACGTGGCCAAGCCCCCTCCTCCACCTCCTCTGAAATTCTGAGACAGACACAGAGACAGGAAATCCAGGAACAATGCAGGGCAGCCAGCTTGGCACCTGCACGAAAGGAGTGGGCCCGAGTCACACACACATACTCGCACACTCTTGCGCATGGGGCTGGGTTGGCCTGCTCCGTGGCTCCTCCCCAGGGAACAGGGCTGCCTGAAACGGCACATCCAGGGATGAAGAAGAACACCCCCAACTCCCGGGCTTGCCTTTCCTGAAGGGAGCATGCTGGCCTCTTGGGTCTGGCCCCAGGGGTATCTGCCTCTTCTCCTCATTAGGACTGAGGCATGGAGCCCCCACCTACACGGTACCCATGGCCACAGCACTCCCTGCTCCTCGCCCCTCTGTGATCTGGCAGGGAGAAAAATGTGGCACCTTGCCCTCATTCCCACCATCCTCGATCTGGGGCATGGAAGGTGTCTGCCAGGGACCCTTCTTCACCGAAGCCTCAGAAATGCCCCACACCTGGGACACCTCTGGGCCCACCTCCGGGGGTGCCCCCTGCAGTCCTAAAAGACCTCGCAGCACTTCTAAACTGGGGCAGCAGAAGGGGGAATGGGGGGGCTGCCTCAAGGGCAGCCACCCTTGGGGAGCTGCGGGGGTGCAGGAGGGTGATTCAGGCCGACTCCCCCTCCCGGCTCCCTCCGGTGATGAATGTCCCTCCTGACGGTTTCGTTACTTATTGATGGCCTAATCCTGCTCGTTAATTTCCCAGCCCTCGTTAAAAATGAAAAGAAGCCGTTTGTGCCTGTACAAACCCCGAGAACCAGGATGGATGGGCGGGCACTGGGGGAGGGGGCAGGGAGGGACAGGCGGAGCCTCCTCATTGGACAGGAGGCCCGGCTCGGCCACGCCCAGCCCTGGGTGGTGGCGGGAACGCGCGGGCAGAGGGGAGTGGGCGCGCGGCGCTGGGTGGAAGGAGGGTCTCCATTCTGAGTCTGCGCGTGTGTGCCTGCGGTCCTTTCTGCGGGAAGTGGGGCGTGTGTGCGCGTAGTCACGAGCGTGCGAATGCCCGTGAGACCCCTGTCTGTCCACCAGTGTGTGCCTAGGTGTGTGGCTCTGGGTGTGCACACAGACATATAGGACCAAGCCCCAGCATACACAGAGCGCCCGGTGTGAATTTCCATGGAAGTGTGCCTGGCTCTGTGGGCAGGTGGGTCGTGGGCGCGCGCCCTTGAGAGCGTTCACGAGCCTGTCGTTGAGGAGGGCGGGGTGCAGGGCCAGGCCGAGTCCCCGGGGGGCCCTTAGGAGCCTCACCAGTTTGCGCTGACACCAGTGGCAGAGGCCGCAGAGGACGACAGTGACGCTAAGGCTGACGGTGATGATGGCAGAGACCAGCAGGACATCACGGGTGGGCGCCCCTGGAGAGGACATGCACAGGTCAGACCCTCTCTGGTCAGGGCCAGCCATTCTCCTTCAGCCCAGAGCCACCCCCCCCATCCCGAACAGCTGCCCAACCCACACTGGGAGCTGTGCGCCCCACTTTCTACACTCAGCTCTGCCTTTCGGGCTCACTTTGGGCAGTCTCTTTCTCTCTCTGCACCTCCCTTTCCTTATCTGTAAAATGGGTGCCTCTGGTAGGTCTCTCCCAGTCCCTTACTGCATGGACCCTGCATGGGGTACTTCCCATCCCCCAAACTTCATGCCTCGAAAGGGAGAGGTCAAGTGTGCCCCTGGCCTACCCAGACCTCACTGGGTTTTCTGCGCTGTGCTGTACTTAGTTGCTCAGTCGTGACCGACTTCTTGTGACTCCATAGACTGTAGCCCGCCAGGCTTCTCTGTCCATGGAATTCTCCAGGCAAGAATACTGGTGTGGGTTGCCACGCTCCCTTCCAAGGGATCTTCCCAACCCAGGGATGGAACCCAGGTCTCCCACATTGCAGGCAGATTCTTTACTGTCTGAGCCACCAGGGAAGCCCCCGTGGACTTTCAAGTACCTCTTAAAGAGCCTCTGCCAAGAATGCTTCCATCCCCCTCCCCCCCACCCCAACATACTCTGAGCCACAACTCCAGCCTCATTTGCCAAATGGGTTAGTTCCCACAGCCCCTCTGAGGACATGTGCCCTATGGGCCCTCACAGACCCTCCTCAAGTGCCGGCCACATGTGTAGTCAAAGAGGGAATCTGGAACCCCCTGAGCAGTCCTCATCCCCTTTAGTTCAGCTTTTTTTGGGCTGGAAGCCCACCCAACTGGCCTCCACACACCCTGTCCTCCCATGCCCTAGTCCCTGAGCTCGCTTCCAGTCCTTCCCTGCCACCGCCCCCCCCCCTCAGCTCAGCCTCACCTTGTTCCCTCGAAACGTCCCTGAAACGTCCCTATATGCTCCCGGGGCGGCAGGGTGGGGGAGTGGGAGGGAGTGCCCTGCAGCTTCCATCCTAACAGCGCAGGGGCTCTATGCTTCCAGGGTGGGAACCTTGATGGACTTGCCCTGGGAGCCAAAGCCCAGGTTTCTGTGCAAATCCCACTGCTTGCTAGCTATGCAGCTTTAGTCACCTAACCGCTCGGTTTTCTCCCCCTGTAAATGTGGATTAACCCTCCTCCCTCCCTCCTCACAGGTGGTTGTGAACACGAGCTCAAACCTAAATGTAAGGAAGGGGAACCTTGACCAGAGATTATCGTGTGGGGGAGTGAGTCGACAGAGACCACACAGATCACACGTGCTCTGTAAATATGCGTGCGCCTGGACGGATCTTCAAGTCAAGGAGACACTGTTTATTTACAGAGGAGCCTGCGTGGGCTTTTTGGTTTCAGCGATGGTGGTAATTAAGAGTCAACGATATCTGTCTGCTCCCGGTTCCTGCGGTTTTAGCTTCTGGGAGCCTGGTCCCTGTCGCTTTGCTGTGGGGCCTCATGGAGGAGGGCCCAGCGGTCAGCCCCAGCACTCAGGGCCCTCGGGCTGCCTCCCACCATGACTGCAGCACTCTGGGCAGCCAGTCCTGTTGTCTGGTCTCCTCAGAATCCTACTTGGGCTCCACTCCTCCCACCCCAACTTCTGGAGTCTCCAAGCTGTGGGAAAAGGCCACTCTTGCCAGGCCCTTCCCTGTCCACCTGCCAGGCCATCTACACTTCCTCCTGTCCTGAGACCCCAGCCTCAGCCCCCAGGAAGCCACTGCACCCAGCTCACTGTCAACCTCAGAGTCCACAGCACCCAGGAGCTCTGGCCTGGACAGCCTGCAGACACCAGGGAAGTGGTCCTGCCCTTCCCTCCCTCCAGCAGAGGAGCACAGCTCTGCTGAGGCTGGAGGGGCCACTTGTGTCATGGTTCTCAGGCCAGATGGGAGGCTTCCATCTTGAACCTTCAGGCTCCAGGGGGTGCGGAGGGACCATAATACCATAGGCCACACCACCAGGGCCCCCAGACCCTGGGGCCAAGAGATGTGTGGACATAGCTTCTGGGAATGGGGCCAGCACTCTTTCCAGCTCTCTCCATGGGAGCTGCCCCTGCCCCCACGGGGAGGGCCTGGAGGTGGGATGCTGTGTGGGCTGGGAGAGCAGACCTTCCTTTGCTGAACTCAGTTTTAAATAAAATCCCTTCTTGGGCTGAGCTTTCTTCGACCACTGTCTATTAAGAACTGACCCTGAGGCCTAGCGGACAGGTGAGAATTCAGCTAAGTGTTCGTAGGATGGCTCATGTCCTAGAACCAGGGAGTGGCAGATAGACACCCAGGCTGAAGCTCAAGACTCCAGAAGACCCGAGAACAGACTCAGGTGTGAGTACAGTCTTTGCCTCTTAATAGCTGTGTGGCCTTGAACAAGTGTCTTAACTGCTCAGCGCCTCCATTTTCTCCACAAAGTGAAGATAGGGGACATCCCTGGTGGTCCAGTGGTTAAGACTCTGAGCTTCCACCACAGGGGCACAGGTTCGATCCCTGGCCGGGGAACTAAGATCCTGCATGCCGAACAGCATGGTCAAAAGAATAAAATAAAATAATTAATCCCCCACCACCACATTAAAAAAAAATAAAGTGAAGATAATATTGGCACCCACTCATGGAGTTGTTCGTACTCAGTAGATACAGATTGGGGCTCTCCTGGTGACTCAGCAGTAAATAATCCACCTGCAATGCAGGAGCCACAGGTTGATCCCTGGGTCAGGAACATCCCCTGGAGAAGGGCATGACAACCCACTCCAGTATTCTTGCCTGGAGAATCCAATGGACAGAGGTGGGCTATAGTCCATGGGGTCGCAAAGAGTTGAATGCGACTGACGCGACTGAACAGATAAGGATTATTATTAGGGTTAGCAGTGTCAGTTCTCAGGTGTACAGAGAGCTCCAAGAGCACAGACAGAGAAGTGATTGCTGGACTAGGGAGCTATCTGGGAAGGCTTCCCCGAGGAGGTGGTATTTGGTGTGGTCTGGGAGAGGGACAAAATGTGAAAGTAGCACAACCTGGGCAGAGGGAACAGCAAGAGCAAAGGCATGAGAGGGGAAGAATGGTCAGGCGTGTTGTTGGAAGATCTGGACTAGGGGATGGGAAGGAAGTGGTGGAGGCCGGGTTGGGATGAGAGTAGGGCCTGATGGAGAGGGGCTTTGTCTTTCACGCTGAGGGGTTCCTTGTGTTTGTGGACGGTGGGAGCCATGAAAGGTGTTTGAGCAGAGGAGGGCAGGATCAGAGGGGGAGTCAGCAAGCTCATGAGCTGGGAGCTGTGGTTGGCAATTACACCCCAGGTGATTCCTCTGCTCTGGTGCCCTCTCCACACTCACCCTGCCCCACATCTCTTGGCCACGGGGCAATTCTCCATGGGGTCACCTCCCTGGAGCTCTCTTTTCTCTTTGCCAAACAAGGTCCTTATCAGAAACTGCTCCTTGACCTGTGCTGTAAGTTGAAGAACCCCTGAGGACAGAGCCTGTCAATCCCAGAAGCCAGTGGCCCCTCTGAATGGTCCCCAGCGATCCAGAAAACACGTGTCTTAAGCAGTCAGCATTCTGTGGGCATGCAGAGTGAGCACCAAACTTGGAGTCTGGGGGAAGGAGGCTGAGGCCCTATTCTGGCCACTAACCAGATGTGTGACACTGGTTGCAAGGCACTAAGCCTCATAGATGTCAGGGCCCTCCTGTGTGGAAGAGCTGAGCTGTCCTTGCTCTGACGAGGAACAGGTGTTCAAGGTGTTCCACATGCAGTGACAACTTAGTCTGCACAACAGCTGAGGGGAGCATTAAGATTGTCCCCATCTTACAGGTGTGGAAACTGAGGCACAAAGGGGGTCAAATACCTTGTCCAAGGTCACTCAGCTAGTACGTAGTGGAGCGAGGGCTCAAACCCAGACAGTCTGACTTCGAGCCTATACTCTTTGCCCAGACATCACACCCACTACAAAGGAGGGTGATCAGTGGTTTTCCAAGGGTGTTCTCTGGAACACCTAGGGTTCCCAGGGACTTCTCAGGGGCCACAGACAGACATGGATGCTGAGTAGATAGGGCTTTGTCCCCTCAAGCCGTTTGCAACCAAAAGAACCTGATTTCCCGGTTTCATATCCATGGAACGTCCCATGTGAAGAAAGGGAAATACTACTAAGGGAAGTTGAACCCTCCTGGATCAGTGACCCTAGGACCCCCTGCAGCATGTGTGGATGCTATCATCTTCCACACAGCTGACCTCTCTCCCAAAGATTCCTTGCCCACCCCCCCACTCCCCATCAAGCAACCCTTGAACAGTCCTTGAATCTAGGGTAAAACAAAATGCTTGCCAGTGTGAAACTGCATTGATACCACAAACAAGTGGCACAACGCCCTCGGCCAGCACGCGATATTGCCACCAAGGGGGGCAAGCATGCTCTTGCCTGCCAGCCAGAGTGAAACCATTCCTAGACCGTGGGGTCACTGTGTTTTTGGCTGCAAGGGACCTCGGAAGTCAGGCCCCATCAATGAAAAAACCCCCTGGGCAGCCCTGCCAAGGACAGGAAGCTGCTTTTGTGGGAGGCAGACCCTCCACGAACAGGCAATGGTAGCTAGGGCTGCTGTGCCTGTCTCCCTTGCTCTTCCCCCCGCGATCCTAAGCCTGCCCTGCGGAGCTGCTGGGAACAAGCTGGCTCCCTCTGCCACATGACAGGCCTCCAAATCCCCGCCGACAGCTCTCATGTCCCCTTCCGGTCTTCTCCAGGCAAAGCCGCCCCGGCCCTTCTAACCCTTCCTCCGATGACATACATGGTTTCAAGTCCCCTTAGTGTCAGCATATTAACATTTGGGGAAACAATGCAGCCCTAGTCAGCCTGTTGACAGGGCTGAGCTCCACGACCTACCCTTGGGCAGAGGAGACATCTGAGTCCCAGGGGTGAGACACAGACAAGGGCAGACAGATGACTTCAGGAGACCTGGGAGGCAGGGTGAGCCAGGAACAGGGAGAGCCAGGCCTTTGGGGTCCAGCCCCAGGGGTGCCAGGATGCGAGACGTGAATTCAGTCATGTCCCTGCCCCTCTGCCCAGGCCTGTGGCCACCATGTCAGCGGGTCAGAGCCCAGGATTGATGACCATCTGATGGAGTGCTGTGGGCTTCGCCAGGTGCTGTGGGCAGAGACCATGGTCCTGACCACGCCGTCCCACCAGGAGCTTTCAGGGTAAATAAAACCTGTGTGCTCAAGGAAGTGGTCCCCTCTGAAGGTGGGTGGACAAGATGTCCACACACAGTCTTCCCTTCTAGAATGTCAGCTTCACAAGAAGGGGGCTGGACCTTGTGTTCACCAGTCTTCCCAGCACCAAGGACAGCTGGGCATATAGTAGGTGCTTGATAAATGCTTGTTGAAAGAATGCATGAGGAGGAACTCCAAGCCTCTAGGGATAAAGATAATAATAGAGGCTGCCATTTATTGAGTGCCTACTGTGTACCAGACTATAAAGGAAGGGGCTGTTTTGGCTTTGCTTATTCCCATAACCTCTGTGACAGGCCAAATATTTACTCAGTAATATTTGTTGAATGCCCAGTGTTTGCATATGTTACCTCCCTTGTCACCCAAGCAAGATGGGAGAGAAGAGATGGGAGGGGCTGCAGTGACAGTTTGAGAGCCTCTCTCTTTTACACACACACACACACCAGGATCCATTCTGGTCTTCCCCCATACCCATCTTTGCCTGACAAGTCCTGATCTTTCTAGACCCAGACGAAAAGCACCTCCTCCAGGAAGCCTTCCATTATCTGCCCAGTGGGAATTTCTCCTGCCTCTGAGCTTGCATCACTCTGTGCGTGCACCCTTCTTTTAGGGTGCAGTGATTAAGTGCCAGGGCTCTGGGGCCAGACTGTTGGGCTCAAATTCTGATTCTCTGTGTGCCTTGGTTTCCCCGTCTATAAACAGGGGCTAGAATAGTACAGGCCTCATAGGACTATTGCGAGGTTTAAAGGAATTAACACATACAATGCACTTAGCACAGTGCCTGACACAGAATAAGTAGGCAATAAATGCTAGCTATTATCATAACATTACCACATCGAGTCCTGCATTAGAGACATCTGGGACATGGAGTTGGCCCTCAGTGAGTGGAGAATGAAATACTAAAAACACATTTGGTTTTCCCCACAGGATAGCAGAGGCCAGGGGTCATGTCTCACTCAATCCTGTGTACTCCTGACCCCTTCCCCAGGACCTGGCCCAGGGCTTAAGAAGAGCAAACCTCAGTGAACACCTATGACAAGGAATGGGGAGAGCTGAGGCATTGGGTGGGGGGGGGTGGGGGGGTGGGGGAGCAACAGCTGGAAGCCAGGCTGGGCTTCAGATATGAACCGCAGAGCTGACCCCGTCCCTTGCCAGGACTCTGCCCCAACTCCCAACTCCCAACTCCTCCTCATGTCCTCAGCAAGCCATGATTTATAGATGGATAGAATCAAACAGGCTGCGGCTGCTGGAATGCCCTGGGGAGCTGCTGGAGACGGAATGGACTTCTGAAGGCAAGCTCACAGCTGCCCAGGGGGAACAGGAGGGGAGCCAGAGGGGGAGCAGGTACGCACACACAGGCCAGAGACACACATGGCTCACACAAGTCACGGGACTCACCGTTGGCGCAGATATCTATGGCCCCCTCCCCCTTGCACAGATGTGCACACACACACACACACATACATACATACATATACACAAGCCGTCCTGACTTACCCCATGAATGGACACCCATGCTCTCATACACAAAAGTGAATACACACCCACGGTCACAGTCAGGAACAGATACCTAGCCCACTCTGCTGTCCATGAGGTCGAACTGTTCATGCACCTTCTATGGCCTGGAATCCTCTCCCCATGGACCTCGTTTGTCTTTTGTGGCAGAGCAGTGGGACAGGAAGTAAACTTGGAGGCAACTGACCTGGGTTCAAGTCCCACCTCTGCACCTGGCCAGTGACCCAGGGCAAGTCTCCTTCTGGACCTCAGTGTTTTACCTCCACTTAATGATAAGAACCCCAACCTCTCTTGCTGGGGCATCATCAGGATCAAAGAATAGCTAACATTCGTTGAACATGTGACTTTTGTGGCAGATACTGTGCCAGGAAGCTTATAAGCACCATCTCATGTGATCTCCTCAACCTTATATTATCTCTATTTTGCAGAGGAAGAAATAGGTGTGGAGAATTAAGGCAACTTGGCCTTGATCCTGCTATGGCTGCCCTCCTCTGAGCTGAAGCATGTGGGAGCATTTTGTAACATGCCACACTGCACGGCCCAGCCACACCCCACTTCCCTCTTTCACGAAGGCCAACCTTTTTCACACTTGAGGCTTCACATAAGCTGTTCCCTCTGCCTCGAAGGCCCTTCCTTCCATTCTCTACCATCTATTCTCTTCCTTTTATTCCCAAGATCTCTAGACGACAAAGATGGTCTTCATTTCCTCCCACATTCCTTTCTACCTCCCCTGTAACTATGGCAATTCATCCCTGTGGATTAATAATTAGCATTTCCATGTCTTTCCCCCACTGGGAATACTTGGAGGTTTGAGACCCCCGGATCACTCATCTCTGTAGCCCAAGTTCTGGTGCACAGGAGAAGCTGGATAAATAAGTGCTAAACAAATGCATGAAATTATTCAAGGCCCTACATGAGCTTACCTCCTCCAGGAAGCCCTCTCTGATGACAAGGGCTCACAGCAGTCTCTTCCTTCTCCAAACTTGAATTAACTATCTTCTGTCCAACTTCCTTTTCTTGGGAGTAGGTCTGTCCCTCAAGCAGGGCCTATGGGGTTCTCCTCATTGCTCGGGTCTCCCACAGCCCGCGTCCCAGGACACAACATAGAGAAACCAGTGGACATGCTAGGAATCTGGGCACACAGGCTCTTTCCCCCAGAATTCACTTGCTCTGACAGTCTGATGGTGACATTCACATTCCCCACATCCAGCCCTTCCAAAGTTGTCCCATTACCCTCACATCCTCCTAACCTAGACTGCTTCCCTCTTTGGGGCATCCTCAGATCGCAAGGCCTTGCTTTCCTCACCAAGTGCCTTTAATCATAGTAACTAGTGTATGCTCAACACTGAATCATGTTCAGGTCCTTAGCAGCCCTCTGAAGGTAAATCCTCTTATCCTCATTTCACAAAGGAGGAAACTGAGGCTCAGAATGGGTAAATACTTGCCTGAGAACACACAGCAGAGGAGAGACAAAGCCAGCAGTGGACCTGGAGTCTGGAAGGCCTCAACTCTGTGCCCCATGGGAGTTAAGCCTTAAAATAAGTTGCTTCAAGGATAGACGGAAGGGAAGAAAGAAATGAATGAACACGAAATATAAAGAGCAGCCAGGAGGACTTCCCTGGCAGCCCAGTGGTTAAGACTTCACCTTCTAATGCAGGGGGTGTGAGTTTTATCCCTGGTCGGGAGCTCAGATCCCACGTGTCTTATGGCAAAAAACCAAAACATTTTTTAAAAGTAGCAACACTGTAGCAAATTCAGTAAAGAATTTAAAACTGCTCCACATCAAAAGGGAAAGGGCTTCCACTTCCCACAAACTTCTCCAAGTACTTCTTGGAGAGAAGTGGGCAAGAGACCTCTCCTACCCACACACCTTTGCTCCTTCCTTCCTTCCTCAACTGGTCCAGCCCTTGGCCTCAGTTAAAGCATCCTCATCAGATAGATGCTAAGATGTTCTAAAGTCTCAGAATAGGTTGGGGATTGGGTGTCTGGGGCCAGACAGGGTAGAAGCAGGAAGAAGGGGTGGGTGGGCTATCCGAGGACTCACCCAGGGCCCTGTCTCTGGTGCTGACTAGGGTGCAACCACTCTTTCAAAGATGAGGCAGTAATGTTGGGGGTGGTTGGGGCTACATCTGCCATCACTTTCCCATCCCAATCCTGCCTCCTCCCACTTGATTCTGCACCACAATGTATCATGCCCCAGCACCTCCCCCACCATCCTTTGGTGGCTGCAAGATGACGTTCAAGGTGGAAAACAGTGAAAGCTGGAGTCACAGGTTTCCACAGGAAGCACCCCTCCACGTGCACGCAGAGCAGATGGAAACAGGGAGGGGTGGCAGGGCAAGGGGAGAGCCTACCAGCCCCAAGGCTATTTGGGCATGGGAAGGGGAACATTTTTGGTGCCTACCCCACCTCCCTTCCTCGTCTCGACCCAACATGCACAAGGAAGCCAGAAAAAGGCAGAGTGTGGGAGAAAGCAACACAAAACCAGTGAGCTAAACTCTGAACCCCAGACAGCCAGGCAAAGCTCCAGGCTTCCTGTCATGCTGAATTTTCTGCCCTCTCTTCACTTGAAAACTCCCCCACTCCAGGCCACCCACCTTGGGAATGGGGGCAGCTCATTCCTTCCAACAAGAAAAAGAAAATGAGATGGACAGGTAGAAGGAAAGAAGGAAAAGGAGAGGAAAGAGAGCCCCTCATTTCCCAGGAGAGCTGGGCTGTGGCCCTACCCCCATACCCTCCAGACAGTCTCTCTGAGTGTCCTTCAGAAAGCAGCGGAGGCACCCACAAGCCCTCTGGCCTCACTTGGGGCAGGAACAAGGCCGGTGAAAGAGGAGGCCCGAGGGGAATTGTTTTGGAAAGTTACAAGTAGCTGAAAATAGGGGCTTAGCACGAGCAAGCCTCCTCAACCTTGACTGTAATAAAAACAGATAATGCGTGAGTGAGCCAGGGAGAGTGTGCTGGCAGGGGCCGCAGAGGCCGGCTGGATGCAGACAGTTTAGAATTCAGAAGAGATGCCAAGTGAGTAAACAGCGAATGAAGGATTATCCGGATGGGCCAGGAGCCATTCCAGCAAGAAATTGGACGGGGACATGTCAGGATCCACAAGAACTCCGACTCCTCATCAGGGAGTGGGGCCTGGTGAACTACGAGGACCTCATCCATGCCTTCTCTACCTCTGCTCTGTCTTCCAGCAGAGAGCATGGCCTTGGTAATACGGCTCAGGTTTGTTTACTGCAGAACAGTGACAGAGTGCTCTAGAGTTTACTGAGGGTTTAAAATTCACGGTCATATTCAGTGGAGGTTTTGGGGATATCTTCTACCTGGTGACTTCCTCCCCTCACTACAGCCACACCCCCTAACTCCTGCAATTCTTGGCTTAGGGAAGTCTGGTGCATCTGGCTTCAGTCCTCAGCCTCAAAAGAGGGTGTGTGTAGGGAGGGTGACAGGACATCTATAGGCCCCAGAGAGGACCAGGTGCCAGCTCTGAGCAGGGAGCTCAGACTGAATGGTGTCCAGCCAGAAGCTAGCCCGGAACCTGTCACCCACCCTGACCCCAAAGCTGATGAGTTCCCTGGGCAGCCGTGAAAATGATCATGTCTATCAGGGCAGCAAGAGCCCAGGAAAAGGAGAAGCTCAGATAGAGGGCCTCTCCACCAGGAGTGTGCAGTGGGGGCAGGATCAGGGACGTGTGATGATTAAGTGCAGGCCTTGACCACTAGTTACTCTTATGAATAATGCATTGTTGTGCCTTGGCCTAAATCAGCATCTTATTGTTATTAATAATACACAGCTGCAAAGAAGCTGGGATTGGAATGGTGCGCTGTATTTTATTTGAGGACCTCAGAGCACTTAAGAGTTCCTCATGTTGATGACTCAACTCTACCTCCCCAAGTCATACACTTCCTTACAGGACAGGGCACCTGTCCTGCCGTGACACCTTCACACCTGAGGCTTGGAGCCACGAAAGCCATGGGGGCTAGGAATCTTCTCTCCTGGGATTCAGATTCCTGACTTGAGCTTTTGGTGGGGGAGGGGGTACACTTAATCCTCACCAGCTCAAAGTTCCAGGGGATGCAACATAAGGTGAAGCTGCTCCCAGAGATGTTCAAGAAGGAGGGATATAACTTGTGGGGATCCAGGTGTCGGGAGAAGTGGATGGAGAGAGAGCACTGTGGATCTGAACCCAGTTCTGCCACCCACTGTCACTGTGGCTGAGTGACCTTAGGCAACTAACTCAACTCTCTGGCCCCGTCTCCGCGTTATAACATAAGGGATCTGAGATTCCTTCTTGGAGGTGTTGCTCTTCCATATTCTGGTGATATTATTTGCACCACAAATTATTTGGATGGATCCACAGAGCCCGCTGCTCTGAACTCTGTCCGCGGTGCTGAAACAACGATCGGCCCACCGCCTCTGTCCTTGGTGCTGAAACAGAAATCGGTTCCAGGGCTGCGCCCTTTTCCGGGACTGCAGCGTGGCGGTCCCACTTTCCTCTGCTAATTACTCCCTGATAAGTCCCAAGTTGAAGACACAGCAGCGACCAGCCAACCTCAAGAGCCCCCCTTTCCTGGATGAGGCCTGCAGACGCCAAGAACCCCAGTCAGCAGCCCTGCTCCTGATAAAAAGAGCTTCCCCGTTAATGTAAACGCGGCATCCCCTTCCCTCAGGGTAGCCCCCACCACACTGCCTCCTGGCGGCTGGCGCGGGTACTGCGCTCAGAGCAGGCACACAGAAGGTCCCCAGCGGTGGTGCCGGGAGTGTGGGGAAGGAGCGGCAGACGGTTGGTCCCCCGCCGCCCCCTCACCCCTCCCGGGGCAATCTGGAGCTCTGAGCTTGCAGCGCTGCCTAACACCCAAACGCTGCAGGCTGTCCAACTGTTTTCCGGCCGCCTTGGGGTGCTGTGCTGCTCCATTCACAGCAAATTCAACCCACACAGCTGGACCCTACCAGGTGAAACTTCCTGTTCTCTTCTCCAAGGTGGGTGGGATAGACCTGTTTAAACAAACGCAACCTTTTCTCCTGCTGCCAGGCCAGTCCTAACAAGATGAACACTAAGGCCGTAATATGCCTTCACCACGGCACAGGCTCCCTACCCATATAAGAAACGTGCCCACAGCTATTCCCTAGGAAGAATGGGGGTTGAGGGGAGAGGGCCACAGCTGCAGCCCACGCCTGTTCTCTCCACCCCACAGGTGGAGAGGCAGAGCCGCTTGGTGTCTCTAGGGATTGCTTGTATTAGCCTCACTGGGTGCAGAAATTCTCCTCTTCCTAAAACAAACAGTAAAACAAATCAAACCACCTGAAGACAACACCCCGAATCAGCTTCTCTGGATCCAGGCAGGGAGTAAAGATAATAGCCTTTAATTACAGTGAGTGAAGTGAAAGTTGCTCAGTCGTGTCCGACTCTTTGCAACCCCAGGGACTATACAGTTCGTGGAATTCTCCAGGCCATAATACCGAAGTGGGTAGCCTTTCCCTTCTCCAGGGGATCTTCCCAACCCAGGGATCGAACCCAGGTCTCCTGCATTGCAGGAGGATTCTTTACCAGCTGGGCCACCAGGGAAGCCACTTAATTACAGTAGATATGGCTAATATACATTGAGCACTTACTACAGGACAAATGCTGTGCTGAGAGCTCTGTGAACATTATCTCATTTAGCCTGGCCAAACCCTGCTGTCCCAGGGAAGCATCATGGTCAGCATCATACAGATAAGGAAAGTGGGGTTCAGAGAGGTGAGGTGACCACTCAGTTGGTGCAGCTGGAGAGTACTGAGACCAGCAAGGGAAACCACACCTATTTGCCCTTAACCTTACAGCTCAACTGGGTCTACCACTCCATCCTTCCATGTTCTTTGGGAAGCTTCACTGCCCCCTTAGGTGTTTCCAAAGCCACCCCTCCCCTCCACCATCCTCATGTCTCAGTTGAGAGCCACATGGAGGAAGACAGTAACACTTCACCCTCCCACAGCACTTTACAGCCTGAGAATTGCTTTCAAAGCCACTGTTCAAATCAGCTCTCATGATACTGAGGCCCTCTTCCGATTTTACAGGAGAGGAAAACAAAACAAAACAAAACAAAACTAAGGCTCAAAGGAATAAGTTTTGTCCCAAGTCACACAATGAGTCAATGAGTAATGGAGCCAGAACTCAGGTGAAGATGGTGGGGCTCCCAGCCTAGCGCACTCTCTCCCTACATCTTCATGGCTGGGGTCCTGCAGGCAAACCAGCAAGGGGGTCTGAAGGACCTTCATCTCCTGGGGGGCTTCCCGAGGCCCTGACCTGAGCTGCTTCCCTTTTCCTGCTCCCTAGGGACCATCAGTTGGCTCAGCTCTAACTTGGAGTCTCGGAGTCTCATTCGAAATGAAATTTTTTTCCAGGCAATTACTTCCTGCTAATTAGGAGGCAAGACTGCCAGTCCCTGGGCCCTGGGCTGACCCCTTTTCTCAACTCACAGGGGTGGGGGATTGTTGAGATCCTAGGGAGCAGCACCAGCCACAGAAACTTCCTGGAACAGCCCCATCATCGGAAGCAGGCCAGGAAACTTTTGAGGGCGGGGGCACGGGTGGTGGAGTCAGGTGCTCCAAGGAATGGGAAGAAGGGAGGTGGGGATGCTACCGCTCTGATGTGAGAGAGAGCCAGGGGACAAGAAGCTGGAAGAAGCCTAGACATGCCCAGCAGAGTGAGAGAGAGACCTGGGCTTGGGAGGAGCAGGGGGAGCCAGGAAGATCCAGAGAAACGGGGACACGTCATAGGAAGGGATAAGGAGGCATCTCAGGAAGCAGGGAGACAGAGGAGGAGGGAGAGATTTCCCCTCTGCCAAGGGAGAGAAAGACGGAACCCTGGAAAATGGTCAAGATGACAGAAGTGGAAAAGGTAGAGGCGGGGAGATACCGGGGGACTCCAGGAAGGGGGAAGGAGAGAGGAAGGAGGCATTGCTGAAGGAAAGCCCTGGAGAGAAGGGGAGGAGAGCGGGGGAGGACGGCTGGAGTGGCCGCTCCCAGGGCCCCAAGAAGAAGGGCTCTCTACGTCACTGTCCTTGAGCCTCCCCCAATGTCACTGCCCAGCCAGCCGGGCCTGCCCGCCCTCCTACGCAGCCACAGGTGCGGGCGGGCAGGATGGCAGGCCACCAGCCGGCTCAGGCCCCAGATGCTTCACTCATCCAGGGCAGCCAGCCGACTCTCCTTTCTGCCAACCTGCCGCCCCCTTCCAGCAGGCTAAGCCAGGACCCTCCTGGGTCACAAAGCCCCGTGACCAAGGGGCTCTGGGACTGTGTGGTCCAGCCCCTCCACTTTACGGAGGGGAGGATCAAGGCCCTGAGAGGAAACAGAGCTTGTCCAAGGTCACAGAACAAGTGAGCAAGGAGGCCAGATGAAAAGGGCTCAGGGGCTAAGTCTCAGTGGTGGGCCCGTTCCCTCCTGGGCGAAGCCAGTTACAGGAGACAAGACAGGTCTTGGTTGCCAGCAAGTCAGTCCCTGATCCGTCTAAGCCTTGTGGAGTGTGGGGTGGCAGGCAGAAGGGAGCGAGGGTTGCCAGGGGCTGGAAGGGAAGCAAAGGAAGTCACCATTTATGGAGCCCTGGGTGGGAGGGTTCTGCATGGGTTATAATTGCAGCTAACATTATTGAGCACTTACTAGGTACAGTGTTCCAGCCACTTAAGACATTACATGCAGATCTCATTTAATCCCCATGATAACCTTATAAAGTATGTATTACTGTTATTCTATTATAGGGAAGAAATGGAGACTCAGGAGGGTTGAGTAATTGGCCAAGTCTGCAGACTAACTGGTGGCATGGTTCTAACTCTGGTGGCTGGCCACTGCTCTGAGGACCCCTGCACCCTGGCATTATCTGAAGATGCTCAGAGCCCTGAATTTGCAAGATCCTAGCCCAGCTCTGGTAGAATCTAGGCCCCGGATGCCAATGGGGTTACAGTTCTGTGTTGTGGAGGCTTCCAACGGCCCAAAGGAGATCCTAGACTTGCCTAAGCTCTGTCTTACAGTTCTGGGGTCCAGGTTCTAGTTCTGGCTCTGCCACTAACATACTGTGTGACGTTGGGCAGGTCCTTTGCCCTCTCTGGCCTTGGTTCTCCTACCTATATCATCAAAGAGCTGTTATTTAGTCACTAAGTCATGTCTGACCCTTTGTGACCCCATGGACTGTAGCCCCATCCACCCCAGCTCCTCTGTCCATGGGATCTCCCAGGCAAGAATACTGGAGTGGGTTGCCATTTCCTTCTCCATTAAAGGGTAGGACCAGATAATAGAGCTAGTATGTGTGTGTGTGTGTGTGTGTGTGTGTGTGTGTTAGTTGCTCAGTCATGTCCGACTCTTTTTAAGCCCACCAGGCTCCTCTGTCCATGGAATTCTCCAGGCAGAGCTGGTATACATGATACTAACTTTGTGACAGACACGGTTCTAGGCGGTGTATGGATGTTAACTCAGCAGCCCCTCCCAGCCCACTCTGAAGTAAGAGGTATTATTGTCTGTTTTAGAGATGGGAAAATGAGGCAGTGAAAGGTTAAGTAACTTGCCCAAGGCCACAGTTCTAATCAATACATGGCCGATCTGGGATTTGGGCCCCATTTCTTTTGATCCAGAGCCCACGCTCTGCCTGCCACTCTGCATTGTTTCCCTAACGACTCTCTTGGCCCCTGCTTTGTGCCCCAGAGAGATCTGCCTATGTCCCTCGGCCCTGGGACACACGCTATCACACTTCCACATGGGAAGCGCACCCGCCGTCACGTGTCTGCATCACACAACATGCGTGTGCTCATGCTGCCACACCCACTCCTGTGCTTCCGCCCAGTTTCTGTCTGGAATAGCCACACATGACCACCCGTGTCCGCAAGAACAGGCCAGCTCCGGCAGGCCCACATGAACGCGCACGCACGGCCCCCTTTCTGGGCACTGGCTGACTCGAGGGAGCCGTGTGCCAGGCTTCGGCATATGGCCACGTGGCAGTGACGTGGGCCGCCACACCCCTTCTCCTCTGCGTCCCCCCCTCCCAGTGCCTGGGTGGCTTGCACGTCACATCGCACACCTGCCGGCACCCCCATCCACGCTGCCTTCCTCACGCCTCTCCCCTAACAGAAGCGGGCACCTTCTCCAGGAAGGAAGCAGGCACAGGCCCAGCCTGGCTCCCACAGCCCAAAGATGCCAGCCAACCCGGGGGAGGAGAGGGAGAAAGAGCCATCGACTGGAGACTCTGGGGGCCCGGGGGCTATGGTTCCCATCTGACACTAACCCTCCCTTAGGTCTGAGCGCAGAGCTGAGCTTCTCAGGACCCTAGAGATGCCAACTCCCCTTTGTCATTGCCAGATATGGGGCCAGACGGGGAACCAGGGGACAGAGGGTCTGTCCACCACTGCCGAGCAGGACTGTAGTGCCGAGAGGGCCTCTCTGGCCAAGTTACCGGTGCACCCCCCACCACCACCCCATCCTTGGTCCCTGCTCTCTCCTCCCCCTGCCCAAGCATCTCAGAGTTCTGTGTATTTTTAGGCCTCAGCTGACAGGCTGTGAAATCGCTCCCTTCGCACCTCCCTAACCAGGCGGGGGCTGGAGAGGGAGGAACGGGGTTGTGGAGGGGGGGGCACACACACAGCCGATTCATCAGGTTCCTCCAGGGCTGGCAGGTGCCAAGTAGGGAGTAAGGGGTGCCTCCTTTTGAGTGAGAGGATCTTTCCACGGCGCCTGGAGAGAGGGAGAGAAGATATGGTGGGAAGGAGGCTCCGCCCCACTCCAGGGGCCTGGGAACAAAGCTTTAGGGGACGCCGAGCACTAAAGCAGGTGCTGGAACACACTTTGGGTCCAGCTCTGCGGCCAGTACTGATCCCCAGCCCTCCCTTCTGGGCGATGGACCAAGAGGCAGGCTGGCTCAGATCTAGTGGGGTGAGGACACTGTGGCACAGTGGTTAAGGCCAGGGCTTGGCAGTGAGGCTGATGTGCAGTTCCATCCCTGCTCTACTGAGTGACCTGGAGAGATGCTCCACCTCGCTGGGCCTCAGTTTCCTCATCTGTACAACAGCGGTAATGATATCTCCCTCGAGGGGCTGCTGTGAAGACTAGATGAAAGCTGTACGTGTAGAACGAGGTGGTCTGTGGATCCACCGGGCACTGCTGAGAGATTCTCCTTACGGCTTTCCCTCACTGGCAAATCCTCCTCCTTACCATGATCCTTGAGGCAGGAGCCCAGAGTTCATCCTCTTTGGTACCCACTGGACCCTCTCCCCCAGGGGAACAAACTCCCAGCTAGGATGGGCAGAAAACATAGACCATCCCCACCCCCTGCTTCCTGCTACGGGGCACCCATACCCATTGCGTGTGTACACGGACCCAAATGCCAACACGCTCATCTGCTGCCAGTGCCTGGGTGTGAGGGCGTTCGCTCTGGGATGACCCCCTTAGGGAAGTGGGAAGACGTACCCAGGCCCTGCTGTGAATGGGCCCTTGTGCCAGGGGCCGTGGGCATGGAGAGGGGGGCAGCCTGCCTAGTTGCTGTGGAGACAGGCTGGCTCCAGTGGGGCTCTGGAGCTCAGGCCTGGCAGCTGGAGTTTGAGCAGTACGGCTCCTCCAGGGCCAGGCCCTGATGCCCATGGTGGGGGTGTGGGGTGCAGAACTGATTCTCAGGAGCCTTAACTGTGTTCACTGGGCCCTGGGACTTCCCCACTTGGCTCTACATCTCTTCCCAGGAGACTTCCTCTGATACTCCAGCCCCCTAGGTAAGCCCCTGGGGGTGTACAGCCGTGCCCACCTGCACCCACATGCCCACTGTGCCCAAGGGAACAAGGCTGTTTCCTTGACTGCCCATTACCCACCACAAGCTTCCCAAGGGCAGGGCCCCAGACCTCCTGTTACGGGTGCTCTGGACATAGCCCTGTGCAGGTAAGAGACGGTGGAGGGGCTGGACAGAGGTGGGAACAAATACATTAATGGCTGGGGATCCAGCTCCATAGACCGGCCTGCCTCCAGGCTTCCCACCCTCCACACTGCTGCGTTAGAGTTCTTCATAGAGATATGCCTGAAAGCCATCCATAGCCTGCCATTGCCCAAATTAAAAAAAAAAAAGTCCAGTTTTCCTATTTCAGAACGCCAGGAGCTTCATCAGCTGGCCCAGCCTCGATTCTTGTGCTGAATTGCTCAGTTGTGTCGGATTCTTTGGGATGCTATGGACTGTAGCCCACCAGGCTCCTCTGTCCACGGGGATTCTCCAGGCAAGAATACTGAAGTGGGTTGCCATCCCCTTCGACTCCTGCTACAGCCCCCAAAGACCTCCGTTCCAGCCCTGCAAGCTTAGACACTCACTGCTGCCTCGACCGGCCGAGACCTGACACACCTCCAGGGCACTGCACATGCTGTCCCTGCCACATGGAATGACTCCTCCCTGCCTGCTCACATGGCAAGCTCTTATTTTCCCTCCAAAACCCAAAACCCTGGACCCAAGGGTCATGCTCCTGGGTCTGGCAGTGTGGCTGGTCCCAAATCAACTTCTAACCACAAGTTCCCCTGTCCCAGGGTGGTCTGAGGATGGATGAGCTAATGTTCAATGTGGGCTTAGAAGAGCACCTGGCATCTACTGAACGCTCCACACATCTTTGCTGTTCTGAAGTAGATGGACCGACACTGCCTCCATGAAGCCCTCCCCACTGCCGGCAGCGGAGTGGGGTGGGGCTGAGGCAGTCCTCCTTTGAGCTTCCAGAACCAGCTTCCCACACGTCAATCACTCAGTACAGGGTAATGTTGATAACAGCTGTCACTGGTTGAGTGTTTACTATGTGCTCGGCTTTCTGCTAAAGATGTTTTCTACCTTATCTCGCCTCATCCTCCGACCCCATGGGAGGTAAGAACCATCATCATACCCATTTAACAGAGGAGGAAACTGAGGCCAGGGTGGTGGGGGGACTTGCTCTAGGGACACAGTCACAAGTGTCTCTACCAGAAGCTGTTTGACCCCAGAGACCTGGCTTAAGCAAGCCACCCCTTGCTGCATGGATGTGAAGTGCGTAGCACATACCAAATGCTCCACAAATAAGAACTTTCTATTACTGTCCTAGTGTTATTATCAGGGGAGAGAACAAGGTCTGTTGGGTGATTTAAGAGGGGTTTCATCATCCCTGGTGGTCTAGTGGTTAGGGTTCGGTGCTCTCTAAGAGGGGTTTCCTTAGGCTGGACCCCCTATAAAGCAGGGTGTGTGTGCTCAGTCACTTAATCATGTCCAACTCTTTGCAACCCCATGAACTGTAGCCTCCAGGCTCCTCTGTCCATGGGATTTGCCAGGCAAGGATACTGGAGTGGGTTGCCATAAAGCAGGAAACTCCCATTTTCCTGGAGAAAGAAAGTGAGGGTACAGAGGAAGCCTTGGGCTGCCAGGAGTGGGGGTCGGGATAGCAAGAAGGTATACAGGGAGCCCCAGGATCTGGACCCAGGAGACTTGAGGAACCTGAGGGATGCTGGAGGGAGCGAGTGCCCGCAGGTGTCACGGGAGGCCCAGGTTGGGCAGGGCGGGAGCGGGCCGGCCGTGCGCTAGCTGAGCTGGCCACTGCTCTATGGCCCCACTAACACCACCCCGCGGTAATGAGACGGATCCAATTTGTACCCAGGGCCCCACCGGGAGCAGCTGCTGCAGCAGGGTTTGAGGTAATTTAATTGGACACATTTGCCACACAGCTCCCTCCTCTGCTCCCCTCATGGAGCGCCTCACGCCGGCACCCCTCGAGGCCTCCCACACCCCACGCCACCCCCCCACCCCAGCTGGAAGCAGGGTGCACGCTTCGCTAGCCCACGCTGTGAGACCCCCTACCTGCTAGGACGGACCTCTTGGCACCTCTCCTCTCTCACTCTGGGGGCTCCTGAGCCCTCGGGAGCCACAGGGCTGGCGGGGTTCTACAGGTGCAAAGTTCTCCCCTTTCTCCGAGGCAACCAGCACCTCCGGCCCGCCTCCTCTGAGGGACAGAAAGGGTCACCCTTTTTCTCCTCCCGCCAGCTGGAGAACCCCAGCTCCCTCTACCCTAGGAAGGGCATAGGAGGAGCAGGGCCACTACCAAGATGGGGGGACAGCTCTCCTCTGAGAGCTCTGGGAAGGGGTGCATACACACACACACATCGAGACATCAAGTCAGAGAAACACGTATACACACCCAGTTATACACACACACACACACACACACACACACACACGCTGACAGATTCACACGCTGTCCTGGACCTCCCCCTATCTGTACACACCAAAGCTCCAACCCTTCCACCCCCCTCCACCCCCGCCGTGCACGCCGCACAGCCAGGTGAGGCCCTGCTCCCAGCAGATGGAGGCCTCGGAGGCAGCCAAGCTGGCAGGTGGGAGGGTGTGGCAGGGGGCAGGCAGGGCCCCTGGAGGGCACAGGCTCCGCCTGGCTGGGTACAGGGCCAGGGGAGCTGCCCTCCCCCAACGCTCTCTGTCACAGCTCCCCACGCACCTTGACATACTTCGCTACAAATCCACTCATTAGCTCCTGTTTACAGCAGGCACGGCGCTTGGATGAGCTATTAGGGCCGTCCAGCTGCCACTTGCACGCACCCAGGTACACACACAGCCCAGCACTTCTGCCCACCGGCCCCACCCTCCCTTTCCTGGTTGCTGCGGCCCCGCACCCGCAGTCACTCGGATCCATCAGTTCCCCAAACCTCCCAGCTCACCGTCGGGTCAGCTCCCAGCTCAGCCCCGCAGGCGATACACTTCTGCCGAGGGACCCTTCCAGGCAGACGCTGCAGAGCCTCCCGGGGCAGGCCCGACACGCCAGCCCACCTTCCGACCAGCTGGGTCCAGAGCTCCAGGCACAGGCTCTGGGCGCCATCCAGCCCCTTCCACAGGTCCCATTTTGTCTGCCAACTCCGTTCCAACCCTTGGGGAATTCTGCTGGGTGAGATGAAGCCCTGTCCTCTAGACACGAGCTGGACAGGGCCCAGCAAGTCTGCCCCCGCTGCCCGGAAGGTCAGGGACGTCCATGTCCATGGAACTGGCACGGTCCACCTGGTACCACTGGCTGGGGTTCCCTGGCAAGGTGGGCGGGCACCCAGACTAGGTCTGGCACAGGCTGGCTCTGGCACCAGGCCAGACCAGTGACCGCCCCAACAGAGAGTGCTGACCTTACGGGTGGCATGTGCCACCTGCCGGGCATGCCCAGGGGACAGGGTGCTGGCTCCATGCAGGGCCGCTTGGGCCCATCCGAGAGGCCTCGATGCCTTTGGGGATCCTCTGCGGCCGGCTTTTCTTCCAGCCAAGAGTCCTCTGCTCAGGACTGGGCCTTTGGCCCCTATCCCCCAGCCCCCACACCCTCCTCGAGGCCCTCCTCACCACACCTCTCTCTGCTCTCTGCTCCAGCCTCACTCCCCTGGGGGAAGGAGCTATTGAAAACGGTCCAGCGGATTCAATAAGAATTCAAAGTCCCTAAGAGAATAGGGGGTGGGTGGGCGGGCAGGTGGGCGGGGTGGAGGAGGAGGGGGGACCGCCCACTCCTCCTCTACCTGTCCCTCGGGGACAGTCCTCCATTGTCACCAATGTCACCTCGTGCTGCCTTCACTGTCCCTTGGGCCTGAGCTTGGGGTCAGCTGGGCCCTAGCTGCCCGGGGCCTGTCTTTGTCCACCTGACGCCCACCTGTTCTTCTGCCTTCCACTGTCCCTCACTTGTCACCTGCTGGCCTGGGGGTTCCCACGCTGGTCCAGCCTGCTCGAGCCCTTCTTCCCGAACCAGGAGGGGCTGTGAGGTTCTCTTCCCCTCCACCATCCCCTGGTCCTGAGCCCCCCAGCCTGTTAGTCAAGCTGTCCCCACAAGGCCACTGAACAGCACGACCCAAGGCCAAGGTGTGGGGGGTGGTCCTGTCTTCCTGGAAATGTTACAGCCTGGGGGTGCTGGCTACCTTGACCCAAGCCCCATAGAAGTCATACATCCAGCCCTGCCTTTCAGACCGGCCATGGCCCGTTGGGCAGTCCTGTGATCAGTTCGAGACTCTGACTCAAGCCTGGGAGGCAGGCCTGGGAGGTCTGGGCCAGTGCAGGTGGGGTGGGTGGGGGGTGGGAGGGGAGAGTTTGTCCTTGAAACGGTCAGATGGTCAGGCCTCCCTGGGCCGTCCCACACCCCAGCCCCGTCCCTAACCTTGATGGCCCTCACAGTGTATAGCCCTGATCTGCCCCTGGCCAGGCCCTGATTCTTGTCCCCCACACTAGCCAGCAGCCTCTGCCCCTCACTTGTGCCCACGGGTGGAGGGCTGGTCTTGGGGTTGAGAGAGAAGACCTGCTGTGCCCCCTGGCCCGTGGGGTGTCCCCCACACTCCCTAGGAATGACGTACCCGGCAGAGCTGCTGTGGGGGGAAGCAGAGTCCGCTAGCAGGTGGACAGACAGAGGAGACTTTAAGTACTACTATCCCCAAGGACAAGTTCAGAGAGGGCTGGGGCCATGGCTGGTGGCCCTCAGGACCTGAACTCTCTCCCAGAGCGACGGCACCAGCCCAGGCTTTCTTTCTCTGGCCTTGCTCACTCGCTCACCGCAAGGTCACCTCTCCCTGCCTCCCTCTCTGCTGCCGTCCTGCCTGCCCACTGCAACGCTGACCCCTGTGGGCCGGCCGAGGCCCTGCCCTGCCAGGGGACAGGGACACAGAGTGGCCAGGCCAGCCCAGCTTCGGGATGAACAGAAGATGGAGACGGAGGGGCGGGAGAGGGCTGCCTGTCTATGGGAGGGTGGAGGAGAGGTTGCGGGCCCGGCTGGGGGGAGGCGGGGCAGAGTTTGGAGCAGGAGTGACAGAGGTGCGGGGTGGGGGGCTGGTCTTCCTTCTTCACTGGGCTCGGGCTTTGCCCCGCAGTCCGTTGCTTCGGCCAAGGAAGAGAATTCAGATCCAGAAGAGAATGGCCTGGGGGCCAGGGGCCCACACAGAGCTTGCCTGTCCCCTGTTGGGGTAAGGGTCTTAGCAGTAGGCTGAGGCCTGTGGGGACTTGCAGCAGAGGGCATGGGTTACAGGAAAGAGTACCACAGGGACCATCTGGAACCAGCCTGGGGCATGGGGGAGCAGGAGAGGACAGGAGACGAAGATCTTATTTTGAAAGGATTGGGCCGCAGGTGTTCCAGGCAGTGGGATGAAATGATGAGGATGTAAAAGGTCCACTGGCCTTTGGGGGACCAGAGGGATGGGCCTGAATCACACAGGAATTCATTGGCGTATCTTACTCCCACCCACTGCCAGCCTTGGGGGACACACACCCTGCCTGGGGGAGCAGAGTCCGGGGAGCCTGGGGTGAGCTGGGGAAGGGGGAAAGCCTGGCCTGGAGCTATAGGGATGAGAGGAGGTGGGCAGGGATGCCACGGGGTGCAGAGTCCAGACTCAGGTCCCTGGCCCCTCAGAGATTCCCAGAGATCTAGGATCAAAAGCAAATTCTGCCCTCTGCAGCCTGTTTCTGACCCCATCCAGCCCACTGCCCACCTCAGACAGAAGTAAACCAGTTGTAAGTAAGGCCAGTCTGTTTCCATCAGAATTGGCCCTGCCAGAGGACTGGTGAGTCCTGCAACTGGAGTGGGCAAGACAGGTCTCCGGCCCAGACAGGGAGGCCCATTCAAGGAGCAGAAGGAAAAGGTGAGGGGCTGCCAGCAGGCCAGGGGGCAGCACTGGGCTCCAGGCCCTCTGCCCAGAAGATGCCAAGCACATCAAGTTGGCCTCCGTGGAGAGGGCAGAGGTGCTTGGGGTTGTGGTGATGTCATGGTGGCCATGCGTGGGGGAAAGAAGAGGGAAGGAGAGGGGACAAGGGTAAGGCCCAGGCCACTGGCCCTAACAGGAGGCTGCTAGCCTGTCAGGGGGAGGGGAGTGTTCTCACTGCATCCCCTCTTCCATCTTCACACCCCAGGGCTGGTCTCCGCACTGAGCTATTGGCTTCTGAGAGGGTGATCCAAGCAAGAGAACGCCTCTGTCCTTGGTCCCAGTGTTGGAAGCTGGCAGCCCACATGGGGGAATATGCCAGGGTGGGTGATCTGGGTCCCGAGAGATGAAGGGAGGGGTCTCCAAAGGCAGTGTCCCTTCTGCCATCACCTAGAGGACATTCACAGGTGGCCATGAGGCTGCAGAGTGGGAGACTGAGTCCTCTTTCACACATATACACAAGCACAGAATGAGTGCAATGCCTGGCACCCAGGAGGTCGTCCTGGGTGGGCCCGATCTCCTATGACTTGATGAGGGTGAGGACAGACCGGGGACAGGCTGAGCCTGCCCCTAGAAGGAAAGAGCAAATGTGGGGCTGGGGTAAGAGTGGGCAAAGCTGGCACCAGAAGGAGTGCTCTCAAAAGCCTTGGGGCTCTAGGGCCCTTCTGCAGAGGGCCTCAGAGCTGTCCCTCCCCCCACCCAGGGCCCCCAGACCCCGGAGGTTAGCATCAGTAAGCCTAGAGGCTCTTGGTCTGGGAGCAAGTCCTCGGGTTTGGGTGTCGTGCTTTCAGCATCAGAGAGAAACCCAGAAGCAGAGACCCTGCTGCCAGGACTGGCAGACTCGGGTGCTGGGTCTGGGGTGGGGCACCCCAGGTGGGAGTTGAGACGGAGCCTGGGGAGGAGCCGCAGGGGACCTGCCTACAGGTGGGCACTGTGTGAGGAGGCGTCATCAGGAGCCAAGGAGGAAATGGCAGAGCATTTCCCGAGAAAGGTGGAAAGATTTCTGCTTCCAGGACGCCTGGCAGACGTGGGCTTTCAGGCCACTCCCCGGCTTGGGCTCCGCAGAAATGCAAAGGAGCACGGCCCCTCCCCCTCCCACCCCCGACAGGACAGGAGTGAGTTTGGGGTTCTTTGCTTCCCCCCTCCCCAAGGCCAGGAGAACATCCCCCTGGCACCCCTATTCTCGCCAATCTCTGCTCGCCTTCCCTTCAGGTACCCCTGCCTCCCTCCTCATCGTTCCTGGGGCTCACCGCCCTCCAGAAGCCCCCCTCCCCTGCGGCTGCACCAGATTTCCACTTGCCCCCCGGCACCCTCTCGGTTCACAGTTGTCACGGCCGATGTCACTCTGCTTCCCGGTGCCCACAACCTTGGCTGAAAGCTGCCCAGGGTCCTTGTCCTGAGGTCCCCTAGCACTGGGGGTACCAGTGCTAGGGGACCCAGGGGTGCCTGTGAGGGCACTGCGGGGGCGGCAGCTCCCCGTTCAGCCACACACGTTGTCCTTGGGCTGCGGGGGGTGGGGGGGGAGGTCCTTGTGGGGACACTGCGAAGCCGGCGCCGGGCATCAAGCTTGGCAGTGCCCGGACTGACTGCGGGGGGCCGGGGTCCGAGCTGCTGCCGCTCCAGCCCGCGCCCCCGGGGCTGTGGTGACCCTGGGTGAGGGGAGTCCGTGCGGCTCGGTTGGACAGCAGCCCCCGGCTGGGGCTCCGAGACGGCGCCCGGTGCTGCCGCCGTCCTGCCCGCCGGTGCGGGGCGCCCCAGACCGCGCGGGGCCGAGCTTACCTGGGCTGGCCGCCTCCGGGTCCCGGTACATGGTCCCCTCGTCGTCGGCTCCCTCCGGGCTCTTCAGAGCCGCCCGCGGCCGCGCGTTGCTCCGCCGCCGCTGCAGGGCATGGGGCCGGGCGACCCCCGGGGGCGGGTCCGAGGGCGGGGGCCGTGCGGGCTGCACCGAGCCGCGGAGCCGGGGAGCGGGGGCCGCCCGCCAGCCCTCCCGCCCGCCCGCCGAGCACGCTGCCGCCGCCGCCGCCTCCGAGCCGCGCCGAGCCTCCTCCCTCCGGCCTGCGCGCCGCGTGTGCGCGCTGGAGCGTGTGTGAGTGTGTACGAGGCGGTGTGTATGTGTGTGTGTGTGAGCGCGTGTGTGAGCGCGCCCGGGACACCGCCGGCGCCGCCCGCCCGCCGCCGAGCGCCGCGGCCACCGCCACCGCCTGGCGTCCGCCGGTGCCCGCTGCCGGCCGCGAACCGTACTGCAGCCCGCGCCCGCCGCCGCCCGGAGCCGCCCCGAGGGCACTGCCGCCGCCCCGCGCCCCGCCCGCCTGCAGCCCCCGCGGGGAGGGCACGGAGCCCGCCGGCGGGGCTCTTCGGGCCTGCGGGTCCCACCGCACTGGGCACCCCAGCCGGCCGGTGCGCCCCAGATGGCAGCGGCTTCGAACTCGGTAGGGCGGCGAGGCCGGCCACCTCCTCCGAGGTGCCCTTTGACTCCGTTCCAAAAGGCGTGCAGATCCGCTCCGCGTTTTCCACTCGGTGGCGGCTGAAGGGCGTCAGCTCGGGACTCGACAGAGCGGCGGTCCAGAGGAGGGAAGCTGGTGTGTGCAAAAACCAGGAGTGGACTTTTGCCAACGCTGAGCTGGGTCCACCACGTTGGCCATGCCCACAGCTTGCTCACAGCTGGAACTGATATGTCTAACATCTCGACCCTCAGTGAGGGACTAGGCCTAGTGACCCTCCCCACTTAACCCAGCCACACAGTAGAAGGAAACACGTTTTAACCTCTGTCCTTGTTTCCCTCCTACCACTTTGCTGCCCTCTTGTTTTCCTTGACCCCAGCCCTTCAGTGAGTAAGAAGGAAGGGCCTCCTTCCCCGCCCAACCCCAGGGCTCACTTGGCCTTCTCTGCCCCTGTCAGCTCAACACAGTCCAAGTCAGGTGAACCGTAATTCTCCTCTCTCTACAGAATTGGAACTGTTTGATTCTGGGGCAGGGAGGAGAAGGGGCCATCTCCCAAGGCTTGTCAAAGCATGGAACCAATCCATTGCTGGTTTCAGGTCCAGAAACGCCTCCCTGCACGTACCTACACACCTAATCAATGATACCACCTCCTCTACAGTATCCCCACCCCCACCCCCTCGCAACACATACACACATGCAGGCACACAAGTACACTCCTACACAAGGAGGTACAGACACCGAAGCATCAAATACAGGGCCTGCCCCTACCCTGAACTGAAGGGGATAAGCAGGAGGGCCATATCCCGGGGACTGCCGCAGCATCGTCCCCTCCCCTCCACTGAGAATGCAGTCAGCAGGGAAACCAGGCTTTCCAGAGTCATGGATTCCTACTGTCACCTCGAGAAATGGACTTTATACTGCACAGCTCACACCTAGCCACACCTCCACCTTCCCACAGAGCAGCAGGCAGCCAGCACTCCAGGGACAAGCCTCCATCTCAAGTCTCCCCCAGCACATTCACTCACACACACACACCATCTCCGTGAACTCACATGGAGCCTATAACACACACACATTCACCTCCACCCACAGCTTTTCTGGTTGAGAAACAGACACGGAAATTCCCCCAAGCAAACCTCCATGAAGACTGTTCCGGTAGAGAACAGATTTCCTTGGATTGAATGTTCTAATTAAAAATGGAAGGGGGGAAAAAAGGCATCTGTAGGTTCTAGCCCATAATTCCTCAGTGGCCAGAAATCTCAGCTCCTCTGCCCCTGGTCAAGGGCCGTTGTGTTTCACACACTCTGCAGCCAGTCACATCCACGGTCAAAAATTCAGGTACTCTCCACACACCCCTTTTTCACACACCCCAGAAAGCCAAGCCAACAGGCTGGGATTCCAAGGTCTCTAGGCTTGGCTTATTCCCACCCCCACCCCCACCCCCAGCCACCTCTCTCATTGCCCTGTGTTAGTCGCTCAGTCAAGTCCAACTCTTTGCAACCCCAGGGACTGTAGCCCACGAGGCTCCTCTGTGCATGGAATTCTCCAGGCAAGAATACTAGAGTGGGTAGCCATTCTTTTCTCCAGGGGACCTTCCTGACCCAGGGATTGAACCCAGGTCTCCGGCCTTGCAGGCAGACTCTTTACTGTCTGAGCCACTAGGGAAGCCCAGTGCCCTGGTGAAGAGCAAATAATGCACCCCTCCCCACACCCACCCTTTCCATCCCTTTGCCCACACCCCTGTCATGAATGGACACCGCACAAAAAAACTCCCGGTTCAGGAATCTCCTGAATCCATCAACCTGAGAATCCAGAAAGGGTACAGCAGAATTCATCACTGTGACTCACTAGGTCTTTATAAGCATCTAGAATCATGGAGTGTTTCAGTTGGTGGAAAGGACCTCTGAGAGATGACCCAGGCCACCCCTCAGGTGACAGATGGGGAAAATGAGGCCTTGAGGGGAAGCTAGAGGCCCAGAGCTAAAGCCCAGGGAGCTGGTGAGAGAACCAGGAGTAGAACCCTTGGTCCTGACTCCCAGCCTTGTGCCAACCACTGTGAGATTTGTGAGAAGACCCAGTACTTGCTCCCACCCAAGAGCTTATAGCTTATCCCTTACAAAACTAAAAACCTCAATCTCATTCCCTGCCAGCAGGCATTAGACAACCGTTGTTCCAGAATGTCAGAGCTGGACAGTCCCTCGGACATACTGGACAAACCCCATGAGATATCATTGTGGAATCTGAGGCTCTGGGGGCATTGGAAACCTCAGGTGGGTTTTTCTTTCCTGCTTGACACAGGAAAAGCTCTAAAGACACTCTTTCACTGGGCCTCAGTCACTCTGTCTAGGGGATGCAGAGTCATCGGAAAGAGGAAAGAATATAGATTTATGTGGCTCTGCCATTCATGGCTGTGTGACCTTGGGCAGACTACTTGACACCTCTGGGCCTCAGTTTCCTCATCTGTACAATGGAGAGAATAATGCCCACTTCCTTCGACTATTATAAAGATTAAATGAGATGGTACAATTAAAGCACGTAAAATGATACTGGGAGCATAGCACTTAGTCTTGATTGATTCTGAATGCCATTATCATTTGTTTATCCTTAACAGGGATACCACATACTCCCCATTCCCATGCTTTGCCTGTCAGGGAAGTTCTTCCAGATGTCTAACCTTGAACTGTTCTCCTGCTTGTGAAGGCTACCCTCTCCTGCTGGAGCACCACTGAACGCCAAGCCAACTGTGAGTGCCTGTCTTCTGAGCACTCCCCGAGGGCTGGGCACAAGCAAGAAATGAAGCCTGGGGGAGTGAGCAGTTTCTCTGAGAAAGGAGATCAGAGGGTGTGAATCACCCCTGTTCTGTCTGGTCCCTCGAAGGTGGTAAGGGTCTGGGAATTTTGCCTCCCCACTTCCCATCTCTCTCTCATTCTCTGATGCTGCTGGCCCCTGTGTCCTGGGTTCCATGACATGGCAGGAAATGCTGGCAGCACCAGGTTCTCCAAGGACCGGTGCAGTGCTTGCTGTGGACCCCTCAGGCCTGTTTCTGATATGGTGCTGTCATCAGAGCCCAGGTGTCCTGGGTCAGCTTCCAGAGGGATGGGGAGCAGGGAGGGACGTTCTGTCCCTGCAGGAGCAGATGCCAGGCCTGCACTCTCCTAAACAGGGCCCCTGAGGCCGCCTGGCTCCGTTGCTAGGTCACGGCTGGAGGCAGGGCTCTTGGGTTCCCCTGGCCTCCACCTGGCATGGTCTCCAATGCTGCTGTCTCCCCACAGCTTCTGTCCCCCCCTACCCCACCCT
Organism: Giraffa tippelskirchi; assembly: GCF_054371585.1. Taxonomy (NCBI): domain Eukaryota; kingdom Metazoa; phylum Chordata; class Mammalia; order Artiodactyla; family Giraffidae; genus Giraffa; species Giraffa tippelskirchi. The sequence goes on along the minus strand of NC_137284.1, from coordinate 10,655,145 downwards.
CCTGGCCATAGGCTGAATTATTAATAAAATGCTGAGGAAGCCGTTTGTGCAGCTCACGTGACAGAACAAACACACCTCTCTCCTCACCACCATCCATGTAGCAGGAGACTTAGGCTGAGCACCACTCCCGATCCAGGAGGGGCAGGCTCCAAGAGGTAGCTGTGCAGGACAATGGCAGAGCCTCCCGATGTGCCAGGCCAGGAGTGACTTGTTCCTCCACCTTGTCCCCCATCCCTGCACATATACCCTCCCCAGGCTTCCCTTTCCTCATCTACAGAACACAAAAGTCTGGAGAAGGTATAACATTAACGGATGCCATCTCCCCACAAACGACTCAACGGCAAACTCCTAGAAGGTAGCTGCAGCCCTCTCTCTGCCCACCTCATCACAATGGAGACGCCACGCTTGTCTACCCAGAGCCCACGCTTGTCAGTCTTCTGCTGGGTCTTCCTTTGGATACCTGATACTAAAGAGGCAGGGTCTGGCCTGCAGCATCCTGGGAAGAATCCGAGACTCAAATTCTGGTCCTGCCTCTGCCACTATCTAGCTGTTTGGCCTTGGCCAGTTACTTGACACCTCTGGGCCTCAGTTTTCTCATCCATAAAATAGGGCTAATAGTTGTACCACACAGGTCTGTGAGAATACACTGGGGAGATGGCAAGGCAAGGGCTAGGTGTCTTTCTTGCTTCCCTGGGGGTGATCCCAAGCACCAAAGGCACTACTCCAAGCTGACCTCCAATAGCCCTGAGCCCCCATTCCACACCCTTGGGTCATGTCATAGGGTCAGAAACTCTCTTTGCAGAAACCTCTTACCCACTCCCAACCCCACCCACATCCTTTCTCCCTGTAACCTCCTCCGTATCCAGATTCTGGCTCTGGATCTCTCTCTCCATGGTCACCCTGACACCCTTGAGGAGTGGTTCAGCCACTCAAACCACTTGTCACCCCAAAAGATGAAAGCTAGTTCCCTTTGTCCTTGCCAGTCCCTGCTCGCCACAGCTTCAGTCAGAATCTTGGCCTTTGGCCTCTGTTTTGAGACACCCCTACCCCAGTCTCAGACAACTCTGGGCCCCTGATACAGAACCACAGAGGACTGGTGAGATGCCCTTATCAGGGTGCACTGTGGCAGCATCTTGGCTTGCCAATTACAAGCTGAGTGACCGGAGGTAAGTGATTCGATCCTTCTGAGCCTCAGTTTACCAGTCTGTACCACAAGGGTGTTGATTTTTAGTCTTGATTTGGCCTTGGACACCTTTGGGAATCTAATGAACTCCATGGACCTCTCTTCCCTAGGAAAAAGCATATTCAAATACAGACACAACATTCTGTCCATAGTGGTGGGGAGAGGGTCCTATAGATTCCAAATAAAAATCCCTGAGCCAGAGGTTTACAAGGTGGCTTCCAGCTCTGACAGTCTGAGCCCAGTTCTCTGCCCAACTCACCCTCCCGGCAGGGATTCCTGGGTCATGCTGGGGGTGGGCTAGTGGTCTAGCCCCAACGTTTCTCCCTCCTGCCTCAGTGACCTCCTCCCCCAGCACTCGGTGTGGCTGGAGCCAGTTTGCTGGCAGCTCAGACTAACATTTCAGTATCTCCTGGAGTCTACTGAACAGGCTCCACCTGCCTTTCAAGGTATTTAAAGGTTCTTTGACCAAATGCTGTTTGATCCTCCGCTGATGGGAACCAAGCAGCAGCTCTTTCACCAACGGCCCCCCTCCTCCCATATATTAGTGACTAAGAGTTCTTTTGATATTGCAGAATCCTTCTGTGGTTTGTTCAAAGCCCTGGCCCTTGCGGCCACCTCCCCCAGAGACCCAAGCCGGTCAGCTCCAGCCGCCACGGCCCACCCCCAGCGGTGGCCTAGTTAATGGGGGCCTCTCAGTGCTAGACGGCTCGGCCTGCAGTGGCGGGACCCCAGTCCCCGAGCCCAGCTGGTAGAAGGTCCAGTTCAGTCAAGCCCCGCTCCCCGCAGACAGCCCCCCCCGGCCCGCACCCCCACCCCCGCCTGGTCCAGAGAGGATGGAATCGGAGTAAATATCCCCCAGACTCCAGCCGAACACGCCTCTTCTTCCCTCTCTAATGAGGCTGCATAGACGGGCATGCGGCCCACGGGATCGATTCACCTGTTTCCAGGGTCCAATAAAAGAAAGATCCCTTAGCCTGAGAAGGGGAAAACCGAGGCTTTCAACAGTCTCGGGTATAGCTCTCGGTCTGTGAGGGGACAGGAGCCGGCACCCACCGACTCAAGACCTTCGCCCCCTCCGCAAGCCCCCAGCACAGCCCATGCCACTCGCCCCTCGGCGCTCCAGTTCCTCCAGGGCGGCGCAGAAAGAAAGCGCGCCTCGGGTGGGCCCCTGCGGCAAAATCCGCAGGGGGCGGGGGACGAGGCATGGGGATCGAGGGCGCCAGCCCCCGGCGACAGGCGCTCCCACCCAGCGCGGCTGTCCTTTTCGTCAACTTGGACGGACCCACCTACAGCGCCCGCAGCCGAGTCTGGGGCCGGGCGGGGGCCGAGGCAGGGACGCGCGTGCGCGGAGGGGGCGCCGCGGAGCCCGCGTGAGCTGAATTACCGCGTACGGGAGAGGACGCGTCCACGTCCGCCCCGGAGGAGGAGGCACCGCAGGCGCGGGGGCCCCCCGGGGACTGAGGCCCCCCTCCCATCCCCGCGCCCCATCTGGAGTTGCAGACTTTAGTAGGGGTGGGGTCCCCTTTCTCAGCAGGTGAAAGGGTTATCCGCGCACAGAAAGCTGTGACTCTGCCCCAGTTCCACGAAACCCACTCTGCGCTTGGGAGGGTCACGGGAGGGGCCCTAGCACTCCGGGAGCTGGGCGAGTTCAGGTTGCCAGGCCCCCTTCCTCGCTAAAGGCTCTGGGGGCTCCTGGGCTCCTTGGCCCGACTAGACCGAGCGCCAGAATCCAATCCCAGCCCTGTAATAATCATAATAGCAGCAGCCACCATTTATTGAGCTCTGAGGGCTTGCCAGGCCCAAGTGCCAAGTGCATAACGCACATTATCCCTCTTAATAGTCGCAGCAGCCCGATGAAGGAAGTCCTGTTGTGATCCCCTCGGGAAGGTGAAGAAAAGGCTGAAGATCACAGGGGGTGTGGCTCGTCTGAGGTCACACAGCCAGGAAGGGTGGGGGAGGGGGCAGTCCCCCCTGCTGCACCTCCCGGTTCCGACCAGGTCTAGAACCCAAGCACTCCAATCGCTGGCTTGACTGCCTTTCACCGGGGAGCATTCCGGGGGCTGGGCAGGCACCAGGGTCCCTCTGGGCCGCCTCCCCCCACACACACCTCTTGAGAAGTGAGGGGGGAAAAGAGGGAGACGATAGGGAACCACCCCCACCTCTCTGGAAACTCCGTTTCTTCCTGGATCCCCTGTCTTTCTGCTCCTCTCCCTCCACAACTGTGAGAATTCTCCAAGACTCTGTCCTCAGTCCCATTTCTTTCTCGCCCCACATTCTGTCTTGCATGAGCTCATCCACTCCCAGGGCCTCAGCTTTTGCTTTAGCCCAACTCCCAGCTCTTGTCTCCAGGGCCCTGACCTCCCTCCCAAGCTGGCATCTGCCTTCCTAATGAAGCGTCTCCATCCTGGTGATGGAATGAACTCGTCATCTCCATGGGAAGCAGTCCTTCCCTCCCAGGATCACGCCATACCTGTTAAGGCCTCTTCACTCTCCCAGACTCCAGATGGGCACCCCAGAGCCCCCCCCCTGCTCTGCCCCCACATCTAATGGGTTTCCAGATCCTTTAGATCTTCCTCTGTGGAGCCTCTCACACCTTCACTGCAAACTTGGCAGCTGCCTCCCTCAGTTAGACACTCTAAGACACTCCAGCACACTCTGATCTCTGGCCCCGAGCACTTTGATGGCTCCCCACTGTCGGTGGAGTCAGGCATGAGCAACTTGGCCCGACCCAGAGTACCACCCCTGCCCCCCACCACCCCTAGTTGGAGGACCTCGTCCTTCTTGTCTTGCACAATGCCCTACCTTCAGCTGAAAACTGTTCCTGAGTTTCTGCCAGGTGTTTCCACCCTTAAACACCCAACTCAAATTTTTCTTCCTCCAGGGAGTCATCCCTGATTCTCCCAGGTAATTCTCCTCCTCTGTAGGCCCATGGTACTTCTTCATCACTACTCCGATGTATTTGTACATCTCTCCAGTCCTGCTCTCTGCCCACCTCCCCCATCCATGCTATGAATCGGGAGCTCTTTAAAGGCAAGGATAGCCCCTTCCTATCCATCCTCATCTTCCTTTCTTCGTTTTTTAAATTGATCCATTCAGCAGACATTGTGCCACTGTGTGCTAGTGACTGCATATTCACAATCCCTCTCTGAGCTCATCCCCGGGGTAACTGGCCTACAGTGGGATAAGTACACTAATGGAGGAATGCCCTCGGCAAATGTGTCTCCAGGCTCCCGAATGCCAGGCCCTGGCCTGGACGGTATTCGAGAAAGTAAGCTCAAATAAGACCAAGCCCGCACTCCAGGATTGTTGATCTATAGAAACAGGATGACATGTACACAGATGCAGGTGTGAACAAAGTGCTCTGAGACCACAGAGAACAAAACAGTGACTTTGCCCTGGGGAAATCCAGAAGCTTCTCAAATACCGTCGTTGCACCAAGTGGGGGCCTCTTACATCTTTGCTGTATTAAATTGGATGGGAGAAGAAAGGGGAAACAATAGAGACTGAAGAAGAAAAGGAAGAGAGGGCAATGACTGAGCATTTTCACAACATCTGCATGGAGTGGCCCTGCCACCCATCCCAGTGGGATGTCTCGGGGACAAATTAGATCATGGATGTGCGGCATTCTGAACTCTTGGGAAGAAACGAGTTATATATACATTTCGATGACATTATTAGTCTGTCCCTGTCGGAAGGGCAAGTTCTTCTCTCCAGGAAGCCTCAGTTTCCCCCCCCCCCGGAAAACTAGATGTACCCTCTGATAGCTCGCATCTCTCTCTGGACCTCAGTTTCCCCATCTGCAAGGTGAGGATGTGAGATGTGCGAGTTTCCTCCTCCAAGGAGCTGCTGCTGCCGGGGACAGCTGGGGCTGACCAGGAGACGCCCTCCGTCCTCCTGTCCGGCACACCCTGGGCTTCGCTCCGGAGTCCCCATGATGACACAAAGGCCACTCCCTGTCCTGTTTGTCTTTCTGGTCAAACAAGGCTAGGCAGAAAGTGAGGCAAGTGTGGACTTTTCCACCGGAGACCAGAAGTTCTGTAAATTTAGAGGCACAGGCTTCAGGCTTCTGTTCTGAAAAGGCCTCCTGGTGGGCCCCTCTCTGCCATCCCAGGTCCAAGGTCTGGATTCCTCTGGGGAAACCCTATCTTTTTCTAAACCCCCATGGGCTGCCTCCTCTATGGCCAGAAGTGTTGGGGTACAAGATGCCCCAGCGAAAAGGGATGGAGGCTGGATCTGGAGGAGAGAAGCTGGTTCTAGGAACCTCCTTTCCCCTGTGAAGTGTGATCCCATTCCCTGGGCTTGGCTGACTCGTTATCCCATCCAACCCTGTAAATCAGACACCTCAGCTGTGTTCCTGTGTACCTCCCCTGTCTTCCTCACTTGCCACAGTGAGCTGGTGGCAAGGCTGGCAAGGCCTGGCCTTTCCCCCTTCCTGGCTACCTCCCCAGCTTGCCCCAGACTCCCCTCTCCCCCCGTGTTGCTCATCCACTACCCTGGCCAGGGTCCTCTCGCCTCTCACCAGCTTCTTCTCTGGGTCTCCTCCTCTGTCTCCTGCTGGCTCCCCTCCCACCCACCATCCATGAGCATCACAGCACAAATGTGACCATGTCACTCTTCAGCTCAAATCCTTTTCATGAATTCCCATTGCTCTTGGGGAAAAGCTCCCTCCCTGCTGGCAGGCTGGGCCCTTCCTGATCTAATGAGAGATGAAGTGTTCTTTGAGAGGGTTCTGAGTAATGGATAGTGTGGGGGACAGGGGGCAGGGCGCATTGCAGAGAAAGCAAAAGGCAAATGCAAAGGTGGGAGGCGTGATGAGCCCGGTGGGGAAAAAGTCTGAAACCTGCCTGAAGTGGGTGTCCAGGGGGCATTAGACACTCCTCCAGTGTGCCAGCCCTCTCCTCCTGCTGAGTGGACAACAGTGACCAAACAGGGAGCCCCCCGCCCTGGGGGGGCTGGCATCTAGCAAGCAATCAGCAGTAAGCAGAGGAAGTAAATGTCATAGTATTAGGTGTGTTAGGGAAGAAAGGAAGGGTCTGGAGAAGTAAGGGTGATCTGGAATACTGAGGATGGACTGCAGTCTTAAGACAGGGTAATCAAGGACTTCCCTGATGGCCCAGCGGTAAAGAATCTGCTTTGCAATACAAGGGACACTGGTTCAATCCCTGGTTGGAGAACTATTTCAAGATCCCACGTGCTGTGGAGCAACTAAGCCCATGTGCCACAACTACTGAGCCCGTGTGCCACAACAAAGAGACCCCACGTGATGCAACAAAGATCCTGAACGCTGCAACTAACACTCCAGGTGGCCAAATAAGTAAATAAATGTACAAAAAAAAAAAAAGACAGGGTGGTCAGGACAGGCCTTGTTGACAAGGTGGCACCTGAGCAAAGACTTTAGGGAGGTGAGGGATTCAGACCTGTGGCTGTCTCGGTAAGAGTGAACCAGGGATCACAAACAGCAAGTGCAAAGGCCCTGGTGTGGGATGGTGCCTGGAAAGTTCGCCAAAAGGCTTGTGGGGCTGGAGAAAAATGAGTGAGGAAGAGAGGAATGGCAGAGGGGGTCAGGAGAGGAAGCGGGAGTGGGGAGTGAGGGCCATCATGAGAACTTTGGGAGATGGGAAGCTTCTGCAGAGTTGGATGAAGAAGAACATGAGCTGACTTACATTGTAAAAGAATTGCTCTGGCTATGTGTCAAGGAAGCAGGGGTAGGGAGACCAGGAAGGAGGTTGTTGCAATAATCCAGGCAAGCAATGAGGCAGCTCAAATCAGGGTAGCTGCCATGGGGGTGGGGGTGTGAGTGGGGGGAAGTGATTGGATTCCAGATCTATTTTGAAGGCAGAACTAACGGGATTTCCTGATGGATTGGATGTGGGTTGTGACAAAAAGGGAACAGGCCACATCACTCCAAGGTTTTGGCCTGAGCAGTGGAAGGAGGGGCTTGCCATCCACCGGAATGAGAAATCTGTGTTACAGCAAACCCTCTTTCTCGGCCTTTTAAAAAATTATCATCCACCCCAAGAAGCCTTGTAGACTCTTCCCCTATAATCACCCCCTTCGTATGAAATTGTAATTCCACAGCTGTGATGTATATATGTTTATGTACTTTGGCCCTTTGGAGAGTCACAAACCACTGCAATATTTAAGAGTTTTTTCCCCCACCCCAAATCAATTTCCCCCTCCTTGGGGGAGATGGTGCCCCAAGGGAGAATGCGTGTGTTAGAGCAAGTTGGGTGACCCTAACCCTAACTGCAAGGTCTGGGAGAAGAGAAAGAACCAGCAGAGGAGACCAAGGAGGCATATCCAGAGAAGCTGGAAAAAAACCAGGGGAGCACAACAGTAGAGGGACGGCTACCCAACTGTCCAGTGCTGTGGGAAGGGCCAATGTGGCCACACTGAGCTGGCTGCTGGGTTTAGCCACACAGAGGCCATTGGACAGGAGTACTTCCCATGGAGTGATGGGCGGGGAGGCCAGACTGGGGTGATTTTGAGAGAAGCAGGAGAGACATGGATGACAACAGACACAATCAACTCTGAGCAGTTCCCCTGGAGAGGGGAGCAGGGGAGTGGCAGTATCTGGGTGGGGGGGGGGTCAGGGGAGTAGGATCAAGATGGCAGGAAAACAGTTTGTTCATCAATAGGTGGAAAGGATCTGATGGCAAGGGTAAAGCTGATGATGTGAGAGGAAGGGAGAACGAGCTTCTGGAGTGGGGAGGCTTGCTGGAGTGGTGTCCTTGAGCAGAGCAGAGCTTGGGCTCCGAGTGGTGCAGGGAGCGTGGGTAGTCGAGTCTCCTAGGACGAGGCAGGGTGAGTGGGTGCAGATGCTGGCGGGGGCGGCTGTGCCCCTGCAAATCTGGAAGCACTTCTGAGAGGCTGGATTGTCTTGGGGGAGTGGGAAGCAAGGTCACAGCTGAGCGTGAGGGTGGGGGAGGCAGGGGTGGGTGTGAGGAGAGGAGATCTCGAGAAACAGTACCCCCTGCACGCACGGGCCAGGGGTGGCAGATGCAAAAGCAGCAGCGAGGCTTCCTGCCCCACCCCAGGCTCAGGTCAGCCGCCCACCCTCTAAGCATTCCCAGGCCTCTCCTCACACCCTCAGATTTTAGATGTTTTCTGCTCTATTTCCTTCAGGAGAGGGTCTCTTCCTTAGCATTCCTGTTACCAGCAAGGGCTGTGCAGTCAGGCAGCCAGTGTTTGAATTCTCTTCCCTGACTCACTTGCTGGGTAAATGTGGACAAGCGTTTTAGTGTCCCCATGCCTCAGTTCTCCCATCTGTGGACTGGAGGCAATGGTAAGAGTTGTTGCCAAGCACGGAGGAGGGCTCAGTGCATGAAGAGTGAAAGCCTGGTGAGTGAGGGGAGGGGAGTTTGCTCTGGGTGCCTGCAGCCCAGGAGTGGGGAGAAGAGGGCTGGTGTGGGATCTGTGCCCCCTGCTCAGCTCCCACCGTGTGATCTGAGGGTCCCGACCTAGCTCTCAGGTGGGCAGCGGTCAACTGGGGACAACCCCCCCACCCCCACCCAGCATAACCCAGGACAGTCCCTAACTCAGCCCTTGACCAGGGCCACAGTGGCCACTCCCTGGCACCTCTTCCTCTGGCCTGACCCCACCCTCAGGACTTCCTGCTCAGCCAGGCCCTTCCTGTTTTTCCTCCTGGCCCCTGGAGGCTGTTTCACCTAACGAAACTTTCTTCAAGAATGTTCCTTTCTCTTTCTAGAGCCCAGAACTTTCTAGACATGGCAGACTTCCAGGTGTGGACCTTCAAGTTCCCTGGAAAATAGTCTACTGGCTAGTCCTGCCTCTGAGGCTGTGATGTCGGGGATGGGGGGTGAGGGGTGGGGGGAAGGGCTCTGCTGAAGCGATGTGTGTGTGTGTGTGTGTGTGTGTGTGTGTGTGTATGTGTGTGGAGGGAGAGGATAGAAGGATTCATGGGGGCAACACCAGGGAAAGACTTCAGGATGGGAGCTGCCCTCTCTAGGCTGGGGCTCACAGACTCACTCTGCCCAACTGGGGCCTCTTGGCTCCTGGACTTGCACTCATCCCCCCACCCCCTTGCAACCTGGAGGTAGACACCCTCACGGAGGCTTGCAGGTAGTGAGAGCTAATGGCCAGAATGGGCTGTGTGGTCTATTAGAGCTGCAATGTTCCTTATATTCCCAAATGCCTGGTGGGGAGGGAGCTGCTAAGTGCGGGTGGTGGTGAGGCCAAAGTGGAAGTGGGGGCCCGTGAAGTGCTCAGCTGGCTCTGCCCCTCACCCCTCTAATGAACCAGGCAGCATCCACCATCAGCTTGGCTCTCAGGCCAGACTGACACCTGGCTCCTCTGATCACTCGTGCGTCCTGCAAGCAGGCAGCCTAATAGAGTCCAGGCCTTGGGAGCCTCGCAGACTGGCTGCTGCCTCTTTCCCATCCCTTGTGTCCAGCCTGACCCTCAGTTAGTGCTTAAGGTACCCCAGAGAGTAAGAGTCAGTGCCCTCAGGCAAGGTCAGGAACAGTTCCTGGAGCTGAAGGCCTTCAGTCATCACTTAGCAATGTCCTCCCTGTGCTGTGGGAAGGGACCAAACAGAAAGGGCATGGGACCTGCCTAAGGGGGCACAGCCGTTCTTCCTAGGATCCTGGCTACTTTCCTGTACTGTAGCCAGATTCCCCCACTTCCCTCTGGGGGACTTGATAGTTAAACATATCAAGCCACAAGTAGTATAATACACAGTGATAACTTTTCCCTTTTATTGAGGGCGTGCCATGTGTCAGGACGCTGGGAACACAGCCGTGAGTGAGGCCGAGTCTATCCTTTTGGGGCTCTTGTTATGGCATTCAGTTCAGTTCAGTTCAGTTCAGTAGCTCAGTCATGTCCGACTCTTTGCCTCTCTGTCCATCACCAACTCCCGGAGTCTACCCAAACCCATGTCCATCGAGTCGGTGATGCCATCCAACCATCTCATCCTCTGTCGTCCCCTTCTCCTCCCGCCCCCAATCCTACCCAGCATTAGGGTCTTTTCCGATGAGTCAACCCTTCGCATGAGGTGGCCAAAGTATTGGAGTTTCAGCTTCAACATCAGACCTTCCAATGAACACCCAGGATTGATCTCTTTTAGGATGGATTGATTGGATCTCCTTGCAGTCCAAGGGACTCTCAAGAGTCTTCTCCAACACCACAGCTCAAAAGCATCAATTCTGCGGCGCTCAGCTTTCTTCACCGTCCAACTCTCACATCCATACGTGACCACTGGAAAAACCATAGCCTTGACTAGACGGACTTTTGTTGGCAAAGTAATGTCTCTGCTTTTAAATATGCTATCTAGGTGGGCCATAACCTTCCTTCCAAGGAGTAAGCGTCTTTTAATTTCATGGCTGCAGTCACCATCAGCAGTGATTCTGGAGCCCAAAAAAATAAAGTCTGACACTGTTTCCACTGTTTCCCCATCTATTTCCCATGGAGTGATGGGACCAGATGCCATGATCTTAGTTTTCTGAACGTTGAGCTTTAAGCCAACTTTTTCACTCTCCTCCTTCACCTTCATCAAGAGGCTCTTTAGTTCTTCTTCACTTTCTGCCATAAGGGTGGTGTCATCCGCATATCTGAGGTTATTGATATTTCTCCCGGCAATCTTGATTCCAGCTTGTGTTTCTTCCAGCCCAGCGTTTCTCATGATGTACTCTGCATATAAGTTAAATAAGCAGGGTGACAATATATAGCCTTGACGTACTCCTTTTCCTATTTGGAACCAGTCTGTTGTTCCATGTCCAGTTCTAACTGTTGCTTCCTGACCTGCATACAGGTTTCTCAAGAGACAGGTCAGATGATCTGGTATTCCCATCTCTTTCAGAATTTTCCACAGTTTATTGTGATCCACACAGTCAAAGGCTTTGGCATAGTCAATAAAGCAGAAATATATGTTTTTCTGGAACTCTCTTGCTTTTTCGATGATCCAGCGGATATTGGCAATTTGATCTCTGGTTCCTCTGCCTTTTCTAAAACCAGCTTGAACATCTGGAAGTTCACGGTTCACGTATTGCTGAAGCCTGGCTTGGAGAATTTTGAGCATTACTTTACTAGCATGTGAGATGAGTGCAATTGTGCGGTAGTTTGAGCATTGTTTGGCATTGCCTTTCTTCGAGATTGGAACGAAAACTGACCTTTTCCAGTCCTGTGGCCACTGCTGAGTTTTCCAACTTTGCTGGCATATTGAGTGCAGCACTTTCACAGCATCACCTTTGAGGATTTGAAATAGCTCAACTGGAATTCCATCACCTCCACTAGCTTTGTTCATAGTGATGCTTTCCAAGGCCCACTTGACTTCACATTCCAGGATGTCTGGCTCTAGGTGAGTGATCACGCCATCGTGATTATCTGGGTCATGAAGATCTTTTTTGTACAGTTGTTCTGTGTATTCTTGCCACCTCTTCTTAATATCTTCTGCTTCTGTTAGGTCCATGCCATTTTTGTCCTTTATCAAGCCTATCTTTGCATGAAATGTTCCTTTGGTTTCTCTAATTTTCTTGAAGAGATCTCTAGTCTTTCCCAATCTGTTGTTTTCCTCTATTTCTTTGCACTGATCGCTGAGGAAGGCTTTCTTATCTCTCCTTGCTATTCTTTGGAACTCTGCATTGAGATGGGAATATCTTTCCTTTTCTCCTTTGCTTTTTGCTTCTCTTCTCTTCCCAGCTATCTGTAAGGCCTCCTCAGACAGCCATTTTGCTTTTTTGCATTTCTTTTCCATGGGGATTTTCTTGATCCCTGTCTCCTGTACAATGTCACGAACCTCTGTCCATAGTTCGTCAGGCACTCTGTCTGTCAGGTCTAGTCCCTTAAATCTATTTGTCACTTCCACTGTATACTCATAAGGGATTTGATCTAGGTCATACCTGAATGGTCTAGTGGTTTTCCCTACTTTCTTCAATTTTAGTCTGAATTTGGCAATAAGGAGTTCATGATCTGAGCCACAGTCTGCTCCTGGTCTTGTTTTTGCTGACTGTATAGAGCTTCTCCATCTTTGGCTGCAAAGTATATAATCAATCTGATTTCGGTGTTGACCATCTGGTGATGTCCACATGTAGAGTCTTCTCTTGTGCTGTTGGAAAGTCCTTATAGTACTCTATGTGGTCAGTATTGTTATCCTTGTTATCCCCAGCTTACGTGGGGATGGAGAAACTGAGACTCGGAGAGACTAGGGTGTGAAGTGAGGCCCCATAGCCAGTGACTGGCAGAGCTGGCGTTCCAGCCCAGGTCAGTCAGCCTCCAGCTGCAGCTCAGCTTCTTAACCACTGATATACCAGGAGAGCTTGGGCTAGGGGATAGAAGGCATGTATTGGCCACTCACTGGGGTCTGGGCTTTGAGACAATCTTCTCCTCCCAGGGCCTCAGTTCCCATATCTGTAAGTGATTCAGAAGATTCCTTCCAGCATTTCTTTAATTCTGGAATTTTGAAAGATCTGGAAGTCTGGCTTCCTGGAACGTTGAGGCAGAGATTCTTTTTCTCCCTGCCATTCACCTCAGTTGGTGGGACAGGAACCCGGTCCACCTATGCACAAACCTTTTCAGCACAGGGAGGCATAGAAGCTGTGGTCCGGCTTGGATTCTGGCCCTGCAGCAGCCTGGCCTGGCTGTGTCACAGTCCTCAAGGGGACGCTGCTTTCCATCCCCACCGCTGGTCCCCGCCCGGGACTAGACGCTGAAGGCCCAAGTCTAGTCCTGACTCTGCCTCCTTTAACCTGCTGTGTTACCTTGGAGAAGCCCAGGCCCTTTTGGGCCTCAATTTTCCCATTTATTGATGTTTTTGTGTTCATTTGTGTCTGACTGTTTGCAACCTCGTAGACTATACCCCACCAGGCTCCTCTGTCCATGGAATTTTCCAGGCAAGAATATTGGAGCAGGTCGCCAGTTCCTGCTCCAGGAGATCTTCCTGACCCAGGGATCAAACCTGCATCTCCTGCGTCTCCTGAATTGGCAGGCAGATTAATGACTGCTGCACCACCTGAGAATCCCATTTCTTGGATGAGACCATTCCTGCTGCCCCCCGACTCTGCCAATCTGATTCATAAGCTTATCAAGTCGTTCATGGGGGTCAGGCTTTCAGGGAATTGAGCCAGACTCAGTGTGTCTGCTGGTGATGAACTCCACTCCCTCCCCATACTCCCCCTATAAACCACGAGGAGAAGAATAGCCTGTGTGAAACTGGCCCTAGGGCTCCCCCCTCACCTTTCTGTCCTTCCAGCCCCCACACCTAGGTTCCCAGTCCCCAGCCCACCATGAGAGATGCCTTTTCCACCCCTCCCCAGGCAGTCCGGGGGTGTGCAGCCACAAGATCACGACAGGTAGGGTTGGGTGGTATTGAGGGCTCAGCAGAAAGGCATTTCTCATCGTGGGCACGCTTGCCAGGTGGTGGGAGGACCATTTCTTTCTTTTCTTTTTTTATCCCCATCGACAGTGGCTGGGAGAGAGAGGGGGCCAGGAAGAGAGACTTCTGAGACAGGGAGACTCCACAGCCTGGGCTCAGACTGGTGAGCAAGATCTCTCTGCATCTGACCCCTGCAGACTCAGTCCCCAACCCAGGCTGCACCCCCTGGCCAGGCTGGGAAAGACTGTGCCTGCTCTGTTTTCTTTTGGGTCTCTCAAAATATTAATCATGTGGGCCTGAGGGCCCCAGCCCATTTATCAGACGAGGCAACTGAGGCTCAGAGTGGAGAAGTGACTGGCAGCTCAGGGGGCATGGGGCCAATGGTCAACCTCTTGGGATTCCCCTGGTCTCTTCAAGCAGGGATAGGAATTAGGGAAACTCATTCGGTGGAAGAGAATGATCTCCTTTCTTTTGTTGATATTAGAGGGATGGGAAAGAGCCAGGGAATCAGGAGGCTAGCCCAAATACTTAGTTTCCAGAATGAACCATGCTTCCTCTACACTCCAGACTCTGCCTCAGCTGTTCCCTCTTCCAGGAACCCTTCCCTCCGCTGGCTAACTTCTACTGATCCTTCAAGTCAGTTTAGATGTTGCCTCCTCCAGGGAGCCTTCCCTGGTTTTCCTAGGGTCAAGTAAGCCCTGTTGTGTGCTCCCAACTGCTTCCTGGGCTTCCCCTGCTAGTGCGCCAATCATCTGCTATGTAGTTGTGTTTCTCGACAGCAGACTTGGAGCTCCTTGAGGGTAAGGCTGTGCCTTATTAGCCTTTAATATCCATATCCACTACCCAGCATGGAGCGGGGTATAGTTTGCCCCGAGAGATATTCGTTGAATGACTGAATGGACATCTATAGAGATCAACTATGTCCCAGGCCTGTGTAGGGCATTCAGCCCTAGCACCATGGAGCACCCACATACACAGTGGTCCAAGACATTGTCCAGGGTGAGCCTAGACAGGGTGTGCTGGGAGCTCAGAAAACAGAGGGGCAGCGTTGGAGAAGGGATCCTAGGAGACTCTGCCCAGAAGAGATGTGAGGATCCTGGAATGATTGCTTGGACCAAGGGTTAGGGCTGGGGGTGGTGGGGCTGGCTTAGTGACCTGAGAATGGGTCACTTTGTCTCAAACTTGGGGCCGCACTCAGGAGTGGACTGGTGAAAGGGCTGCTAGACAGAGAAGCCGGGTCACGTTACGGAGAGCCGTTTCCAGGTGAGACCAGAAAGGGCAAGCCTTGTGCTCAAGGTAACACAGCTAGGTAGTGGCTCCCAGCCAGGGCTCTGTGCCACCCACTGCCCTGTCCCCCGACCTGGCAGCATCCTGGTTCCTGGCAAACAAGCTGCCCCAGAACCTGGGGATACAGCACCAGAGGGAGGTGACAATAAAAGCTTATCAAACAGCATGTAGGAGGCAGCCACAGATTTCAGCGGCTAAGTAAGCTGTGTCTAATGTTCACTTAGCCGAGAGTGAACCTCCGAAATGTCAGTGTCCGCGGTCTGACCCTGCAGCGGCCAAGGCTGTTGAAACCAGGGAAATGGAGTCACTCGGCGTTCCTAGAGCTCCCGGCCAGGCTGTGGTGGAGGTGGGAGAGTTTTCTGACGCCAGACCGTACTGGTAGCCTTAGCTGGCTGCTCCTCAGGGAGCATCTTTTGGTCTTGGGGAGGCCATCCGGGAGCACGGAGTTAGAGCTGCCCGTTCACAGATGGGGAAATGGAGGAGGCTGGTCTGGGAACCCACTGTGGAACACTTGAGAGCCTGGTTTCACCCAGGAGTCTGCTGCTGCCGAGTACCTGGGAGCCCCTCCCCCAGGAGGCAGAGGAGAGGGGTTCTGTACTCATCAGCCCCCAACCCCCAGGAATATATAGATGCGGCCCCATATGGACCCCACCCCCCAGGACTATAGAAAAGAGGCCCCATATAGATCCCACCCCCCAAAACTATAGAAATGGGGCTCCATATGGACCACATTGGTGTCAGCCTCACCTCTGAGCCCACACACATGGTCTTGGGACCTGCCTCTGCCCTGTGTCCCTGTGCAACCTCAGGCAAATGCTTAGCCCTCCCATGCCTCAGTTTCCCCATTTGTCAAGTGGCTGGAAAGTACTCCAGGATTTTGTTTTTCTACATTATCTTTCAAATGATGAATAAGGCGGCTGCCCCACACCCTCCCTTACTCTGCTCTGCTTTTCCTGTTCTCCAAAACACAGAGTTGTGTTTTGTTGACTATAGTATCCCCAGCCCTGCATCTGTACCTGTCACATTGTAGGTCCTCAAAAAATTGAAACTTCCAGCAGGCATGTCTCTTCCTGATTAACTGCCTCCTCCCAACCCCAATCACAGTGAGGGTGGCTCAGACCATAAAGAATCTGCCTGCAATGCAAGAGACCTGGGTTCGATCCCTGGGTCGGGAAGGTCCCCTGCAGAAGGGAATGGCAACCCACTCCAGTACTCTTGCCTGGAGAATTCCATGGATAGAGGAGTCTGGCAGGCTACAGTCCATGGGGTCCCAAAGAGTTGGACACGACTGAGCAACTAACATTGTCCCAACCCCCAGGTTCTGCTTAGTCCCCTCTCAGATGGGGCTCTTTGCAGACCCCTGCACACAGGTTGATATGCAAATCTGGAAGCTTCCCTGGTTCTATTCCACCCTCTCCTTTCCATAGTGGGTGCGTGGGAGCCGGCCATGGCTTCTTTTAGATCCCCCTGGCATGGCTAGGACGAGTGCCAGGGCGTTGGTGGTACAGCCAGTGCTCTGTAGACTTGTTTACAGTCTGCCTGTGACTCACCCAAAACAGCCCAGAGAAGGCTCTGCCCAGGCTGGGCCCAGGCTCAGGGAACCAAGGGAGACACGATCTGAAAAGCCCGCTGGGCTCCTGGACCCAGGGGAGTGGTGTGCTATCCTCCTGGGATCCCCTGCCAGGGGAGCAGGCTCAGGGACTTGAGGGAACAAGGATGGGCCAGGCTGGAACAGGACTGAGAACCTGGCTCTGGCCCACTGATTCTCTCACTGCCAGTCCTTTATCAGGGCCTCACTCTGGGCTGGGATTAGGGGCCCAGAGATGAAACACCCAGGTCTTGGCCTTCAGGAACTTGCAGGGTAATACGGAGACTTTATGAACCCATGGACTGTAACCTGCCAGGCTCTTCTGTCCATGGAATTCTCCAGGCAAGAATACTGGAGTGGGTAGCTATTCCCTTTGCCAGGGGATCTTCCCGACCCAGGGATTGAACCCGGGTCTCCTGCATTGCAGGCAGATTCTTTATGGTCTGAGCCACCAGGCAGGCCCATAGAAGGTAGTGGGTATTATTGGCTGTAACGGAGGCAACCATGGGGATTGATGTGGGGTTTCCTACGAGGTTGTCAATCATTCGGTGGGCTGAGGCTGCACCAAGGAAGTGATTTCCTGGCTAAAGGACCAGCACACTCAAAGGCACAAAGGTAGTGCTCAAACCCCAGCAAGCAGTGGGAAGCCGGTCCTGTCCTCCTGGGCTGTAACCTCAGGCCACTCCCTTCCCTCTCGCATTGTTTCATCTCTCTGAGTGGAGATGGTGTTACTTGGGTAAGTGGTTAGGGGGTGTCCTACGAGTTTTCCGTGGGGCTCTCCTGCTCTGGCAGGGGCACTGTGGGAGAGAGACGGGGGTGAGTGGCTGACGGGGCAGGGATCTGGGCGACAGTGAGGTCATGGTGGTTGGGCACACAGGATAAACAGGGCTGTGTGTTTAGGCAAGGAGGGGAGCTGGGATCAGGGCACTGCCAGCCAATTAGACTGTTCTCCAGGCCCAGTGTTTGCTGATGGAATAAGGGAGACGGGTGTGTCAACAGTGAGGAATGAGGTGGCCCTGAACTGCACACACACATGGGCTGTCCCTGGAGTGAACTCTGGAGGTCTCTGCGCAGGGCGTCAGCGGGCAGGAGCCCGGGAAGCCTGATACCCTAGGAGCTCCTTATGCCCGCTAGTGGAGGTGCTCAGAGTATGCGGCCCAGTCTGGGTCCCCAGCCCTCTTCCTGGGCTCTGGTTCAGCCCAAGAGAGGGGCCGGGGAGTGAGGCCACCCCCTCTGGGAGGAGAGAGAACCCTGAGTCTCTGTCTCGCTCCACTGGGGAAGTTCCACCGTTTGGGTCCAAGACTGACTCTGCCACCAATTTGATGGGTGATGTCCCCATCCCCCCGCCCCCCAACTCAGGCCCTTTCTTTTCTGGACTTCAGCTTTACTCTCTGAAAATGAGAGGCAGGGAGAGAAGCACTTTCGCAGTTTTCCAATGGCACTCCGTCTTTGTTTCCACCAGAGCACTTCTGCTTTAAGCAGTTTGCCTGAGGATTCCTTCCTGCACCAAACAGTGGCTGGGCTGAGCACCCCTGTTGTGCCAGGTCGGGGTAAAGTTTAAAGGGACAGCCTGGCCAGGTTCCGGCTTGAGAAGGGGAGCCCCACTCCCACAGCCTGCACTGGGGCCACGTGCAGCTCTAGGGCTTGGTGAGGGGGCTCCAGGGTGACACCGGCCGTGACTCACATCCCAGGGCTGCCATTTTCTAGCTGTGTTACCTTCTGGGGCCCTAGTGCCTCAGGCTCCTCACTGTGGATGAGGAGAATGCCTGCCCCACCCCCCTGAGATCACCTGGCATAAAGCCTTCAAAGGGTGCACGGTGGGTGCTCTGTAAGCCTCATGCATGCTAAGTCGCTTCGGTTGTGTTTGACTCTTTGCGACCCCATGGACTGTAGCCCACCAGTCTCCTCTGTCCACGGGGATTCTCCAGGCTAGAATACTGGAGTGGGTTGCCGTTTCCTCCTCCAGGGGATCTTCCCGACCCAGGGATTGAACCCTCATCTCTTATGTTTCCTGCATTGGCAGGTAGGTTCTTTACCACTAGCGCCACCTGGGGAGACCCATTGCTATTATTATTCCTGAGGGTTCTGATGGCTCCTCCCAGTTCTGGGAAGGGGCAGCCATGGAGAACAAGTCCAGTGATCCAGGCAGGGGGAAGACAGAGGGGACTGAGAACCCCAGAGGTGGTGGGCAGCCTGGGATGGGGTGGAGCCAGCAGGTGCTTCTGCCTTCATCCCTCTGCACTGCACCCCATGCCCAGCCCAGAGAAGTCAGCAGTTCAGTGTCCCCTACGGGACTCTAACACATGCAGGAGCCACAGGAAAGACACACGGGGAAACACCTTCGCACACGAGGTCCCGGTGGCTGAGGAAGCCGGGAGGGGGCTGGACAGCCATGTCACCTTGCAGATGAGACCTTGAGGTTCAAGAGTCAGGGAAATGAAGCATTGAATGTCCATCAGGGGCCAGAGACAGACCCCAGCCTCCTGAGCCCACAGCCTGGATCCCTGACCCACTGGTGGGAGGCAGAGCGAGGCTCAGAGCCCCGAACACCAGGCCAAGCGAACCTCAGGTCCATCTGCCCTTCTAGGGGCAGGAACACCCTGGCACACCCTCTGCAGAGCCTCCTCCCCAGGGGAAGCAGACGGTGCGGGGCCTGCGGAGAACTGGCTGTCTCGGAGCCCAGCTGTTGCACAGATGTGAGGGGTGGAGGGAGGCGGGGCGAATGGGGGTGAGGACCCTTGGCAGCCCCGGGAGTGGTAATGAGCAGATTAGAGTTATTACAGACGGATGATTCGGAGCTCACTAGCTCACCCCAGCAACCGCCAGCAAAGGGCAGATCACCGCGACTCCGCAGCCGTCATGCCAGGCCCGCTGCGCCCCTGTCCTCCCATGACCATGACTCCGAGGCAGCCTCTGTGGCCTTCCCACGCCTCATTAGAGCCTCATGGGCATGCCTGCTGGCTCTCTGCCCTGACATCGCCCTTCCCCCACCTCCCAGGCTTGGTGAGGGGAACCTGAAGCCTGCTTTGGGGCATTGGTAAGTGAGCACAGGATTCCTGCTCAGGGAAATTGGTATAAAGTGCCCCCATCCACTTGGAACCGGGGCAGGACAGGGTGTGGCAGGACCCATCCTTGCCTGTCTGGTCACCTTGACCAGGCGTCTGAAAACAGAGGGGACTGCTTAGATCCGGGTCAGGGACACCGCTGTCTGCAGTGAGGGCAGGTCCTCCCTCCCCGCTGGCTTCCTGTCTTCCCATCTGCTTCCTCCCAGAGCAGGAAGAGGGAACCAACATGTCACGTAGCTTAGGGCTGAACACCAGAGTGACAGTAATAAAAAAGAACAGCTGAGACTTAGTGCTTACTATGTTCTAACAGGTTCTGCTCTATGTGCTGGACATGTTCTAATTCCCTTTGTCGTCAGAACAGCCCTAAGAGGTGTACTACCATCATCCCCATTTTATAGATGAGATGACTGAGGCCCAGAGAGGTTAAGTAACTGGCCCAAGGTCACACAGCTGGGCAGTACAGCTGGGCTTCAGTCTCAGCATCCTAACTTCAGAAGCCTCTCTTTCAGCTACCATATTCTGCATGTCACTGCACCCGCTCCAGGGCCTCTGTTCCTGAGTTGGTGCCCACATCACCTCCTCTAGGAATCATTTAGAAAGACACTTCTCATTTCGCCTGTTCCCCCAATCAGAAACACCCTGTGGGGTCCCAGTGCTCCTATCCTGGCTTTTGAACCCCATCTTTCCTGGCCTCCTGACCTCCCTCCATTCCCCGTGGTCATCCTCCACATGGTAGAGACCAAGCACACATCTCACACTTCTCGTCCACTTTATGAACCATCCCACCTCTAGACACTTCACGTGGACTATGCCCTCTTCCTGGAATGCTTGCTCATTGCTGTAGGTTCTAACTGACTCCAGCACCCCTGGCCTGTGTAACTGAGCTGACCCAGGATATACAACCCCTCCAGAGGCACAGTGAGAGAAGGTGGGGTAGGGGGGAGAGGCAGAAAAGAAATCAGGGGCTTTGGGGGGTAGGTATGTGACTTCAGGGCAAGTCACCAGCTCTCTGAGCCTCAGTTTCTGCAAAACAGGAATGTTCATCCCAGCTTCTCATGAGGTCTAACGATGATGGAGGTGATGGTCCCAATATAGCTGGTCTACGACCACCAGTTGGAACAGGTGTAGGGTGATCCCTCCTCTGTCTGTGGAGTTCAGCAAAGACCCTCTGGGGTTGGCAATGCAGGAAAAGCCATCACCCTAGGCCTTTGTTTCTAGGGAACACCTACCTTCAGTCCTCTCTGCTCTGCTCCCACCACTAATAGCAAAGCTGGGAAGGGGTTTCGGTACCCAGGGACCAGTCCTGGCGGAGGGCCCACCCCCGTCTCCGAGAGCCCAGCACCAGCCATCCCCCACTCTGGGAGGGGGTGGAAGGCACCCTCCCTCCTCCACGTTGCTGTCTCCTCAAAGAGTCAGAATCCAGGGAGACGGTCTCCTGGCAGCACGGCTTCGGCTGCTCGCCTTGCATGGGTGTCTGCAATGCTGGTCACGCCCGAGGGCCGCAAGTGCTTTGGCGTCAGGGCTGACTGGACCCTGGGAGCAGGCCGGTGTCTGCCCAGGGAGGCTGGAGACAGGGCCAGCCCTGGGTGCGCACTTCCCAGGAGGGCAGGTGACAGTACGGTAGCGGGGGCAGATGAGACGGCGGTCCTGGCTTCCCCGGGGCCTGTTCCTTTGGGAGGGAGAGCAGCTGGCATGCAGGTGCTCAGAGAGTGGGGAGAGCCTTCCCCAATGGACTCTGAACACCCTGGGTGCCAGCAGGGGCAGAAAACCGGGGGGGCAGGGCATGGGATTTGACAGTGGCTGTTGGGAATGTTCAGTATTCAGTGCTCCCTCACACTAGAGGCAGTGGTGACTTCAGCTCCAGGATCGTCCCACACCTCTTCACATTTACCCTCTCCTTCCTCAGTGTGTCCGCTCTGTGCCAACCTCAGCCGGACGTGGGCAGAATGTAATGAGGGCCGACCTGTACTCTGGGACTTTATACCAGCGTTGGGGCCATGGCTGAGCAGGTGCCTATACAGCTCCTCGGTCCCAGTGTTTTCCCACCTTTGGGGTGAACTTGAGGTCCTAGGCCTGGCCCATCTAGGTCCTGGGGGTCCTGCCTCACTGCCTAGGATCCTGGGCATAGCTTCTGAGGTTCCCTGGTCTCCATTCCCACCACTGGACACACAGAACCAAAAGCACATCTGAAGCTTGGTCTCTGCCAAAAGAATCTAGTTTTTTTTTTTTTTTTTTTGGCCACGCCAAAAGGCTTGTGGGATCTGGGTTCCCCGACCAGGGATCGAACCCACGTCTCCTGCAGTGGAAGTTCAGAGTCCTAACCACTGGACCTTGATGGAATTCCCATAGGAGAGTCTAATTTTTAAAATGGACTTTAAAAAATAATTTACAAAAATTACTTTAAAAATAATTCACCTTTGTATTTTTGAGTGGGTCATGCACTTGCACGATTCAAAATTCAAAAGGGATATACAAGGGAAGGTCATTCCTCCACTCTGGGCTGCCCATCCAGGTCCCCTCTCCAAAAGGAGCGCTATTGCCAGCTCCTGTGTGTTCTTCCAGACGGTTCCGGAGAACCATCACATTCACACCTGTTCTCATTTGTTCTCTTTTTCAATGCATATACATCTTGCTCTGTACCTGGCTTTCTTCCCTTAAAACTATTTCTTGATTATTGTTGTATGTCAGCTGAAAACTGGTTCCCCGCTCTTATTTTATGGCTGCAGATTACTTCATTGTACAGAAGGACTGCAAATGATTTAACTGATCTCCTATTGATGCATGTTTAGCTTGTTTCTAGTGTTGAGCAATTACATTAAATATTATAACAAATAACCGTGTACCTATGCCACTTCAAATGTGTGCCAGCGAGCCTGTAGACAAATTCCCACAAGTGGAACGGCGGGCTGGGATGTGGCTAGGAGCACCCATGAAGGAAAGGAGGGGGTCAAATGGCCCTCGCTGGGGCTCTCTCATCCTCCCCTCCCACCAGTCGTGCCTGCGTTTGCCTGTTCACCCACATCCTTGCCAGCACAGCGTTTTATCAAACTCTGTGAGCTTTGCCAATCAGATATTTGAATAATGGTTTGTCGCTGTGGTTAGAAATTTTAAAACAGCAATTATATCGGTGGCTGTTTACTGAGCAGGAAGGCACCGTGCCAAGCACGTGTTGCATGTGACATTATGCTCATTTCTCACAGAGAACCGTTGGAAACAGATAGCAGTTGTCTGACTTTATATGGAACAAAACTGAAGCCCAGAGAGGTTGGGTATTTCCCTAAGATCCCACAGCCTTCAAGAGGCAGACGGGAGATTGGAACCCAGGTTGTCTGCCTGGAGCCCATGCTCCGTCCTTGTTTCTGGCTGCTGTCCAGCTCTGGGCTGCTCAGGATCCCCCAGGGTGAGGACCACCCCCTCCTAGCCCTCCCCAATCCCACCCGGGCTTTGGGCCTCGGCCCCCCCAAGGATGTTGCTTCCCAGAAGTGGGTAATGGACAAGACTTGGTCCCTACTGTCCTGCCCAGGGGTGGGGCTTCCCTAAGAAGAACTGCCAGAGCCCCTGCTCCACCCTCTTAGGGCAGAGGCTCAGCAGGAGGGTGGCCCACTGGTCCTAAGCTCCAGGCAGGTGGCATCCTAGAAGGCAGAGCCAATACCAGCTCCCACGGCAGGCACTCACAGGGGTTCGTTTCCCAGCAGCAACTTCCGCGGGCAGCTCCCCCAGGCCTTTCCTTTCCGGAGTCCTCCCCCCCTGTCCTCTCCAGGAAACCCACAACCCCAGCGGCCTGTCCACATTTAGTGCTGGGTCCCCCGGGCCTGGCCCCTTTGCCCTCTGAGTCCACGCCCCCTAGTGTCTCAGGCACAACAACAATCAGCTGGTGAGTGTTTCTGGATTCTCCTTTGAGGGCCCAGAGGCGGGGAAGGGAAGGCACTGAGCCAGGGGTCAGGAGTCCACCTCACTCTGTGGTCCTGGGCTGGTCGCTCTGCCTCCCCAGCCTCACCTCACCTACACCTCCTGCAAGTGTCAAGCGCCTCCCTGACCTGCCCCCTCCTCCAGGCTGGCCTCTGGGCAAGAAGGCTGAGGAGACTCCAGCTGCCTAGGAGGAGCGGTTCCCCTAACACCACCCACCAGGTGGCTCCTGGGGGACTGTGAGCCCTTTACCACTAAGGCCTTTTCCCTACTCCACTCCCTCGGGCCCCAAACACTCAAAACTCTGAACTCTGGGCTGGTCTGTTCAGCACCATAGAGCAGTGGAGAAGGGCTCCGCAGGGCAGGGGTGTGTGTGTGTGTGTGGAGTAGGGAGAGAGAGAGGCAGAGAGAGAGAATGAGAAAGTTTGCAAACGAAGATTGAGCCCTGGGAAGTGTTCTGCCTGGAAGCCTTCCGAGGAGGCTGTGGACAGCGTCCTGGGGGACTCAAGAGTGGCAGGTTTGTCACTCAGGCAAGGATGAGCTGTTATCAAGCACCCACGGGGTGTCAAGCTCGTCACTGGTTGCTGGGGGTACATGGAGCTCTCAAAGCAAAGAGAGGAGAAGGTGGCTTCAGCCCCAGAGGATTCCAGACACACGGAAGAGCGGCTGACTTAGAAAGATCCTTGACTGTTGCCCTTGGGTCTCTGCTGAGTCTGAGGCTCAGAGAGGCTAGGTGAAGGTCTTGAGGTCGCTCTGCAAGCCAGATACAGAGTCCTGAGTCCGGGACTCCTGGCCCAGTGCTCCCTGCAAGGCATCACCTACCACGCAGTTGAGCGGAACACATGCCCAGACTCTCAGTGCCTGATGTGGGCTGTGGAGGGCATCTTTTTGGGTCTGCTGGGCTAAGCAGATGGAGGGAAGGTGGCCGAGAATGGTGGGGGCTGAGGAAAGTGTAGAGACCTGCTCACTGCCTGTCGGAGGTGACGGTGACCCAGGTCTGAGTTCCAGCCCCAGCATTCCACACGCATGTGATCTTGTCAGGGTTCTTCTCTGAACCTCGGTTTCGTCTCTTGGGACAGCAGGATAACAACAGGATGTTAGCAGGTTTAAAGAAAAGCCTCTGGCCTGTAGCAGGGCTCCACAATTCTGCCCAGGAATCTCGTAGAGTGGAACTGGCCCCGGACAGAATCTGGGGGAAGCCAGATAAACAGAAAAGAGGGCTGTTTGGTGTCCAGTTGTTCTTGTCTGGCCCCTAGAATCTCTCAGTCGTGGAGCCAGGGGAGCTGGTGGTGGAAATTTCAGGCAGACAGCCAGAGTCCACCCAGAGGGGCCCCAGTCCACACCAGCCAGAGCAGCTCCCACCCCCTGCCCCCAGCCCTGCTGAGACCACTCCCCCATCACACCCGGGGCCTCCCTGGGGAGGTGCCCGCAGCAACGGGGAATCCCAGAGCTACCCATTTCCAGACACGGCCCAGGACATCTGCTGTGCCCGTGCTGCCCAGAACTGCTGGCTGGCATACAGACAGACAGGCAGGCTGGCCAGCGGGCACCCGGGAGTGTAAATTCCACATTTGCATTGTGGATGTTCCTGGCCCCAAGGGCTGCTGACCTTTACAGCTGCTGCCTGAGTCCTCCTTTTCCTGTCAAGACCTCTGGGCTCAGCCTGGCTGGCCATCCCTCGGATGCTGGAGTCTTCTGGAATAGCAGGAGAGGCAGGGGGGCCAGGGACTGCTGGGCAGGGGGCTTGAGAGGTGGGGCCCACCTCTTCATCCAGGCGGGGGTGGGGCCCACTGTCCCCTGACTCAGCATCAGCTATGCTCTCCCCCCACTCCGCCCAGTCACTGCCTGACTCACGGGCAGCTTGGGCCCCAGATTAGCAATGTCACTGAGACATCGGTCGCCCCCGGCTGGCATCTCCCCTGGGATTGCCCCATCTACACTGAGTGACAGCAGTGCTGAGCACAGTGGCAGCTTTTCTGGGCTCAGCAGTCAGGCCTGCCCTTCTGAGGGGCAGAAACCTCTACCCTCTACCACTCCCGGCCCCAGAGGACTCTTGTCACGGGTGGCTTGGTCAGGCAGCTGGCTGGGAAAATTCCCCCAGATGCATCTAAATTAAAATCCGTCTAAGTGATAATCATTCAGTCATGTCCGACTTTTTGCAACTCCGTGGACTCTAGCCCGTCAGTCTCCTCTGTCCATAGAATTCTCCAGGCAAGAATACTAGAGTGGGCAACTAGAGTTGCTATTTCCTTCTCCAGGGGATCTTCCCGACCTAGGGATCAAACCTGAGTCTCCTGCATTGCAGGCAGATGCTTTACCATCTGAGTCATCTTAAAGCCCTCCAAGAATGCAGGCTTTGCCCAGCTCCCAGGACCAGTGACTCCTGCCCCTGGGGGCTCACAATCAGAAGATCCCATTTACTCACATTTATCATCTACCCCACAGATCTCTCTGGAACCTGGTGCTGGGGTTGCTTTGATGAGTGTTATGGGTTGAAACATATCCCTCTCCTCCTGACCCACCTCCAGAGGATACATTGAAGGCCTAACCCGCATGAACTAAGTTCGAACATGAACTTATTTGGAAAAAGGGTCATTGCAGATGGAATCAAGTTGAGAGGAGATTGTACTGAAGTAGGGCAGACCTTAATTCAATATGACTGATGGTGTCCTTATCAGAAAAGGGAAGATGGCTGTGTGAAGACGCAGACACAAGAAGAGAACACCACGTGATGGCATGGGCCGGGACAGGAGAGGTGCGTCTACATGCACAAGAACGCCAGGATTTCCGGCAATAGTGGAAGGAAGCTAGAAGAGGCAAGGGGGATTCTCCCCAACGGATCTCAGTGGCACCAGAGCCCTGCTGACGCGTTGACCTCAGACTTCTGGCCTCCAGAACTGTGAGACAATGCATTATTACAGTTGTAAGGCACCCAGTTTGTGGCACTTTGTTACAGCAGCTCTAGGCAATGAATACAGTAAGTGACACCGTTCTGGTTCACTGGAGCTTACAGTGTAGCAAGGCGACAGGGGCCCATTAACAAACGTATAGAATCAGGGCACTCTGCTAACAGTAGCTGACCTTTACGGAGTGTTCGCTCCCTGCCTGGCACTGTTACAAGGCTTTTCATGTACCAATTTTAAGAAATTTATTTATTTATTTATTTGGCTCCGAAGGATCTTAGTTCTGGCGTGCGGGATCTTTAGTGGTGGCATGTGGGATCTAGTCCCCTGACCAGGGATCGAGCCCAGGCCCCCTGCATTGGGAGTGCAGAGTCTTAGCCACTGGACCGCCAGGAACGTCTCTGTGTAACAATTTTAACCTCCATACCAAAACCATGAAGTAGGTGGTGCTTTTAGGATGTCCATTTTACAGATGAGTCAATTGAGGGACAGAAAATTTGGATAGATTGCCTGTCAATTGCCAATAGTTGGCGTATTGCAGAGAGAGGATTTGAGCACAGGCAGTTTGGCTCTGGATCTGATGCACTTTGCCACCACTCTACATCCCTATGAAGCAAACAGGAGGAAAATCAAGAATGTAGACGTTGGGGGTGGTGTTTAGAAAGACAACCAAGGATCCTCTTAAATGCAGGTGGTGGGGCGAGACTTCCCTGATGGTCCAGTGGCTAGAACTCTGTTCATCTGATGCAGGGGGCCCAGTGTGATCCTTGGTTGGGGAACTAGTTCCCACATGCCGCAACTAAGATTCCAAGTGCCGCAACTAAAGATCCCACGTGCCATAAGGAAGACAATACATATAAATGAGGAAATATTTAAAAAACTACAAATGGGACATATAACCTCCTCTTGCTCAGACCTTCAATGACTCGCCTTCCTCAAAGTCCAGGCTCCCCTATGGGCCCCTCTTCCATCCTCCCAACGGCAGCTGAGCCCGGCGGAGGCTAAGAGGGCAGGCTCGAGAGGGAGGCAGATCTGAGCTTGAGTCTCTATTCTGCCACTGATGAGTTGTGTGACTTCAGAGCCTCAGCCCTTTCATCTGTAAAATGGGAATGCAAAGAGGACCCCATGGATGTGGGAGGGTTCCATGAGATAGCGAAAAGTGCCCTCTTGCAGCAGGTACTACCTCCATTGTCCCCATGCCCACTGCATGACTCCAGTTGCCCCTCCCTGGAGGAAGTTGCAGCAAAACAGGCCCTGACAGGCTGGCAGGTCCCCATGCCTTTGCTCATGCCGTCCCTTCTGCCTGGGTACCTTTCCTGCCCTTCTTTGCTTCCTCCAACTTGAGGTATCCTTGGTTCTGCCCTCCACCCCCACCTGGACTTTGGTGTCCCCCACCGGGGTCTTCTAGGGACACCTCCCAAGGAGCCTGGAAACCCCGCCACAGGAGAGGCCCTGCACCTTAGCTCCTCTATCCCCTGGCAGAGGTTGAGCCCCGGTCTTGCCTCAGTTTACCCATCCTAACTGCTCTGGTGCCTGGCATCCTTGCCCTTCTCTCACTTGTCCATCTGCCTACCAGCCGGCCCCCCATCATCCCCTCACTCACTAGCTACCCTGCCACCCCCCTGTCAGCCAAGTGTCAGCCCCAGCAGGGGGTGGAAGAGGGGACACCCCCTTCTCTCCAGCTGACAGGCAGATTATATGGCTGTTTTTCCCAGAAAACAGTGGGTGACGAGGGTAATTAACTGCCTGCCAGCTAGCCACCCCGAGCAGCCGGCTCTGCCCCTGGGAGATGGTGACAGTAGAGAAGTCCTCCTTCACCTCCCCCTATGGCCAATGTCTCCTCTCCTCCAGAAAGATTCTGGGTGCCAGAGCCTTGGGGTCCCCAGCCCCTGAGTCCTCTGATGGGGGCTTGTTAATGGAGCCATGTCATGTTGGCCAGGGGAGAGGTAAGAGTTTTGCCTGTGGCCTTAGAAGGTCTGGGTTCCAGTACTCCCTTGTTTTGCTATGTGACCTTTGGCAAGTCGCTTCTCCTCTCTAAATCCCAGGGCCCTAGTATCCACATGGAGGGGATGAGCTTCAAGGCCCCTCCATCCTGTGACTTATGGCAAACGCAGCTAACTACCCACGATACCCATTCCCCTTTTGCTAACCACACTCCAATTTTGTGAAGGGTTGCCTTGTCCCCTATCCCCATGGATGGATCAGGGCTAACCTGAGCTAATCATGCTCCCCAATTTCCCATGACTCTATGTCTGACCAATAAAGCATAAGCAGAAGTTAATTGTTTAGGGTTTCAAGAGAGTTTTTGCTTTTTTTAATAAGAAGCAGACTGAGCTGTCGTGTTCCTTTGACTCCAACTTCTCTTTTTCTTGCCAGGAACCTAGACATAATGCCTGGAGTTATGGCAGCCACTGTGGCACCATGAGGTTGAAAACTGACATCTAAGGATGGGCTTACCTCTAGATTCCTTGATATGTGAGAAGAGAAATCCCTGAAATGTTTAAGCCACAGTTTTCAGGTTTTCTTTGGCTAGTGATCAAATGTTTTTCTCACCAATGCAGATTGTAATCTGTCTGTGAATGTCTCCATTGCTCTAGGCCACTGTAGGATATTTAGACCCTATGGCACTATTACATGCCTGTTAACCGACTGAGTGGATAGTAAGGATCAAGTTTATATAAGTTTATGATAATAATAATAATTGTCATATCATTATTACTATTATTATTACAACCCCATATATTGAGGATTTGCTATACCCTTTATATGAAGTATTATCTCATTTAATACTGACAGTAACACTATGAAGCAGAACCCTAACTGTTCCCATTTTATAGATGAGGAAAACTGAGGCCAGGAT
Organism: Giraffa tippelskirchi; assembly: GCF_054371585.1. Taxonomy (NCBI): domain Eukaryota; kingdom Metazoa; phylum Chordata; class Mammalia; order Artiodactyla; family Giraffidae; genus Giraffa; species Giraffa tippelskirchi. The sequence goes on along the minus strand of NC_137284.1, from coordinate 10,626,025 downwards.
GGGTCACACAGCTGGCAGATGGTTAGGCTGAAATTTACTCTGTGTCTGTGGTCTCCAGCCCACACTTTCTGTTCTCCTCTCCTTACACTTTTGGGTCAGCTTGATCATTTTGTCTTTTGCCCAAAGAACAGGCTAGGGAGGAAGAATGGTTGCTCTAGATAGCGTGGCCCTGGAGGTTCCCAGAATCTTAGCTGTCATAGGCAACTGTGCTGAGCTTGGGGAATTGAGGTCTGGGATGAGGGCTGGAAGTCAGGGGAGGCTGAAAGAGAGGTTCTGGGAGCGAGCGGTTCAGAGGGCTCACGGTGGACCAGGCAATGAGGAGTCTGTTCCCAGGGTCCCCGGCCTCAGTGATCCAGACCATGAGGGGACCATGAGGTGCCGCCCACCTGGCCCAGACCCCTCTGGGAAGAACCCACTGTTCTCAGAGTTATCACCACAGAGGAAAAGCCTATGGAGGAAACCAGGCCCAGCCCCTCTCCTGGCCCCTTGGGCTGGTGCCTCCTTGCTCAGCCAACTTGGCCAAGGGCCTGATCTGGGAAGGAGCCCTGAGCCAGGCAGCAGGTCCTCGCCCTCCAAGGGCTCATACTCTACGTCAGCCTGGAGAGCTCCTATTCCAGAGGAGGAGAGCTGGGGAAACGTGAGAGCTGAGGGCAGAGAAGGGAGGGAAGGAGGGCTCCAGGGAGTGGGACCCGCACGGCCCAGGCCTGCTGGCTGGGCAGGGAGGGGCTTCGCAGCGGCCGTGTGAGGGGCAGAGAAGAGAGAGGAGGATGGGGGGTAAGCGGAGGTCAGCCCTGGGGTTTGAGAAGCCACACTGTGCCACATGGAGGAGTGGAGTGTGGAGGAGTGGGCGACGAGCCAGAAAGAAGGAACAGGCGTTGGGCTAGCGTTTGAAGCAGCCCTCAGGTGTCTCCTGGCTTAGATGTGCTGCGTCTCCAAAGATATAGTTTAGAAAACCATGCAGAATGGGCTGCATGGAAACATTCATGAGAATGAACCCACCGAGATGAGGGACCCAGGGAGAGTCTGCAGTTTCCCTCAGTCCCACCCTCAGACTGCGGGGCGAGAGTTGTTTTCTGTTCCAGTGTTTCCTGTGAATTAATGCCGTATCCACAACGATGCCCGTGGTGGCTGAGGAACATTTATCTTGCAATGTTTAAACAATTTCTATTACTCTTAAATCCGTACAGATAAATTTAGATATAACGTGAGCGGAGTATGATACTGATTCTTTACATTATCAAGGATGGGCATTGAACACTAGAATGGCTGAGAGTGTTATTTTTTTTAAATGTCTCATAACATTTAATTTTAATTAATTAAAAAATAAAAATAAAAATTTGACTTTTAGATGTTTTCTTAATTGAATTTGTATTCTGCCTTATAATGTCAATAAATAATTTTAATATGTTAAAAATGTATATTTTTTGAAAAATATTAAAACATTTTTACATTTTACTATAATTCATCATTGTCGTGAAAACATATTTTATCTCTTTAGTCTTTTCAGATCACTCCTTTTACTAGAACACAAATTAGTATTTTTGGTGAAATGAAGGCATGAACATTTTTTGTGGAATAAAACTATAATAATTTATGAATAATGCATGTCTTTATTTTATCACTTGTCCGAACACAGCCGTTCCATCAACAGAATACCCAAACACACCAGCTTTCAATCATATACAAAGCATAGCTTTATACATACTTTTCAATTTTACCACTATGGAGATATATTTGTCAAGGTAAGAGAAGGGAATATATTTTATTTAACAGCTTGTTTGCTTGATTTTTAAATATTTAGGCATATGGTGTGTGGATCTCCATTTATGCTCTTGCAAATATTAGAGACAAGTCTAGGTAGTTTTATTGATATATAATTCACACATCATAAAGTTCATCCTTTTCAACTGTACATTTCAGTAGTTTTCATTATATTCAAAAAGTTATTCGTCTACCCACTCACCATCTAATCCCAGAACATGGCCCGCCCAAAGAAACCCTGCTCCTATTAGCAGTCATTTCCCATCCTTCCCTGCCCCTGAGGCCCTGGAAATCACTAATCTACTTCCTATTTCTATAAATGTGCCTATTCTGGGTATTTCATATAAATGGGATTATACGTGTGGCCTTAGTGTCTGCCTCTTTCATGTAGCGTAATGTCTTCAAGGATCATCCTTGTTGTAGCATGTGCCAGAATTCTGCCCCTTTAAAAGGCTGAATAACATTCCATCACATTGGATATACCATGTTGATATCCATTTATCAACTGATAGGCATTTAGATTGTTTGTGTTTTTTGGCTCTTGAGAATAATGCAGCTATAAACATTCAAGTACAATTTTTTGGTGGACATATGATTTCAGTTCTCTTGGGTGTATACCTATGAGTAGGATTGCTGGATCTTTCCTGGTAGAGAATCTGCCTGCTATGTGACAGATCCAGGTTCGATCCCTGGGTTAGTAAGATCCCCTGCAGAAGGGACTGGCTACCCACTCCAGTATTCTTGCCTGGAAAATTCCATGGATAGAGGAGCCTGGCTAGAGGATTCCATGGATAGAGGAGTCCACGGGGTCACAAAGTTGGACATGACTGAGAGCAACTAGCACACTTTCACAGTAATCTGTATTTAACTTCTGAGGAATTGCTGAACAGTTTTCCAAAGTGGCTGCACCATTTTTTGCATTCCCGCCAGCAATGCACAGGGGTTCCAATTTCTTCACACCCTTGCCAGGACTTGTTATTGTCTGACTTTTTGACTCCAGCCTTCTTAGTTGATCTCACTGTGGTTTCCATCTGCCTTTCCCAGATGACCAGTGGTGTTGGTCATTGGTGTTGTTCAACACCAATGGTGGTGTTTCCCAGATGACCAATCTTTCGTGTGCTCTTTAGCCATTTGCAGATCTTTTCTTTGGAGAAATGCTTATTCAGTTCCTTTGCCTGCTTTTGAACTGGGTGATTCCGGTCTGGTTTTTTTTTTTTTTCCATTTATTTTTATTTTATTATTTTTTTGGCCATGCTGCATGGCATGTGGGATCTTAGTTTCTGGAGCAGGGATCGAACCTGCATCCCCTGAGTTGGAAGCTCAGAGTCTTAACCACTGGACCACCAGGGAAGCTCCCAGGCCAAGTCTGGTTTTAATACTTGTAAAGATACAGCAACAATCACTATGGATCCAACACAGAAGCCTTATGTTTCCTTTCACACTAGCCTGTGCATTTTGGGATGGGCAGACTGCCTTTTTTGGGGGGGGTCATACTGGGTGGCTTGCTGGATCTTTGTTCCCCAACCAGGAGCTGAATCTGGGACCTTGACTGTTAAAGTGTGGGGTCCTAACCACTGGACCACCAAGGAATCCCCCAGATTGGCTTTTCGTCATTGCAGACCTGGTTCCTACTGCCTCCCTTTCTCACTTTCTCGGTAAAGCCTTCTTGGTAATCCTTCCCTGCTTCTCAGAGTGATAACTGACCACACTGCAGTCGATCATTGTTGCTTGTAGCCCGTAGCTGGGAACTTGGAGCCAGCTGGCCTGGTTCACACCCAGACCCCCAAGTCTCAGCCATGCAAACCTGGGCGGTTAACTTCTCAGTGTCTCCTCTGTGAGATGGAATTGCAAAGTCTTTGTCATGGCCTTGTTGGAAGCACTTGCTGAGAACACACACATAAATCCTGCTGCATGTTGTGCGTGACCTGTTCTTGGTGGCTGTTCCCTAGGCAGAGCACTGCCAATGACAGAGGGTCACAACTTTCAGGGCAGGACTTGCCGTTTATGGATGATATTAACTGGAGGAAGCTGTTGTGATATCTGGCTGAAAATCGCCTCCCCATGAGTCACCCCCACTGCAGGGTCTTGGGGCAGCAGCCTCTGCTTGCCGAGTCCTCCGGTTTGGGGCAAAGGCTATGGGTCCCCCCACCTCTTCCAGCCCCAACTGTCCATCCACCCTTCCCTTCTGTGTCACCCACACCTCCTCCCTCCTTCCTGAGTGGCGTGTGACTGCTCAGGGGACGTGAGAGGCAGCTGGAAAGTGACACAACACCCGTAATTACCCTTGTTCCTTCCGTATCCCTGTGCCTAAATTTAGCCAGCAGAGCCTGGGCACTGGGGACCTGAGTCCTCCCCCATCAAGCCCCCCACCCTCAGCAAAGACAGGAAAATGAGCCCCAGGACAAGGCTTCTCACCCAGCACCTGCTCCTCACTGCCCCAGGGGTGGGTAAGGGATGCTGCTAAGAGGCCAGCTGGGGGCACTGGGCTCCAGAAGGGGCTGTTGCTGCTGCTGCTGACGGAGCAGGGTGCCACTTTGCCACTCCCTGCCCTTCTTAATGATGGGGAAGCCTGGGAGGGAGGGTCAGAGAAAGTGGTCAGGCTCAGAAATCAGACAGCCCTGGGTTCTTAGCTTCTGCTCTGCCACCTGACAACTGTGTGACCCTGGGCAAGTCAGCAAACCTCTCTGGGTGTGTTTCCTCATCTGAAAAATGAGGACAATCATAGAATCTCCCAAGTAAGGTAGTTGTGAAATTGAAATGAAATGATGCAAGGAAAGCATGTAACACCAAGCGGGTGCCCAACAGATGGTATCAAGGCCCACCCCCTCCAGGAAGCCTTCCTGGCTGGCTCCAGCACAAGTCCCCCGGGTCCCCCAGGGGCAGCATGTGTCTGCTGCTGACTGCGGCTCCCTCCCAGGCTCCAGGAAAAGATCCACAAGGGGAGGGCTTGATTGTTGCTTGTCTTCAAGTTTGCAGGAGAGAGTTGCGGTAAACTCCAGGTCATTGCTGTTTGGGATAAATAGACAAAGAGGGGGCCAGCAGGTGGGACTAGAAGGCTGGACCCCGAGGAAGGGAGTCAACTGAGGGAAAATGTGCCTCCCCAGCTCTGCACCCCAGAGACGGCGACAGTGGCTTCACACTGGAGCCGGGAGCCAAGGTGTCCAGGGTGGGCGCCACCAGAATTAGTCAAGGTTGGGATCACCCTCATTTCTGGGTCTCTGGGTCTCAGTTCCTCATCTGCAAAATGGGGCAGTAAATGTCAGCCTCCTACGGGTGGACAGAAGATGAAGTGGGGTAGCTGACTGGGCACCCACCCCGTGCTCCCTGTGGATGGGGCCTCCAGCTGTGTGGGGTGAAGCCTGAATCTCCTGTTTCGCCCGATGAGACAGCTGTGGGCCCTCTGGGCAACTTCCCTGAATACAGCTCTGACACACACATGCACGCACTGCTTCTTAGCCACCCTGGAGCTCCTGGGCACAATCCCTCAGGGGCACGTTGGGGAACAGGGGGTGCTGGGGCAGCCAGTCCCATGGCACTGGCCCCTGGCCTCCCCACACCCTTAGTGCCAAGCTGTCATCTGGACTCACAAGACAGTTATACCTCACTGATGAGGCACTTGCATTATCCTACATCACCATAAGGAGTTGGGGGCACAGAGGGGTTAAGGAATGTTACAGAAGGACAGAACTTGGGTTCGGACCCAGACAGTCTGGCCTCAGAATCTGTGCTGGAAGCGACTACATGCCTCTGCTGCCCTGGATGAGTTTAGCCCTTCTCCTCTGAAGGGCTGGAGTGATTAGACAGCTTTACAGAGTGGGAGGTGATGCTTCAAGGTGTTGAGGTAACACCTCAGAACTTAGATTCTTCACCGGAATTTCTCTTCACTGAGGGGGCTCATGGAGTTTGAGCTTCTCTCTTGAAATATCTAATAATAATAAAACAACTAGCAGCTAATACTCTTCCAGCCCATTTCATACACTACATGCTCATCCTAAAACTTGGCATGTAACTCATTTCATCCTCATGATGGCCCAAAGAGGAGGGGAATTGTGAATTTCTTCATTGTCCAGATGAGGAAACTGAGGCTCATAGATGATAAGTCACTGGGCGAATCTCAGAGCTCGTGGTGGAGCCGGACCAAACCCAGGAGGCAGCTTGGCTCCAGTCATTCATTCATCCCTCCCCCACCCCACCAGCCTCAGCCTCCTGCCTCCATCTGCTGTACCTGGTGCAAAGCCCCCCTCCCTTCCCCCTGTCCACCCCCATGTTGGGAAGCTGCGTCCTGGCCACCAGGAGGGACCTTCCCCCAGCAGCCAGGATACTGAGGAGCAGCCCAAGCAGCGCCCTCCTTGCCACTCCAGCCAGGAGGGAAGGGTGGGCTTGTCCTAGGATAGTCCCAGGTCATCCCGGCAGGGCCCCTGCTGGCCTACCCCGCCTCCCTCTGCAGGCGTGGCCTGGCTGAAAGCTCTGGGAGCCTCACAAGCTGCTACTGAAGGTAAACACGAGACTCAGAGACAGAACGACCTGAGCCCCTTAGGAGGCTTAGAAATGTTTTCCCAGCTGCCTCCCTTTCTCTACCTGGCTCCTGCCCGGGATCCAGTAAGTGGTATGAGCCTAAGAGCAGCTCTGGGGCCCTTAACAACTACTCCTTCAGCCACGCAAGGAGAAGGTTGCTCCCATAAAGGGCTCCATTAAATCCTTAGCCAAGGGCTCTATTCTCCCTTTCCATCTCAGCCGAGGGGGGAGGCCACTTGACCAGTCCTCTCAGAGAGAGCTGAACACTTAAGGTCTTCGTTAAGTGGCAGCTTATCATCATAGTTCTCATGATCATTTCATCATGATCATGATGAAATAAATGATCAGAGATAAAAGACCACACAACCCTGTGCGTTGAGAAAGGGGTTAAAGGGATCCACCCAGGCATGCCAAAGGAGTAATGAAAGTTTCACTCCTCCAACAGTGAGTGGCTCAACCTTCTGGTACCTCTCTGGGCATGTGACTCTCCAGCTGGGGGTTGGGTACCTGAGTGATACCATCCAGAAGAACAGGCAGTCTGGATGTGCGGCCTGGCCCAGGGAACCAAGCTCTCTCAGGATGTTGTATATTATCTGCAGTAAAGATGGTACATTTCCTAGCATTCTGTTGAAACTACAGGGAAGGGAGACTGGAAAGGATCCAGTGGGTGAGGGATGATACCTGGAATAGAATTGTTTCGTGCCTGTTGTTACTGCTTAACAGGTGTAAATGCCCCCGGGGTTTTCCTTTCTCATTTGGTTTTGTTTACAGATTTATTTCAGTGGCAGAACAATTGGGTACAAGGGTTCTGGAGGTTCTCTTCTGACCTGTGTGTTGTTTAGAATTATGTTCAGCTGAAGGAGACAGAAAAGCTCAAAGAAATAATGTGTTGAACAATAGAGAATCTCTTTTCTCCCAAGCAAACAACATTTGGAAGGACTAGTCCAGGACTGATGTGGCAGCTCCATGAACATCAGAACCCAGATCACCTCCTTCTTGTTGTTCCATCTTCATCCTTAACACGTGGTGTCTACCTCATGATCTAAGGTAGCTGCTCCAGCTCCAGCAATCACATAAACACTCCAGCAGTGGAAAAGAAGAAGCAGAAAGGGTAGAAACCTGTCTTTAAGTGACATTTCTTACACCCCAGTGGCAGAGGTTATTCACATGGGTCATAGTTTACTATAAAGAAGGCTGAGAAATATCTTTATTTCAAACGGTTATGTGCCCAGCAAAAAATCAGGAGTACTATGGCAAAGAAGATGGGGAGCACAGATTTGGGGGCATAGTTAGCAGTCTTTAGTACACCGTAATGTTCTTCCATTCCACTGGCCATGTATTTTCTGGCAGTGTGTTCCAGGCACCCTGGGCTCACCCTCAACTTATGCTCATGTGTTACTCTTAACTCCTCTACACAAAACCAGAACTACCCTGAGAGCAAGACCTGGCTCCCGAAACATGGTCCTTACCCTGGCTTTCAAGGCTCTTGGATGTTGGGTTTCATCACCTGCTATTAACCCCTTGCAGCCCTCGCCCAGTGGCTCTGAGCCCCCACTTGCTCCATGAACCCAGATTACTCCCTCTGCTGGCATGCCTCATCTGGGGCCTCCTCTGGGGCCTCCTCTGCCAGGGGGTCCCCGATTCAACCCCAAAGACTCACCACGGAAACATTGTCTTGTCAGTGCAGCCTCCCTAGGCCCTCTGGGGAGAATCAGAACCCTTTCTCCTGCCCTCCCTTGGGCTTCAGGAGCCTTCCGTCATCCCTCTATTTATAGCCTGTTCAAGTCAGGTGCCCCTGGACACATTGCCTGGAGAGAGGGAGGGGCCCCAGGCTGGGAGAGCAGGTTCTGTGACCTGCCTCGGGAAGGGCTCGGAGTTTTCAGGACGGCTCCACTGGCCTGATGTTCCCACATTCATCTGTCTACTGGAAGATGGGGGAGACAGAGCTCCCATACCTGGAGCAGCCCCATCACCGTGCAAGCAGATGGTCTCCTGTCTCCCCAGCTTTGCCTAGTGCCTTGGGGTCTGGGCTGTGCTCCTCTCCAACCCTGGAGGAGGAGTCCAGCCCTGGGCTGGACCCTGCCTCCACCATTGCTGCTGTGAGTGACAGGTTCAGGTTAGATGTCTCCATCTAACTGGGGAGGGGACTCAGTCCTGCTCTGGGGTAGGGTTGCGGCCGAGATGCCCCGACTGGGTGGGAGGGCAGGAGCTGGCTGTAACTCTGGGGAGGCAAGGAGGCTCTCTCCCCCTATACTCAGTCTCCCCCTTGCTTTTCTGGAAGGTCCAGGCCACCCATCCTGGATGTCAGAGAAGCATCCATGCTTCGGAAAGCCAAGCAGGGGACTTCCCTGATGCTCCAGTGGTTAAGATTCTGCGCTTCCAATGCAGGTGGCACAAGTTCGATCCCTGGTTGGAGAACTGAGGTCCCACCTGCTGTGCCGTGACACCAAAAAAAAAAAAAAGAAAAATACCCAATGAACAAAAACAAAACAAAGAAAAAACCACAGGAAGCCAAGCAGGGAAGAGAAGGGTCTTGCAGCCCTACACTCAATGTCACTGTCACCCCACCTGGGCCAGCCCCTCCTGTCAATGCTATACCTGGATCCAATGCTACTGGATCCTGTGCATAAGCCCCCTCCCCAAATGACAGCCTTCCCACCCCCATCCCCGAAGGCCTCTCCCCACCCCAGTCCCCCATCAGCACCATCCCCTTTCCTCCCAGTACCCTGACAAATCTGAATTCTAAGCCAGAGTGACCTGGGGGTCCTGAGCCCAACACACACCCCCTCTGCTCCCACCCCCCACTTCCACCCCACTTTCCATTAAAGACGCCAACACAAGCGTCAAGGACAGCCACCAGCTGCCCGCTGAGTGCCTGCCCTGCCCTTTCACAAGCCTCCATGCCCATCCCCGACTGCCGGGACCGAGGGACACATTGTCACCACCAGGGCTCACAGGCCTAGCTGACCGGGACCTTCCTGCCTGCTGTGGGCCATGTGACAGGCTGAGTCCAGTACACCTGCCCAGAGCTTTACCTGAACCAGGGCTGGGCTCCGGTGTTTAGAACCAGACACACCTAGCGGTATGACCTTGGGCAAGTTACTAACCTCCTCTGAGCCTCTGCCATTTGTAGCTGACCCCAATCTGGCATGCCTCCCAGGGCGGGCCGTGGTAAAAATCCACCTGCCGATGATGGAGACACAAAAGACATAGGTTTGATCCCTGGGTTGGGAAGAGGTGGGTGGTCCCCTGGAGGAGGAAATGGCAACCCGCTCCAGTATTCATGCCTGGAGAATCCCACGGACAGAGGAGCCTGGTGGGCTCCAGTCTATGGGGTCGCGAAGAGTCGGACACAACTGAGCCTCATGCACATGGACATCAGCCTTCCCAGGAACTATTGGACACTGTGGGTTTGAGACACCTCTCTTCTCTCCCTTACCCTTAGAAAGAGGCTCCCCCATAAGGGGTGGGTTGGGAGGGAGAGGGAGGACCAGTGTGTCTTCTGATCTTGCCCCAGGAGCTGGCCCCCAGGCCCACCTAGCTCAAAGTGGGGGAGGCCACACAGGCTGAGGAGGAAGGTGCTGGTGCCCAGGAGAAAGTCTGGGGCGCCTCCTAGTGGACACCAAGGGGATGTCTATCTGAGCAGAGGACACAGTCACCCAGCTTGTAGTCCCGCCCTGTAATTAATGGCTCTCAGCTCACAGTCGGGGTCCAGTAATGACCCATTGCTGCCAGCTCTGGCAAAAGCCACCTCTCTTCAGGGAACCTCAGTTTCCTCATCCCCCGAATGGAACTGATGATGACAATACCACCGCATGGGACCACAGCGAGGTTTCCGTGTGCCTTGCACACAGTAATGTTTCTCAAGGTCCAGCGAGGCAGGAGCTCACCCGAGGGGCACAGTGAGTAGTGGCCGAGTCAGGGTAATGAGCCAGGGGTTCAGACTCCTGGTCCAGTGCTCTTTCCACTCCTGGGTGCTGTTCAGTGTGCCCTTGGACTCGCCAGGCCTTTTAATTCCCCCTTGTGTCTCTAGACGTTTTCAGATGTTTTAGCACTGTTGGAACAAGCTTACGGCTGTGTCCAATTAACCTTCCTGCCAACCGTTATGGGACATGATATCTTTTCCAGGGCTGGCTGGGATATCTCTCTTCCCATCTCCCTTCCAAAAGACAGAAGCCTCCCGTGAGCCCTGAGGTGGCTGTCATGTCCCTCTAGCTGGGGTCACGTGACCCCATGCAAGGCTGACCAGCTCAACCAGGCCCCAGGTGGGACCTTGTTTCTGCTCCAGGTAAGAAACAGGGGTTGGGGTGGAGGTGGAGAGAAAAGAGGCCTCCCCAGGGGAGAAGAGGGGTGCAGAAGGGGAGCCCCAGCCTCAGAGGATGAGTTTACGTGGTGTCTAATGAAAAGGGCCCCTCCTGAAATGCACTCTCCCGAATTCCTCTATGGTGGTGATGGGGGTGACCTGGGGGACATGGAGGAGATCAGAGGGGAATTTGGCCCTGCCTGATGCTGTGTTTCCACAGTGGGCTCTCTCTTTTTACCTGGGTTTTGTGCTTATCTGGGGTGGCTGGAGCGCCTCCCTGACTCCCTCATGCCAGGTCCATATTTCTGCGGCCCCTAGAATCCCCTTTTTCAGCCTGGGAGGGCTCCGGGGCCTCACTGAGGATCTGAAGGGATTGCACTCAGATATCTGCACATGATCTGTGTGCTCAGGTTCGTGTCCAATTCTTTGCGACCCCATGGACTGTAGGCCACCAGGCTCCTCTGTCCATGGGATTCCCCAGGCAAGAACACTGGAGTGGGTTGCCCTTTCCTCTCCAGGGGATCTTCCTGGCCCAGGGATGGAACCTGTGTCTCTTGTGTCTCCTGCATTGGCAGGCAGGTTCTTTACCACCAGCGCCGCCTGGGGAGCCTGTATGTGCTATTCAGTTTCAGTTCAGTCGCTCAGTCGTGTCCGACTCTCTGCGACCCCATGAATTGCAGCACGCCAGGCCTCTCTGTCCATCACCAACTCCCGGAGTCTACCCAAACCCATGTTCATCGAGTCGGTGATGCCATCCAACCATCTCATCCTCTGTTGTCCCCTTCTCCTCCTGCCCCCAATTCTACCCAGCATTAGGGTCTTTTCCAATGAGTCAACCCTTCGCATGAGGTGGCCAAAGTATTGGAGCTTCAGCTTCAACATCAGACCTTCCAATGAACACCCAGGATTGATCTCTTTTAGGATGGATTGATTGGATCTCCTTGCAGTCCAAGAAACTCTCAAGAGTCTTCTCCAACACCACAGTTCAAAAGCATCAATTCTGCGGCGCTCAGCTTTCTTCACCGTCCAACTCTCACATCCATACATGACCACTGGAAAACCCATAGCCTTGACTAGACGGACTTTTGTTGGCAAAGTAATGTCTCTGCTTTTAAACATGCTATCTAGGTTGGCCATAACCTTCCTTCCAAGGAGTAAGCGTCTTTTAATTTCATGGCTGCAGTCACCATCAGCAGTGATTCTGGAGCCCAAAAAAGTAAAGTCTGACACTGTTTCCACTGTTTCCCCATCTATTTCCCATGGAGTGATGGGACCAGATGCCATGATCTTAGTTTTCTGAACGTTGAGCTTTAAGCCAACTTTTTCACTCTCCTCCTTCACCTTCATCAAGAGGCTCTTTAGTTCTTCTTCACTTTCTGCCATAAGGGTGGTGTCATCCGCATATCTGAGGTTATTGATATTTCTCTCGGCAATCTTGATTCCAGCTTGTGTTTCTTCCAGCCCAGCGTTTCTCATGATGTACTCTGCATATAAGTTAAATAAGCAGGGTGACAATATACAGCCTTGACGTACTCCTTTTCCTATTTGGAACCAGTCTGTTGTTCCATGTCCAGTTCTAACTGTTGCTTCCTGACCTGCATACAGGTTTCTCAAGAGACAGGTCAGATGGTCTGTATGTGCTATATACCCAGCTTTTAACAAACCACCCACAAGTACACAGATGCACAGACAGGCAAAGACAGAGACTGCATGATCACACAGCCCTGAAAGCTCACACACACACACATACACGTACTGGGTCCAAAAACTAGAGTCAGGCCCTTGGGAAGTGGGCCAAGCCTGGGGTATGAGTGGATGGTTGGGAGGCAGTAGGGGTTCCGAGCAGAGCTGTGCCCCCTCCCAGATACGTGTCTTTGCAGGGGGAGACCCCCACGAGGGTGTGGGACGGTGAGGACTCACTTAGGCCTGAAGCTGGTAAGCTGATCCACACTGGGGATCCGATGGCTCCATGAGGCCAGGGTGGAGCCAGCCCTGGAAGTTCTCCCCTACGATCCCAGCTGAACCAGCTCTTACCTCCTCCCTGCTCAGCCCCTTACAGACCTAGCCCCACCTCCACTTTCATTTTTCTCCCATCTCCCCTCCCCCACTCCTCCCCTGGGGTCATCTCCTCCTGACCTTTGCTTAGCTGGCCCTTTACCCCAGTCCCTGACAGACACCAGCTTGCCCTCCAAGACCCAGCATAATGCTTCCGTCTTTCTCTCTCTTTTTTTGGCCACTCTGCTCAACTTGCAGGACCTTAGCTCCCTGACCGGGGATTGAATCTAGGCCCTCGGCAGTGGAAGCGCGGAATCCTAGCCACTGGACTGGTAGGGAAATCCCAACACCTCCTTCTCAGAGAAGCTTTCCTGCCACCCTCTCTCTGATGCAGGATCAATCCCTGCCTCCTGGTGCCCTGGGGCCCGTGTACACACCTCTTCCATAGCTCCAAAGGCTCCTTGGTGTGATGCTCGGAACGCACCTAACTTCTGGACCCTGCTAACGGGGGCTGTGCGTTTTTCTCTTCTGTACTAAGGGCAACGGGAGGCTGGGCAACAGTTTTGATGGAGCTTGTAGGATCGGATTTGTGATCTCAAAAGGTCACTAGGCAGCTAGCTGCCTGGTGGAGGGAGGCAGGGAGAGGGAGCACGGGACTTCTAATCGTCAGGATAGGGGGTTGAGACAGGAAAGGTGAGCAGGTTCAGGAGATATTCAGGGTATAGCCTCCCCCCACCGCCAACCAGTGGTCCCCAAGCCTGGCTATGCACCCAATTCCCTGGGGGAGACTTTAAAAAACAGATTCTTAAGCTCTACCTGGATACACCTAAATAGGATCTCAGGAGTCAGAGACAGAATCAGTAATTTTTTTTAAATTGTGATTAAAAAAAGACATTACATAAAATTTATCATCTTGACCATTTCTCAGGGTACCATTTCTCATGTTAAGTAAATTCACATTGTTGTGAAAAAGATCTGCAGAACTTTTCATATCTTACAAATCTGAAACTCAACACTCACTAAACAACTCGCCACCCCCACCCCAACCCAGGCCCTGGTAATTACCACTCTTCTTTCTGTCTCTTTGAATTTGACTACTTCTGATGCCTCATTTAAGTGGAATCATGCAGCATTTGTCTTAAAAAATTTTTTCCTTTATTTGGCTGTGCAGCATGTGGGATCTAGTTCCCTGACCAGGGGTTGAACCTGGTCCCCAGCATTGGGAGTGCGGATTCTTAACCACTGGACCACCAAGGAAGTCCCTCTGTATTTTTTAGGATCCCCAAGTAGCTCAGATGAAGGTGGCGTGTGGTCCAGAGTTTGGAAACTACTGTCCATGTTACCCAAGCTGGAAGGACCCCTCTCCCTTTCTCTTTGCTCCTAGGAGAAAAATCAGATCCTAGCGCCCTCTGACTTTCAGAGGACAGTGTTCACTTTGACCTCTGGGGAGAATCATCTCTCAGACAGGATGCTGAAGACAACTAAAGTCAGACCAGATAATAACTCAACAACCCATATTATTGTTCATTTTCATGATCTACGTTTATGTAGTGTTTTAGATTCTGGTTACTCATGTCTGTTCCTAAACCAGCAGCAACAGTATACTTGGGGGCCGGTGAGAAAATGTGGAGTCTCAGGACCCACTTGGGGTTCCTCTGGATAGTAAAGTTTTAGAAGCTCAGCTTTGGGGCTTAAAGAGTGGGTGGGCTGGGGGCTGGGGGAAGGAGAGGTGGTTGAGAGGCTGGGGAGGTGGCCCAGGTTGGCATGGGCTTGGTTTGTCTCTCCCACTCCACTGCCACGGTCTTGAATAAGTTCAGAACTCCAGGCTTAACCCCTCAGTTACCTGCCTCCTGGTCAGCTCTCCGGGGCTCAGCTACAAATTCCCAAGGCTCAGCCTCTGTGTGGGACATGGGCTGTCTTCTTCACAGCCCAGCTGTGGAGGATACCCTGCCCTTGGCCAGCTCCCTCCCCAGCCTGGCCTGACACAGACCCTTGCAGCAGGGCACCGGTTCTTGTGACGTCCAGCAATCCCATCAGGTCCTCGCGATGACCCTGAGAGATCATGGTCATAACAATGGCTTACTGAACACGTATTAAACTCCAGGCACTGGGAGAAGGGGCTCAGGCTTTCAAGGACACCATGAGGTTGCCACAGGGGTTATCTCTACTTGGCAGATGAGGACACTGAGGCTCAGAAGGATTGAAATGAGTTGTACAAAGTGATAGGACTTAGCACAAGTGCTATAAGTGCTAGAGCTCGGATTTGAGTTTCCATTAGTCTATCAAGTCTGAGTTGTTTTTTTTTTAATTTATTTATTTGGCCTCGATAGGTCTTATTAACAATTAGCCACATGTGGGATGTATTGGGGCTTCCCAGGTGGCTCTAGTGAAAAAGAACCTGCCTGCCAATGCAGGAGACATGAGACATGGGTTTGATCCCTGGGTTGGGAAGACTCCCTGAAGGAGGGTATGGCAACCCACTCCAGTATTCTTGCCTGGAGAATCCCATGGATAGAGGTGCCTGATGGGCTACAGTCCATGGGGCCACAAAGAGTCAGACATGACTGAAGCAGCTTAGCTCGCTAGCTTGTGGGATGTATTAATAGTCCTCTGACCAGGGATCGAACCTGGGCCCCTTGCATTGGGAGAAAGAAGCCGCAGCCACTGGACCACTAGGGAAGTCCCCGTTATATCTGAGTTCTTAACCAGGATGCCTCCTTCTTGCTGTCTTTTTACAGAAGGGGACCCTGAAATTCAATTCTGTAATTTACCCAAGGTCAAATGGCTGATAAGTGCCAAACCTTGGACTTGAACTCAAGACTGTGTACCCCAGACCCCAGATTCTTTACTGATGAACCTGCTCTCTATCCCAGCAGCGTGTCCACACACTGGTCTGTCCACCCCATTTCCAGCCGCCTCAGACCCTTCCGCCTGGGTTGTCATATCAGTGCTAACCGGCACCGGCGGACCAGGGTCCCTGGAGCCATAGCTGCAGCCGGGAACACAGGGAGCTCAGCACTGCAGGCAGAAATGGAAAGTGACACTTCCTGGCCCCATGGGTCCTCGCCTGAGTCGGGGAGCAGATCACGCACCTGGGCACGGGAGGTGGCAGAGCGCAGCAGCTGTCAGAGGATCAGGAGGCGAAGGGAATGGAAACTGACAGCTCACCCACTCGGGCACCGCTGGGCACCCAGCACCACCGCTGGGTTGGAAGCTGGCGGGGGCAGGGCAGCCGAGATCCTGGGATGACCCCTGGCTTTCAGTGGGCTACCCACACAGTGGCAGGAGGACTAGGGTCTGTAAGCATGGATTCAAATAGCGGGTGACCCCTCATTAGCTCCACAACTGCAGTGCGTGCGTGGTCCTTGCGACCCTACAGACTGCAGGCAAGTTGCTTAACCGCTCTGGGCCTCGGCGCCTCGTGTATCAGATGTGGACGGTCACAGTACCTCTGGCATTGCTAAGAGCCTTAGGAGTGTCAGCATATATAAAAATGCCTAGCTCCCAGTAAACATCATCATTTGAGTTGACCAAGTCCAAGAGAGGCAATTTACACCCTGCCGCTGTGGGGGACAGATGAATTATAACTAGGAGAAGCTGGTCATACCTGGCATACAGCAAGATCTAGAGCTGTAATTGTTGCTGTTGCTGTTGTTTAGTTGCTAAGTCGTGTCTGACCCTTTTGTGACCCCATGGACTGTAGCCTGCCAAGCTCCTCTGTCCATGGGATTTCCCAGGCAAGAATACTGGAATGGGTAGCCATTTCTTTCTCCAGGGCATCTTCCCGACCCAGGGATCGAACCCGTGTGTCCTGCTTGGCAGGCGGATTCTTTACCACTGAGCCTCTAGGGAAGCCCATATCAGCAATAGGTATTATTATTAGGAGCAAGACAGGCTACTTAACTTGCAGAATCCAGTACAAATGAAAATGTGGGGTCCTTGTTAAAAAATGATTAAGAATTTCAAGATGGCAACAGCAGAACATTATCCCAAGCTTGGGGCCCTGAGCTACTTGCGCATGTTGCTAAGTCATGTCTGACTGTTTGTGATCCCATGGACTACAGCACGCCAGGCTTCCCTGTCCTTCACTATCTCCCGGAGTTTGCTCAAATTCATGTCCATTGAGTCGGTGATGCCATCCAACCATCTCATCCTCTGCCACCCTCTACACATGTTAGACACCCGGGAAGCTGGCCCTGAGCAGGAGATAGGACACCCCGGTCGTTAGAGCGGCTCCATGGTCCATCCTCAGGAAGGTTGCCCTTCTGCTCAATGCCGAATCTAAGTGAGGGCTTCCCTGAGCTTGCCTTCCCTGGTCTCCAGATTATTCCAGAAGCACTTGTGACTGGGAGCATCCAACTTGTCCTGCATAAGGAGGAGGCCCTTGGGGCTGCCCCCTGGGCTTTGAGCCCTTCCAGACAGGCCCAGAGTCCTTGAATGTTAGGGCCCTTTGAGATTATCTCCAGGCCCACCCCAAGACAGGCAGGCCCTGCCCAAGGACACACAGGATGCTGCGGCAGGGCAGGACGAGGACCCTGGCCTCTGACTTCCCGCCTGGGAGTTCTGTCTCAGGGAACCAGCTGAGACGCAGTGGGGGTTCCAGGCCCGGTGGTGGGAGAAGTGTGTGAGGGGGGAAGGGCAGTCTTCCATGGGGAGGATGGGTTTTCAGCATGGAGGAGGGGAGTTTCTGTTCTCTTGGCTTCTCCCTGTTTCTGCAATGGCACACACTGCTTTTGTAATACCAGGGGAGAAATACCATAAATGAGCCTTCAGTTAAGGAATAGCATAGCATTCTCATAGGAACCAAGAAGACAAGCCCTTGATGCAAAGTACATTCAGAGGGAAGAAAAAAATTTAAAAATAGAAAGACGGTTAGATCAGAGCAACTGATCTTGTTGTAATAACTCCTCAAGGCTTACCTCCCTCCATGAGAACCCTGGTTCGAGGGACTGAGATGTCTCAGCTGGGCTCTGAGATTTTGGGTGGGGGTCCGTGTGTGTGTGTATGTGTGTGTAGTGTGCTGTGTGAGTGACTGAGTATGTGGGGTGAGGGACAGTCAGTCCCTCCAGAAGCCAGGCCCCAGGGGAGAGGAGGGAGGCAGATGGCCCCAGAGAGCATGCAGTCTCTGAAACCAGGCACAGTACAGCCGGAATCCAGCCCCATCAACGGCTCTGGTTCTCTGAGCTGCAGTTTCCTCATTTATAAAATGGAGAGAATGACGTCTGCTTCACAGGTTTGGAGCTCTGGGGATTAAAGAAAATGAGCTGGCTCAAAGAGTTAGCACGTAGTAGGTGTTCAACCGCCATGAACACCTCCCTCCAGCCGTGACCCCTCCCCCTTATGCTGACATTGTAACTGGGCGGTTTGAGAAGCTTATCCTCACCGTTGTCGGTGATCTGCCCCAGGGAGGGCAAGGGGAGAGGGTGGCATCGTAGAGGCCAGTATGCAATGGCATCGTAGGAGCCATGGCATCCTCAGCGGGTCACCACCAAGCCTGTTCTCAGCGGGATGGACCCTCCTCCCAAGCTAACCAATGCCCGCTGAACCCTTGACGAGACCCTAGAGTAGCCATTTGGTGGAGAGTGGAGACCCCTAGTGGCCTCATGGGGGACTGCCGTCTCCTTGGGAAACCCACCAGGAGCGGAGCTCCTCTGGGAACTTTCCTCTGTGTGGCCATCTTTCTTGAGTCCCTATTAAATGCCAGAGCTGGCACTAGGTGCTGTGCAAGCAGAGAGAAGAGAAGCCCACCGTCTCAGGGAAACCCACCGCCAGGAGATTTGCAGAGGTTGTTCCCCGCCAACTTGTACTCCCATATCCATCCACAAGGAGGAGAACGCAGGGGTCAGTCTGGGACCTGGGTCAAGACACTCCCTCTCCCACAAAGCACCTGGAATAAACAAGATTCAACAGTTAATATGATTATTAAAGGTATAAAAGGGCAGACGCTTTGGGTTAGGGGTCATGCTCCCTTGCCCTTCTCTGAGCACATTGGAAACTGCCAGATACTCGCATAAAATAAGTGCTTACTCATATGGCATCTCGTCTGATCTCTGAGGAACAGGTACTAAAGACTAGACTGTGGATGAGAGAGCTGGTGCTTAGGGAGGTTTAGATAATTAAGTAAGAGTCAGGATTTGAACTCAGGTCCACCTGGCTCCAGGGTCTGTGCTCTTATGCAAGAGGATCTGCCAAGTGGGGCAGCCTGTGACTTGCCAAGCAAACAGACTCACCTCTCTGGGCGTCAGAGTCCTTATCATACAGGCTAGATGTTTTGCTTTGTTTTTGTTGTTATTGTTTTAAGCTCACGTGGGCACTGGTTCCCAGTCCCGACTCTGCATGGGGTTCACTAGATTTCCTTGGTCTGGGTGCATCCTGAGCCTTGGGATCACAGAGCATCCCAGGTGATTCTGAGATGCAAGGAAGACTGGGACAAGACCCAGAGGTTAAACTGTATTTATTCTGCCAGGTGGTATTAAGCCTAGGGTGGGGAGGAGGGTTCTTCCTCCATCTCCCTGTGTCCAGTTCTGCTCAATTCTCTTTTATTATTTATTTATTAGAGAAAAATCACTTCCTCTAAAGTGTACAGTTCAGGAGGTTGTTCAGACAGTAAAGAATTCTCCTGTAATGCGGGAGACCTGGGTTCAATCCCTGTGTCAGGAAGATCCCCTGGAGGACGGCATGACAAGCCACTCCAGTATTCTTGCCTGGAGAATCCCCATGGACAGAGGAGCCTGGCGGGCTACAGTCCATGGGGTCACAAAGAATCAGACACAACTGAGCGACTAAGCACACACAGCATGAAGTGCACAGTTCAGTGGGCTTTAGTATGTTCCACAAGGTTGTGCAAACATTACCACATCATATTTCAGAAAGCTTTCATCACCCCAAAAGAAACCTTGTACCTATCAGCAATCCTTCCCCATCAGCTCTCCTGCTAGCCCCTGGCAATCTCTAGTCGACTGTCTGTCTCTACAGATTTGTCTTTTCTGGACATTTCACATAAATGGAGTGTACATGGCTTTCTGTGTCCAGCTTCTCTCATTTACCTTTATATCTTCAAGGTTCATCCTTGTTGTAACATGTACCAATTCCATATGGCGACATCACACTCAAAAAATCCATTCATCAGTTGCCAGGTGGTTTAAAGGCTCTGATATTCTCTTGGCCAAGAAAGGTGACTGGGTTTACCCAGGTGGAGGGGCCAAGGGTGACGCCAGGGAGCCCGGATGCTGCCTCTGAAGCCTGCCTGAAGGAAAACCCAGAGGGGCAGGGATGTGAAAACCAACCCTAAAAAGCTCCAAGGGGCAGATCCAGAGCAGCCATGAGAGGTGGGCCATAACTGCTCCCCCCGCTTCCATGAAGATAACCAGAGACCCAGGCAAAGTTGTATCCACAAAGCTGCATCATTGCAGCACAGCTGAACAGTGAAACACAGAAATAACCTGGGTGTCCAAGAAAATAGGGAACTCATTCCATAAGCAATGTTACTTCTATCTGAGGGAATACCATGCAGTCAAACATGATGCAGTATCAGCTCACTTTTATTATAGTGCCAAACCCTGCTTGTGCATTTCACATGTGCTGACTCTCACGGCTCAACCCTCATGACAAAAACATGAGGAAGGTGCTCTTGGGATCCTCATTTTAAATGAGGAGATGAAAGTCGAGAACTGTTAGGTAACTTGCCCAAGGTTGTGCAGCTAGCAAGCGGCGTGGCTAAGATCTGAACCAGGGTCTGCTTGCTTGGTATCTCTGCTCCACCACCTCTCCGAGGATAGAAAAAAATTTACCAACATGAGAAACCATTCACAAAATATTAGTTCAGTGAATAAATCAGTTCATGGGATAATATGCAGGGTACCAAGTAAGACTGGAAGGAAAAACACCAGACTGTGCAGAGGGATCTCCGCACAGTTGGAGCAAGTATAATTTTTGTTTTCTGCTCTGCGTTTGTATTTTCCCAGTTTTGTACAATACAAGGGACATGTTTTCATTTTTGGGAAGAAAAGTATTTTATTTGGTTCATGTGAAAAATAAACAACATTCATATATAGATGGTGGGAATTCAATATGGAGCATTCCCTACGAAGGGCAATAGTTTAATATTTATCAAAGTTGCAAATGCATTTGCCCTTTGACTCAGCAACCCTGGGTGGCTCAGACTGTAAAGAATCTGCCTGCAATGCAGGAGATCTGGGTTCGATCCCTGGGTCAGGAAGATTCCTGGAGAAGGGAATGGCTACCCACTCCAGTGTTCTTGCCTTGAAAAGGCCATGGACAGAGGAGCCTGGTGGGTTATAGCTGCAAAGAGTTGGACACAGCTAAGTGATTAACACTTTTTCACTTTTCAGCAATCCTAAATCTACGTTTTATCCTATAGGTAGAGCTGTTCATAAATGAATACAAGGCTGCTCCCTATGAAAAGTGAAAGTGAAAGTGAAGTCGCTCAGTCGTGTCCAACTCTTTGTGACCCCATGGACTGTAGCCTACTAGGCTCCTCCGACCATGGGATTTTCCAAGCAAGAATACTGAAGTGGATTGCCATTTCCTTCTCCAGGAGATCTTCCCGACTCAGAGATTGAACCCAGGTTTCCCGCATTGTAGACAGACGCTTTACTGTCTGAGCCACCAGGGAAGTCTCTACTCCCTATACCATTGCTTATTATAACAAAAGCTTGGAGGCAAATTAAACATGCACTGTATATAAATAATCTTTGGAAGGAATACTATACAGCCGTAAAAAGAATGAGGCTGCTTTCTATACTGCTAGGAAAAGAGCACTGGGATATTTTTTCAATGAAAAGGGTGAGATTCAGAACCGTGTATTCATAACAATAACTTACTTTCTGTGTGAGAAAGTAAGGAAGGGAGAAAATATTTTTTGTCTGCTTGTGCTTTATCATGATGCTGGCAGGCAAGGTGATAATCAGAATATTTTACAGCTAGCACACAACAGATTACAGCTGGCCTTATAACCACTGCAGAAAGGACACCCAAGAAACTAAGAAGTGACTGCCCTTAGAGACAGGAAAGTGGGGTGCACGGGACAGGGGTGGGGACAAGACTGACTTCTCAGATTCTGACATCTTATACTGTTTAAATTTTCGATTCATGGCACTGAATTACCCGGTTGAAAAATATGATTTCAAAAACACCAGAGGCAAAATCGTGGCTTCCAGTCCCTGCTATCCCCATGTCTTGGAGGAGAGAGCACTTGGATTGCATGAGCCCTGGGTATCAGGGCACCCTCCGTTGCTGTGGCCCAGGCGTGTAGAAGAGGGCATAGGTAAGCGGCGGAAGTGTTCCTCCCGTTTTCAGAGATCCCTACGGGCTTTCTGGTGGGGGAAAACTTTCCTCAGCTGCTTCGGCTTGGCACAGTGCTTGGAGCATAGTAGGCTCTTAGGAAGCATCTGTCTAATTAATTGCTCCCCTGCTGGCCTGATTATTTCACTGTTGGGGTGGTAAGCCTCTTACCTACACAGATCTGCCCTGTGGCTTAAGCCATGGAGTTGCTGGTACTCGGGGCCACATTACTTTAATCAGATAATCAGATTACTCTTTCCCCTGCATCTGGCAGAGACCAGGCATTACAGAAAGGGAAATGAAAGCATAAAGCATTCATCCTGTTGGGCAGACATTTATTAAGCACCTGCCACACATAGGTCCTAGGCCTAGGTCTGCCACGCAGCAAGCCCTTGGACTGCCTCTCCTGGGGCAGCCATTCTCCAGCACCCCTTGCAGCTAACGTCAATGGTGCATTCACCTGCAGCATCTCTCTTGGTCCTTCGCCCAGCCCTGCATGGGATGCCATGCTTAGTCGCTCAATAGTGTCCTACTCTTCGTGACCCCATGGACTATAGCCTGCCAGGCTCCTCTGTCCATGGGGATTCTCCAGGCAAGAATTCTGGGGTGGGTTGCCATTTCCTTCTCCGGGGTATCTTCCCAACCCAGGGATCAAACCCGGGTCTCCCACATTCCAGGTGGGTTCTTTGCTGTCTGAGCCACCAGGGAAGCCCATGGGAAGTGCTTTCATTATTCAATGCCTATGGGTGCAAGTGACACAAACCAGACTCAAACGCATTTAAGCAGGAAGAGATTTGTATTGGCTAGTACAACTGAAGGTAAGTAGGTTTCAGGTATGGTGAGATCAAGACTCTAGCTGTTTTTGTTTTCTTTCTTCTGTATCCCCTTTGTCCTCAGGCCGGCTTGCCTCATAGCTGAGAGATGTCACCAGTAGGAGAAAACAGTATGTTTTCCTGTCCGTATCCATCAGAAGAGACACTTAGCTTTCCAGATCTCTCTCAAGAATAAGGAAGATTCTTTCCCCAAAACTTCAAAAGCTTTGAATAAGTCTAACCTCACATCTTACTAACACAGATTGACTTAGAACTTCCCACCCCATAATCCAATGGTTCTCAACCCTGGGGCTGCACATAAGAATTACACAGGGAGTTTTTGGGGATAAAAAAAAAGTCTGATTCCCAAGCCCTTCTACCCTGGGTCCCATTAAATCAGAAACTATGTGGGTGGGGCCCAGGCATCAACATTTTAGGAAAGCTTTCTGGGTGCTTCTAACGCACCCTGAGGGCCTCAGGGTTAGGCTTAGGGCATTGTCTCCCAAGGAAGTCGTCTGTCCGGTGACAGAGAGCTGGCCTGACTGAACCAGAAAACTTCACACCTGTGGCCCACTGCTGGCCCCTGCCGCCTGTAATAGACTAGCAATTAATAATTTTAATAAATCCTATAATTTTCTTGTGAGCAGCATAATTATATCACTTAGCAATTTGTGTGCGTGCTCAAAGCATTAATTTGCTCAACGTAAACATCTAAAATATGCCACAATTATCGTAAGCCGTGTGAGCATGTCTTGTTTTTTTTTTTTTTAATAAGCTGGGAGCTTCCAGAACTGGATGTAGCCCAGGGCCTCTGGGCTCATGAGAGATTCCCACCTGATGTGGGCCCAAGCTGAGTCACTCGGCCCAGGACCCCTCCCTTCTTTGGAGGTTTGAAATTTTGATCCCAGTTCTTCCTTGCCCTGTAGCGGCTTTGGGACGTTACCCCTTCACAGGGGCGTTGTGGTGGAAGGGGAGCCCTTCCTGCTCTTGCCTGTGAACTTGATCGTGTGACTTGCTTTGACCCTTGGAAGATGAGGTGAACAGGGGTCCTAAACCTGCTTTCCTGGCTGAGCTTTCCCCTCCTCCCTTTGCACATCTGCCATAGCCCCAGGAAGAACACATCCAGATGTGGGCCCCTTCAGGCTGGGCCCCAGGAGGAGCCGAGCATCTGAGCTGAGCTGGACCTTCTGCGTGGAGCAGAGCCACACGGCCAAGCCCAGCCCCTCTGCAGACCCATGAATGTGAGAAGTTGTGATTGTCCTTTTAAGCCACTGAGTTTGGGGACTTGCCTGGCGGTCCAGTGGCTAAGAATCCACATGCCAATGCAGAGGACATGGATTCGATCCCTAGTTCAGAAAGATCCCACATGCCATGGGGCGACTAAGTCCGTGTGCCCCAACTACTGAAGCCTGCACACCTAGAGCCCGTGCTACTCAACAAGAGAAACCTGGGCACTGCAACTAGAGAGTAGCCCTGACTCACTGCAGCTGGAGAAAGCCCACGCACAGCAAAGAAGACCCAGTATAGCGAAAGAAAAAAAAAAAAATTAAAAAGCCTTAAGAAAACTGGTGACTTTCAAATGAAAAAAAACAGAAATAAGCCACTGAGTTTGGGCTTGTTTTGTTACACAGCACAATTGCCACCTTCATTGCCTGTTACACCTTCCCAGACTGTGCAGTGGACAGACATACCCCTAAGCTCTTTTGGTCCCAGAGAACATTAGGGACCAAGCATAGTGACAAGAAGGGTCTGAACAGAAAGCATTTCCCTTCTGCGATCCAATGATAGCATCTTATGTTTATGAAGGTTGTGGCCAGGCCTTAGTCCAAGCCTAGTGATTACAAGCAGAGGTTATTTTGGAAACAGTTTGCCTGGGTTTGAAGCCCAGCTCCACCACTTGCATGCTGTGTGACCCCGAACAGTCACTTAACTTCTCTGAGCCTCGGGTACCTCATCTGTCCAATGAAGATGTTAATAAGCTGCTTTGTCTGCTTCTGTTGTGCAGATGAAACAAATTAATTTGTCTGAAATGTGTAGAGCAGGGCCTGGCACACATTGTAAACATTATATAAGTGTGAGCTCCTATTATTAAGCACTGTCCATGCATCTAATTCTCTCAACAAAGCAACCTGAGAACCTTATCACTGTTTTGTGGATAAAGGAACTGAGGTTAAGAGGGGTTAAATAACTTGTCCAAGGTTACATAACATGTGAGTCACTGAGCTAAGGTATGAAAACAATTCCATCTGATTCCAAAACACTTTTTATCTCTGTATCCAGCACGTTTGAAGCAAACGTGGTGCCTGTCAGGAAATAAGGCATGTTGACGAATGAATGAACAGGCATGGCTGATGGATAGCAGGCTGGACCGTGACCAGAACTCCTTATCCAGTGCTGTCTTTACTTACCCCAGCTTTTAACTGAGCTGGGACTGGCTGGTGAGTGGGAACCTCCTCCAGAATGGTGTGGGAGGATGGAGGGCCATGGAAGCTGCCCTAGCTTAGGAGGCAGGGTCCCACATTCCCATCCTGGCTCTGCCCCATCCACCTGGGCATCCCTAGGCCAGTGGCTCTGCAGACTCTCTGAGAGCCAGTTAGTTTAACCAGTGCAGGTTAAAGCAGGAGCCTGCAGGGAGGAGAGCCAGGGAGCGGCAGGGCAGCCAATGCCAAGGTCTCCCTCCTGTCCTCCGCTGCCTGCGAAAGGCTCTGACCTCTGAGGGAAATCTGAGCCCTGCTGAGCTGGCACATTCTGGGGTCTAGACAGCTGTGTCTCCGTGCCCCCCAGCCCAGGGCGAAGGCCTGTGCCTCCGAAAGGCAAGGACAGGTGTGGAGCCTGCTCAGGGCGTCAACGTGCCCTGGGGTGGACCCATAAGCTGAGTCTAGAGGGTTCCAGAGTCATATACGCCAAGATGTTTCCTGACAGAGAGGGGCAGGGCAAGCAGAGCCCTGTGGCCTGGTGCAGGGGAAAGAGAAAAGACTCGGAGGCAGAGACCAGCGGTCACTTCCCAGCTCTGGTCACTTACCCACATGGAGCCTTAGTTCCCTTGGAATGAGAGTCACGATTCCTGCATCTTGGGGCTGCATGTAAGCTCCAAAGGGGCTCCCTGGAGGGAGAGGTCCCTCTGTAAACTCTAAGGGCTTGGGCCCCAGGAGGGCACTTCCTGGACCTCAGTTTCTGCATCTAAAATGAGAGCAAGGAGCTCAAGGATGCTTCAGCCCAGCCTTGCAAGAAGTGGTCAGTGTAAGTCAGCATGACTCCTGAGATGAAACGTGGCTTCTGGTGTGATGCTCTGTGAAGGAGACCACTGTCACCCACCACGCGTCCTTGTCCAAAACACCTCGTAACCAGAGCCCAACAGTTCTCCTGGTGACATAGGAGATAGAAGAATGAACTTAACAAGGCCAGGGGGAAACAAGGAGACGAAACCTGAAGGTGGAGCATTTGGCGAGACAACCAGTCTGGTCCTCAGAAGCCTTTGTCATAGAAAATTTAAGTGTGAGTCGCTCAGTCGTGTCTGGCTCTTTTTGACCCCATGGACCGTAGCCTTCTAGGTTCCTCTGTCCAGGGGATTTTCCAGGCAAGAATACTGGAGTGATTGCAGTATGGCAACACTGATGGCCATTTCTCCAGGGGAGCTTGCTGACCCAGGGATCAAACCCTTGCCTCCTGCATTGCAGGCAGACTCTTTACTGTCTGAGCCACCAAGGAAGCCCGTCATAAGAAAAGGACTTGCCAAACCAAAAGAGACCTAAGTGCATCCAACCAGAGGGTCACAGGGGAGTCTACATGAATCGGCTTAAAGGACACTGGGGGACAAAGAGGGATTTTGAATATGTGCTGTGCAGTAGGTAAGACAAAAGTGTTTTGATGGAGAGGTTGAGATTGTTAATTGGGGGGTGGGGGAAGCAGATTACAAAGCATCAAGGGCATTATGAGCTTGTCTTGATGATTATATATATCTATAAGCATAAACAGAGATCTGGGAAGACAGACAATAAGGTATTTACAGTGATCCTCCCCAGATGGTAGGAATAGAGATGGTTTTGTTTTTTTATTTTTGTTTATCTATGTGTTCCAACGTTCTACGATGTACATATACAGCTTTGGCGATAATCAAAATGTTTTAAGTTAGAGAATTTCTCTGCACAATCCCTAACTCTGACGGTTTCCTCTGGCCTCAGCCTCCTCTCTGAGCCTCTGCCCCGTCTCCAACCTGCCCTCAACACTGACCAGGCGCTGGTGTCTTCATCACAGCTTCCCTTCCTCCCACCCTCTCTCTCATCATGTTTCCACGCGGAGGAGTGTCCCTTGAATTGCGGTAATCTTCCAGCCTCTCCCTCCTCCTCCCCTGCAGAGAAGTGACTGATGTCCAAGTTTGGGAGAGTGCTTGGGCACGCCCAGCCCAGCCCCTTCTCTTTGGGAAGGCTTTACCACATCCGCGCTTGGGCCGGGGACTGGGTGGTTTGGGTGGGTGAATGTCAAGTTCAAGGGTGGGGTCATAGGAAGTGCCCTTGGCCAAGGATCTGAAGTCACAGAGGGAAATGTTTTGATCTCTGCGCAGCTGCTGTGTGTTTCTCCCAGTGGGTTCCAGGCTTGGATGGGGAAGAGGAGGGCTCTTGACTGAATTCTCTAAAACCCGACATCTCACTCGTCCTTCCTCAGTGGCCACTGCTCTCCTGCTCAATCCAGGCCCCAATGGAAGCCCATCTTCTCTCAGTAGACCTTCAGGACTGAGTTTCTGCTGAAGAGGGGACTAGGACATCCCTGGCAGATGCAGCTGAGGGTGGTGGTGGGAGGGGTGGGGGATCCAGCAGAGGAAGGAGCCTGGGCACAGGCTGGATGGCAAGGTGGGAGGGAGGTGTGAGCAGAGAGGAGGCCATGCCCTGTGCCCAGGCTCAGCGTGGCCAGGCTGAGGGACTCTGACTTCAACATGGGGCCACAGAACAGTTTTAGGTCCAGATGTGGCCTTGTCACCTTTGGATATTGAGACCATCTCTTGGGGCCACTCGGTGAGCCTCGATCAAGAAGGAAGTGATCTGGGAGCAAAGGGACCAGCAGTGGGATTGTTAACCCGGAGCATTTACAGGGGAGAGAACAGAGCTGCTTAAAAGAATAAATGGAGACTTCTCTGGGGTCCGGTGGTTCAGAATCCTCCTTCCAATGAAAGGGACCTGGGTTCAATCTCTGGTCAGGGAACCGAGACCCCACATGCCACAACTAAACCTGTGTGCTCCAACGACAGCCTGAGTGCCCCAGGGAAGACCCAGCACAGCCAAATTAAAAAAAAAAAAAGAAATAAATGACTTGCAGCAGCCTCCACAATCGAGTGAGCTGAGAACTTCGTTTCAGAAACAATCACTCCTGGTTGGCAAGAGCTCAAGGAGGGATTTTTTGGGGGGAGGGAGGGGTAAAAATTATTAAATGTTTTTAATACCTAGGTTTTTTATGTTGATTTCAAGTATTTACTATTTAAGTGAGAGTAATAACAAGTCTGAATTTTGAAAATAAACAATGTTAATTATTGTTTGTGTAAAAAAGAATGGGTTATTAAATTATGCAGAGGTGGGCCCTTGAGAGGTAGCTGGTAACGCCGGCAGACCCAAGCCCCTTTCAGGAGACAAATATTTTGCAAATATCTTAGGGCTTCTCTGGCGGCTCAGCGGTAAAGAATCCGCCTGCCAGTGTAGGAGACGAACATTTGAATCCTGGGTTGGGAAGATTCCCTGCAGAAGGAAATGGCAACCCACTCCAGTATTCTGGCCTGGGAAATCCCAAGGACAGAGGAGACTGGCGGGCTACTGTCCATGGGGCCGAAAAGAGTCGGACATGACTTAGCAACTAAAGAGCAACACTGCAAATATTTTGTTCCCCTGTTGCCAAGCTGAAATGGAATTCCTAAGTGATCACACATGCCCTCACACGTGTTTTTTTGAAAGCAAATCGATGTAATATCCTGACCATAGTATGAAGAAGAAATTAAAGGGAAGTCATTTATAATAAAATAATGTCAAGGTGAAAATGCACAAGCTGACTGTGGAGGAAACAGGCTGACGTAGCCCTGACATTTGCTCCTCGTGGCCCCACTGGGAACATGACAGCCACAGAGGCAGACAGACCCAAGTGGTCCTCCTGACGGTGACTCATACACCACGAGCCGTGCTAAGGCTGGTGACGTGAAATGGGCAACGAGTCCTGGCAAAATTCCGAACAAAACAAAGGACAATCGTCTCCTTCCGTGTACATAATAGAGTTGTGTTCCTGGAAGATTCTGTGTATATTAGAAGCGTGCAAAATTACTTGGTGTTTATATGTAATAACTGGTTACACACACACATTATAACAAAGAAAAACACCCGTACCGTTTTCCTAGACCCTTCCTAAGTGAGTATCATTGTCCTAGAGCCTCTTCTACAAGACAGCAGCTGAGACCAAAATGTAGATGCCCTGCAAAATCAACTTTGCACCTTCTGATGGCTAAGAGGAGGGTGGAACCGGAGAGGAGGGTCTGGAGAGGGGGTTGGTGAACAGACTCCAAGAAATGACATCAGGTTTGGGCCAGAGGAGGTAGCAGGCTGGTGGGCACTTCCTAAGATAGACAAGAGATGTTAAATGTGGTGAGATCTGTGCTTCAGCTGTAAGCTGTTCTGATGCTGCACTGTAATCCCCCTCCTTGGTCCACCTTCCATAAAATCAGTTATAGGGACTTCCCTGACAGTCCAGTGGTTAAGACTCCAAGGTTCTACTGCAGGGTTTGAGGGTTCCATCCCCGGTAGGGGAACTAAGATCCCACATGCAGAGACAAACATGGCCAAAAGATTCTTTTTTTAATGAATAATAAAATAAAATCAGTTGTAAACAGTAGTACTTGGTGAAAGGGAAAGTCACTCAGTCATGTCCGACTCTTTGCGACCCCATGGACGTTACAGCCCATGGAGTTCTCCAGGCCAGAAGACTGGAGTGGGTAGCCTTTCCCTTCTCCAGGGGATCTTCCCAACTCAGGGATCGAACTGGGGTCTCCTACATTGCAGGAGGATTCTTTACCAGCCAAGACACAAGGGAAGCCCAAGAATACTGGAGTGGGTAGCCTATCCCTTCTCCAGTGATCTTCCTGACCCAGGAATCGAACTGGCTGAGCTATGAGGGAAGCCCTTGGTAGTACTTGGTAGGAGATGAATAAAAATGATGGCTGTGCCCCCTAGCTACCAGGCACTGGAGGCTTTACCCGCATCAACTCATGTGACCGTCAACCAGCCTGGAGAGGAGGGGCCACACTTGCCCCTATTTCATAATGAGCAAATCAAAGCCCAGAGAGACAGAGAACCTTGCCCAAGGTCAGTCAGCTGTCTGTCAATGGAAGAGCTGAGCTTTGAACCTGGGCACTCTTGCCCTGTTGTCCAGCTTAATCACCCCATCAGCAAGGGCCAGGCCTGTGCTTGGGTGAAGAACTTTGGAGAGAAATCATAGCAGCAGGTGTGTGTATGTGGTGGGGGGGATACTGGGATGAGGCTGCAGGAATCTAGACTAGGAGGCGCCAAGAGAGCAATCATGAGCATCCATTGGAGATACTTGGAGACGCGGTGAAGGATGACAGACATCCCCAGTGCGAAGAA
The DNA here is from genome assembly GCF_054371585.1 of Giraffa tippelskirchi. Taxonomy (NCBI): domain Eukaryota; kingdom Metazoa; phylum Chordata; class Mammalia; order Artiodactyla; family Giraffidae; genus Giraffa; species Giraffa tippelskirchi. Next base: position 10,595,726 of record NC_137284.1, on the reverse strand, counting down.
GAGGGTGTCAAGCCACTTCACCTGGATCTTTCAAGGCAAGGGCAACCTGAAGAGGGTGGAAGATGTGAAGCATCCCATGACACCCCCATGCTTTGGTAACCTCCAAGTGGCCACATTGACTGACATCCAAGGCCTTCTGATCTCTTTTGTTTTCTGAACTCTTACATTTCAGTTTGACCTCTTCCCACCCCATTTACTAATAGCTGCATTTTTGTGAAGTCACGAACTGAGAAAACATAACACAAAAGATGACTGTGAATACTGAAAAGCTTTCAGTCAATTCAAATGTTATTAAACCACAATGGGATCCACATACATTTGAAAAACATTACCTATGCAGAAGCCAAATGCATTCCAGCTGCAATGCCTGTGGAACCTACAGGCAATGCTGGGTTGAGGGCACAGGTGGGAAGTGAAAGCCATAGTGTGTGTGCGATAGTCACTCAGTCGTGTCCAAGTGTTTGTGATCCCATGGACTGGAGCCATCTAGGTTCCTCTGTCTGTGGAATTCTCCAGGCAAGAATACTAGAGTGGGTGGCCATTCCCTTCTCCGGGGGGTTTTCCTGACCCAGGGATCAAACCTGGGTCTCCTGCATTGCAGGCAGATTCTTTACGGTCTGAGCCACCAGGGAAGCCCAGAAGCCATAGTAGAAGCAGGCATTAGTCACACAATCCCCCAGGTCCCAGATCACCCCATGGGGTGGGGGTGCTTAGGGTCACCAAAAGAGTCCTGACCCATGTCATCTGCTCCCTGCTGATACTGTATGTCCTGAGGAAAGGCTTTGACCGGGTGGTCCTAATGCCACACTTTCTGGGATTCCTGGCCCCAATTTCAGTGTGTGTAGAAGGCTTCCTCACAACAACAAGGAATTCCCCCACACCAGCAGGGTGTCTGAGAATTCAGTTCAGTCCTGACACCATCTGCCTGGAGATGGCATCAGATTCCATAGGTTAAAGGTTCAGTTCATCCAGACTGCCCTCCACTGCAGATGCCAGGCACAAACCCAGGCTGTTAGCTGTGTTTCTGACTGACTGACTGTAAATCAAAGTTTCCTCCTCAAGTGCAGTAAATTTGCTAGAGCGGCTCACAAAACTCAAGAAGCCAGTTCAATTACCAGATTACGGGTTTATTACAGAGGATATTAAAGAACCCGACTCAACAGCCAGATGAAGAGGGCGCGGTCTTGAACAAAGGAGCCTCTGTCCTTGGGGAGTTTGGGGCTGGCCAGGAAGCACAATTGATGCTTTTGAACTGTGGTGTTGGAGAATACTCTTGAGAGTCCCTTGGACTCCAAGGAGATCAAACCAGTCAATCCTAAAGGAAATCAGTCCTGAATATTCATTGGAAGGACTGATGTTGAAGCTGACTCTCCAATACTTTGGCCACCTGCTGCGAAGACCCTGATGCTTAGAAAAGACCCTCATGCTGGGAAAGATTAAAGGCAGGAGGAGAAAGGGATGACAGAGGATGAGATGGTTGGATGGCATCACCGACTTGATGGACATGAATTTGAGCAAGCTCCGGTAGTTGGTGATAGACAGGGAAGCCTGGCATGCTGCAGTCAATGGGGTCGCAAAGAATCGGACACAACTGAGCAACTGAACTGAACTGAGGTAGCACATGGAAGCATTCTGGTTCCCCTACACGTCAGTTCTTGGAAACCTCACGCCTTTTGTTTTTTAATGGAGGCTTTATTACTTAGGCATGATTGATTAATGCATTGGCCATTGGCGATTGATTCAACCTCCTTCTCCCCAACCTGGAAATCAGTCCCACTCCTGTATTCATGGTGGTTCCCCTGACAACAAGCCTCCATCCTTAGGCACTATACAGAAGTCACCTCATTAACGTAAACCTAGTTGTGGTGGAAAGGGATTTGTTATGAATAAAATAGGGCTCCCCAGGTGATGCTAGTGGTAAAGAAACTGCCTGCCAATGCAGGGGATATAAGAGGCGAAAGTTTGATCCCTGGGTCAGGAAGATCCCTTGGAGGAGGCCTCGGCAACCCACACCAGTACTCTTGCCTGGAGAATCCCATGAACAGAGGAGCCTGGAGGGCTACAGTCCATAGGGTCGCAAAGAGTCAGACACGACTGAAGAGACTTAAACACCTACACACACACACACACACACACACACACGAATAACCAAACACTCATTTCACCTCTATGACTCTGAAGAGATTTCACGAACCATGGATGGGAACCAAATACAGGAGAAACATGTTTTAGTCATATGAATGACCAGGGTTCACTTCTTTTGAATCACAGCATTGAATACTTATTATAGAATGATTCCATGGGGTGAAGCTTAGATCAACCCCCACCAGGGAGTTAACTGACCTTCTGTCTGGTCCACATGGAGGTGCCTTCAGACTGGGGGCCAGCCCAGGGCTATCAGCTCTGACCAGTGGAGTCATTACAGGAGGTGGGAAAGGAAATAAATTGGGTCACATTCCTAAAAAAAAGCGGCTGGAAAGTCGACTAAAACAGAAAAGAGTGACCATACCAAGTGTTAGCAAGGATGTGGAGCAACAGGAACTCTCATACACGGTTGGCAGGACTGTAAATTGGTAAAGCCACTTTGTGAAACTGGGAGAACTGACCAAACCTAACATACATATATCCTATGACTCAGCAAATGTATCCCTAGGAATGTACTCAACAGAAATGGGTGCACGCATATGCTCACCAAGACGTAGAAACAATGTTCACAGCAGGACTCTGTGTTGTCACTGCCAAGGGTCCAGGCTGAATCCCTGGTCAGGGAACTTAGATCGTACAAGCCATGTGGTATGGTCAAAACAAAACACCCCACAAACAAACAAAAAGTACAACAAATAAAAACAAAGCAAATGAGTGTTTCGGCAAAGCAAAATATAAAACAGACAGAAACAAATGAGCAAGTAAGTTGCCAACCAGAAAACAAGTGTTGGCATGGATGTGGAGAGATTGAAACCCCGGGGCATTACTGATGAGAGTATGAAATGTGCAGCTGCTATGGAAAACAGTATGACAATTCCTCAAAAAGTCTAACATAAAATTAGCATATGATCCAGCAATCCCACTTCTGGGTGTTAAAAACAAGGTAACAGGACCTAAATAAAATGGTTCATGCTAAACCCCATGTCACCAAACTGAGACTGAATGACAGTTTTGGATCTCCCAGAAATGGAATCTTAAACCGGTCAATCAGGAATTGTCTGATCAGCGTTAGTTAGGTCATCTGCCTGACTGATCCCGGCCAAGTCCGGAAGGAAAGTAATTTTGCAATAACCAACCCACTTTTTTTGCCTAGTGTAACTTGCTTGTTCCCGTTCCCTTCTGCCCACAAAAGTCTTTCCTTCTGTTCAGCTCCTCACAGCTCCTTTCTGTCTGCTAGATTGACTGCTGCCTGATTTGAATCCATTTTTTTCAATTCTTAACAATTTAACATGCCTCAGTTTATATTTTGACGTGGATACATACCCAAAATAATTGAAAGTGGAACTTGACCAGATATTTGTACATCCACGTTCATAGCATTTTTACTGCCAAAATGCAGAAGCAACTCAAATGCCTATTGATGGATGAAATGTGGTCTATATATACAACAGTATATTATTTAGCCTTAAAAAGGAAGAAAATTCTGACATATGCTACAACATAGATGAACCTTGAAGATATTATGCTGAGCAAAATAAGCCAGACACAGAAGGAAAAATATTGCACGATGCCATTTATAGGAGGTACCTAGTACAGCAAATTCATCCAGACAGAAAGTAGGAGAGAGTTTGGGAGGGGCTGAGGAGGGAGGGGAATGAGGAGTCCCTGTCGAATGGATACAGAGTTTCAGGATGTGAAAGTTGCTCAGTTGTGTCTGACTCCTCCCGACCCCATAGACTATACAGTCCATGGAATTTTCTAGGCCAGAACACTGGAGTGGGTAGACTTTCCCTTCTCCAGGGGATCTTCCCAACCCAAGGATCGAACCCAGGTCTCCCACATTGCAGGCAGATTCTTTACCAGTTGAGCCACAAGGGAAGCCCAAGAATACTGGAGTGGGTAGCCTATTCCTTCTTCCTGACCCAGGAATCGAACCGGGGTCTCCTGCATTGCAGGCCGATTCTTTACCAACTGAACTAAAATTCTGGAGACGGTTGCACAACAATGTGAATGTATTTAACACCACTGAACCGCACACTTAAAAATGGTTAAAAGGGTCGTTGGAAAAGACCCTGATGCTAGGAAAGATTGAAGGCAAAAGGAGAAGGGGGTGGCAGAGGATAAGATGGTTAGGCAGCATCGCTGACTCCATGGACATGAATCTGAACAAACTCCAGGAGATTGTGAAGGACAGGGAAGCCTGGCATGCTGCAGCCCATGAGGTCACAAAGAGTCAGACTCAACTTAGTGACTGAACAACAACAACAACAACAAATATTTCACCATCACACACACACACACATATTTTAAACTACTAAGAAACAGATGTCTGAGAGCAAACGCCATCCCTGAGGTTTCTGGGGTTCACCCTGCCCACTGAAGTCCGTCAGATTCTGTCCCCTCTGACATCTACCCTCCCAGGAAGACCTACTGCAAACCTGCCTCCAGTGCCCTGTGGTGCAAATGCTTGCTTACCTTCTTGACATGGCTTCAAAAGTCAGGGAAAACATCAAGGTCCTACTGTACAGCACAGGGAGCTATATTCAGCTTTTTTTGTTGTTGTTCTGTTGCTAAGTCGTGTCCAACTCCTGTGACCCCACGGACTGCAGCATGCCAGGCTTCCCTGTCCTTCACTCTCTTCCACAGTTTGCTCAGATTCATGTCCATTGAGTTGATGATGCTATCGAACCACCTCATCCTCCGCTGCCCCCTTTTCCTTTTGCCTTCAATCTTTCCCAGCATCATGGTATTTTTCCCATGAGTCGGCCCTTTGCATCAAATATCCTGTGATTAAACCATAATGGAAAAGACTATGAAAAAGAACATTATATGTATAAATGAATCACTTTGCTGTGCAGTAGAAATTAACACAACATTGTAAATCAACTATACTCCAATAACATAAATTTTTTAAGTCAGGGAAGTCTCTGAAAAGTGCTCGGTCTCTTTGGAGCCCATTGGGAAGCCATTGTTATTCATGAAATTACCAAAAAGGCCACCTTCTGATTCACAGCTCAGGAAGGGACTGATGATATCGATTTGTCCAAGTAGGGGGTCAGCATTGAGTTCCTGCTAACTGTGCTTGTGTGCAGCTTAGAATGTCGCTGGGACCTCAGGGAAGAGGCTCCAGGAAAGTGCCTTGGCCGAGCACCTAACAGCAAGCTCAGTACCCTGCGAATCATATTCACCACTGCCTGTCCAGGGCAATATTATTATTTTCTTGATCAGGAAACTGAGCCTCAGTGAGGGTCTCACATCCAGGAGAGGGGTGTGTAGGCTGGCTCTACTTGACTCCAAATCCTGCTTGTGGACCTTCAAGCTGGGGACTGCTCTGGGGAGAAGGAGGTTCCTTGAGCTTGGGGGCAGCTCAGTCTTTCTTCCAAGGTGAGAGGAGGTGGGGGGAGGGCAAGGTCCACGCTGTGAAGCCTGTCCACACAGAAGTCCTTGCATACCTGGCAGGCCTCTTCGCTGGAAGTCTGTTTGGTAGAGGAGGCTTCAGCTAGAAGGACTTCCAGTGTTTTCTACAGAATACATGTCTCCTCCCACCTTTGCCTGCATCCTCACCCATTGTCAGGGTCCCCTTGACCCTTTCCAGAAGGGAAGCCTTGAGAGAGGATATAGGGTGTGTGTGTGTGTGTGTGTGTGTGTGTGTGTGTGTGTGTGTGTGTGTGTGTGTGTGTGTGTGTGTGTGTGTGTGTGTGTGCATGTGTGTCTGTCTGTCTGTCCATAAGAGGAGAGCTTGAAAGGAGAAGTTGATGACTCAGAACAGGGCTGAGAAGGGTGAAATGGGCGGGAGTAGATGTGGGGGTCCTCCTGAGTGGAAAGAGCCCCAGAATGGGAATCAGAGTCTTGAGTTTTAGTCCTAACTCAACCTCCATCATGCTGTGCAACCTGGGGGAGGTCCCTGACCCTCTCCGTGCCTCCGTTTCCTTATCTATACAAGGGCAGGTACTTAACCATTAATTATGGTTCATAATTGCTAAGGGTTCATCCACCAGTTACGTAAATATTCATGGAGCCCCTGCTCCAGCCAGCAGCCAAGATCTGGGGACCGAGAAGGCAGACCTGTGCCCTCCCCTCCTGGGGAAGATAGACCCAGAGTGACAAGCGCACTGTTTGCTCCAGGGGAGAAGAATGAAGGGGCAACAGACACCCACAGCTGACAGATCCACAAGGATGGGGCTCAGAGAATCAGCTCAAAGAATAACCTGCTTTCTGCCCGGCCTTGACCCTGGATCCCCAAGAGGCTCTCTGGTTGCTCCAGATCCCAGTAGCGACACATGGATCCCAGAATAGGGGTGGGGTGGGGGGAGGTCCCACTCCTGCCTTCCTGTTGAGCCATGGGGTAACCGGAACTGTCCTTCTCTGAAAGGAGAACTCAGAACAGACCGGAAAGGGCTGAGAGGAGCTCAGGGCAGAAGGGCCTGCGGCACATTGCTTTGTAAAGGGGAGCGGCTGAGACAGCGGTGGTTCCCAAGGCTCTTCCAGGAGGCAAAAGCAGAACTAACACGCCCTATCAGCTGCCGAGAAGCAAGCGGGTCCTGCTACACAGTGGTTCTCAACCTGGGCTGCCTGCTAGAGTCGCCTGGGGAGCTTTGAGAACTCCCAATGTCTGAGTGCAATCCCCAGAGAGCCTGCTGTCATTGGCCTGGGGTGCAGCCTGGGCAGATAATTCTAAGGTTCTGAGTTGAGAACCAGTCACCTGGCAGAAGGCCGGGGTCTGCTCTGAGGCCGAAGACGGTGAGTTAAGGAAGCCAAAGAGGTCAGAAGGTGGCCAGTTCTGCCCAGGGGCCAAATAGGTTCTGTGTTTTCTAGAGAGCATGGGGACTCGGGTCCCCAGATAGGCCTGTTTGGTAGCAAAGCAGGAATTAACTGCTCCCCATCTCTGCCCTGCAGTCCTACTCCCTACCCATTGCCAGATAAAATACAGGATGCCCAGTTAAATTTGAATTTCAGATGAACAACAATAATTATTTAGTATAAGTATGTCTCGTATAACACTTGGGACACACTTAAACACTAAAAAAAAAATTTTTTTGTTGTTCATCTGAAATTCAAATTGAATCGGGCATCCTGTTTTTTAATTTGCTAAATCTGGCAGCCCTACACCACCCCACCAGCGAGCCGGGAGTCAAGAGCTCCAGTTTCAGATCCCAGCTCTGATTCTAACACGTTGGGGGGACCTCGGGAAACCCACCGCCCACTTGGGGTCGAGGTCAGCTCCAGACTTATATATAATACCCCTCCTTCCTCAGGGGCCAGGCCGACTGTTTCCAAGGCAGTAGGTATGAGTCACAGGTCCCTGGAAAGGCATCGAGCTGTCTTTAAAGGAATACAGGGCCTTTCTCACTAACAGATCAGCATTTCCCTCCTGTGGGTTTGATTCACATGGATGGTTTTCAAGAGTCTTCTTGCCCTGGGGATGCTGGTGAAATGAGACTGAAATTGAGGGTAGAATCTGGGGCTCGATGGTCTCCGGGGTGTGTGTTTCTGTCTCTCCTCCTGCCTCCTTTCTTCCTCTTCCATTCCCCTCTCCACACTTTCTCTGACAACCTCACTGAACCCAGACATCTCCCCAGCCCTATCAAACAGAAGTTCATTCATTCAACAGGGAGCAGTAAGCTGCTGTGGGCCTACTATGTGCCAGGCACTGGAGCTGTGTGCCAAGGACATGAGAGTGATCCAGTCCCTACCCAGAGGGAGCTTCTAGTCTGTGGATAGGGTGCTGCGTAAGGATAGGGGGCAAGCTCAGCTACTTAAATAAATTGTTGTTCGGTCACCAAGTTGTGTAGGACTCTGAGCCCATGGAGTGCAGCACGCCAGACTCCCCTGTCCTCCACTTAAATGCACATATCATGGTATATCTTCACCTCTTGAGAAGTCTCTTGAGAGTTCCTTGGACAGCAAGGAGATCAAACAAGTCAGTCCTAAAGGAAATCAACCCTGAATATTCATTGGAAGGACTGATGCTGAAGCAGAAACTCCAATACTTTGACTACCTGATGCGAAGAGCCAAGTAATTGGAAAAGACCCCTGATGCTGGGAAAGATTGAGGGCAGGAGGAGAAGGGGACGACAGAGGATAAGATGGTTGGATGGCATCACTGACTCAGTGGACATGAGTTTGAGCAAACTCCAGGAAATAGTGAAGGACAGGGAAGCCTGGCATGCCGCAGTATGGGTGTGCCAAGAGTTGCCACGACTTAGCAGTCAAACAAGAACCTTGACAAGTGGCCTGGAGGAAAAAACCAGAGTGCTTGGAGAGCCCGTCAGTAATTGGGAACTTGACCTCCTGCCCTTGAGGAAGCATCCTGGGAACTGAGAGCTTAAGAGTGGGGGAGGGGAGGGCCACCCTGGCAGAGGGAAGGGCACACGCAAGGGACACCTCTGAAGAACATCACGACAGGCTTGCCTGGCTGGAGGGTGGACAGAAGAGCAGAGAGTGGCCCAAGATGAGGGCAGACATGTTGGCAGGGCCAGTCATGCTGGATGGTGGCGTGAGGAAGAATTTGAGGGTTTCATCCATCCTGTGACGGAGCAGTTCCACCGATTCCACTCCTAAGTATCTACCTGTATTTTTTTTTTGGCTGCTCTGGCTCTTCATCCTGGTACACAGGCTCTCTGTTGCAATGCTCAAGGTTTCTCCAGTTGTGGCTCGAAGGCTTCTCTTGTCGTGGAGCACAGGCTCTGGAGCGTGGGCTCAGTAGTTATGGGGAGTGGGCTTAGTTGCCCCAAAGTATGTGGGATCTTAGTTCCCCCACCAGGGATCAAACCTGTGTTCCTTGCATTGGAAGGAGGATTCTCGACCACTGGACCACCAGGGAAATCTCACATCGATCTGTATTAGGTTTCTATTGCTGTAAAAAACTGACACAAACGTGGTGGCTTAAAACAAATCTCTATCTTATAGTTCTGAAGGTCAGATGTCCAAAATGGGTCTCACTGGGCTAAAATCAAGGTATCAGCAAGCCTGTGTTCCTTCTAGAGGCTCTAGAAGGAAACCCTGTTTCTTTGCCTTTCCCAGTTCCTTGGCTCGTCTTCAAAGCCAGTAATGGCTGGTCAAGTCTTTCTCACGCTGTCATCTCTCTGTTTCTCTTACCTAGCTTCCCTCTCCTACTTATAAGGACGCTTGTGATTACACAGAGCCCACCCAGATAATCTAGGATAATCTCTCTATCTCAAGATCATCTGATTAGAGACCTTAATTCCACCTGCAACCTAAATTCCCTTTTGTATTATACTTGAGGGCTTCCCAGGTGGCACTAGCGGTAAAGCTCCTGCCTGCCAATGCAGGAGACGTAAGAGACACAGGTTCAACCCCTGGGTAAGGAAGATCCGCTGGAGGAGGGCATGACAACCCACTCCAGTATTCTTGCCTGGAGAATCCAATGGACAGAGGAGCCTGGCAGGCTATGGTCCATGGGGTCGCAAAGAGTCGGACACGACTGAAGTGACTTAGCATGCACGCACACATTATACTTAAACATACAAGTTCTGGGGATTAGGATATGGACATCACTAGGGGGCCATTATCCCGTCCACCCCCAACCCAAGAGAAATAAGTGCAATATCCACTAAAAGACTTGTACAAGAATGTAGCAGCCTTATCCACTAGAGCCCCAAGCTGGAAAAAGCCACAACAGCAGAATAAACAAACAAATCATAGTATACTTATCTAATGAAATATTGTTGCTGTTGTTGTTGTTTAGTTGCTAAGTTGTATCCTACTCTTTTGCAACCCCACGGACTGTAGCCCACAGGGCTCCTCTGTTCAGAATACTCGAGTGGGTGGTCATTTTCTTTTCCAGAGCATCTTCCTGACCTAGGGATCAAACCCGCATCTCCTGCATTGGCAAGTGGATTCTTTACCACTGAGCCACCAGGAAAACCCTAATGAAATATCACATAGCAATAAAAAACGGTGAACTACTGGTATACATAATAACATGGATGAATCTCACAGACATAATGTTTCTCAAAAGAAGCCAGACACAAGAGTCCATGCTCTATGATTCCATCTGTAGGAAGTTCGGAAACAGACAAACCTAAGGTGTAGACATACAATTAGTGTCTACATCGGGGAGCAGGGTAACTGACTTTTATGGGCACAAAGAACTGGAAATACTCTGTGTCTTAATCCAGGTGTGATCACAGGTATACACATATGGGGAAATTCATCATCTGTACACTTTACTGTATACCCAACAAAAATTGGGGTCTGTATTCTAAGAGCGATAAGAAACCACAGCAAGGTTTTAAGCAGTGACATGATGTAATCTGATGTTCATTCATAGGAGGTTGCTTTATCTGTTGCGTGGAAAACTGGATGAGAACTGGGAGCAGTTAGGAGCCCGTGGCAGTGGCCCTGAAGAGAGGTAAGTGTGGCCCGTGCCTGGGTGGTACTGGTAGAAATGGACAGAAGTGGGTAGTTGCAAAGATATTTAGGAGGGACAATCAATTAGACAAGATTTAGGACATAGTTGGATAGGTGAGTGGATAGATGGATGAATGGATTGATGGATTTGTGGATGAGTGGATGGATGGGTGGGTGAATGGAGGAGTGAGTGGGTGGGTAGGTAGGTAGGTGGGCAACAGACAGACTGGGTGGAAGAAGGTGAGTGGGTGAATGGGTGGGTGGGTGGATGTGTGGGTGAAGAGGAGGTGCGGGAATAAGTGAGTGGTTGAGTGGGTAGATGGATGGATGAGCACCCTCAAGAGGACTCTCTACTCTTGTTATTATTGTCCAGAAAGTGCAGATGAATCACACGAGTCAATAAGCATGCAGTCTTTCTCCTGAGACATCTGTGTTTATAATCCCATAGCTCCCTAGTGCCCCAAGGAGAAAAACTAGTTACTACAATGCCCGTTAGGGAGCAGACACTTAGAAATAGGCTGGTTTAATGAGATGCAAGGATCCCCCAATCCTTTGGGCATTACAGTGAAAGTACTAGTGATACCCAAGTGAATGGAGGATGAGGTGGGAAGGGAAAAACTTCTCAGAACTACACCCTTGGAAGCCATCAGTCCTTTCTCCTCCCCATCAACACCACCACCTAGAGCACCAACACTCTCACCTCCTCCAGCATCTCCACCGTTATCACTCCATCACGATACAGATGTGCTGAGACTCTGATTGCAAATGATGCTCACTCAGGTAAAAGGCACGGGTTGCAGGCTCCCCTCGGGTGGGAGGGGACGACTTGCTTCTTGCACAAGATCTCAGCACATCCCACTGGCAGCTGATTTTAATCCTCATGGGTCCAGCCCCCACTTCTAGGCTATCTGCCCCCATGACCTGTTCCTATATCTCATAGCGGGAGGATCAAGAAGGCAGGAGAGCAGCAATTTTTAGGGGAAAAAAAGGGCTGAAATCCTGCCATGAGAAACCCGGGGTGATCCTGAGCTGGCTCAGGACCCCAGTTCACATGCATTCATTCCCTAGACCTCGAAACTGACTAATTTCTCTCCCTGTGGGAGCCTGACAGCTCAGCCTCCAGAGCTTTTCTCTCCCCTCCGCAGGCAGAGTTTGTGCTATTTGGATAAACAACATTGCCCGTGGTTGTCAGATGTTTACCTGGTGGTGTTTACCTGGTGGTGGGACTGAGCCATTCCTTCCCATCTGCCCCACCATGGGTGCCGGGATTCTGGGTGAGAGCCAGCATCCTACAACACTCAGAGATGGGGGACCCAGCACTGGTGAGTGGGCAATGATTTCACACCGACTACTGGGAAAGTCACATTCATTATTTCACTCGGGACTCCGGCATCCTGGAACAAGCTAAAGTCACCATGCCCAGAGCTGATTTCATGCCTTATCCTATACCCTGCATCCAAGCTAAAATGTAGTCATTGGATCTCCAGCGGCCATGAGCAGATACTTTATACTTTAAAACGCTGCATGCTCTGAATTCCCGCTTAAGCCTTAAGCCAGTAGGCCACATTGACTTTCCCTCTCTCGGGCTGTGAGGAAAGGCAATCACTCAATTGCTGGGACCATGGGGCAATGCAGTCAGGGGCTTGGTGCCCAGCTCAGGAATGCTGCAGTTGTCTTTCCGCAGGCAGCCCTAACCCGACCCAATCACTGGCCGAGCCATCCCACCCTGCAGCTGCTGGGAGCCGAGAGTCTGAAGCAGGGCACAGCTGTGCCAGCTGTCAGAGACAGATTACTCTACAGAGCTGGGCCGTGACTCGCATTCCAGTTCAGGGGAAACACGCAAAACTTAGACACCGTCTTTGGGGTGCCAAAAATCATCTTGGTTTTGTGTTGCAAGATGTTCAGCTTGCAGAGTGTGGGGCAGACGGAGGAACGGGGCGGGGAGGAGGCGAGCGAGGGGAGTAGATCTGTCTGCAGTTGACTCTGCCTGTCACACACCCTCATCGCTCTAATAACAACACTCAGCATTTAATCAGCCCCTTTGCAGAAGCAGACGGTGTCACGCTCATTAATTAGTTAATCCACACAGCCCCCCTGGAAGGAGGAGCTATGTTATTATCCCCACTGGGACCCAGAGGGAAACTGAGGCCAGAGTAGGAATTTGGCACGGAGCTGAGGGAACACAGCCCGGCAGCTGGACCGGGACCAATCTATGGCTCGTCGCCCATCCGGGAGCCCTCAGTCTTGTCCTCCTCCCTGACTCCATTCTGCTCACAACTCTGGTGGCTGTCTACAAAGACACCTGGCCAGACTCTGTCAGAACCGGGGCTGAAGGCTTTCAGCAGGGAGGGCAGATGGGATGCTGGAGTGGAGAGGGAGCAGCCTGGTGGCTGGACCAGGTAAGGCCCGCAAGGAACATGTGCTCCGAACCAGACGTCTGGTAGGGTACGTTCCTTCCAAAGGGTCTCAGAACTAGGGGTGGACGCGGTGATGTGACTTTCACCATCGTCAAAATGTCTGCTATCTGCCTGCCGTTCAGGCAATTCCTGAGTTTCGATTGTCTGGTGATTTCAGAACCAAAGAGAGGGACGTTTCCACCAGGGGGCGCAATAACGGTTCCGCTGAATCGGAGACTGGGACTGACACCTGGCCACTTGGGGATCCTCATCTCACACACACACAGACACACACACACACACATAAGAACAATACAGGTGGAACGCAGGGTCCCCATGGAGTACCTCCTAGCCCTCATGCCCTACAGTAAAGGCAGACAGAAGTCTGTTGTGCTGCTTTATAGTCAGGATCACCAATAGCTCAGGGCCTCAAGGATGGTCCCTGGAGCAGGAAATGGCAACCCACTCCAGTGTTCTTGCCTGGAGAGTCCCATGGGCGGAGGAGCCTGGCAGGCTACATTCCATGGGGTCGCAAAGAGCTAGACAGGACTGAGCGACTAACACACACCTTCAAGGATGGAGGCTCGGGTCAGTCCACCAGGAAAATGAGATGTAGGCAGGAGTTAGAGTTAGAGGAAGAAAGTCATAAACACCTTTTAGGAGTTTGCAAACAGTTGCAAAAATAAGACTACAGCCACTATCTTGTTGGTTACTGGAGTTGCTGAAGATTAAATCAATAACCCCTCCTGCCTTTCTTTTTAAACAGCAACGATCACCATTAAAACACATTTGTTATGTATTTCCTTTTCCTTTCCATCCTTATTTGGAACAACAGTGCTTCTCAAATAGTAATGTGCATACATAACACTGAGGGATCATGCCAACCTGCTGAGATGTGGGGGCCTGAGATTCTGCATTTCTCACAAGCACCCCCCATGGTGCTGCTGCCACCCTGTGAGCATCAAGAATTCAGAGGACATGTTGGTGGTAGTTAAAAGTACCCTTTAACTCAGTTGTTAGGTGCTCAGATGGGATCACCATAAACCTTGAGGAGAAATGGACATGGACATCACCTTGAAGATCTTGAACTGGGATCTTGATTATGACATCACGTCTGGAGGCAGCTGACCAGGGAATACTGGAACACAATGTTGTTTAGTGAAGATGACTCTGAATGAATGGGAGGAGGTTGTGTGTGTGTGTGTGTGTGTGTGTGTGTGCGTGTGCGTGCATACATGTGTGAATTTGTATGCACTGGGCAGCTAAGGGGGTGGAATGTAGCTGCTATGATTGACCACGGCCCAAGCTGGACCAACAAAACTCTTTCTTTTGGGAATCTAGAACTTTGAACCAAGGGAACGTTAAATTTGGCAGTTTTGATTCTGATTCATTGCAGTGATCTAGTCAGAAGGTCCCTGAATTGCTATGCTACAATCAGTCCTTAAATCCTCCCTGATATCCTGCTCTTCCTGAGGCTGGGAAGGTCCGCTTCTTTCTTGAATCCCCTAAGGTATCCCATCCAGTATTTGTCCTCCCTGCCTCCATTTTTCTTTTTTTAAAGCAAACTGGAGTTTGCCTTCAAAATAACCATGGATAATACAGAACTCCTTCCAGAAGTAGCTCCCACATGCTTCAACAGAGAGGAAGACTGCCCTGGACTCAGTCTTGCTTTAAATGCAAAAGTCCAGAAAATTTTCAGGAGGGTGGTCCACCTCAGTTCCCCTTCACATAGCTCCCACTTACACGAAACTGCTGTGGGTCACCCTATTTCCTTGGGATGACAACACGGCCCCCAACAACACTTTAGAGACACTCCCCTGGCTGAAATACGAGGCTCCCCTCTTTGCTCTGAATTCTACTCCACCTCTGAGACCCAGCTCCGGGGTCCTCTTGGCCTCTAGGCCCAACTCCCTCCCCCAGGGCTTGCTTAAGGGCCCGTCTAAGAGCTCCACCGCCCGCTGTCTCTGCTGAGCTCCCACACCGCAAGCACGTTGTACTGTGACGGTCTAGTATCCCTGAGATCCAACTCCTGCAGGAGGGCTGGGCCTGGGTTCTGCTCATCTCTGTGCCCGCTCATTCCCCCGGCTTAGCACAAGGCACGCGGACAGTGGCTGGCGCTCCCTGCTCAAGGCTGGCTCTCAGGGAAGGTGTGTTGAGGGAATGAATGGATGCGTGTGAAGCAGAAGAGGAAGGGCAATTTTCTTCGTCTGCCAGGAATTCAAAATTGACCAAGTGCCCTTTTGGAAGCCAGGCGCTATGCTGGGCCCCAGAGGGGTGGAGGGCGAGGGGACACAGTTGGTGGAGATGCGCTCTGACTGCCCCCCATCCCCCTTACTCCAAGGAGCGCTCTGCCCCCGGAGGAGGTGGAATCCAGCTCCCTCTCTCCTCCCCCCAAATGAACCAATTCTCCAGTGATCCTACACGCTTTTTTTTTTTCCTCTCCCACGCTAAACCCCGTCACGCGGGGCCTGCAGGAGGGGGACCCAGGCGGCTCCCTTCCCCGCATGCCGCGCGGCGGGTCGTGCCCCTCCCAGCCGCCCACGGAGCCCCAGCGGCTGCAGGAGCCCGGCGCCCACCGCCCCCACGCGCCGGGCCCCAGCCCGCGAAAGACTCCGCTCCCTCCGGCCTCGGCGCCACTCCCCTCCCTGGCACCAGGGGGCGCTGCCACCCCACGGCCGTCGCCATGGTCACCGCTGGCGGCGGAGTGGGGTTTACGTAAAGGACGCAGCGTCCCCCGGGGGGCGGAGGCGGCCTTCGCGCCGGCGCCGGCGCCCTGCGGAAGCGGCGTTAGTGAATCGGGGCCTTGGGGAGCCCAGGATGGAGGTGGCGGTCGCGGTGGTGACGGCGGGCCGAGCCCTGCGGCGGGCTGGAGGTAAAGGGGCACGCGGGCGCGGCGGGCCGGGCCCCGGGCTCGGGCGCGGTGAGAGCGGCGCGGCAGCTGGGCAGTGTCCAGGGCGCGCGATGGCCCGCCCGACGGGTCCTCAGGCGGAGGTGCGGCTGCCGCGCGCGCCCGTGACAGGTGTGGGATCCGTGGAGCCCCTGGCACCGATGTGGGAAGGGTGACACCCGTGGCGCGGCGTGGGCAGCGTGGGTCTGGCCCGAGCAGCGTGGTTTTCCTGGCACGGGTGTCAGAAGAAGACTCACCCCCACCTTGGTGTGGTGGTGGCCGCCCAGGTGTGAGGCGGGCGCAGCCTTCTGTGCGGGCAGGTAATGGGCACAGCAATCGGACTCGTGCTGGGGTGGCGGTGGCCAGCTGTTGGGCGCATGGTGGTGCCCCCAGCAGGGGTGTGAGAAAGTGCTCTCATTAGTAAGGTGTCCAATGGTTCTGGCCTTGAGATGGTCTGGAGTGATGGCACCCGGGGCTTGAAGAATTTGTGTCCTCAGCATGGCAGGAGTTCCTGGCTGTGACTGTGAGAAATGGCCCTGGCACAGCATAGTGCTGGGGCAGCCTGGCCCTGTGAGGGGAGAATCCGTGGCCCTCAGACCCTGGTGGACAGGCAGGGTGAATGCCTTTCCTCCCACTCTGGGTATGATGAGGGGTATTGCTTCTGGCACAGAGACCCACCTTTAACGTCTGCTGGGCATGCTGGGGGACTGAGGAATGCAGAAGTCTGGGAGAGGGTTGGTGTCCTTTATAATGGACGTGGAAGAGGGATACCAGGAGATTCTTCTACCTTGAAGAGCCTGATGGTGACCCAGACGGAGACCTGTCCAGGCACTAGCATCGTCCTGGGCTCATGAATTCAACCAGCTTTGGGGAAGAGGGGAGGGGTGGGTGGTTCTCAGCTCTGCTCACTATCTCTGAACATGTGTCCTGAGACATTTGCAGGGCTGAGAGGTGGGCCATGTCGGTGGGCAGGGGGAGGCATAGGGCTCCAGCCATCTGTGGTCCCCGGGCCCTGCCATTTCCTAGGGGTGATGGTGTCTGTGATGTTCAGAAGCCTTTGGGTCTGGAGGATCGTTTGGGGCAGGTTTGAAAGACGAGTCTGTAGCCACTAGGAGTGTGCTGGGGTTGTGACTGCCCTCACCGATCCTTTGGGAAGCTCTGGGTGAGGGTCTCACTCAGCATCACATATGCCCTACTTCACAGAGGGGCAATTTACAGACCCACCCGCCACCCCACCCCCAGAGAAGTCTTAGGATGTGGGAGGAAATTGTTAGGTCTTCGTGGATCTCTTGGGGAAGTCGCAGGAGAAGAATAAATGAGGCTGGGCCTTTAGGAGTCCAGAAAGACCAGGCTGAGGATATAGGAGACTAGGGTGGGGCTGGCAACTCATTTGCCCAAGTGAGTGCTTGGAGATGCTGCTGCGGTTCCTCAAAGCTGGAGTGTTGTCCGGTGCATCTGGAGCCAGAAGACTTGAATTCCAGTCTCGCCAGTGTGACCTTGAGCAGGTGACTTTACCTCTCACAGCCACATCGGAAGGTAGTCGCAGAGGATGAAAGATGGTGCCGGCAGAAACCCTTTGTGAAGACCTGTCCAAGGGTCAGGGATTATCCTCAAGTGAAGAGACCAGGGCCAGAGGCCGAGGAGATGGGAGCGTGGAATGTGAATGGGGAGGAAGGGCCTGTCGTAGGGAATTAGAGGCCCTGAGCGTAAAGGCTCCTGGTGGAGAAAGTGGGATCTGTTGACACTGTGAGTCAGCTGCTGAGCTGGAACCAGGCCCCAGGTCTCCCGAGGACGGTCCGAGCGTGGCCGCAGCCACTGGAGAGCCCTGCAGGAGTGGCCCGAGCAAGAGGAAGCCCTTCGCTGGGGCTGCAGATGCGCCTGTGGCCGCGCAGGTCTGGGAGGTGTCTGTGGCTGGCAGATCTGGGGTACCTGGGTGGGAGCAGGACTTGGACGTGTGTGCTTTCTCTTGAGAATTTACTTTGGCTCCTGGTTCAGAGGATGCGAGTGGGCAGCAGTCACATCTGTGTTTTGAGGGGCCGTGGCCTAAAGAAAGCCAAGTGGGTCAGAATCACCAGGACACAGGGCAGGGTGGTCCTGTGATGGAGGCAGAGGCTGGATGGCAGGAGGCTGGGGCCCATGAGGGGTGCAGGGGCCAAGGAGAAGGGGTGATGGACACCCTCAGAGTGGGCCTCTTGAGAGCAGACAGGTGTAGCAGGAATGCCCCAGGACCTGCTTCTGTCTGAAGGGCCGACCCAGGTGGAGAAGATGAGTGAGGGTGGCTGCCAGTGGCTTTACTTTCTGCCACTGGGGCCCAGTTACTAATAATGGGCTACAGAGCCTGAATTACATACCCCACGACTCGAAGGCTTCATGCTGGCAGGCCGGATTCCATGAACCCAGGCCTGTTTCTCCAGCGTTCCACAGGAGTATCCGCCTTAGCCAGCAACCCGTTTCACAAGCTTGGTCCCCAAGGCAGAAAGTTTTTGCCCTGGGTCCACGCTGCAGTCACAGCACAAGGGGCAGAGGAGGACATACCCTCCCAGGCCCCAGATGGTGAGCTGACTTGTCCAGGCCAAGGACCGCGGCTTCCCAGGGGTCGCCACCTGGACACTGCCTGGTGCTTCCTCGGCCACTTGTTCCCAGGTCACCCTCAGGGTGCCAGAGGCCTATTGTATATGCTCTCCGCGGCCTTTTTCGCTGCCTCCCCAGGAGATGCCAGCACTTCAGCTCCTGCTTAGAATGCTCTCGTAGTGAGAGTCCATTAAGAGGAAGTCTCAGGCCTCCCCGATGTGAATACTGAATGATCATGTCCCCTCAGTGCACCCTCCACACCTCTGCCTGTTTGTTCTGTTTGGTGGCTCAGCCTTGTGGTTTGGGGATCCAGGAGTCCTTTGCAGCCACCCCTTGCCATCTGCCTGGGAGGCTGGGACTCTGCACAGGCGAGCTGGGTGGCAGGTGGGGGAGATGGGAGAAGCCAATGGGAGGACCCAGCCTCTGTTGGCCCGAAGCAGAGCAGGGCTGTCTTCTGAGTCCTAGGGTTTGAGGCCACCAGGAGCCCCACAAGGCTGCCACCACCCCTTGTCATGGTTTTGAGCAGATTCCAGCTGGGGGGAGGGAACTGGTAACATAGGAGTGGCCATCGAGGGCTCTCTGGAGCCGAGGTTTTTTCCAGCTCGGGTCCTCAGTCCTATTCCCATTTCTTTGTCCATGTTTCTCCAAAAGTTGCTTAACTCAGCTCCTGGCAACCTTTCCACCTCAGCTGCCTCGTAAATCATGGTGCCCAGCTGCTCAGCTGCAGGGGCGCCAGGGGATCGGGCATCTCTGGACAGAGGCTTCTAGGCCACAGCTGAAGGCACGGACCCTCCCCGCAGCCCCTCTCTCCAGGACCAGAGAGGGATCCCGCTCAGGGTTTAATCACCTGTTGGCCCAGCGCTCCATCTGAGTTCGGTTTCTCCCTGGAATAGCTTTGCCTTACACTCCAGCAGGGTCTTCCCTGGTGGCTCAGTTGGTCAAGAACCTGCCTGCAATGTGGGAGACCGGGGTTTGATCCCTGGGTTAGGAAAATCCCCTGGAGAAGGGAAGGGCAATCCACTCCAGTGTTCTTGCCTGGAGAATTCCATGGACAGAGGAGCCTGGAGAGCTACAG
The DNA here is from genome assembly GCF_054371585.1 of Giraffa tippelskirchi. Taxonomy (NCBI): domain Eukaryota; kingdom Metazoa; phylum Chordata; class Mammalia; order Artiodactyla; family Giraffidae; genus Giraffa; species Giraffa tippelskirchi. The sequence continues at coordinate 10,576,279 of NC_137284.1, read as the reverse complement.
TCCGTGGGGTCGCAAAGAGTCAGACACGACTGAGCGACTAACACACACACCCACACACTCAAGTGGGCCAGGCATGTGGCGCTGGGGAATTATCAATGAACATGCAGTCAGAGGACAATAAATCTTCTAGCGCCGTGGAGCCTAGGATGTTGTGGGATGTGGTTACATCCCAGCGGGCAGGGCTGAAGGCTGTTTATCTTGATTGTCCTTCTTCCTTTCTGATTCCGACTTTGGTGTATGGGATCTCTCTGGTGGATGGGGCAGTGGGTGTGTTGGCGAGGAGGACACAGGAAACCGTCTTCCCTGTGGGGTCCTCTGGGCCGCTGAGGGACGGTTCCGGGGAGGTGATATGGAGGGGAGTGGTGTGGCCACCGTTGAGGGCCACGGGCGGGAGTACCCCAATCCTCAGCAGGATCGTGGTGGAGACGGGCAGGGGTGGGGCCGTTCCCGCCACAGGGCTGCGGGGCGAGTGCACGTGTGCGAAGCCGCGTGTGCCTGTAAGCAAGTGTTTCTGTGGGAAGTGAGGGCTGAGCAGGAGGAGCGCCTGGTGGCGGGGGAGCCCGTGGGCTCCTGTGTCTGGCTGGCCTGGTGTCAGTGGGTGTGCGTGCTGGGGTGCTGCTGAGCCCCAAGAAGCAGGAGAGAACAGTGGGAGGCGGGGGGGAGGGGTCGCCTTCCAGCTTGGGGAGGGGGAATTTATCGTCTTGGTGTGATTCTTACCGGAGCAGCCTTTCTGCTTTCTCAGTATTCCTCAGAAGGAAGCCCAGGCTGGGGGGAGTGGTTCCAACGCCCATATGTGCTCGCACAATGCCTGTTCCCACCTCCTCCCCAAGCCCCCCGGGGAAGTCAGCTGGGGACAGTCCACTCGAGTGACAGAAGAGAGCAGTACAGCCCATGGGCCTTAGGACTTGGGACTCTGGGGTCAAACAGACCCGAGTTCGAATCCTGGTGCCTCTCTACACCTCAGTTTCCCCATCTGTAAGATGGGGACAGTAAAACCTCCCACAGGGAGCAGGGGTTGTAAGGACTGCATGCCTGGTGAGTGGAGAGATCACAGTGGTGAGAAGCACACTTGGTAAGTGCTTCTGCTCCTGCAGTCAGGATCTTTCCCACAAAACAAGCAGCTCCATCCTGATCTGCATATATTAGCACCAGGGGATACACAATAGGTCATGTCCCTTTTCTTGATGAGGAGAAATTAGCTCCACCCTACCCTTGGCATGGATGGAATCTGGCGTATCTGTCAATAGAATCATACTCAAGATAACGTTGTGGCCCCTAGCGTAAGTTCCCACTCTGATGGAGCTGATAGTTATTTCTTGAGCACCTTCTGAGGGCTGGAGGTCAGTGAGGGCCAGGAAGATGAAGTGGATACGCATGCGTGCATACTCAGTCGTGTATACTCAGTCGTGTCTGACTCTTTGCGACCCTATGGACTGTAGCCCACCAGGCTCCTCTGTCCATGGGATCTCCCAGGCAAGAATACTGGAATGGGTTGCCATTTCCTACTCCAGGGGACCTTCCCCACCTAGGGACCAAACCCGAATCTCCTGTGTCTCCTGCACTGGCAGGTGAATTCTTTACTACTGAGCCACCTGGGAAGCCAAAGTGGCCATACCAGCACCTATAAGGTATGGAATCTGGTGTTTACAACCTATTGAGAAGCTATGAGATGGACCTAGAGGTCTCCACTGTAACATCAAGAGGTGGGTGCTACCGGAGGTCAAAGGAGAGAGAGCGACTCAAACCACGGAGATCAGGGGAGACCTAAGTGGCGGTGGCCTTTAACCTGGGCCAGCTAGGTGATTGTAGAGGAAACAGCAGCAACAGAGGGTATGGCTGAGAAAGCGAGGGGCTGACCTTTTGTGGTCTGGCTTGACCGTAGGAGCAGGAAACGGAAGTGATAAAAGGTTGAGAAGTGAGTTGGGGCTGGGTCCTCAAGAGCCACAACCGTGAGACAGAAGGTCCGGTCCTTGAACGTGGGCAGTCACTACAGTGTTCTGAGCGAGAGTGTGCCAGGAAGAGGTGTTGCTGCAGGTGCCAGGGGGGACCGGGGGGCAGGAATGGGGAGGCCAGCTGGCGACTAGGGCAGAGGGCAGGTTCGGGGGACTGGCACCCAGGCAGTGGCTGCCCTGGGGAGGCCAGGAAGGTGGAGGCCACGAGGTTTGTCGCTTTGGTCAGTAAGAGATGGGGCCTGGGGCAGAGCCTCTTCTGGGACTCAGATGCGGCTCCCACACTTGCCTTCCAGCTGCTTTGACTCGGGGGTGGGGGTGGGGTGTGGGTTCCAGGCTAGGGGTATGAGCAGGAGGCTGTTGGGGATGCCCTGAAGGAGGCTGTGCTCCTTTGTCCCCGAGCACCCAACAAGGGTGCTCCAGTGTTCCTTGCACTTCTTGCCAGGTGTCTGATCATTTTCTCACCACATTACCCCTTGAAATTTTGCCTGCCCGAGTTCAGCCCAGGAGGTTACTATTCTGGGAAGTTTCATCAGAAACCCTCTCAGCATCTGAGAGCTCTCTGAGCTGGAGGCTGGGTGGGAGGAGAGCTGGGCTTAGCTTCACCTGTGTTTGGGGAGCTGCTCTTGAGGACCAGTTCCTCCACCTGGAGATGCCCACGGCCGCAGAGCCTGCGGTCCAGGTACGGGAGGGTGGGCTGTGCCGCGTAAGGTGAGGCAGTCTGCTGCCCCGAAGAGGCCCCTTGTCCTTGCCTTTCCCGCAGCCATTTAATTAATTTATGATTGATGTTCCTGGACTTCCTTGAGGTTAATTTATTATTGATATCTCTTCATTATATACAATCCACCCTGCACCTCCCAGCACGCGGCAGCTCCCACTAGGCAGGCCTCATGTGGGGTGAGCTCAGTGAGGCGAGCTCAGTGAGGCCGCGCCCCACCCCCACCCACCTTAGGGCCAGAGCCTTGCCCTTGGCTCTTGGGGGTCAGGAGGCCTCAGGGCATCTGTCTCCAGGAGCCTTTGCTCAGCCACCAAATAACAGTAATAATAACAATAGTTTCCATTTTGTGAATGCTGGGAACTCAACCTGGAACAGCATACAGCACAGAGAGAATCCCACTTACTCCTTGTGATAGGTATCCCTCTACGTCCCCATTCCTCTCCACTCGTGTCTCATAGGAGGCTCAGAGAGGGTGAGTTACCTGCCCAAGGACACACAGCTAGTAGGTGGGAAGCCAGGGCTTGAGTCCAGGACCCTCCCCTCTCCTCTCTGAGCCCTGCCTCTCCTTCAGGGCTGCACAGCGCCCCACTCCCATCTACCGTGATGCCTTTCTTCTCCACCCCCCGACATTGCACTCCAGGACTGTACTACGTGACGTGGTCAGGGGGTGGAGCATGGGTGCCGTCCTGAGCGTGTGTTGTTAAATGTTCATGGCTTGCTCCCCTCACTAATGCATGTTCTCACTGAAGACTAACAATGATGGCAAATAGCACTTACCGAACACGCCAGGCGCCATGCTAAGCACTTTTCATGCGTTAGCTCATTTAATCCCCATGACCACCCAAGAGGCAGGTGGTATTAACCCGTTTTATAGGTGAGGTGTAGAAATGTGCTCTAGGCAGTCAGCTGACAGAGGGCAGGGCCTCCTGGACTCCAGCAGCCTTGAGATACAGGGTGCTGGCCTCATCCTCCCATAATTCTCTCCTCTCTCCATCGCCTCTGGCTTGTTTATCTGATATCTGTATATTTATCTAGCGGCCTCAAACATTTTGCTTGTCTGGTCTGATGTGTTGGCTTGTGTCGGGCCGCCTCCTTTGCCGTGGGGACCAGGAGCACCCATTCCAAGGGTCCCAGGATGGGTGATTTTAGGGAGACAGCAAGGCAGGTGGAGGGTGCCAGGCTTAGATCCTGCCTCTGACTGTGCTGGGCAACTTCAGATGAGTCATTCAGCCTTTCCGAGCCTCAGTTGCCCCATTCGTTTAATAACAACAATGATATTTACTCTGTCTCCTTCCCTGGCTGTGCTCATGCTCAGAGGCGAGGCTGGGTGGGCAAGACACTCTGCTGATCAGGGGTTAGAATTGCTTGTGTGTGAGATTCAAAGCTTCAGGAGCTGGCATGAAGGCCAGGAATGCTTACGACTGGGCACACACCCGGGCCAGGGATCTACACCCACGCTCTGAGCTGCCCGCACGGACTAGTGAATTCCGTGGTTTACCAGCTGGGAGGCCTTGCTTGAGGACCCTGCTGGGCCAAGAGCTGGGCAGGAGGTCCCTCCAGGGGGCCAGGCCCCAGTCTGGTGTCCCGGATGGCTGACCAGTGTGCCTGGGCCCTTTGGAGGCCACCCCGCCTGCCCTGGGGCGTTGGGTCATGTGGAAGTGCACGGGGCCCGCCTGGGGTTCTGGACCTCACCACCCATCTTGTCTGCTACATGCCCGGGCAGCCTGACCAGGTCGCTTCAGGCAGGTTCGGTGCGGACAGAGGATGGCTCACCATGCCACCCCGGGGGACCTCCCCTCACCCCTCCAAGTATGCGGAAAGCCTGGTGGAGAGGTGAGCCCCGCGTCTGCTCCGGAAGGCGATGAGACCGTCAGCCTCCCGATGGCAGGCTTCCCGGGGCGTTGGCTAGAAACCCTCTGCCTTCTCATCAGCTTTACTCCGAGCACATCTCAGCGCTGGACCGGGTCTGGGGGCAAGGGAGGGGTGCTCCCCCGGGCCTCCAGGAGAAGGGCAGAGGCCTCAGACTGTGGCAGGGGCGAGGCCCGCCTGGCATGGCCTTTGGAAATCTGTGGCCGGGCTGCAGCGAGGTGACGGCTGGCTTCATTTCCCAAGTTTCCGCCCTCTGCAGGCGGGGATTACATCAGACTCAGCTTCATAGGCACTCTACACTGCCCTGGGCCAGCTGCCCCACTGCAGCTTCGGGCTGGCCCGGGTCTTCCCGGCAGCCCTGGGCCCAGCGGACTGTCCTGGCCTCTGCAGCCTCATCGGACCCGCTACCTCCTGGTTGGCACTGCCCACCCAGCCCACTCGGCATGGCCGGGCCTCCCAAGACCACGCTGCCCCTCTTGTTCTTCGAATCACCCAGCTCCGATTCATTCTCTCTCTCTTTAAAGTCAGTGTAACATGGGCCTGCGAACATGGAGTTTAGCATAAAGCTCCATTTGAGTCCACTGCTATGTGGGCAAGTCCCTCAACTCTCAGAGCCTCAGTTTCTTCATCTCTAAAGTGGGGGGGAGGTCTAGTGGAACACGGCACACCGGGCACCTGTTAGGATCAAATGAGATGCCACCTCTTTGGACGTTCTGCCCAATGCCAGGAGCACTGTAAATGTTACCTGCCATCCACTTGTCTGTCCCCTCAGAGGACACCCCCCCCTTCCGTGAGGCTGCATCTTGCAGCCAGACAACCCTGGTGCTTCTCAGAGCTGGCAGTGGCCCGCCGGCCCTCTGGCGTCCAACCCTGTTCCCGCCCCAGCACTCTCCGAGGTGGCCCGTCCCTCTTGGTTCCTCTCCTAGTTTGGTTTCCTTCCCTTTGGCGCCTCTTCCATCCGGCTGCCTTTTTTTCTTCTTTCTTTTTTTTTTCATTCACCTTTTCCTCCCCTGAGGTCTCTGGGAGAGGCCAGTCTTTCCTTAGAGAGTCTCTGACCTCTTTGTGCCAAGCGGCCACCCCCCCGCCCCTCCCCCTCCCCACGACTGTGGGAAGATGGACTGTGAGTGAGACTGTGCACCCCAAGCATGGGGGTCACGACTTGGACTCACAGCCAAGAACGCTGGCGACCTTGACAAGTCCACTGTCCCATCCGGTCCTGTCTAGCCCTGGAAGCCTGTCGGCTGGGGCAGCCTCTCCAGCGACTGGAGGAGGCCAGCCTGCAGGGCCATAGCGGTGCTTCCTGAGCCAGCAGACCCCGCTTCATCCTCCTGGGTTCCGGGGACTTGTGGAAGGAGAAGGCGAGGCAACCCTGGTGTCCCGGAGCCAGAAAAACCAGCCACATCTGGAGAGTCTCTTTCCTCCTAGGAAGTCAAGGAATGTTTCTCAAGAGGTGGCTTCAGCCTCATACCTTTGAGAGAACTTGGTCTTCTGCCCGACACCGTCCCCGGGACCCAGGCCAGCCTGCAGAGCCAGGAACAGCCCCGCCACTTGTAAAACTCCTGTCCACCCGCTCCCAGGGACCCTGGTCAAGCAGCTACTGCAGGCCAAGTTCTGTTCCTGGAGCTAGGAGTAAGCAAAGTTCGCACCGCTTCCTCAGAGAGTTCCCAGGTTGGGGCCGGATACATAAACAGACAATGTAACAACGGCAACAAATAGCAAAGAATCCTCTCCCTGCCGGGCACACCTCCTCAGTGCTTTGTCTGCTGTTAACTCATTTAATGCGAAGAACAGACACAGCTCTGGTGCATGGGCACTCACCCAGCTCTGTGCTGTGGCCGTACCCTGGGAGGGAGGCACGTTTGTTTGACAGCTGAGGGGCAAGATGAGGATCTCAGCTTCCTTGGAGAATTGAATAAACCTGCTCAAGGCCGTGTGTTTGCAGCTGGCTGGCTGGGCCTCAGATCCCCATTGGTCTGGCCCCTGCTCTCGGGGTGGGGGGGGGTGTTCCTTCTTGCTCCCCCACCTGGCATCAGGTTGGGAGACCCCTTGAGCCCCAGGAAGGACAGGTTCCTACAAAAGGAAGACCCCTCCTGGAGCCACCCTGTTGCTGAGAGGACCAGCCTCCTGTCTCCTTTGTCACTGTCCACTTGTGGGCCCATCCGTGGCTCAGACCCTGCGCCTTGGCAGGCCCCACGAGGTTGGGCTTCCTCTCACCCCCACACCCCCTGCGAGCCTTGCTGAGCTGCTGCAGATTGTTCTCCTTGTCGCCTGCCTGCTCCACCGTGCGGCGTTAATAAATGGCTAATGGAGGGCCCCCATTCTCTGGGACCGCCTTCTCCATTTCTTGGCCCCTTCTGAGAACCTGATCCCCCCCTCCACCCCAGGTAAACCCTATTCAGCAGGCTTCCGGCAGTGGTAACTAAGCCGGGCGCCCAGCCCACCACCTGCTCAGTACTTTATAAAAGTTTAACCTTAATGGTGTAATGAACTCCCATCATAAAGCGGCTGGAGCAGTGCATCCTGAGATGTATAAATTACAGGCACCTCTGAAGTTGTAATTGGAAATGGCAGCAAGGGGAAGGTTGAAAGGGGCCAGCCTCGTTGAGCTGAGCACAGATATTCTCTGCTGCCTTTCAAAAGGCACACAGAGCTGAGTCTGGCTGCGAAGAAAGAATGTCCTCAGACCAAACTGAGCTGCTGGTAGCTCCGCCCCAGTTCCTGCTTCCTGCCCCCCCCAACCATGTCCACAGAGCCTGTAGGTTTCAGGAGGCGCAACCCCTACCCAGACCGGGGGCCACCGACAGAGTGGGCCCAGAGGGAAGGACTCGGGCGTGGAAACAGCAGATAGCCCACCCCCCAGCCCCGCCTGCATTTCCCGAGGAGCACTTCTGAGTGGCTGGTCTGACTCTCCTGGTCTCTGAGTTCTTACCTCTTGCCATGGTTGTGGGGCTTGAATGGAAAACTGCAGGGGGTGTTGAGAGTTGGGGTGAGGAACCTGGGCTCTGGGGCTGGACCATCCGGCTTCCTGTCGCAGCTCCTGCTGGTGGCACTTGTGAGACCTTAACAACGTCACGTAACCTCACAGCTGCAGAATCTCGGCTGTAAAATCAGGGATAATTGACCTGCGTCGGAGGAGTGTCAGGAGGATGACACGGGAAGACGGGGTTCGGGTCTCAGCAAAGTGCTGCTTTAGGGACTTCCCTGGTGGTCCAGTGGTTGGGACCCCACGCTTCCACTGCAGGGGTCACGAGTTCCATCCCCGGCTGGAGAATTAAGATCCCACAGATTCCCTCTGAGGCCGAGTGGGGCCCAGATCTGGGAAGAGGCTCACGGACCACACCTTGAGCGGCCTGGGCAGTGTTCATGCCCTCGGAAGTGCTCATTCAGTGCCCACTGAGATTGCCCTTCCAGGCACGGTGCCCAGCACCTGCGCTTGCCCACTGTAGTTGCAAATGATGCCCACACCGGTTTAGTTTGAATGCTCCTGAGTGTGGCCCATGAACCAGCGGCAACGCCTGAACACAGATTCGAAAGAGCAGAATCTCAGGGCGCCCTTCCCCCCACTAAATCGGAATCTCTGGAGGGGGGCCCAGGACTCTGCAGTTCAAGCAGCCCTGCGGTGCCTCCTTGGCTTACTCAGGGAAGAGAAGCGTGGCTGGGCCTCTCCTCTCCAGGAGGGCATCTCTCAGTGCCAGGAAGCTCACCCAGCCTCAGAATCACTTGGGGTTGACCTTAATGGCCTTGATGGGCTCAGCTGTAGGCTCCTAGACTCTACCTTGGACCACCGGCTTTCACAATGCCTGGTGGGGCCTGGGAACCTGCATTTACCCACCTCCTCTCTGCCTATTCAAGTTTGAGAGTCCCTGGAAATAACTCATTGTCTGAGAGCGGTGGAGAAGGGCAAGACCCTTCTACCCACCTCCGCACACAGCACACAAGGCTCTGCCTCTGCTAGGGGAGAATGGACCCTAGATGGGGGCCAGGAACCCCCAGTAGCCAGCACCACCCCGCCTGGGGGCCCAGAGCAGCTCGTCCTTGGGTCCAGCTGTGGGGCTTTTCTCAGCCTAATGGCCACCAGTAGGGAATTGGTTGAATAAAGTCACATATCACATGCATGTGGACTGCTGTACAATAATGAGAGAAGATTGGACTGGAAGAATGCTTAATGAGAAATATTCACCTTCTCTGGCTCAGTAAAAAATAAATAAATAAAAGTGGCAGGTACGGAATGATCTTGTATTTGAACAGGGAAGAAAGACTATACAGATCTTAATAGTTAATAATTTTCCTGGAGGGATCATGGATGATTTCTGTTTTTTTGTTTGTTTCTGTTTTCTGTGGAGAACATGTACTTTGTGATAAGAAGGAAAAAGAAGGCATAGGTAACCATGTCTGGTCCAGGGTCCTCAGGCCACAGGCGCCGGTAGCAGCCCGGGACCCCCAGAACAGTGTTTCTCTTGCTCCGCCTGGCCCCTGGGGTGTCCTCCACCTTGGTCTCTTCCCTTCCCCTCCAGGCTGTGCCCAGTGTTCCCCAGTTTATTCCCACTGTTTCTCCCACGTTTTCACTTCCTTCTTTAAGTCTTCCCCTGGTGATGGGAGGGCACCTCCTCTTCCTCTTTACACAAGAGGAATGAGTGGGGAGGAGAGAGCCAAGCAATGGGATCCCTACCCCCCCCACCCCCACCTCCTGGCTTGGAAGCCTCAGGGGATAGCCTTCAGTTTTCATCAGGGCATCACCTAGGAGCCTAAGCCTCAATTCCAGAGTCTAGGCACCTAGGATGTGCTCTAGAAATAACGGTTGAAATGAATGAGTCTTGGATTGAAGCCAGGGACAGGACAAGGACCCATAGCTGTGTGACCTCGGGTACATCAGCGTACCTCTCTGGGCCTATTAGAGTCTTCACCACTAAGATTCAGGGAGTCTTGAACTCTGATTTCCCTGGGCCCTTCCAGCTCTCATCTCTGGTGAGTCACATACCTTCCCACTCTTGCTCCTTTGCCTGGTTTTGTAAGCAGTTTGTGCTGTCCAGGAAAACCTCACCTGTTTGTTCTGGCTGCCTAGTGAGACTGTGTGCAGAAGCAGCTGCTCGGGGCAGGGCCCTCAAAGCGAGGGTGAAGGGAGGACCAGGAGAGAGGGAGACCCACGGTGCTGGGAAAGCCACCAGTAGTCAAGGGCTTGAGGGTATTCGAGCATTCCTGGATCTGATACTGGCCTCCCACAAGCCCTCCTCAACCACCTTTGCCCTGCCCGTGGTCGGGTGTTATTTTTCATCTCCTCCTGCCCAGAGCTGCCTTTATCCGAATGCCTCTTGCCGGGCTTTGCAGCTGAGACTCCGTTTCCATCGGGCCCCAGCAGCCCCGAGTCTCTACCCTGTGAGCTGCTGTTTTCCAGTGAGTGGCTCAGTGGAGAGAGAGGGTGAGAGAAATCCATTCAAGCTGTTTGCATTTCAGTAAACTCATGGGATTTGTGGTCACATCTTTTCAGTGCTCTTTGAAAGAAGTGGATGGGTTTTGGGTCTCTCCCATCACCAGCTTCCCTGCCTGGCAGCAACCTAGAGGCCTGAGTTGGGAGCTAGCTGTGATGCTCAGCCCAGAGCGCCTTCAGGGCAGAGGTGAGGGGGGCAGGCTGAGTGCTGGCTGGGGCCCAGCCCCCCCGCACAGGCTGTGTTTGCCCCCAGGGGTTCTGGGAGGCTTGTATATATGGGCGCAGGAGGAGGGGGAGGACAAGAGTGACAAGTGCCTACCCCCTCTTTCGGCCTGGTGGTGAGCTCCTACTCAGCCATCAGCACCCGATTCGAAGCCTTCTCTGTCTGCCTTGGGCTAAGCAGCTGTCCTCGCTGCGGGGTCCCTGGCATTAGAGCCCTGTATTCACTGCCCCGCGTTTGGGTGTCCTTGTCATTCTGCACTGTGAGCTCCTCAGGGTTGGGGCTTGTCACCTTCACATTCACAGCCCCAAGGCTCCTTCTTAAGAGCCCGTTGAGCCCACTGGGGCAGGGCGGAGGCAGTGTCTGCTTTCCCACCCTTGGTCTGAGAGCCCACCTGAGGCAGTGGGGTCGAGCATGCTCAGAACATCTCCCTGCCTTCACTTGTGCCCAGAAGGTGGTCCTACCTGGGCAGGTGTCAGGCTGGGAGGGAATGGAATAACGGAGTGGGCAGGGTCGACAGTGAGGCAACCGCTAGGCAGGATCTTGCTCAATGGGCACCCCCCCCCAGCACCCTCAGGCAGCCGGCAGCAATGAGGTGGCCGCTAACCGGTCTGGCAGGTTTGTGGGGACCTGGCTGGGTTCCTTGAGGGACAGGACGTCCTGCTGGGAGCAGGCTTTGTGCCCGTCCTCTCTGGCCTCCCCGCTCAGGCTGCTCCTCTCCTGGCCTTGCTCTTCACTTTGCTCTGCCTCATTTCTCCTGGACAGAGCCTTGACCCTGCCCTTCCTGAGGACCAGGACAGCTTGTGGTGGGGGTGCCCAGGCAGGAAACCAGCCAGGGCCCCCCAGGAATGAGGGAGAGATACCGAGGATATGAGCTCTGGAGATACCGAGACCCCGGGAAGCAGAATACCCAGAGGCCGGGGTGATGGGCGCTGGGCTGGAACTGGCAGTGGCCGTGGCGACCCTGCTCCCGCCTCCTTCCCGACTGATGCACCAAGGATGAGAGACCAGAGCCCCGAAGAGGCCGCAGAGCAAGGCCCAGGCCCGGAGCTCCCGCTCGTAAAGCGTCTCTTGAGCAGTCACTTCTCCCTGCCCCGCAGCCAGGCTCCCATTTCAGGGAACAGGGCTTGGGGGTGGGGAGCCCTTGGGGTGTTCCTCTCGCCCTGCGCCGGGAGGGGCTGGGCGCCCTGCTCCGGAGGTGTCAGCGGAACTGTCACCCAGCAGTGGGTGCGGGCGCTGGGATTCCCCTGGCTGACTCACTCACCCCGGCCTGCCTGTGCCTCAGCCCAGGCGGGAGCCGTTCCTGAAGGTGTCGCTCACTCGGAGGGTGTCCCGGGAACCAGGGGAGCTGGGGCCGAGGGGTCCCGGGCAGCTGGGAGCAGATTCGCCCATGGAGTCCTCAGGCCTCCCCCGACCCCCTGCACCCGGCTACCTCCCCCTACTCCCCTTCCCTGACAGCTCTGTCAACCACAGGGCTCCCGCTTTCCAACACAAGAGGAGCCTTGAGGCCTCAGGGGTCCTGAGCCGGGGCCTGGCTGCTCCCTGCCTCCCTGAAAGATTCCCCCCAAGGGTGATGAAATGCCTTCCCTCTGGAGAACAGAGAAACCATTGATTCCCTTGATCTCCTGGGCACTTCAGAGCCAGGGCGACCCAGTGGGGACTGAGAGGCAGCAAGTGGGGCCAGGACAGTGACCCAGCCTGGGGGCCAAGAACCCCTGGAGAAGGAGAGAAAACTGCAGGCTGCCCCCCAGAAGAGTTCACACAAGCCGATGCGCGATCTCCGAGCCCGTAGATGCCCACGGAGCCCGTCTTCAGACCCTCTGGCCGCTGATGCCTGTGCCACCCTCCAGAGAGCAGGCAGCGGGATGGAGGTGTTGCAATCACAGCATGGGGTGGGGGGGTTGCTGGGGGAGGACCAAGCAGGCAGAAATGTGGAGCGCACGGCTAGAGAGCAGGCCTGTGGGGGCGGCAGCAGCAGGCTGCGTGGGGCGAGCCGGGCTGGGGATGGGATGGGAGGCACAGTTCTGGGTGATTGCCCCAGAAATCCTGCCTTCTGAGTGCCGAAGGGAGGAGGGGCTGCCCCCTGACCCCTCCAGGCTGGAATGGCAGGGGCCGGCAGCCCCCCACTGCCTCCACCGCTCCGGGGGCCGGGCTGCCCATGGCTGAGTGAGGTCCATGGAGGGGCATTCAGAACCCTGGCACAGTTCAGTCTAGGTGGGCAGCCTTCTCCGCAGCCCACCTGCAGATACCACCCTCCTGGTTTGGTGAGAGAGGCCACAGGTGTGGTTGGCCGGGTGCCATGGGGCAGCTCCAGCGTCTCAGGTGAGCGGGCCACCCAGCACTGCTACAAGCATGCCCAGCCTTGTTGGCCACATGAATCCCTCTGCAAGCAGGCTCCGGGCAGGGCAACCCAGGGGTGAAATGTGGCCCCCCGGGCCCAGCCTCCAGAGCAGGCCTGGGGGCAGAGCCAGGAAGACAGGCCTTTCCTTCCCTGGCTCTAAGCTCAGCTCCCCCAACATCCCCCCGCCCCGCTGCCCCACCACCCCACCGCAGTCAGGGGCATGGAGGATAACGGAGGCCTGGTCCAAACCGGAATGGGCCCTCGAGGCAGGGCCAGCCCTCTTAGCCCTCCGAGGGCTGATTTCTTTAAAGCCCTGCCCGGGAGCCTGCTGAGGCCCTGGGAGCCGGGTCCCAGGCCAGGGTTCCCGCTGCTCCCAACCTCCCGCTGACCTCAGGGTGGCCCGAGGCAGATCTCTGCCTCCTTAGCCCTCACTTTCCTCCCTGAAATGCTGGTGTGTGACTCCGTGGCCCAGAAGGTTCCTTCTCACCCAGATGTTCTCCTGTTGCTCACTAAGCCCCCCAGCTTAGAGAATAAAGGAGGGCCCAGGACCGTCTCCTAATGGACCTCGGTGGCCAGGTGCCCCGCACCCTGGGGCAGAGCACAGGCGCCCTCCTGGACTCTCCGTGTCTCCCCCCTCCTCCCTGGGGTGACGGCTGAAGTGAGATGGTGGCTGCAAGCTCCCAGTACAAGGCCTTCTGGCAGGTCCTCCGGCTCTCACTGAACAGTAGTTGGTGTTGTTATCCTTGTTATTGTTATGTCTGCGATGTTATTATCATTGTGATGGAGTTGTCCCCTCAGAGCCTGTGGGGGGCTCCTTGGAAGAGGTGGCTCGAGTCCTGGGCTGGCATCCCCTCTCCCCCGCCCCCCAGTCCAGCCTGCTTGAGAAGCAAGAGGTCAGACGGGGGCAGCTGGAAGGTCTGAGTGGTGGGAGGGGGCCTGGCCCCTCTTGGGCTTGGCTGAGCCCGCTGGCGCCCATCTGCAGACGGGCGGCCGCCCTCCAAGAGTTGGCTGGGAGACCTCCGAGCCGAGGAGTGCGTGTTCTCCAAACATCTTGTTCACAGCAGATGGCAGCCGCAACTCCCTTTCTCCCTGCAGTTCCGGCTGCACTTCCCTTCCCTGTGCTCGCCCTCCTGTTAACTTTGCTTTCTGCTTTGGGAGACGGGGAGGCAGCCTGCAGCCCCCGAAGCCGCCTCTGACTGTGGGGAAGCTTGGTGTGCAAAGCGCGGACAGTGTCCAAGCAGAAAAATCCTCGAGCCCCCATCAGCTTCGTGAGCGAAGCTGGGTTCCCACATGCTGCCTGAGTCTCTTTGGCCAAAAAGGCCAGTGGCGAGATCTCGGAAGAACAAGGGCCTGGGCCTTGTTTGATGTTTCTTGAGCAGCTGCGAGCCACTAGGCACAGTCTGGGTGCCAAGGACACAGGCAAAATGTACCTGAGCTCCCAGCTTGGTGGGGAACCAGGGTACCTGGGACAGGAATGGAGGGGCACCAATCAGATCTGCCTTAGGGTTGGCAGGCTTCTGCGGGCTTCACAGAGGAGGGCATGTTTAGGCTAAGCCCTGGTAGGTTGAGGAGTTCACGGGAGAATAGGATTAGAAAAGGCATCCTATGCCATGAGAATGGCCTGTGCAAAGGCACCAACGCATGATGAACTCTGATGCCACGTAACATTCGACCATGGCAAGTAATCGAGCAAATGAAAGCCAGGATGTTTCATCAGTGTGTGCTGTTCAACCCCAGAGTAGGGTCTGTGAGGAGGAGCAGACAGTGACTCTTTGGCTGCTTGTGGGGCGGGGCCAGCCTGAAGCAGAAGCCCTGCATGGGGGCCAGTGGGGCCCTCGGCAGCTGGAAGGAATTCTGGGATCTGACTCATGATTGCCCTGAGTTTGGGGCCAGCAGGACCATCTCCTGCTAGTGGAGCATCTCCTCCTGGTGGAGCATCCCCTGCTGGTGGAGCACCTCCTGCTCTTGGAGCACCTCCTACTGGTGGAGCATCTCCTGCCGGTGGAGCATCCCCCTACTGGTGGAGCATCTCCTGCTGGTGGAGCAGCCCCCTACTGGTAGAGCACCTCCTTCTGGTGGAGCACTCCTGCTGGTGGAGCAGCCTCAGCTGGTAGAGCACCTCCTGCTGGTGGAGCACCTCCTGCTGGTGGAGCATCCCCTGCTGGTGGAGCATCCCCCTACTGGTGGAGCATCCCCCTACTGGTAGAGCATCTCTTGCTGGTGGAGGAGCCCCTGCTGGTAGAGCCATTCTCAGAAGTCTCTCCTAGAGGCGAGACAAGGGGGCCATGAATAAGCATGCCCTCGGAGGGTGTGGTGCCCAGACTTCCAGGGATGCTGCCCCTCATTCTGTAACCTGCCCTGGCTTCACCCCACATCCATGTAGCATTGGACAGAGCCTCCATGAATCAAGACCCTAGTTTATGCCAAACCATGCCAAGTGCTCCCACACAGGCATCCTCCCATTTAACCTTCACAAGAGCGGTGCATGTGGGCACTGCCCCAAGTCCTGAGACATGTTCAGAGTCACCCAGTCAGGACCATGGCCAGGCTCCAGGCCCAAGTCAGCCTGATTCTCCCTGGCAGACTCCTGCTTGGGTGCATCCCCTGCCCCCTGGAGAAGGCTTGGTGTGCAGGGTAGGGTGGGGGCGGCTTGCAGTGTTTGCTTTTCCCAGCCCTGCTTTTGCCATGCCTCCAGCACCTGGCTGACTGTTTGCCCAAGGATCTGCCCTCCAGGAAAGTGGGTGGGACTGGGCGGGGGTGGCGGACGAGTGGTCCACTGCTTCTGACGTCCAGCTTTTCCGGGTAATCGAGAAGGGCTGCACTGCCCGTAAGCACCACACCCGGTAGTCCAACGCTGCCCCGGCAGTGCCTGGCCTCGCCCGCGCACAGCATGTGACTTTGCACTGCTGGGCCCGGCATGCCTGGCGTGCCAGGGCAGCAGTGGCAGCGGCAGCTGGATAGTCAGCAAGGAGCAGGAGAGTTCCCCAGAGCCCTTGAGTCAGGGCAGCAGCGTGGAGGCGAGGCCTGGCATCAATGGGGCTTTTGTGCGGACAGGGGCAGAGGAACACGTGGCCCAAAGCTGGGAGTGTCCCCCCAGACACCTCTGTCCCTTCCTTTCCTGGGGCAGCTGCGCCTGTCCACTGCCCTGCTCTCCCTCCCAGGGAGGAGAGTCTGCCTTGATTCAGGCCATCCCTGCCCTGCCCTCACCTCCTTTCAGATGAATCAAAACCAGAAACTTCCCTGATCCTGGGCCCGCCCCCCCACCCCCACCTCTCTCGCCCTCCCCGCCCCTGCCCCCACCTCTCCTCCTGAGAACGGCATTCACCAACTGGGGAATGTGTTGGTGGCTCCTTGAAGTCACAGGCTGGATCTTTGGGACCAAGGGGAACAGATTAGGTAAACAGAGGGTGGGAGGGTCTGGCGTCCCAGTG
Organism: Giraffa tippelskirchi; assembly: GCF_054371585.1. Classification (NCBI taxonomy): domain Eukaryota; kingdom Metazoa; phylum Chordata; class Mammalia; order Artiodactyla; family Giraffidae; genus Giraffa; species Giraffa tippelskirchi. The sequence continues at coordinate 10,560,326 of NC_137284.1, read as the reverse complement.
GAGAAGGAGCCGTTTCTCCCCCAAAGCTGGGGCCCCAGAGAGAGGCTTGAATGAGCTGGACAGGGAGCTGGCACACCGCTCCCTGAAGTCTTGCCTGTGGCTCAGGTCCTGGGATCTTGCCCCACCACGGGGTGCCCACCTTGCTTGGCACAGTGGCCTTTAGCAAGCCCACGGCTGTGGCTCATGGTCACGGCACCCCTTGGTGCCTGCCAGACAAGCCGTGAGAACCAGCAGGCTGTCACCAAGTGGCTGGACTGCACCCACCATGGGCAAAGAACTCTCTACACAGAGGGCAGCCAGGAGCGCGTCGTAGCTCAAGTTGGGGATGGTCTTCCCAGATGGGCGCGGCTGTGTGAGGTTGTCCAGTCACTCTCATGCTGGCCCTGGAGGAGCTGGCTGTGTGCTGGGGCCAGGGAGGCAGCCTGGTGTCTCCACCACCACCTCTTATCTGGGGAGCAAGACCGACGTGGAAGAGGGGAGTGCTAGTCCTCTGAGGTTGTGATTTAAGTCACAGAGGCTGCCAGGCCCTGCTCAGCCTTCTCTCCTGCTGCTGGCCTGTGTCGGTATCTGCCTGGGGACGGACAGAGAGCCTGGAAGCTTGGGTGGCGTTGCAGACAGCCCCATCTTCAGGCCTTTCGTCTATGACTCAACTTCCCCAGCAGAAGGATGCTCCCTAACATACATCATTTTCACGTGGTCCCCTGCCAAGCCCTCAACTGTCACCCCCATGGGAACACTGTGAGGCTGGTACCCTGGCAGTCCCTGTTTGTAGGCTGTACTTTAACTAGCATCACTCAGATCTTATGTCCCCTCCCCCTTTTATAGGAATCAGGGCTCCAAGAGGTTGCAACTTGCCCACGGCTAGTAGAAGCCAAGCCCAGTACGAAGCCTGGGTTCTCTGACAGCGAACCCCATGCGTCTCCCCCCTCTGCCCCGACCTAAACCAAAGTGCTAATAAATGAGCCCACTATACATAAGCCATCCCACTTTGGATCCCTCTGGCTTTTTTTCTCTGAGGAGCTCCGAGCACTTCCCAGATGTGATCTCATGTGTCCTCCCAAGGCCCGGAAGAGCTGAGAGGACACCGGACGCCAAGGATGGGAGGGCCGCACAGAGCTGGCCACAGGGCCAAGAACCAGCCTGCCCACCGTGCAGGCCTCCCTTGGTCCTCTGCGTCTAGTAGGGGGATGCTGGGGCGTGCCTCCCACTGGGCCTGCCCTCAGCCTCCGGTCTCAGTCTCCCCGTGCAGGTGTGAGCCAGGAGGAGGGGGGACGCTGGGAGAATCCCGATGAGGCCCCACGGGGGCGGGGGTGTCAAAGCCCAGGGTTCTGTCTTAAAGGGAAGTAATCATATTGTGAGGCTTTTTATAGTGCTTTCCTTCTAAGAAGCCTCCGCTCTGTCTTGTTTGTTCTCCTCGCGTTCCTGGGAAGTTGGCAGAGAGCAGATGAGGGTCACAGGGAGGAGGCAGAATGAGGATCTGCGGGGCAGGCCCTTTCCCGGGTCATCTCTGGTCCCCACCCCCAGCCAGCCCCCAGCCCAGGAGGCAGCCACTGTTCCCATGCCCATTATCTGGAGAGGAAAGAGGCTTCCAGGCTCCGCAATCATGGGCAAGTCACCAATGGCCTAGGTTTGGGCCTTGGTTCTGATTGATCTAAAACAGTGGGCCTAGAGTGGTCATTCCTGGCCCATCTCCCGCTCAGGGCGGCCATGCGGCAGTATTGATATTTTAGCATCTTTCCTAGGAGGCTGAAGGCCCTTGGCAGGTGAGCATGCAGGGGGAATAAAAACGTGAGTCCTGGGGAAATGGGAGAACGTGTGCATTGCGTGCTCAGTTGTGTCTGACTCTCTGCAACCCCATGGACTGTAGCCCACCAGGCTCCTCTGTCCATGAAATTCTCCAGGCAATAATACTGGAGTGGGTTGCCATTTCCTTCTCCAGGGGATCATCCCAACCCTGGGATCGAACCTGCATCTCTTGTGTCTCCCGCATTGGCAAGGGGTTCTTTACCCACTGTACCACCTGGGAAGCCCCAAATGGGAAGATCACTGAAGCTCTAATAGGGCAGTCATTCTCCGGGTGTTCCCTTTCCTTCTTGCTGACAGCATCCCGGGGATCCTAGGGAGCCCCCCGGCCACCTGGGCTGCAGGCACGTGGGTCTCTCAGGGACCCTGCCATGGGGAGGGGGCTCAAGTGCTCGCCACACCCTGAGAACACAAGCCCCGGTGCTCTCCCCGCTGACGTGTGCCCTCCCTCCAGTGGCAGGCTTTGCGGTGGAGGGGTACCACAGGCCACCCTCCCGTGGACAGGCAGGCCTGGGTGCCTGCTGGGAGGCCAAGGGAGCAGGTTCATCAATGCAGTGGAGCCCCTTAGCCAACAGGACACCCCCAGACAACTGGCCACATCCTGGCTCCACTGCTCACTGTGTCACCCCAGCAGATCACCAGCACCCCGACCCTGCATTTCTGCATCATCAAAGCAACGATGGTGCCACCTTTCTCCCCTGCCTCTCCTGCACTGTGGTCGTCGGGCGCCAGGGAAGCCTGTCCATGGCCTCCGCTGCAGGAGAGCCATCCAGGCCCAAGCTAGGACTCAAGGCACATGGCCTGTGGGTGCAATGGAAAGAGCTGGGGCTGAAAGTCAAGAGCCTGGGTTCTGGACTCCGCTCTGCACTGGATTCCCCAAGGCTGTGCTTAGATGTGGCTCCTGCCACCTGCCAGGCCCTTTGCTGAGGGCTGGGGACACACCAGGGAAGGAGACAGATAAGGCCCCTGCCCAGGACCCACATCCTGGTGGGGAGACTCAGACAGTAATGTGCGTATTAAGTCACTTCAGTCGTGTTCCGACTCTGTGTGGCCCTGTGGACTGCAGCCCGCCAGGCTCCTCTGTCCATGGTATTCTCCAAGCAAGAATATCGGAGTGGGTTGCCGCTTAGATAGTAAACACGTCAACATAGGAATAAACCAGAGAGGGTTAGATGGTGGAAAGTGCTGAGAGGGTAATAAAATGGTAATGTGATGGAGAGGGCCTGCGGGCTGCCCTGAGGCTGGGCAGGAAGGCGGGAGGAGGGATGCGTGAGCTGGGATCGGAATGATGGGGTGGGCAGGGGAGGGGTGGCGTGTCCAGGAGACAGGACACACTCGGCCGTCTGAGGGACAGAGAGAACGCCTGTGTGCCTGGGGCGTAGTGAGCAAGGGCAGCATGGAGGTGAGGGCAGGCCGGCTGGCAGAGGAAGGAGAGTGTTTTCCACATGTGATGAGCTCTGCACAGAGACTGGAAATGGGGTGTGGGGGTCGGGGGGAGGCTGGTTGACTGGCAGAGACATCCTCTCTCCGAAACTGTTTCCCTGCTTTAGTGCAGCACATCCGCCCCCCCTACCCGCCGCCCCGCCCCGCGTGGTGGCATTTGTGGTCAGATCCAGTGGGCAGAAGAGTGAGGAGATGAGCACAGAAGGAGGAATGCCTCCACCCTGAGGCTCGTTATGGGGTCCCTCGGCTGTGGGAGTGGAGCCCAGGGACCACCCCTGAGTGGGCGCCTGCTGGACGAACGCCCTGGCCTGCTGCACCCGCTGAGGCCAGGACTGGGCAGAGCTGAAACTGGGAAGTGGGTTCCCCCAGGATGGGGTGGAGCAGGGCGTGGTCCCTCCTCCCCTGCCTGCAGGAAGAGACTGGACAGGAAGTGCTCTAGGCGGGCAGCCCCGGGTGGCGCCTCAAGGCTCTGAGGGCTGATGCAGTGCCGGCCCCTTGTCCTGTCCAGGGGCACCATCACCGGGCCAGGGCGCCCTCGGCAGCACCTGGCCTGTCGGTCACCGCCGTCTGCTGCCTCTCCGTCTGGCCCCCCACCCCTCTCCCCCATCACGCCCTCCTTCGCCCAGAGTTTCCCACCCAGCCCCAGAATGAAGCTGGCTCACAAGACCCCAGGAGCCTCTCTAGCGCGTCCCTCCCCTCTGCTCCCGTCTGGCTGGTTCTGGTCTTCGCTTCATCCTCCAGGTTCCCCCCACCCTGTACATGGACCTCATCCAGGCCGGATCCCCCTCCACCCTCTCCGTGTGGCTGGGTTACTCCGCCTTATCCTTCAGATGTCAGCTTCAGCTCCCAGTTCTTAAGGCAGCTGCCCCTCAGCTCTTTGCTGGGGCTCCGATGAGGACCCCTCTTCTGAGCACAAGTCATAGAATTTTTCATTATCATATGTGAAGATTAGCTTCAAGCCTGTCTTTCCTTTCTGGCCTGTCGGATCCGTGAGGGCTGGCCCCACCTGGGCCTTTATTTATTGCCGCGGCCCCTTGGCACATAGTGGGCTCTCGGGTTGTGTGTTGGAGGGTGGAGGATGGCTGTGTGCGGGAAATTAATTTTTGCGAGGTTTCACCTGTGTTCACACCCTGGGGCCCACCCCTGGGGCTGATCCTGGCCTCCTCTCCCCTTAGGTCCTAGCGCTGCCCTGAGCCAGGGAGTCTGGAACCAAACTGGCCACATGTGGGAGTTGGGGTCCTCGCAACCACCAGGCCTGGGGCCACTCTGTGTCCTCTGCTCCCAGGTCTGCCCAGCCTGGGGTTTGGGGCCTGGGCCCGCCTGGGGTCCCTCCAGGGGGGATGGGCTCACTCAGATGCCTGCCACTGACTGGAAGGAGGACAGTCACAGTTGAGTCCGCCCAGGGTGGCTTCCGGGCGGTGGCAGGTTTGGAAGCCAGGAGGTGTTGCCGAGGAACCTTGGACTGAGAGAGGGGTGGGGGGCCCTGGAACAAATGGCCTTGAGGCCTTTGCCCTTGGGCTTTAGGGTGGAGGCTGCGGTGGGTGGTCTCGGGCCTCCCACCTATCTCCCCTGCGGACTGGCCAGGCCTTCGATCTCAGGGGACCCGGAGTCCCTGGCGCTTGCCGCCAAGTGGTAGACAGGATGGTGGTGGGAGACTGGGGTTGGGAAGCCGCAGCCGTCTCCCTCAGTGCCGGGGTCTCCCCAGCCCCGGCCGGGGCTGTGCTCGCCGTGGGGGTGGGTTCTTGGGCTGCAAGGACATTCAGGTCAGGCTGCCGCATCTGATGCTGGCGGGGAGGGGCGCCCAGGAGGCCCCAGAGCCCACAATTCTAGGTCACCTCCTGCACCATCGGATGCAGGAGCCGTATTTATAGCAGCCAGCGGCCACCGAGGGTGGGGCAGTCAGCAGGAGCCGTGACGCAGGCCACCCCCTCCGGTCCCCCAGCTCTCGCCGACTCTCCCACCGCCACCCCCGACTACAGAGCCTTCCTGGGCGAGCGGAGAAGGGCTGGGCCTGCTGAGGAAACAGGCATTGACAACCTCCTTCCTGAGCCCCGGCGGGGACATGGTGCCACTCTCTGCCTGGCAGGAGCCTCGGCCTCAGTCGGTCTGGCCAGGACCCTTTCTGTCTCCTGGGCCCCAGGTGGGCATCCTGTTATAGCACTCAGTGCCCAGCCCTGCTGGCCTGTCTCCGTGGTGCCGTCAGCTCTGGTTGAAAGGTCTGGGCCCTGGAGTCACCGGCAGCTTTGCCGACCTCCCTGGGGCTGCCAGGTGCGTCCCTGCCGGTGGCAGGCAGTTAATGGGGCCACGGGTGCCTGCCCCAGGGTGACGGGGTGGAGACCCCGCCAAATGCCTGTTACCTCCCTGCCGTGACCTTGCGAAATGGCCATGGAGTGCCACTGGGGGCAGGAAGGGCGGGCAGCGGTGCAATCTACGGTCACCAGGGCTGTTCCTCCTTCCACACCCAGGCTCCATCTCCTTCCACCCCAGGGACCAGACCTGGAAGCCGAGGCCCCAGGAGTGACAGTGTGATGAGCCTGGGGCCCCAGGCCCTGAGAGTGAGTCCTCTGGGGAAGAAAGTGACACCCTACTCCGGAGCCCAGGTCGGGCCCTGCTCTCTCCCAGGCCTCACGTGCCCAGATACAGAGCTGGCCCTTGGGTCCTGCCCAGGCCTGAGGAGGCAGAAGGCTGAACTCTATTCGGGGCCTGATGGAGTCACCCCCATTGTGGAGGCCAGTGACCCCCCAATTTCCAGTCTATGTTGCCCTGAGCCACTGGACCCATCCCCTAGCCTGGGGGGAGAAGAAGGGGGAGGCCAGGATTTCCTTTTGGGGGGCCTCCAGTGTAACAGATAAGGTGAGGCAGGAGGGCCCAGAGCCTGCAGGATGGTGGGCTGCAACTTCACTGATGAGCCGTGGGCTGACCAACCAGGACTGGGGCTTAAGGCCGACAGGATGGGCCCTGGGCTTCACCAGGGAGGAACCCCTAATGTGAGCAGGTGTCCGGAGAGAAAGAAGCACCAGGCAGGGGTCACTCCACTAATGAGCAGGAGAGGGACATGGGTGCAGGGAACAGGCTTGCCCAACAGCAGGGCTGGAGGGGCTGGTTGGTGCAGAGCTCAGTAGCTAATGGTTGTAAGGAATTTAGGGGCTTCCTTGGTGGCTCAGTGGTAAAGAATCTACCTGCAATGCAGGAGACGTGGGTTTGCTCCCTAGGTCGGAAATATCCCCTGGAGAAGGAAATGGCAACCCACTCCAGTATTCTTGCCTGGAAAGTCCCATGGACAGAGGAGCCTGGCAGGCTACTGTCCACTGTGTCTCAAAGAGTTATACACAACTTAGCAACTAAATAGTAACAACAACAAGGGGAATTTAGGAGTCTTAATGCACTTGTGTGGAGAAGGCAATGGCAACCCACTCCAGTAGTCTTGCCTGGAAAATCCCATGGACGGAGGAGCCTGGTAGGCTGCAGTCCATGGGGTTACGAAGAGTCGGACACGACTGAAGCGACTTAGCAGCAGCAGCAGCAGCAATGCACTTGTGAGGAGGGGGTTGATTTAGACAAAACTGTAAACAGATGTGTGTGTGTGTGTGTGTGTGTGTAGCCAATGCTACCAAGCATCCCCTGTATGCAGGACCCAGCTCTCAGCACTTCACAACTTTGAACTCACTTTGTCATCTCCCACGAGGGAGGCACTGTCATCACCAGCCCTGCTTCACCGAGGAGGAGAAAGCAGTGGTTGATTCGTCCTGACTTTGAAGGTCATGGTTCAATGCACGCCTGAGTGGACAGAGACACTAGAACAAAAAGCAAGTCTACCCTGTTCTCCATCCAGTGGCCTTCGGAGCCCCCAGCCCTCCCTGGAGACCTGGGGTCACGTGCTTGGACCTGGCTTTGCTGTGCCTAAGGAAGTATGAGGGAATGAGGGGGCCGGAGGGAGTCTCTGAGCACCTGGGTCAGTGTGTCCTTTGGCACCGGCCAGGCAGACACAAGTGATGGTTGAATTAGCCTAGACCCCTGGGTGGAGCCCCCAGGCTCTCTCCTGCACCCAGACAGCAAGTAGAACTCTAAAAGCCAAGGCCAAAGTGGACCTACCTGCAAGGTCAGGCTGTTTCCAGGGGTTTCTCAAACGTTTTTAAGCCCTGAGACCATTTAGCTCAAACACAATGTCACAAGGAGCCCCAGTGGGTAAAAAAGCTAATAGCCACTCTGACCAGCATAGCCTGCAAGCCCCAGCCTACCGTGACCCCCTCCCCTCCCCTGGGAGTGCCTGAGAAACCCACTTCGGAGAACGCTGTCATCCACTCGCTGGGCACAGGAGAGGAGGGCAGAGGGGCCGGGCCTGGGCCGAGGCCCCAGGGCCCATGGAAGCAGCACCTGCCACCTCCATCGATGCTCCTGTGGCACACGGGGACTCTGAAGACCTCGTCCCCCGGGAGAGAGCTTGTGTTACGCAGTCACTCGATCCCTGCCCACTTCTGCGATGCCCAGGGAATGGTTGACGTGAAACTCGATAGCCGAGCGCAGGGCTGTGCCCTAGATGTCCGTGCTGCCCGGAGATATGGCACCCCTCTGCGGATCCTCTGTGGCCCATGCAGCCCCCCCCCCCGCCCCCGGATTCAGGAGCCCCCAGTACAGGCTGCAGAGGCAGGAGCATAGGACCGTGGTGGCACAGGGTATGCGGGGCATGGGGGTGGGGTTCCCGATGGGAAGGTGTCAGGCGAGGTGTGCCCACTTAGCAGACTCATTAGCGGCCTCGCTAGGGGGCTCCTCATTAAGTGGAGGGTGCTAAATCCTCTCGGAGGTGTCGCCAGCACCTGGAACAGGGTGTCTTCTCTCGGAAGCTCTGGAAAGCCCAGCCAGAGCGTTGCAGATGAACTGCCTGGTGGGGTTCCCAGCGACTGGCTCACCCGAGAGCAGAGGCCCTGGGGGAGGTGAGGGGCCAGCGGGTCCACAGGGGGCACTGCCAGCAGGACGCTGGAGTGGGCACATGGGCATGAGTGGTGGGCTCTGCCCCTCGGGGCATCTAGAGTCTGGGCTGGGAAGGGGCCTACAGGGGACCCCCTGAAACTCTGAGACAGACAGACGACAGGGGGCGTCTGCAGGAGTACGGAGTGGCCTTGGGCCAGAGCTCCCCCATCCGAGCTGAGCCGTGGGATAGTGATTCTCATCTCAGTGGCTCGTCCTGGGTTAAGGAGGCAGGGCTGGTGAGGCCTCGGCCTGGGCAGGTGGGGCTCCTGCCATCCCTGCCTGAGAAGGTGGGTCAGGGCATCCTGTTGGCTGGCACAGGTGATGGCAGGCATGGGTCAGCCTGGTGCTCAGCGGTGGGGAGCAGGGCCTTTCTGTGCAGGAGGCCTGACTCACTCGCAGAGATCAGCGGCCCTGCCACAGCTCGGGCAGCGAGGGACTTGGGCCATGAGGACGAGATCTAAGAACTCTCAGGAGAAGATGATGGATAAATAATAATGGTGGCAACGAACACTTGCTAGGCGCTGAGTGCTTTCGATGCGTTATTTCATTTACTTCTCATGACTCCCTGTGAAGCGGGGACCTTCGTTGTCCTCTCCTGCAGATGAAAAAACAGAGGCTCAGAGAAATGAAGGTCACAGACACCTAGAAGTAACAGAACCAAGATGCAGACTCAGAGCTGTCCCACCTCAGGCTGGAAGGAAGCCAGCGGTGGGCTCCTTGGAGGAGCCATTACCCTCCAGGTGTTCGTATTTGCGACTGTGGGTCCCAGGGGAAGGGGGGACGTGACACGACCACAGGGGCAGTGCAGGAAAGACTGCCTAAATATAAGCAAACCTGGGATGGGTGCCTGCCTCCATGCACAGACAGGCAGGAGGAACTGGCCAGGGGCTGGGAGACCAGAGCCGCGCCTCTCTGGGCCGCCCCAGGGCACCTCGGCCCCGGGCACCAGAATGAGTGTGGGCCAAAGCCATTCCTAGTTTCAGGAACAGAAACAGTCTCCAGGGAAGAATTCAGAAACAAAACTTGGACTGGCCAGAGGGGAATCTCTTCTGCTCTCCAGAACAAGTCCATTCCGGCCTGGGACAGAGCTGGAGGAGAGGACCAGGGAGGACTGCAGGGTGGAAGGAGGGCCCGGCCTGACTGCCATGCCCGGGGTAAGGGAGGTGGAGGGGAGGCACATCCTGCTGCCTCTCGGGGCGGCCCCCCCACCCTCGTCCCCCAGCAGCCAGCATCCCTCCCAGAACAACTAGCAGGAAACGAAAGGCCTCAATTGATTCCCAGGGAGTTGGCTGGTGTCAGTGACAGGGCCCGTGGCAGATGGCAAATTCTGCTTGTTGTAGACAAGTGGAAAATAATTAGCGTGAGAACGAGAAGCTGGAGCCTCTGTGCTAAATGGAGCCCTGATGAGGGCTCGTCAGGAGGGGCCGAGGGCACAGACTGGAAGCTCTCGGTCCGGCTCTCACTAGCTGAGTGACCTTGGGCAAGGAACCTAACTTCTCTGGGCCTGATTCTTCATCTGTAAAATGGGGTTAACAATAACACATAGATCATAGGGTTGCTAGAAAGATGAAATTAAAGTAGGTGATACCTATGAGCTGCTCACTAGTGCACCTGGTGTGTAGGAAATGCTATATTAAGATTTTTTTTTTTTTAATAACTGGTGATACAATAATTGCTGGCACCATCTCCAGGTCCAGCCCAGCATGACTGTAGGTGTGGCCCCCAGAAGTGGGGCTGCTTCGTTTCATCCTCTTCCCTGAACTCTGTGCCCAAGCCCCAGAGTGCTGGCTTGTGGGGTGCCATGGGCTTCCCTGGTGGCTCAGATGGTAAAGAATCTGCCTGCAATGCGGGAGACCCAGGTTTGATCCCTGAGTCAGGAAGATGTCCTGGAGAAGGAAATGGCAACCCACTCCAGTATTCTTGCCTGGAAAATTCCACGGACAGAGGAGCCTGGTGGGCTACAGTCCTTGGGGTCGCAAAGAGTCGGACACAACTGAGTGACTAACACATGGATGCTCATGGGTGTGGAGAGGACACCGAAGGGAGGCCCAGCTTCAAAGCCTGACTTGGCCCCTCGCTTAGTAGGTTACTTAACCTCAGAACCTCAGTTTCCCCACCTGTGACATGAAAACAGTCCTGCCCACCCACGGGCTCCTAGTGAGGGGCATAGGAGGCACGTCCCCGGGTCCTTCAAGGCTGCCCTGGTTGGGGGGTGGGTAGGAAAGGTGCTCATGAGCCTGAGACCCTGGTGGGGGTGGGGGGCGGAGTGGGGTGGGAGCACAGACAGCAGTGTCCCCCCTCCCGCCCCGCCGCGGGGCTCGCCAGGCACCTGTTTCCGTCCCAGGGCCTGGGCGTGTGAGGACCCATCTCCTGCCGAAATCCGTCCCCAGCCCTGGGCAGGCTCGCCTCTGCCTTCTGCTCCGGCACAGCTGACGTGTGAAAAGCAACAGCTTTCGGGCCCCGGACTCCGGTTGCGCACATCCGGGCCCAGGCGGGCAGCCCCCGCGGCCCCCGGCCCACGCGTGTTCACTCTCTGTCGCCTCCCTCGCCGCCCTCCCCTGCCCCTCGCCTCTCCAAGCCCAGCCTCTGTGGGACCCTCACACCTGGGAGGCAGAGGGACTCTCAGGGCAAGCAGGAATCAGACCGAGGGGCAGAGACATTGTTTCCTTTGAAGTAACCCCAGGAGGCTGCTTTGAAATCCCAGCGTTGCAGCCTGATGAGGCTGGAGTAAGGGGACACATGAAGTTTCTAGCTCCGGGCCGCAACCCATGCACCTCCAGGCAGCCGGTGTAACAGCCCCTTCTCGGCCTCAGTTTTCCTCATCCGGGAATGGGGTCGATGCTCACAGTCTCCCCCTAGTGGTGGGACCAGGAGTCTGGAGCCAGAGGAGGACCCAGAGAGCGGGTTGTGGTCCCCAAGGCCCTGCCGCCTCCTTCCACGGGGTGGGGGAGCATGAGTAGCCCGCTCCCGGGTTCAGAAACGCGTTTAATTGGATCCTGCTCCTCCAAAGCGGCAGTTAAGACAGGGGCTGTGGAACTAGGCTATGTGACCCCGGGGCAAATCACTTCATCTGTAAAATACGGTAACAGCAGTGCCTCCAATGAGGACTGAGTGAGTTATGTGCACAAAGGGCTTACACGAGGCCCAAGACAAAATAGGCAACTGAAAAATGCTGGAGGGCGCAGAAGGGCTGAGCCCCCAACTCGCGGTGGGCGGAGCTCTCCTCCAGCACCCGGAAGCGCCCCTCAACCTCGGGAGATGATTGGTTACTACGTGCCGCGCCCCTCCCTCTGCAGGTGCTCCGGGTTTAAGTCTCACAAGCCAGCAGGGAGGTTAACGAGCTCCCTAACAAGCCACACAGCTGAGTAGTAGTGGCCGCGTCAGGATTTCATCACCCCTGGAGCCTGTGCTCTGGACAGAGATAAAGAGGGCAGGAGCCGTCTGCCAGCCCACATAGGCCAGAAGGGCAGCCCCTGGTGAGCCTGCCCCAGCTGGGACCGAGCCTCTGGGGGCCAGCACTCGCCCTGCAGGCTGCCCGGGGGCCCAGCCTCCCTGCGGTCAGTCCTCCACGTCAGATGACCACCCTTCAAGACTAGTCAAGCTCCAGCGGCCAACACAGACAGACCCAGAGGGCCTAGGAGGCAGCAGATCCCTTTCACCGTTTTGGGAGTATCTTTTCATTTCAAAGCCCTGTCGCATGGGGGCATCCAGTTCATTATGGGAATGGGAGTCCTGGGCCCTCCCCTCAGAGCCCCGAGGAATACAACTCCTTACAGAAAGCTAAAAGAGGACTTGCATGCATGTGTATGCTCAGTCGTGTCCAACTCTTTGCGACCCCATGGACTGTAGCCCACCAGACTCCTCTGTCCGTGAAATCTTCCAGGCAAGAATACTGGAGTGGGTTGCCATGCCCTTCTCCAGGGGATCCTCCTGACCCAGGGATCAAACCCATGTCTCCTGCATCTCCTGCATTGGCAGGTGGATTCTTTACCACTGTGTCACCTGGGAAGCCCTCAAGAGTGCATACAGATTACCTAATTTCCCTTTTCACTTTGGCCACCAGATAGCATGGAGGCTAATGCTAGTTTTACATGCAGCTCCTATGATGGGCTTTATGTCTTGCACATGTACGATGATTTCCCCAGCCTTCTATTTTAATTTACTTAGTTTTTGTTGTCAAGTTTGTTTTTAAATTTGTATTCCACCTTTTCATTGTTTTGGATTCCTATATAGGCACATGCAGGCTTCGATGCAAATAAATGTTAACAAATACAAAAACATCAGCCTCCCCTTAGTCCAGGCTCCTCATTCTTCAGAAGAGGTCACTGAGGTCTGGAGAGGCAGTGACTTTCTGTCCTGGGGACGCTGCCCTTGGTCTGGGACTGGCAGCTCTGGAGCGTGGCTGGACCTAGCCCAGTCACCAGCCTCAACCGGCAGGGCTGTTCCGGATCCAGGGAAGGTGGGCTCGGGGCTGAGGTCTCCTCCTCTCCTTTGCCAGCTGAGCTGCAGAGCCACGGGGACCCCACCCGCCGGGCAGTGGAGAGCTAGCCACCGATGCGTCTGCTTGAAACTGCTCAAGTGATTGATGCTTTCTTGCGGGTTAATCTCCAGCAAGGGAGCTCATGTGGATTTTGCCGGCTTCCGAGAGGGTTCTGTATCCAGAGTGTGAGAGAGGATCTCAGCCCAGGCTCCCTGGGGCGACACTCTGCTAATGGGAGCGGCTCTCAGGAGTTGGAGAAGGCAGGCTGTGTGGCAGGGAAGGGCCGAGCCGGCTGGGAGACTCTGGCTGCGTGTCCAGCTCCTACTGAGAGGGACATAATGGGAAAGCTGGAAGCCTCTGGGGCCTTCCTGAACTTGTTTCCTCATCCATAAGCGGGGGCCTCAGGACTGTTTCCAGGATCCCTTCTAAGCCTGACATTCCTGCAGTGGGTGTGGGCTTTGGATGGCAGGAGAAAGGACCCAAGTCTCTTCCCTGCCCAGCCTCCTGCTCCTCAGAAGGTGTGGGGCCAGGTCTCTGAGTCTCAGCCTCCTCATTTTCAATGAAAATATTAGCAGAAGAGCCACATTTGCTGAGCATCTGTGACAGGTGCTAGCTTAAGTGTATGTGACACATTTAACTCTTGTGACAGTTCCAAGGTAGCTACTGTTCTTAGCCCCATTTTAGAAATAAGGAACCATGGCACAGAGAGGTTAAGTAACTTGTCCATGGTCACACAGCCAGTAAGTGCAGAGCCGGGACCCAGACACATGTGGAGTGAGAGCAAGGCTGTCACCCTGCATCGCTGCTGTGAGGATGGCAGGCGATTCGTCCAGGACTCAGAACAGGGAAGGTGCTCAGCTGATGTCAGATGTATCCTAGTGGCCTGGACCTGGCTGTTGTCCCTTCCTTCAGGCTCAACTTCCAGCCCATCCTTGGGCCCAGATGCCCGAGGCCACCTCTGCCAGGGGGGAAATCTCATGGGCTGACCTAGGGGCTGCTGGACGGGCCTCCTACAGCACATCTTCCTGCCCTCTGTGGTTGAGCCTGACTCTGGTGCCCTGGCCCCACTGCAGACTAGCGAGGTGACCTCCCACCTCCCACCAGCCTGAGCTGGAATTCCCCGTGCCCTCATCCCTCCCCTGGGGGCTCTCAGTACCCCATCAGCTGGGACCCACTGCTGAGGGGCACTTCTACCTGAAGCCTGCTCCCAGGGCCGAGCCCAAGGGGAGCTTTCGGGTCAGGGGATGAGGCCCAGCTGCGGTACTCTAAATAGCAGCCCCTCAAAGCCCATGGCAGGGCAGGAGACCCTGTTAGGACTCATGTCAGCTCAGTCCAGCCCTTCTGATCAGCTGGAGCCAATCAGGGGCATCCCAGCAACACCTGCCCAGACCCCGGCACCTGTCACAGGTCTCCCTGCAATGAAGCCCCCAGAAGCCCTGTTGATACGATCCCCCCACCCACCCGCGAGGGGAGCCTGGGCTCTGCCGGGACCCATGCAGACCTCTGTGACCTCGTCCCAGCCTACTCTCGCCGCAGCCTTCTGGGGGCTGGGGTTGCCCCCCCTTTTGCAGCTGAAGAAACTGAAGCCCTAGAATAGTTAAGACAGCCAGAGGAGAGGGTGGTCCTCTGAGAGCGACTGGGGGGGCGCCGGGGAGGGACCTTTCCTCCAAAGTGAAGGATTTGAGCTAAGAGGGGCAGGAGTCATGTCTCCTACCCTTATAGCAGCTGCTTCAGGAGGATGGAGCAGTGGTTTGGAGGCGCCGGGGCTGCCCAGGGGGAGAGGGGCTGTGTTGACACTCCAGGGGCAAGAAAAGGGGGGGTGTGATGTGAAGGAGAGCAGTGCTGCCTGGCCCACACCCCCCTATCCCCCGGGACTCTCCGTTGAGCAGGACCGGGATGGGCAACAAGGAATCAGCAAATGTAAGCCAGTGTGCCCAGGATATTGAGAGGAGGGGTTCCCATAAGGGAGTGGCCTGTTCTGCAGGAGAAGGGTGTAGGGGGTTGCCATCAGGGAGGGTTTCAAAGAGGGCTGGCTTTTGGTTGGCTTACAAAGATGAGTAGGATTTTGCCTGCCAGAGGAACTAGGATAAACAAAGCACAGATTCCAATAAGGTGTTTTTAAGGGAGCAGCAAGTTTGGGGGTTGGGAAAGGAGGGTGAGGGAGTATGAGGGGGCACTGGATCGCCTCCCCAGCCAAAAGGTGGCCCTGTGCCTGTCTGTGCCTCGGATCCCTAGGGGTTGGGGAGTGACTTCCTGCTCCAGGACTCAGAGAGGGCAAGGCCCCTGCCCAAGGCTGCACAGCTTGCCTGCCAGTGGCTGCGCCCTTAGGTGCTGCCTGATAGGCTTGGACTTTATCCTGCAGACCCCTGGAGCCATGGCCGGTTTTTAAAGTAGGGGTCAGCCTGTGCATTTTTGAAAAACAGTTTTACATTTTTAGAAGGAGGAACTCGGAGGATAGTTCATACTTAAATCAAAGGCCTGAATCCCTATCAAGGAAACTGGGCTTTGTGAGTGGAGGAAGAAGGGGCCTCGGAGCATCACTCAAGTCATTCCACCCACGTGTGGGGAGTGTCCTGGGCATTCACACATGCCTGGGCGGTGGGGGAGGGTGTCCAGCCAGGGGCATGGGAGGTACCCAGCAATGCTTCTGTTCTGCCCTCGCTGAAGGGGGCACCGCCCCTCCCCTGGAAGTGCCCCTGGTCTGGATGCCCCCTGCCCCATTGAGGCCCTTGTGCTTTGGGGGAGGAGAGCCAGAGGAGATGCTTTGTGGCCTCCCCAGACCAGGAAGTAGCCTCTGCCCTCCCCCATCCTGAGACATTTCCTCCAGATGAAATCACATCCCCAGCAGGGGAACAGGCCCCCATTGTGAAGGGCTGGGGTCTCAAGAGAAAGGGCTTCTTTCAGGCCCTTAAAAATAGCAGTCCTGAGATTTATGAATCCGCATGGAGTAGCAGAACCCATCCTCCCCCCCCCCCCCCCCCGCCATCCCCAGCAGCAGCACAGGCCCTGTCATCACCACCCCCACCTCACCCCCCCATGACCTGGTGGTGACCAGCTGGAGAATCCGCTAGCCTGGGCAGGGGAGGGACAGCTCGTCCACCCAGTTCACACGCTCTCTCTCTGCTTCACCCTCCTGAGCTAAGACCGCCGCTGGCTTCGTCCAGCGCTGCCAAGGCCTCTCGTATGGTCCGCACCAGACCCTTAGCAGGTGGGCACCATCGACATTTTACAGATGGGGAAACTGAGGCACAACTAGGAAGTCATACCGTGAGTGGATGATGAAGCCGGGGTTGGGAGCCAGGCAGCGTTGGACCTGGGATTCTGCAGTGGCGGGCTGGCCCCGGAGGTTGTGGGGTGTAGCCCCCAGACCTGTTACCGGGCACCCCGGTGGGGTCAGCCCGCAGCTGCCCTGCCACATGACCTAGGTGGGACTGGCATTGACCATGGCCGTCAGCCGGGCGCCCCCACCTCGTCGAGCTGAGGGTCTCGGCAGATCTTCGGGCCCCCTCTGCAGGGGTGCCAGGCTCCCCACCCCCCAACTTCTCCTACCTGCGAGCCGGGAGGGTGGGGCAGCGTGTGAGGTTGTTAGGTGATAACATGTGAGTTGAGGGAGTTTTAGCCATTCTAGACTCTAAGAGGTGAAGGGCTGGGAGAGGAGGCAGTTGGGAAGGGTTCACTGGGTGTACCCCTGAAAGAGAGACGTCCTGGGCTCCCGGCAGGGCAGCTCTCGCCCGCTAGCCTCTCTGGGACAGCCCTCCCCTTCCTCTGCCGGGGTCTGGACTGCTGAGAGCGGCTGCTGCACCTGCTGGGACCTCGCAGTGGTTTCACGTGTGTGTGAAGGATCCCCGAACCCAGCCCCACGCGGCTCCTCACCCTCCGGGGGCCACCTGGCGTCGGGGAGGGGCTGGCGGCTGCCATCCAAGCTGTTGGCAGCTCCGTCCTCCCCAGCCCGGCCGCCGCCCACAGCGTCCCAGCCCCTCCCATCCCGCCGGCCTGTCCCTTCCAACCGAAGCCGGAGGCGCGGTCAGCCCCTCGTCACCGGCAGGCAACTGGAAGCCCCGGTCCCAGACCCCCGCCCCCGGCCGCCCCGTCCACGCAGCTCTGGGTTCTCCATCCTTCTCCCGCTTCCCAGAATCCGCGCTCCGACTCCTCCTTGGAGCGAGTGGGATGATGTCACTTCCTGAGGGTGGGGGGAGGAGTAGGCACGACCCCGGCAGGCTAGCCCGCCCGCCCGCCTGCCTGGCCGCCACCTCGCTGGGAGCAGCCTGGCAGCGGCCGGATGAAGCGGCTGCACCGGGGAGAGGGCAACGGAGACTGGCCGGGCCGGATGTGCTGGGCCGGCCACCTGGCCCCACACCCCCTGGCCCACCCTGAGGGCCGTGCCCACCGGCCGGGGAGACTTGGCCACTTTCTGAGTGATGCTGGTCTCCACGGACGCTCTTCTTCCCTGGAGCCGTCACAGGGGAGAGGAGGACTTGCCGCACACCGGGGACCAGGTGCCATGTAAGCCTCTGCCAGCCTGGGGGCAGCGGCCCACCAGCGCCCAGCCTCCCTTCGCTGGGGTTTCTCTGTTGAGTTGAGCGCAGGGCTACCCTGAGCCCCTCCCTGGTGTCTCCCCACCGGCCCCCTGTGGGGAGCCAATGCCCCCCGCCACTGCCCTGGTTCCTGCAGCTCTTGGGAGTGGGGGCCAGGACTCCTGGGCCCTCCTCCCCAAGATTCCCTGCAGCTAATTTGAATTCAGCTACTTCAGATAGTTGGGATCTGGGCAGTAGAGACTGCATGGCTCAGGGGGAGCATGGAGGGTGGAGGGCGGCTGCCCGGAGGATGGGATACCCCCAGGGCTCGCCCACTGCCCTCCTAGCAGAGAAGCTGGGCACCCTAGCCATGCTCCTGATCCCTCTTCTCAAGCTGGTCCTTCCCTACCAAGCGGTGGCACTGTGGTTGGGGATTCTGTCTGATGGGTACAAAATCAGGTCACAGAGTGTCCTCCCAGCATTCCAGCAAAGCACGAAATGGAAGACCTCATTCAACAGATATTTACTGAGCATCTTCTATGTGCTGGGTGCTCCCATCCTCCGTGTGTGCCAGCCCCACGTGTGCGCTCACCCCCCACCTTCCCCAGCGCCTCCAGCCTTCCACCTCCCTGGCTCAGCTCATGCCGGGGGACAGGCTCAGGCTTGGGCTGGGAAACCCCCACCCCACGCCAAGGACTGCAGGCACTGAATAGGTGGGTAGGGGTCCCCTGATCCTGTGGAGGGAATCCCAGGAATAAGCCCAGGTCTTTAATGGAGCTAAGCAGTTCCTGTTGGGGCAACCCCAGGCTGAGCTGATCTCAAGGGGCCTGTGCCACTCTTGGGGACTGGCAAGTCCTCGGGGGTTAGACTGAAGCCAGTGTCTGGCTACTGCAGTTTTCGATACTGGCTCCAGGGAGATGGATATGGTGGGAGGTGGGTCCTGCCCAGGGACGGGACTGACGCCCTGGGGATGTCGGACTGGGAGGATGTCCCTGCTGCTGGGCCTGCCTGGCCAGGAGCATGGTGGCCCTGGATGCGGCCGCTGCCCGGGCAGCCTGGGGGTCCTCTGCTCTGTTTCAGGAGGTGAGCGCCAGGCCCGCTGAGCCTCCGCAGAGCCGCCAGCCATGCCCGGGATCGTGGTGTTCCGGCGGCGCTGGTCTGTGGGCAGCGATGACCTCGTCCTGCCAGCTATCTTCCTCTTCCTGCTGCATACCACCTGGTGAGTCTCCGGGCCATGCACAAGCCTGGGGTGGGGGAGTCACAGGCCTGGGGGAGGCCTTCTGACCCTCTGTCCTGACCCTGTCCTAGGACTCAGTGCTGAAACATTCACCCCCTTTAGGGCAATACCCACGTGGAACCCAGAGACCCTGCCTGGCCACCGCGGGAGCTAACCCAGCACTGGGCTCCCTGCTCCCACTGCCCTGTCCCTGGGTGCCTGTGTCCTCAGAGAGCCCTGCTGCCTGGCGGACAGCGGTCCCCTGCCCAGATCAGTGAAGCCCTCCACCCTGGAGTCCAGGCTGGGCGGGGCCGCCTAGCCCCTCTAATGTATACATTCCCCCAGGTTTGTGATCCTGTCCGTGGTGCTCTTTGGCCTGGTCTACAACCCGGACGAGGCCTGTTCCCTGAACCTGGTGGACCACGGCCGCGGCTACCTGGGCATTTTACTGAGCTGCATGATCGCCGAGATGGCCATCATCTGGCTGAGCATGCGCGGCGGCATCCTCTACACAGAGCCCCGCGAATCCATGCAGTACGTGCTCTACGTGCGCCTGGGTAAGGGCCACCCGCCGTGGGCGGGGGGCTATTCTGGCCCTCCCCACCCCTACCCCCCTCCTGTGCCCAGCATTCATTCAGCCAGCACTGGGGGCCAGCAATGAACAGGCAGACTCCCTGCACCCACTTCTGGACCAGGGGTGGGCAGACTGCAGCCTGAGGGCCAAATCCTGCCCGCTGTCTCTTTTTTTGAAAAAATAAACTTTTATTGGAACCCAGCCACACTCACTCATTTAGTACTTACCGCCTCTGGCTGCTTCTGCACAACCATGGCAGAGCCGAGGCGTTGTGATGGAGAGTATGAACCACAAGGTCTAAAATATTTACTCTCTGGCCCTTTACAGAAAAAGCTTGCCGACCCCTGTTCTGTCTAGGTTGTGTGTGTCTCTTCAGTTGCTTTGTGATCCTTCCCCAAACAGCCCCTCCTCGCCATCCTGGGGAGGCCCCTCAGGAGCCTAGACCAGCTCCCTGAGGACCCACCTGTCTCCTCCTCCTGGACTCGGGTTCAGCCGCCTCCCCCAGTCACTCCTGCTGGACACTCTTGTGCTCCCGTGGCCTGAGCTTAGCCCTCTTCCTGTGTTAACTCAGGGAGGAGCCCTTTGTTGGTCTCATTTTGCAGATGAAGAATCCGGGGCCCAGGGAGGTTAATTAGCTCCCTTAAGGTCTCCCAGCTACCAAGAGTGCAAGTGTCAGAGATCTGAACCCAGGTTGTCAGGCTCCAAAGCCTGGACTCTTGGCTGCCACATGGGGCTGCCTGTGGAGCTGGGGCTTCCAGTGCTGTCCCCAGGCAGGGGGAGTGCTGTCCGTTCTCCCCCCTGCTCCCTGCACCCAACCCCATCTCAGCCCTGGGCTCAGCCCTGGACAGGGTGCCTTGGGCAGCTGGTTCGCCCCTTTCCTCTTTTTGCCTCAAGTGCTGGAGGCCGCTTCCCCAGGAACAGCTATTTCCATGAAATGAACACCCTGTCCCCCAGTTCTCACAGCCCTGAACCATGGACCTCATCACTCCCATTTTATAGAGGAGGAAATGGAGGCTCAGAGAGATTAGGTAACTTGCATAAGATACAGTATTAGTAGCTCATTCATGTCTGACTCTTTGTGACCCCATGGATGACCCCCTGCCAGGCTCCTCTGTCCATGGGGGTTCTCCAGGCAAGAATACTGGAGTGGGTTGCCATTTCCTTCTCCAGGGGATCTTCCCGACCCAGGGATCAAACCTGGGTCTCCTGCACTGCAGGCGGATTCTTTACCACTGAGCCACCAGGGAAGCCCCATGTCTGATTCCAAAGTTCATAGATACAACTCTAATTCCTGAAAGAGCAGGGAAATGCCTCTTCATCATCCGCCTTTGTAGTCATCTTCTCGGGGAAGTGTCAGGGCCGAGGGCACGTGAGCCAGAGCAGGGGATGGGACAGCCACACTCCTTGGGCCTCTGCATCTCGAGGCCTGAGATCGGGGCGGTGGGTGGTTTGCTGCTGAGGAGCCGGGCCCGGGTTCCAGGGCCTCCCCGTCCTTCAGCCAGGACCCTGCTCTGCTTGCAGCCATCCTGGTGATCGAGTTCATCTATGCCATCGTGGGTATCGTCTGGCTCACCCAGTACTACACCTCCTGCAACGACCTCACTGCCAAGAATGTCACGCTCGGTATGTTGGTCGGGCCTAGGGTGGAGGGGCCGAGCTGGGTTAGAGAGGGCAGCCCCGGGGTGGAGGGGACACAGCATTTTTAACCCTGGGTTGGGGGCTTCCCCAATGACTCAGGGATAAAAGAATCCACCTGCCACTGCAGAAGACATGGGTTCAATCCCTGGGTAGCGAAGATCTCCTGGAGGAGGAAATGGCAACCCACTCCATTATTTTTGCCTGGGAAATCCCATGGACAGAGGAGGCTAGCTATAGTCCATGGGGTCTCAAAGAGTCAGACACGACTGAAGTGACTAAACAACAACACATTCCATGGACAGAGGAGCCTGGTGGGCTACAGTCCATGGGATCTCAAGAGTTAGACATGACCGAGTGACTAGCACTCATGCAACCCTGAGGTGGAGGGGACATGGCCAGCCCTAACTCTAACCGCGGGGTCAGGTATCAAGGGGCCAGGGTAGAGGGTAGTGAGCTCAGGCACCTTGAGAAGGAAACAGTTTCTGTGAGCTTGGCCGACAGATTGGCTGGGCGAGGCTGTAGCCTTCATCCTGAGGTTCGCTGTCCCTCCACTTGGGGGGCCCTGGTCTGGAGGTGCACAGAAGCAGGCACAGAGCTGACCAGGGCTCTGGAAACCCACACAGCCGTCTGCTCTGTGCCAAGGATGGGCCTTGGTGGGGGGTGGGAAGGGTGGTCACAGCTTAGCCAGGGGATGGCCATGTAGCCAGAGGCTGGGGCTGGGGCCTTTGGAGTCTGGCTGTTGGGCCCCAGAAGCATTTTGAGGTAGGGAGGCCCCAGCGCCCCTTTCTTCAGGGTCAGAGAGGTGTCCTCAGTGCCATGCCCCTTGGCTTCCCACCCCTCCTCCGCAGGGATGGTCGTCTGCAACTGGGTGGTTATCCTGAGCGTGTGCATCACGGTCCTCTGCGTCTTCGACCCCACGGGCCGAACTTTCGTCAAGCTGAGGGCCACCAAGAGGAGGCAGCGCAACCTGCGGACCTATAACCTGCGGTCAGTGGGCTGGGCAGGGGGGGGTGGGGCCTGCTGACCCCAGGCAGGTGGAGGCCGGTCCCACGCCTCCCTCACTGCATCTCAACCTGTGTGAGCCCCAGGTGCTGGCCCAAGGCTTACCTCACTTTCCTGGTCTGTAAAGTGGGAACGCAATCATTCCTGCCTTGTGCAGCTGCTGTGAGGTTTATCAGAGTGATGAACACAGGCGCTCACGGGAGCTTCGTGCTCAGATCATCTTCAGGACTAAAAACACGAGAGTAATAGTAGGAAGCACTCAGACAAGCGAGCCCAGAAGTGCACGTATTAACTTACAATAACTCCCTGAGGTCGCTGTTCATGTCATCCCCCTAATACAGATGAGGAAACAGGGGCACAGAGAGGTTATGTGACTTGCCTGAGGTAGCACAGCTAGCAAACAGTGGGGCTGGGATCAAGCTCAGACAGTCTGGCCTTAGAGCCCTGACTCTTAACCACTAGGCGGGGCTGCCTCTAGGATTAAGGGGGCTGGAGGAGGTTAACCAAGGCAGGCTTCTTGCAGGCAGGAATGTTTTGCATAGTGTTTTGGAGAAAGAGGGAGGCAGAGAAAATGAGACAGGACGTCCAGGATGGTCACAGAGTTCCTGTTTATTGAAAGAAAAAGAGCAGAGGGACTTCCAGGGTAGGCCACAGTGGCTCCCGTTTGTCGAGCTTCTGTCCTGGGTTAGGCCCTGCACTTCCACCAGCAGTGTGAGACCCATTCTACAACTGAGCGGTCCGAGTCCTAGAGAGGGCAGGCCATGTGCCCCAGGTCAGGTTGGTGGGGGAGTGGAGCTGGCACTCCATCCCCAGCCCAGGGCAGCAGGGTTGGGAGCCCTCACCCAGGGGAGCGGGTTGCCTGGGCCCCCACCCCACCCTCCCATGCCCCTCCGTCCAGCCCCCCTGGGCCCTCCATGTCAGCTGGGCCCTGCAACCAGAGCCACACCCGCGCCTGGACTGGCCACCTCCCAGCCCCAAATGCCAGGTTTGGGAGCCAAGGCCCCAGAGCCCGTTGTTCCTCCCGGCAGTGCAGCTGGCCACCACCACCCGTCCCATTTTGCTCATTCTGAGCACATGCCCCCACCTGACCTGGTTTCTCGACTCCTGGGGCCCTGGGTGGGGGGGGTGAAAAATTCCCCTCCTCTACTCTGGATAATTGCCTTTGGGGCCCAGGGCTGCCAATGCCTTTACAGTGGGGGGGGAAGGGGGGTGTTGGTGGTGGCTGTCATCTGAATTAGTAAGTCTTCCAGCGGTTCCGGGCCCTGTGCGGGTTGTAAGAGGCCTCAAGCTCCTAGACCCCCACCTGTTGTGGTTTCTCCAGCTCTCCGATGGAATGGAGAGGGCAGCCCAGTCCACGACTGGGTTACTGTGACCAGCTCTCTGGCTCTTCCCCCTGGCCTCCCTCACTCTGCTCTTAGACCAACAGAAAGTTTTTCTTAACAAGGGCATTTTTCAAGCCTGCTGACCCTTCATCCGCTTCCAGGTTTGGTTTTGTGCACAAGCTGTGCTGCTGCCACACCAGTGGGTTATTTTAGTTTCTGGGAGTTAGGGAGCTGCTCAAGTCCTGGGCCCTTTCTCCTTCCAGTGAAATCTGGTAGGGTTTGGGATGGGTTCTTCCCACCACTGCTCCTTGGGAGCCTGACCTTGGATCGAGTGTCTGCCCTCCCTTCGCTTTAGTGAGCCCCAGAGCAGAGGGGTGCCGGGTCCATGAACTTTCTGTCCAGACGGAGTGTCTCTCTGACTCTCTGTCTTGGTCTCTGTAGCGGAGGTATTAAGCCAAACGTGTCATTGGCTCCATCTTCCCCCTGGTGGGCATAAAGGGTACTGCAGTAGAGTATACAGGACTTAATCAGCCAGAGGGAAGGGAGGAAATTGTCTTTGAATGTTTGACAGCCAGTTTGGTTAGAAAGAGTTAAAGAATGCGATGCTCTGGGAACTTAGCTTAACCTGCATGCTGTCCTTTCATCCAGCACCCAGTAGAGGGGACACTGGCTTAGGATATGAGGCTGCCCACGTCCCTTAGGGTTGGCAGGTTCCAGAAACAGCAAGTCCCTTGTCCTGTTTCCTAACCCCCTCCTGTCACCCTGACGGCCCTGTGGCTTCCCCGTCCTTGTGGCCCATAGCACCGTGGCACCAGGATTGGGAGCAGGAAGTGGCTGTTAGCTACAGAGAGGAGGCGGAGGCAGCAACCGCCTGGCCTGTCATTCCTGATGGATGCTAAGTGTCTTGCAGGCATCCAGGGTCATTCAGAGCTTGCCCCTCCTGACCACCCAGCACCAGGCTCGAAAGGGCTGGTGGGAGGGTGCATGTCACAAAAGCCAGCCAGCCCCTCTTGCTCAGTCTGGAAATTTACATTTTTAATGTTGGATCTGTGATCTTTATGCTCAAAACACACACCGACCTCTGGACACTCAGCGTTGGAAGGGTCTCCGTGGATAACTGGCCAATCACTCTCGCTTTGAGTGCAGACTCCTGGGTACCCTGCCTCCGCATCAGAGCAGCCATACCCATTGGGGCTGGGGGTGGAGGCGGGGGGAACAGAGAGGGGCCAGCCATGCAGATGAAGGGCAGGGGCCCTCTCCCCTGTAATATAATGGATCCAAGGCGCTGCAGCATGCTGAACCTCATTCAGCCCCTTAAGCTTCCCCAAGTACACAGATGAGAGAAATCCTTTCTGAGAGGGGAACAGGTCTGGCCAGCAGGTCTGCTCCCAACGTGAAACAAATTGGCAGGGAGGCCCAGCACCTTGCCGCCGTCTCCCAGGGCCCTTGGTTGGAGCCTTTGGAGTGGGTTTCAGGGTGGCCCCTAGTTCAGGCTCCCAGCTCCAAAGCCCCCCAGGTGTGCTGGTGTCCCTGTGCCAGAAGCTGGAAACACAGGCCCTGGCCTTGGCCAGCAGCGCGCCATCGTAGGCCAGCAGGAGCCCCTCAGGGCGAGCCCTGCAGGCTGACAGCTCACTGGCCACCCAGCTTTGACTGGGCCCAGGCCTATTGTCCTCCCCAGACCCTCCTGCTGGGGAGCCCTTTGCTGGGGTCCTGGGAACAGGCTGCCCTGTTTCTGTAATGTCTGGGCCCAGCTCTTCTGGTCCAGCCCTCTGACCTCACACATACCAACTCTCCCCCACTGCAGGCACCGCTTAGAAGAGGGTCAGGCCACCAGCTGGTCACGCCGGCTCAAAGTGTTCCTCTGCTGCACTCGGACGAAGGACTCCCAGTCAGTAAGTACTGGGAAGTCGCCACCTAGGGGCTCAGGTCCTTGGCTCTGCCGGGTGGGGCAGGGCTGGGCTTTGAGCAGGACCAGAGGTGACAGCCTGCTCCTCAGAGGACCTGTTGTTATTCACCACCCAACTCCCTCCTGCGTGTGAAACAGCCCTCCCCTTCCTTTGTCAGGGGACAGAAAAATGGGAAGACCTTTCATTGACCCCCTTGGAACTTAGAGATGAGTCTAGGAGAAGAGGTACTCAAGTATCAGGGTGACCTGAAGACAAAGAAAAGCAAGCAGCATCTCACCAGCTACAAGGGCTTCCCTGGTGGCTCAGCGGTAAAGAATCCGCCTGCCAATGCAGGGGACACGGGTTCGATCCCTGGGTCGGGAAGATCCCCTGGAGGAGGGCATGGCAACCCCCTCCAGTGCTCCTGCCTAGAGAATCCCATGGACAGAGGAGCCTGGCTGGCTACAGTCCATGGGGTCGCCAGTCAGACTAAACCACAACCAGCTGCAAGTCCTTCTATAAGATCAGCTGCTGTGTGGTCAGTGCGGCCCTTGCTGTGCACTGTCAGCCCTCCGCACCCACTAGGGCGCTGCAGAAGGAAAGTGGGTCAGCAGTGGGTGGGCCCCGGGTGGGGGAGGGGAGGCAGGGCCCTGGGGAGCCCTCCGTGGAGTGCCCCCCCTCCAATGCTGGCAGGGTCCTTAGGGATCATCTAGTCCCACCCCTCATTTTGCAGATCAGGCAACTGAGGCCCAAAGAGGTGGAGTGACTTGCTCAGCGTCCCACAGCTAGGTAGTGGCAGAGCCAGTGAGGTCAGGAGACCACTCCTGCCCGAGCCAGACAGCAAGTGCCCTCCATGGAAGCCACCGGAAAAGCCTCCAGTGGCTCCTACCCACCCGCAGCCCCTGCTGAGCCATAGAGTGAGTAATCAAGTGTAAGAAAGCCCCTCCCACCCCCGGAGGTTCCCTGGTGGGTGGGAAGCACCCCCCACGGGGCTCTCTGGGGGGGGTCTCATCCAGGGCACACCCACCCCTCCTGGCAGGCAGACTGGGGGCTAGTGTTGGACCCCCCCCCTCCCCGGGGAAAAGGCAGAAGTCTTTTCTCAAAAAAGGCAGGGGGTCCCCAGAACCTGGGTCCCACCAGACACTGACAGTGGTCAGGTCAGGTCAGGTCAGGTCCCGCCCAGAGTTTTGATTGGCTCATGCTGTGTTGTTCAAACATTTGCCAGCATTTAAAAATCGGGGGCGTTTGTGTCAAGTTCAATATTTCTAGATTTGGCCCTTGCATTAGGCGTTTGAGTTTGCAGCCCTTGATTTTTCTTCTCTCACAAGTGCCAGATACTCAGGGGCGAAACCCAGCAGGAAAAAGCCGGTTGCCATGAGTCTGTTCCCACCACAGCTCTCCTGACGGGTTAAGGAAGAGGCTCCAGGCTCCCACTTGTCGGGAGGCAGAGAGGACTCTGGCGGGGTTGCCTCTGTCTGCGCGACCTCCCCCCAAACCATGGCCCCAAGCACGGGTGTCCTGAGGACAGAGCTTGCAGGGCAGCTGAGGGCCAGGGGCCCCGCATCACACGCCCCTTCTCCAGGCACGTGGTGGGGGTCTCTGCGCCTTCAGCTGTGGGCAGGAGGGGGATGGGGGCCTGAGACCCTGGGCTCCAAAGGGCCCTTGGCAGGCCATTCAGGGTCACAGCTGGAGGGAGGTGGGAAGAAACTCAGCGTGGGGGAAAAGCAGCCAGGAGCTCAGTTTTGGCTCCTCTGCTGGAGAGAAGGGTGGAAGGAGAAACAGGCCAGGCCTGCAGGCCTTGGTTCCTAGTCCTGGAGCAGGAAATGGCTCTGGGGCCTCAGGCCAGTGCCTGAGTGCCGAAGGAGTGCCAAGGACAGGAGGACTGGGAGGTGGGGGCTGGAGAAGGGTCCCTACACAGGGACCCAGAGCGGACGCACATCCCCGGACATTCACGCCCGGCCCCTGTCCTCTCTCCTGCTCCCTGCCACCGCCCCCCGCCGCCTCCCCGGACCACGTAGGATGCCTACTCGGAAATCGCCTACCTCTTTGCCGAGTTTTTCCGAGACCTGGACATCGTGCCGTCAGACATCATCGCCGGCCTGGTGCTGCTCCGGCAGCGGCAGCGGGCCAAGCGCAATGCCGTGCTGGACGAGGTGAGCCCATGTGCGGGTCATGTCCCCACACTGCCCTCTGCCGAGGCCCTCCCTGCTGCTCCCAGGTTCCACACTCCCCTCCTTTCCCCAGCTCACCCTCAGCCAGCCACCCAGGGCCCCTGGTCTAGCTGCTTCCCTCTGCACGACCCAGAGGCTGTCTCCACCCATCTGCTGTCTAATCACAGGGGCCCCATGACCCACCCAGCTCTGTGCTCTGGCCTCAGCGCTTGCCTCATCACCCGCCCCCCACAACTCACCAGTCCTAGTTGGGGGTCTCCCAGCACCTCGTATAAAATATGTTTTCTGCTGGCCTGGGCCAGCTCCCTCCCCTGGCATGGATGCTTTGGGTGGAAAGGAAGCAACTGGAAATATGAGGAGACCTCGGATTTGGAAAGCGGGCCGGGACGTGGAAGAGCTAAAAACCACACACCTCTTTGAGCTCTCAGGCCCCTGGGAGGCAGACAGAATGCAGAGCCGGGGCCTGGTCCCCTTTCTCGGCCGCACGGCTGGGCCCGGGGCTGCCACCCTCACGTGCCTGTCTTCCAGGCCAACAACGACATTCTGGCCTTCCTGTCTGGCATGCCGGTGACCAGAAACACCAAGTACCTCGACCTCAAGAACTCGGTGAGTCAGGACCACCCCCACCGCGTGCCGGGTCCCTCTCTCGCTCTGCTGGGATGATGACTGGAGCAGACCACCTGCCCGCGGCCTGTGAGGCGCTGGCTGCACCTGCTCCCCTGTGGGTCCCGCCTCGGCTCTCCTTCCTCCCCCTTCCTGCCAAGCACGCTCTGACCTGCCCCCCTTCCACCTTGCTCTGGTTCTACAGGCAAACCCCTGAATCGGTTCCACTGAGCTCAGAATGTTTGGCCCTGGCCTCCTGAGATTGTCAAGTACTTCCAGGGGCTGAGCTGCTGTTACTCTTGCCACGGTTGTTATTGTTATAAAAGGCAGCAAGATGTCACACTTGGTTTCCAAGGGTTTTTTTGAGTAGCCAGAGCTCTTCATAAGCGCCTTTAGTAGAAAATTTGGCGTTGTGTGTCCCAGTGAAGGAGGGGCTGGTCCCAGGCTACGGGGAGCCCCTCACCCAGGCCTGAAACTGCAGCCTGAGAGCCGACCCTGCTCTGGGAGCAAACGGATTTAATGTGCAGCCGGGCAGCCGGGCGTGGGGGGTGGGGGTGGGGTGGGCTGTGACCTTAAGCGAGTCCCTGACCCCGCTGAGCCTATTCCCGCAGCGGAAGCAGTGCTGGGCCTGCCTTCCACCCAGCGCCCTGTTGGGGAGGGGATGAGTGAACCTTGGTACCCGTCAGGACCGCGTTAGAAAGGATTCGGCCTTCACATCTGACTCCCCTGGAAACGCCGGTTCTCCATCGCACCCCACCCAACCCGCCTCCCCGGCTCTGCAAAGCTGGCAGGCGTTTGCATCTCTTTTCCAAACAGCCCACCCATAGCAGGCCCCCCGGCTGCCCGTCTCGGCCTCCCTCCCACAAGCCCGCCCGGCTCGCTCTCCCCTGCGGAGGGGCGGGGCGGGGCGGGGCGGGGGCGGGGCCGCCGAGCCCCCAGGTGCCAGCGCCCCGCCCTCCGGCGTGAGCCAGAGGTTAATTACCTCCTCCTGCGCCTTCCTGAAGAGCAGACTGAGCGGCCCGGGACGGTTCCACCCCTCTGGGCCCTGATTAAGGTGATGCTTATTTCACTTCGCTAGATGACTAATCACCGTCTTTAACTTTTACAAGGTGACTAATTCCCTCTAAGTGCAGGAGTCCCCCAGCGCCTGGAGCGCCCGGGATTGGGAAGAAGCGGCTTCCCTGGGACACCTGTGCCTCCCGCCTGCCTCCCTGGGCAGTCTGGCTGATAACAGCAGCCACCCGCCTCAGACGCCGGCTTTTAAACCGGCGCCTTTCTCAGAACGATCCGGACTGCCCCAGACGCCCTTGAGTCAAGCCGGGGTCTCCCTGAGTGTGGAGCAGGGCGGGGGGCGATTGGTCTGGCCCCCAGCGTGTCTGCATCTCCAGGGCCGGCCCTGCTGCTTCTGGCCTGGGCACCTCGCTCCAGAGGGAAGGGTCCGGGCCTCTCTGGGTTCAATTGCCCTTCCCGGGGCCTGATGGCCAAGGCAGGTGATTGTGGCTCTCACCTCCCCCTCTCTTCCCTTCTTGGGAAACCGGCAAGGAAATCGATCCAGTGCTCTGAGGGTTTTTCTGTCCCCAAATCATTAATTCTGAGATTGGAGCAACAGGACAGGTCTCAGGAGGTTTCGTGCCCTGGTTGCATGCATATAATTAGGGAAATACAGTTATCATCTGGAGGCGCGGTCCCTCTTCCTCCTGGGGTGGGGGTGGCGTGGTCTGCAGCCCGTGGGCAGGGCCGCTTCCACCTCCATCGCCTCCGTGGAGGGGAGCCCATGGGCGCCAAGGCTACAGGTGGGAAGGGCAGGAGGTAACCCCTCCTCTGCCTCTTCTCTTCCAGCACGAGATGCTCCGCTATAAGGAGGTCTGCTATTACATGCTCTTCGCCCTGGCTGCCTATGGCTGGCCCATGTACCTGATGCGGAAACCCGCCTGCGGCCTCTGCCAGCTGGCCCGGTCCTGCTCGTGAGTACCCCGGCCCATCTCCCACCCCCACCAACAGCACATGCAGAGGGGCTGAGGGGCGCAGCCCATGGTGGAGGGGTCTCCCTAAACGTACCATACCTACTACCCTGACCCCTGCAGCCCCATCGCTGCTCTTCTGCACCATCTCTGGGCCGAGACCTTTCTTGTTATCCTGGCTGGGTTTTTAGAATCACACGGTATTGGGTTTGAACCCACACTTTGTCACTTTCAGAGTCAGGCAAGTCATCATACCTCCGCAAGCCTCAGTTTCCTTATCTGTGAAATGGGGATAGTAATACATACCTCCCAGAGCTGTTGAGAGGCTGAAATGAACCCAGCATCTGGCTAGCACGCCACTTCCTTCCCCCCACCTCCCATCTCCCTCCCCAACCCTCTCAACCACTCCCCTCTGCCCACATCCTCCCTTCTCCCAACTCCCCTCCTGTGCTCTGCCTTTCTGGGTAGAGGCCCAATCCAAAGAACCCTCTGGAAAGGCAGCAAGAAAGCCCTTTGTGAATAGCTCCAATCCTCTTCACAAGGAGTTGGCAAGACCTCAGCTGGGTGCCGCCCTCGGCCAACTGCGGGGGGTGGCCGGGGTGGACTCTGCCTTCCTAAGTGGGCCAGAGGAGGGCTTTCCGTGAGGGCCCCTCCCCTTCTCTGGCATCTCCACGTTCTGCCCAGGCCCGGCAGAAGGAAGATGGTTGCCCGGGTTCCCTGTTCTGGACAGGCTGGCATGCTGGGCAGGCAGCTTCTGTCCACCACAGCCCTGCCCTTGGGGCCCACAGCAGCCACCCCCTCCTTCAATGTCCTTTCCCCAGAAAGCTGGGGGGTTCTCTGGGTTGTTGTCACCATCTCCCAGTGACTGATAGAGCCAACCAGGGCACCCTACGCCCCTCCCTGTCTCTGCCAGCCCACAGACAGCATCCTTGGGAGCCCCTGCGGCCACTGAGAAGTCCTTGGAATGAGCCCAGCACTAGGAGTCCTGAGACCTGGGCTCCCCAGCCCTGCTTCATTACTCACTGGCAGGGTAGGGACGTCATTTGCACAGGCAGGGTCTGCCTCTCCTGCCGGTGGGATCTTTCAGAAGCCGGGGGTTGGGGGGGTGGGGGGCGGTGTCCCTAGTGGTCTGGGCATCTGAGGGGCTGTGCCAACAGGGGCAAGGCTGCATTCATATCAGCTTCTCAGAGCTGCCAGGAGAGGCAGCAGAAAGACCTCAGACCCGTGAGGGCTCAGCTGGATCCCTACTGAGAAGAGCCAGGTGTCTGGAGGGCGGAGAAGAGGCAGGCCCAAAGTCCCAGCCTACAGCCCAGAGGGTTGGGCTCCCTTCTCCGAGCTCAGCTTGTCCACAGCAGCCCAGGTTCCCAGTACGGGCTGGAGGAAGGAGGGCTGCCCACCCCCCTCAGGCCCATCACCTGGAGTGGTTTTCCCATCCCATGCAGAGCATGGCAAGCCAGGCCTGCCTATGCCCCCCGAACCCTGGGGACACCCCATTCAGCCCCAGCCCTGCCCTGGATGTGTGATTGGTCTCCTGTGGGCAGGAGAGGCCCTGCCAGCGGCCAAGCAAGTGCTCAGGGTTCCCACGACCTCTGAGCCCCTCAGCACCCAGCCTGCTCTTGGCGGGAATGCTGGCCTCGAAGGTGCCATGGGCCTTTCCCTCCCAGGCTGCTGGCCCTGCTGCTCTCATGGTTCCCCAGGCCCCCAGATCACTGACTCGGGGGCTGCCCTCTCCCTGGTGCCTACTGTGTGTTAGGCTCTTTCTGCATCTTGGGCATCTGATCTCACCCCAGCCTTGTGAAGTAGCTATTGGCACCTGCCCCCCAGGCCGTCGCAGTCAGGAAGGGCCACCAGAGCAAGGATTCCAGCCCAGGTCTCTGTCTCCCCAGGCCACACTGTGGCAGTCACGTGCTCAGTGCTGGAGGGCCAGGCTGAGGTTGGAGAGGGGTGATAGCTGCCTGAAAACGAGAGCCTGGCCCACAGACCCAGAGCTGTGTCCACATGTACCAGCAGTGGCAGGGGAGGGGGTAGGGGTCTCCTGGAGTAAATGGAGGTGGTTGCCCACCCCAGGCCCAGTCGTTTCCAAGACGTGGCTTGACCTGGGTTTTCCCTTGGAGGTCTCTTTCCATTGGGAGGTCTGTATCAGTCCCTCAGGGGCTGCTGCAGTGAAGACAGACCTCTCTGCATCATCTAAATCTAGGATTCTTGGTAAAATCTTAGCCATCAAATCAGGAAAGCAGATGGTGACTGCAGCCATGAAATAAAAATTGCTTGCTCCTTGGAAGAAAAGCTATGACAAACCTAGACAGCATATTAAAAAGTAGAGACATTATTTTGCCAACAAAGGTCCATGTAGTCAAAGCTATGGTTTTTTCCAGTAGTCATGTATGGATGTGAGCGTTGGACCGTAAAAAAGGCTGAGCACTGAAGAAATGATGCTTTTGAACTGTGGTGTTGGAGAAGACTCTTGAGAGTTCCTTGGACTACAAGGAGATCAAACCAGTCAATCCTAAAGGAAATCAACCCTGACTATTCATTGGAGGGACTGATGCTGAAGCTCCAATACTTTGGCCACCTGATACAAAGAGCCAACTCATTAGAAAGGACCCCGATGCTGGGCAGGATTGAGGGCAGGAGAAGTGGACAACAGAGGACGAGATGGTTGGATGGCATCACCGGCTCGATGGACATGAGTTTGAGCAAGCTCCAGGAGATGGTAAAGGACAGGGAAGCCTGGCATGTTGCTGTCCATGGGGTCGCAAAGAGTCAGACACTGAGCTACTGAACAGCAACAGGAAAGCAGGCAGATTTGGGTCACATGCTTTCTGGGTCCCTGAACCCCATGTGTTGGGCGCTCGCTCCCTCTGGTGGCCCAAGGAGTAACTGCACCCAAGCTGGGTGCCCTGCTCAGCAGCTCACCCATTCATTTTGGGGAAGCCTACTGTGTTGTGGGCAATGCCAAAGAATGTTCAAACTACTGCACAATTGCACTCATCTCATACACTAGTAAAGTAATGCTTAAAATTCTCCAAGCCAGGCTTCAACAGTACGTGAACCATGAACTTCCAGATGTTCAAGCTGGATTTAGAAAAGGCAGAAGAACCAGAGATCAAATTGCCAACCTCCGTTGGATCATTGAAAAAGCAGGAGAGTTCCAGAAAAACATCTACTTCTGCTTTATTGATTACACCAAAGCCTTTGACTGTGTTGATCACAACACACTGTGGAGAATTCTTCAAGAGATGGGAATACCAGACCACCTTACCTGCCTCCTGAGAAATCTGTATGCAGGTCAAGAAGCAACAGTTAGAACTGGACATGGAACAACAGACTGGTTCCAAATAGGGAAAGGAGTATGTCAAGGCTGTATATTGTCACCCTACTTATTTAGCTTATATGCAGAGTACATCATGAGAAATGCTGTGCTGGAAGAAACACGAGCTAGAATCAGGATTGCCGGGAGAAATGTCAATAATCTCAGATACCCAGATGACACCACCCTTATGGCAGAAAGCGATGAAGAACTAAAGAGCCTCTTGATGAAAGTGAAAGAGGAGAGTGAAAAAGCTGGCTTAAAACTCAACATTCAGAAAACTAAGATCATGAAATCCAGTCCCATCACTTCATGGCAAATAGATGGGGAAACAATGGAAACAGTGAGAGACTTTATTTTCTTAGGCTCCAAAATCACTGCAGATGGTGACTACAGCCATGAAATTAAAAGATGCTTGTTCCTTGGAAGAAAAACTATGACAAACCTAGACAGCATATTAAAAAGCAGAGATATTACTTTGCCAACAAAGGTTTGTCTAGTCAAAGCTATGGTTTTTCCAGTAGTCATGTATGGATATGAGAGTTGGACTGTAAAGAAAGCTGAGTGCTGAAGAACTGATGCTTTTGAACTGTGGTGTTGGAGAAGACTCTTGAGAGTTCTTTGGACTGCAAGGAGATCAAACCAGTCAATCCTAAAGGAAATCAGTCCTGAATATTCATTGGAAGGACTGATGCTGAAGTTGAATCTCCAATACTTTGGCCACTTGATGCGAAGAACTGACTCATTGGAAAAGATCCTGATGCTGAGAAAGATTGAAGGCAGGAGGAGAAGGGGATGACACAGGATGAGATGGTTGGTTGACATCACCGACTCGATGGACATGAGTTTCAGCAAGCTCCAGGAGTTGGTGATGGACAGGGAAGCCTGGCGTGCTGCAGTCAATGGGGTCACAAAGAGTCAGACACGACTGAGCAACTGAACTGACTGACTGTATTGTGGCAAGAATACTCAGAAGAACTATACAAAAAAGGTCTTAATGACCTGGATAACCACAATGGTGTGATCACTCACCTAGAGCCAGACATCCTGGAATGTGAAGTCAAGTGGGCCTTAGGAAGCATTACTACGAACAAACCTAGTGGAAGTGATGGAATTCTAGCTAAACTATTTCAAGTCCTAAAAGATGATGCTGTTAAAGTGCTACACTCAATATGCCAGATAATTTGGAAAACTCAGCAGTGGCCATGGACTGGAAAAGGTCAGCTTTCATTCCAATCCCAAAGAAAAGCAATGCCAAAGAATGTCCAAACTACCGGAGTATTGCACTTATTTCACATGCTAGCAAGGTAATGCTCAAAATTGTTCAAACTAGGCTTCAACAGTGTGTAAACTGAGAAATTCCAGATGTACAAGCTGGATTTAGAAAAGGCAGAGAAACCAGAGATCAAATTGCCAGCATCTTCTAGATCATAGAAAAAGCAAGGGAATTCCAAAAAAATCTACTTCTGCTTCATTGACTACACTAAAGCCTTTGGTTATGTGGATCACAACAAACTGTGGAAAATTCTTCAAGAGATGGGAATACCAGACCACCTTACCTGCCTCCTGAGAAATCTGTATGCAGGTCAAGAAACAACAGATAGAACCAGACATGGAACAATGGACTGGTTCCAAATTGGGAAAGGAATATGTCAAGGCTGTATATTGTCACCCTGTTTATTTAACTTATATGCTGAGTACATCATGCAAAATGCCAGGCTGGATGAATTGCAAGCTGGAATCAAGATTGCTGGGAGAAATATCAGTAACCTCAGATATGCAGATGATACCACCCTTATGGCAGAAAGCAAAGAGGAACTAAAGAGCCTATTGATGAAGGTTAAAGAGGAGGGTGGAAAAGCTGGCTTAAAACTCAACATTCAGAAAACTAAGGTTGTAGCATCTGGTTCCATCACTTTATGGCAAATAGATGGGGGGAAAATGGAAATAGTGACAGAGTTTATTTTCTTCGGCTCCAAAATCACTACGGACTACGGTGACTGCAGCCATGAAATTAAAAGGCACTTGCTCCTTAGAGAAAAAGCTATACAAACCTATACAGAGTATTACAAAGCAGAGATATCACTTTGCTGACAAAGGTCCGTATAGTCAAAGCTATGATTTTTTCAGTAGTCATGTATGGATGTGAGAGTTTGACCATAAAGAAGGCTGAGCGCTGAAGGACTGATGCTTTTGAACTCTGGTGTTGGAGAAGACTGTTGAGAGTCCCATGGACTGCAAGAAGATCAAACCAGTCACTCCTAAAGGAAATCAATTCTGTATATTCACTGGAAGGACTGATGCTGAAGCTGAAGCTCCAGTACTTTGGCCACCTGATGCGAAGAGCCAACTCATTGGAAAAGACCCTGATGCTGGGAAAGACTGAGGAGGGTAGGAGGAGAAGGGGGCAGCAGAGGATGAGATAGTTGGATGGTATCATCGACTAAATGGACATGAGTCTGAGCAAACTCCGAGTGATTGTGAAGGACAGGGAAGCCTGGCGTGCTGTAGTTCATGGGCTTGAAAAGAGTCAGACACGACTGAACGGCTGAGCAACAGTCGTGTTTTTGGTTCTGGGGAGGCACAGATAAGGAAATGAGCGCTTTGGAGCACAGGAGTATTTTGGCGAAAAATTGAGCTGACTGTGTTGTCAAACTGGGGAACACAGGGCAAGGGCTAGCTGTCACATGAGATGGCCCCGGGCGGATCTGACAGCAGTATAAACTTTGTACAGAGGCCTGAAGAAGTGAGGGATCCGGCCACACAGTATCCAGGAGGGGAATGTTCCAGGCAGAGGGAACCACAGTGCAGAGATGCTGAGGCAGGAATGTATCACCAGCGCATCCGAGAAGAGTGGGAGGCAACAGGCCAGAGAACGGGGCCAGACGGGGCAGGGCCCTCAGCGCTTGCTCGGGCTCTGGCATTTACACCGGGCAGGAAGGGCAGCATTGGAAGGTGTTGAGTGCAGTGATGTGGCTCATCTTATATAGTTTTAAAAAAATAATTTTATTTATTTATTTTTGGCTGTGCTGGGTCTTAGTTGCTGCCCAGGCTTTTCTGTAGCTGTGGAGAGTGGGGGCTACTCTTTCTTGCCCTGTGCAGGCTTCTCACTGCAGTGGCTTCTCTTGTTGCGGAGTGTGGGCTCGATAGTTGCAATTCCTGGGCTCTAGAGCACAGGCTCGGTAGTTGCAGCTCACGGCTTCGTTGCTCCAACGCATGTGGGATCTTCCTAGACCAGGGATCGAACCCATGTCTCCTGCATTGACAGGCAGATTCTTTACCACTGAGCCACCAGGGACGCCGCCTCATCTTTTATCATAAAAGATCACTCTGGCTGAGAACGTAAGGGGCAGCTGTGAGTGAGGAGGACCAGTCGGGAGCCCCTGTGACACTCTGAGGCAGGGATAAGGTGGCTTGGAGCAGGGTGGGCGGCGAGGCTGGGAAAGTATTTGGCATCTGGACATGAATTTGAAGGCACAGCTAATGGATGTGCGGACCGACGATATGGGATATGAGGTGGGTTGAGGACCTGGTGGCTCTAAGCGTGGGCTGAATGCTCAGGGGTGGGCGTGGGGGACTGTTGAAGCACAGGGGCTAGGCCCTCGGGATCTGGAGCTGAGGGGACTGCAATCCTGGGGGACATCCAGGTGGAGGGTTTTCATAGGCAGTTGAATGTGAGCAGGTCTGGGGGGCTCTTTGGCACTCAGGTGGTATTTAAAGCCCAGGACTGGGTGAGGCCCCGGGAGCTCGTGTCATTAGAAAGAAGAGGAGGTCCAGGCCTGAGCTCTGGTCTCAGTGAGAAGACACGGATGAGGAGAAGCAGTCCAGGAGAGGGGGTGCCTCCCCCGAATGGAGAGAGCGAAGCGGGATGGGAGAGACCCCCTGGGTCACATGTTGTCAAGAGGCCGAATAAGGCGAGGACTGGGGAACGGGCTGGAGAGCTTTGCAAGGGAGGCTTTCAGAGAGGGTGTGGGGCTGGCTGCAAAAACAGGCTCCCAAGAGGGTGGAGGAGACCGTGGCGCCCTCCGGGTCCTGGGCTCCGAGCCCTCTGCCGCCCACCCAGGTGGCGCCCCCCAGGTCCCGGGCTCTGAGCCCTCTGCCGCCCACCCAGGTGGCGCCCCCGGGGTCCCGGGCTCTGAGCCCTCTGCCGCCCACCCAGGTGCTGCTTGTGCCCTGCCCGGCCCCGGTTCGCCCCCGGGGTCACCATTGAGGAAGACAACTGCTGCGGCTGCAACGCCATCGCCATTCGACGCCACTTCCTGGACGAGAACATGACCGCGGTGGACATCGTCTACACCTCCTGCCACGATGCGGTGAGGGTCCAGGCTGGCTGGTGCGCAGCCTCCCCGCATCCTGGGTCCTGCGCAGGCTGCAGGGGGCAGGTGGGGCTGGGCCCCCCTCAGGGGCAGGAGCCCTTGGCCTGGCTGGCATGGCTCCCCTAGGTGGGCAAACCAGAGCTGGGCTGCCTCCTTCTCCCCACATCCTGGCTTGTGCCCACTCTGGGGCTAGGAAGTGGGCCCAAGCCCTGCACCTGCTGTTGGGGCTTCCTGGCTCTAGCCTTTGGGGGAAGGAATTGAGGGACACGGAGAGGCACTGAGGAGGAGAGAGAGCAGCCCCTCGGACCAGGCAGGCAGGCAGGACCTGGTACTCGGGGCGCCCGAGTCAGCAGAGTTGGGAGGGCAGGGCTGGCTGAGCGCTGGGCTGGGAGGGACCTACTGTGACCCTTGCAAGCCTCAGGGGCTCAGGGGCCAGTGCAGCCAGAGTCCTGGGCCCCGAAGGAGACCTGCTTCCATCACTTTCCCAAATCTGGCCCCAGCCCAGGGGCCACTGAGGCTCACGAGCTGCCCTTCTCCCAGGTCTACGAAACCCCCTTCTACGTGGCAGTGGACCACGACAAGAAGAAAGTGGTGATCAGTATCCGGGGAACCCTGTCCCCCAAGGTACGCCGCCTAGTGACCCCACCCGCCCCCCGGACCCCCTCACAGCCTCTGGGGGGTGCCCACCTCTTTCCTGTTCTCAGTCCCACTCCTCACTGTCCTCCCTGCCCCCCAGGATGCCCTGACAGACCTGACCGGTGACGCCGAGCGCCTCCCCGTGGAGGGCCACCATGGCACCTGGCTGGGACACAAGGTACCCCCACCCGCTCTTGTGGGCCCCCAGTGGCCCCCAGGTTTCTCCTCTCTGCTGCCAGCAGGCAGGCCTGGCCCATGGTTGGGACGGGGGCTCTTCCAGTGTCACTCCTTTCACCAAGAGAGATATGGTCAGAGCGGTGTGGATCAGTCTGGAAGGTTCACTGCCCCCCACCAGCCAGGATCCCCACAGCCCTGCGCAGCCCAAACCCTGTCCCACAAGAGAGAGCTCAAAGAGGCAACTGAGGAGGGATCTCACTGGTTAATCTTAGACCCGCAATCCCTCTGAGCCTCAGTTTTCTCATCTGTGAAATGGAAATAATGTGATCAAGTGTCCAACAGCTGCCCCCGCCCCCAACCGCCAGGTTGTTGTGAGGACCCAAGGGGGACGTGGGCAGGACGGGGTTGCCGAGCTTCACATCACTGGTCTCACTGGTCCCTAATGGGGCCCCCTGCCTGCCCATGATAGTGACACCCACCTCTGTTCCTCCTCACCCAGGGGATGGTCCTCTCGGCTGAGTACATCAAGAAGAAGCTGGAGCAGGAGATGGTCCTGTCCCAGGCCTTCGGGCGAGACCTGGTGAGGGGTTTTTCATGCCACAAGGCCTCCCCCAAGGCGACAGGTTGGGGACAGAATGGGTGAATGATGGCACCCCCCACCCCGGCACAAGCCAGACTCGGACACTCTCCTTCCATCCCAGGCCCCCAGCCCTCTCCTCACTGCTCCATCCCTCCCACCTCGTCTGGCCCTTTCTTCTTTTGTACCAGCTCCTCTTGGACACCTCTGCTCTGCCCCACCTGGGTTGTGAGCACCTGCCTGGTGCCGGGCACCTGAGGCACAGAGGTGGCTCAGGTCCAGGGCTTCTGAGATGCTGAGCAGAAAGAACACAGAACGTGACTGCAGAGCAGATAGAAGGGGCGCTGCTGTGGTTGGGTTGATCTGAGCCAGGTCCGCTGCCCACCCCTCCCTGTGCAGGCAGGCAGCTCCCGAGGGGCTCCCAATTGCCCTTCCCAAAGCCAAGCCATCCCTGGGCTCAGGAGACCCGGTCCAGCTGTTGAGGCCCAGGGATGGGAGCAGGTGACCGCATGGTCATAACAGAGCATAATCACTCATATAAAGGTCTGTCCCGGGTGCCGGCTTCCCTGGTGGCTCAGCGGTAAAGGATCCACCTGCCAATGCAGGGGACCCAGGTTCAATCCCTGGGTCAAGAAGATCCCCTGGAGAAGGAAATGGCTACCCACTCCAGTATTCTTGCCTAGGAAACCCCATGGATAGAGGAGCCTGGCAGGCTACAGTCCATGGGGTCGCAAAGTCAGACATGACTTACTGACTGAACAACAGCAACAATCCCAGGTACAGACACAGTGTCTTGGAGGGAGTTGGCCCCTCCTGGAAAATCAGGAAGAGCTTCTCCAAGCTGGTTACCTCTGTGCAAAGTTTTGAAGGATGAGTAGGAGTTTGTTAAATAGTCTCTCTAAGAAGTTGCTCCGTGGGCGTCTAGCTTGGCTCTTCCTCTGCCCAACACAGCACAGACATGATCCCAGGACTCTGGAGAGCACCCTCTGCCTCCCTGGGGTCAGCCTGGCAGGTGACAGGGCAGGGGTCTCAGGGCTGCTCTCCATCCCCAGGGCCGCGGAACCAAACACTACGGCCTGATTGTGGTGGGCCACTCCCTGGGCGCGGGCACTGCTGCCATCCTCTCCTTCCTCCTGAGACCCCAGTACCCAACCCTCAAGTGCTTTGCCTACTCCCCCCCAGGGGGCCTGCTGAGGTAAGCAGTCCTGGGCCCCAGACTTGGCTGGGGCTAGTTGGGCAAAGGGTGGATGGCGGGGGGAGCTGGCTTGGGCCGGGGGCTGCACTGGGCAGGCTGGTATCTGGTCAGGGAACCTGGGGATGGCCTGGAGGGTGGAAGCAGGCGCTCTGTCAAATGCCAGGCCCACCCTGGGATCCAGCCCCAGCAAAGCCTTGCTGACAGGATAGGCGGGGCAGGGACTCCAGCCACACTCCCCACGGGGTCTTTTTTTTTTTTAATTTCTTTATTTGGCTGTGCCACGTCTTAGGTGTGGCACTCGAGGTCTTTGCTCTTCCTTGCGGCCTGCGAGATCTTTTTAGTTGCCGCATGTGGGATCTAGTTCCCTGACCAGGGATCGAACCCAGGCCCCCTGCCTTGGGAGCGTGGAGTCCTAGCCACTGGACCACCAGGGAAGTCTCCCCCAAGAGGGTCTCGAGTCAAGAAACTGCCCTCAGGAGTGCTGGAGCAGAGCCCCCCCGGGAACACACTGCACCCCTTCCCTGCCTTAGAGCCCCCTTGGCTTCCCTTGCAGTGAGGACGCCATGGAGTACTCCAAGGAGTTTGTGACGGCTGTGGTTCTGGGCAAAGACCTTGTTCCCAGGCAAGTGGGTCCCTCTCTCCCCCAGCCTGGTCTGGGCTGTCCTCCCCCTCAGGCCCTCACCCAGGCGGCCCGTCTTTCTCACTGAGATTCCCACCTCCTCGAGGGACCCCAGAATCCCTCCAACTCATGTCCAGGGTGAGAGGACAAGGTGGGCCTGGCCTGCCCTGCCCGCCTTCCTGGCTGAGCCCTGCTGAGCTGCAGGCCCTCCTCCACCCGCCCCGTGACCCTGACGGACCTGTCTCCTTGTTCCTGGGGCTCCAGCTGCCCCTCACCCCCACCTCCCTGTCCCTGGCTGGCCCCCACTGATGTTCCGTCTTGCTCCCTCACCCAGGATTGGCCTCTCCCAGCTGGAAGGCTTCCGCAGACAGCTCCTGGATGTCCTGCAGCGAAGCACCAAACCCAAAGTGAGCTTGCTCCCCTCTCTCCCTCCTGGGCACCCAGGGCTCTCATCTCCCCGCCCTCCTCCTGGCCCATGGGTCCCTCGGCGCAAAGCACAAGAGGCCCCCGCTGTGGGAGGCCAGACTGGGGTGTGTTTGGTGCCTCAGGGACCTCAGGCTCTTTGACTCTCAGCATCTCCACGCTCCCCCCAGCTGCCCCCTGCCTGTCCTTGTGCAGATGGGGAAACTGAGGCCCACAGTGGGCAAGGGACTTGCTTTTGCTCACACAGCCAGTTGTAACACAGTCAGGACTGGAGCTGAGGACTCCTGAGTCCTGGGCCCTGGGCCCAGAGTCAGGCCAAAGCAGCCCGAGGTTCAGTGGTCCCGTGTGACCGGAAGTCCTCCTCCAAAGCCCATGGCGATCCCCCAGGCTCAGGCAGGCTGGAGGTCACCTGCAGAGGGGACCTGGGGGCAGTGGGTTCTGCTTTTGCCTGAAGCTGAGAGGAGAGGGCCTGCCCTTCCTAACGCCCCCCTCATGCCCATGTAGGGAGGGACACGGGGGCTCCTCCTTTAGCAAGTTGGCCTTCAGTGTGCTAGGCCAGGGGTGGGCAGACTGCAGCCAGGCACCCTGAGGCAGGCAAGGCCTCTGTGCCCCCAGGCCAGCCCTCACTCCACTCACCATCTCAGCCCAGGTGGGACCATTCCCAGCCTTGGTGCCCAGGACCCTGTGGCAGGCAGGGCGCTGAGCCAGGTACCAGGTGCCAGGGTGGGCAGGCAGCAGAGCCTTAGGAGTGGCCTGGTTCCAGGATGTGGAGCTGCCCCTCCCAGGCCCAGTCCCAGGCGTTCGTCTGGCCCAGGAGGCAGTGGGGGGACCCGACACTGACATGGCCCCGTGGGTACAGCTGGCCTGAGCTTCAGGGTCTGCTCTGCCTCTGACTTACAGCCTAGAACAAGTCCCCTTCCTTCGCTGGACCTGTTTCCTGTCACTCCACAAGGGGTTGACTGGTCTTGCAGCCCCAAAATTCAGCCATTCCACGCCAGCTGTCCCTGGCACCTTTCAGCCATTGTGGCCGCCAAGCACTCCAGCCCGTGACTCTTCACTGGGTGCTGCCCTTCCCCTGCCCCCTCCCAGCTTCCCCATCACCTGTGAGCCCTTCCTTCTGGACACTTCCCCACCTGGCCAGCGCTGCTCAGCCCTGACCACCCCCCCCACCATCCCCACAGTGGCGAATCATTGTGGGAGCCACCAAATGCATCCCCAAGTCAGAGCTGCCCGAGGAGGTGGAGGTGACCACCCTGGCCAGCACGCGGCTCTGGACTCACCCCAGCGACCTGACCATCGCCCTGTCAGCCAGCACGCCCCTCTACCCCCCCGGCCGCATCATCCACGTGGTCCACAACCATCCAGCGGAGAAGTGCTGGTAGGTGCTGCCCGTGACCTGGGCCACTGGGAGGCAGCAGCGGCCGGGCAGGGGGGCAGGGGGGCAGGGGATGGGCCGACCTTCACTCAGCCACCCTCGGGGCAGGGGGCAAAGGCTGGGCAGTGATGGCCCAGGGCCCCCACCACGGGGCTGCCCCAGCCTCGGGCCCTGGACGTGGAATGACCGGCCAGCCCATGCCCCCAGCTTCAGCCCTCTCCTGGTGTCCCCCAGGACAGCTCTCCCCACTTGTGTCCATTTAAAAGCAAATGCCCTGGAGGGTTACCCTAAGGCCCTGGCTGGCCCACACCTCAGCTGTCAGTTGGCATCACTGCTGGGATCAGCTGGCAGTCAGCTGGTGGGGGCAGGAGAGAGACTTCTCCCACCTCACTCCCCCCATTCCACTCTCTCAGAGGGCTGGGCTGTGAGCCGGGACCCTGCCCCAGGGGTAGAGCAGGAATGGCCGAGACCACAACTGATCAAAGACTCTGTGAGGGTCAGGACTGAGGCCCCAGGTCAGCCTCTCTGGCTCCATTTGGCATAGATGCTCCTGGCGTGGGTGGGGAGCGAGGGGCCCAGGGACGCAGCCCGGCTGGCCTGGCCAGGCAAGGAGTCTCCAGATCTACCCAGGATCGAGAGCAGGGCCAGGGGCCTGGGGGCCAAGGCCAGGCTGCCCCCCACCCCCCGACCCCCGCTTCCCTCTGGTCCCTGTGCCCCTCAGCTGCTGCGAGCAGGAGGAGCCCACGTACTTTGCCATCTGGGGCGACAACAAGGCCTTCAACGAGGTGATCATCTCGCCGGCCATGCTGCATGAGCACCTCCCC
Source organism: Giraffa tippelskirchi (assembly GCF_054371585.1). Lineage (NCBI taxonomy): Eukaryota > Metazoa > Chordata > Mammalia > Artiodactyla > Giraffidae > Giraffa > Giraffa tippelskirchi. Next base: position 10,517,293 of record NC_137284.1, on the reverse strand, counting down.
TACGTGGTCATGGAGGGGCTCAACAAGGTGAGCCACGGCCCCGCCACTGGCCGGGTCTGTCCCCACATTACACACAAGGGGGCGACGACGCTCAGAAGTGTCCATTCCCTGGACACCCAGTGGGCCAGGGAGCCCCTTCACGTCCTGGCCTCCATACCCCGGCTCTGTCCACACCACCGTGTGGTCCTGGGGTGGGAGGGTCTAGAAGATGCGTGAGGACCTGTCCCTAAGGCAGGCTGGGCTCAAAAACCCTGAAGCCACTTGGTGCTGGGTGGATACACAGCCAAGCAGGGGCCACCTTGGCCATCTCCCGGCCGTGGAACGGCCGACCACAGGGAAGCTCCAATCTGGCCCACGTGAGGCTCCATCACAGGACCCGTCCCCGGCCTTCCTGGAGGAGCAGGGACCTGGAGGGGGCAGGAAGGAGGGTGGGCCCAGCCGACCCCATGAAGGTCTGTTGGGCCTGAGAGGCCTGCCCTGCCCCTCCCCGGACCCACTCGTGATTGTCAACCCTCGGCCACTGCCAGCTTCCCCATCCCATCCCCAGGTGCTGGAGAACTATAACAAGGGGAAGACCGCCCTGCTGTCTGCTGCGAAGGTCATGGTGAGCCCCACGGAGGTGGACCTGACCCCCGAGCTCATCTTCCAGCAGCAGCCACTGCCCACGGGGCCACCCGTGCCCGCCGGCCTGGCCCTGGAGCTGCCCGCCGCAGACCACCGAAACAGCAGCATCAGGTCAGTGCTGTCCCCCACCCCAGAGAGTGCGTGCAGGGGCCCCAAGTGTGCCTTCAGAGCGTGAATGCTTGTGGACCTTCGTATATACATCCTGAGCCCTCGTATGTTCACACAGCTCTGTCCGTGTGCACAGGAGGGATGCCCCCCTGTTTGGGGTCGCTCCTGCTCTGCCCTCCACTGCCCCTCAGCCTGCCACCACTGAAGCCCACGTGGGCCAGTGGGCATCTAGGGATGCATACATCCCCAGTCACAAACATAGATTCACTCATAGCCATTTAGACCCAATCAGGTGGACACCCACACACTTACACATAAACACACACATTTGTTGTTGTTCAGTCGCTCAGTCGTGTCCAACTCTTTGTGACTCCCTGGACTGCAGCATGCCAGGCTTCCCGTTCCTGCACCATCTCCCAGAGTTTGCTCAAACTCATGTCCATTGAGTCGGTAGTGCCATCCGACCATCTCACCCTCTGTCGTCCCCTTTTCCTCCCGCCTTCAATGTTTTCCAGCATCAGGGTCTTTTTCAGTGAGTCGGCTCTTTGCATCACGTATTAAAGCTTACATGTGTATATACTTGTGTTCACAGATAGTAGCTCTGAGTGTACAGAGCCACATACAGACAGACTCACATATAGGACACACACCAAGACAGCAGCCGACACACTTGTACGAACACAGGGATACGCTTGCACGGGCAGCCATGCATGTAAATGCACAGATGCACTGTACCCAGACCCAGCCACTCAGATACCTGGACCAGCTGACACGCAACCGCCTGGTATGCACGCTGCACACAGAAACAGAGGTGTGAGCACACTCTTTGGGGGCTCTTGAGGCGAGTGGGGCTCCTCCTTCCTCTCTGGGACCCTTCCCTCCCAGGTCGTGGGTCCAGGTGACACATCTGGCCCAGAGCTGTTGAGAAGGGTGCTGGTGGCTTCCCGGGCCTTGGTGGGCACACCTGGATGTCTCTCCCTGCTGCTGACCAGATGGGGGAGCCCGTGTCCGTGCAGCCACAGTAACCGCTGTTTCCCCGTCCCTGGACCTTCATTTACTCTCTGCAGGCTGGTGTGCGGAGCCTGGGGCTCCGGGGCCCCATCCAGCAGAGGGCTACACCCCCTGGGAGAGGTGGGAGGAACCCCAGGGTGAGGAAGGAAGTGACAGCAACTCGGAAGAGACCCCCTCTGGGTGCTGGCCCAGAGGGTGCTGGACCCGGTGGATGCGGCTCTCAGCTGTGCAGTCTCCCTCCCTGCCTTCCCTCCTTCCCTCTCTCCCCTTCACTTCTGCCTCCAGGGACCTGGGGCAGCCAGTGTCTCTTGGCCTCAGTCTCCTGGTCGGTACAATGGCACCAGTGCCCCCCCACCACCACCGCTGCCCTGCTCAGCCCTGCATCGACCCTCCTGTCTTCTATCTTGGGGTCTCCTGAGCTGGTTATAAAAATGAGGGTTCCCTGTGCCCAGAGCGTTCAACCACCTTCCCCTCCTCCCCTCCCCAAGTTCCCTCCAGCCAGAGGACCTGGGGGTGGGTCTCCCTGCCCCTCTGAGTCTCACCACTCCCTGCTCCCCATTCCACAGGAGCAAGTCCCAGTCTGAGATGAGCCTGGAGGGCTTCTCAGAGGGGCGGCTGCTCTCCCCCGTGGCAGCGGCCTCGGCAGCCCGCCAGGACCCGGTGGAGCTGCTGCTGCTGTCCACCCAGGAGCGGCTGGCGGCCGAGCTGCAGGCGCGGCGGGCGCCGCTGGCCACCATGGAGAGTCTGTCGGACACGGAGTCGCTGTACAGCTTCGACTCGCGCCGCTCCTCCGGCTTCCGCAGCATCCGCGGCTCGCCCAGCCTCCACGCTGTGCTGGAGCGCGACGAGGGCCACCTCTTCTACATCGACCCAGCCATCCCCGAGGAGAACCCGTCCCTGAGCTCACGCACCGAGCTGCTGGCGGCCGACAGCCTGTCCAAGCACTCGCAGGACACGCAGCCCCTGGAGGCCGCCCTGGGCAGCGGGGGCATCACCCCCGAGCGGCCCCCCAGCGCGGCGGCCAACGAGGAGCCAGAGGAAGGGGGCGGGGGGGCAGCCCCCCGCAGCGGAGAGCTGGCGCTGCAGGAGGGGCGCCTGGGGGACTCACCCAGCCCACAGGTGCTGGAGTTCGCCGAGTTCATCGACAGCCTCTTCAACCTGGACAGCAAGAGCAGTTCCTTCCAGGACCTCTACTGCATGGTGGTGCCCGAGAGCCCCACCAGCGACTATGCCGAAGGCCCCAAGTCCCCCAGCCAGCAGGAGATCCTGCTCCGAGCCCAGTTCGAGCCCAATCTGGTGCCCAAGCCCCCGAGGCTCTTCGCCGGCTCGGCCGACCCCTCCTCGGGCATCTCGCTGTCACCCTCCTTCCCACTCAGCTCCTCGGGCGAGCTCATGGACCTGACCCCCACGGGCCTCAGCAGCCAGGAGTGCCTGGTGGCGGACAAGGTCCGGACTTCTACCCCGGCCGGCCGCGGGGCCAGCCCCACCAAGCAGGATGACCTGGTCATCTCGGCACGCTAGCACCCAGGGGTGGCTACCGACCGTGGCCGAGGCCAGAGCAGGTGGCTCCTTCGGGCTCCCGGTGGCTGCCCCTCGGGCCGGGCAGCTTTGGGGAGAGGCCCCTCCTGGGCCAGTGTCGCCTCAGGCGTTGCGCACTGCTGCTGAGCTGGGGGGTCCTCCTCCCTACCTCAGCTTAGGACCCCCCCGGAGCCAAGGCAGCTGGGATCTGGGCCCTCCAGATAGGGAATGACAGGGAGGGCCGTGGAGCAGGGAGGAGGCTGCAGGGACAGCCTGCCAGGGGTGGGGCAGGGCCGCACTCTGCCCTCCCAGCCTGAGTGCCCCGCAACAGGGGCATCCTGGCACCCCCTATTCCGGGACAGGCCATGAGTATGCTGACTCCCCATCACTGCCCTCTGGCTGCTCTCCCAGGGCCGAGATGGAGAGTGGCCCCCTCCCCACATATTCTCATCTGTGGTCCAGGCTGGCACCTGCCCTGGCCACCCCGAGATCTGGTGCCTGCTGGCCAGCCCCCTGGGGTGACCCCCCCCACCAAGGTGGCCTGCAGTGCCGTGTATGTTTACAGAAGCTGCTGGGCTGGGCTCAGGATGTGTCCTGGGCTTGCAAGCCCCCCTCGCCCTTGCAATCGTGTGTTCAGCCGCCCCTTTCTAAGCAGGCAGGGGCCAGCCTCCACAGGGCCCAAGGCAGCCATGGGGCCTGGAGGTGGCCCATCCATCTCTGCTTGATGTCCTTCACGGTGATCCCTCTGTCAATGGGTCCCGAGTGCCCAGGCCTGCCTGTCCTGCCAGCCCGTTCCTTCCTGGCCTGCCTTCTACCCCCAGGATCCTGGCCACTCAAAAGGTGGAGGGCACAGGTGTGACAAGCCCTGGCTGCAGAGTCAGTGCCCTGGGCAGAAGGAAGGCCCCACCAAACCCCTCCCCCTTTTAATCACCTCAGGCCTCAGCACCCCAGGTCCTGGGATCTGAAACCAAACAAGCCTCCGCTCCCCGCAGCTTGCACTCCTTGCCCCCGGCACCAGGCTCTCTCCTGGGAGCTGGACTCTCTCCCCTCCCACCTGCCATGTCCTGTTGTCAGGAAGTGGGGCTGAGAGTAGGGTATTGTGGGACCTGGCTAGAGACCCGGGAGGGCCAGAGTCTTAGCCTGAGGCCTCCACAGCCTCCACTGGAGGGGCTCCTTCCCTGCTAGGTTGGGGAAGCATGGGGGATGGGGTGGAGACCCTGCCTGTCCCTGGAGGCCCAGCAGGGGGGTGGTGCATGCTGGGGTGGGGGCGTGTGTGTGCATGTGCATGAGTGTGCGCCATCCCTGAGAACGGGGTCGGGGTGGCTGGGGTGCCCTCCCCACCCTCCCCACCCTGCCTGCTGCCCCCCACCCCGGCCTGCCAAAACAACAGGCAGCGAACACAATGGGCGCCATGCAGCAGGGGCCATGGGACGAGCTCAGCTTCTGACACATTGTCCCCCTCAACTCGCCGGCCCCTCTGACCCCTGGTTTGGAAGACGGGCGTGTGCCGAGGCATTGACCGCCTGCTTGTGCCTTCATCTCCTCGGAGGCATGGTCCCCCCTACTCTGGGCCCACCCAAGGCCTCCCTGGGTTGCCTAGGGCTTCCTTCACCAAGACCCCCATCTCACAATCACTGGTACCTGGGACCCCTGCCCACCCTGCCACTTGGGGACAGAGACCTGGGAGCTGGGCCTCCCTCACCCTCTGTGACTCCCATCCTCATCAATCTCCCTCACCCACCATCAATCTCCTGCCCCTGCTGACCACACCCCACCCTCGGCCCCCTCGCACAGAAGCAAAATGGAATCAGTGGCTCTTAGAGTTAAAAAAAAAGACAAATCATAAATCAGAGTAAAGTTCCAACTAGCACCCCAGCCAATAGCAGGGGGACTTGGGATCTGGCCTTTTAATTCCTCCTCCACCAGGGTGGGCCTGGGACTTCTGAGGGGGCGTGGTGCCCACCCATGCCCAGGACTGAGCCATCAGGGACAGACTCCCCACCCCCGAGGCTGCAGCCGCACAGGGTTGCAGGCTTGGGGCTGGGGCAGGCTTGGACTCAGCCCTGGACGCCCCCGGGTCAGCCCACTCCCTCCCCACCTCGCCCCTGGAGGACGGGCCTGCTGCGTGTCTCCCTTCCTCCACGCACCACACTCGGGGGGGTCTGAGCCACCCCCCTCAGCCCAGCTCGGCTCAGACCAACCCCCCACTCTGTCCCCCAGACCCGCAGCACAAGGTCTCCCGGACGGCACTGGCCCGTCCTCCCAGGGGCCTGGGCGACCTCCATATGCAATCAGTAGTGAGAGCTGGGCCCCACAGACACTCATGCACTGTTTGTGCCATCCTCCCATGACTTTTTTTGTACCTAATGTATGAAAGATCCAAACTAATATTGCTGTAAAAAGGAGAGACAAATTAATATAGCTTATTCTATAAATATATCTGTATATAAAGGTTTCTGTATATTGTATAGAGCTGTGTATAAACTGGATGTAGAAGCACGCTGGCCGCCTGGAGTGACCTCTCTTCCCCACAGGTTGGGTGGGGGTGGACCTCAGTGGCAGACTGGCAGGAGAGGACCCACCCCCGGGAGGACCCACCCCCTGAGGTCGGCTGTCACTGCTGTCAATGCCCTGGTCCAGGACCACCCTTGGAGTCACAGTGAGAGGCCAGAAAACCCTTGAACCCGTTTGAATGGGGGCAGCCCCTTGTTGAGCCCGGCCTGTGTCAGACACGTGCCAGGGGATCTGTCTGACCTCGTTAGGGCCCTTTCTTCCCCCTGAGGAGTCTGGGACCCAGAGAGGATGGGGAACCAGGCAGGTCGGACAGTGCCTGCCCTTCCTCCCCACCCCGACTGCTGGAAGCCAGGGGTAGGGGGTGGCCGGTTGGTAAGGGCACTGAAAATCCCTGTCTGGGTAGCACTGGAACGCAGGGGCCACTGGAAGTCTTTGCTGAGGGCTTCCCTGTGAAGGTGTCTCAGTCGTGTCCGACTCTGCGATGCCATGGACTGTAGCCTGCCAGGCTCCTCTGTCCATGGGATTCTCCAGGCAAGTGGGTAGCCATTCCCTTCTCCAGGGAATCTTCCTGAGCCAGGGTTTCCCACATTGCAGGCAGATTCTTTACCGTCTGAGCCACCAGGGAAGCCCGTCTTGGCAGCACTCAGACCGGAACTCAGGATCTACTATCATGGAGACCTCCTAGCCCACCCTGCCTAGGGAGGGTGCAAAAGACCTGGTCAGGCCCAGGAACCCCCTTCCAGCCTGGCCCCAGGCCAGAGTGTCCTGATGAGCGGCTGCAAGGCCAGGGTGGGCAGGCGGCTGGGCCTCCTGCCAGCCCGGTGCCCAGGTCTGCCCCCTCCACACAGCAGATGGCGCTGTTCCTCCAGCCAGTCCCCAGGGGGCCTGCACCAGTGCCGCCCAGGCACTGACCAGCCAAGGTCTGACCAGACCTGGACCTTCCCCTCCCCACCCTGCTCCCCCTCCCAGCTCTGAGTGCAGACTGAGGGGGTGGGGAGGGTGACAGAGTGGTTCGGTCTTCCTCCAGGCCTCTTTGAACTGAAGAAACTGAGGCTACATAAAGGTGGAAAACTTCTCGAGGGCATCAGGCCGAGGGACAGATCTAGGACTAAAATCCAGGCCTTCCCAGACCTGGACGGTGGCCTCCACACTCGCCTAATGGTTTTCAGAGGTTCTTCGCACCTTGTGGTCTCATTTGGTTTGCAAATTATCCTATCAGGGGAGCAGAACAGACGCTGAGGATCAGAGAGGTTCTGTGACTTGCCTGAGTGTGGAAAGGTGAGAGCCTCTCATGAGGAGCGATTGGGGGAAGGACTGGAGAAGCGCCTTGCCTCCCAGACCCCACTCGGCACCCCAGATGGCCTGTCCCATCTCAGCTGGGAGGGAGGTGGGAGAGAGGTGACCCTCCAGGACCCCTTGCTCGCTGACTCCCTGGGTTCACGCTCACCACCCTTTGGGCCCTCCTCTCTTCCTCTGCAAAGTGGGCAGGTGCCAAGGGCTGTGTGAGTCCACAGGAGGCCCAGAGTCCTGCAGGCTGCAGTAGGGAGGGTTCTGTCCACAGCGCTCCACCCTCCCCTGGGCCAGCCTCCAGCCCGTTACTCATTAACCCTCATGTCCCTGCCTCCCTTTCCCCAGGGTTGCCTGCTGAGTGGCCGCCTCTTCCTGACCCTACTGCCCCCTCAAGGGCCAGCGCTGGGCTCTGGGAACTGACCTGGAATCAGAGAAAGCCTTATTTATCAATCACCTCCCTGGTACTTTACCTACACAGTGAGGTGGGAATAATGGGCTGACTCAGAGATGAAGGTGCTGAGGACGGGCCTTGCAGAATGGCTGAGCCAGCCCCAGGGACAGCTATGTCTGCCGGGCCAGCATGGAAATCTCAGTCCCTCACTCGTGTGGCGTGGTGAGGAGGGGGTACTGGCAGGGACTCCTCTCCACGGATGGGTTCCCTCAAGGTCCTGGTTACGCAAGGCTCTCTGGGGCTCCCTCACCGGCCTCAACCTTCTTCATTATGGAGTTGGAGGGTGGCAGCCTTGACTCTTCACTGAGCCCTGGAGTCTGGGACCTTTCAGCCACCCTACTCTCCCAGTGCAGAGACGAAGACCCCAAGGGACCACTGCTCCCTCGCTCAGTGGTTTAGTGGAGTCAGGGGAGACAGCAGGACTAGAACCCCCCAAGCGAGGCCAGCTCCCATGAGATGAACAGGAAGCCCCATCCCACCGCATGCATCTTCAAGGCTAACGCCGCCGAGAGCCAAAAACCCAGCCTGAGGAGTTGGGTGCTGGGGACAAAATACACATAGCCCCACCCACCCACTGCCAGGGCAAAGCATCGCTCACAGATGGGGACAGCTCTCTAACGGTAGACTTTTTGGGCACCACGTGGGATGTGGCAGGAAGACCTGCAGATGGGGGAGGCTTATAAAGAAGCTGATTTTCCAGGCGGTCCTGGGCAACTCCTAAAATAAATTCATTTTAAAAAATCACTCGGCGTAGGCGGGTGTCTACTTTGTCCGCAGGGCGGGCCTGACCCCGGTGGGGGAGGGGGCAGAGCAGAGAATAACAATTGTCTTAAGGGAGGCTGCAGAGGGGGAAAAACCTCTGGGGTGTATCAGCTGGAAAAGAATAGGCGTCTCAGTGTGGCCCTCTCCCTCCCTTGGTCGGGCCCCTGCGGGGGGAGCGCCAGTCAGCACACACAGCTGGGGCCTCCAGCAAAATCCATTTCTATATATCTAAGAGCAACAGCTCAGAGAGCGGCCCCCGGGGGACAAAACCTCATTGTGAGGTGCCCGCCGGCATGGGCACCCCCTCCCCCAGCCCCAGAACTGTCGTGGCATTGACCCTCCTCGGCAGGCCACCACGGGCCTGCTGACTGGGCCACATCTGGGGCTCAGGCCCCAGCCGTCCCCCCCAACCCCCCCAAGGCTGGCCGCTGGGGAGGAGGAGCAGGGTGGCCTGGGTGGGAACCACTTTGCAGGCTCTCATCGCCATCCCCATCCGGCAGCCCAGCTCGCCTCCCACCCCTCACTGTCCTCTGAGGTGCCACCGGTGGGCTGGCTAGACTGGCATCTTGATCTGCCAGTGAGTCCTCCCACCACCCCCTCCTTGGCCTCAGCTTCAGTTCTGTCGTCTGTCAGTCAGCGCTGAAGAAACAAAGCCTGAATAGTCACTGCAAGGACTGATGCTGAGGCTGAAGCTCCAATACATTGGCCACCTGATGCAATGAACTGACTTCCTGGAAAAGCCCCCGATGTTGGGAAAGATAGAAGGCAGGAGGAGAAAGGGGTGACAGGGGGTGAGATGGTTGGATGGCATCATCGGCTCAATGGACATGAGTTTGAGCAAGCTCTGGGAAATAGTGAAGGACGGGGAAGCCTGGCGTGCTGCAGTCCATGGGGCCGCAAAGAGTAGAACACAACTTAGCGACTTAACAACAACAAAAGAGTGCTGGGGTGCAATGGGTTTTTCCAGCGCCCTTGCTGTGTCTGAGGACCCAGGAAGGCTGTGAGCAGAGCCGCTCTGTATGTAGTGAGATGATTCACTGGGTCCGGGATTCCAGAATTCTCTGCTTCTGAGGTTTCAGAGTTCTAAGATTCCGCAGTTTGAAGACACCACCCTCCAGTCATTCGTTCATCACATCTATTAGTATTTTGAGCACCTACTGTGTGCCAAGTAGCATTTTTGGTGCTGAAGTTAGAGCGATGACCAAGCCAGAAAAAGCCCTTACCCTCATAGAGTTTCCGTTCTTGAGCGAGGAGAAGAATGATAACAAAGAGTAGATACAAACCTTTTATGTGGTGAGAAAGAAAGGCTTGGTAGGGGGACCTGGGCTTCCCAGGTGGCCCTAGTGGTAAAGAACCCGCCTGCTAGTACCGGAGACTTTAAGAGATGAGGATTCAATCCCTGGGTCAGGAAGATCCCCTGGAGGAGGGCATGGCAACCCACTCCAGTATTCTTGCCTGCAGAATCCTGTGGACAGAGGAGCCTGTGGGTTACAGCCCGCGGAGTTGCAAAGAGTTAGACACAACTGAGCGACTTAGCACTTATGCACACAGGGGGAATTGCTTTCAATAGGATGGCCAGTGAGGTGATGAGTGAGCTGAGACTGACTACTCCCAAGGAACCAGCTCAGGGGAACCAACATTGCAGACAGATGGAACAGTATGTGCCAAGGCCCTGTGGCAGGTGTGAGTCTGGCATGTTTGAGTGATGGTAAGGAGGACTTCTGGTGGCTGTGACTTAGCAACAGAGAGAAAAGTAGATGATGAGGTCAGCATTACAGGCAGGAGCAGGTCACACACGGCCTTGGAAACCAGGGTGGGAGTTTTGATATTGTTTTTGTTTTTTAAATTTTTATTGGAGTGTAATTGATTTACAATGTTTTGATAGTTTCTGCTGTATAGCAAAGTGAATCAGTTATACATGTGTGTGTGCTAAGTCCCTTTAGTCAAGTCTGACTCTTTGTGACCCTACAGACCATAGCCCATCAGGCTCCTCTGTCCGTGGGATTCTCCAGGCAAGAATACTGGAGTGGGTTGCCATTTCCTCTTCCAGGGGATCTTCCCAACCCAGGGATCGAATCCATGTCTCTTAAGTCTCCTGCATTGACAGGCAGGTTTCTCTATCACTAGCACAAACTGGGAAGCCTATCAGTTATACATACACAAATATAATGCCATTTGCAGGAGCATGGTAGGACCTAGATATTATTTTGAGTGCAAAGAGAAACCCCAGGTTTTAGGAAAGAAGTGACATGATCTGATTTACATTTTAAAAAGAGTGATTTGGGTGACTACCTGGCTGTCCAGTGTTTAAGACTGTGCTTTCCAACGCAGGGGTACGGGGGTAGAGGGGGTTCCATCCCTGGTTGGGGAACTAAGATCCCACATGCTGTGTGGCGTGGCCAAAGAATAAATAAACAATAAAAATAGGTAAACAACAAGAGTGATGTGGGAGGGTTATAGAGGAGATCAGTGGGGAGAGAGGCCGTGATGTTTGGCAAAAAAGAAATGAGAGGCGCTCACAGAGACGGAGACAGAGAGAGAAGGCTGGTGGATTCACTCAGAGGGGACCCTCCTGGATGACGGATGGGGCAGTTTCCCGGGTTAGCCAGGACCTGGCTCTGATGTTGCCTTCGACCCTAATCACTTTGAAACAGTTAGACCTGGACTGTCCAATACCGCAGCTACACATAAGCTATTTAAATTTGAACTAATTAAAATTAACTAAAAATTGAGAAGTCAGTTTCCCAGTCTCAACAGCCACTTTTCAAGTGCTCGGGGGCCAGATGTGGCTGGCGGCCACCCTGACGGAGGACAGAGGGATTCCCCCATCACTGCAAGGTTGCACAGGACAGACTTCCTCAGCCGGTACTGAACTTCACTGAGCCTCAGCATTCTCATCTGTAAAATCACATAATAGTGTATCCTTCGTAGGGTGCCTGAGAGGACGAACTCAGAGATGATTCCCGTAGAGCACGCAGGATAGGCCTGGCCCCGAACGAATGTTTGACAAATGCAAGTTATTATTGCTGAGATGGGCGTTGGGTCAGCAGAGGAAACGGGGGCTGTCCCTGAGGCTTGGTTCTGAACATCTAAGATTGAGAAGCCCGCTGTCTTCTCTTACCCCAGGGGCAGGCGGGGACTGCAGGGGTCCTGCCCTCTCGCAGCACAGGGGTCGGGCGGTGCAGCGATCCCCCAGCACCTCGATTAGGACCACCCCCCGCCCCCGCTGAGCGCCCCCTGGAGGAGCCGCGCCCGTCCTGCCCAGCGCGGGGCTGCGGAGGGCCGGCAGGGGGCGCGGCGCGCGGCCGGCGGGCGGGGCGCGTGCGGGGCGGGCAGGGGCCGGGCCAGGGCCGCGCTGGGGGCGAGCGCGGCGGCGGGCCGGGCGGGACCGCAGCGGGAGCCGAGCCGGGACTGTCGCGCTGGCCGCGCCGGCGATGCCGCGCCCCCGGGCCGGGCTGTAGCGGGGCCGGGGCGGAGTGCGCGCCGGGCAGGCCGGACATGGAGGTGGTGGACGAGACGGAGGCGCTGCAGCGCTTCTTCGAAGGTGAGGGACCGCGCGGGGCCGGCGGGACGGCGACTCTCTCGGGCTGGGAGCCCCCAACCCGGTCTCCCTGGGGACTGAGACCTCTGACTGTGCTTTCGCCACGCCAGGACCCCGCCAGAACGGCTCCTCTGTGCGGGGGGCCTCCTCCGTCTCCAGCAGGTTAATACCCACCTCTGCTGAACTTGGGCTCCCCCTCCTTGTGCACCGCCTCCCCCCCCAACACACACACAACTTCCTTGGAGCTGCGTCCCGTCCCTACTCAGCCCTCCTTCACGCCTTCCAGGACCCGCAGTCCTCTCTAAATTCTGACACTTCCCAACCCTGGGGATCGTCTCTGTGCTTCTCTGGAACCCACTCTAGGTTGGAGCCCCCAGCACGCCTTCTGGGGGTCTTCCATGCCTCTTAGTCTGGTACCCCAGCGTGCCTCCCAGAGACCCCCGCCTAACGACCCAGGCGCCCTGCCGTGACTTTCAGGTTGGCACCCTGCTCCCGCTCCCCCCTGCCTGACTCCTAGGAGCTGGGACCTGCCCCATGGTGCTCCCCGGAGCCTACGACCCCCCTCAAGATGGGGAGACCCTCTTCAGGACCATCACCCACCTTCTCCAAGGCCGCCCCCTCCCCCACGGCTGAACTTTCCCTGGAAGCAGCTACCCCTCCCCTACTTGGGGCTGGGGGACCCCTCTCCGGCATTCCTCTGTGGGCGGGATTCCCCCCCCCCCCTTCCAATGCTCTCCTTGGGCTGGAACCTTCTTGAAGTTGGCACCACCACCCCCCTACCCCCATCCCGTTAGCCACCTCCGCCCTCTGAGACCCTCTGGCTGCCTCCTGCTAACCCGTTGAGGGTCCTCTGGGCTGTGTCTCACACCTGTCCCTGGAGCTCTGCCCCCTCAGACAGTGCCCCTGTCCCAGGAGTGACCTCTTCTCCTCACCTTGACCCTACAGGACCCTTGCCAGGGCTGGGATCTACACACACCCTACAGTGTTTTCTTCTGCCCTCTCCCCGCTCCTGAGCAGTGGTTTTGGGGGCGCTGCACCCTTCATCTCGCCAACTCCTCTCCCCTTTTCCTGAGTAGCCTCCGCCCCTCCTCCAGGCTGTCCCCCTCCTGGGTGCTGAGTTCAGGAGGGAAGAGACAGTGGGGGAGGGGGACAGGCACAGGCTGACATCCCCCAGCTTCTCAGACCCTTGCTGGAACATCTAGCCAGACCTTCTGGGTCCTTTTGTGTCCCTCTCCACCCACCTCGGTTGCCCACCCTCTGCCCCTACCCGCTCCCCAGTGCCTGAGCCCATATTCTGCACCTCACTGCCTTCAGAATGCAAAACTCGATGATCCAGAACCTTCCATCAGTGTGAACCTGCCCCTGGCGAGTTGCGGATGGCCCACAGGGCACACAGGGCAGGGAATTAGGGCCCAGGTTTCAAGCCCAGCATCCAGATCCCTTTGGAGTCCGGTGAGGGAGCGAGGAAGTCCTTTCTTTGGCTCAGTTTCTCCCTGTGACTTCCGGGGGGGGTGAGAGTGGGAGCCTTTGTGCACTCTGCTTGCTGCCTCCCCGGCCGGAAGTCACAGACAGGGAGAAAGCTTGCTGAACAGCCCAGGTAAGGGCATTCCCAAGCCTCAGGCCTGCCCACTCCAGTTTTTGGGACCCCCAGCAGCCCCAGATCCAAGAAGTCAGGTTGGGACTAGGTTGAATGGTTGATCCTGAGTGGTTCAGCCATTTGAGGGTCCTGACATTTCCCATCGGTCCCAGGGTCTCTGGTCCTCCCCAGCTCCTGTTCATCCTTTAGGAGCCTTGAGGGGCTTTATGGGGACCCTGGGGAGGTAGGAACGGGACATTCGTCCTTGCTTGTGGGCTACTCTTTTGGGGGTGCCCTGAGCATGCCAGACGTCCCAGTGACTCACAAGCCAGACCCCCTTGCTTCCTGCAGATATCCCCACGCCTCCTCCCCCAGGACCCTGGGCCCGGGGAAAGGGGTGGGCCTGGCTGGCCCAGGCTCCCTGTCTCTGGAGCCAAACTTTCCCTCCTGGCCGTGGGTGGGGGGTGGGGGTGGGGGCTGACGCCACGGCTCAGCCATGCGGCTGGCCTGGCTGGCCTGGCGGGGAGGCTGTGCTGCTCCCTCCAGAGAGATAAGAGGAGACTCAAGAATGTCTGTGGAGAGAGCCAGGGGCTGGAAAAGTGCTCCCAGAGCCTGCGATGGGGGGAAGGTGGGGCAGGCGCTGAGGGCTGGGGTCTCCCTGGCAGCTTGGTTGGGGAAGGCCTGGCCGGGAATCTGGTGGGCAGTGGCACGTGGAGGACTCAGTGTGGGTGTTAGGGAGCCCCTGGGTGGGGTGGGGGGTGTGCTGGTGAGTGTGCTCATGAGTGGAAGTGTGAAAGTGTGGGCAGCGGTGCTGTTGTGATCGTGGCAGATGTGTTGTTCCATGGGGAGGGAGGAGACACGATGCGTATGTCCCTTGGGGCTGGGGGACACCTGGCTCTCATCCCGGGTCCTGCTTGGTGTGGTCACCCCCCAGGACAGTGGGTAAATAGGCGCAAGGTCTGTGCTTTCAGCTCTGGGCTTGGAGCCGGGAGAGGGTTTGACTGAAGGGGGCAGGGCATGCCCAGGCCCCTCGTGTGACATGGCCCCCTCTCCAGGCACATTAGGTGTGTGTCCTGGGTCCTGCCCGCAAAGTGTGGGGGGCCAGGCTGTACCTGGCCCCAGGGTGGGGGGCTGGAGGCTAAGGCGCTTTGAGCCTCAGGTGGGAGGCTGGGACAGGGCGGCCCCCTCGAGGCTGGTACAGCCGGGCCCCCGTGACCGCCTTGCTAATCCCCTAGAGGGAGGCTGCGGCCGCCCAGACCCGCGGGCAGAGGGCCTGCAGAGAGTGGACCCTCCGGGCACGATGCACTGGCTCCCAGCAGGTAACCAGGACACAGCGGCAGATGTCCTCCTCATCACGTTGACCGGTTGGGGCCTGGGGCTCCCAGAGCTGGTCAGGGCCAGGACCAGGGGGCGTCGGAGGATCCCTATGGGGTCTTAGAGGTTGTGGGGTGGGCTCAGCCACTGAGAGCTGTGTGGCCCTCTCTGGACCCCTTTTCCTCACCTGCAAGACAGGAGTGGGTGGCAGAGAAGGTCTTGATGTGGCCCTGGGCTCTGATGAGCCTTCTCCTCCAGCCCTGGGGAGGAGGGATGTTTTAGAAGGCAGAGGGTGCTGGCCTCTGGCTCCAGGGACACATGGGGAGTGAGTGAACAGCGGTCAGCCCTCAGAAAGCCGGTGGGGATGGAGGAAGCGACTGAGCGGAGCTGGGCTGCCAGCATGTGCTGGAGAGGCCACCCAGAGGCTGAGGTGCCTCCCCTGGCCTCTAGAGCCCTGCGAGGGTTGGAGGTGGGAGCCAGGTTTTCACTCCTTCCAGACATGATGGGAAGCTTGGGCTGGTGACTTCCCTTCTCTGGCTTCATGTCCCCTACCTGCCTGGGGTAGGCAGGTAGGCTGGACCAGAGCAGGGGCTTCCAGTGTGATTCTTTTTAGCCACCAAACAAAGGCAAACTCCTGACCTCGCAATAGGACATATACACTGGACACGGGGGGAGGGGGCGCTGGGCTCCTCACCGACCCCAGAACACCAGATCCTGGTTTTGACCCTTCCTCAGCTCTGGGATGGGGAGGGGAGGGATGGCATTGGCCCACTTTCCCCAGGGCCCAAGACTGTGGCTCCGAGAGAAGGGGGTCAGCCCGGGTGAACCAGGGCTGATACCCAGGCCTCAGCACGCCCCGTCGCCAGGGCCTTGGGGAGGGAGGGTGACTTTCCTATGGGGACCAGCCCCTCTGCCTCCAGAGGAGGCCCCCAGGGAGCCCAGCTGACCACTCATGGGAGAGGACACCCACCGTGGACGGGAGTCTGGGGCTGAGATGCGGTCTGTGACCAGGCATTGTGCCCGAGTCCACCTGTCTACAGTGAGCCCTGGGGAGTCAGTGGGTGAGGGAGACCACCAGACCCCTGACTCTCAAGGGGATGAGATGGGGTGCCTCCTGAGTCTGCCTAGAGCCCCTCTGGAGGACTCCTGTTCCAGCCCCACCACCCTAGGTCCTGACCCCAGCTGGAGGGGAAGTGGTAGGTAGTGGGGGCGGTGGGGGGCAGCCTGACTCATCCCCCTGTTCTCAGCACCCAGCGCAGGGCCGCATGGGGTGGGAGGGGGCAGGAGATGGAAGCAACAATGACCTTGTGAACAGAGGCAGGGTCGGGGGCCCGGCTCAGCGCAGAAGAGTGGACCAGGCTGCTTCCAGCCTGCCAACCCCAGGGCCTCTCCTGAGTCTGGGGGCCTGGGCAGAGGGCCCCTGGAGGTCTTAGGCAGAGCCAAGCAGGGTGCTGGGGGGAAAGATAGGTTGCTCTGGGCAGGACGGCCCCTTCCTGGGGAACTGGCCCCCGCTCCCTTACTCCTCACAGGACCGGGGGCCCTGGCAGCAGAGGCTGCTGGGTAACTGCCCAGCAGGGGCTGCTGATTGGCTGCTGCCCTTGGACTTTGCCCACTCGATAAGGATGGGGAGAAGAAATCATTAACTGAATTATTAACCGGGGTTGGCCCCGCCCTAACCAGGCTGCATGCCCTTTTTCTCCCACGTTCTTCCTTTTCACCGAGCCCTCCTCTGGGCCTCAGTTTCCCCCACAGCCTGGGTGTGTGTATGGAGGGGCATCCTCTCCTGTCTTGGTCTCCAGCCCCTGCTGCCAGCATGTTAGGCAGCCCCTTGAGCCCATGTGGGTCTCAGCATTCACTGAGGTGGGCTGTGGGTCTGTCCTTAGCTCTGCTGCTAATCCTTCTCCTGGTCCTGTCCCTAAACCTCTTTGTGCCTCCACCTTCCCATCTGTAGAATGGGAACACAGCTGTAGGCATTGTACCTGCCTCTCAGGGTTTCCGTGGGGATTAGGTAAAGGGGGTCTGGGACGGTGCCTGGTGGGGTACCGCTCCAGGACTGTAACCTGGACTGTGATTGTTCTCCCCTGGGAGGCTCACACCAGGTACTATGCTCCCCGCTTTATCGGTCCAAGGGTAGGTCGGTACCCCCAACGTTGGACTGGGGCCTGTGGCTGGTGCTGTGTGTCTTGGGAAAGCCCCTCACCCTCTCTGGGCTGCTCATTCCAGGGCTGAAGGGAAGCTGTCACCTCGTTGAGCACCCTGTACTCAGAGGCCGCTCCATGGCCCTGCCTGGTCCTGATACCACTCCTGGTTCCCAGTGCCTCCAGCGGGGGGCCTGCCCCACCCTCCAGCTCAGAGATGAGGAACTTGGGCTGGTGGCTGGGGGAAGGGGCTTGACCATCCTTTGTTTTTGCTGCCCGCACCCAGGCCGGAGGTTTAGGTGTGTGTTGTCTCTCGGGAGTCCTGGGGCCCTATGGAAGTGCGGCTGGGGTCCCCTCACTTCTGAGAGGGGGCTGCTGAGGTAGGAGGAGGAGGCGATGGGGCAGGCTCACTCAGGGCGGCTGTGACAGAGCTGGATGGGATCCTGTCTCCTGACCTGCAGCCCGTCACAGCTGGGTACTGGCTTGGAGTGGGGAGGGAGGGGGCCTCTCATCTGTATGCTGGGGGTCCTGACCCATCACCCCTGGGTGACTGCTGTCCAGCCCCTGGACCTCTCTGGGTCTCAGACCCCTCACTCAGATGGTCAAGGTTGTCTGATAGAAGCAGTGAGACCCCAAGACTGTTGAGGCTGGAGGAAGGAAGGAAGGGAAAATTCTGGATCGAGGAGCAATTGACTCCTAAGCAGCCCCTGGCCTGGACCACGGACAGTGGGCTTCAGGGCTTCCGGGCCTCTCCCTGCCTCCTTGCTCATCGGTGGGAAAGGTTTTCCTCCATCTGACCTAGATCCCTCCGGCCCCACTAATGCACAACCACAGCTTCTGTCTCTTGGAGGAGCTTGGGGACCCACCCCCCTCACTCCCCTCTTCATCACCTCAGTCTCCCGTGCTCCCTTCTCCCCGCTGTGGTTCTTCTCCTGGGGTCTGTGGTCTTGGGGGGTTAGGGGGGAATCCTTATCCCCTGCTTTGCTAACTTGGAGGGGGCTGCCTTTGGTGATGGAGTTGGACTGGCTTCACCTGGAGCTGATGGGGAGGTGTGCTGGCCTGGGCCTGCCTCGGGTCAGCAAGCACTGTAGTCACGCGTGCGTGCTCACTCAGTCGTGTCTGACTGTCTGCGATCCTACGGACTGTAGCCCGCCAGGCTCCTCTATGGCGTTTTCCCGGCAAGAAGACTGGAGTGGGTTGCCATTTCCTCCTCCAGGGAATCTTCCCGACCCAGGGATTAAGCCCACACCTCCTGAGTCTCCTTCACTGCAGGCAGATTCTTTACATGCTGAGCCACCGGGGAAGCACTGTGGGCAAGAGTGTAGAAATGTGAGGTGTGTTGAGATGTGAACATGCCTCAGGGCCTTTGCACTGGCTCCCCACTGCCTGGAATGCTCTTCCCTGTTGTCCGTGTGGCTCACCTCCTCCCTGTCTTTGCTCTGTGAAGCCTTCCCTGCTATCCTGCTTAAAATCGCAACTCCTCCTCACTCTCCTAGCACCCCAACCCCATCTCCCTGCTTTATTGTCTCCATAGCATTTGTCACCTTCTAAAATGCTGTGCGGTACCCATCTATCTTGTCACCTGACTCTGCATCCAGAATGTCAGCTCCATGTAGGCAGGAGGTTTTTTATTTTTATTTTTTTAAGGAAAGTTTAATTTATATGTACAGCCAATAAATCTGATACAGAAGAGGGGACTGAGACAGGCCGGGAGTGGGTGTGAAGAGACCGGGAGAAGGGCAGCCAGAAAGTGAAGGGGAGCCAAGGGGAAGTGGGGGGTTCCTCGTGCAAACTGCCACCCTCCCCAGGCCCTCTTGGGAAAGAGGGTGTGCCCACGTCTCCCCAGCTTGCCCTTCGCTATTTTGCTCTGGTCCCAAAGGCAAGGTCGTCCCCTGACTAGGCCCCCTCCCTGGCCCATGAATGGGACAAGGCAGGAGGCTTTATCTGTTTACTGCTTCATCTCTGGAGCCTACCATCATGACTGATACATAGTAGATGCTCAGTAAATAATGGTGTGAATGTATGAATGAGCATACTTGGAACATGCAGGTGTGTGCACATGTGTGTGTCAGTGTTTGGCGTGTGTTCCTCTGCATAGGTGTATATTTGGATGTACACGATCATGTATGTGCCAGTGGATACCTGCCTGGGAGTGTGCCCTTGTGTGCACACGTGCATGTGAGGCCTGCTGGTGTGTGCACACAAATGGGCCTAGGTGACCCTGGTAAGCCCACCCCGAGCTGCAAGGTACCTATTTTATCTCTGTGGGGAGGGGTCTTCCCCAGCCTGCCTGGCCTGGTCACTGTGGGAAAAGGTTGGGGGTTGCAGAGCAAAGTAGAAATCCCTAGGGACCAATGCGGTTTCCCTAAGAAGGGGCCACAGCTGCTGGGTCCAGCTCTGTTGAACCTGGCTTGGGAGCATCTCGGGGCTGAGAGTTCAGCCTTGTGTGGATCTGAGGACAGGGTGGCAGCTGTGTGGGGACCCAAGGAGGACACAGCTATACCCCAGAGGGGGCTAAAGATTTCAGGTCCCCTGGAGTAGAAGGGTCTCTGCAGACAGGATGCAGGACTCGACTGCATTTTTGACAAGAAGTTGAGAGGGAACAAAGACAACCGTGGATCAGATTTAAGGACCTGCTGGCAATGACTCCAGAGCCACATCCTTGTCATTCAGCCCCAGGCTAACTGGGGATTTGATGCTGAGATGCAGAGGGTAGCTTGCAGAATCAAGCATTTGACCTGAAGGCATTTTGGGTGAGAAGGCTCTGGTCACAATCTGAAGCCTGAATTAGTTATCATATATTAATCCTAGGTCATATTAATAAAGATAGAAAGTCCAGACCAAGGGAGGTGAGAGCCCATGTGCCCTGTCCCAGTGGGAACTAGTTTGGCACACGTTGGTCAGCTCAGTCAATATTGGGAGATGAAACCACAGCACTGGGGGCCCTCTGTGAGTGGGGTGATTGCAGAAGGACTGCCAGGGCAGGCAGGCAGTCACAGAAGTCTTACCCACTGGAGTGGGGATGGCTAGAGCCAAGTCCTGGAGGCTGGACTATGCCACAGGAGTGCCAGAATAACAACATGGCACTGGTTGTGCCTGGGCAGGAAAGGAGACGGGAGTCCCAAGGTTGATGGAGGCAGGATAGTTAACGCTGACTGAGGAATGGCCTCCTGGGGTGAGGAGCTCTCCCACCATCTCATTGAAGACTCACGACCACCCCATGATGCAGGAATCTTCTGCACTTGAGAGAGAAGGAAGCTAAGGCCCAGAGAGGTCAGGCCACTTACTGAGGGTCACACAGCAATGAAGGAGGGGCCCACATTACCAACCAGGTCTCTTTGACCCCAGGGGTCCATTTAGGGTGTTATGGTAGTGCCAAGGTAGGCAGTCTCCCGACCATTGCTACCCTGGCCCAGCCCTTGTCTGGAGGCAGGATCCCTGGCGTGGACACTTGACAGAGAGAGGACAGACCTGTGCCCTGATAGCCCCAGGTTCCGATCAGCTAGGCCCGGCCGGCATCCTTAGGCCCTGGCCTGCCCTGCCCACAGCCACGTGGCCGACGGGATTTCCGCCATGTTTGGGGCATGAATTGACAAGTGCCCCATTGACGGGTGGGGGGGAGGGTGTGGACAGGGCACAAGCCTCCCACTGTGCCGTGTCCCCACCCTCCCCCGTTCCTCGGGACAATGGCCGAGACTCAGCCAGCGGCCACAGCTGGTGGTGAGGGGGCGTGAGCATGAGGGGGGAGGAAGGGAAGGGTCCAGGGTGGAGGACCACCTGGGCCCCCACCCGCCCTCAGCCCGCACCTGGCTTGTGTCCCCTGGGTTCCCCTTCTGCCCAGCTGGGTGGCCTTAGAGGGAGGAGGAGAGAGGAGGGCAGGGGGCTTCCTTCCCACAGCCCTGATCCCTGTCTCCCTGGGAAGGAGCAGTGTCTGGCTCCTGTTAAAAGCAGGTAATAAAGGGCCTAATTAATGAGGAGCAGCTGGGGTGCATAGCTCAGTGGGGCAGGGGCGGTGCCTGGAGGGGCACTGTCTAGCCCTGGACCCTGACCGCAGCACAGCCAGGTGGAGGTCCCCAGACCCAGGCAGGCCTGGTTCCAGGGCCCCGCTTGCCACTCTGCTCGTTCATCCCGTGAACATTTATTTTGTGCCTACGGTATGCTTAGATGCTAAAGCCACAGAGGGCAGAATAGGGAGGACTCAGCCCAGCTGCCATACCTGCAAGGCAGCAGAAAGGCGTTTATCTTTTCTGAGCCGTGGTTTCCTCATCTGTGAAACAGGGAACAAGAAAACCACCTACCCCGTCGGATTGTTATAAGAATTATATATGAGTTATATATGGTCCAGTGGTCAAGACCCAGTGCTTCCAACGCAGGGGGCATGGGATCAATCCCTAGTTGAGGAAATAAGATCCCACATGCCGTGCAGCCAAAAAAAAAAAAAGCTGTATGAAGTGTGTGACATGGGGCTGGGCAGAATGGCCACTCGGTGAATGGGGGCTGTGGGTGGGCAGAGGACCAACTCTGCCCTTGGGGAGTGTGAGCAAAGAGCCTGATGAGAAAGTAGAAAGAAGGCTGCCACTCAAGGGGTTGGGAGAGTCAGACACAGTCTCTGGGAGGAACTTAGACTTAAGGCAAAAACTAACGAGTGATGGGGAATGGGAACAGCGTGAGGGACAGAGGATGAGATGGCTGGATGGCATCACCAACTCAGTAGACATGAGTTTGAGTAAATTCCGGGAGTTGGTGATGGACAGGGAGGCCTGGTGTGCTGCAGTCCATGGGGTCGCAAAGTCGGACACGACTGAGCGCCGGAACTGAACTGAGGGAACAGCACGTGCCAAGGCCCAGATGAGCAAGCAGGGCTTTTTGTCCCAGGAGGGAGTGAGGCGGGGGCTGGGCCGTGGAGAATCGCAGGGAGAGGAACTGGGGCAGGAGCAGCCGTGGGGACAGGCAGGGGGCCCAGCTGCCAGGCTTTGCATGAGGGTTCTGGGTGTCCCAAGCAATGGGAAGTTGGAGGGTCTGGGGAGAAGGAGGGCAAGGATGTTGGTTTGTGACCTGGTGGTGCCACATTCAGGCTGTGGGACCTTGGGCAGCCTCCACACCTCCCACGGAGGTCTTGAGGATCAGCAGGAGACACTCTTTAGCTTCCTGCCTGACAGGTGTCTGCTCCTGGCTCAGCGATTTCCAGGGTTCTTTTAAGGGAGAGGTGGGGAAGGGGGCACCTTCAAGAGTGTGCCCCAGGTGCCCCGCCTTCCTCCTGGGTTCCTGGGGGCCTCTGCTCCAGCCTCAGGAGTCCCTGGGCTGGAACGTTGGGTTAGAGATCTCCAGTGTGGTTCACGGACAGACTGGGGGCATCTGCTTAGTGGCTGGACCCTTTAGGATGGGTGGTGCAGGGAGAGGACGAGGCAGGCCTCGAGGACTCCCAGAGAAAGCGAATATTTGGGGTCAGTGTTCTTCAGGAGGCCCACCAGCCCCCCAAACCTCATACTTCTCTCCCACCCATTGGCCCACCCCCACCCTGCCCCAGTGGCTCACCCCTCCCTCCTGCATCCTCCCGTCCGCCCGGCCCCTGGCACCGGAGGGCCTCTCCTCCCCCCAACCACATCTGGTTCTCGTTAGGGTCTCCCAGGATGCCTCTGTCTGAGCACCCCCCCCATCCCCAGGGTGGGGGGAGGTGGGCAGGAGGATTAGGGGTGATTAGGAGTGCTCCTAGCCAGGGGAGGAGGAGGAGGAGGAGGGGAGGAGGGGGCCTGGCCTGTTATAAATAGCAACACCATGACTCCATCACCCCATCATTCACCGTGGATTCCAAGTTCAGTCTCAAAAACCTGCAGCTTCAGCGGCCAAGGTGGGCGTGACGCTCCAGTACCTCCTCCCTCCCCATTCCCTGTGCCCGATCCTCCCTCCCTTGGGACCATCTCCCCATCCAGGGGGGTCGCCCAGGATGGCCAGGAAGCCTCTGCCACCACCAACCAAACCTTCCCGTGCCCCTGGCCTCTCCTCGCCCTGTTGCCTTGGGTAAGAGACTTGGCTTCTCTAGACAAAGGGAATGAGGCTAATAACAAACACCAGGTCTTCAGGGGCGATTGGGAGGTAAATCCGTTAAGCACTTAGAAGGGCACTGGGGCCTGGTGGGCACTCAGTGGGAGCCCCTGTTGCCATCATTATCATCATGTCACTGTCACCATTACAGGTTGGGAGGATGAAGTGTCTCACTGCATGGGAAGGGCCTGTAGGATGCCTTGCATAGAATAAACTCCTATGATTATTAACGTACTCGGCTCCAAAAGTACCCAGCATACAACAGGCGCTCAATAAATGGGACCGTCAGTTAACTGGGAAGGACGGGGTGGGGGCCGGAGTGTGACCGGAGTCCTAGGATCTCGGCCTGCAGCCTGGTCAGGACTCCCAGCTTGAGAAGCTCCCCTTGCCCCGGACAGCCACTGGCGATGCTTGGTGGGAGTCCCTTGTTCCCGGCTGGGTGAGCCCAGGCAGGAGGGCCTGTCCCAGGCAGCGCGTGACTCCTAGGAGGGCTTAGCCACTCATTAATCACCTAAGCGGGGCTCAGCATTCTTGAAATGCCGGCCAGGGCCAGGGAGAGGCCTGGGCTGGGGGTTCCTGGGGACCCCAGGGCTCTGGGTGCTGGGGAGTGAGGACAGCCACTGTTTGCTGAGCACCCACTATGTGCCGGGCCCTTTATATACCTTAATTGGTTTCATTCTCAGAACAACCCTGTAAAGTGTTAGCTGTTTGTGTCCCCATTTTACTGAGGCGCTTGAGCCTCAGAGAGGGTGAGTGACCTGCCCGAGGTCACACAGCAGAGAGTAGGTGATCTAGGATTTATTACTGGACCTGAGGTCTGTTCCCAGGGTTCACCAGGGGAGGGGGCATGAGGACCAGACCCCAGATTCAAGGCCTAGGGGCCTGTGGGAGGGGTACCTCCTGCTTCAATGGGGCCAGCCAGCCCAGGCTAACAGGGTGGGTGGGGCCAGCCTCCATTATCGGGGTTGACGCATCTCCCACGTCAGCCCCCTTATCACCCCACCCTCCAACTCTCCCTGCAAGGTGACCCCGGGAGGGGAAAGGCCAGTGCCTCCCCATCTCCTCCCCTACTGATGCCCGAGAGCATGGGGACGTCTTTTCTGAGAGTACCTCCCCTTGGTGGGGCCCCCACTATTCCCCGCTGAACCTCTCTGAGGCTGTTTCCTCCTCTGGGCTCAGCACCCTCGCCCTCATTGTGAGGGTGGGCTGGGCACTCCTGACTCCGACCCCCTAGGGTGCAGGAGTCTCCCCCAACCCCATGCGCCCCCACCCAGGATGTGTGGTCCAGCCCAGCCAGGCCTGATGCTCCCGGCTGCTCGCAGCTGGGCCATCTGGAACTGCCGCCTGGAGGACAGGGCAGGACAGAGTCAGCGAATCGGCCCGAGTCCGTGGGGGTGGCGGCACCTTGTTTGCTGCTCACGGCACCCTGTAAGACGGGGACACGTTCACCCCATTTTACAGACAAGACAAGGAACTTGCTCGTGTCACGCGTCTGGGAGAGGGGATGGAGGGGCAGGAGGCGGTGGGTCTGTCCAGATCCAGACTGTGGGCCCCCTCCCCTCCTAGGGGGAGTCCAGGGGGCCTTGTGGGCTGGGGGCGGCAGGTGGTGACCGTGAAGGGCTCTCCCTCCACGTGGACACAGGTGTGGGGGTTGCCGGATCTCTGCTCTGGCTCACGTCCACTCCTCCCCGCAGGCCACGACATTAACGGCGCCCTGGAGCCCTCCAACATAGACACGAGCATCCTGGAGGAGTACATCAGCAAGGAGGACGCCTCAGACCTGTGAGTGGCCCCACCCCCAGCCCTTCGGGCCTCACCTGGGAGGCGTGACAACGCCCCGCCTCCGAAAGCCACTCCTCCCGCTCCCCCGGCCTCTGAGTCCTCTGCAGGGTCCACGCTGCCCCGCTGGGTGGGGCCTCGGGAGGGGCTGGGGGCCCCCTGCTGGCGCTGAGCTTCCTCCCTTCTCCGCAGCTGCTTCCCTGACATCTCTGCTCCAGCCAGTGCGGCCTCCTACCCCCATGGGCAGCCAGCGATCCCCGGCTCCAGCGGGGTCCACCACCTGAGCCCCCCGGGGGGCGGACCCTCCCCAGGGCGCCATGGGGCCCTCCCACCCCCGAGCTACAGCGCCCCGCTCAACTGCAACAACAACAACGGCATGGGTGTTGCTCCCAAGCCCTTCCTGGGGGGTTCTGGGCCCCCCATCAAGGCAGAGCCCAAGGCTCCCTATGCCCCCGGGTGAGTGAGGGCAGGGAGCGCGGCGGGCGGGGTAAGACGCAGGGGCCCAGGGCCAGGCAAGGTGTGGGCGCAGTGACGGTGGGCCTGGGGCTGAGGCTGGGCAGTGGGGAGCCGGCTGCCCTGTGGGTAGTAAGGTGGTGGTGGTGGGCGGGGTCTCCAGGGCTAGGCTAAGGAGGCTTTGTGCTGAGGCAGTGGGCAGCTGAGGGTTCTGAGCAGGGGAGTGATGAGGGCTGATGTAAGTGCTAGAAAAGGCTCCTTCCCGAGCTGTGTGGAGAGTCGGGGGAGGGGCTGAGACCGGAGGCAGGACTGTTTGCATTTAAGGGCACTTCCACAGGGGTGCAGGCACCCCAGGCGCACCCAAATCCCTCACTGCGCTGTTTTCCACGGCCCCAGGGAGTTGGCCGATGGTGCAGGTGTGGGACCTGAAGTCAGTGCAGCTGTGGGGACAAGCCAGCCCCCACCCCCAGGTCCTCCCCGGCTCCTCTCCAAGGAGCCCACATCCCCGCCTGACCCAGGGGCTCAGCCTGGGCCCAGCTGTGACCCAAGGTTCCAGGTGGTCACCAGCCCAGCCCACGTAGAGGCAAGGAGCATGGGTCTGCCAAGCTCTGCAGAGGCGCTGAGAGAAAGTTCTGTGTTCCCCCCAGGCTGAGGCAGGGGGCAGGGGACCCCATCTCTAAGTGGAAGGATAGTGGGGTGCTGGGAGCACCCGTCAGACAGCCAGGCTCCGCCTGCAGCTCCACTGTTCCCAGCCTTCTGGGATTGCAGGCAGATTCTTGACCAGCTGAGCCCCCAGGGAAGCCCATTCTTCCAGGTACTGACCTGCAACCTGCAACCTCGGTTAGGGCCTCAGCAACCACCAGCTGTAAAGGGAGCCCCAAATGCTTCCGCCCTGTCACATGACTGTGGGAATCAGGGGAGGACGCCCAGAGGAAGTACTGGGAGGCCAGGCAGGGGTGAGCCATTGCGGCAGAAGGCAGCTGGCCGCTTCAGGCCGAGATGCTGTCCCTAAGCCGCCGATCCTGAAGGGCAGGGAAGGAAGAGAACTAACACCACCTAACAAGCGTCTGCTGGGTGCTGGCTGCTGTACCCCAGGCCTCTATATGAGCTCATCAACTGCCCCAGTAGCCAGCCCCTGGGGGACCCTGTAACCAGCCAGCCTGCGAGTAGAACCCCGTCTCCCTCACAGCAGGATTCGGATGGCCCACGGAAGCCATTTCCCAGGGAGAGAAAGCGCCTGTCCAGAGCCCCACACGCCCTACCCCTGCCAGGCCCTGTTCTAAGTGGAAAACAAAGCAGGCTCGTCTCTCCTGCAGTGGGTCTAGTTGAGAAGGGAGTTAGTAATCAGTAAATCAGCAACTCAAGCACTGTGAGGAGTTATGAGGAAGAAGGCAAGGTCCTGTGGATTTGGCACGTGTGTTTGCAGGGGCTGGAGGGAGAGAAGGGCCTTTACACAAGGCCACTGTCAGGGCAGTGCAGGGAGCAGGTGGGAGACGGACACGGAGCTGGAGAGGCCCCAGTCAGCCCGCCAGGCCACGAGGGCCACAGCAAGGACCGAGTCCCCATCGCTTCTTCCTGTCGTCCTCACCCATGGGGCCTGGGGGAGCCGGTGGGGGGTGGCTTGTCCAGAGGAGTTGGGGACCCTCAATCAGCCCAGGGCCATGTCTGCAGTGACTGGGCTGCCTCAGACGCTGCCTGGGCCTGACGGTGGGCAGTCTTTCCAGATGTGGGGGCCACAATGGCCAGAGAGCCAGCCCCCTGCAAATGACCACCACCTTCTGGTCCGGGCGAGCGCAGGGTTCATGCAGGACGTACTGACCTCTCAGAGTCGAGTTTGTTCTTTCTCGCCTGAACCACTGATAACACAAAACCTATGAGCACAGGCCTGGCAAGCTGGCTCCCTGCCCAGCCCACACCTGCCTGTGGCAGGGCAGCCCCTCCAGTGACCCACTGACATCTCCCAGGCCCAGCCCCCTAGAACCCCCTAGAGTTTCCAGAAGTGGGGCTTCAGTGGGTGTAGGAAGGAAAGAGCTGGCCTGGCCCTTGGGTCTGGGGAGGGAGTCCTTGAATCCCTGAGCCAGCATCAGGGACACAGGTGACAGGCCCCCCAGTGCCCTGTAGGTCTGAGGGGATGTGGGGTGGGAGCCCAAGGCCCCCCACCCGCAACTCAGCCCCGGGCCCTGCCGGTCACCCCAAGGGGGCTGGTAAAGAGAAATGCCCATAACAGGGGAGGGGGGAGACCTCGAGGCCTCCAGCCCCTGGGTCTCTGGGACCCTGCCCCGCAGAAGAGCTGCCCAACTGGAAGGCAGGGGTCCTGTGGCCCAACCAACAGCCCTTCCCTCTCCTCCACAGCACCCTGCCAGACTCTCCCCCAGACTCGGGCTCCGAGGCCTACTCCCCCCAGCAGGTGAATGGTGAGTCTGGCGGGCACCGCCCTCCCCCTCTGGGGTATGGGCAAGTGGTTGGGGCGGCCTTATCGGGAGGGAGGGAGCGAGCGGGGGGGGGGGGCAGCGGCCGCCCAACAGGCCCAGATTATCGCTGGTCAAATACTCCCCGGCGCTGGCTATTGTTTCCCCGTGGGCGGGTGGGGAGCCGGCCCGGCCTCTGAGCAAGTGTCCCTGCCGGTGATGCCACCCGCCTGCCCGCCTGCGCCATCATGGACGCACCCTTCGGCGGTGAGTGGACGGCTGGGGGAGGCAGCCTGGGTGCAGGCCTCGTCGCTGGCTGGGCCCACTGCGCCTTGGGGGGTGCTCAGGGGTGCCGTGGCCCCCAGGTGGCCAAGAGCAGAAGGATGGCAGGCAGCCTTCTCCCCACGGCCCAGAGAGGGGTCAAGAGTTCTGTTTATCTTACCAGAAACATCTCTGGAATGCCTCCTGGGGAACAAAGGGAGCTGGGGCCTCCCCCCTCAGGCTGGGGGGCTGGCCCCTGGAAGCCCGGTAGAGGGGCTGCCAGAGGGAGGAGGGCCCCCCCCACTGGTAGGACTGCGCTGGGGGTCCCCGGAGACTCCTTCCTGCCTGAAGTCCAGAGGAGGAGCAGGCCTGCGAGGGGTTTGGGGGAGAGCCTTGGGATGTGGGTCCTCCCCAGGGAGCTGGGCCAGGCCTGGCCCTGGGGAAGGAGCGGGCTTGGATGGGGTGAAAGGCTGCCGACCCCCTGGACAGGGTCTGGCCTCCCCGCCCAGGCCTGCAGTAGGATTGGGCTGCCCAGCCTCCTCCCACGTGGGATGGGTGGGAGGGCAGCCCCCAGGCCAGGCTCAGGAGGGGGTGGGTATGAGGAGACCCTGCCCCAGGGAGAGCTGGTGCCTGGAAACCTAATGTCCAGCCCCATGCCCGCGTCTCTCCCACAGACCCCCATCTCCTGCGCACCATTACCCCCGAGACCCTGTGCCACGTGGGAGTGCCCTCCCGCCTGGAGCACCCACCCCCACCTCCAGCCCACCTGCCAGGCCCCCCACCGCCCCCACCGCCCCCACCGCACTACCCCGTCCTGCAGCGGGACCTGTACATGAAGGCCGAGCCTCCGATGCCCCCCTATGCCGCCATGGGGCAGGGGCTGGTGCCCACCGACCTCCACCACGGCCAGCAGTCCCAGATGCTCCACCAGCTGCTCCAGCAACACGGAGCTGAGTAAGAGCCGGGCAGCCTCCTGGGTGGGTGGGGAGATGGGCTGGTGGGGGCGTGGGGGGTGGGCCTCAGGGCAGCAGCTGCAGGACAGAGACAGGTAGGAGCAGGGATGAACCCAGGAAGGGCAGAAGGCTCTGACCCCAGAGTCAGTGAATGTATATGTATATGCTCAGCAATGCCTAGGGGATTTACAGTCAAGGCCAAATGCTCACTATTAACTTATTTGATGAGCATGGCCATCCCTGTTGCCCCAGTAGGAGAACTGAGGTTTGATGGGGGCAGGGAGGAGATGCTTGCCCAGGTCACGGAGGTAGGAAGGGGCAGAGCCACAACCTGAACCTGGGCCGGTGCTCTTACCCACATAGCAGTGACTTTCTAACCACCACGGAGTCCTCATGTTTCTGAGGAGGTTCTATAGACCCAGAACTACTTCCGCTCTGACTCCAGCTGCAGAATTATCTTTTTATCTGTTTTGCACATTTGAGATTTCGTGAAAGATTTCATTCAAGGAACGATTCCACTGGCAAAGCTTTTTGTAAACCAGAAGGGGGAAGGGTGCTGCGTAGCCCCCGCAAATCATCAGCCCCTTTTCCAGGAAACTCTCCCAGCCTTGGTGGTCCAGGCCCTCTGGCTTGTTTCTGGAGGCTGCTCTCCAAAGAGCCCTCACTATAACGCGTGATGCTGAGAATGACCCCACGAGGAAGGGACAGACTCATTCATTCCACCAACGATTCTGAGCACTTGATGCACCAGGCTAGTTGCTGGCTGTGATGGGGACACACGGACAAGTCAGGTGTGGTCCTGCCCTCCTGGATTCCACAGCCTGGGGGGCAAGGAGGAGGGACAGACACATAATGATAGCACAGAGTGATGGGAGAGCACAGAGGAGGTAAAGACGTGGGCTTCCTGCAGGAGGTGACCACTGGGCTGGGCATATCCTGCTGGAACAGGGCAGAGAGGGGAGCTGGGGTGCTGCCCAGTGGTAAGGGTCCAGGTCGGGGACTGGTCCCCCATGACACACACCTGTATCCCCCAGGCTCCCCCCACACCCCTCCAAGAAGAGGAAGCACTCTGAATCACCTCCCAACACCCTCAACGCCCAGATGCTGAACGGAATGATCAAACAGGAGCCTGGGACTGTGACGGCTCTGCCCCCGCACCCAGCGCGAGCCCCTTCCCCACCCTGGCCTCCCCAGGGCCCGCTCTCACCCGGGCCTGGCTCCCTGCCCCTCAGCATCGCCCGGGTCCAGACGCCCCCTTGGCACCCACCAGGTGCCCCCTCACCAGGTACACGGCTGGCCTGCTCAGGTTTTTGAGTTGGGGGGGTGGGGCCCGGGGCTTGGGGCCCATGGCCGTTCCCTCTCTCCAGGTCTCCTGCAGGACAGTGACAGCCTCAGTGGCTCCTACCTGGACCCCAACTACCAGTCCATCAAGTGGCAACCGCATCAGCAGAACAAGTGGGCAACATTGTACGACGCTAACTACAAGGAGCTGTGAGTGATTCGTGCCCCTCCCCTCAGTAAAGAATCCTCCTGCCAACGCAGGAGACCTGGGTTCCATCCCTGGGTCAGGAAGATCCCCTGGAGAAGGAAATGACAACCCACTCTGGTATCCTTGCCTAGAAAATCCCATGGACAGAGGAGCCTGGCAGGCTACCATCCATGGGGTCGACTTAGCAACTAAACCACCACCACCGCCGCCGCCAACCACCCCTCCTGGTCATGCCATCTGGGCACCCCCAGCCCTGGCTTCAGGATCCTAGAGCGGGGCTGGAAGCACCCTAGGAACAAGATAGTCCCTTTTCACAGAAAAGCGAACGGGCTCAGGGCAGAGCTAGGACGGCCACTCAGGGCTCCTGATTCCTGAGCCAGCCCAAGGCCTCCTTAAGAAGGTGGTGTTGGCCAGGGAGGGGCCAGTGGGGGCGAGTCTGGCAGCAGTGGGTGGAGAGGGGTGTTTTCTGGCCCCTCCCCCCCCCTCCCCCCTCCTCCAGCATTCCAGGAAGGTAGCCGGAAGCTGAGTGTCAGGGAGGCCCTTCCAGCAAGCCCCCTCCCTGCAGGGGAGGGACCAGTGGGTGGGGGAGGACTGGTCAGAGGCTGCCCCAGCATTCCTAGCTCTGCTCCAGCACCCACCCATGTGGATTCAGCTTCCTGGGACCCAGCCAGGAGCACTCTGGGACCACTCCCCTCACTCCCACAGAAGGCCAGCGAGGGGTGAGAGCATGGCTCACCATCAGCTCACTTTGGACCTTGCCAGGCCTGGGCAGGGTGTCCAGGACTTGCCTTCTCACAGACAGTCCAGCCTCCTGGAGTTGGGGGTCCCAGGCTTTGTGGGGTTGTTAGCGCAAAGCCCTCATGGCTGGGGCAGGGAGCTGTCCAGCTGATGTAGTGGCTAAAGGATCCTTTGAGACCCTATCCGGGTAGTGGGGAGTGGTCTTTGGATGTCCAGCCCTATGGCCTGGTGAGGACCCCCCTCATTCCTATGGCGATACTTCTCAGGTCAGCCCTGCCACCTCAAGTCCCAAGGCCAGGAAGTTGGCACCTGAGGCCCCCCGCAGTGTGGTCCAGGCACTTTCTGGGTGGCTGGCAGATGAGCGGAGCCCAGGGAGGGAGAAGCAGTGAGCCCTGCGTCTTTCCGTAGATGTTAGCCTGGCCCAAAGGCCTCTCCAAGTTTGGAAACATTCTCCCTGCCCAGCTTCCTCCAGGCAGGCCTGGGCATCAGGGGCATTGCTTGTGCCTGGGGACCTGGGGGAAGGCGGGCCAATAGTCTCCCCATTTCCTACCCCCTGGAGATCCCCTGAAGAGCCCAGACCTGGAACACCTTCCTACCAACAGATGGGTAAACTGAGGCTGAGTGCGGGCTGCCCAGAGAGCCCTGCCCCCACCGAGCAGGAGTCAGGATGAGGATGTCTGGGGGCTTGAGCAAGCTGGTGGGCAGGGGCTGGGCCCGTGCAGAGCCGGCGCCTGGTTCCACCGTTTCCATGGCAACCAGCTGTCAGGCACAGTGAGGCTCTACAGACGCATCCCCTCTCACCCTGTCTCCCTGGAGGGAGGGGGCTTCGGGCAGCATTCTGGGAAGAAGCCAAGTGTGGTGAGGGGCTGTCAGGCCCCCTTGTCAGGAGCTCACTCCCGTCCTAGGGTCTTGCCAGCCTCCCCCATCACCGGGGCGCGGTGCTCCCAGGCACGTAAGGGAGGAAGATTGGCTGAGGCATTGTCAGATCAGAGCTCAGATCCTCCTGGGGGGCTCAGTTTCCATTTCTGAGAAGTGGGAGTAGTCCCAAGAGAGGTTTGAAGATGGGGGCACCAGGTAGGAAGTTGGCTTGGGGATACAGGCCATGGACAGGACAGGCAAGGCAGGCCCGGCTGGGGGGCCTCGGTCGAGTGTCCTCACTTGCCCCCAGGCCCATGCTCACCTACCGCGTGGACGCCGACAAGGGCTTCAACTTTTCGGTCGGCGACGACGCCTTCGTGTGCCAGAAGAAGAATCACTTCCAGGTGACGGTGTACATCGGCATGCTGGGTGAGCCCAAGTACGTCAAGACACCCGAAGGCCTCAAGCCCCTGGACTGCTTCTACCTGAAGCTGCACGGAGTGAAGGCAGGTCTGGGGCTCGGCGAGGAGGGTGGGCAGGAGGCTGGGGGAGCCGGAAGAGCCCGAGGCCAGGTGAGTGTGTCCTGAGGAGACTCCTGGGTGCTGAGTCCAGCCCCCTCTTCCCACCTGAACTCCCATGCCTGCCCCTTAAGGGTCATGCCCCCCAGCCCTCTTCTCGGTTCTGTTTCCCGTTTCCTTCTCTACCCTGTGACCCCGAGTCTGTGCCCCCAGCCAGGACCCCGCTCCTGACCCTGCTGTCAGCTGCCTCAGTATAGCATCCCAAAATGAACTCCCCGCAAACTCACCCTCCCCAGGCTCTCCTCTCCGGGAATGGGACCCCGGGGCCTTGGTTACCCAAACTATGAATCTAGGACCTGCTTGCTCACCTCTCACCATGCACTAGGCCCCGCTCTCTCTCCTGGAACGTTCCACAACCTGGTCCCCTCCTCTCTTCCCCGTATCTCTGCCCAGACCAGGCTGGCCCCCTCCTTATCTGACCACCCACAGCCGGACTCCTGTTCCACCTGAGACAGAGGTGGACCCGACGTTACCCATTCAAGGCCCCCAGGACCCCGTCTCCCCCATCCAACCCCAGCAAGGCCCTGACTGCTAGGCTGAGCCAGCAGAGGCTTTCAGGACCCCCATCCTCACCCCAGCCCTGGTTTACTGTGCCCAGTCGCAGCCCCTGCCTCCCCCCAGGAGGCTCCTTCACTGGGACGCCCTCTGAACCCCGCTGCCTGCCTCCTCCCCTGGCTGACTGCTCCTTCACCTTCGCCATTCACACTGCTGCCTCTGCGGGGACACCTGCCCTGAGGCCCATCTTGAGGCCCATCTTGACTTGAGGCCCTTCCCTGTCCAGCACCACCACGGTGGTGGTGGCTGGTTTTGAGCCCACAAGCTCCCTGATGGCCTGGCCACGTGTGTCTCCTTCCGCGTCATGAGTTGGACCTGGCATTGCTGTGGCTCAGCCGGTGCTCTAGAGGGCTTGAGAGGCCTGGGAGTGGGATGGGGTCTGGGGAGTGTGGTTTTGGGTGTGACTGGGTGTTTGTGGATGGGTTTCCTGGGAGGCTCAGCAATGAAGAATCTGCCTGCAGGGCAGGAGCCGCAGGAGACATGGGTTCGAATCCTGGGTCAGGAAGATCCCCTGGAGAAGGGAATGGCTACCCACTCCAGTATTCTTGCCTGGAGAATCCCATGGACAGAGTAGCTTGCTAGGCTACAGTCCTTGGGGTCGCAGAGTCAGACAGGGCCGAAGAGACTTAGCATGCACACATGGGTGATTGTGGAGGCTGATTTGGGGTGTGTACTTGGAGATGGGTAGAGTGCGTGGGTGTGAATTGGTGGCCAGCGAAGTTGCCTGTGTGTGTGTGCACATAGGTGGGGAGAGTGGTGTGGGTGTGGGCCCATGCAGGGCACGGCGGTGTAGGAGAAGGCACAGGAGTCTGTGGGCTGAGGGGAGGGTGGGCCTCAGTTTTCTCAGGAGCTCCCGCTGGGCTGGGCCTGGGCTGGGAGGCTGAGGAGGGCAGGACCAGGTGGGGAGACTCTGGGCCCTGAGGTGCCCTTGGCCTCTGCTCCTCCCCCAGCTGGAGGCCCTGAACCAGTCCATCAACATCGAGCAGTCGCAGTCGGACCGAAGCAAGCGGCCCTTCAACCCCGTCACGTGAGTGTCTGAGCTGTGTGTGTGGGGAGGGAGGTCCCCAGGAGGGCTCCCCTGGCAGGAGCCAAGGAGGGCTGAAGGCACCCACAATGTGCCCCTCCCACACATTCCTGCCCCCGGGGCCCCTCCGCGGCCTGGCTCTCCGCAGCCCCCCTTCCCTGGCCCCTGAGTACCCTGCTCTTCCTCTGCAGGGTCAATCTGCCCCCCGAACAGGTCACGAAGGTGACTGTGGGGAGGCTGCACTTCAGCGAGACCACCGCCAACAACATGCGCAAGAAGGGCAAACCCAACCCCGACCAGAGGTGAGCGGGCTGCGCCCCTGCCCCAGAGCCCCTCCATTTCTGAAGACCAGGGGCTGGAGGGTGTCCCCTCACCCCCAATAGCTTGCCAGGCACAGAGTCCCAGAGATTGACCCACTTCCCAGGTGATGGACCTGGGCTTCAGAGCCCTTCACCACTTACGGATGGGAGAGCGGAAGCCGGCTTCCTAGCTGTTTCTGCCCCCTAGTGGAGACTCAGGTTCCTTCCCTGTAGTGCGTGCTTAGTCGCTTCAGTCGTGTCTGACTGTGCGACCCCATGGACTGTAGCCCCCCCAGGCTTCTCTGTCCATGGGGATTTTCCAGGCAAGAATACTGGAGTGGGTTGCCATGCCCTCCTCCAGGGGGTCTTCCCGACCCAGAGTTCGAACCCACGTCTCTTCTGTCTCCTGCATTCGCAGGCGGGTTCTTTACCACTATGGCCACCTGGGAAGCCCCTCCTCTGTAGGGTGGGGGTGTTCATGCTCTCCTCCCTGGTGCCTGGGGGAGAGGACCAAGTACACTGTACAGCTGACCCAGAAAGGCTGGTGGAGGTGGGAGGGGGATGGGGCAGGACCCTGGGCCCCTCTGAGACCCTCTTGTGTCCAGGTACTTCATGCTGGTGGTGGCCCTCCAGGCCCACGCACAAAATCAGAACTACACGCTGGCCGCCCAGATCTCAGAGCGCATCATCGTCCGGGTGAGGGCCACCTCCCCACAGAAGGCTGAGAGTCTTCCCCAGACCTGGGAGAAACAGTACCCAGGGGAAATACAGGGTCCTCAGGGGTCAGGAGCTGGAATGCTGATCCTGTGTGGCCCTGGGCAAGGCTCCCACCCTCTCAGGGCCAGTGTCTCCTTCACAATAAAGTGTGGAGGTGGCCAGGACCGGGTTAGTGGCTTTTCTGAAAGTTGCAGCCATGGGAGGACAGTTTAAGCTGGGCATGGTGGTGTGAGGAGCTCCGGCTGGAGCTGGAGGGGTGGCAGCGGGGTTTCCCCCTTTCCCAGGGCGCTGCGCGTCCCCCAACCCCCAGGATTGATCCAGCCCCAACTCCTGCCAGGCCTCCAATCCAGGCCAGTTTGAGAGTGACAGCGAGGTGCTGTGGCAGCGGGCGCAGGTGCCGGACACGGTCTTCCACCATGGCCGTGTGGGCATCAACACTGACCGGCCCGATGAGGCGCTGGTGGTGCACGGCAACGTCAAGGTCATGGGCTCGCTCAT
The DNA here is from genome assembly GCF_054371585.1 of Giraffa tippelskirchi. NCBI lineage: Eukaryota > Metazoa > Chordata > Mammalia > Artiodactyla > Giraffidae > Giraffa > Giraffa tippelskirchi. The sequence goes on along the minus strand of NC_137284.1, from coordinate 10,481,794 downwards.
GCACCCCTCGGACCTGCGGGCCAAGGAGCACGTGCAGGAGGTGGGGGCAGGGCCGGGGGCGGGGACTCCCTGAGCAGGGAGGAGCCGGGGGCAGGGGCGGGCCGGGGCTGTCTCGTGGGCGGGGCTCCGAGGGCGGGGCTCCAGGGGAAGGACTTGGAGGAGGCTGGCCCTGGGTCTCTGGATCCTGCAACACTGGTGATATCAGGGTCTCCCCACTCCACACTCCTGCCACCGGACGGGCCCAGGAGGGGAGGGGTTCAGTTGGGCCCTGGCTCCCGCGCAGGTGGACACCACCGAGCAGCTGAAGAGGATTTCGCGCATGCGGCTGGTGCACTACAGGTACAAGCCGGAGTTTGCCGTCACTGCCGGCATCGAGGCTGCGGCGCCAGAAACCGGTAAAGATCTAGGGGCTGAAACATGTATATTATCATATGTGAAACAGAGCACCATTCCAGGTTCGATGCATGAGACAAATGCTCAGGGCTGGGGCAATGGGATGACCCAGAGGGATGGGATGGGGAGGGAGGTGGGAGGGGGGGTTCAGGATGGGGAACACATGTAAACCCATGGCTGATTCATGCCAATGTATGTCAAAAACCACTACAATATTGTAAAGTAATTAGCCCCCAACTAAAATAAATAAATTTATTAAAAAAAAAAAAAAAGATCTAGGGGCTGGGATCTGGCATCTGGTAACCCCGCCCCTGTCCCTCTCTGGAAACCCTGCTTCCAAGAACCCCTTTCCTTGTCTCCTGGAACCCCGCCCCCGGGAATCCTGGCCCTCTGGAAGACCTGCCCTTTCGCCCGGAGCCCCTGCACTTTGACACTGGAAGTCTGGCACTTGTGGCCCCGGGAATCCCTGCTCCTCTGTTCCCTGGATGAATCTTGCCTTTATTCTCCTGGATCTCTGTCTCCTTTCCCTTGTGGTCCTTAATTCCAGGAATCTGCCCCTACCCCTACCTACCCCATGGAACCCCACACCTTGATCCCTGGAACTGCCACCCTGTCCCTGGGAAACTGCTCCAGGGCTCCTTGGATCTCCGATCTCTAGCTCCCAGAATTTCACCCTCACCAGTCCCAGCCCCTGGCTACATGATGGTGCTGTGGGCAGTCCTTCCTCCAGCACACACTTGGCTTGTCCCTCCCCAGGTGTCATCGCTCAGGAGGTGAAGGAGATCCTGCCCGAGGCCGTGAAGGACACGGGAGATGTGGTCTTTGCCAATGGGAAAACCATAGAGAACTTCCTGGTGGTGAACAAGGTCTCTGGGTGGGGGAACTGGAAGGAGCACAAGAGGCAGAAGGGTGGACGAGCTGGAGGGCATTCAGCACCCCCCCCCACCCCCACAGAGACAAGGCACTGAAGCGCAGAGGGTCGGAGCATCCCCCCACCCCAGTCTTCTCTCATGCTGCTTCTAGAGCCCCCACCCCACCCCACAGGGAGAGGTGGAGGTGGGAGATGAGGACTTGGCCAGACTGTGGCTGTGTGATCAAGGGCAAGAGGAACCTCCTGAGAGTCATCTTCCTCTCCTGCAAAAGGAGGAAACGATCGTTACAGCTGAGAACTTCTCATGCTGTTTTGTTGTTCAGTTGCTTAGTCATGTCCGACTCTTTGTGACCCATGGACTGCAGCATGCCAGGCTTCCCTGTCCTTCACCATCTCCCAGAGCTTGCTCAAACTCATGTCCATTGAGTCAGTGATGCCATCCAGCCATCTCTTCCTCTGTCATGGGGTTATGGCAAAGTTTAAACACGCGGTTTGTTGAGGATGATGTTTGTAACTTTCCTGGCATGAGGCTGGGGACCAGTGAGCATGTCCTAGGTTTTGGCCTCTGCTGAAGTCTCAGACACCGTGTCCATCAGAGGGGGAGATGGAGGCGGGAGGCTCTGAGGACTGTGGGTTCTGACCACAGGTGGGGAAAGGTGCAGAGGTGGGATGGTGTTCAGAGGCAGGAACAGGGAGCCGGGGGAGCTGAGGCTGGATGAGAGGTGAGGCTGGCCGGGCTGGGGCTTCGAGGGCTCCCTCCTGCTCCCCCATGGGCCCGTGGCCCGGGGCTCCCAGGGGCTGATTGTGCCCTCGACACTGGCCATCGCCTGCGGCAGGAGCGCATCTTCATGGAGAACGTGGGTGCGGTGAAGGAGTTGTGCAAGCTGACGGACAACCTGGAGACACGCATCGACGAGCTGGAGCGCTGGAGCCACAAGCTGGCCAAGCTGCGGCGTCTCGACAGCCTCAAGTCCACCGGCAGCTCGGGCGCCTTCAGGTGGGGGCGTGGGCCGGGAGAGGGCCAGACCCCCTTCCTAGGGGCACCTCTGACCTGGTCCTCTTGCTGCAGCCACGCAGGGAGCCAGTTCAGCCGGGCGGGCAGCGTCCCCCACAAGAAGAGGCCCCCCAAGGTGGCCAGCAAGGTGAGGGTGGGCAGGATGGGGGGCAGGCTGGACTGGAGCCTCCCCATCCTCATGATGCCTTTCCAGCTGGTGCCTCTCCTGGCTTACTTGACTAGAAGCGCTTCCCCGTCTCTCCCCTCCAGACCCTCTAGCTCCCCCAGCCCCCGGTTCCTCCTTCCTCTCCCTCTGCCCTCTGAGGGGATAAGTAGCCTTCATCCCCCACCTCCAGCAGAGCCCACAGTGGGCAAGACCATGGGCTCCCTAAGTCTGGGCCTTTGTCCCCTTTCCTCTTGGTCCTCAGTCATCATCGGTGGTCCCAGACCAGGCCTGCATCAGCCAGCGCTTCCTGCAGGGAACCATCGTGGCCCTGGTGGTGGTCATGGCCTTCAGGTGACTGGTCCTCCAGACTCTGGGGGTGGCTGGCTCGGGGCGATGGGCTGCCCGCAGGCCCAAGCCTGGGAAAGCAGGAGGCTGTGGCCTGGATGAAGTGGCTAAGCTCTCGGGGAAGGAGCGGGGGGCTGCCTCATCCTGTCTCCTCCTCCCCCTGCAACTGCGGAGACCCACATACAGCCATCACTTTGGGAGCCTGTGCCCTGGGACCAAAAACCACAGGCCCCCATCCTGGGGAGAGGGCGCTGGTCCGTGGCTCTGGCTCTAACAACGGCCCTTTCCTGCGGCTCCCAGCGTGGTATCCATGTCCACACTGTACGTGCTGAGCCTGCGCACTGAGGAGGACCTGGTGGAAAGTGATGGGTATGTCCCTGGAGGCCTGGCTACCAGCCGTCACCAGGCCAGGTAGGGCTTGGGTGGGCAGCCAGGGTCAGAGGAGCCCTGGAGAATGTCTTCTGTAAAGGGAGCTCCACCTCAAGATCTCAACCCACCAGGGGTTTGGAGGGAGGGGTCAGAAGGTCCCCTGGTTTGGGAGGGAAGCAGCTGCTCTGCTGTCCTGCTGAAGCTGGTATTGCTCCCTGGCCTGCTCAGTGCTTCTCCAGGTAGCTGGGCCTCCGAGGGGCTGGGGGCCTCTGAGGGGCCCAGGTTAGAGCAGGGGATGGGGGAAGGAGGGCCAGAGTGGGGCCTTGGGCTCTTCTGCCCACTGTCACCCTCAGCCCTTGGGCCATCTCTGACCGTGTCTTCTCTCTCTCCTCCCCGTGCCTGCCCCCCCCGCCCCGTTTCCTCTCTGCCGCCCCTTAGCTCTTTTGCCGTGTCTACTTCCTGTCTTCTGGCCCTGCTCCGGCCCCAGCACCCTGGGGGGAGCAAGGCCATGTGCCCATGGTACGTGTCTGGACCAAGCCCTCTCCCCACTGCCTCCTTTCTGCCTTCCCTGTCCACCTCCTCGCGTCCCTCCCACTTCTCTGGGACTCCCAGCCCAGGCTCTCCCAGCCCCTCTGAGCTCAGCCCACCCTTCCCCAGCAGGTCCAGCCAGAGCTTTGGGACCACTCAGCTCCGACAGTCCCCCGTGACCACTGGGGTGCTGGGCCCGCAGCCCTCTCTGCTGCTGGGTGCGTGCCGGGGTTGGGTTTGGAGGGGGTAGGATGGGGAGCAGTGGGTGTGTCCTGGGTGGGGAGCTGTGCTGACCTCTCCGGCTCATACAGCCTCTGGTTTCCTCAGGTACCACCGGCCCGACCCGCTCAGCCCCAGCTTCGGCCCTCCGCACCTTGGACCTGTGCTCTACCCATCCCTGCCGGGTCATCTGCTGCTCCTCACCCAGCCCCACCCCCTCCACCGACCCTAGTCTTGGCTCCAGCTTTAATCCCGGTCGTGGTCTCAGCCCTAGTCCCAGTCCCTCTACCAACCATTCAGGTATGGCTTGCCTGGGGCCCAGGGTTTGGCTTGAAGGGTTTTTACATGAGGTCTAAGAAAGGCCCCAAGGACCCATTAGCAGGAGGGTCTGATCTCCTGGAGCCCAGAATAAGGTTCTGGAAAAAGATTGAGACCAAGAGACGGATGGGAGTGACCTGGAGTCCTGTGGAGCCCTCGAGACAGCTGGATAGGAGGCTGCCCATGCCCTCCTCTCAGCGTGGGCCTGTCTCTCTCCACAGGCCCCAGCCAGATGGCCCTGCTGCCGGTCACCAACATCAGAGCCAAGTCCTGGGGCCTGTCAGCCAATGGCATTGGCTACTTCAAGCATCCAAAGAGCTCGAACCCCATGGCCAGCCCTGTGGTCCCCTTCCCTGGGGGCCAGGGCAAAGCCAAGAACAGCCCCAGCCTTGGTCTCCATGGCCGGGGCCGCCGAGCAGCTCCTGAGCCTGGCCTGAGCCCTGCTCAGCCCACTCAGGCCCGAGGCCAGCCAGGTACCTGCCCTACCCTCTGCCCAGTTCAGCCCAGCCTTGCAGGGCTCACTGGCCGGGGCCCATTTCAGCCCATCACCAGACTCCCTGGGTGCAGAGCTGTCAGTCCACATTCACTGAACATGACTAAGTCCCAGGAATCAGACCAGGCTGATTCTGTAGCCTTGTATCCATGGCCTTGCTTAATGCTCAGAACACTCCTGTGAGAAAGGAATCATCCCCATTGTTCACACGAGGAGATGGAAACTTGGGTGAAGTGACTTCCTGGGATCATACAGTCTGTTAGCAGCAGAGATGGAATTTGACCCCATGTTTGCCTGGCTCCTTCTGTGTCACCCTGCCAGGGCAAGGAGGGTGCTGTGGTACCTCCAGTTTTCCAAACCTCAAACTTTTGGTTTTAACAAAGCTAGAGAACCCTTTACTGTATTCGTTTTCAAACTGGGTGTCTCCGAAGTTCCCCCACCCTCCACCCCAGGCTGCCTAGGAGGTTGAAGGCGAGGCTGAGAGAACCTTCCTGGTTTCAACCAGGAATCTCTGGCTCTAGGTACTGGGCCTCCTCATCAACTTTCATTTGATGGGTTTTGTGGCTTAAAGAAAAAAAAAAAAAGCTTCCAAACTGCTTTGCTGAGATTAAAGTTCAAAGTGATGGGGAAACCCCACGAGGTAGATGCTCACCAGGCACCATTTCCTGGGCCCCTGCTCTGCGGCTGGCTCTGTACAGGGCACCCTGGGGTGATGGAGACGGATGAGCCCTGCCCCCAAGGGCTCGCAGACACAAAACAGCAGTGTGGCGAGGTTCCCCTCACCTGTCCCGAGGGGACACAGAGACGGCTTGGTGACTGGAGAGGGCACGGAATCTGGACTGAGGTGGAGAAGCCATCAGAGGAGGCGTCCCTGAAGGGGGTGACATGGAAGTTGAGTCTCTGAAGGACAGCAGGGCCCTGATCTGTGTGTGGGAATACTCTTCCCATGGCTGACTTCAAGCTACCAACTTGACATCCCTGAGCCCTGAGTTGGGGAGAAATGTGTGCAGTCAGGAGCAGAGTCCCAAAGAGTGGGCTCCTGGACGCTCCTGGCAGGGGGTGTGGAAGATCCATCCCTGCTCCTGGGTGTTCTGGGTCCATCAAGGAGGAAGACCTTGGGCTCATGTGAACTGGGGAGTCCTGGGGTTGCTGGGGAAGGTGGTGGTGTGACCTCAGTCTAAGTGGGAGCTGGAAAGAATAACCTGAAACTTATTCATGCTAAAGTGTGAATGACTGACCCAAGTTGGGCAAGGGAAGATTTGACTCCTTCTCATTTGTGTCCTGACTTATTACCCTCCTTCCTGCCCCAACGGCCTCTCTCCTTGCAGACCCAGTGCCATCCCTGACCTCCATCCAGGTGCTGGAGAATTCGATGCCCATTACTTCCCAGTACTGTGCTTCAGAGGATGCCTGCAGGTAGGTTTGGCTGCCTCCCGACACCCCCCCAGGACGGGTTCCCTCAGGTGACATGAGGCCAGGGGACAGGATCTTGCTCCCCTCAGGGAGGAAGTTCCCTCACAAGGCGGGGCAGCCCCTTGCAGGCCCTCGAAGGGCTCCCCTCTAGTCTGGGGGCTGAGGAATTGATGGGCGTTAGGCATGGGGTGGCAGGGTACTCTTGGGCTGAGCCAGCTTGACCCTTTCAGGCCTGGAAACGTCACCTACCACATCCCCATCAGCAGCAGCACCCCCTTGCACCTCCGCCTGACCCTGCAGATGAAGTGAGTGCTGGTGTGGGGGATGGGGGCGTGGTGGTCCCAGCGACCTGGGGGAGGGGCTAAGGGGGGCTCTGGCTCTCCTGCCCGCTCCGTGCTTCACTGGCTGTGTGACCTGGCAGTCTCCGAGCCTCAGCTCCTCATCTGTGAAGTGGGCTGTGAAGAGCGTGTGGGACGGGGGATGGGAAGGAGTTTGTAGCCATCGAGGGCCTTGACGGCCGCGCGTCGTAGACTGGCCAAGAGGATTCAGTGGCCGGTTTCAGTGGGGAGAGGGAGGCCGAGTGGAGAGCTGGCTGGGAGGGGGCTGGGGTGGAGCTCAGAACCCCAATTCCCCGCTGACTGGGCCTTCCCCAGCTCCTCGTCTCCCGTGTCCGTGGTGCTGTGCAGCCTGATGTCAAAGGAGGAGCCGTGCGAAGAGGGAGGCTTTCCACAGAGCCTTCACGCCCACCAGGACACTCAGGTAGGGGGCGACAGGGAACCTGTGGGCCAGCCAGGCTGAAGCTTCCTCTCGCCGGCACAACTGAGCCCCCAAGTGGGCGAGGAGCGGGACAGGGTCAGAGCAAAGGCGTCTCCACAAGGGACCCTTTGGGACCTGGGCCTCTGTGCCCCAGGGAGGGTGTGTGCACGCACTCCTCCATGGTGTCTCCCGGCCCTGTCCTGCCCTGCCCAAGGCCTAGCCTGGGGTAAGAACAATGGAGGAGACAGAGGGTGTCCTGGGAGCCCAGCAGGAAGAGCTGACCTTGTCTGGTCACATGCTTGATTAAGATGAGACCTGAAGGATGATGTGGGATCAGCCGGGGGAAGGAAAGGGGACAGCATCCCAGGAGTCGGGGAACAGTGTGTACAGCGGCCGGGCGACCAGGGAGAGCACGGCATGCCGGCAGAGTTGGAAACATGGCAAGGGTCGTGCCTCAGAGGAGCCGGGGAGGCTGGACCTCAGGCTCGGGCGGGGGTGGTGACCCAGTCCCATCTGTGACTTTGGAAGGTCTTGGGGTGCATGGAAGGGGCTGCCTCCTGGTCTGGGAACCAGGCGGCTGGGACCCAGTCACTGTCCAGCTCCTCTCTGGCCACGTGACACTCAGCACAAGTTAAGGCAGTTTCTTCTCGCCAACTCGTGTGTTTACTCAATCAATATTTCTTGGGGCCTCCCCTGTCCCCGGCCCTGGGCTGGGCCCAGCTGAGGGGAGACAGAGATGGGGTAGAAACAGACCTTGCCTTCCAAGAACACAGTTCCCCGCCAACGAGAAAAGAGGTGCAGAAGTAGCTTGCGTAGAGGATGGAGTGGTGAGAGCCCTAAAGACGCTCAGGCCCCGGGGCCCGGCAGACAGGGGAGGGCGGAGAGGGGTGAACCCCAGCTCGGCCACGTGTCACCGCGGGAGTTTAGGCAGATAGCTCAGCAGTGTCCTCATCTGTAAGCAGCACCTCCTCAGTAGCGAGGACGGGCTTAGTGAAACACTTCCATGGGCCCAGAGCACAGTGGTGAGAGGGAAGGCAGTGAGACAGGAGGCTGTGGACCCTCAGTGCTGGGCACAGAGCATGCAGATGGTGGCTCCTGCTGCTCCCCAAAGCAGAACATGTGCCCTCCAGCCTCTCCTGATTTCTGCTTCTCCCCTCTTGTGGCTCAGCTGGTAAAGAGCCCGCCTGCAATGTGGCAGACCTGGGTTGGGAAGATCCCCTCGAGAAGGGAAAGGCTACCCACTCCAGTATTCTGACCTGGAGAATTCCGTGGACTGTATGGGGTCACATGGGGTCACAAAGAGTCGGACACGACTGAGTGACTTTCACTTTCTTTGTTAACAGCCCGGGGCTGCGATGGCCATGGTGAGGGATGCAGGTTGTAGGGGCTAGGGTCTGTGCCACTGTCCTGATCCCTCTTCCCCTCCCTCCCCAGGGCACCTCCCACCAGTGGCCAGTAACCATCCTGTCCTTCCGCAGATTCACCTACCACTTCCGGGTGGCATTGCTGGTGAGCAGGGCACCCTGCCTCCCGGAGACATTCAGTGTGGGGCTTGGAGAAGTGGGGGGGTGGCGTTGAAGAGCACATGGTGGGACCTGGGGCAGAGTCAGGTGATGACGTTAGCAGGGGGACCGCCTCCTGCCCGACCTTGGAGCCACTTCACTGGTTCCCCCTGCTCTTCCACCCAGGGTCAGGCCAACTGCAGCGCGGAGGCCCCGGTCCGGCCCACCACGGACTACTACTTCCACTTCTACCGCCTGTGTGACTGAGCTGCCCTCTGGAGGCAGCGCCACACTAGGGCCCGGGGGTTCCCGGGTACCCCTTCCACACTGGATGCAATGGTGTTACACTGGAGCCCGCCGCTGGCACTTCTTTGGAGACTGAGCCAGCTTGGCCCTTCCTGCGCCTGGTGAAACTGGAAGTCCTCACACTGGAGCTGCTGTTCCCGCTGGCAGCACCCCCACACCACGGACGGAACTGGAGAGAGACCTGCCGGGTCCAGTTCACATCTATCCAGACATGGCCAATGCAGGCCTGGCAATGTCAGGTGCCCCAGAGGCGGGGGAAGCTGTGACTGTCCAGAGCCCACCCTCCCTGCCTCCCCTTCTGCCACTGGGAGCCGTCCCTCTTTGGGGAGAGGACCTGTCCACCTTTGGTATTGGCGGGGGCTTGGCTCGAGCCCTCAGAGACCTGGCCGAGTCAGGAGTCAGTGGAGGGCGGACAGCCCTCACTCTCAAAGCTGCTCCCTGGGGAGGGTTAGGGAGCAGACGTTTAAGGGTTTGACTGTTACTGGACTCGGACTTCTAAGCTTTAAGCGTGGCCCAGGAGGTCTCTTCTCCCTGGAAGAGCTTGGCTCCAAGAGCTCCCAGGGCAGCTGAAGCCAGCCCTGGATGGGCTGGCGATTGACCATGTGCCTTCTATACACTCAGTGCCTGGCTGAACCAGGGGCGGGGCCAGTGGGCCAGGTAAGCCTTGGACCCTAGAACCTGGAGTATCCCAAAGGGAAGTTCCCTGTGTAGCCACACAGCCTGGGCTCTGGGGAGCTTCCATTGGTCTCTGAGCAGAGGAGCAGGAATCCCTGCAAGGCAGCAGGCTGGTCTTGGCTGGTGGATGAGTGGATGCAAATAGCTTTTGCTGTTATTAATGAATTACTAAAATGCACTTAAACCAGGGCAGGAGTAGAAGAATGGAGATGGAGAGTCCCAGCTGGGCCAGAGCTCTGGGGGACACTTGAAAGGCAGAGCCCTGGCTCTGATCTGTCCCTGGGAGCCTCGAGATACCCACCCCAGTCCGACCAACAGGATGGGCCTCTCCCCCCTCTCCTGTACGCTGGTGGCCTCACCTTCCCAGATCAAGGGCCCCATGCTGGGCTTGGCCAGCCAGGCTGGGGGCCCTGTGCTTGGCAATAGGCCCCAGTTCTGCCCATCCTCTCTGGAGCAGAGCAGTGGGTTTGGGTTACTGAAGTCTTATCTCCAGTGCCAACGTTAACCCTTCTTAGTGGGTATCTAGAGCCTTCTGAGGCCACAGCCAGGCTCACGGAAGGAGTGGAAATCACTGCGCAGCGTCTGCCGAGGGTTCAGAGATGGGGATGGAACTGCCGTCCTCGCCTGGTGATGTTCTGCCACCTCTTTGGGAACCAGGCCTTGCACCTCCTGCCTCTCATCCTCAGCTTTGAGTGGGAGCCTTTCAGGGGAGACCTGAATCCTGAAGAAGCCTAGGAACCACGGGCCCCGTTCTGCTATGGACATCAAGCACTTGTCCACACTGGCAGGATGGGGGGTAGCCAGGATACCTCACCTCCCAGCCCCTCCGCAGTGGGATTCCGTGCCCTTCTTCTGACATAGGAGTTAGACGGTTCCCCACACCACTGCTTCCCTGGTAGCTCAGCTGGTAAAGAATCCACCTGCAATGCAGGAGACCCCCGTTCAATTCCTGGGTCAGGAAGGTCTGCTGGAGAAGGGGTAGGCTACCCACTCCAGTATTCTTGGGCTTCCCCGGTGGCTCAGCTGGTAAAGAATCCGCCTGCAATGCGGGAGACCTGGGTTCGATCCCTGGGTTTAGAAGATCCCTTGGAGAAGGGAACGGCTACCCACTCCAGTATTCTGGCCTGGAGAATTCCATGGACTGTATAGTCCATGGGATCACAGAGTCGGACATGACTGAGCAACTTTCAGTTCACCACACCACACAGGTGGCTGAGCCTTACTTAGCACTACTGTTCTTCCCCCCACTGCGGGAACCCTCCCTAAATGCCATAAACCTGCCAAGCCTTGCCCCTTGTGATAGGATTCTGGGGCTTCCTCAGTGGGGCTGCAGGTTTCTTGGACCACAGCCGCTTAACTGGAAAGTGACCCTCCACTGCCCCCTGGAGCCACTTGAACACAGCATCACCCCAATCTGGTTAGCAGCTGGCTGTTTCCATGCCTGGGGAGGGGGGCCTCTGTGCGGAGGCTGGGGCCAAGTGGGGGCTCCAAGCTGCTCAAGGTGGGGGGGGTCAACCTTGGACCAAAGTTGCCTTAAGCCCAGGGAGGTAAAAGGGCTTCAGGGAAGGCCAGTGAGCCACCTGCTGGAGGCTGACAGCTGCCCAGCGGGTGCTGCTAAGTGGGTGTCTTGGCTCTATCCCCTACCCGTGGTCCAGCAACCCACCCCTCCCTTCCTCTCTCCCGTTTGGCATTTACTCCTGTAGCCATTGGGCTAATCTCCCCAAGCTTCAAGCTGTATATAGGGCCTCTCAATACGTAAGCGCCCCCGCCCACGTTACAGCCCCCAAGAAAGCCTGCATGTGCATAGCGCACCCCCTCCCTCCCACGTAACTGCCCCCCGCCATCCTGCCCCTAAGCTCTGACTCATATTTATCGTACCAACTCTGACTCCAGCAGGCAGAGGGAAGCGGCCCCAGGCCTGCTTGCTTCCTGTCCCCTGTTCTTGTCTGAAGTAAATATACGTATATAAATAAATGTATAAATACTGCTTTGTATCTGAGCTTGCTTCCTGTCTTCTTGAGATTCTTCCGGGACAGGGTGGGGGTGGGGGGACGATGGGGTCATCTGTGGGGCTGGGACCACGTGGAGCCCCTGAGCCTGATAGATGCTCTGTACCCCATTATCCTTCGTAGCTTCAGGCCTGGGAACAGGATGCGGCAGCCCCTCCCCCTAGCCATACCCCATGGACCTACTGCTGCCTGGCCTGGGTTAGAAGGAGCCACCTTAGGGACAAGCTGAGCCTTTCGAGGGTCCCTGGCTACACTTAGAGGAGGGGACTGGCCCCGGGACAGACTTGACTGGTGCGGGTTCCTAAGAAAGTTTACTTTAGAAGCCGCAGAAGAGGGCAGGCTCAGTCCCTTCCTGTCCACAGGAAGCCCTCAATTTTAAGGATAAGACACTCCCCACATTCCCTTCCTAGGCAGACCGCAGGGCTTCCCAGCCACAGGAACCATCTGGAAGGCAGCAGAGACACAGGAAGGGGAGGGACTGGGGAACCATGGGTCCCAGCACCAGACAGGCTGTCACATCTGCCTTTATTGTGAGCAACAGGTGGGACACTTCCAGCCACAGTAAAAAAAAAAAAAAAAAAATTAATTTACAAAAGCAGGGATTCAGTGAAGCTGCCCGGTTGGAACCTGAAAGAGAAGGGTATCAGAATAAGAGCAGGGACCCATCTTTCCATCAGCTTCTCTCACACAACCCCTCCACTACATGACTAAACATCAGTCAAAATTTATCTCAGTGACTGAGAACGCTGAAACCAACTAAAATGGAACTCCTGGCAGCAAGTCCTGGATCCTGGCCCCCTGCCTGACCATTTGCCGACGGCTCCCCAGCCACTATGCGTGATATGTAAGAACAAAGAGGTGGAACCACGTGAAGCCTGTGCCCACAGCCCAAGGCAGTACATTCCAGCGCCAGACCCAGGTTGGACAGTGTGGAGACCTCAGATCTGACACAGGTCCTGCTTGGCTCAGATTCCCACCAGGGGACAGGGAAAGAAGCCCATGTGTCTGGTGTCCCTGTCCTTTCTGCCCAGTCTGTCTCCATTAGCCAAGGGGTCACACAGGCCCAAGGACCCCGATGTGGATGTGGGGAGGTTTCTCCAGCGTCCCACCCTGTCACTGCTCTTACCCTTGGGAGGTCATATGTAGATGCCGACCCAGAGCAGCAGGAACAGGACTCCAAAGCCCATGAAGAGTGAGGCCACCAGGGAGATGAGGAGCTCTTTGTAGATATCCCGGGTGTACTTGGTGGACGTGACCTCATAACTGGCAGGGCGATTAAGGAGAAGCAAAAGGGTGGACTATGCAGGGCAGGGAACCCGGCCAGGGCATCTCTGGGAGAAAGGCATGGGCTGAGAGCTTTCCAGGAGGCTGGTCTGGCTCCATGCAGCCAGGCAGAGGGGTCCAAGAGATGACCTAGACCCTGGTGCTGCTACTATTGGGGCCAGTGTGAGGAAAGCAGGAGAGACTCCATCTTGAAGCCTGTCATGCATCTTAAAGACAGGATGCGAACTGGGCCTGAACCCTGCCCAAGAAATGAGGAAACCACTGCTAGTGAAAACCAGGTCTGGAGACTTCCCTCCCTACAGATGGCAAACAGAGACTGTAGTTGAGGTCAGGCTGCCCCTGTTAAGATTAACCATGGAGACATCCCCCCTTGATGTATAATCATTGTCCCCCCACCCCAACCTTTATTGTTTGTTCTCCTAGCACCTACTTGTTATGAAACTCAATCATATACAACAAAGGGATTGCTAACATGTAACCAGTCACGTAGTGGGGGGAATAAAGCTGGGCCTCTCAGAAACATCAGAGTCCCTGTTGGGAACTGATTCCCCTTGGACCCGCTGGCATAATAAACTGTACTCCACTGTCTTGCGTGTCCTCCGAGGTGTGCTTTGTGACTCCGGATTCCACAACACCCTTCAACCACCCAAGGTCACATAGCTAATGAGCAGCAAAGCTGGGACTAGCCCTCTGATCTCCTGACACCTGAATATATTACTCCTTATAACACTTCTCAACTTCAGGACCTTGTCCCCAGTTTCCAGTCCAGCCAGGCCCTCTGTTTACTATGAAACCTGAAGAGCAAGCTGAGCTCACCTGAACTTGGAAAATAAGGCCACAACCTGACTTTGGATGTCAACGGCCCTTAGCCCTTAACCTCCTGACTGTCCTGTTTCCCCACGCCAGGACAAAACTGGCTGGGTGCACCCAGTGTAGTTCCTCCCTCCATTTCCCACATCACTAACTCTGGCCCACTGGCTGCTCAGTCAAAGGATACACGAAGAACCAGGCGGTGAAGAACATGCCAATGGCCAGCAGCACCACGGTCAGGTGGGGAAAGACAGCCGGGTTCACTGGGCTGGTGTATCTGCTCATGGCCTCAAGTTCCTAGGGGAAGGCGTGAGATCAGAGCCACTGAAGAATCTCAAGACTTCAAGCTGGGAGGACTACAGGGTTATCAGAGCTTTGTGCTGCTGTGACTGCAAGAAGCTTATTTCAGCCTGGGAGACAGGGACATCCTTCCTGGTTCCTTTGACAGAACTACTGTCAAATGATACCTTTTGGGAATGACAATGATTATGATGACATCTTCGACTAAGGTGGCACTTTGCCTTTTCAGTAGGAGATGAGAAGGGCAGCTAAGAGGCAGAGGCTGAGACACACAAGATTAGCTACAGATCAATAGTCCTTAACTTTTTTTTTTTCGGCTGCACCATGCAGCTTGTGGGATTTTAGTTCCCTGACCAGGGAATCGAACCTGCGTTCCCTGCATTGAAAGCGCAGAGTCTTAACCACTCGACTGCCAGGGAAGTCTGGTCCTTAACATTTTCTGAGGCCACTGATCATCATGGAAAAAAAAAAACAAAACTTGATGAAAGGTCTGGACTCTTTGCCTGGGACAAATCACATACAAGAAAAAGTTTGTGGCAGGGGTGAGTCCCTTCACTGTTCACCTGAAACTATCATAACACTTTTCTTTAATTGGTTATACCTCAATACAAAAAAAAGTGCTTTGTTTTTTAAAGAAAAAAGTTTGCTTATTATTTTAGGAGCTTTATGGACCCATGTCTGTAGACACCAAGTTCAGAATCCCCACTGAAAGGCAGACTCTGAAGTGGTACCCAGGCCTCAACTCCTAATTCTCTATTCTTCCCACTATACAATTAAGGAATCTCGGGATCTGCAAACAAAAGACATAAGTCAAAATTCTGACTCTACTAAATACCATGAATCTCCGTAAGTGATTATAAGATCTCTCTCATAAGGTTGATGTATGATTTAAGACAAACGTCATAGCATCCAACTCACTGCCTGGCATAGAGTAGTTGCTCAATAGGCGTTTGTTTCCTTCCCAAGGTTATAGGGAAGATCATGAGCTAATGCTTGTGAAAGAGGGCTGTAAAAGTAAAGTTCCGTACAAATGTTAATTTCCATTGTCACCCACCAGCCAATGTTTAAATCCAGAACATAACAACTCTAGACAAGTAAACTGAGCCCATTGTTCTAAGAGACACTGGAATTCAAATCAGTAAACATTTATGCCCCCCCTATAAACGATAAAGACAATCGCTGCCATTGACTGAGCCTCCAATTGCAGGCCCAGTGTTTGGCACTGGGAATACAAAGATGAATAGACATCATCCCAGGGCTAGAGGCACGTCAGATGGTGGTCACTAGGAGGCGTGGCAGATAACAAAGAAGTCCATGACACGTGGCAAGAGGGCTGTACACAGGTTGTGGGGGCTCCCAGGACAGAGGGGACAAGCGCCCGAGACAGTTGGAAGTGCTTCACCAAGAAGGTGACTTTTGCCCAGGGCTTGGGTAGTATGAGTACGAGTTCGGCAGCGGGGAGAAACTTGTCAGATAGAGGTAACAGTTTGACCACAGGTAACAGAGCTAAATGCTGGAAGGTATTAAAAAATGCACCCACGCTCCTCATCCTCATAAATCGCGAGGTCAGAAGCCCAGTGAGATCAAAACCTTACCTAAGGAGTCAGCCCCTTCCCCGCCCCTCAGTCCAAATCGAAGGATCCAGGGTCCTCCCGCCCTCTAGACCTCGAGCACCTGACGCCTCTGTAAGAGAAACAGGCACAGGACGGGCCCCAGGAGTTCCCCAGAGCCCTGTCCGGAGCTCCCCTTAACCCTCTCACCATTTTGCCGGGCACGGGGTAATCCGCCACTCCGCCACCGGAAAAACACGTCGGCAGGAGCAGGCGCGCTGTTCAACCGGAAGAGGAAATGCAGCCACGCGGGTGGCATTGTGGGACTTGTAGTCCCGTGGTTTCGGGTGTGGCGGGTTCTGGGGCCTTCGGGAGCCCAGGGTGGAGTAGGGGCAAGCAGTGGAGAAGGGTAGGGTCAGGTCGCAGAGCAGGTCCGTCCGCCCTGGCGGGACTGATTGCCATGAGAGAAGCTGGCCGAGGGGGCTGGGGCCTGTACTACACTTCCCAGGAGGCTGTGCGCCGCGGCAGGTCACGTGACGGGAGCGCGGGCTTTGGAAGGCGGCAGAGCGAGAGTACCAGAGACTGGTGCTGAGGAGGCTTTGGGGTAGAGGCGGGAGTCGGGCTGAGTTCTGTTCTGAGCCACCCAGGAGCACCCCAGAGGCCAGGTGAGACCCTCGGGAAGCGTCTCTGAGAGCGTCGGGCCCGTCTTGCGCCGGGTGTTGGGGAAGGCGGGCGGCTGCCGCGCGCGGGGCGGAGCGAGCGCGGGATTCTGACGGGCCCGCCACTTTCCAGCTGTGAGTCCGGGACCAGTCCCTTAATCTCTGAGCCTCTTTCATCATTTGTAGAAAGATGGTAACTCCTACCTCATGAGGTCGTTGTGTATTATGACTGAGCTCCTGGAGGAGACACTTTTTTGACCTGCACTTGTTCATATCACTGCCTTTGTCGGACGCAGTGGGAGGATGTCTGCCCTCGTTCTAGCAAAGCCGGCAGCTTGAGGCACCAACCAAAGGATCTAGTGGGTTCTGCTGGGGGAATGTTTACGAGCACCTAGTGTTTGTCAGTTTTCGTCTGATATCTCAGTTAACCCTGGCAGTAATTCTGCAAGGCAGGCATGGTTATCATCTTACTTGGTAGATGAGAAAACCAATCCTAAATGGCTTAGTAATGTCACAGGCTAAGTGACTTAGTGATCGCTATTATCCAGGTAGTAAATAATGGTGCCTAGATTCAAGGCCACTGCCATTCACAGAGGAACTAAAACGAGATAGATAGAAAAGGGCTGCAGAATGGTGGGAGGAGGGTACAGCTGAACAGAAGTGAGACAGGGCAGTCTCATCTCAGTCTTTGTCTTGGATTCCCAGACTGTATACCGTGTTGGACACACCACCAGTGGGTACATGATGACTTTAAGTGGCACCCCCAAAATCCCCCTTTTTTAAAAAAATTTTTTTTGTGGCTATGGGACATGTGGGATTTTAGTTCCCCAACCAGGGATCAAACCTGTGCCCACTGCACTGGGAGCGGAAAGTCTTAACCATTGGACCTCCAGGGAAGTTCCCCCGAATCCTTTTGAATACTTATGCATTTAACATGTATTAAAATATAACTGATAAAGCACAGGTATTATTGCTTAAGATGAATTCTCTTTTCCAATTTAGATTTTAGAAATTGGTGTCCATATAAAGAAAATTTTAAGTATAGGTTTTCGTGGGAAGTTGCACAGAATTGTGAGGGTGGTTTAGGCCTGACTGACGTTTGGAAAATACTGCCCTAAGGAGTCCAAACCACAGAACTGTGGTACTGGGCTAAGTAACTGTAGCATCACTGGATCAGAACTCAGGGTAGAGAAGAAGCTGTGGAGTTCACATTTCAGACTTAGCGGTGGAGAGAAAATACAAAGGGAAAGACTTAAAACAACGTCATGACAGAAGTAGAAACTCTTTTGACATGCTGAGGGGATGCTGAAGAGAGATTAGAGAAGTGTTGGAAAACCACATTACTCTCACACAGATGTTATTCCTGCCAGTTCTTCAAAGCTGCTATGTTGCTCAGAGAAGCAGAATAAACAGGATCTAGAATATGGATATATGGGAAGACTGACTTTAAGGAATTAGTTCAGGTAATTGTAGGTGTTGTAAAGTTGAAAATTGTAGGTCAAGTCAGCAGGCTGGAGACTGGTAGGAGTTGATGACTGGTCTTGAGGCAGGATTTCTTTGTGAAACCCGTTTTTGTGCTTACGGCCTTTCAGCTGATTTGATGAGGCCCTCCCACTTTGTGGCCTTCCCCTGGTGGCTCGGAGGGTAACGAATCTGCCTGTAATGCGGGAGACCCAGGCTTGATCCCTGGGTCGGGAAGATCCCCTGGAGAAGGGAATGGCTACCCACTCCAGTATTCTTGCCTGGAGAATTCCGTGGACACAGGACCCTGGTGGCTACAGTCCATGGTGTTGCAAAGAGACACAGACACGAATGAGTGACTAACACTTTCACTTTGCCACATTGTGGAATGCAGTCTCCTTTTCTTAAAGTCAGCTGATATAGATGTTAACCACATCCACAAAATACCTTCACAGCAACAACCTGCATTAATGTTTGATTAAATAATTGGATATTGTGGCCTTGACAGATTGACACAGAACTAACCCTCAGAGCTGCTGAGAGGAGGTGAGCTGGAGGAGTGAGTTGGGAATAAAGATCCAAAGGAGGAGTGAATGTGTTGTTCATGAATTGGCAAGAAGACAGATACTCCTAAGTTTGTTTACCACTTTAGACATTTGGTTGCCTTTTTATCTGTCTTGTCTCACTTTTGTCTAACTGGGATTTGCGTGTCATTCAGGGGGCAGTTCTGCCATCATGGTCCCTGGACTCCTCGAGCTGGCCCAGGCCTCCTCCTCTGGCCTTGCTGCTGCCCTTTTTGCATGCTAGCCCAGTTGCTGCCTTAGCCACAAAACTTTTAGCTCCCTTAAGGACTTGAACATCTTATCTTATCCTCTCAGCATGTGGTTTAGTTCCTGATACTCAGGAATCCTTAGTATTAATTGAGTGGACTAGTATTAATTGAGTAGACTTTCTTGCTGTACATTTCTTGATGACTTGGTATCCTTTTGTTGTGCTAAATTTGTTTAGCCGAAGGCAAGATGTTGATGACATAGCGCCCCTGGTAACCCTCCTGCATCCTTTAAGTTCCTCCTTGTCTTACCCACCTTTCTTTTTTAGCTGTCCCTCCTGTATTGCTATGGGAATTCAAGGACTGGCCAAACTGATCGCTGACGTGGCCCCCAGTGCCATCCGGGAGAATGACATCAAGAGCTACTTTGGCCGCAAGGTGGCCATCGATGCCTCCATGAGCATTTATCAGTTCCTGATAGCTGTTCGCCAAGGGGGGGACGTGCTGCAGAATGAGGAGGGGGAGACCACCAGCCACCTGATGGGCATGTTCTACCGCACCATCCGCATGATGGAGAACGGCATCAAGCCCGTGTACATCTTCGATGGCAAGCCGCCGCAGCTCAAGTCCGGGGAGCTGGCCAAGCGCAGCGAGCGGCGGGCCGAGGCAGAGAAACAGCTGCAGCAGGCTCAGGCTGCCGGGGCCGAGGCGGAGGTAGAAAAGTTTACAAAGCGGCTGGTGAAGGTCACCAAGCAACACAACGATGAGTGCAAGCATCTTCTGAGCCTCATGGGTGTCCCGTACCTCGACGCGCCCAGCGAGGCGGAGGCTAGCTGTGCGGCCCTGGTGAAGGCCGGCAAAGTTTACGCTGCGGCCACGGAGGACATGGATTGCCTGACGTTTGGCAGTCCCGTGCTCATGCGGCACCTGACTGCCAGTGAGGCCAAGAAGCTGCCCATCCAGGAGTTCCACCTGAGCCGGATCCTGCAGGAGCTGGGCCTCAACCAGGAGCAGTTTGTGGATCTTTGCATCCTGCTGGGCAGTGACTACTGTGAGAGCATCCGGGGCATCGGGCCCAAGCGGGCCGTGGACCTCATCCAGAAGCACAAGAGCATCGAGGAGATCGTGCGACGACTGGACCCCAGCAAGTACCCTGTGCCGGAAAACTGGCTCCACAAAGAGGCCCAGCAGCTCTTCCTGGAGCCCGAGGTGCTGGACCCAGAGTCTGTGGAGCTCAAGTGGAGTGAGCCCAATGAAGAAGAGCTCGTCAAGTTCATGTGTGGGGAGAAGCAGTTCTCCGAGGAGCGAATCCGCAGTGGGGTCAGGCGGCTGAGCAAGAGCCGCCAGGGCAGCACTCAGGGCCGCCTGGATGATTTCTTTAAGGTGACCGGCTCCCTCTCTTCCGCCAAGCGCAAGGAGCCAGAGCCCAAGGGAGCCGCTAAGAAGAAGGCAAAGACTGGGGCAGCAGGGAAGTTCAAAAGAGGAAAATAAACAGGTTTCCCTTTACGATACCTCTGTGATCCCAGGATGTTTGCCTCTAACCTACAAGAGCTGGCGCTGGAGAAACCTCCATGGGGGTGGGGAGGGGCTTTCATCGCTTCCCTGGCACCACCCTGCTCAGCAGTGCTTTTCCCTTTGTTACTTGATCTCATGGCAGGAATGCCACAGAGGTACGTCATTGTCTTTTTAGCTCAGGAAAGTCTGTCAGGCTGAAGCCGCCCCTCAGGCAATTTAATGGACACTGAATCCATTGTTACATGAAAGCAACAAGTTGTGAAGAAGAGAGGGAGATAAATGGTGGAGATGAAAGACTGGGGATGATTTCCTGCCTGGCCAACTGGTGGCTGGTGGGAGGTGACCGTGGAACCAGACTGCTTCTCTCTCTGGCTCAGCCTTGACCCGCCCTAAAGAGTAGCCATCAGGGAGATGCAGTGTCTTAAACAGATGGGAAGAGCTGCTGAGAAGTAAGATAGGCAGAGAGCCGAAGTCCCTGGAGTTGGCAACAAGGGTTTGATTACCGGCTCTGTATCCTGGGGTGGGCAGAAACTTGAACTGGCTATGAAATTCCATAGAGTGGTAATTCAGAGGCATAAGGTGGTGGAATGGTTCTCACAGCCTTCCTGAAACATTTGAGTTGAAACTTTGGGATAAAATGCTGTTTTCATGTGCTGTTGTTTTGTTTTTTTAAGATATGAGAAGAAAAGATTCAATAAAATTATAAAAAGTAACCAGAATGTCCTGTTCTTTGAGAACATTTCAAGACATCTCAAGTGCCCCGGGGTTCAGGCGATATAAAATGTTCTTTTCACTCCAAGGTATCATGTTAGAGTTGCACATTATTAACAGATGATTTGAGAGTGGCCAGAAGATGGCGCCATGCTCCACAGGATGACCGAGGCAGCGTTGGAGGTTCTTGAGCCATTTAGGTGATGAAGCCTGGTTTACCTTGCTGGGAAAGGAGTTTTAATAAATTGAATGAATTTCTAGTTTTGCACCTACTGTGTGAGATAAAGGAACTCCTTTGAGAAATCCTCACAAGTTAGATCAACTACATCATAGCATCCAGGCATTTTACTTTACCAGTTTATATATCATGAAAGCTGTCATTCAAAAATCACTTTCTTCTTTCTTTTGTGACATAAATTTCAGGTTACTCTTTTTCATAGAATTGGAATGTTCTTTTTTTTTTACCAACATAAATTTTATTAATAAAACATACCCTCAGTAAAACATCGTAATTCAGCTGTACTTCAATAAGTTTTTTTTAAAACTAATTAACACATTGTAATTAACCTATACTTAAGTAAAAAAATCAAAAAACGTATCCGGATAGGTGTGATGTGGTATCTGTTGTGATTTTGATTTGCACTTCTCCCATGATTAGTGAGGCTGAGAACATTTTCATTTATCGCTTCACTGTTTTCACTTAATTTTGGGGAGATGTCTGTGATTTAGTCCATTAAACTGGATTATTAGCCCTTTTTTGGAACTTTATAGTTATTTCTTAGTCCTTTTTCAGTCATATGGTTTTAAAATGTTCTTCCCTTTCTGTATGACTGTTGGAGACTTCTTTCCCATTGTGGAGTCTTAGAGCCTTGGTGAAGATGCTTGTGCCAGTATGTATGAGTTTACCTGAGGGCTCTATTCTGGTGCATAGGTCTGCCTGTTTCTATGCCAATACCATACTGTTTTGATTGTTGTGCCTGTGTAATATATTTGAAGTCAGTAAGTGAAGCCTCCATCTTACTGTCAAGATTGTTTTGGCCCTTTGTGTTTTTATATGCATTTTTCAAAAATTTTTACTGGCATATAGTTGCTTTACAGTGTTGCGTTAGTCTCTTGCTATACAGCCAAGTGAATCAATGATATGTTGGTGTGTATCCCTTTAAAGACCAGTGGTGGTCAGATATTTTAAGAGGAAACTCTCTTTCAAATGAGATCTTACCTGAAATGTAAGACTTGAAGAGCTCTGGTTGAAGCAGGAATGGGATAGTCTCCCCAGCAACATCCCATAACCAGGGACCTCTAAACCACTGGTGTCAACAGAAAGTCCTGTCCTTAGGGCAAGGATCTTAGTCTGTTTCTAGCAGTTTACAAACCAGTTTTCCAGATTGAACCAAGCCATATAACTTGAGTTCTGGTTTCTTTTCTTTTTGGCTATGCTGCGCAGCATGTGGGATGTTAGTTCCCTGACGTGGGATTGAACCCTGCAGTGGAAGTGTGGAGTCAGCCTGCAGAAATAGTGATGGGGGCCCAAAAGTGGGAAGACTTAGGAGTTACTGCCTTGACATGGTGGTAGCCCTAGTTAAGGGCCTGTCTTCTGTGGTGGCAGGTAGAGTGCTTTGTCTTTGGAATTACCTGGTCTTTTCTAGAAGTTTATTAACCACTACAGGGAGAATTAGTCCTGCACATTTTATTTAGCACATTCTAATATTCTTGCTTGGAGAGGAGAGCTGTTCCAGTAGGGCACTGGTTAAAAGGGCATTGCTTTGCAGTCCAACTCTGAGGTATAAGCCTACAGATTTAGGCAAAAAGCAGTCTTAGGGAGACCACCTACACTGAGATTAGATACGAGTTTAAAAGGGTGAGGGCATTGCCTCACGACAGGAGGTGACGCACTCAAACGACTTCATGTACGCAGGCAGTCTGGCATTTAAACTTCTGAGTGTCATGGGAAGGGGTTGGCTTTTCTTGCCACAGTTCATCCGAGCCTTGGTGTTTTTCAGAGGGGCCTGACGATCCTCCCTCTACCCCAAGGGAGCTCGTGTTTTAGAAAGTTAGAGCCATAGAGGTAGATAGTAATTGGAAGCAGTGGTACCGGCAGCCCTATCAACAGGTACAGGAAAGCGTCATAGATTATAAGTGAAGAGCCTTCGTTTGGTCAAAATTAACTTTTATTTCTCAGTTTGACTTCATTGGCACGTGGTAACAAAACTGGTACACACAAAAAGGATACTGACACAGAGGCTACTTAAAAGGCCTGTGGCAAAGTGGTAGGAAATGAAAGTAACAAAGATAGCCTAGAAGTTGGAGTTTTTAAAAAGTGAGTTCAAATGTTAGTTCTGCCACATCTATGACCAGAGAGGCAACTTATCCTCTCTAATCCTGTTTTCTCGTCGTAGTATGGATCCTGTCATTGTGAGATCACTCATGTTATCTTGCAGCTCTGAGCTTTTTGTCACTGGTCTGTCCCTTTGTGGCCATGTGAGGCCACACTGGGCCAGACTAAGGAGAGGCCACAGTGGTTGAGGTGCTTTGAGGACCTGGACTTGGCTCAGTAGGACCCACTAGCTTTGCTCAGATTGGGCAGCCTGGGCTCAAAGCAGATGGCTTGATAGGCTGGGTTTAGCACCTATTCTAGAGTGAAGGAGCCAGCAAAAGAACTCTCCAGTTCTGCTTCTCATTGTTCTGCCCCAATGGAAAAGACCTAAAATCTGCAACCTGGTTTCCTATGTGTGTGTTTGTATGTAAAAGTCTGTTTTAAGTAACAGCAAAGCCTGTTGAGTAGTACCTCTAACCTCACCCCAACATGCCCTAGGGCCTTCATTGCCCTGATCATCGCTCTCATCTCTTTGCCGTTCTCTTCCTAAACTAAATGTGAATGCTCCCAGGCCTCTGCTTTTTTCTTCTGGTTTAAGGTTCTCTCTTTCCAGTGTCCAGAATACTCAATATGCTTAGAGAAGATGCTGTTGAACAGGTGAATTGATCTCACCTGAACTGAAAGGCTATGGGGGTGGGGATGTGAATGCTGATAACCCCTGGGGGACAGTCGTGGTGTTCCCTCTCTAGAGATGGGTTAAACTGTTTTCAATCTTTTAAAAAAAATAAAAACAAGATTAAAAAATTGTATTTCCGTGTTAGACTGATACACTTTTAAGAGTCTCCTAAACTCCAGCAGAGAAAGACACTTAAACACAGTTGCCAGAGGAAGGATTCTAAGGGCCACTGTGATGGTCAGACTTCAGTTTTTATCTTCCTATTTCTGACAAGAGCTATGAAGTCGTTGTATTTACCCACTGCCCCTGCTCAAAAGTGATACTGTAACATAATTTGTTATAGAAAATCTCTTACAGCCCTTACGTTCTTCGTGACTGAATTCTTCATGACTGGTGATTCCAGTCTCTCCCCCAGCCTGGTCACTTGCGCTCACTTGGCTGCTGTTTCTACTCCATTTGGAACCACAAGTAGGGCAGTTCAGGGAAACCACTGGGAGCCCCAGTTTGTTTCTATGGAGAAGCCTGAGTGCCACATGTACCCACCCTGCTTATGGAGCAAGAAGTAGACTCCCCATCCTAGGAGTGTTCTGTCCTTTGGGTGATAGTTAAGAGGTCACTCAAAAGCTGAAAGGATTTTTAATGGCCAGCGACTCCGCTGGCAGCCTCATGCTCCCTTAGTACCCTAGATGGAACATGAGACCAAATCCAGTAGTGTTTTAGCATCCTTCAGGGCTGGATGCCTCCAATAGCACAGCCCTGGCCTCCGCTCCCCCCAACCCTGCTTCTCAAAGTGGAAAAACTGCTTCTTGAGTCTGAAGCAGACATGGGTCACACCTAGCCCTAGAGTGAGCTGAGCTCCCAGGCCCCGCACTATGCCAGGCCTCAGAATTCTAAATCTCGCCCAGGCGGTTCAGCTGCTCTGTCTTCCTCCAGCCTGTGAACCTATTGAGGTTTGCAAGCCAGTGTAGAGAAGGCACCGAGACGTGGACCAGTGGGCTGAGCTCCTCCCTTTCCTGGGTGAAACTGCAGTGCTAAATCTCTTTCTGATTTCTGGGTTCAGTAGACCTTCCCTATTCTCACACCCTCCCGCCTCCCTCTTGGCTCACCAGCCACCTGCCAAACAAAAAACAAACAAAACTCACAGCCCTACCCCAGCAGCTCCACCCCTCCTTTCAGGGGGCTTGTGTGTTCCCCCCACCCCTTTGGATCTTAGATCTGTGCCTGGAAAACAAAGGGGAGGGGTTTGAGTCCTCAAACCCACCTCCTCTGAATATTAGGATTGTAGTGGCTTTGCCCCCAAGCCTCCATCTGCTTTGGCGCCATAACGCTTCTTGCAG
The DNA here is from genome assembly GCF_054371585.1 of Giraffa tippelskirchi. Lineage (NCBI taxonomy): Eukaryota > Metazoa > Chordata > Mammalia > Artiodactyla > Giraffidae > Giraffa > Giraffa tippelskirchi. The sequence goes on along the minus strand of NC_137284.1, from coordinate 10,457,051 downwards.
AGGGAGATGGCTGTTATTGGTGGAGATAGGCATCTAGCCAGAGCTGCCCGGACTCCTTCAGTGAGCTGTGGGGGCAAGATGAGGGCAGGTGGTGAGGGAAATGGGGCGGAGCGGAGCCCAAAGCCAGACCACCCACCAGAAGTGCAGCAGCGAGGCCCTTCCAGAGGTGATGCGAGGCCCCTTTGCTTGGTGACCCTCCACTCCAAAAGACCTGGGAAGCATTGCTCTGGCTCCCACCCTGCACTCTTTATCACCGACCCCACCACCTTGCCCTCTTCCCAAGCTCAGATACTCACTGGACAATGTCAGCGAAGGCTGAGAACAGGGGCTTGGACTGGTACTTTATGCCATACTTGGCACACAGGGACTGCACCAGGGGAGCCACTTTGTGGTAATTGTGTCGAGGCATCGTGGGGAAAAGACTTCAGGGACAACAGGGGACAGTCAGTGGCTCCAGCTCCTCGGTCCCGCACCGCCCCCCCCTTCCCCCTCCTACGTGAACCCTCCCCAGTCCCTGCCTCCTTGGCCTCCCTACTCACTGGTGCTCAATCTGGAAGTTGAGGTGGCCACTGAACCAGTCATTGAAGGGTGACTTGTGGACGTTGCATGTTGCCTGGAGCTGGAGGGGAAGGTCAGAGGGAGCATGGCTCTGGGTACCAGATGGAAAGGCCAGCCCAGCCTTCTTCAGGCAAAGCTGGCCTGCTTCAGTCACTCCCTTCTCCACGTGGTGGCAGGAGAGAAGTGTCCAGCTAACGAGGCAAGGTTTGGGAACTTCTGTTGTTACCACCACCCACCCCCTACCCTGGGTCTGTGCCCACCCACCCTTTTAATTGTGTTATGCCCAGGTCTTTCAAGTGACTGTCTCTTACCTGGGTAGAGACCCAGTCCATGTTGCGGTCATGGTCAATGTGCATAGGGATGTGGTTCATCTGTGTGACCCACACAAACCAGTTGCTCTCCAGGAACCTGGTGGATAAGGCACCCAGACAAAATCAGTACAAGCAGAGCCCAGAGTTCTCACTCTCCCTCAAATAACTGCTCCACCCCAACCTTCCCCAGCCAACACTCCTAGACTGGACTGGTTATTCTCAAACGTCTGCTTCTCTGTGCCAGCCCCTCCTCCCCCATCAAGTACTACCTGACCATGAAGAAAAGCCCCAGGAAGCCTTTCAGTCCCAACAGCGGCACATAAGTGAGGAAGATGCGGACGTAGAAGGTGATCATCCAGGCCAAGTCCTGCAGCGAGAGGCAAGAGAGCCCTGTGATGCCACAAAGCACCTCTCCTCTTGCAGCACCTGTTTCTCGTATGGAGCAGCCACCCTCCCCAGTCCTGAGACAAGTGGTCACGGCAGCCTCTCTTAGCTGCCCCTTCCAGTGCCATCTAGCACCACTGCTCCTTTCCGAGCAGCGCCCCCAGCCCTCCTTGTTTGTTTCCTTCACAGGTGCCAGGTCTCCCTGTCTCCAGTTCCCCCCAACCCATCTCTGCCTTCCTCTGGCTGCCAAGTGAACCTTCCAGGACCACGGCTCAGTCCGTGCCAGTACCCTGATCAAACTGTCCATCAATTTCCTGCACCACTCTCCTCCCCTGACACCCAAGTCCAGCACCCCTCATCCAGTGACCAAATTCGCCCATTAATTCCCAGCTTCTCTGCTCAGAGTCCATTCCTACTTCCCCACCTCTGCCTGTCCACGGCCAGCTAGAAAAGTGATGTCATGAAGTCCTTTCTGAGGCCTCCCATCCAGCCAGGTGCAGTCAGCTCCCTTTTGGAATCCCAGAACCTTCAACCTATACCTCTTCTCTGGTTGTAATCACATCCTGCTTCATCAGACACTTCCTGAGAGTAGGGGCCGTCTCTCGTTCCTCTTTCCCCTACCCAGCCTGGCCCCTGCTTTATGCCAAGCACAGTGACCTCAGGAGATACTTGCTGAATGAAATAGGGCATCAGAAGTCAGGTTGCCTGCTGAGCCCAAATCATCTCATCTAGAGATATGGGCGGTCTCTACCTGGTTCTGCTACTTTGCTCTAAATTAGGCCTGGAGTAAACCCTAGTGGGATTTTCCCTGGGGAACCCCATTCCCAGCCCTCAGGGTACTGGTGACAAAGGATGTGGGATCTGGGGGCTATGGATACTTACCACCCACTTCTTCCTCTTGATAACGAAGTAGAAAATATACCACTGGAAGTAGAGAAGCAGCAAGGCTGGGGGCCCAACTGGGGAGGAAATGGAGACATGGGAGGAAATGTGAGCCACAGAACGGTCGCCAAAGGGCCAGCTGATATGGGACAGATGGGCTCAGCACAGGGCTGCCCCTCTGCCATCTCCTGTCGCCCCTCCAGCTGCCCCCCTCAATCCATTAGGACTGACCAGGCACTGAAAGTGGGCATGAATGCCAGCCTGAAGAAAGAATCTCCCAGTGGATGCTGAGCGGGTGAGGGGTAGGGCGTGGCATTCTCTTCAGTGGAAGAGGACAGCTGGGGGAACGAGCTCCACGTGGTGTGGAAGCTGCCCTGCACCCGTTCCTTTAAGAAGGTGCTGCTCATCCTCCCCGAGCTGAGCTGCCCTATCTTCAGCCCTGCCTCTGCCGGGGGCCCTTCTCCTGGCCCTATGCCCATCCTTGCAGCCATCAGCCCCCTGCTCCCGGCTGCTCCACCACGCAGGTGAAGGAACAGCAGCGGAAAGTGTGCGTGTTGAGTGGGGGGACCCTGCTGATCCTCCACAGGCTGAAAGCTCACTTCCCTGGACTAGGGAAATGAGCTGGTGCCACCCAACCTGAATAAGCCTGGAGGTCAACTATGGAAAGGGGTGCAAGAGCATCTCTTAGAACTGGGAGTTGAAGAAGTGGCTCCCGTCCACTGTGCTAGTTGGTTTCCTTCTGTGTCCCTTCTCTGCAGGGCCCTGACGTTACCTATAACCCAGCATCACGATGCCCACCCATGGCTCTTCTACCCTGATGTGCCATCAATTCTAGCCTTTCTTCCAATGTTTCTGTCCCACCCTTCTATCCCATCCCCGTTTCTACATAGGGATGGAGTTCCAGGCAGTTAAGATAAATTCCCTTGAACTAAAATGGGATCGATAGAATCATCCCCTCCTTGGGGGAATGGCTGACGTTTAAAATTCATTAGGCATTATGGAAGGGCTTCCCTCGTAGCTCAGTTAGTAAAGAATCTGCCTGCAGTGCAGGAGACCTGGGTTCAATTCCTGGGTTGGGAAGATCCCCTGGAGAAGGAAATGGCAACCCACTCCAGTATTCTTGCCTGGAGAATCCCATGGACAGAGGAGCCTGGCAGGCTACTGTCCATGGGGTCGTAAGAGTCGGACACGACTTAGCGACTACACCACCACCACAGGCATTATGGAGCAGATCTTTAAAGTAGCAGCAGTCTTCAGAAAGAGCTTAACGACTTCCCTGGTGGTCCAGTGGTTAGGAATCCACCTTGCAATGCAGGGGTCTTGGGTTTGCCCCCTGGTCAGGGAACGAAGATCCCATATGCCGTGGAGTAACTAAGCCCACACTCCTCAACTACTGACGCCGGTGCTCTCCAGGGTCTGCACACCACAACTAGAGTCTGCGATTCGCAGCGAAGTTCCCTTCGTGCAACAGCTAAGACCCAACACAGCCAAATAAATAAGTATTTTTTAAAAAAGAAAGACAGAAAAGAGCTTAAGGCAACCATAGAAATGCTGTCTCTTCCACTCCCTCTTGTGGTCCGATCCTCCCATTGCTAGTCTAGCTACCTTTCGTCCCCCCGGGGAGTTGGACTGTGCCCTACCTTGACCCTGGTGTGTGCCTGACAAATCAAAGTGAAGTTTCACAGGTTTAATCAGGATTGCTCCCCACCACTCAGTTCCTTTGTGGAAGCCAGGGTGGGCCTGGAGGAACCAGTTTGATCCCAACACCAGTGACCTTTGACCAAACATTAGCCAAACTGTTGACTTTGCTCCTTAGAAGGTCGACTGGTCCCCTGCAGGGAGTAACCTGGTCCATGAGGAGAACTTCCTCCGGCCTTTACTTCAAATACTGTCATCTCAGGAGGCTTACCCCCTACTCACAGCCCAGTTGGCAGCCCCTGCCAAGGCAGCGGCCCCCCGGGTGCTGGAGGATACTCACTCAGGAAAAAGTATTTGTGCTGGTGGTTGTAGGGCATGTACTTTTTCTTCTGTTTTCCGAGCTGGGAAGGAAAAGCAAACACAAATCAGCACCCACAGGCCGGTCACCCACTCCCCTCCTCTTGTGACTTTGACTTTTCCCCGAGCAGGAACAGAAGCCTGCCGCAGGGGCCGTCAGCTTGCTGGCACCATGGAAGGCTCCCGTAGGCCCAGCCTGACCTCCAGCTCCTGGCGCATGAAGCCCAAGCTGCTGGGCTTGCTAAGCTCGCCATACCATGGACGCGGCTCGGTGGCTCACACCCGCACAGCAGAGCCTGTCCTTGGGGCTCCCCATGTTCATCCAGAGACACCCTTGTCAGGTTTCCAGGGCCCTCCACCTCCCCTTCCTTTCTCCATCTGTTACTTTTTTGACACCAGGGTCTCCACAGACAACCATCTTCACCCCTGTACGGGCCAGCAGTCTCTCTATATCCAAGCCCCTGACCTTCTCCAAAATCATTTGGTTTCTTCAGATGTCAACATGAGCTTTATAAAATCCCTTGAAAGCTAAGCAACATATGGCAAATATTTGTGGAAAGAATACCAAGAACAGTTTGGCAATCTGAAGGTGCTGGCAAGCCAGCAGGTGGTAAGGTGAGCTGCTGCCAGTTCAGCCAGGATCCCCTAACAAGAGCGCTCAAAACCATGACAGCGGAACTCTGCACTCTCATTCAACAGCTCCTTCTGCCCCACATGCCCTCGTTGGTTCTGGTGACCAGAGGACCACAGGGTACAGGAGGAACTCCACCCCAGAGCAGGATACCCCAGAGCTCATCCTTCCTTCATGAGTCCATTTGCTGTTTTCACAGAACATTTACTGAGACTGTGCCCGGCACTTTTGCTAAATGCAGCATTCTTCCTACATTAACTGATTCACTCAACAAGTATTTATTAAGGGTCTATGTGCCTGGCACTGTTCTAGGTGTGAGGATACAAAGATGAGCAACACAAAATTCCTACCCTTGTGGAGCTTACAATCTTAGGAAAGGAAGCTGGTAATGACTTTATAGACAGAGTTGAAGATAATTACAGATTAAAAACAGTAAAATATGACCGAAAGGGAGGGAGGCACTGTCTTGGGTAGGATAGTCAGATACGGCCTCCCTGAGGCCCTGACATGAGAATGGAGACCTGAATGATGAGAAGGAGCCAGCAGTGCTGGCACTGGGAGGAAAAGCATTTAAAGCAGAGGGAATAAAGGTTTGGGATGTTCAAGGGACAGAGGAAGGCCAGTGCGGCTGGGAATATAAAAGGGAGAATAGTCAATAAAGCCAGAAAACTAGGGATGGGCAAATCATGCTGGCCCTGGGAAGGCTACAGGAAGGAGTTTGGATTTTATTCCAAAAGTGATGGGGAGCCTGGTTGGCCTTCAGCAGGTAGCAGGATCTGCTTTGCACTTTAAAGGCTCACTCTGGATAGTGGTGGGGAGAATGAACTGCAGGGGGCAGGCAGAGTTGAAGGGAGACCAGCAAGGAGACTGGACCAATATTCCAGATCTGAGAGAGACCAGACCGAGGGATGGAAGGCAGGGGAGATGAAGAAGTCTATGGACTGGGAATATGTTTTGAAGGCAGCATCCTATTCCAAGCAACATTAATTAAGAGGGAGAAGCCAGAAGAGAAGCATCTGCCATGTTTGGTGGGGTAGGTGGGTAGAACTCGGGCCTTCTTGTTTTGGGGACTGTTAAGGAAGGGAGCTCTGTCTGCCGGCTGCCTCCTTGAATGGCAATCAAGACTGTAGTGTCCATTACAATGCTGATAACTGCCCCACTGTGTTTCAGCTCTTGAAGGCCAGTAAAGTTATCTTTAGCATGAAGAATTCCCTACACGTCCCTTGTTCTCCAGGGGAGCCGGGAGGCACTGGGACAGATGCTCCTGGGTCAGCCCAGGGGTCAGTGCTCAGTCTGGACCCACTGAGGCTGAACCGAGAACCAAGTATTCTGTAACCCACACCTTTCCTAACAGACAGCCTATCCTCAGCCTTGTAACTAAACAAACCAAAAAAACCAAAAAACCCCACAAAACACCAGAGAGCTATTTTGGTCCCAGAGCATTCTCTATTTTTAGTGTCTACAGAAAGGAATTTCCTAAAAACCCGAGAACCAAGAAACAACACGAGGGGAAAACAAAAAGCACCAGAGGCAGTGGTGTGAGAAGGTTCCACTTAAGACTCTCATCCCTTTTTAAAAAAATCTTGATAGTGACAACAGAAGTGCCACCAGGAGCCTCATGCTCTGCCCCGTAAACAACCCACACTGCTCTCTAAGGAGCCACCCGAGCCAGGGGAGGCCAGGGCTGGTGTGTCATTTGCACAGTGTTGGGCATATAGCAAACCAAGTAGGTCTCTTCAGGAAGTGGGAAAATTAGAACCTTGTGGTCAGAGGAAATACAAGCTCCAAGCTATGGGTTCCTGGTGCTAGGACGGCCAGTGCTGCCAGGACCTTCCCACAGGGTTCTTCTCACGGTCAGAGAGGAAGGAGGGCCAGGCTGTCTTGAATTCAGGCCTGGAACTGAAATGTTTTTAACGACCGTTTAATTCTGGGTGTGCTGAAATGTCATAGCGTGTCATGGAGTAGGGGAGGGGGACCTGGCAAAACCCTGACTACTGCCCAGAGCCTTGGGACAAAGTGTTTTAAATCCACTTTTCAAAGAACTCCACTGGCCACTCACAGCCTTCTGTCACCTCAGTTCAGTTCAGTTCAGTCGCTCAGTCGTATCCTACTCTTTGCGATCCCATGAATTGCAGCACGCCAGGCCTCTCTGTCCATCACCAACTCCCGGAGTCCACCCAAACCCATGTCCATCGAGTCGGTGATGCCATCCAACCATCTCATCCTCTGTCGTCCCCTTCTCCTCCCGCCCCCAATCCTACCCAGCATTAGGGTCTTTTCCAATGAGTCAACTCTTCGCATGAGGTGGCCAAAGTATTGGAGTTTCAGCTTCAACATCAGACCTTTCAATGAACACCCAGGATTGATCTCTTTTAGGATGGATTGATTGGATCTCCTTGCAGTCCAAGGGACTCTCAAGAGTCTTCTCCAACACCACAGTTCAAAAGCATCAATTCTTCGGCGCTCAGCTTTCTTCACCGTCCAACTCTCACATCCATACATGACCACTGGAAAAACCATAGCCTTGACTAGACAGACCTTTGTTGGCAAAGTAATGTCTCTGCTTTTAAATATGCTATCTAGGTTGGCCATAACCTTCCCTCCAAGGAGTAAGCGTCTTTTAATTTCATGGCTGCAATCACCATCAGCAGTGATTCTGGAGCCCAAAAAAGTAAAGTCTGACACTGTTTCCACTGTTTCCCCATCTATTTCCCATGAAGTGATGGGACCAGATGCCATGAACTTCGTTTTCTGAACGTTGAGCTTTAAGCCAACTTTTTCACTCTCCTCTTTCACTTTCATCAAGAGGCTCTTTAGTTCTTCTTCACTTTCTGCCATAAAGGTGGTGTCATCCACATATCTGAGGTTATTGATATTTCTCCCGGCAATCTTGATTCCAGCTTGTGTTTCTTCCAGCCCAGCGTTTCTCAAGATGTACTCTGCATATAAGTTAAATAAGCAGGGTGACAATATACAGCCTTGACGTACTCCTTTTCCTATTTGGAACCAGTCTGTTGTTCCATGTCCAGTTCTAACTGTTGCTTCCTGACCTGCATACAGGTTTCTCAAGAGACAGGTCAGATGGTCTGGTATTCCCATCTCTTTCATAATTTTCCACAATTTATTGTGATCCACACAGTCAAAGGCTTTGGCATAGTCAATAAAGCAGAAATATTGAACATCTGGAAGTTCACGGTTCATGTATTGCTGAAGCCTGGCTTGGAGAATTTTGAGCATTACTTTACTAGCATGTGAGATGAGTGCAATTATGCGGTAGTTTGAGCATTCTTTGGCATTGCCTTTCTTTGGGATTGGAACAAAAACTGACCTTTTCCAGTCCTATGGCCACTGCTGAGTTTTCCAAATTTGCTGGCATATCAAGTGCAGCACTTTCACAGCATCACCTTTGAGGATTTGAAATAGCTCAACTAGAATTCCATCACCTCCACTAGCTTTGTTCATAGTGATGCTTTCTAAGGCCCACTTGACTTCACATTCCAGGATGTCTGGCTCTAGGTGAGTGATCACACCATCGTGATTATCTGGGTCGTGAAGATCTTTTTTGTACAGTTCTTCTGTGTATTCTTGCCACCTCTTCTGTCGCCTAGGACTCACTAAAGGCTCACAAGGTCTCCCACCCACTCTCAGGAATTCATCCAGTAGCGGCTGCAATGTAATTGTCGCTCACAGCCTCAGATGGCAACTCAAACCCAGTGCTGACCACTCTGAAAGTCAGACTAGAATCAGGTGGGCGGGAAGAATTACTCAGTGGATGAATATTCTAGGCATTGGGCATCAGAGGAGAGATCCAGTCTAGCTGTTGTGGGGGAGATGATGACACAGTAGGATGCAAGTGTGACGCTTACCAAGTGCAGGGGGCTGACTGCCTGGAGTGGGGGTGTCTAAAAAGCACCCGCGAGGAGGACCATCCATCCCCTGCCTTCAAGGCTGAGCAGCGTTTGCACAGCAATCTGGTCATCCTTTGGGCCCTTAGTGGCATGTGGTACCTTTCTGCAACAGCTATTTGCTGACTTGAACTCCCTACGAAGGACTTAGGCTGTCCTAGGCAGCCTGTTTACTTCCTATGGCCTCCCACAACTTCCAGTCGCCCAGCCAGCCTGGCCCACCATGTCTTACCCACACAGACCAGCATTGTGAGCACTTCCCCACAATCCCACTGTGCTAGCTGGTTTCTGTGCTCTAAGACCGTCACTGATACCTCTGCTCACCTCCACAGAGAGGACCTTCCCCAGGGCAAAGAAGAAGGGGTGCATGTTGATGTCGGGGTCTTTGCGGAAGCAGTTGGGCTTGGCATGGTGCTGGAAGTGCAGGTGGTTCCACCAGCTGGCAGGGGCCCCCTACAGAAAAGTGGGGTGTGAGTATGAAAGCCTTGTGTCCCCTCTCCCCCGAGGCAGCCCGTCGTCGACTCGAGTTTCAGAGAGTTCCTCCCCATCCCACTGACCTTCAGGTGACCAATCACAAAATGATGTACCAGGTGGTTCCACTTAGAGGTGCCGAAGACGGACAGGTGTCCAAAGTCATGCTGCAGCCAGCCAGCCTGGGCCTGAGTGAGAAGGGTTAGCGCTGAGAGCGGCCCAGCGTCCGTCTCAACTGACTCGGCCTCTCCCCCTTCCTCATCCAGCTGGCCTGTGCTAGCCAAACTGAGTACATCCGGAAAGGGGTCAGGAAGTCTGGGTCCTGCCTCTGCCACCGACTCACATGAGAGCTGGGGCTAGTCACTATCCCTTCTCTGTTCTTCACAGTCTCCAGCTCTGGGCCTCTGTGACTTCCGATGGACTAAACGGTCTGCACTACAGACCGGGACGGAGTAACAAACTCAGGCAAGTAGGAGGCTTAATGAACGAGTGGGTTCTGACAGCCAGGTGTTAGGGAAGTGTTGTGGTGGGGGTGCGGGGGAAGCCAAGCTTTACCGAGAAACCAGAATCTTGGTTCTTGGCATGCCTGGATCATGACAGAATCTGAACATGAAGTTTCAGAGGAGAAATGCCACGAGAAGAAGGGAACCCTGGGAGGAGCAGCTAGAGAGGCAGCGGGAGAAACGAAGGTGCATGTGTGGTGAAGACGAGCAGAGAGAAGCCACAGACAACGCAACGGGTGTTCTCTTTCTGTACCAACTCTCCCGTTGTGTCCTCAGTTTGTACCTCCTAAGGGGTACAAAGAACCCACCCTACGGATGCTGGGTGAGGCTGTGCTCTCAACAAGCCCAGGGCTCTCACCTGAACTGTACTGAGCAGCACGCAACACAGGAGGAAGGGCACAAAGGATGTCCCAAAGAGCCAGAGAGTGAGCCAGGCGGCGACGTCCAGCAGCAGGATGTGCAGCAGGTACAGCAGGAAGAAGACAGGGTTGGCCTTCATGAGCCCCATCCGCTCCACCGTGGCCCGAAGCTCCCGGAACTCATGAGTCAGCTCTTTCTGTAGAAGAGTGGAGGTGGAAAGGCTGTTATTCTCCCCAGTGCAACCCCAGCACTGGAGCCAAGATCCCTCTTAAGCTCAAGGCACTCCCACTGCAATAACTGAGGAAGCCCACAATCCTAGGTAAAGGTACCACAATGCCAAGGATAACAGGAGGTGCTGTGGGATCAGGTCTAAGATCATGTGGTCTTTGGAGTTAAACAGAATCATTCTACCCCTGCTCTGCCACTTACTGACAGCGTGATCCTTGGTCATGTTGCTTAACCTCTCTGAGCCTCAGTTTTCTCATCTGGAACTGTGGATTATATGATGTTATGCTTGGTACAGAGTTAAGTACTCAGTCGATTGGTCTCAGGTTGAGGATGGTGATGGTAGTGGTGGTGGCCTTGTGAGAACCACAGCTTCCAAAGGCCCTGAAACCCAACAACTATGCAGGAAAAGCAAGGATCTCAAGATTTGCAGGAACTAGTGACTGTGGTCACCTGTGAGCATATAGAGGCCTGCCTTCTACCCCCTGCCCCTCCATCACCACAGGTTCTCACATTCTTAGTGGGCTCAAAGCTGGGCTGCTCCGGAGACAGCTCTCCAATCAGGAGGGAGTTCATATACTTCCTCACAAGGCCCTTGTTGATGTGGAACGCCACAAATGGATCCTGCAAGGATGGGGAGAAGACAGAACAGTGAGGAAGTCAGTCCTGCCCCCTGGACTTGTGGAGGGCTCACACCAAAGGCCATCCTCCTGATCCTGCAAGGACACTGCACCCAAGTTCAAATGGAGACCACCACCCTCCAGGTAGCCTCCCTTTGAAGCTGCTCAGACTAGTCCCTGGTGTCCACCACTCAAGATCACCCACAGCATCTGTGTTCTAGTAAGAAGGGTACCACACCACGGAACAGGAAACACGGGGAGGGGGACCACAGAAAGCCACGCCTGGGCAGGCCTTTCCTCTGGGTGGCTCATGAAACGTGACGAGGGAGACTCCTTGTGTCCGCTAGGGAACTTGTGCATTTCTCCCGCTTTGCTCCACAGCTGTTCCGGTCGGCCTTCCATATTTCTCCTCCCACTCTGAATACCCCATGCCCTGGCCACCAATTTTGGTTCTCCAAGGTGACGTCCTCAATGACTAAACTGATGAGATTAACGTCCTGAAGGTCAGACAGCCCCCAGGCCCTAAGGCAATGCCACTAGCGAGGAGGGAGCCGGGGCGGAGCCAGCGGCCAGTGGCACCACACGTCCGGACCAATCGCGCTCCCCGCTGCGGCCGGCCCCGGCCCCCAAATCACACTGCAAGAAGCCCCAGCGTTCAGGCCTGCTCCGTCTACGCATGCGCCAGTCCACACCTTCGCTTTCGGCCACAGCCTGCGCGCCCCAGTGGTCTCTCCGGGGACGAGCACAGCCTCGCTGGCTTGCCGCGTCCGAGGGAGGGGCTGGTGCTCAGTTAGGCTCCACCGCGACATCACAAGAACCCTAGTGGCCCGAGGGGCGCTCTGCGATAGCAGGGAGAACGCTGGGAACAGGAGAAGGGGTCGAGGCGCCAGGCTAAGGACATAGCGTGAGAGGACACAGCGAAGCGAAAGCTCCAACCTCTGGGTCCCAAGGAGTGTCCTCCCACCCTCCAGCTCTGAACTCAGAAGGGAGGTGCTAGGGGCTTTAGTTCAGAAAGCAGGTAGTCTAGAGAGGCAAGCAGCAGAATCGGGGCTGGGGAGCGCGCTGGCCCGGGAGAGGGATGCAACCAGCACCGGGCTTAGAGCCCAGGAGTGCAAACAGCTGTCCGCTGTGGCGAATAGCTGGAGACCCTGCTGGACTGAGGCTGAGTGACCTCTCCACGGGATTCCAGGACTGCTCCCGGGTCCTAGCTAAGTGTATGCTGGTGCAGGCTCCCCACCTTCCGCACGATGCCCCCATTCCTCCCTGGGCACAAGCAGGCGCAAGGCGTCTCTGGCCAGTGCTGCCCCATCCCCACTCTCTCGTTTTCACCCTGTGCGGGGGTTTCCAAGACAGCGGGCGCCAGGTGGCTTTCCCCCAACTCAGTTCTCCGTCCTGCCTGCACTCGCCAACCTAGCTAGGCATGCTCGGTCCAGACGCCGCTGCACTTCCCTTCCAGCCACCCAGACAGGTCAAGAATCCCTCTCCCCGCCATTGACCCCTCCTCCCTCGGTCTCGGCAGGTCCGCCGTCGGGGAGCCCCGCACCCCGGGGCTTCTTCTCCCTCCTAGCCCTGCTCCCCGGCCTGCCCACGCTTCGAGACCGCAGGTTACGGGCCGCAAACGGAGCCCACAGAGCGGCGGGGCGGCCCTTTGTCTGTGCGTGCACATTGCCGGCCTCCGTCCCTACTCCCCAGACTCCACTTTTTCACCACCTCTCCTGCCCTTGTATCCCGTTTTGGCAGCACACCCAGTCACCCAGCAACAGGTACGCTCCAGCGCCTCCCGGCTTTTCCTAGAACTAGTGAGAGTGTTCAGCCACGAGTGCCAAACTTCCTGCCTCGCGCGCTGAGCCTCCAGCTCTACCGTCCGGTCCCGCCTCCTTCGGTGCCCCAATCTGGCAGCGCTCACCGTGGCATCCTGCCCCGCGTAGTGGCTGATGACCCGGGAGCCCCCGGGATGCCGGCGGACGAATTCGCTGATGTTGTACACCTTTCGGTCAATCACGAGCCACCGCTCTTTTTCACGTCCAGAGCGCTGCGCCACTTCGTCCCAGGTGAAGTAGCGCGGGGTCGGCCCCTGGGCCGGGGTCTCGGGGGCCATCGGGGCCGGGCGACGCCGCGCGCCGGCTCGGTGGCTGCGGTCAGGGGCGCGCACAGGACCCGCCGGGTAGCGCGCGCCGGCCGCGCAGGCTCGGGTAGCCGGTCCGCTAGTGCGCGTCCAGATCCCCGCCGCTCGCGCACCGGGTTTTCAGCCCCTGAGGGGGGTCGGCGCCGAGCCCTGCTGCGCACGCTCCTATTGGTCGAGCCGCGTGGCGCGGGGAGCGAGTCCCCGCCTCCCCGCCGGCCCCCTCGGGGTGGGGCGCTTCGGGAGGGTCTTGGCTGGCGGGCGGCGGGCCGGAACGCGCGCCCCCTTGCGGGCTACTTGCCGGGGTCTCCGCGGGATCCCACTTTTCGACTCGCGCCTTTCGCTCACAGGGGGCACCGCGGACTGGATAAGGGTTCCTGTGAAGACTCCTAGGTGCGGGGCCCGGCTGGGGGGGTGGGGGCGGCGGCCCCGATTGAGCGAGCGCCCTGGGTCTTTAGGGTAGGGTGGGCTCGGCCGGAGTAGGGGGCAGTGGGCAGAGTCCGAGCCGGGTGAGTGGGTGAATGAAGGGCGGGGCTCGCCGCCAAGGAGGCCTGCCATGCCTACAGGGTTGAAGGTTGGGGGGTTTGGCGAGGGGGTGTGGAGGGGGCTGCCCCAGGGGCCTCGTCTTTGGAGTGGGGGCATCCTCGCTTGTTCCAGACCATGACCTGATGAATTCTCCCGCCTTCTCCCCACGTCGCTCCACCAGTTGTGCCACTGGACTGAATCAAGAACCCTTGGCAATTATCTTGTAAAGGCATAATTATGGGGTGTTGGCTCTAGAGAGGGTGGGAATGGTTAATGCTTTACTGTGCTCAGTATAACATTAAAAATGCCCCACAAATGTTATAACCCTGTTTGCCTTTTTTGCTTGTTTTTATTTTTGTTCTTTTTTTTTTTTATTCTCCCAATTAACTGCCATCTTTAAATAAAAGGAAGTGGCCCAGCATCTCCGAGTCTCTGGAAGGCCCTGAGTGAAGAGCCTGGACCTTCCTGTTGAGTCATTGCGCCTCCATCCTGGAGGAACCTGGGAGCTGCGGGAGGCCTTTAGGTAGCTTAGGGGCTTGGAGCTCTGAGCTTCCTGAAGAAAAGGTGGAAAAGAACACAGAGGTTTCCGGGTTGGGAGGGGGGCAGTCAAGAAGCTGTTAGAGTTATGAAGAAGCTCAGTTCACGTGTTAAATTTTATTTATTCAGAAAGCACCTTACAAAGCATGTACTATGTGCTAGGCACTGTTTTTAGTACGTTGTGAACGTTAAATTCATTTTATTCTCTTAACTACACTTTGAGGTAGGAACCTCACCTACAGATGGAGAAATGGAGCCACTGGGAGGTTAAGTATTTTGTCACACAGTTATGTGGAAAGACTGAGCTAAGAACCCGACTGTACTCTGAACTCCTGGACTCTGCTGTCTCTCCTCTGATTATACTAGTGAGATTCTGCAGCCCAGACAGAGAAAGGAGGCTATATTCCATGCACTTAAGTAGGGTCTTTGCCCGTAGGAGTCAGGAGACTTGAAGAAATACAGCTAGCTAGATTTCTGGTAGGAAAGAACCTTCATCCATTCAACCCAAATTCCTCATTTCTTGAGATAAAAATGGAGGTTCAGAATGGGGAAGGGACTTCTGAGGGGAAGTTCAGGTGTCCTGGCTTCCAGGTAAGATGCCAGGCCACTGTACCTTGCTCGGGAATGATGGCCCATGAAGCTCCCTCTTAGCACAGCCAATTTTCCATTTTAAAAAAGAATTTGCCCAACAACTTAGCAGGAAGTGGGGGGCAAGGGGCTTGTGGAGGATGAACGCATGGGATTTCCTTAATGCAGTTGTCTTCTTATTGTTCTGTAGACCCCTACAGACCAGTATAGTCAACCTACTATTTAATAGATAAGAAGACTGAGATCCAGAGAGTAGGAGCCACACATTGGAGTAATGAGAATAAAAAAAAAGGGCGGGGGGGGGAACCTAATTAAACTGAAAAGCTTTTGCACAACAACGGGAAACCGTAAGTAAGATAACCCTCAGAATGGGAGAAAATATTTGCAAATGAAGTGACAAAGGACTAGTCTCCAAAATATACAAACAGCTCAATGCAACTTAACATCAGAAAAAATAATCCACTCAAAAACTGGGTGGAAGACCTCAATAGACATTTCTCCAAAGAAGACATACAGATGACTAACAAACATGTAAAAAGATGCTCAATATCACTAATTATCAGAGAAAGGCAAATCAAAACTACCATGAGATATCACCTTACATGGGTTAAATGGCCATCATCACAAAATCTACAAACAGTAAATGCTGGAGAGGGTGTGGAGAAAAAAGAACCCTCTTGCACTATTGGTGGGAATGTAAATTGATACGGTCACTGTGGAGAACAGTATAGAGTTTCCTTAAGAAACCAAAAATAGAACTACCAGGTGACCTAGCAATCCCGCTGCTGAGCATATACCCAGAGAAAACCATAATTCGAAACACATACACCCCAATGTTCACTGCAGCACTATTTACAATAGCCAAGTCATGGGAGCAACCTGAATGTCCATCAACAGAAGACTAGGTACAGAAGATACGGTACATACATACAATGGAACATTCAGTTCAGTTCAGTCACTCAGTCATGTCCAACTCTTTGCGACCCCATGAGTCGCAGCACGCCAGGCCTCCCTGTCCATCACCAACTCTCGGAGTTTACCCAAACCCATGTCCATCGAGTTAGTGATGCCATCCAACCATCTCATCCTCTGTCGGCCCTTCTCCTCCTGCCCCCAATCCTTCCCAGCATTAGGGTCTTTTCCAATGAGTCAACTCTTCGCATGAGGTGGCCAAGGTATTGGAGTTTCAGCTTCAACATCAGTCCTTCCAATGAACACCCAGGACTGATCTCCTTTAGGATGGACTGGTTGGATCTCCTTGCAGTCCAAGGGACTCTCAGGAGTCTTCTCCAACACGACAGTTCAAAAGCATCAATTCTTTGGCACTCAGCTTTATTCATTGTCCAACTCTCACATCCATACATGACCACTGGAAAAACCATAGCCTTGACTAGACGGACCTTTGTTGGCAAAGTAATGTCTCTGCTTTTAAATATGCTATCTAGGTTGGTCATAACCTTCCTTCAAAGGAGTAAGCGTCTTTTAATTTCATGGCTGCAATCACCATCAGCAGTGATTTTGGAGCCCAAAAAAGTAAAGTCTGACACTGTTTCCACTGTTTCCCCATCTATTTCCCATGGAGTGATGGGACCAGATGCCATGATCTTAGTTTTCTGAACGTTGAGCGTTAAGCCAACTTTTTCACTCTCCTCTTTCACTTTCATCAAGAGGCTCTTTAGTTCTTCACTTTCTGCCATAAGTGTGGTGTCATCTGCATATCTGAGGTTATTGATATTTCTCCCAGCAATCGTGATTTCAGCTTGTGCTTCCTCCAGCCCAGCGTTTCTCATGATGTACTCTGCATATAAGTTAAATAAGCAGGGGGACAATATACAGCCTGACGTACTCCTTTTCCTATTTGGAACCAGTCTGTTGTTCCATGTCCAGTTCTAACTGTTGCTTCCTGACCTGCATACAGGTTTCTCAAGAGACAGATCAGATGGTCTGGTATTCCCATCTCTTTCATAATTTTCCACAGTTTATTGTGATCCACACAGTCAAAGGCTTTGGCATAGTCAATAAAGCAGAAATAGATGTTTTTCTGGAACTCTCTTGCTTTTTCGATGATCCAGCGGATGTTGGCAATTTGATCTCTGGTTCCTCTGCCTTTTCTAAAACCAGCTTGAACATCTGGAAGTTCACGGTTCACGTATTGCTGAAGCCTGGCTTGGAGAATTTTGAGCATTACTTTACTAGCATGTGAGATGAGTGCAATTGTGTGGTAGTTTGAGCATTCTTTGGCATTGCCTTTCTTTGGGGTTTGAATGAAAACTGACCTTTTCCAGTCCTGTGGCCACTGCTGAGGTTTCCAGATTTGCTGGCATATCGAGTGCAGCACTTTCACAGCATCATCTTTGAGGATTTGAAATAGCTCAACTGGAATTCCATCACCTCCACTAGCTTTGTTCATAGTGATGCTTCCTAGGGCCCGCTTGACTTCACATTCCAGGGTGTCTGGCTCTAGGTGAGTGATCACACTATTGTGATTATCTGGGTCGTGAAGATCTTTTTTGTACAGTTGTTCTGTGTATTCTTGCCACCTCTTCTTAATATCTTCTGCTTCAGTTAGGTCCATACCATTTCTGTCCTTTATCGAGCCCATCTTTGTATGAAATGTTCCCTTGGTATCTCTAATTTTCTTGAAGAGATCTCTAGTCTTTCCCAATCTGTTGTTTTCCTCTATTTCTTTGCATTGATCGCCGAGGAAGGCTTTCTTATCTCTCCTTGCTATTCTTTGGAACTCTGCATTCATACAGGAATATCTTTCCTTTTCTCCTTTGCTTTTCGCTTCTCTTCTTTTCACAGCTATTTGTAAGGCCTCCTCAGACAGCCATTTTGCTTTTTTGCATTTCTTTTCCATGGGGATGGTCTTGATCCCTGTCTCCTGTACAATGTCACAAACCTCTGTCCATAGTTCATCAGGCCCTCTGTCTATCAGATCTTGTCCCGTAAATCTATTTGTCCCTTCCACTGTATAATCATAAGGGATTTGATTTAGGTCATATCTGAATGGTCTAATGGTTTTCCCTACTTTCTTCAATTTCAGTCTGAATTTGGCAATAAGGAGTTCATGATCTGAGCCACAGTCTGCTCCCGGTCTTGTTTTTGCTGCCTGTACTCAGCCATAAAAAGGAACAAAATTGGATCATTTGTAGAGATGTGATGGACCTAGAGACTGTCATACAGATGAAGTCAGTCAGAGAAACACAAATATGGTATATTAGTGCATGTATGTGGAATCTTTTAAAAAAAAAATGTATAAGCGATCTTATTTACAAAGCAGAAATAGAGAACAAAGGTATGGATACCAAGGGGGAAGGGAGGATGGGGTGAATTGGGAGATAGGGATTGACATATATACACTCTTGACGCTATATATAAAATAGATAACTAATGGGAACCTACTGTATAGCACAGGGAACTCTATTCATTGCTCTCTGGTGACCTAAATGGGAAGGGAATCCAAAAAAGAGGGGATATATGTATATGTATAGCTGATTCACTTTGCTGTACAGATACTAACATAATATTGTAAGGCAACTGTACTCCAATAAAAATATCTTTAAATAAAATTGGATATTTGGGGCTAGGAATTTACCCTAGGACTCATTTATACTTTTCAGTTTCTCTCTGCAGGAGTTCCTAAACTGGTTTCAATAAACGGGTTTAATATGAGTCCTTCCTGGTTCCAGAGAGAAGTGGCAGGGTCAGCATTGCTGTCCTTGTTTCTCTGGTCATCTTCTTCCTCCCATGCCTTTAGACCTCCCTGTACAAAATGGGAGAAGGCAGGCCTGAACAGATAGGCCCCAGACCTTCAGATTTCCCCAGGAAACCAGTCTGCAGTGCCCCAGCCATCAATGTCAGCTTTTTGCTGGTCTTTTAATGTAACTTTACAGTACGTGCGTGCGTACCAAGTTGCTTCAGTTGTGTCCAACCATTTGTGACCCCATAGACTGTAGTCTGCTAGGCTCCTCTGTCCATGGGATTCTTCAGGCAAGAGTACAAGTGGGTTGCCATGCCCTCCTCCAGGGGATCTTCCCAACTCAGGGATCAAACCCATGTCTCTTAATGTCTCTTACATTGACAGGCAGGTTCTTTACCTCTACTGCCATCTGGGAAGCCCATATTTAAAGCGAAAAGGAAAATTCCCTTTTTGTTCAGTGGTTAAGACTCTGAGCTTTCACTGCCTTCGGCCTGAGTTCAATCTCTGGTCAGGGAACTAATATCCTGCAAACTGAGCAACATGCCCCCCAACCCCAAAATTGCAATGCTGAAAAAGTTTTAAACATAGATATTGATTTATATTCATGAGCATTTCCTTAGAATAAGTTCCACATGTGTAATTAGTGTTGCTGCTGCTGCTGCTAAGTTGCTTTAGTCGTGTCTGACTCTGTGCAACCTCATAGATGGCAGCCCACCAGGCTCTGCCGTCCCTGGGATTTTACAGGCAAGAACACTGGAGTGGGTTGCCATTTCCTTCTCCAATGCATGACAGTGAAAAGTGAAAGTGAAGTCGCTCAGTCGTGTCCGACTCTTCACGACCTCATGAACTGCAGCCTACCAGGCTCCTCTGTCCATGGGATTTTCCAGGCAAGAGTACTGGAGTGGGTTGCCATTGCCTTCTCTGGTAATTAGTGCACTAAATGATAAAAACATTTTTAGATTCCTGTTAAGTGTTGCCATGTTGCTTCTCTGCAAAGTTTGTTTATTGAGCACATACTTTGGGTGATTTAGTTTCACTGCAGCTCCCAACACCAGAACAAGACAGGAATGCAGATCTACCTGGCCAAGTGCCTCCCCACCAGCACTGTGAGCTCTAAACATTCAGGAATGAAGCAGGACCACTTGGGATCTCACCAGTCCCCTACATTCTATCCAAATAATTATAATATCAACTTGCAAGCACATTCTACTCTAAATGCATTTCAGGCTTAAAAAGGGCTCTGTCAAGTTCCAACAAGATGTAGCAAGAAAGGGAGGCAGTGTGATAGAATAGAAAGAGCAAGGGTTCGTATCTGAGAGACCTGGGACCTAGTCCGCTATTCCACTTGCTGCTGTGTAATGTCATGTTAGAAGTCACGTCAACCTCTCTGGTTACAGGTTCCATATCTAAATTAAAGAGACCAGATTCCTTCCAATACTAGTAGTCCATATGGTTTTTGATGAAAGTATTACTTAAGATTCCATATCTCTGGTCGGTATTTACTTAGATACAAGGCTTTTGATAACCATTCCTTTCTTGGATAGATTATGCAGCAGTTGCCTGTCATTGAAGTCAAATTTGACACTCCTATTAAGCTTCTGCCATTTTTATTATTAAAAATTACTGAATTTTTAAAATTAGCACAAATTAGCAAATTGTTATCTAGTGTACTTGGTTCCAGCAGTTTGGCCAGACTGATAGTGTTAAGGTCTCCTATTTCACAGGCAGATTCTTTACCATCTGAGCCACCAGGGAAGCCCAAGATAATATGTGTACAGTTCTTTTCATACAGGGCTTCCCTCGTGTGGCTCAGCTGGTAAAGGATCTGCCTGTAAAGCAGGAGACCTGGGTTCAATCCCTGGGTCAGGAAGATCCCCTGGAGAAGGGAAAGGCTACCCACTCCAGTATTCTGGCCTAGAGAATTCCGTGGACTGTATAGTCCATGGGGTCGCAAAGAGTTGGGCACAACTGAGGGACTTTCACTTTTCTTTTCATACAGCCTGTGTCCTCTGAGCCTCCTTATTTAAACAGAAAAAAATTAAGAAATTCCTTAGTGGTCCAGAGGTTAGAGCTCTGTGCTTCCACTGCAGGGGACGCAGGTTCAATCCCTGGTCGGGGAACTAAGGTCCCGCATGCTGTGCTGTGTGGCGCCACCTGCCCCCTCCCCCAAATTAAATAAGATCAGAAATTATAGTCTCCATTTTGTCATGAGGAAACTGAGAAACTACCATCAGGCAGTAAGTGATGGAGCAGGAATACTGTGACCTGTGATTTCTTTTGATCTGTGACGTCCCACAGATACTCCTCTGCAAAGCCCAGATCCGCCGCTGTATTTGTGACCTAATCCTAGTGAAGCAGAACATCTTATTCCTGACAACAGTAATTGGACCAAGGGTCAGAATGTGACCTCAGGCTCGTTAAAACCAGTCCCGGAGGGAAGCAGGGGCTGGGGAAACATTCTGCTGGGGTTGCTTAGCAGGTGCAGCCATTTTTTTCTGTCACATTGAAATGACCTTCCCGCAGTAAGAGAGAATCAGGCCAACAGGGCAAGAAAAGCAGAGACAAATATCAAGTGTTGAATTGCTGCTTCCAGAGGCCCTGGCTTCCGAAGCTATTTAGTTCTCTGGGAAGTCGCAGATCAAAAGCAATCACAGGTCACATTAGTATTCTCGCTCCATCACTTACGGCCTGATAGTAGTTTCTCAGTTTCCTCATGACAAAATGGAGACTATAATTTCTGACCTATCTTACTTAATTTTTTTTTGGGGGGGTGATGTTTGGCTAGTCTTCCAAGCTAAGTAAATTTATTTGTTTCCTTACGCTAATTAGAATTTCTTTCTTTCTTTCTTTCTTTGTTATTTGCAGCCAGGAAATGAACCCAGAAGCTCTCTCAGGCACCAGGGTTCTTTCTTCTAATGCTGACAATAGCAAGGAGTCACTGAGCACTTCCAGTGCACCAGGCAGTGTGCTAAACATATCACTTATTTACTGGACCAAAACTAAGTCTCAACCCAGAAAGGCTGAATCGGGGATCTTGGAAAAGAGAAACCCCTTCCCCAGGTACCATGACATCCGAACTCTCTTTTTTAAAGACTGGGGAGATTTGAGTTTTTGTAAAAAGTGTGGCCAAATGATTCTGAAACCCAGTCCCCCTAAAATCAAATTCCCTGAAGTCCCATACCATTTATAATTAATCTGTCTAAAACTTAATCCCTTTCTTGTCCCCTCTAACCTCAATCCTGTGCTAACTGAACATTCATCAGCCAGAGTCAGATGACTAAAATTACCATGGTCGATAGCATCAATTACACACTGAAATTTCGAATCTAGATATCATCATTAAACATACAAACTCCGTTGTTTCTTCAGGGCAAGATCAGCTAACAGATCCTTGAATCATGTACCACTTAACCAGAGAATTGTAAATCAAAGACATCCTGACTCCTGAAACTACGTCTAAGAAATGTCATAGAAATTTCACAAGATGATTAATCCCAACCTCTTTGTTCTTCCCACCATTTGCAAACTATGTATTTATTTACTTTAGCTGCCCTGGGTCTTAATTCTAGCATGTGGGATTTTTTAGTTGCAGGATGGAACTCTTAGTGGAGGCATGCAGGACCTATTTCCCTGACCAGGGATTGAATTCCAGGCCCCCTGCATTGGGAGTCTCAGCCACGGACCACCAGGGAAGTCCCCCTTTTTAAAAAAAAAATTATTTTTGGCTGAGCTAGGTCTTTGTTTTGGCACACAGGGTCTTGGGTGCTTTGGGCTTTCTCTAGTGGGGGCGATCTGGGGCTACTATCTAGTTGTGGTACCCGGGCCTCCCATTGTGGTCAATTTTCATGTTGTGGATCAGGGGCTCTAGAGCACAGGTTCAGTCATTGTGGCACACGGGCTTCATTGCCCCATGGCATGTGGAATCTTCCTGGACATAGAATCAAACATGTGTCCCCGGTATTGGCAGACAGATTCTTAACCACTGGACCACCAGGGAAGTCCTATTCTTCTCCTTTTTAAAAAACCCTCACTCAAAGGCCAAGTTAGAATAGATCTGAGGCTTGTCTCCTATTCCCTTGTTTGGTGCTATGCAATAAATCCTGACTTTGCCGCAAACTCCCACTGTCAGAGTTAGACTATCTGTGCCACAGGCACCTGAGCCCTTGCTGGGTTTCAGTTCTTCCCTGGTCGGAAAGGATCCCCAGTGGCAGGCTCTAGATTGCAGCACACTCTTCTACAATGAAGGAGCTAGTCCTTTCCCTGCCTCCTTCCTGCTTAATACTTCCTCATTCTTATTAGCCATTCTGATTTGATAATGTGCAATGAGTTTTTTGTTTGTTTGTCCCCCCACCCCACCCCTGCACTACATGGCATATGGGATCTTAGTCCCCTGACCTGGGATTGAACCCACTCCACCCCTGCAGTGGAAGCATGGAGTTTTACGGAGTCTTAACCACTAGACTGCCAGGAAAGTCCCTGCATTGCACTTTTTTTTTTTTTTTGATGTGGACTATTTTAAAGTGAAAGTGTTAGTTTCTCAGTCATGTCTGACTCTTCGTGACTCCATGGGCTGTAGCCCGCCAGGCTCCTCTGTCCATGGAATTCTTCCATGGCAAGAATACTGGAGTGGGTTGCCATTCCCTTCTCCAGGGGATCTTCCAGATCCAGGGATCAAACCTGGGTCTCTTGCACTACAGGTGGATTCTTTACTGTCTGAACCACCTGGGAAGCCCTGCATTGGAAGGCGAAGTCCCCCACTGGACTGCCAGGGAAGTCCCCCTGCATTGCATTTTTGAGAGAAAGGCTTGATATAAGTGCAAGATACTTTCTCTGCTAAATCATTAATTTTTTTTAAATTTCTAACCCATTGCTCATTGAAGTATAATGTATATGTATGACTGAGTCCCTTCACTGTTCATCTGAAACTATGACAACGTTGTTAATCAGCTATACCCCAATACAAAATAAAAGGTTTAAAAAAATAATTGAGGTATAATTGACATATATTAATTTCAGGTATTGAAACATAATGAGTGAAAAAGGTAGCTTAAAACTCAACATTCAAAAAACGAAAATCATGGCCTCCAGTCCCATCTCTTCGTGGCAAATTGAAGGGAAAAAAGTGGACACACTTTTTTTAATTTCTTGGGCTCCAAAATCACTGTGGATGATAACTGCAGCCATAAAATTAAGATGCTTGCTCCTTGGAAGAAAAGCTATGACAAACCTAAACAGTGTATTAAAAAGCAGAGACATCACTTTGCCGACCAAGGTGCATAGAGTCAAAGCTATGGTTTTTCCAGTAGTCATGTACAAAACTGGACTATAAAGAAGGCTGAGCGCCAAAGAATTGATGCTTTTGAACTGTAGTGTTGGAGAAGACTCCTGAGAGTCCCTTGGACTGCAAGGAGATCAAACCAGTCAATCCTAAAGGAGATCGACCCTGAATATTCACTGGGAGGACTGATGCTGAAGTTGAATCTCCAATACTTTGGCCACCTGATGCGAAGAGCCAACTCATTGGAAAAGCCCCTAATGCTGGGAAAGACTGAAGGCAAAAGGCGAAGGCGGTGGCAGAGGATGAAATGGTTAGATAGCCTCACTGACTCAATGACATGAATTTGAGCAAATTCCAAGAAACAGTGAAGGACAGAGGAGTCTGATGTGCTTCAGTCCACGGAGTCACAAAGAGTCGGCCATGACTTAGCAACTGAACAACAACAACATACACCATGATGATTTGAAATTTCTGTATATCGGAAAATGATCACCACAAGAAGTCTACTTAACAGCTGAATCATTTTAGATTGCAAAACTCTAAATGTTCACATCATTACGTTTAATCACCCTCAGGCTTCATGGTGAAACCTGATGCTTTGCTTGTATTGGCTTCCCTGGAGGCTCAGTTGGTAAATAGTCCGTCTGCAATGCGGAAGACCTGGATTCAATCTCTGGAGGATCCCAGGAAGATGCCCTGGAGAAGAAAATGGCTACCCAAGCCAGTATTCTTGCCTGGAGAATTCCATGGCCGAGCCTGGTGGACTACAGTTCATGGGGTCACAAAGAATCGGACACCACTAAGTGACTTTTTCGCTTTCATGGTGAAAACATGAAGAACGTTTCCCATTAAATTTATATGGTTAGTCCAGATCACTCTTTTGAGCTTCTAACTCACATATCTAATGCTTTGTGGTCACTTCCATTGGGGTGTCTTACCATCATATCCAGATTAGTATGTCTAAAGCTGAACTTGCCATCTCCCTCTTCAACTCCCAAGCCTCCCCTTCTGTGGTCTTCCTTATTATTATAAGTGCTTTGTTGACTCAGAGGAAAGAGCTAAAGACCAGGAAATCATTTCTGCAACTTCAGTCATCACGAGCCGCCACGGTTGATTCATTACCCAGTCCTGCCAGTTATACCTCCCAAAATATCATCAATGTACTCCTTTTTCTCATTCTCCAAGGTGTGCGTGCTTGCTGAGTTGTTTCAGTTGTGTCTGACTCTGTGCGACCCTGTGGACTGCAGTCTTCTAGGCTCCTCTGTCTATGGGATTCTCCAGGCAAGAATACTGGAGTGCGTTGCCATTTCCTCCTCCAGGGATCTTCCCAACCCAGGGATCAAACCAGCGTTTCTTTGTCTCCTGCATTGGCAAGCATGCTTTTTACCACTAGCGCCATCTGGGAAGCCCAGGCAAGAATACTGGAGTGGTTTGCCATGCCCTCCTTGAGGGGATCTTCTTGACTCAGACATCAAGCCCGTGTCTCTTACTACTACCTGCGTTGTCATGTGGATTCTTTACCTCTAGTGTCACCTAGGAAGCCCCATTCTCCAGTGTCTCCACTCTATCCAAACTGTTGTCACTTACTCAGATTCCTGCGTTAGTCTCCTCACTAGCCTTCCTGCCTTTGTCCACATTTGCCTCCCTCCTATCCAGTTACAGAACAGCTAGAATGGTCTGTGAGAATTTAAGATCACGTCAGTTTCCTAGTGTCAGTTTCCCAAAGCACTGGAAGTAAAATTCATATTCCTGTGACACCAGCCCACCTCTCCAATCTCATCTGCTGGCTCTCTTCCCCTCACCAAGGACACTCCAGCCACAGTTGCCTGCCTGTTCCTGAAACCTGCTAAGCTCATTCTTGAATTAGAGCTTTTGCATATGGCTGTTCCTTCTGCTTGAAACGTGATCCACTGCTCCTTCCATGATTCACTCCTTCTCAACCATCTGTTCCTAACTTAAAGTTCATTTCTTTAAATAATCTTTCCATGACTACTTTTTCTAAGGAAGATTCTCCCTACTGCTGCTTACTCATGATTTTAACAGCCTCTTTATCTTCTTCTCACAGGAATTGTAATTATTTTATTCTTTCTTTGCTAATTTTCTGTCTCCCTGACCAGATTATAAGCTTCATAAGGACAAGGTCTTATCTTGTTCACTGTTGTATCCCTAATATGTACTCAGTACAATTAATTGGATGAATGAATAAAATAAATGAGAAAAAAAGTTAACACAAATGAGTGATACCAACAGGAAGTCATAAGAAAAAATGTACACACAATCAATAAACACAAGAGGTTGCTCAGGTTCCGTCTCATAATTTAAAAGGCAAGAGACGGCACTTTTTATATGTCAGATTGCCAGAATTTAGATGTTTGGCCATATCTCTTAGACTTGCCTAGAGTTTGGAAAAACAGGTTGTGGGATGGTAAATTAGTACAGTGATTTTAGAAAGCATATGGCAGTATCCATCAAATTATAAAAGGCATATATTCATTGACCCAAGAATTCCAGACATAGACTTGCATGAGAATGCAAATAAATAACTTCCCAAGTGTTTATTGTAACATTTTTTTGTTATAGGGAAAATATGGAATAATAATATTTTAAGTACTAATATTAAGTAGCTAATATTTTATGTTGCTACTAATATTAAGTAGCTAATATTTTAAGTACGCACTGTGTTCCAGGACAGTTCTCATATACTTCACAGAGCAACTCTACAAAGTGGTTGTTATTATTATATTCCATTTTGCAAATAGGGTAATTAGCAGGTAACGTCCCCAAGGACCCACAGCCAGTAAGTGACAGAGCTGGGAATTTAACCCAGAGCTGTACACTTAATCATTACAGAAAGTTCCATACATACGAGCGAGTTCCATTCTGAGAGCACGTTCTTAAGTCCAATTTGGTCATAAGTCCAACAAAGTTAGCCTAGGTAGTCAACAAATACAATCAACTCTATAGTACTGTACTGTAATAGGTTGATAATACTTTTCACACAAATAATATGTAAAAAGCACAAAAAAATAAAACATTTTTAATCCTAACAGTACAGTACCTTGAAAAGCACAGTCGTACAGTTCGACAGCTGGAATATTAGGGGCTGGCATCATCTGAGCAAGCAAGAAGAGTTACTGACTGGAAGGGGGAGAGGAGGTGAGAGATGGTAGACCTGAAGGGTCATCAGCAATAGAATATGGAGGGCAAGCGGCACAACTTGCAGAGGATGCATGCGCTTGACAATGTACGCCAGACACATGAACTAACTTTTTACATGATTGGACATGCAAACACACATTTGCATCTTTGAAAGTGTCCAACTTGAAGTTTTGTATGTAGAGGACTTACTGTATCCTATGCTGTTATTTGCGTGTTGGTTGCTTAGTCGTGTCTGACTCTTTGCGACCTAATGGGCTGTAGCCCACCAGACTCCTCTGTCCATGGAATTCTCCAGACAAGAATACTGGAGTGGGTTGCCATTTCCTTCTCCAGGGGGAATTTCTAGACCCAGGGATCGAACCCAGATTTCCTGCATGCAGTTCAGTTCAGTTCAGTCGCTCAGTCATGCCCAATTCATTGCGACTCCGTGGACTGCAGCATGCCAGGGTTCCCTGTCCATCACCGACTCCTGGAGCTTGCTCAAACTCATGTCCATTGAGTCAGTCATGCCATCCAACCATCTCATCCTCTGTCACCCCTTCTCCTCCCACCTTCAATCTTTCCCAGCATCAGGGTCTTTTCAAAGGAGTCAGTTCTTCACATAAAATGGCCAAAGTATTGGAGTCTCAGCTTCAGCAGCAGTCCTTCTAATTTGATCTCTGATTCCTCTACCTTTTCTAAATCCAGCTTGAACATCTGGAAGTTCACGGTTCACGTACTGTTGAAGCCTGGCTTGGAGAATTTTGAGCATTATTTGCTAGCGTGTGAGATGAGTACAATTGTGCGATAGTTTGAACGTTCTTTGGCATTGCCTTTCTTTGGGATTGGAATGAAAATGGACCTTTTCCAGTCCTGTGGCCATTGCTGAGTTTTCCAGATTTGCTGGCATATTGAGTGAAGCACTTTCACAGCATCATCTTTTGAGGACATTATACTACATGAAATAAGTCAGTCAGAGAAAGACTAATACTGTTAAGATCTCACTTATATGTGGGATCTAAAAACAAACAAACAAACAAACTCAGAACAGAGAGTAGAATTGTGGTAGCCAGAGAGATGGGGAGGAAAGTGTGATGGTGGTCAAGGGTACAAACTTCCACTTAAAAGAGGACTACGTTCTGGGGATCTAATATGTGGCAGCATGATGTCTATAGCTAACAAAACTAAACTGTGTTTTTGAAAACTGCTAAGGGAGTAGATTTTAAATGTTCTCACCATCTACACACACTAAAAGAACTGTGTGAGGAGATAGACAAATCTTAGTCTATTTTGGCTTCTATAACAGAAATACCATAGACTGGGTAGCTTATAAACAATAGAAATTTATTCCTCACAGTTTTTGAGGCTAGTAAGTCCAAGATCAAGGTACTAGCAGGCTGGGGATCTGGTGAGACGGTTCACTTCTTAGACGACTGTCTTTTTGCTCTACGTTCCATAGTGGGTCTGACTTTACACCTGAAGAGATGAGGAGGCATGCCTTCGGATGCAGCAAGCCGTAAGACCTAAGACTTTAGTTTTCAGCCGTGTCTCCACCAGATACTGATCTGCAAGGAGAAAGAAGGAAGTGACATCAAGGAGGAACAAAGGAGGAAGAGACCCGCCAGCCTTCAAGTTCCTGCATCTGCTCATTCCCAATCCCCTCCATTCCCACCTTCTAGTGGTCAGATTGTCCTACCTCTCCTTGAATTTAGGGAGGCAACAAATTTCTCCTTTTTCCCCCGCCAATTCAAGTTTAGTCCCATGCAACCAGCATGGCTTCCATTCCACTCTTCTTCCCCTGGGAAGGAAGTGGCACTAAATTGTAGTGGAAGGAATTTGGACTTCAGAGTAAGCTCCTCGGCAAGATGTGGCTAAAACAATATGTTATGCTATTTGAGCTTTAGAAACTGTCAGAAGCACTGCAGAGAGGATAAGAGACTGGGCTGTTGTCTCAAACACCACAGTACATTCAGGCTGCTATTGTCCCGGAGGACAAAGGTCTTAGATCTATTTGAGAAAAGGAAACAAAAACCACAAACACTGTATGTTCATTTTCAGTTCACTCACTCTTGACATAATAACAAAAAGGACAACTGATGAATGAAAATTCTCTTCTCCACCAGTCATGCTTTATAATTTTAACATTTTACGGTTGCATTTGTCTTTTAGAATGCAGTCTGCACATTCTTTTTTTTTTTTTTTTTCAGTCTGCACATTCTTATGGTTCAAAATACAAAAAGTTCAAAAAGGGATACAGTAAAAATTCTTCCTCTCATCCTTGTCCCTGGCTCAGTCCTTCCTACGCCCCCAGGCAACCAGGGTAGCCAGTAAAGAAATCTTTCCAGAGATACTTTCCACATGTACTTGGTGCATGACAAGTCGCTCCAGAACTTAGCAGCTTCAAGTAACAAGCATTTGTATCCACTCTAGATTCTACTGGCCAGCTGGGTAGTTCTCGGCCAGGCTTACTCAGTGGGATGGATGACCTAGAATGGCCTCAGTCACGTGTCTGGCAGTTGGCAAGCTGTTTAGACTGGGGAGTCTTCACATATCTGGAAGCTGGCTTAATGTCAATGTCAGCCTGAGTGACAGACACCCACCTCCCACCACGCAGCAGGCTAGTCCAGCCTCCCTCTTGAGACGACAGGAGATTCCCAGCAGTGAGGGTACGCTCCGATGCACGAGCACTCTCGGAGCCTCTGCCTTCATCATGCTTGCTAATGAACCTCTGGCAAAGCATATTAAATCAAAGCAAATGGCCAAGTCCTGATTCAAGGGGTCTGGAGAAATAGACTCCATGTTTTGATGGCAAGAGTGTTACTTTTTCTTTTTTTTAAATATGTTTGTTGCTGTTTGTTTGTTGGTGTTTTGGCTGTGTTGGGTCTTCATTTCCGTGCTCAAGCTTTCTCTAGTTTCAGCGAACAGGGGCTCCTCTCTAGTCACAGTGCACAGATTTCTCATTGCAGTGGCTTTTTTTGGTTGCAGAGCACTGGCTTTAGGGTGCCCAGGCTTCAGTAGTTGCAGCACGTGGGTTTAGTTGTCCTGCAGTGCGTGGAATCTTCTTGGACCAGGGATTGAGTCCGTGGCAGGCAGATACTTAACCACTGGGCCACCAGGAAAGTCTGGAAAGAGCTTTAAAATCTCATTGCAAAAGGGCATCCATTCAGGGATGAGTAGAATTCGTGACTTTTTTCTTTTTTTGCAGTCTACCACAGCATATGTTTGTTAGTATATTGACTCTGTGTGTGTTTATACTTTTTCCTATTTTTTTACAGAAATGGTAGCACACTATTTTATGGCTTTTCATAAGTATTTAAAACTGGTTTTACAAACTTTGATGTCTACTCTAACATAAAAGTTATATTATAGATGATTAAGACAGACTGTTGTCAAACAATTGGGCAGGAGACTTATCTCTTGATGTCAAGTGAAACAGAAGGGTCTGTAATTTATGATAGAGAATAAAACAGACTTCACTTTAGTTTTACTGGGTACTTTTGCCTTAGTTGACTCATCAGCTACTCAAGGATCTTGGTATAATTCTCAAAGATGGCAAAGTCAGTTTCTCACAGAAGTACCCACACAGTATCTGAATAACCAAAGTCCTTTTTGGTCCAAGGATTTCCTTCAAGATCTCTGTTTAATTAGTGTGTGTGTGTGTGTGTGTGTGTGTGCACTCAGTCGTGTCCAACTCTCTGTGACCCCATAGACTGTAGCCCCCCCAGGCTCCTCTATGAAATCTTCCAGGCAAGAATACTGGAATGGGTTGCCATTTCCTACTCCAGGGGATTCTCCAGACCCAGGGATCAGACCTTACATCTCTTGCATCTCCTTCATTGGCAGGTAGATTCTTTACTACTGAGCCACCTGGGAAGCCTAATTAGAGCTGATTCCCTTCTTGAAAGAAGATTCATCTTTCAGTTATCCTTTGTCCAAGATCAGACTCTCCTCCTTCAGGTCTCAAATGTCACCTTCTCCAGAAGGTCTTCCCACCCAGAATACAGGAGTACCCCCTGAAACTTCCCTGGCAGTCCCGTGGTTAAGAGTGCATGCTTCCACTGCAGGAGTCACAAATTCAATGTCTGGTCAAGGAACTAGGGTTCTGCATGCTTCATAATGTGGCCAAAAAAAAAAGTACCCCACTTCAACTCCTAGCTTTCCCTTCCTTTCCAGCTTCATTCTTTCCCATAGCACAATTACCACCTGACCAGGTATATATTTATTTGTTGATCTGTTTATTATCCATCTATACTTAGCTCTAGGATATTCTCTTGTTTACTCCTGTATCCCCTGCACCTAAAACAGCACACACATAGAAGGCCCTTGATGCATATTTATTGAATAAATGAAAATAGCAAATATTTCCACATATTAGTTACCTTACTACACCCCAATGACCTCATCTATAAGATGGAGGTTTTTGTTTTTTTTTTCTAGGCTTCACCACATGCCATGTGGCATCTCAGCTTCCCGACCAGGGATCAAACTTGTGCCCCTTACAGTGAAAGCAGGGAGTCTTAACTACTGGACAGCCAGGGAAGGAGACTCTTAACACCTCCTTCAGAGGGTTCCACCCAAATAAGTGAGTTATTTATGTATGACACCTCATATAACACATGACATCTAGACAGACATCTATTGCTCTGTTGATTGGAAAATGCACTCACAGGGAATTCCCCAGTGGTCCAGTGGCTAGGACTTGGCACTTTCACTGTCTGGGCCCAGGCTTGATTCCTGGTCAGGGGACTAACAAGCCATAAACCATTTGACTTGGCAAAAAAAAAAAAAAGAGAGAGAAAAATACATTCACAGCTTTCACTTATATAAGGGCGTACACTTCATAAGAGCAAGTAGTCCTTGTCTTGTCCCAAATGTCCTTTCTTGGGACATTTGAACTTCAGTGTGTATCTAAACCTTGTAAAAAGAAGAAAGTTAGGTTTTTATAAGGTTACTCTGGACTTCCCTTGCAGTATAGCAAACCAAACACATGGGCTTGTCTTCTTCCTCTCTTGATACTCCACCAAAATTAGAAAAAGGAACAGCACAGGGAGCTCAGTTCAGTGCTCTGTGATGACCTAGAGATGTGGGATGGGGCCGGGGATGGGTGGGAGGGAGGCTCAAGAGGGAGGGGATATATGTATACATCTAGCTGATTCACTTTGTTGTATAGCTGAAACTAACATTACATTGTAAAGGAAGTATACTCCAATAATAAAATTAAATTTAAAAAAAGAAACAGAACTAAACTCATAACATTGAGGAGAACAGCATGGGCCATCAGTGGATGGTGGATTTCAGTGAATTTCTAGAAGATATAAACTGGATAGAAATGCCTTGATGGATGGAGTGGAAGAAACCACAGCCAAGAATAAGCACTGGCAGATACAGCCAACCCACTGAACAGAATGCCAGGAAGTAGGGTACCTCCAACAGAGAGTAGAAGCAAGATGGGAAGGCTGTCAGGGAATTAAGTCAGGGAATAATGAAAGTCCATCTGTTGAGCAACTGTACCCATCAGCTGCCCCCACTCCCATACCCTGTTCTTCCTTCCTCACTCCTGTGCCAGTAGAGAGCCAACCATTTAGACCTAGCCAAAAAGCATATTCTCCAAAGAAACTGAATGAACTGTAGCTAAAGGGAGTGTTGGTGCCCCAGAGGAGAGGCCTCTCCATTCTGCCGTTTAAGGTTTCACACAACCCAAAGGCTAGCTCCTCGTCCATTCACTCATCCTAAAGCATCACATGAAATCAGCAAGTCCCACCCAGGTACATAGATGGACCAATCAGGAGAGAGGCTTTGTGGGCAAAGAGGAAATGCCCACTGACCGCTATGTGTAATAACCAAACTTGCCTTCATTGATAGATGTAAAACCTTAGCCAAGGATGAAGACCAGCAGCATGGAAGAGAAAGAAAACCATTCCTACACAGAAAGCCAAAGTCAGTCGTTCACTGGGGGCTGGGACATTCTTCTTAGAGGGGGAAAGACAGACCAACAGAGAAAGAAGTAAAGGAGAAAGGGGAAACATTTACTCATCATGTACATCTGCCCTTGGAGAGCACAGAAGTGATAAGATCAACCCCTCACTTCTACTTGTAGGGATGGGAGAGGACTTCACAGAGAGAATTTATCTGAGGGGTTCTCGGGTGGTGTGACAGTTAATTTTATGTGTCAACTTGATAGTGCCACCACAGTGTCTGAATATTTGGTCACACACATCTGGATGTTTTTGTGAGGGTATTTTTTGGATGCTGCTGCTGCAGCTAAGTCACTTCAGTCATGTCCGACTCTGCAACCCCATAGACAGCAGCCCACCAGGCTCCCCCGTCCCTGGGATTCTCCAGGCAAGAACACTGGAGTGGGTTGCCATTTCCTTCTCCAATGATGCATGAAAGTGAAAAGTGAAAGTGAAGTCTCTCAGTCGTGTCCAACTCTTAGCAACCCCGTGGACTGTAGCCTACCAGGCTCCTCCGTCCCTGGGATTTTCCAGGCAAGAGTACTGGAGTGGGTTGCCATTGCTTTCTCCTTTTTGGATGTGATTGACATTTATTTATTTATTTTGAAAAGTATTTATTTATTTATTTATTCATTTGTCTGTGCCAGGTCTTAGTTGTGGCATGTGAACTCTTAGTTGCAGCATATAGGATTTAGTTCCCTGACCAGGAATTGAACCCAGGTCCCCTGATTAGGGAGTTCCAAGTCTTAGGCCCTGGACCACTAGGACCAAGATTGACATTTAAATTAGTGGACTTTGGACTTCCTTTGTGGTCCAATGGTTAAGAATCTGCCTGCCAATGCAGGGGACATGGGTTTGATCCCTGGTCTGGCAAGAGTCCCAGAATTGTGGTGCTTTCAAATTGTAGTGCTGGAGAAGACTCTTGAGAGTCCCTTGGACTGCAAGGAGATCCAACCAGTCAATCCTAAAGGCAATCAACCCTCAATACTCATTGGAAGTACTGATGCTAAAGCTGAAGCTCCAATACTTTGGCCACCTAATGTGAAGTGCTGACTCATTGGAAAAGACCCTAAGGCTGGGACTGAAGGCAGAAGGAGAAGAGGGTGGCAGAGGATGAGATGGTTGGATAGCCTCAATGACTCAGTGGACATGAGTTTGAACAAACTCCAGGAGATAGTGAAGGACAGAGAAGCCTGGTGTGCTGCAGTCCATTGGGTAGCAAAGAATCAGACACGACTTAATTACTGAACAACAGCTGGGAAGATTCCACACGCCTTGGGGCAGCTAAGCTTGAGAACAACAACTACTGGAGCCCGCGTGTCCTAGAGCTCATGCTCTGCAACAAGAGAACCCACTGCAATGAGAAGCCCGTGTACTGCAACTAGAGAGTAGTCCCTGTTCGCCAAAACTAGAAAAAGCCCGAAGGTAGCAACAGACATCCAAGGCAGCCAAAATAAACAATAAATATTAATAAATACATTAGTGAACTTTGAGAAAAGCAGATTACTTACTCTCCATAATGTGGATGGCCCTCATACAATCAGCTGAAAATCTTAACAGACCAAAGACTGACTTCCCTCAAGCAAGAGGGAATTCTCCCCAATAGATGGCCTTTAGACCTGACCTGTAACTTTGGCTCTTCTCTGGATCTGCAGACTTCCCACTGGGCAGATTTTGGAGTTGCCAGTTTCCATTATCATGAGAGACAATTCCTTAAAATAATCTCTCTTTCTGTCTCTCTCTCTCCACGTATATTTATATATGTTCTGTTTCTCTGGAGAACCCTAATTAACACAAACAGGTATCTCTGGCCCTCTCTAAGGGCACTCCCGGGCCATTTTGCTCATGGCAAAGATGGGTATTTGACAGTAGATGTTAGAGAGTCAACCAAGGACTAAGTTGAGACAGTAGTTCTATGCCAGGGAGGCAGAAATAAAACCAGGAAATTGCTTGTCACAACAGAGGTGGTTTAAGAGCAAGCTTGGGCATGAGGCTAAGCCCTGGGGTTGTACTGCTCACTGTTGATGAGCGATATTCTAAGGAAGAAGATAGTAGAGTCATAATTTCTTTATCTCAACTGTCCCAAACGCTGCCCAGAAGTATGGCTGCTAAGGGAGCTGAGAGGACCATGCCTGGTTGGGAAGTCAGAGAGGGCTTCTCTGAGGAAGGGATAATTATCTGAGATCAAAGGAGAAGTGGGAGTCAACCAGCAATGGGGGAAAGCCTTCCAGCTAGAGGGAACGGCATGCAGGAAAACCCAGACTGGGAGGAGGTTTGTAGAGCTGAGAAGTCCAGTGAGGCTGGAGTGAGATGGATGGAGAAGAAAGTGGTGCAGATGAAATTGAAGCAGTAACAGGAGGAGGTCATTGACATTGTAGGTCAATGTAAGGAACATGGGCAGTATTTTAAGGCACCTGGAAAAAGATGGAATGATTTTCATCAGGAAAGTGGCCCATGTAGTTCTTCAACTACTTTTCCTGTCTCCCCCTCCCTCCTCTCCTACTGCAACTTGACTAACACTTATGTGAGAGTGCTGGATATTTCCACAGGTCACAAAAAAATGCTCTGCTCATTTTTTGTCAGCCTTTTTCTCTCCATTCTTCAGTGTGGACAATTTCTATTGTTATGTCTTCAACTTCACTGATCTCTTCTTCTGCAGTCTCTAATTGATCATTTATCCCACCCAGTGTAGTTTTCAATTTAGATACTGTAGTTTTCATCTCGCAGAGTTTAATTTAGGTCTTTTTAAGAACGGTGTTTCATTTCTCTCCTCATTTTGCTCCTGTTTCCCTCTAGCTCCTTGAACCTGTGAAACAGATGTATTTTCTTCTTTCTTTTTTTAAATACCCTTGTCTGCTAATTCCATTATCTCTGTCAATACTGAATCCGTGAATAAACTCCGAGAGATGAAAACTACAATATCTAAATCTATGAAGACATAGCAATAGAAACTGTCCACACTGAAGAATGGAGAGAAAGAAGGCTGACAAAAAATGAGCATTTTTTGTGACCTGTGGAAATACCAGTGACTTGACAAATTGGGGAGGGAGGGGAGCCACAGTGCCCAATCTGTTAAAGGAGAAGCCCTTGTATTTGATTTGATGTTTTGGGCTACACCTGTAGGTGCAGGACCATCATTCCCCAACCAGGGATTGAACTTGTACCCCCTGCACTGGGAGCCTGGTCTTAACCACTGAGCCTCCAACAGTCCCTTCTTTATTTCTCTTTTGAACTGAGGCAAAATTCATGTAACATGAAATTAACCACTTTATACAATTCAGTGTACACTTTTAAATGCATTTAGCTTTTATACATTTATAATTAAAATGCACTATTTATAATGCTGTGCAGTGATCACCCTGTCAAGTTCTGAAAGATTTTCATCAGCCTAAAAGGAAACCCTGTATTCAGTGACCAGTCACTCCCCATCCCTCATCCCACCCACACCCCAGAGAGAAGCCCTTTTTTGCCCAAGATTTCTGAGTGCCAGGGTTGGCACTAAGAGTATTTTTTCAAGGGTTTGAGGCTGGGAGGAAAGACACATGAGCTCTAGGATCAGACAGGAGCAGGTTCTAAAGCCAACTGCATCACTTTTCTGTGTGACGCTGGTCTACTTGTTTACCCTTTCCAAGCCTCAAGTTGGGGATAACATCTACTTTGCATTCAGTGTTGAAATATCTGGTGGGGAATACTTCTTAAGAACTGAGACTCAGGTATGGTGGCTGTTGGTCCTCATATAGCCCCCTGTCTTCCAGGGTCTCCATGGAGGGCTCTACGAAGCTAAACTTGGTCATGATGTCCTTCCATCAGCCTTTAGTAGCAGGGAAGCCTAGGGAAATTACATTCAAGCTTATTTCAGGACATCAGCCTCTATTTGCAATACATACTTAATTCCGTGCTTGGCTTCTAGATTCTTAAGAATAAATGAATACAGAAGGCAGTCATTACCTCCACAGGCAATTCTGGAGAGGTGTTGGGAGTTTTTTAAATTACTTCATTATTTTGGCTGTGCTGGGTCTTTGTTGTTGCATGTGGGCTTTCTCTAGTTGCAGGGAGCAGGGGTTGCTCTCTAGGTGCGGGGCTCAGGCTTCTGATTGCAGTGGCTTCCTGTTGTGGAGCGCAGACTCTAGGGCTCGCCAGCTTTCGTAGTGGTGGCACAAGGGCTTAGCTGCCCTGCAGCTTGCGGAATCTTAGTTCCTGAATCAGGAATTGAACAGTGTCTCCTGCACTGGTAGGTGGATTCTTAACCACTGGACCCCCAGGAAAGTCCAGACATGTTGGGAATTGACTCTGAATTCTTCCACTGAAGTTTCATGATGGCAGAAGAGAGTGAGGGGGAACCCTGGGCATGGACCATGTTTATCCCATGGCCTTGTGTGCCCTCAGAGGTACTGACCCCCAGCCTAAGAGGTGTAGTTGTGGCATAGTCACTGGGCTCCTTGCCCTTCCCCAGTGGGAAGGGAAACTCTCTCCCATGTTCTCAGGGTGCTCACGATGTGCACTCATCACTATTGGTCACATGGGTTCCCAGGTTCTGATCTGTGAGTCCATAAGTGGATTCTGACGGTTGGGGATGATCTGGTCTAGGCTTTTAGGCTGAAGGAGCAAACTGACAGGGGCTTTGGGTTCTTGGGGAGTGAGCAACTTCAGAGAAAGCTTAGCAGCACAGTCTCAACAAGCTCTGGAATCCCAAGGTGAATGCAGAGCTGGCCTTTCTTCAAGAGCCTACTGGGGGACTTCCTGGGTGGTGCAGTGGCTAAGACTCTGCGCTCCCAGTGCAGGGGGCCCAGGTTTGACCCCTGATCAGGGAACTAGTTCCCACATGCTGCAACTGTGAGTTTACATACTGCAACTAAATATCCCAAGTGTAGCAACTAAGATCCAGTGCACCCAAAT
The DNA here is from genome assembly GCF_054371585.1 of Giraffa tippelskirchi. Classification (NCBI taxonomy): domain Eukaryota; kingdom Metazoa; phylum Chordata; class Mammalia; order Artiodactyla; family Giraffidae; genus Giraffa; species Giraffa tippelskirchi. The sequence continues at coordinate 10,419,465 of NC_137284.1, read as the reverse complement.
AAATAAATATTAAGAAAGAAAAAAAGAAAAAGAAAGAAAGGAAAGAAAAAGACCCTATTAGGCATAGCAGAGCCAAGCAAAGGACCTGTGGACCTCAAACTCCTGGGAATGATCGGATCTGGTCCTGCAATCAGACAAGACAGTTGATTACAGTGCCAGTGGTTAGACATAACGTGCCCTGTTTAAGGCAGTACTAGCAAGAGGTCCCCAGAGCTGGGAAGAGCTGGAGTCTGTTTCTATGATGCTAGTGAAGTTCCCAGAATGTAGTTCTGGGCCCTGGGGAAGGCTCTGGGGTCACAAAGCTGTGACTTATTCAGAAGACATGGTTTGCTGGACTTCAGAATTTCGGGGAGAAGAGACCTGGGTTTCTTAGGGGTTGGGAGCTGGGGGTGCTGGGGGCTTGGCCAGATAGAGGGTCACAGAATTTCCAGTGTGGGTTTTCCAAAGGAGCTCTTCTTTTATTAGAGAGCCCCCAAATCTTGTCAAAATTCAGTAACAACCTCCTCACTGTTTGACAGCAGGTAAGACAAGTTTCACTGATGGCTCATTAACCACAGCACTGAGTAAGGCACCAACATGGGTCTTTCTGAAAGGCTTTTAGCGTTACAGAATGAAGGCAGGGGTTGGGTGCCATCAGTGGCTGTGGAACTCTTCCCAAGCCTTGGGCTGATCCCTGGAGACCACCTCTAGAAGGAAAGGGGTGCCAGAAGCTCTAATGACCAATGAGCCTCAGTTTGATCACCTATGTGAAAAAAATGGCCCTAGACTATCTGCTAGTGAGGACTTGTTTCTCCCTGTCTCTCATTTTTCTCTGTCAGAAGACCTCTGGAGAAATGTGAAGGATGTTCGTTTGCTTTGTTCATCCGGGGAGAGGTCAGCCTTGGTCTTTGTTCTAGTAGTAGTTTTCCCTGCAGGCTTGGTAATGAGACCCATCTTTTGAAGAGCAGGAAGGTGGTGAAAGGTGCACAGTGCTGCGTGGGTGGATGAAGAGAGGACACCTGAGATCTTAGAAGGGGAGGCAGCTCCCTCTGGAACTGGATATTCAGCAAAGCCAAGGGTATATGATAAGTATAGGTTTGGATATTCTGAGTATGAGAAACTTGGGTTGAAGAGGAAAACTTAAAATTTTACATAACCTGCTCCTTCTGCCTCTGTAACCAAGCTTGCTCCTTGCAAAGTCTGAATCGCATAGGTCACATGGTCTCAGAAAGTGGGGACTTACAATATTAGGAGCTGGAGCTTATCTCACTCACCCTTGTCCTGCTCTTTGCAATTGCCCAGCCCCTACAGACCTGCTTAATCATGCCTGTCCGTGTAAAGGTCAGGCATCCCCCTCCCCATCTTGACTGCTGTTCCTGTGCTCATGAAACCAGCCTATTAGCAGCTAGTGTTGCCCACTACAGTCTGTCTGTAAAAACTCTGTAACCCCTTCGTTTGTTCGGGGCTCAGAGCTTAGAGTGTTAACTCCTCTGGGCCCGCCGGCGTAATAAACCTGAGTTCTCCAACTCTCTGAGTGTGGTGCCTGGTTTCTTGAATACTGGTTTCTGCAACAGTGTGACACCCAGGCAAGATGGTCTGGTCCGCACTTGGCGAGGAAGCTCTGTTTAGAGACATAGATCTTGGCGCTGTGGGCCCCTGGTGGGTGAGTGAAATGGAGGAGCAACTGAGCGGCCTCAGGGACACTGTGAGAGAGAGGAGGAGGGCCAGGGGAAGGTCCACAGTGAGGAGCTGGGCAGAGAGCGAGCAGAGGAGAGTGAGAAGACAAAGCTGGGATGGAAGGAGGAGAACCAGGAGAGCACAGGGGCCTGGCAGCCTGGGCAAGAGCGTGTTTCCAAAAGGAGGAAATGGGCAACATGTTTAGTGCTTCCAAGAAGCTGTGAACAGAGACCACTGGGTTTTGCAACATGGGACCATTGGTGATGATCTTAGGGAGAGCAGAAACGTTCCCAAAGCACAAGCTAAGTCCCAACCTGTGCTCAGCCACCCCTGGGGAAGGCCCAGCATTTTAGACCCTGCCTAGGGAAAATAGTGTCACAAACCCTCATGTACCCACTATTGCTTAATTCCCCGAGGGCTTAAGAGGTGATGGGTGTCACCTATCAGGTGCCCTTGCTGCCACTTTGCTATTCTCAACGTTACTTTCTTTTCTTGCTCTTCTTCCCCTTGTCCTTCAGTGACCCCAGTGCTTGGATCACAGACCTAGATTAGATGTCAGAAAATGTGATCCCCATTGCTGGGGGGGAGAGATGTCAGCGATTAGTGTGTTGCCAAAGAGAGAAAGGATAGTTTTAATTTTATTGTTTATTATGAAAAATAGAAAATCTATGCTGGACTGGGGAGCCTGGTGGGCTGCCATCTATGGGGTCACACAGAGTCGGACACGACTGAAGCAACTTAGCAGCAGCAGCAGCAGCATACAATAGTAGAGGAAAAATACACAATGTACCTCCATGTACCCATTGTCCAGTTTCAATGGTTTTTACCTTATGGTCAGTTTTCGTTTCATCAACAAACCACACATTTCTCTTCGATAGAATTTTGAAGCAACTCTCAAGCATCATACAATTTCATCATCTGTAAGTATTTCCTTATGTATCTCATAAAGATTCTTTTAAAAAGCCCAAGACAATTATCACACCTAAAAAAATTTAGCAGCAGGAGAAGACAATTTTTATGTGGATAAAACATAGGATAAGAAGTAGGTGGGACTTCCCTGGTGGTCCAGTGGCTGGGACTCTGAGCTCCCAATGCAGGGGGGCCTGGGTTCGATCCCTGGTCAGGGAACTAGATCCCACATGCCACACCCAAGACCCAGAGCAGCCTAAATAAATAAATACAAATTAAAAAAAAAAAAAAAGAAGTAGGGAGATCTTTTTTTAAAACAACAACAACAAAAAAAAACAATTAGCTGTGCAAGACCTCAGGCAAGATAGTTAACTTTCCCATAGCTCAATAGTTATTTACACATAGAGATAGGAGTATTTGCCTCAGATAAATAACATTGATTATATTTATAGAAGGGCTTTATTTGCTAAAAAAAAAAGAGAGGATTTTTAGAATATTTATTTACTTATTTGGCTATGCAGGGTCATAGTTGCAGCACACAGGATCTTCAACCTTCATTGCAATATGTAGGATCTAGTTCCCTGACCAAGAATTGAACCTGGGCCCCCTGCATTGATAGTGGAGAGTCTAAGCCTTTGGACTGCCAGGGAAGTCCCTAAAAAAAAATTTTTTTTAAGTAGTTTTGTGTCACAGAAATAGACCCACAGACATAGAAAACAAACTTAGAGTTACCAAAGGGCAGGGGGAGTCTGGGATTAACAAACTACTATATATAAAATAGATAACCAACAAAGACCTACTATATAGCACAGGGAACTACACTCAACATTTTGTAATAACCTCTAAGGGAAAAAGAATGTGAAAAAAATAGAAATATGAATATGTATAACTGAATAACTAAATAACTGAATATATATATAATACATACATATGTATGTAGAACAGAATAATACACCTGAAATTAACACAACATTGTATATCAATTATATTTTAATTAAAAATTATTTGATATTTGGTAATAATTTTTTCACCCTTGACTCGGCTTCCCTGGTGGCTCAGACGGTAAAGAATCCGCCTGCAATGCGGGAGACCTGGGTTCGATTCCTGGGTTGGGAAGATACCCTGGAGGAGGGCATGGCCACCTACTCCAGTATTCTTGCCTGGAGAATCCCCATGGCCAGAGGAGCCTAGAGGGCTACAGTCCATGGGGTCACAAAGAGTTGGATAGAACTGAGCGACTAAGGACACAGAATACTATTTTAAAGAACCTTAAATAGAGGAAAAGCTTTATGTGCAAAAAAACCCCATAGCTTTATGTCTTAAACTTTCAAAGTACTTTTATCTGGCCTTTTATTTACCTGTATAACCAAAGTAGGGAAAGGTAAGGGTTATTTTTCAGGTAGAGAAATGGAGGACCAAAGCGATATGAGTCATTTGTTCACAGACAGGAAGTTCGGGGATTCAGCCAGAGTTGGAAGGGTTAGAACTTTGTGGATGATAGGAAGCCAGCCAAGGCGAGAGTGAAAAGAGGGCACCAGTGATCCCCTCGGAGTGTGCCCTCGACTCTGTCCTGCCACCTGCCTGACCTGGGGCACAGGCAGTCCTACCTTAGCCCTTTCACTTCCACAAAAGTTCCGGCCTCAGAGGGGTGGAGAGATGGAGTTTGAATACCTCTAAAAGGACAGTATCTTTGCCATCAAATAAAGATTTCTGCTTTAATTCTTTTGCGGGGGGGCGGTGGGGGTGGGATGTGGCGCCTGAGGCATGTGGCATCTTAGTTCCCGCATCAGGGATGGAACCCGTGCCTCCTGCCAGGGAATTCTCTGCTTTGATATTAATATTGCTTTTATTTATTTATTTTTTTTACTTTGCACTTGCCATCCCATTAATTTTAACCTCTTGGGGTCATTTTGTTTTAGGTGGGTCTCCTGTAAGTAGCATATAGTTTGACCGTTGTTTCTCCCCCCATTCTGAGTCTTTTCACTGGGGGAGCATAAACCATTGATGACTATTGCCTAATTGATCTGTTTGTGGTCTTCCTACCCCAAGCCCACAACCCCAGTCTAATCATGAGAAAAACACCAGATAAATCAAATGTGAGGGATGTTCTACAAAATATCTGATCAGTACTTCTCAAAACTGTCAAGGTCATCAAAATAAGGGAAGTCTGAGAAACTGTTACAGCCAAGAAGAGCGTAAGGAGACGGGATGACAAAATGTAACATGATATCGGAAATAAGATTCTGGAACAGAAAATAGATGTTACCTTAAAACCAAAGGACTCCGAATAAAGTATAGACTTTTTTTTTTTTAAAGCTGTCCCATAAAATAACTCTGGGCATAAATGGCTTTACTGGTAAATTCTACCTAACATCTAAGGAAAAAACAATGCCAATTCTACACAAAATCTTCCAGAAAATAGAAGATGAGGAAACACTTCCATGTGTATAGACAAACAATTGTTGTTTAGTCACTAAATCATGTCTGACTCTTTTGCAACCTCATGGACTGTAGCCCGCCAGGCTCCTCTGTCACTGGAATTCTCCAGGCAAGAGTAGTAAAGTGACCATTTCCTTCACCAGAGAATCTTCCTGACCCAGAGATCTAACCCAAGTCTCCTGCATTGCAGGCAGATTCTTTACCATCTGAACCAGCAGGGAAGATCACACACATATATATAAACAAACTGTAAAAGAATCATTAACCTAAGTGTAAGAATTGAACAAACAGGAGAAAATCTAAGGGACTTTGAGATAGGAACAGATTTCTTGACTACACAAAATGGCATGAACTCTAAAAGGAAAAATTAATAAATTGGATTGGGTTAAACTTATAAATGTTTTCTCTTCAAATGACACCAAAAATAAAATGAGATGTCAAGACACAGACTGAGAGAAAATATTTGTGAGACAAATATTCATCAAAGGACTTGTATACATAATAGTAAAGAACTCTTACAACTCATTTATAGGAAGATAACAACCTAAGGAAAGTTGGCAAAATATTTCAATAGACACTTCATCAAAGAACATATGAAAAGTGAAAGTCGCTGAGTCATGTCCAATTCTTTGCGACCCCATGGACTGTAGCCTGCCAGGCTTCTCTGTCCGTGGACTTCTCCAGGCAAGAATACTGGAATGGGTTGCCATTTCCTTCTCCAGGGGATCTTCCCAACCCAGGGATCGAACCCAGGTCTCCTGCATTGCAGATAGATTCTTTACTGTTTGAGCCACCAGGGAAGCCATTCAGTTCAGTTCAGTTCAGTCGCTCAGTCGTGTCCAACTCTCTGTGACCCCATGAATTGCAGCACGCCAGGCCTCTCTGTCCATCACCAACTCCTGGAGTCTACCCAAACCCATGTCCATCGAGTCGGTGATGCCATCCAACCATCTCATCCTCTGTCGTCCCCTTCTCCTCCTGCCTCCAATCCTACCCAGCATTAGGGTCTTTTCCAATGAGTCAACCCTTCGCATGAGGTGGCCAAAGTATTGGAGCTTCAGCTTCAACATCAGACCTTCCAATGAACACCCAGGATTGATCTCTTTTAGGATGGATTGATTGGATCTCCTTGCAGTCCAAGGGACTCTCAAGAGTCTTCTCCAACACCACAATTCAAAAGCATCAATTCTTCGGCGCTCAGCTTTCTTCACCATCCAACTCTCACATCCATACATGACCACTGGAAAAACCATAGCCTTGACTAGACGGACTTTTAATGAGTGGCAATAACACCTTCACCAAAAATCATCTATATGAGTCATATATTTGGTGAAGAGTAAATAACATCATTAGTCACTGGGGAAATGAAAATTAGAACAACGAGATGCCACTGCACCCACCTGAATGATTAAAATTGAAAATATTGAGAATACCAAGCACTGGCAGGAATATGGAGGAACTGAAGCCCTTTTGCACCGCTAGTGGGAGTGCAAAATGGTCCCAGCACTTCAGAAAACAGGAGGTTCTTATAAAGTTAAGCATAGATTTACTATATGACCCAGCAAATCCACTCCTGGGCATTTTCCCAAGAGAGAAGGAAGTTCATACAAAGACTGGTATGAAATTGAAAGACACTTGCTCCTTGGAAGGAAAGCTATGACAAACCTAGGCAGCGTATTAAAAAGCAGAGACATCACTTTGCTGACAAAGGTCTGCATAGTCAAAGCTATGGTTTTTCCTGTAGTCAAATATGGATGTGAGAGTTGGACCATAAAGAAAGCTGAGTGCCAAAGAATTGATGCTTTTGAACTGTGGTGCTGGCGAAGACTCTTGAGAGTCCCTGGGACAGCAAGGAGATCCAACCAGGCAATCCTAAAGGAAATCAACCCTGAATGTTCCTTGGAAGGACTGACGCTGAAGCTGAAGCTCCAATACTTTGGCCACTTGATTCCAAGAACTGACTCACTGGAAAAGACCCTGATGCTGGGCAAGACTGAGGGCAGGAGTAGAAGGGGGGGCAACAGAGGATTAAATGGTTGGATGGTACCACAGACTCAATGGACATGAGTTTGAGCAAACTCCAGAAGATGGTGAAGGACAAGGAAGCTTGATGTGTTGCAGTCCATGAGGTTGCAAAAAGTCATACATGACTTAGTGACTGAACAACAACAACAAAGACTTGTACATAATGTTCATAAGCAGCAAAAACTGGAAACAATCCAAATACCCAGCCACTGGTGAATGGAGAAGCTAATTGTGATCTATCTACACAGTGGAATACTACTCATCAGTGAAAAGGAACAAACTAGGCTTCACTTGAACTTTAGATCTTCCTTAGACAAATCAAAAGTAACCCATTAGGCTCCTCTGTCCGTAGGAGTCTCCAGGCAAGAATACTGGAGTTGGTTGCTATGTCATCCTCAAGGGGATCTTCCCAATCCAAGGATCAAACCTCTGTCTTTCATGTCTCCTGCATTGGCAGACAGGTTCTTTACCACTAGCACCAGCTGGGAAACCCCAATATGTACATAAGTTTTACCTCAATAAAGCCTACCCAGAAAATTGGGCAAGGGAGTATAAAAGATGCCCTCAGTGGATTATCTAGGTGCCAAACATCTTTTCCCTGCCCTTATTGTATAACAAAAGTCCTGTCTCTCTGTGATAGATGGAAGTAGTTACCTCTGTCAGGATGGTGACTCTTTTCTTGCTTATCTATGGGCATAAGGATCCCAAAGTGATCAGGAACACACCATAGCTTTACAGCTTAATGAGACTCTAGCTAAGTCTCCTGCTGGCAGTTCTGCCTCTGGAAACCAGGATCTAAACCCACATTCCTCATAGCTGCAGGATTTGGTTGCATAAATTCCCCAAGTTGAGTCACTGGCAGTAAGCAGGGCCTCTCACTTCTACCCCAGATTCTTCAACTCATGTAATTCTACCTTTTGGGAACATAACACCTTATAAAGGTCATTACTTTAGAGTTTATACTACATCATGGCAGATGGCACCCCATTCTTACAAGGTATCGCTTGCAAGTAGCAACTTGGTTGTACCTTCAAAAGTCTGCTCCATTACTCCTTCAGGCTACTGGCTTCTAGGTGGTACTCTGGGTGGTAGGCCCAGTGGATTCCATGGTCATGTGCCCAGTGCTCCTTTGCTCTAATGTATATTCCTTAGTCCTGTGCTAGATGCTGTAGGGTCTTATGGCAGTGGCTTGAACCCCTAAGTCATCAGATAACGTTGCTGGATGCAGCCCCATGGGCAAGAAAGTCTCCAGTGTGTGTCAGTTACAGTCAAGATAAATTGCTTACCCTCCGATATTCTTGCCTGGAGAATTCCATGGACAGAGGAGCCTGGCAGGCTGCAGTCTGTGGGATCACAAAGAGTCGGACACAACTGAATGACTAACACTTATTCAGGTGGAAAACGTCCAGTGTAATCAACTTGCCAACGAGGGGCTCATTGGTGTAGCACCATATCAGGGGCTCAGTTCTGCCCTCTATTCAGCAGTATGCTGATAACTAACAACCTGATCTCTGAGCAAGTGGAAACTCTGAATTGTATAGCATCTGAAGATCTCTATGTTGTAAACACTCCCACCATAGCCAATTTCAAGCAACCAACATGATGTTGACTGAGAAGTGAACAGTTGACTCTTCCATGCTAGTACAGGCTGGCTCCAGTATAGGCTGGCTCCAGCACATGACAGTCTCTGCCGGCAGGTTGGATATTCAGCCATGGCAGTGGAGAATGAGAGAGGAGGCCACAGGTGGAACCCCTGTGCACACTCCATCTTGGCCAGCATGGCTACGCTGTGCATGCACAACTGCATCAGCCCTTAGGGCTGATGATGGAGGCGCCTCATGTCACCCAGCTGAGTCACTCTGACCCCTTGAGTGTCTGACGCCTCTTCCACAGTGGATGCGCTCTGGAGGGGGATGACATGAGATACAGATACTTGCACCCCTTGCTCACCATCACAGGCTTTCCCACATGCTTCTTCCTCCAACCTCTTTGTCCCTGACCTTCCAATATTTCCACCCCAGACCCCATGATCAATTAGCCAAGCCGTTCACTACTGCCCATGAGTTTATATATATATTCTTATCCAAATATTTATAAAATTCTCTTTCCACGCTTGTAAAGTTACACACATTGGGAGGACTTCCTTTTGCTGTGGTCTGGAGTGGTGGTACAACAGAAGTCCGTTTCCACTTTGCAACCACATATTAAACTGACCCAGGCCATTCACTGCTGCCCGTGAGTTCATTACTGCTTCTTGCCCTTCACCTTGGATCTACTGCAGAGCTATTTCCCTCTACTAAACCCCATCAAAACCAGCCATCCTCCTATGTCATCAGTAGATGGGTCAAAGTAATGTACCCAAGTGCAGACTCTGCAGCTTATAGAACCTACAGAGTCCTACTGTTGCAGCAAGGGAGCCTCCTTCCAGGGCCCAAGAGGGGGCTCTTGTCTAACACTTGGAAGTGAGTTGTCCAAGGAGACACATGCGCTGACAAAGCAGGAGACTTTATTGGGAAGGGACACCTGGGCGGAGGGCAAGAGGTTAAGGGAACCTGGAGGATTGTTCTGCCACGTGGCTCAAAATCTTAGGTTTTTTGATGATGGGGTTAATTTCCAGGTTGTCTCTGACCAATCCCTCTGACACAAGGTACTTCCTGGTAGCACATGTATTTGTTCACCCAAGATGGATTCCAGCAAAAAGGATTCTGGGAGGTTGATAGGCCATATGGACATAAGGACTAGCCTCTCCTTTCTCCTTTTGGCCTTTCCTGAATTCCTCCAGTTGGTGGTAGCTTACTAGTTCCACATCCCTTAAAAGAACCTTCTGTAGTATGATGATCACTCATGCAATTGGCTGCTACCTTTCCTGGTCAGGGAGGGTGGTTTCAGTCAGTGTTTCCCCTAACACTACTGGGCATTTTGCTTCCTTCTTAGTGGAGAGCACAATTTGTCCTTTTCTTTGTCCTTTACTTGGAAAAAAAAATGTCGTAAATTGCTCTGGAATCCCTAAAAATTTTACCGATACAGTGGAAAATGTTAGTTGCTCAGCTGTGTCCGACTCTTCGTGACTCCATGGACTGCAGCCCACCAGGCTCCTCTCTCCATGGGTTCTCCAGGCAAGAATACTGGAGTGGGTTGCCATTTCCTCCTCCAGGGGATCTTAACCCTGGCAGATTCTTAACCACTTGACCACCAGGGAAATCCCTAGACTTTACTTTTTAGTTAAGTTTTAGGTTCACAGCAAAATTAAGCAAAAGTTACAGACATTTCCCACATGACCCCTACCCCACACATGCATAGATTCCCCCATTATCAACATGCCCAACCATACAATTGCTATGATCCATGAATCTACTTTAACACCACACCATCACCCAAAGTCCATAGTTTACATTAGGTCCCCTCTTGGTGATATGCATTCTATGGGTTTGCGCAATGTATAATGACATGTACCCTTATAGTATGGGACAGAATAGCTTCACTGCCTTAAAATCCTCTACATTCTGCCTGGTTTATTCCTCCCTGCCCCATAGGCCCTGGCAATTACTGATCTTTTTATTGTCTCCGTAGTTTTGCCTTTTCCAGAATGTCATCAAGTTGGAATAACTCACTGTGTAGCCTTTCCGATTGGCTTCTTTCACTTAGTAAAATACATTTAAGCTTCCTCCATGCCTTGTATCTCATTTATCTTTATTGCTGAACAATATTCCATGTCTGGATGTTTATCCATTCATCTGTAAAAGGACATGCTAGATGCTTCCAAGTTTCGGAAATTATGAATAAAGTTGCTATAAACATCTGCGTGCAGTTTTTTATGTGGACACATTTTCAGCTGGACTTTTACTCCTCATAGGATTTATCTCCCATCCTTTGAAACAAATACATCTGGTCAAGGCTTCCAACATACTTTCCACATTTGTTCACTGATGTAGTGGATCCATGAGATATTCTGCAGAATGTCCAAATGGCTCAAATCCTTTCAGTCTATCCTAGGACAGAGGAAGGCTTCCCAGGTGGCTCAGTGGTAAAAAAAAAAAAAAAAAAATCCGCTTGCCAGTACAGGAGACTCAGAAGATGGGGGTTTGATCCTGGGTTGGGAGGATCCACTGGAGGAAGAAATGGCAACCCACTCCAGAATTCTTGCTGGGAAAATCCCGTGGATGGAGGAGACTGGCAGGCTACAGTCCATGGGGTCGAAAAGAGTCGGACGCGACTGAGTGAGCATACACACACATACACACACACAAGACAGAAGAAAGGGAATTAACATAGCCCAGGGGCAAAACCATCCCTTAAGCTATTGTCCAGTTCTTGTGAATGTAAACAATTTCCAGTCCTCCTTCTAGAAAGGATAGAAAAGAACTCAATCAGCATGATTAATGGCTGCATACTACGTACTTGAACTGGTAGAACTCCTCCGAGTTGACATAAGTTGAAGCAAGAGGTCTAGACCTCTGTCCTATGGCTTCAACCAGCCACTAGATTCATGCTGCCCTAAGGAGAGGGCCTAACCTTGGGTGAGACAGCTTTCTTCAGCTCCCAAGGAAGGACTTAGCTGGGGAAATGAGCATCTGGAACCTGAAGGGGGAAAATACAGGCTGCATCTCACAGCATCCACTACAGATAAGACAGCCAAGTGATGCTGGGTAGGCAGGCGATTCAGTGAGTCTGGAGCTGGGAGAGATATCTAGGTCTGGAAACACAAAGGTAAAAGTCTTTGTGCTAAAGATGTTATCTGAAGTCACGAGACTGGATGAGATCAACAAGAGAATAAAAGTGTTACTGAGTCCAAGCTTGCTCTGATCACCACAGGACAGGCTAATGAATCAGAGAGACGAGGTGTTGAGGCAAGGAATATGACTTTACCCGGAAAGCTGGCTGACTAAGAAGATGGCAGACTAAGGCTTCAGAGTAACCATCTTGTCAGAGTCTGGATTCCAGGTTCTTTTATAGAGTCAGAGAGAGAAGCAATGAGGAATTAAAATCAAAAGGCAGAATAGAGAGCCAGAGGCAGTGGGGAAGTAAAGTGAAAGGGTCTTCAGTCTTCCAAAACATCTCCAAAGGAAATGGCTGGCCTTTGGAAGGGGTGTGTTAATCTCTTCTTTTTGTTGTAGCTATTCACAGGTGGGCAGGGTCAGAATATATCTCTATGAGCCACGGCACTTTAGTTTACAGTCAGGCAGTGCAGCAGGGTCCTCTGAGGCAGGCTATTATGTATGATTATAATGAAAGTGAATGTCCCGCACTCATGTCAGACTTTTTGTAACCCCATGGACTATAGAATTCATGGAATTCTCCAGGCCAGAATACTGGAGTTGGTAGCCTTTCTCTTCTCCAGGGGACCTTCCTAACCCAGGGATCGAACACAGGTCTCCCACATTGCAGGCAGACTCTTTACCAACTGAGCTATCAGGGAAGCCCTGAGTATAATGACAACAGCAACAAAAAGCAAGTGAAAGAAACAATTTCCAACTTGGAATCAGAATTGGCTTCTTCTCTGCAACAAAAGTAGAGTCAAACAAGAGAAGGAGAACCAAGGACTGAGGCATAGGACCCTTGCACATTAAAAGAGAATCCATGGGGGCAGGGATCTTGGTCTTTTTTGCTCAAGAGCTCAGAACACCATAAGTGCCCTATAAATATTTGTTGATTAAATTAAAACAGCCCCCAAAAATTTCAAGTTGGAAAAGGGATTCAAAATCACATTATGCATCAGTGGAAAATAATTGTGTGTTGTAGACTGAATATCTGTGTCCCCCACCTCCCTAAATTCCTATGTTGAAGCCCCAACCCCCATTGTTATAGTATTTGGAGATGGGGCTTTGGGGAGGTAATTGGGTCAATTGGTAGGGCCCTGGTCTGATGAGAACTGTGCCCTTTTCAGAAGAGACACCTGAGAGCTTGCTTTCGCTCTCTCCATGCACACGTACAAGGAAATGCCTTGTGGGCACACAGCAAGGAGGTGGCCCTGTCTGCAAGCCAGAAAGAGATATCTCACCAGAAACCCATCATGTAGCACCTCGACCCCAGACCTCCCATCTCCAGAACCGTGAGAAAACACATTTCTGCTGTCTAAGCCACACTGCCTATGGTATTTTGTTATGGCAGTCCAAGCTGATTAATATAGTATGTATCCTGCAAGACACACTGGCCTTCCCCCAAGAAAATCTGAGTAAGAAAAACAAATGAAGGCCTTAGCAACCAAGAGCATTCAACTGTGATTCCAGGCCAGGTCCTGTACAAAACAAGTTCCAAAGAGTGAGACATGAATGAGGGCCTGATGACCAGCCCTGGCCTGCTGTGGGGCAATGGTGTCATCTCAGGCAAAACACCTGCACCTTCATTGTTGGTCAACTGAGAAAATTGTGTGATTATGTACTATTATTACTTTTAAATGCAGAGATAATTCGTGTTCATTTTAAAACTTCAGCCATTGTAGAAATAGGGTGCATGCTCCGTCGCTCCGTCGTGTCCTACTCTTTGTGATCCCATCTCCAGGCTCCTCTGTTCATGGGATTTCCCAGGCAAGAATACTGGAGTGGGTTGCCATTTCCTCCTCCTGGGGATCTTCCGACCCAGGGATCAAACCCAAGTCTCCTGTGTCTCTTGCATTGGCAGGCAGATTGTTTACCACTGAGCCACCTGGGAAGCCCCTATTGTAGAAATATGTGGAGTAAAATGTGAAATGTTCTCCTTGCAATTCTAAAATTACCAGTGTAGCAGACATCCTCCCAGAACTTTTTTCTGCCATAGCCCTGCTCAAATCTTCCCTTTATGGAGCCTTCCCATGTCTCAGGTCCCATCTTTCCCTTCTTTTTTCCTTGATACTTTATACCGGCAGACAGAGGTTAAAGGGACTGAAGGCAAGAGAAAGAGTAGCCTTTGTCAGAGCATCACCTGCTTCAGAGAAAAATCTCGGAAGAATCATTTATGAAACCGGCCAACTATTGACAAATAGAACAAGTACTTCTGGGGTACTTCCACTGGTGGGAAAGAGAGTCAGAGTGTATATCTCATAGGACAAACTTTGAATATATTTAGCCATTTATTTTTTAAAATTGAGGTATAACACACATACAGTAAAATGCACAAATTTTTTAAAATTTATTTTATTGAAATACAATTGATTTATGATGTTATGTTGATTTCTACTGTACAGCAAAGTGATTCATATATATATATGTGTGTATATATATATATATCCATACACTATACAAACACATTCTTTTTCACACTCTTTTCCCAATCCAAGCCTCCCCCACCAGCCACCCTCCCCCATGGCAACTACAAGTCTATCCTCTATGTCTGTGAATCTGATTTATTTGTAATTATTAATTGATTTTTGGTTCCACTGGGTCTTTTGTTGCTATGCATGGGCTTTCTCTAGTTGCAGAGAGCGATGGCTACTGTCTAGTTTCAGTGCATGGGTTTCTCATTGTGGTGGCTTCTTTTGTTGTGGAGCACAGGCTGTAGGTGCATGGTCTTCCATAGCTGCAGCACATGGGCTCAGTAGTTCCAGCATGTGAGCTCTAGGGTGTGCGGACTTCAATGTTGCAGCACATAGGCTCAATAGTTGTGGCTTGAGGACCCTAGTTGTGGTGCAGGGGGTCAGTTGCTCTGTGGCATGTGAAATCTTCCCAGACCAGGGATCAAACCCATGTCCCCTGTGTTGCAGGTGGATTCTTATCCACTGCACCAAGGAAGTCCAATCTGTTTCTATATTGTGTATAACTTATTTTGTGTCATATTTTAGATTCTGCATATAAGTGATACTATATGATATTTGCCTTTCTCTCTCTTTTTTTAATTGAGCATTCAAAGTGTTAATCAATTGCTAGTTTGGAAAGAACTTGCACTTTCAATTAGACCTAAATGTCAAATCCCAGTTACATAAATCACTTAGCTTCATTGAGTTAATTCCTCCAACTGTAAAATGGGAACAGTAAGGGCACATCTTCTTCTCAGTACGTTTCCTCCCATAGGTCACCCCACATTTGACCACAAGCATGAGAGCTGCCTGGCAAACCAAAGGCTGAGTGTAGGGTGGTGACTGGAGACTAGCCTGCCAAGGCCTGTAAGTCCCAGCAGATTGGAGATTCTGAACCCTGGATCTCTGCGAGGTGCGAGGAGAGGACACAGATGTGGCCAAAGACGAGACAGGAGGAACCTTCAGGATCCAGGCTTTGAGACCCCATCAGCCTCCTGCTCAAACACACATGTATGTTTTGTCATGTCGTATGAGGTCTTGCCATGTGAATCTGTCTTGTTTGCTGTCCGTAACTAGATCACTGATGAATGAGCTGTGACCTTTGAGTCAGAACTTGAGCTTCCAATCTTTCTTTTGCCACTAGTTTGCCACACAGTCTTGGTCAAACTCTTTAGCCCTGCTGAGCCTTAGCCATCTTGGTGATACAATGAGATCCTCCCAGCTCTAAAAACTATGACATTCTGAAATGAGCAAATGCCCTTGAACTTAGTAAACTTGACAGCAAACCAAGGTCCCCAGAGCAGCTCTTTCAAGAGGACTGCTCCATCTGCTGACTTTGCCACCTTGTTCCTGTTGAGCATGGCATGAATGGGCACTCAAGAGCTGTTGTATAAATGAATGAATGACTGAATGGTTTTAGGTTTTACCATTTAGCATTTAGACAGTACTCGAGCCAAGGAGTGCAATTTGGTGGAAAGCACTTGGGCTACAGAAGCAGACATATTCCAACTCTTCTTGTAAACTTGGGACCTTGGGCAAGCTACTTAATCTCTCTGAGTCTTGATGTCTTTATTAGTCCTTGTGGGATTACTCTGAAGATTAAAATGGATAATGGGTATAAAGAATTTAACATAGTGTTTGGTGCACAGGAAATGCTCACACTATTCCTCATCAGTCCTGACAGCCAAAGAGACAAACAGCGGCAGGAACACCAAAGCCCAGCACTACTTATACAAAAAGATAGAAACAGCAATAATCATAAGTCTCTTATATTGTGTATAGTACTTCACAGATGGTCAAGTGTTTTCTGTTTTTATTGTATATGTCTGATTGTATCTTCATATTCCTGTGAGATAAGATTTACTGCATTTATAGTGTAGCAATAGATAGTGTTAGTTGCTCAGTCATGTCTGACTCTTTGCGACCCCATGGACAGTACCCTGCCAGGCTCCTCACTGCATTTAACAGCTGAGCTATTTCAAATCCTAAAAGATAAGCTGTTAAAGTGCTGCCCTCAATATGTCAGCAAATTTGGAAAATGCAACAATGGCCACAGAACTGGAAAAGGTCAGTTTTCATTAAAATCCTAAAGAAGGGCAATGCCAAAGAATGTTCCAACTATCACAGAATTGTTCTCATTTCACATGCTAGTAAGGTAATGCTCAAAATCCTTCAAGCTAGCCTCAGCAAGACGTGAACTGTGTACTTCCAGATGTAAAAGCTGGATTTAAAAAAGGTAGAAGAACCAGAGATCAAATTGCCAACATTCATTGGATCATGGAGAAAGCAAGGGAATTCCAGAAAACATACTTTGGCTGCACTGACTACGCTAAAGCCTTGACTGTATGGATCACAACAAACTGTGGAAAATCCTTAAAGATATGGGAATACCAGACCACCTTACCAGTCTCCTGAGAAACTTGTATGCAGGTCAAGAATCAATAGTTAAAAACTTTCATAGAACAACAGACTGGTTCAAAGTTGGAAAAGGAGTACAGCAAGGCTGTGTATTGATATCCTACTTATTTAACTTTTGTGCAGAGTGCATGCATGGGTGCTCAGTCGCTTCAGTCATGTCTGACCCTTTGTGACCCCATGGACTATAGCCCACCAGGCTCCTCTGTCCATGGAATTCTCTGGGCAAGAATACTGGAGTGGGTTGTCATGCTCTTCTCCAGGGGGTCTTTCTGACCAGGGATCGAAGCTGCATCTCCTGCATTGCAAGTAGATTCTTTACTGACTGAGCCACCAGGGAAGCCCTTATATGCAGAGTACATCCTGTGAAATGCTGGGCTAGATGAATCACAAGCTGGAATCAAGATTTCCGGGAGAAATATCAACAACCTAAGATAGGTACATGATACCACCCTAATGGCAGAAAGTGAAGAGGAACTTAAGAGTTTCTTGATGAGGATGAAAGAGAAGAGTGAAAAAGTTGGCTTAAAATTCAGCATAAAAAAAACTGTCAATAAGATCATAGCATCCTCTTCAATCATTTCATGGCAAATAGATGGGAAAAAGTGGAAGCAGTGACAGATTCTATTTTGGGGGCTCCAAAATCACTGCAGATGGTGACTGTAGCCACAAAATTAAAAGACACTTGCTCCTAGGAAGGAAAGCTATGACAAACCTAGACAGCATATTAAAAAGCAGAGACAAAGGTCTGCCTAATCAAAGGTATGGTTTTTCCAGTAGTCATGTATGGATGTGAAAGTTGGATGCTTTTGAACTGTGGTGTTGGAGAAGACTCTTGAGAGTTCCTTTGTCTTCAAGGATATCAAACCAGTCAATCCTAAAAGGAAATCAACTCTGAATATTCACTGGAAGGACTGATGCTGAAGCTGAAGCTCCAATACTTTGGCCACCTAATGTGAAGAGCCAACTCATTGGAAAAGACCCTGATGCTGGTAAAGACTGAAGGCAGGAGGAGAAGAGGGTGGCAGAGGATGAGATGGTTAGATAGCATCACGGACTCAGTGGACATGAGTTTGAGCAAACTCTGGGAGATAGTGAAGGACTGGGAAGCCTCACGAGCTGCAGTGCATGGGGTTGCAAAGACTCAGACCCAACTTAGTAACTGAACAACAACAATAATTAACAATGCTGAGCATCTTTTCATGTACAGTGCACAAATCTTAAGTATACAACTTGAATAATTCACACACATACACACAGATACATATACACACTTCTGCAACTACCACGCAGACAAGGAGCTTTCCCAACACCCTGGAATTTCCCTAAGCTCCTTTTCAAGCAATATCTCTACCCAAAGGTAATCACTGTTCTGACCTATATCACCGGCTATTAGTTTTTCCTGTTCTTGAACTTCATCTAAAATGGAATCACACAGAATGTAATATTTCATGTCTGCCTTCTTTTAGTCATCATATACCTGTGAGGTCCCCTCAAGTTCTTGCAACTAGCAGGAGCTCGTTCTTTTAATTGCTCAGTAGTAGCCTGCTGTGGGCTTCCCTGGTGGCTCAACGGTAAAGAATCCACCTGCAATGCAGGTAATGTGGGTTCAATCCCTAGGTCGGGAAGCTCCCCTGGAGAGGGTATGGCAACCCATGCCAGCATTCTTGCCTGGAGAATCCCATGGACAGAAGGGCCTGGTGGGCTACAGTCTTAGGGTCGAAAAGAGTTGGACACGACTGAAGCATCTAGGCACACATGTATGCAACTGGTTGTGTGACTACAGCACAATTTCTTCATCCTTTCCACTGTTACTGGACCTTCGGTGTGCTTCCAGTTTGGGCTACTGTGAGTAAAGCTGTAAAGCTGCCCTGATCGTTCTTGTGTTTTTCTTTCGGGCGTCTGTGCACGTGTCTCTTGCGTATTCCATCTAGGAATGGATTTACTGGCTCATGATTAGTCTCTTAAGGGAAGGCTTTGTAGGGATTTGTCCTGGCCATGAATGCTGAGGCTCCAGAAGGCACTGTAAGAATATTTGTGACATGGTGAGAAGCATGTGTGCCTGACAAGGTCATTTCTCTCTGGAAAGGGCGACAGTCAGAGAATGACCTAAAGAACCCCAAGACTGGGGAGAGGTCATCTTGCCCAATTCCCACAGCCTGGAGCAAGGCTATGCGGCTCTTTCCAAGGTCGGCCTTTCATTGACCTCCCTGGCTGTTTATCTGGTCCTGGCCCCGCAGCTTAATGAGTGACTTAACTTAGGTGAAGAAGTTCACATCCTCGGAGCTGCGGACAGGCTCGCTCGGCTCAGGTCAGGCTCTCTTCCGACCTCTAGAAGGACTTTGAGTTTTTGGGACTCAGCCCTGATGAGCAGGAGGCCAAGGAACAAATCAGCAGCCCGGATGGCAGTGGGACTCCTGCGGCGCTCGGCTCATGGTGCCACCAGAGCCGGCAAATCAGAGCCAGGAGGCGGAGGGGGCAGCGGTCCCGCGGAGTCAGGTGGAGAGATGTTTGCCGGCTCAGCGCCCCGCAGCCTTCGTAGCCCTCAGGCTCCGTCTGGGATGCCACCTTCTTTCTGCTGCCCTGGAAGCCTAGGGAGCACTTTATGCAACAGACCCACCATAGCATCACTGGAATCAGGTTGGAAATGGTTTAGAGACCATTTTTCTTACAGTCATCGGCTTGATGGCCCCCAGGGCCACGCAGTCTCCCAGGAAGCACAACCCCTCTATGCCAACAAAAGCAGTCAGAGGGAGTAGAAATCAATAACCCCCAGCCCTGCCAGTGGCTTCTTTGTGACACATCCCCCTGGAACTACAGTTTGCTGCTGAGTACAGTGGGTTAACAGGACCCATTCCGGTGTACCACCCAGAGTGACTTGGAGAATCACCTAATCTTCGCTCATCAGAAAGCGTAAACCCAGCTCTGTAAACAAAAATTATTGTATTAGGCCTCAGCAGTTGTGTACGGTCAGAATGAAAGGATGATCAGTCCAGTGGCGCTGGCTGAGGGCTGCCCAGCCAGGAAAGTCCCTCCCTTTGGGGCCTCATTGTCACCCCCCTTCCCAGGCATAGAGCAGATGGCTGCAGCACAGCCTAAGCCCAGGAGGCCTAGGGCAGCCCGGAGCCCAGGTGGGATCAGAGAGGTTAGGAGTCAGTGCAGGGAGGCATGTCCCCTTTGGGTCACTAATTCCACAAGTGTTTATTATTATCTTTATTTGTAGATGAAAACTCAGACTCTCAGAGGTTAAGAAATGTCCTCAGGATCATGGAATGCTGCTGCCAGGACCCCACTGCAGTCCCCTCTTCTCCAAGTTCCACCTCTTTTTTTTTCTGGCTGCACCATACCGCCTGTGGAATCTTAGCTCCTCAAAGAGATTAAACTCAGGCCCCCAGACTCCTTGCTCTTGAATCAGCATCTCCGGAAGCAAGCTCTTAATTCTCAGTGCAGCCAGTCTGGTAGGGGTACAAGTACAGGTGTTGTCGGTCACCAGCATAGATCAGGAGCATTGATGGGAGATGAAGAGCTAAGCCTTAGATGCAGGGCTACCAAGCACTAGCTGTGTGATCTCACACTGCTTAGTTCATACTTTTCATCGCTATTTCTTCATCTGATCAAAACAGATACAGTAAAACCTCTCACAGAATTTTGATGGGACAATGTTGTGAAGGTGTCTGTTGGCCGGCTGCTCCTACATGTGAACCCAGGGGCTATAGACCCCCTGCCTGTGCTAATCATGAAGCCTCCGGACGAGACCTCTGTGTATTGGGGTGGTAGCCCAGGCCTTGAGGCCAGATGCCCAGACAACACTGGCCAAGTCTACCTGCTTTGGGTCCTCTGGGCCATCGGTAACATGTCTGCTCCATTACCATGTTGGTCCTGCAGGAAAAGGCAGAGGTGTGAGTGCCCGGGCATGGGTACCACATTCCCCCAGGATGTGGGATGCTGACATATTTCCCAGGTGTCCAAGCCTGGCGAATGGCCCAGTGCTTACTGCCCTGAAATGTTGACCAGGAGGATGGCAGAAATCTTAGAGAACTCATCATTCAGATAAGGACCTAGAGGTTCAAAAATAAAAGGCTTGCTTGAGGTCACATAACAAATTAGTGCCCAAGTGTGGTTGCCAGAGACCCCCTCACTGAACTCAAGTCTGACTGAGAGCCAGCACAAGACAGGGTTGGGAGGAGGGTGAACATTCTTTCCCAGAGGCTCTGTGCCCGACAGCTGAAGGGAGGTAGGCCCTATATCTGTGGGACCTGGAGCCTCTTACCAAATGAACCCCTGACCTGTCCTCTGATCTCTTTCGTGCCACAAGGTAGACTTCAGTAACATTCAGACAAGCAAACAGTGGGGACCTGTGGTGCTCTTTGCAAGTTGGCACTTTCTGTGCCAGCTGAGGGCAGGGCCAAAGGCTCAGCTGCAGGGTTCATTGAAGAGATCTAAGATAAGCCTGGGGTATCTAAAGTCAGACTATGTCTCTTTCTGGCATCATTTTGCTGCCCTCTGTGTTGCTCAGCTGGACTCCAGTGACCTTTGTTGACGTTTGATGTTGGCAATTTGATCTCTGGTTCCTCTGCCTTTTCTAAATCCAGCTTGAACATCTGGAAGTTCGGTTCACATATTGTTGAAGCCTAGCTTGGAGAATTTTAAGCATTAATTTGCTAGCGTGTGAGATGAGTGCGATAGTGAGGTAGTTTGGACATTCTTTGGCATTGCCTTTCTTTGGGATTGGAATGAAAACTGACCTTTTCCAGTCCTATGGCCACTGCTGAGTTTTCCAAATTTGCTGGCATGTTGAGTGAGTGCAGCACTTTAACAGCATCATCTTTTAAGATTTGAAATAGCTCAGCTGGAATTCCATCACCTCCACTAGCTTTGTTTGTAGTGATGCTTCCTAAGGCCCACTTGACTTTGCACTCCAGGATGTCTGGCTCTAGGTGAGTGATCACACCATCATGGTTATCTGGGTCATTAAGATCTTTTCTGTATAGTTTTTCTGTGTGTTCTCTCCACTTTTTCTTAATATCTTCTGCTTCTGTTAGGTCCATACCATTTCTGTCCTTTATTGTGCCCACCTTTACATGAAATGCTCCCTTGATATGTCTAATTTTCTTGAAGGCATCTCTAGACTTTCCCATTCTATTGTTTTCCTCTATTTCTTTGCATTGATCACTGAGGAAGGCTTTCTTATCTCTCCTTAATATCTTTGGAACTCTGCATTCAGATGGATATATCTTTCCTTTTATCCTTTGCCTTTCACTTCTCTTCTTTAATAATTTATAATGGAAAAGAATCTGAAAAAGAATATGTATGTGTGTAACTGAATCACTTTGCTATACACCTGAAACTAACACAACGTTGTAAATCAACAATACTTCGATAAAATGAAAAAAAATGTTAAACATAGAATTGCCATAGTGTTATAGTATAGTGTTAATTGCTCAATCATGTCCAACTCTTTCTGACCCCATGGACTGTAGCCCACCAGGCTCCTCTGTCCATGGAATCCTCCAAGCAATAATACTGGAGAGTGTTGCCATTCCCTTTTCCAAGTGATCTTCCCGACCCAGGGATCAAACCAAGGTCTTGTGCATTGCAGGAAGATTCTTTTACTGTCTGAGCCACCAGGGAAGCCCAGAATTCCCATATGACCCAGTAATTCACTCCTAAGTATATGCTCCCCAAAACTGAAAATAGGTATTCAAACAAATACTTGTCCGTGAATGTTGAGAGCAGCAAAAGGTGGAAACAGGTCAAATGTCCATGAATGGAGGACAGGATGCAGGATATCCACATGATGAGCTAGTGTTCAGCCATATAAAGGAACAGAGCTCTGACACTCGTTGCCAGACCGATGAACCTCGATAGCATCATGCTGAGTAGAAGAAGCCAGACCCAGAAGGGCACATATTGTGTGATTCTGTTTATGTGAAATGGCCAGAAGGGAAAATTCACAGAGACAGAAAGCAGGCTGGCGGTTGCCAGGCACTGAGAGGAAGGGGCCCAGGGAGTGACTGCTTAATGGGTATGGGGTTCCCTTTTGAGATGATGAAAATGTTTTGGAACTAGATGGAGGTGATGGCTGCACAAGATTTTACATATTCTGTTGTTGTCGCTTTGTTGCTAAGTCATGTCTGACTCTTTAAGACCCCATGGACTATAACCCTCCAGACTCCTATGTCCATGGGATTTCCCAGGCAAGAATACTGGAGTGCGTTGCCATTTCCTTCAAGGGATCTGCCCTACCCAGGGATTGAAACCACATCTTTCAGGGTGTCTTCCTTACAAACTCTTCATCTTGGGGAGTCCTCTGAAACTCTATGACTCTCTGCTTAGCTCTGGAATGTTAGGTCCATGAATCAAGGCAAATTGGAAGTGGTCAAACAGGAGATGGCAAGAGTGAACATTGACATTTTAGGAATCAACAAACTAAGACGGACTGGAATGGGTGAATTTAACTCAGATGACCATTATATCTACTACCGTGGGCAGGAATCCCTTAGAAGAAATGGAGTAGCCATCATAGTCAACAAAAGAGTCTGAAATGCAGTACTTGGATGCAATCTCAAAAATGACAGAATGATCTCTGTTTGTTTCCAAGGCAAACCATTCAATATCACAGTAATCCAAGTCTATGCTCCGACCAGTAACACTGAAGAGGCTGAAGTTGAAAAGTTCTGTGAAAACCTACAAGATATTCTAGAACTAACACCCAAAAAAGATGTCCTTTTCATTATAGGGGACTGGAATGCAAAAGTAGGAAGTCAAGAAACACCTGGAGTGACAGGCAAATTTGGCCTTGGAGTACAGAATGAAGCAGGGCAAAGGCTAATAGAGTTCTGCCAAGAGAACGCACTGGTCATAGCAAACACCCTCTTCCAACAACACAAGAGAAGACTCTACACATGGACAGCACCAGATGGTCAACACCGAAATCAGATTGATTATATTCTTTGCAGCCAGATGGAGAAGCTCTATACAGTCAGCAAAAACAAGACTGGGAGCTGACTGTGGCTCAGATCATGAACTCCTTATTGCCAAATTCAGACTGAAATTGAAGAAAGTGGAGAAAACCACTAGACCATTCAGGTATGACCTGAATCAAATCCCTCATGACTATGCAGTGGAACTGAGAAATAGATTTAAGGGACTAGATCTGATAGACAGAGTGCCTGATGAACTATGGACGGAGGTTTGTGACATTGTACAGGAGACAGGGATCGAGACCATCCCCATGGAAAAGAAATGCAAAAAAGCAAAATGGCTGTCTGAGGAGGCCTTACAAATAGCTGTGAAGAGAAGGGAAAAGCAAAAGAAAAAAGGAAAGGTATACCCATTTGAATGCACAGTTCCAAAGGATAGCAAGGAGAGATAAGAAAATCTTCCTCAGTGATCAATGCAAAGAAATAGACGAAAACAATAGAATGGGAAAGACTAGAGATCTCTTCAAGAAAATCAGAGATACCAAGGGAACATTTCATGCAAAGATGGGCTCGATAAAGGACAGAAATGGTATGGACCTAACAGAAGCAGAAGATATTAAGAAGAGGTGGCAAGAATACACAGAAGACCTGTACAAAAAAGATCTTCATGAGCCAGATAATCATGATGGTGTGATCACTCACCTAGAGCCAGACATCCTGGAATGTGACGTCAAGTGGGCCTTAGGAAGCATCACTACGAACAAAGCTAGTGGAGGTGATGGAATTCCAGTTGAGCTATTTCAAATCCTGGAAGATGATGCTGTGAAAGTGCTGCACTCAATATGCCAGCAAATTTGGAAAACAACAATGGCCACAGGACTGGAAAAGGTCAGTTTTCATTCCAATCCCAAAGAAAGGCAATGCCAAAGAATGTTCAAACTACCACACAATTGCACTCATCTCACAAGCTAGTAAAGTAATGCTCAAAATTCTCCAAGCCAGGCTTCAGCAATACGTGAACTGTGAACTTCTAGATGTTCAAACTGGTTTTAGAAAAGGCAGAGGAACCAGAGATCAAATTGCCAACATCCACTGGATCATCAAAAAAGCAAGAGAGTTCCAGAAAAACATTCATTTCTGCTTTATTGACTATGCCAAAGCCTCTGACTGTGTGGATCACAATA
This sequence comes from Giraffa tippelskirchi, assembly GCF_054371585.1. Classification (NCBI taxonomy): domain Eukaryota; kingdom Metazoa; phylum Chordata; class Mammalia; order Artiodactyla; family Giraffidae; genus Giraffa; species Giraffa tippelskirchi. Next base: position 10,394,707 of record NC_137284.1, on the reverse strand, counting down.
AACTGTGGAAAATTCTGAAAGAGATGGGGATACCAGACCACCTGACCTGCCTCTTGAGAAACCAGTATGCAGGTCAGGAAGCAACAGTTAGAACTGGACATGGAACAACAGACAGGTTACAAATAGGAAAAGGAGTATATGTCAAGGCTGTATATTGTCCCCCTGCTTATTTAACTTATATGCAGAGTACATCATGAGAAACGCTGGGCTGGAGGAAGCACAGGCTGGAATCAAGATTACCGGGGAAAAAATCAATAACCTCAGATATGCAGATGACACCACCCATATGGCGGAAAGTGAAGAAGAACTAAAGAGCCTCTTGATGAAAGTGAAAGAAGAGAGTGAAAAAGTTGGCTTAAAGCTCAACATTCAGAAAACTAAGATCATGGCATCTGGTCCCATCACTTCATGGCAAATAGATGGGGAAATAGTGGAAACAGTGGCTGGCTTTATTTTGGGGGGCTCCAAAATCACTGCAGATGCTGACTTCAGCCATGAAATTAAAAGACGCTTACTCCTTGGAAGGAAGGTTATGACCAACCTAGATAGCATATTAGAAAGCAGAGACATTACTTTGCCAACAAAGCTCCGTCTAGTCAAGGCTATGGTTTTTCCAGTGGTCATGTATGGATGTGAGAGTTGGACTATAAAGAAAGCTGAGAGCCGAAGAATTGATGCTTTTGAACTGTGGTGTTGGAGAAGACGCTTGAGAGTGCCTTGGACTGCAAGGAGATCCAACCAGTCCATCCTAAAGGAGTTCAGTCCTGGGTGTTCATTGGAAGGTCTGATGTTGAAGCTGAAACTCCAATACTTTGGCCACCTGATGTGAAGAGCTGACTCATTTGAGAAGACCCTGATGCTGGGAGAGATTGAGGGCAGGAGGAGAAGAGGGTGACAGAGGATGAGATGCTCGGATGGCATCACCGACTCAATGGACATGGGTTTGGGTAGACTCTGGGAGTTGGTGATGGACAGGGAGGACTGGCGTGCTGTGGTTCATGGGGTCACAAAGAGTTGGACATGACTGAGTGACTGAACTGAACTGAACTGCTCAGCTCACTTCCTGCTGCTCCCATGGAGGGAAAAGTGAGCTATGACCTCAGAATCTACTAGCACAATGTCCTGATTCTTGTGGCTCCCCGATGGAATTAGAGAAGACACAGAAGCAGCAGGCCTGGGGCTTCCCCGGTGGTCCAGCAGCTAAAAATCAGCCTTGCAATGCAAGGGACACCGGTTCAATCCCTGGTCTAGGAAGACCCCACATGCTGAGGAGCAACTAAGCTGTGTCCCACAAATATTGGGCCTGTGCTGCAGAGTCCACAAATGGCAACTGCTGATGCCCATGCACCTAGAGCCTGTGCTCTGCAACACACCACAATGAGAAGCCCACACACCACAAGGAAGAGTAGCCCCTGCTTGCCCCCATTAGAGAAAGCCCACATGCAGGAAGAAGACCCCCACAGCCAAAAAATAAAATAAATAAATAAATTTTAAAAAGAAGCAACGGAGCTAGAGCAAAGCTCAAGCTCTGTTGTACACATTAAGTTTGGGGGTCCTGCTCCGCCCCTTTCCTATTTCCCCAGTGCTGCCCAAATGCCCTTAGCCAGCAGGTGCTAAGGCCCAGGATGACTGACAGAGGAGCCAGGCAGGGGTTGATAGAAGGTGACTGTCAACAAGCCAGCGTGGAGGGCATTGTGTTCCCAGCCATCTGGATTGGGCTTCACACTGTGCAACACTTCCTCTCATTCCCACCTGATTTTTACAGTCACTTGTGGGTTAGCCAGGCCAACAGGCTTCCTCCTCACTTTACAAGATAAACTCTAGCAGGACTTCCCTGGTGGTCCAGTGGGTAAGACTCCTCACTCCCAATGCAGGAGGCCTGGTGTCTAACCCTGTTCGGGGAACTAGATCCTGCATTCCACAAGATCCTGCAAGCCACAACTAAGACCCAGCACAACCTAAATAAATAAATGAATATTATATATAAATATAAAAATGATAAGCTCCAGAGATTGACTTGCTTCAGGGTCATCCAGTGAGGGCTAGGACCCAGGTCTCCAAACTCCCTGACTCCAAGATCTTTCTATTGCTTCTTCTCCAACACCTCCTGGAGACCACTCCAACTCACCCAAAAGGAAAAGACTTCCTCTCTCAAAAAGCATTTTTCACTCATGCTAAGGTGGTGGAGAAGGGGCAGGAGGAATGACTATCTTCAATTGTAGGCGTTTCCTAGATGAACAGGCTGTCCTTGATCTTGGAAAGATAAGATGGCAAAACCCTCTGGACACAGATGCTTCCTGAACTGAACTTTCAGAGCCAACAACCAGGGCTTGGCTGGGCTGCCTCTGGCCTCACCTCACATGCTCTTGCTTCCGAGGTGCCTGCTGATGATCTCGACAAGGCCAGTGGTGCTTGATTCTGCTGAAGCTGCTATGGAGATCTGGACCGTTTCCTGTGGCTTGAAATGCAAAGCTGCAGACAGAGCAAGCAAATAGGTACTCCCAAGGTCGCTGGTCAGGGAACTGGAAACGGTCAGTTTTCATTCCAATCCCAAAGAAAGGCAATGCCAAAGAATGTTCAAACTACTGCATAATCGCACTCATCTCACACACTAGCAAAATAGTGATCAAAATTCTCCAAGCAAGGCTTCAACAGTATGTGAACTGAGAACTTCCAGATGTTCAAGCTGGATTTAGAAAAGGCAGAGGAACCAGAGATCAAATTGCCAACATCCTTTGGATCATAGAAAAAGCAAGAGAATTCCAGAAAAACATCTACTTCTGCTTCATTGACTACGCTAAAGCCTTTGTATGGATCACAGCAAACTGTGGAAAGTTCTTCAAGAGATGGAAATACCAGACCCCCTACCTGCCTCCTGTGAAACCAGAATGCAGGACAAGAAGCAACAGTTAGAACCAGACATGGAACAATGTATTGGTTCAAAATTGGGAAAGGAGTACGTCAAGGCTGTATATCATCACCCTGTTTATTTAAATTCTATGCAGAGTACATCATGCAAAATGCCAGGCTGGATGAAGCACAAGCTGGAATCAAGATTGCCAGGAGAAATATCAATAACCTCAGATAGGCAGATGACACCACCCTTATGGCAGAAAGTGAAGAAGAACTAAAGAGCCTCTTGATGAAGATGAAACAGAAAAGTGGAAAAGCTGGCTTAAAACTCAACATTTGGGAGCGGGATGGCAGCGGAGCCGGCCAGAGTTGGCCCTAGGCTGACATATCCTGCTGTCTGGCCTGAAACATGGCCCGGGGTCCTGGCCCTCTAATCCAGTCTCACCCCAACACGGTGGCCATGCCCAAGAGAGGGAAGCAACTCAAGTTCTGGGCCCAAGACGCCTGTTCAGGCAGAGTGACCGTGGAGGATTATGCCAACTCGGATCCGATCATTGTGAGGTCTGGAAGGGTCAAGAAAGCTGTCGCCAATGCTGTCAGCAGGAAGCCTCCCAGATTCCTGCAGTGGAAGCTCTTTCTGGGGCTGATGAGCCCTGTGACATCATAGACAGCAGTGGTGAGACTGATGCCCAGGAGGAAAGCATCCATGAGAGAACTATCTCCCAAAAAAAGAAAAGCAAGAGGCACAGAGAAGACCTGGATGGGACTGGAGGAGGAGTATCCCATGGATATTTGGCTATTGCTGGCTTCCTATATCTGTCCTGAGGACATTGTGAATTTTTCCCTGATTTGTAAGAATGCCTGGACTGTCACTTGCACTGCTGCCTTTTGCATGAGATTGTACTGAAGACACTACACACTGGATGCCTCTCTGCCTTTGCGCCTGCGACCAGAGTCAACAAGAAGCTGCACCGTCTTCAGACATGTGTGATCCGATCTCTGTACCATATGTATGAGCCATGTGCTGCTCGAATCTCCAAGAATCCAGCCATTCTGGAAAGCACTTCTAGCACATTAAAGAATTCCAAATGCTTACTTTTCTGGTGCAGAAAGATTGTTGGGACAGGAACCAAAGTGGGAATTCAACTTCAAAAAACAGTCCCCAAGATTAAAGAGCAAGTGTATGGGAGGATTGCAGCCTCCCATTCAGTACGAAGATGTTCATAACAACCCAGACCAGGACTGCTGCCTACTGCAGATCACCACCCTCAATTTCATCTTTATTCCAATTGTCATGGGAATGATATTTACCCTGTTTGCTATCAATGTGAGCACAGACATGCAGCATCATCGAGTGAGACTGTTGTTCCAAGATTGTCCTGTCCATGGTGGTCAGAAACTGCGCAGTAAACAGGGTGTGCAAGCCATTCGACTTTTTGACTGGTTCCGTCCTCAGTATCCGTTTTCCCTGAGAGTGTAGATATTGCTTCCTGTCACTGAGGGTAGCCCTGAGCTAGGCCAGTCCATTTGTAATCAGATTCCAGTTTGGAAGGGGCAGCTGGATTGTATATCTAGTCAGTAATGCACATGCTCTTTAGGTTTCTGGTGCTCCTCGTAGAAGAAGGAGAAGGATTGAATCAGGAGGAAAAACAGCTATGATTTATAAATGTATTTTAATGTAAAATTTTGCATTTGAAAGGAGAAACCTGGCCCTATTTTCTGTGTTAAACCCCATTTTGTGCTACTGAGTTTGTTGTTCTTTATTCTTTTATCCCAGCTAAAGTGGATGTGCCAGAGTTCCACTCCAGCTGGTCCAGGGGTCCCCAAGGGATGAACGGCATTGGTGAAAGGAAAAGAAAGGAGACAGAGAGTTTTTGATGGCCCAAGGACCATAATCTTGATTGCTTTAGTCTCTATTTATATAGCACGTGTTCTTCTACGTAATGATTCTTGCAATATTTTTCCGTTCAGATCAACATACCCTGATTCTAGATGTGTTAAGTTTTTTCCTAGCCCTTTGTCACATTTTGGTTACATGTTTACCCCAAAACCTATTTTTATTTTACTAAAACATAGTCTATAAATCATATTATTCCATCTACTTATTCTGTACAGCCTGCTACTACAGTGAATACAGCATCTTGCTTCAGCGAATAAGTACTATAGTGGTGTCTAAGGGCAAAGGTTTCTCATAGTACAGCCATTGTCAGTGATGGTTTGTTTACCATCTACCCACATAATACAAGACTATTTCTGGCAGGGGCAAGTCTTTTGCAGTTTACCTAGAAACTATTTACAATACAATTCATTTATTTCTTTTCCATTTACGCTTAGATTCTGAGGGGAAAAGGCAATTGGCTTAGTTTCTGTAATTTTCCCTGATACATGACCCAAGTTTTCCAGTCATCAATAACAATCTCCTCATGAGGCCATGTCACAATAGGCTTGGGGCTTGTTTTCCAAATGATCATGGCCTTATTCCCAGGCTGAATGTTAGGGACCCACCAGTCAGGGGCCTCAGTAGGTTTAATCATTTTTGAAGTGTTTCTCTGGAGCAAGGGATCATTTTTCTTTTTCCTGGACTCTCATGACCTCATCATGGAAGCCCCTACAACTCCAGCCATCAAAGAATGAAACAGAGTTAGCCACAACAAAAGCATAGAAACAGGAAGGAGGGAAGGTTCCAATCCTGGAGAGAAACCGCTTTGCAGTTTTTTCTTGAGTGGTGCCATGACGTTGTCATCCGGCAGTAGTTCCAGAAAGTCTCCCAACATGGATGATCTTGCTTTAGGGGAAAATTAAACTCTTAAATCTCCAAACAAGGAAATTTTAGCATTCCTTTATGGATCAGAGTAACCTCAGAGGCCTAAAATTGTTGCTACTATTGCTTCCAGTTTAGCTACCCCTCAAATTCAAGTGAATATTTCCTTGTTTCCCTTTACCCTTATTTAGAAATAAAGCAGGTGACAGGGTTTTCAGAATCTTAAAAAAAAAAAAAATTCAAAAAACTAGGATTATGGCATCCGGTCCCATCACTTCATGGGAAATAGATGGGGAAACGATGGAAAGACTGACAGACTTTATTTTCTTAGGCTCCAAAATCACTGCAGATGGTGACTGCAGCCACGAAATTAAAAGATGCTTGCTCCTTGGAAGAAAAGCTATGACCAACCTAGACAGTGTATTAAAAAACAGAGGCATTACTTTGCCTACAACAGTCCATCTAGTCAAAGCTATGGTTTTTTCAGTAGTCATGTATGGATATGAGAGTTGGACCATAAAGAAAGCTGAGTGCCGAAGAACTAATGCTTTTGAACTGTGTTGGAGAAGACTCTTGAGAGTCCCTTGGACTGTAAGGAGATCAATCTTAAACTAGTTAACCCAGTCAATCCTAAAGAAAATCAGTCCTAAATATTCGTTGGAAGGACAGATGCTGAAGCTGAAGCTCCAATACTTTGACCACCTGATGCGAAGAACTGACCCACTGGAAAAGACCCTGATACTGGGAAAGGTTGAAGGCAAGAGGAGAAGAGGACGACCGAGGATGAGATGGATGGATGGCATCACCGACTCGATGGACATGAGTTTGAGCAAGCTCCGAGAGTCAGTGATGGACAGGGAAGCCTGGCGTGCTGCAGTCCACGGGGTTGCAAAGAGTCGGACACGACTGAGTGACTGAACTGACTGACTGATAAGATATTGAGCATAGTTCCCCATGCTATATAGTAGGTCCTTGTTGCTTATCTATTATGTTCAAGTTTTTGAAAAATCAATTTACTTTTGATGTCTTTCTTGTCCTTAAATGTCTAGACCTACACTGCCCAATACAGTAGCCCCAGCCCCATCAGTTACTGAAATTTAGATTAGTTAGCATTAAATAAAGTGAAAGATTCAGATCCTTAGTCACATTAGCTACATGTCAAGTGCCCAGTAGCCACATGTGATTAGCAGCTCCTGTATTTCTATCAGCCCAGCAAATACTACTGAACAGTGCTGGTCTCCACTGTAAGACCCTTCCTGGGAGTGGGAACCAAATCAGTCTGCTTTACCACCATATACCCAATGCCAAGGCAAGTGTCTGGCATTTTATTGCTATTTTACGAAGGAAGGAGGGAAAAGAGGAAGTAAAAAAGAAGGAAGGAAGGATTATTTTCAGAGTCATTCCTTCATTTCATCTTCTCAACGGATCTGTAAGGAGGAAGGAGGTGAGGAGCAGGGTCAGGGAGTGAAATGCCACACCTGCTGTCACTGATCATGACCCTAGACCCTCCCACTCTCCACCAGGCAGACGTCCAGTGACTCCTGAGACATTTGGACAGAATAGCGAGCTGGTGGCCTGGAATAGAGGCAATAGAAAAGTCATTCTGACTCTAGTAGAATCAGGGCACTTTTGATTTGAAAAGGACTTTGAGCAGGACCTTATCCACTCTCCGTCTTTTATAGGAGAGAGGCCTTAAGAAGTTATATGTCCACAGGATTAGTTAAGAAGCAAAGAGATTGGGATCAGCCCCTGGAGCTTGGCAGGCTGTGGCTTTAGGGGGGGTCACTGAAGGTTATAGCAGAGAGATCAGTTCTGTGGCCTCTTAAGGTCAGTCTGGTAGCTGGATCAGACAAACCGAGGCTGAGGAAGGAACCATTCAGAAAGCAACTGTAACCAGAAGCAGGATGGTGGTGGCAGGGATAAATGGGAATCAATGAAATCTGAATAACATGAAAGAAAGAATATTGAGGAGGGGAGAGAGAGGGCAATGAGGATCATGTGTTTTGTTACTGGGAGCCTGAAAGTATGATAATACTGAGCAGAAAAGAATTGGGGAAGGAAGTTGGCATATCCAAGAAGGTTAAAATGAGTCTTAGACATGATAAATGATTCACTCCTAGAACATTTGTACTATTAACAGAAGGGATGTCATAAGCAGTATATAGTGTTTACCTCTTTGTTTTATTTTGAGGGAAACAGGCCCAGAGAGGAGAGGTGCTGGTTTAAAGGCACACCGTTTGTGTAAAATAAGACTGAACCGGAACTCAGGCCTCCTGAGATTCATTCCAGGCCTCTGAAATTCCTCTAATCTCCCTCACCCAAGACCTCCCAAGGCAGATTTGCTGGCTGATAAACAGATGCTATTTAACTTTATTAACACTGAATCCTCTCTAGTGAAATCTCACCTAATCATGGATTACACAGAGGAAGTCTAAATTTATACAGATCCTTATCACATACCCTTAGGATTGAACAACACAGTCTGATGAAGGCCTCTTAATGGGTTTTCAGTTAGTACCTTTGTGGTTTGGAGTACATTATTTATTGTCTCTGAGTCTACATTTCCTCCTCTATAAAGCATAAACAATCAAACCTACCTCACAGGTAGTGACTCACTTGTGAAATAATACATGGAAGGCACCCAGCATAGTTCTAGTGTATACTAACTATTGGCTGTTCTTCTAGTTCCTTCCCCAGAGTACTGCATAGGTGATCACTTTGGCTCATCACAGCATTAGGTTGGCTGAATCACGGAGATCAAAGACATGAAAATTCCTTGAAGATAGAAACCCACTGGTATTGCTAAGAGCACAGTGAATTAGCATGGCAGAATCAGGTTGTGGGACTTCCCAGGTGGTGCTGTGGTAAAGAATCCGCCTGCCAATGCAGGAGACACAGGAGACTCGGGTTCGATCCCTGGGTCAGGAAGCTCCCCTGGAGTAGGAAATGACAACCTGCTCCAGTATTCCTGTCTGGAAAATTCCATGGACATAGGAGTCTAGCAGGCTATAGTCCACGGGGTCGCAAAGTGTCAGACAAGACTGAGCATGCGTGCACGCAGTCAGATTGGGGAGATATTGTCCATGGAGATGGGGCAAAAGTCATGACAATGTCTTGAAAGGTAGGACCATGTCTTGAAAGAGGACACTGCAGGATGTGGGTGTTGCTAACATAACATTGCCGGTGCTGGAAGAAGCATGGTGACACAACCTCCTCCTCCTTCCCTGTCCAGTTTTGGGGACACTTTCACTGGAACAGACAGAAGAGGAATCACTTTCCTACCAGCTTATTGACCAGGTCTCCTGGGAAGGAGGTAAGAATTTGCGATTCATCTCTTAGGTTAATTATCAATAGGCTTTGTGATTGATCAGTAGGGTGATCTCTCCCAGGGTCATTCTAAAACCATGCACCTCAAATTGGGACTTGAACTCAGCCAAAACCCTTACTGAGACTTGAACCCACACAGCCAGGACTTGAATCCTGCTGAAACCCACGGTCTTCCCACTGAAATCACACACCTGGTTTCAGGACTTAGTGAAGCTCTGGTTCTTAATGTCTCACTGCAGAAAGAATTCAGAGAGGGACAAAGTGGTGGGTAACAAGTGGATATATTTAGAGAGAAACACATTCCACAGACAGAGTGTGGGCCATCTCAGAAGGTGACAGAGCTCTGAAATGTGGTGATGTTAGTTTTAATGGACTGGGTAATTTCATAAGCTAATGAGTGGGAGAATTATTCCAACTATTTTAGGGAAGGGGTGGAGATTTCCAGGAATTGGGCCACCTCTCACTTTTTGGTCTTTGATGGTCAGCCTTGGAACTGCCAAGGTGCCTCTGAGTGTGCTATTTGGCTTGCTGATGTGTTACAGTGAGTGTACACTGAGGATCAAGGTCTAGTCGAAGTTGACTTGTCTGCCATCCTGAACCCGTTTGATTCTAATCCCTTTATGTCATGTCCTCGGTTATGTCGTTCTTTCAAAGGGTGTGTCCTGCTCTCCTCCCTCCTGTTGCAATTCAGGTCCTATCCCCCAGAGAATATTGTGCAGCACCTTCTCTGGCTTTATTTTAGCCTCTTCTTCAGTCACCTGCCCATGTGAATCCTTAATAGCAGTGCTGGGCTTGAGTGTGGGCGGGCGGCCCAAAGGGAGACAGTCTTCCAGTGTGTGCTCACACCAGCCTGCTTCTTACAGCCTGGTGTTCGCCTGTCCAAGTGCTCACTAGCTCAATAATCACTGAGGCCTATGATACGCCAGGCACTCTGAGAGGGGGGACACATACAGTACGGGAGGGCAAAAGGAAGGACCTGGTCCCTGCTCTCAGGAAGTTTCCAGTCTAGTGGGAAGAAAAGCAATAACCCAGTTAACGAAGTGTGACAGCTGCTATGAAGGAAATGGCGGTAGAGGCTAAGGGGTCGGGGGTGGGGGTGGTGGGGGAGGTTGGCGAGAATCCTGCTGAGCTATGACTTGGGCCAGTCGTGGGTGGGGAGAGAGGAGGAACACTTGGGAAAAGAACCTGACTTTTCAAAACCAGCAAGCAGGCTTGAAGTGGGGCATTTGGACAACTCTCAGTGCAACGGGAAAGGTTTCAAGCAGGCGGGTGACAGGACCCAGGGTATATTTTAAGGTGGTTCAAGCTGAGTGGAGCAGGAAGAGGTCAGGAGAGGAGTGAGAGGGAGTGAGAGGGAGTCTGGAGATGCTGCAGCTACAGACAGGCTCTCCATGGGGCAGGACTCTGGGGAGGGCATGGGGGCAGGGAAGGGTTCCCCATTCAGCTAATGCGACTGGAACGTCCTGCTGGAAGCTGGCATTAGAGCAGGGACTTTGCTTGTGAGAGACAACCAGCCTGCACCAGACCTCCTAAATCTTCTCCTGCAGTGCCCTGGGGGAGAGCTGGCAGCTTCTTACAAAGAAAGAAAGCTCAAGGCCTCTGCGAGCCAAAGAGTGACTGGTGGATGAATCAAAGCTTTGCATGAGGCCTTTGCAAAGGCTTTGCTCAAGGGTGGCAGACATGGGAACAGCCTAGGAAGGCTCCTGAGTCTGGCCCTGTTTGCGGGGTGCTCAGGAGTTTGGGATTTCTTGTTACGAGTTATGGGACCTGGGTGTGAGTGGATCTAAGAGGAGTCCACGGCTCACTGCATCTGTCTACATCACGGCAGGACTTCAGACCCTCCAGGTTAGTGTGTGCAAACCCTTTTTTCATTCTCATGCCCCTAAAGATCCATTTTAGACAGTTATCCCCAAATCATATCCCATCTAGAAATCTTAATACCATAGATGACTGTCCACTTATTGTTTGTATATCTATGTTTACTTTTGTTTGTCTTTTAACTTTTTTATGTTGGAGAATAGCTGATTAACAATGTTGTGATGGTTTCGGGCAAAGAGCAAAGGGACCCAATCAAACATATACATGCAGCCATTCTCCCACAAACTCCCCTCCCATCCAGACTGCCATAGTGTATTGAGCAGAGTTCCCTGTGCTTGTCTATCTGTGTTTATATAGAGAAAGAGTAAGATTTTTTTTCAGCCCCCAAGGAGGCAATTTTTGTTGCCTTGGGGGTGATCCTGCCCCGCTGAGAACACGAGCTGGAAATCAAAGCCTCCTCACTTATTACAGGACCAGAGAGAGTAGCTCCTGTGACTCTCCGACCTGCCCACTTTGGCTTCTTGAAAGAACTTGCCTGGTGGCCACCCAGTGTTGCAGAAGACCTTGTGCTTCCCAAGGTCACTTTCCCATGCTCCCAAAGCAGCTGGACCTGATGGCCCCAAAGGGTGCTGATGTCTCACGGAAAGGTGTGTGCTCCCCTTCTCATCCCTCTGTGTCCCCCTGCCGGTGGCTGCATGGCCACCTTAAATCCCAGAGAGATCCCTGAAAACATCCTTCAGGAATTCCCTGGTAGTCCAGTGGTTAAGACTTTGTGCTCGCAATGCAGGGGGCACCGGTTCAATCCCTGGTTGGGAAACAAGGTCCCACATGCCACTTGGTGCAGCCAAAAAAAATGCTTCAACCAAGTGAGCCCAGGCTGAGCAAGACACCACCAGCTATGTGTCTGCCCACAAGCCTCCCCAAATACACTCTTTGATGAGCCCTTTCACTGACTCATCAGTAAAAGCAGCAGGACAGCACCAGCCGCAGCCAAATCTCAGTCAGGGCTCAGCTGGTCTTCACAGCCAACCCTTATGGTTCTGACTGCGCTCCATCTTACAGGTCAGAAACCTGAGACCAGACAGGTCCTCCTGGAAGCAAGGTCATAGAGTGATGGTTGCAAAGCCTCCTTTCCTTGTTCTGCACCAGACGAGCAGGGAGCCTCCCTAAGAGCCTCCACCCAGGAGAACTGGGGAACTGGTCATGTGCTCCGGGTCTCTCTGGAGCCTCACCAGCCACGATGTGGTTTGCTGCCTGTCCATGCCACAGCGTTTAGAAATGCTTGGGCTTCCCTGGTGGCTCTGCAGTAAAGAACCCGCTCGCCAGTGTAGGAAAAGCAGGAGACTCGGGTCCAATCTCTGGGTGGGGACAACCCCCTGAGAAGGAAATGACACCCTGCTCCAGTGTTCTTGCTTGGGAAGTCCCATGGATGGAGGTACCTGGTGGGCTACAGTCCACGGAGTTGAGAAAGAGGCGGTACCAACTTAGCGACTAAACAAGAACAGCAACAATTTAGACATGTTGATGGAAGAATTTTGTGCCTACTATCTCTAATTCTAAAGCATTCTCCTCTTGGATACTAGGTGTTTTGGCCTTCATTGCTCTAATGATTCGTTTTTATTGTATTTTATGAAAGCATAGATCTGTGATGGATTGGAAATTAGTTTTGAAACGCTAGTCCTTCACCATCGATAATTGGAGAAGCACTGTGCGGAAGCTGTGTGCCTCCCACCTCCCACACACAGCATGGAAGGTCTTTGACCTCAGGATTAAAGAAAAATTAATGTGTGGTTGATTGGCTGAGCTAACAGTGGACAGAGCTCAAAGGTCTTTCTTTCAGCCCTGGGCAGACACAACATTAGCAACATAAAGCTTGACTCCCTGGTGCTTCTCCATCCACCAAGCCCTGTCCCAGGGGAATGGAATGGCTCCATAAGTCCACGGGATGTGCAGTGAGTGGATGCAAGTACCTTCACTGGAAGCTCTTCTGATCAGAGATTTGGTGGAGCAGTTGGGATCTTGCGTTCTCAGTTGCTTCAGTCGTGTTAGACTCTGCGACCCCACAGACTGTAGCCCACCAAGCTCCTCTGTCCATGGGATTCTCCAGACAAGAATACTGGAGTGGGGTGCATTTCCTTCTCCAGTTGAGATCTTAAAAATCATTTAACCTCTCCTTTCATCGTACCAACGGGGGATCCAGACCATAAGTGGGGCTGACATTTGTTTTCCTATTTCCATTGTCTGGAAGGGTACCTGTCACAGAATACGGTAAGAGCCAGAGTCGGGGTCTGACCTGGGGTCTGAGTTCCTGCACTAGTGGTCTGGTTCTGCTCTCTGGGTAAGGTGTCCTCCCTGCATCTCAGCAGGGCCAGCTCAGGAGGGAAGATGGACACGGAGTGGGGAGGATGAGGGACAGACTGGAAGAGCTGTCATCACCTGCCATCTCCATGTTGTGGTGACCCCCGGGTCCAGCTGGGGCCCCACACCCCAGAGGTGCACACACCCAGCCCAGGGTAGAGGGGCTGTGGGCTCAGGGGCTGCCCCACCACTGACAAGTGTGCCTGAGCCGCCCCACATCTGTCTGCCCTGCTCCACCCTCAGAGCACAAAAGGGCTGCGCTTCCCCTGCACCCTCAAATCCTGCACACCTGTCTCTCCTGGCCACCCCACAGGGAGGGGAATTCCAGGAAAAGTAGCTCGACTTAGCTAAGGTGTCACGCTCCAAAGTGTCACCACACCTAGTAATGCTGAATGAAAGAAAGCAGTGACTTGTCCAGGAGCACATAGCAGGCAACTGAAAGGCCATGCAGGAATGTGCCCTATCAGAGGGCAGGGCTCTCCCCTCTACCACACTCACTTCTGAAGGGGGCCCTGGCTGCCTAGCCCAGCACTGGGGCCAGAGGCTGACATGACTGAGCGACTAACCCACCCACAAGGTGCTGGGGGGGCAGTCTGTCCAGAAGAAGAGCAGGGACCAGGAAGACTAAAGGTCACGCCTGGCTCTGCTAGGGGAACACAGAGTGCTTCCCTGGGCTGCAGGGCGGGATGACGGGAAGAGAGAAATGAGCCAGAAAAGTATGGGAGGGTCTTCCACGCTGACTTCAGAACCCTGGCAGAAAGATGAAAATGCCTGGACATAGGTAGTACCTTGGGGGCTGGGGAGGAAATACACTTCGGAGATAATTAGAGGTGGAGCTGGGTGGACTTGGGGTCACTTTGAGGGCGTAAGAAGGTGCAGGTTTGCACGCGGGGGGCTCAGATAAGTGGCCGCTAATGAGGATGCCTCCCCTGAGCCACACCCAGTGTCAGGAGCTAGGGTGGGAGGTGAGGAGAGGCAGGCTGGCAGGCTCCTTTGTCTCCGGATGGACCTCTCCTACTGGCATGTTCTCCCTTAACATTGCCAGTTCAGACCCAGGTGACTCAAGGTGGTGGGTGACTCCTCTCGGCAGCCAGCATGGGCGCTGGGCTGGCCCCAGCTCACATTGCCTGATTGCCTCCTCGGCTCGGGCCCCTTTAGGCAGCGCAAGTGGTGCCTTCACCAGGAAGCATCTTATGTCTCTAAAACAGAATCAGAGGTTAGGAGAGAACTTAGAGACGATCCGTTCCTTTATAAGAAAGGAGAGAGCTAGGAGGCGCACAGTGAGGCCTATGAACTTGGGCCTGTTCTGCCCCCACTGGTGTCATTTCTCCCTTACAGAACCCCAGTTGTCTGCTTGTCCCCTGCTTCGCGTGGCCTTCAGACAGAGGCGGCCAAGAACAGCACGTGGTGCTGCCAGGGCTGAGTGTCGACTCCCCTGGGACAGGACCCAGAGTAAGGGCTGTGGTCCATCAACACAAGGACAGGGCACCTGAGGTCTGACAAGCCTCTGCACAGCTGAGGCAATGGGTGGTGGCTGCATTTTAGTGATACTTTATATATTTCATCCAAGATTTTTAATTTCATTCAGGGTAGATCCAGATGCTTAGACTGCTATCAGGAATAGGAACCTCTCAGATTTCTTAATTGCTGGCTGATCTTGGCCAAGCCAATCGCTGGGCCTGTTTCTCTCTCATAAGGTGAGAAAAGGATCCCTTCCAGCCCAAGTTACAGCGTTGCTGCCACCCTGTTGCATCTTGGCCTACACCCTGGCCTGATACCCCAGGGAATCTCATCCTAGAGCCCGGGCCCACATACCTCGTGTGTTTCAGCTCCGTTCCTGCAGTGCCTGCAGCTCTCTTTCCTCCAGTGCTTCTTTGGCACCTTCTAAGCCTCTCAGAGTTGGTCACTCAGAAGCTGAACTGTGAGGTCATCTATCACACCTGACAGCAATCATGGGAAGAGAGCCCTGGAGAACAGTGGCAACATTTCTGCCCAGTTCTGCTGACCCCTTTGGCAAGGAGTCCTTGGATTAGAAGCCAAAAATCTAAATTGTAGTCCTGGTTCAGCAACCTCCCAATTATATTATTAATGGATGCTGAATTGCCTCCAAACTTATAGATAGGTATAAACATCCTATCTATACCTTGTGGCTCAGCTGGTAAAGAATCCACCTGCAATGTGGGAGACCTGGGTTCGATCCATGGATTGGGAAGATTCCCTGCAGAAGGGAAAATCTACCCACTTCAGTATTCTGATCTGGAGAATTCCATGGACTAAGTCCATGGGGTCTCAGAGAGTTGGACATGAGTGAGCAACTTTCACTTCACTTCACATACATAGATATGCTTCAGCATCATTTCATTAGCATCTATAACAATTTAAAAGTGCTTTTCTATTCTCTAAGTGCAGCCCTCGGAAGTGAGTGCTACGTGTATGTATCTTTGTTTTTTGTTTGTTGCTGTTTAGTCACCAAGTTGTGTCTGACTTTTTGTGACCCCATGGACTGCTCACACCAGTCTCCCCTGTCCTTCACTATCTCCCAGAGTTTGCTCGGACTCATGTCCATTGAAGTCGGTGATGCTGTCTAACCATGTCATCCTCTGACACCCCCTTATCCTTTGGTCTTCAATCTTTCCCAGCATCAGGGTCTTTTCCAATGAATTGGATCTTTATATCAGGTGGCCAAAGTATTGGCATTCCAGTTTCAGCATCAGTCCTTCCAATGAGTATTCAGGGTTGATTTCCTTTTAGGATTGTCTGGTTTGATCTCCTTGCTGTCCAAGGGACTCTCAAGAATCTTCTCCAACACCACAGTTAGAAAGCATCCAACTTTCACATCCATACATGACTACTGGAAAAACCATAGCTTTGACTATACGGACCTTTGTCCGGAAAGTGATGTCTCTGCTTCTTAATACACTGTCTAGGTTTGTCAAATCTCTGTTTTTACAAATGGGAAAGCCAAGCATCCAAAAGGTTAATCAATTGCTAGTTGGGAAAGAACTTATACTTTGCAATTAGACCTAATGGTCAAATCCCAGTTACGTGAATTACTCAACTTCATAGAGCTCCAATTTCTGCAACTGTAAAGTGGGGACAGTAAGGGCATGTTCAGTTCTCAGGATGTCCACCCCCCATAGGTCACTCCATATTTGGGCACAAGCATGGCAGTCAGCTGTCTGGCAAACCAAAGACTACGAGTATGGGTGTTGACTGGAGACTAGCCTGCCAAAGCCTGTAAGTCCCAGCAGATTGAAGCCTATGAACCCTGGGTCTCTACAAGGTGAGAAGAGAAGACATATACGTGGCCAAGGGCGAGGCAGGAGGGACCTTCAGGATCCAGGCTCTGAGACCCTTTGGAGCTCTGAGACCCCATCAGCCTCCTGTTCAAACACACGTGTATGTTTTGTCATGTTGGATGAGGTCTTGCCATGTGAATCTGTCTTGTTTGCTCTCCATAACTAGATCACCAATGAAAGCGCTGTGACCTTTGAGTCAGAACTTAAGCTTCCAGTCTTTCTTTTTCCACTAGATTGCCACACAGCCTTGGTTCAAGGCCTCCAGCCTTGCTGGGCCTTAGCCATCTTGGTGATCTAATGAGGTGGTCCCAGCTCTGAAAACTATGACATTCTGAAATGAGCAAAGGCACTTGAACTTAGTAAACCTGGCAGTGGACCCAAGGTCCCCAGAGCAGCTCTTCTTCCCAGGAGGACTGCTCCATCCACTGACTTTGGCCACCTTGTTCCTGTTGAGCCTGGTGTGAGGCTCGATCAACAGCTGTTGCATGAATGAATGAATGGTTTTAGTTTTTACCATTTAGCATTTAGACACTACTCTCACTGAGGAGTACAATTTGGTGGAAAGTGCTTGGGCTACAGAAGCAGACACATTCCAACTCTGCTTGTAAGCTGTGGGACCCTGGGCAAGCTACTTAACCCCTCTGAGCCTTAGTGTCCTTATTAGTCCTTGTAGGATTGTTATGAGGCTTCATATGGATAATGGATTTAAAGAATTTAACATAGTGTTTGGCGCGTAGGAATTGCTCAGGGAACATTCCTTATCAGTCCTGACAGTCAAAGAAACAAACAGTGGCAAGCACACGAGCCCCAGAACTACTGAGATGAAACAGTAGAAACAGCAATAATCGTAAGCCCCTTATACTGTGTATATTACATCATAGATGGTCAAGTGTTGTTAGTTTTGTTGTATTTGTCTGATCATATCTTCATAATCCTATGAGGTAGGGTTTACCTCCATTTTTCAGAAGAGACAGGCTCAGAGGAATAAAGTGACCTACCTGGTCAAGGAGGGTCACACAGACAGTGGGGATCAGAGCTTGGACTAGACTCTGGGCCTTGTAATATCCTTATTCTCTGGGGTCTGGCCCATGGTCCATGTCAGTGTCCCTCCCTGACCTGGATGCTCTGTAAAAATGCATGATAATCACATCTGATGTTAGAATGAGAAGTAAGAATACTGGATTCCCAAGTATTCTAGACTGAGCATCACCCATTCATTCTTACACTGGTTCCCCATCAGATAGTCACCCTTGTTTGGTTTTTTTTTTAAATTTATTTATCTTCCTTTTAGCTGCTCTGGGTCTTCTTTGTTGCTGAGAGTGGGCTTTCTGTAGTTCCAGCGAGCAGGGGCTACTCTCTGGTTGTGGTGCTAGGGCTTCTCACTGCGATGGCTTCCCTTGTCTCGGAGCACAGGCTCCAGAGCACATGCTCAGTACTCCTGGTGCACAGGCTTAGTTGCCGTGGCAGTGATACCTTCCTGGCCTGGATCGAACCCATGTCCTCTGCCTCGGCAGGTGGGTTCTTATCCACTGGACCACCAGAGTAGTCCAGCTTTGTTTTTATAAACATTATGTTCAGTCTCCTCTTCACATCTCCAGGAAGCTCCTCCTATTTTGATATTCCAGAATTAAAAAAAAAACTTTTCATCTTATATTGTAATATAGCTGATTAACAATACTGTGATAGTTTCAGGTGCACAGCAAAGTGATCCAGCCATACATACACATGTATCCGTTCTCCCCCGAACTCCCCTCCCATCCAGGCTGCCACGTGGCATTGAGCAGAGTTCCCTGTGGTACACAGTAGGACCTTGTTGTTTATCCATTCGATATACAATAGTTTGTGTCTGTTAATCCCAAACTCCCAACCCAACCCTCCCCCACACCCTGTCCCCCCTTGGTAACTGCAAGTCTGTTCTCTATGTCTATGAGTCTGCTTCTGTTTTGTAGATAAGTTTATTTGTGCCATATTTTAGATTCTACATATAAGTGATATCTTATGGTATCTATCTTTTCCTTTTTCTCTCTTTTAACAGAGCGTCTGAAGGGTTAATCAATTGTTAGTTTGGAAAGAGCTTGTACTTTATAATTAGACCTAAAGGTCAAATCCCAGTTACATGAATTACTTAGCTTCACTGGGTTCTGATTCCCCCAACTGTAAAATGGGGACAGTAAGGGCATGTTCAGTTCTCAGGATGTTCCCTCCAAAGGTTACCCCATGTTCGGGCACAAGCATGGGAGTCAGCTGTCTGGCAAACCAAAGACTACGAGTGGGGATGGTGGCTGGAGACTAGCCTGCCAGGGCCTGTAAGTCCCAGTAGATTGGAGCCTGTGAATCCTGGGTCTCTACAAGGTGAGAAGAGAAGACAGAGATGTGACCAAGGGCGAGGCAGGAGGAACCTTCAGGATCCAGGCTCTGAGACCCTTTGGAGCTCTGAGACCCCATCAGGCTCCTGTTCAACAAACACAAAACACATATATGTCTTGTCGTGTTGGATGAAGTCTTGCCATGTGAATCTGTCCTGTTTGCTGTCAATAACTAGATCGCTTTGATCTTTTGAGTCAGAAAACCTGAGCTTCCAGTCTTTCTTTTGCCACTTGTTTGCCACACAGCCTTGGTCAAGCCCTTCATCCTCACTGGGACCTAGCTGTCTTGGTGATCTAATGAGGTTGTCCCAGCTCTAAAAACTATGACATTCTGAAATGACCAAATGTAGGAACTTCCCTGGTGGTCCAGTGGCTAAGACTGTACTCTCCTGATGCAGGGGATCCAGGTGGGATCCCTGGTCAGGGAACTGGATCCTACATGCCTCAAGTAAGAGTTCGCTTGCCAAAACTAAAGATCTCATGTGCCATAACTAAGATCTAGCACATCCAAATAAATGTTGGGGAAAAAAAAAATGGTTCTTTCCTGGAAAAGAAAGAAATGAGCAAATGCACTTGAAGTTAGCAAACTTGGCTGCAAGCCCAAGGTTCCCAGAGCAGCTCTTCCTCCCCTGAGGACTGCTCTATCCACTGACTTTGGCTGCCTTGTTTCTGTTGAGCCTGGTGTGAGCAGGCCCTCGATCAACAGCTGTTGCATGAATGAATGACTGAATGGTTTTAGGTTTTACCCTTTAGCATTTAGACACTCACCAAGGAGTGCAAGTTGATGGGAAGGGCATGGGCTACAGAATCAGACATATTCCGTCCCTGCTTGTGGGACCTTTGACAAGCTACTTAACCTCTCTGAGCCTTAGTGTCCTTACTGGTCCTTGTAGGACTGCTGTGAAGAGTAAAATGAATCATGGGTTTAAAGAATTTAGCAGAGCTTTGTGCATAGGAAATGTTCAAGAAATGTTCCTTACTGGTCCTGACAGTCAAAGAATCAAACAATGACAAGAGCACGCAAGCTTCAGCACCACTGAGATGAAGCAGTAGTAAGAACAAGAATCATTAAGTCCCTTATATCGTGTATATTACTTCATAGATGGTCAAGTGTTTTTAGTTTTTATTGTATTTGTCTGATTATATCTTCATGATCCTATGAGGTAGGGATTACCTACATTTAACAGATGAAGAGACAGGCTCAGAGGGATAAAGTGACCTGGTCAAGGAGGGTCACACAGCCAACAGGGGCCAGAGCTTGTGCTAGAATCTGGGCTTTGTAATACGGGTATTCTCTGGGGTCTGGTCCATGGCTCATGTTACTGTCCTCCCCTAACTCGGATGCTCTGTAAAAATGCATGTTTATATCTGACGTTAGAATGAGCAGTAAGGATACTGGATTCCCAGGTATTCTAGACTGAGCATCACCCCTTCGTTCTTACATTGGTTCCCCACCAGATAGAGTCACCCTTGTTTTTATATATATATATATATATACTGTGTTTGATCTCCTCTTCAGGTCTCCAGGAGGCTCCTCCTATTTTGGTTCTTATTCTAGGATTTAGTGCTTCCCTTTAGCCCAACCTTTATTACTTTTTGTTCCTCCTCTTTCAATCAGCAGGCTAACAAGGAGCATCTTTCTTGCAGTAAGACACCCACCTCCTTAGTCATTTGTTGGCCTCGTGATCAGAATGACAGAGGATGTTCCTACTATGATTTGGCACAAAGATAAGGTCATTTCCCCTCATCACTGATGACATCCCATATTTTTTTAGCCTTTTGAGCTGGAGGTCTGGGCAAGACCAACATCTTCAGGAAACATTACTGCCATTTATGTCCTTTCCATCCTTGCCTCATCCCTGGCTGATTCACTGAGCAGGGCATTGTGAAACCATGGAAAGTGTTGGGGTAGAAGTCCCAGTAAGAGCTGGGCTGAGCCAAAGGGCACTGCGGCAGTGCATCAGTGGCTGGGGGTTTCGGAAGACCTTCAGTGAGAGCAGCAGCAGCAGCAGCATCAGAACAAAAGGGGCTGATGGGAAGCACTGATGGAGGTAGAATCTATTGAACACACATTTTTTGTTTTTAATCTTTTGGCTGTGCCTTAGGATATGTGGGATCTTAGTTCCCTGACTAGGGATCCAACCCGAACCCCTTGCATTGGCACCAGGGAGTCCTAAGTACTGGACCACCAGGGAAATCCCCAAACTCAACCTTTTTGCAAGAGTAGGAAGCAAGAGAAGTGAAAGTCACTCTAGAATTCTGACGGAATGACAGGAAGAAGAGTGGTACCATTAATAGAAACAAATGTGTTAAAAGGAATGGCTTTTGGAACGGAAGAGGACAAATTCAGCTTTATACCAGAAACAGTGAAGGTTAGACCTGAGTACACCCAGGGAACACACCTGGGCAAGCCTGTCTCTGGACTCAGGGAGGTTACCTGGGGTAGTGGGATGGTTAGTTTTGCATACCTCGGGGGTTACGTGGATGTAGATTTGAGAGGCGGAGTCACCCTGGATGTGGTGCCTGAAGATGAAAATATTGAGTGAATCAAGGGCCAAGAACATTTAGTGGGGAGGAACAGTGAGAGAAATAAATGGAAGAGATAAAAGAAGGGGTGGTTTAATAGTAGAATCAGGACTGCATCTTGTCCAAGAGCCAAGGGACATGGCCTGGCGAGAGGGAGGAGATGTCAGCCTGCCAGATGCCTCTCAGAGGGCCGAGAAGGGGTGACCGCACTTGCTGATGACTTTTCAGATCATATTCCAGAAGCCTTGGTGGGGGCAGGCTCTGTCTAGTATCTGCTGGTTGAAGGTCTGCCATCTTCCTGAGCATCAGAGTCCTCTTCTGCAAAGATAGAGTCACAGTAGCTACCTTAGGAGTGAGGAGGAGGAGGAAGGCATCGGACCAAGGGCTTTTGTGCACTTGAGAGCCCTTTGCATGCCCTAACCTGATAGAGGCCACTGATGCTTTTGAACTGAGGTGTGGGAGAAGACTCTTGAGAGTCCCTTGGACTGCAAGGAGATCCAACCAGTCCATCCTGAAGGAAATCAGTCCTGAATATTCATTGGAAGGACTGATGCTGAAGCTGAAACTCCAATCCTTTGGCCACCTGATGCGAAGAGCAGACTCACTGGAAAAGACCCTGATGCTGGGAAAGATTGAAGGCGGGAGGAGAAGGGGGCGACAGAGGATGAGATGGTTGGATGGCATCACCGACTCAATGGACATGAGTTTGAGTAAGCTCGAGGAGTTGGTGCTGGACAGGGAAGCCTGGCGTGCTGCCGTCCACGGGGTCGCAAAGAGTCAGACGCGACTGAGCAACTGAACTAACTGAACCTGCTAGGCAGATTCTCCACTCTCAGAATTGGAGAAGACTGTAGCAATCTGAGAAATGAATAGGAGACAGAAAGTAGACCCAGAAAGGGTCTGTGGTTCCCCAAATTCAACAATTAATGGTTTGTGAAGGAGCAGTGGTGGCTTGAGAAAAAGATGGCTGTGAAGACTTTTTAAAGATCGAGGTGACTTGGCCGTATTTATCAACCAAAGGAGGGAAAAGACAAAAGTGGCCAGAAAGAGCTTTTGGCTTTGGCCAGCTGGTCGTCTGCCTGTGAGGTGCTCCATGTCACATCACATTCCCTGTCACTGCCCCAGGGCCTGATCCCTTTGGCTGTCTTTGACTTTCACCCTCCCTCTGATTAACCAGTCTCTTTGCTACCTGGACTCCGCCAGTCTTCTGCAGACTTAAGGGACTCCTGGTGAGGACAAGACAGAAAACCCCACTCACCAGTTCTGTGGGGACTGGTGTCATAGGCTCCATCCTTCCAGGCTCTGTCTCCCTGGGTAACCGCCCCACCCTACCCACCCTTTCACCCACTTGGCTGGCTGAGATGACCTCAGCTCCAAGCCACCCATGCTGGTCTGTTTGTCCCCGGTAAAGTGCAAGGATCACAAAGAGTTCCTGACAAGATCCCCAGGAACTGTGGTCCTTGGTACTGCTGCATGCCAGGGCAAGGTTCTGTGGGGCAGGAGGACGCCATGGCAAGCTCATCCCTCTCCAAAATCACCCCGATTCCTGAAGGACCCTGTAGTCAGTTGGAAAACTGGGGATTTTCTCTAAGGGGACAGTCTCATCAGTCCATCCAAGCAGTGAGAGTAATGAATAATAGAGCAGGAGAAGGTAGGTAGGGGCAAGGCCACGATGCTGCAGACTTCAGCCTTCTAAAATTCTCCCTTAGAGGAGTTCCCTAGTGGCCCCATGGTTAGGACTCAGCGCTTTTGAAACTGTGCAACTCCGGTTGGGACTTCAATCCACAGTCTTTTAATTGCGATCACACACTTCGTTTCAGGACTTAGTGAAGCTCAGATTCTTGATGTCTCGTTGCAGAAAGAATTCAGTGAGAAAGTGATAGGTAAGACATGGATTTATTCAGAGAGTATAGAGAGAAACACACGCCACAGACAGAGTGAGGGTCATTTCAGAAGGTGTATGGGTTGTCAGTTTTTATAGGGGTGGGTAATTTCATAACCTAATAACTGGGAAGCTTCCCTGGTAGCTCAGCTGATAAAGACTCTGCTTGCAATGCAGGAGACCCCAGTTCAATTCCTGGGTTGGGAAGATCCACTGGAGAAGGGATAGGCTACCCACTCCAGTATTCTTGGACTTCCCTGTTGGCTCAGATGGTAAAGAATCTGCCTGCAATGCAGGAGACCTGGGTTCTATCCCTGGGTTGGGAAGATCCCCTCCAGAAGGGAATGGCTATTTCCAACTGTTTTGAGGATGGAATGGAGATTTCCAGGAATTGGGCCACCTCCCTCTTTCTGACCTCTTATGGTTGGCCACAGAACACCATGACACTGGTGGGCATGTCATTCAGCATATGCTGATATATTACAATGAGAGTTTAATGAGGCTCAGGTCTACTGGAAGTCATCTCATCTGCAATCTTGAACCTGGTTGGTTCTAACCAGTTTCTGTCATGTCACATGGCTATGTTACCTTGGGTTTCCCAGGTGGCTCAGTGCTAAAGAATCTACTTGCCAATGCAGGAGACGTGAGTTCAGTCTCTGGGTCAGGAAAATCCCCCAGAGAAGGACATGGTAACCCATTCTAGTGTTCTTGCCTGGAAAATCCCATGGACAGAGGAGCCTGGTAGGCTACAGCCCATGGAGTTGCAAAAGAGTCAGACACTACTGAGTGACTAAACAACAGTGGCCAAGTCATTCTTTTAAAGGTTGTGTCTGCCCCGTTCCCTTGTGTTTCCCTTTCGTGGTCATGGCCCTGGGTTCAGTCTCTGGTCAGGGAACTAAGATCCCACAAGTTACGTGATGGGGAAAAAATAATATAAAATAGAGTTCTCCCTTAGTGCAGACTCCCTCCCCTTCTCTCTGCTGGGACGCTGCAGTGCCTCTGAATGGATCTTACTTCTTGTAGGATGTCTCCCCTATATTCCACCCCCACTCCAACTTGTCCCCCAAAGTCTCTTTTTGCATCATAGATCTGGTCCTAGCACACTCCTGCTTTAGGAGTTTCCCTGCTTCCTCCATGATACAGTCTTGCCATCCTTCCAGCAGCAAGCCAGGCTTTTCCCAGTTTGAACCCTACCCAGAGTAGTTCTTACCAAAACCCTCCTGGAGCCATTTCTCACTGTTCTTATATTCATTCATGTCTTCATCAGATGATTTTCAGGGTCTACTCTGGGTAGTGGTTCCCTGGGATCTGCTGGGAGCCCCACCCGCCCTGGCCAATCCATCCTTCTTGCTCACCCCAAAGGTGTTGGCTGCCTTTTAGGGCTTTAGCACCTTCTCATATTCCCCTTTCTCAGCCTATAAAGCTCCCCCATGAGATGACCCCTGGGTCTTCCTTTCATTTAGCACTCCTTCCTCTGAGCTCCAGGACCTTTTTAACATTTTTCATTAATTTTCTTTATGTATTGTGTTAATCCCCCTTTCAAAAATTAACAATATTGGTTACTGTTTCAGTAAACTTTTTTTAAAATATATTTTTAAATTAATCTGTTTGGCTGATTTGCAGCACTTGGGATCTTTCATTGCTGTATATGGACTCTAGGATGCTAGGGTTTAGTTGCTCCGTGGCATGTGGGATCTTCCCAACCAGGGACTGGACCTGCATCCCCTGCATTGGCAGGTGGATTCTTAACCACTGGACCACCAGGGAAGTCCCAGCAAACCTTTAACGTGCATAAAAGTCAGTGTACTCTCCCCAGGTGTTTGCCTCATCCCTCTTACCTTGTGAGCAAGGCTTTAGGTGTGAATGTTTATGCCCAGTCTGCAAAGCCAGAGAAGTCTCGTTCTCGCCATCTGGAACTGAGACCAGCATGACATGATGCTGCTAGAGAGGAGGCTGACCACTGCAGGGATGGCATGCAAAGGACCCGTTGTGGCTCCCCCATTGCCCCGCCCTCCCACCTGTTGTCCAGAGTCATCTTCGTAGCCTCTTACTGCATCAGGCTGCACCCAGCAGTTTCTACAATGGTTCCTCCCACAGTCCTTTAGGAGAGAGGCAGTGTGATGTCTGTGCCACTTGTTGTAACCATGCACATTTGGCTGTTTCATCTTTCTTAAACCGCAGTCCCTCCATGCTTAAGTAGCTGTAACAGTGTGGATTGTGTCCACCTTACAGGGTTGGGATGAGATGCTAATGAGGAGTGTGTATGTGTTAGTCAGTCAGTCATGTCCGACTCTTTGCGGCCCCATGGACTGTAGCCTGTCAGGTTCCGCTATCCATGGAATTCTCCAGGCAAGAATACTGGAGTGGGTTGCCATTTCCTTCTCCAGGGAATCTTCCTGACCCAGGTATTGAGCCCAGGTCTCCTGTGTTGGCAGGTAGATTCTTTACCATCTGAGGGTGCCACAACTCAGGGACTTGGAAATCACTCCACTGAAATATGAGGACCACTTGTTCACTCCTAACCCAGTCCCTGAGCTGTCTTCCCTTCTTCCCCATTCTTACTTTGGGGGAGCAAAAGTTGCCACCCCAAAATATGTCTCTTTGGCTGATTATTTTAAGAAATTGCAGACACAGGAGAAGCTCTGAAAACTGAGTAGAAGTTACCCTTCAATAAGAGACATTCATGTGTATAAGGGAAATCTCCATGTATAAGGGTATCTCCCTCTGTGTTCTGGGAAGAGGAGGATGACCTTACTTCTAGAAATTCTTGTCAGTGCAGAAGGCGGAGAATTCAATCTGCAGAAAAATCTAACCTTTGTTCATTGTGTTTTTCCTGGTGACCTCCCAAACTGATTCTCTACCACCAACAACTCTATTTTTTTTGTTTGTTTGTTTAGCTGCCATCCAGGGCAAGAGGGATCTTAGTTCCCACACCAGGGATTGAACCTATGCCCCTTGCAGTGGAACCACAGAGTCTTAACCACTGGATCACCTGGGAATTCTCTTTCTAAAACTTTTTTCCCCTGACACCTTTTGCCTTCGCTGAAGATGGTGTTTAAGGTGAGGGTTTCTGCCGTTTTGGGGAGTTACTTATTTTTCCTGGGGATCTTCCACGTATACAAGAGGTGTTGCTGTTGTTTAGTCGCAAAGTCATGTCCAACTCTTTGTGACCCCGGGGACTGTAGCCTGCCAGGTTCCCCTGTCCATGGGTTTCCCAGGCAAAAATACTGGAGTAAGTCACCATTTCCTTCTCCAGGGGATCCTTCCAACCCAGTGACTGAATCCACATCTCCTGCATTGACAGGCCGATTCTTTACTGGTGAGCTGCCAGGGAAGCCCCACACAGGAGGTATACATGTTCTAAAGCTTTTTTTATTTGCTTTTCTCCTGTTAATCTGTCTTGTGTGCTTGCATGCTAAGTCGCTTCAATCGTGTGCGACTCTTTGCAGCCCCACAGACTGTAGCCCGCCTGGCTTCTCTGTCCATGGGATTCTCCAGGCAAGAATACTGGAGTGGGTTGCCATGCCCTCCTCTAGGGGATCTTCCCAACCCAGGGATCGAATCCACTTCTTTTACGTCTCCTACACTGGCAGGCGAGTTCTTTACCACTAGCACACCTGGAAAGCCCGTTAATCTGTCTTGCGTGTGTGTTAGTCGCTCAGTCGTGTCCAACTGTTTTCGACCCCATGGACTGTAGCCTGCCAGGTTCCTCTGTCCATGGAACTCTCCAGGCAAGAATACTGGAGTGGGTTGCCATTTCCTTCTCCAGGGAATCTTCCTGACCCAGGGATTGAGCCCAGGTCTCCTGCATTGGCAGGCAGATTCTTTACCATCTGAGCCACCAGGGTAATCTGTCCTACATCAGTTTAATTATTAGACTAGTTAAAGACCCTAGAAGGGTAAAAGAAAAAAATGCCTCCCTGGTAGTTTAATCTGTTTAATCAACTGCTGCAGCTGAGAGAACCTGGGGCCTCAGGCAAAAGCTGGCAGAAATTAAGAATTCTTTTCACATCAGTCTCCCGGATCTCTGCCTGCAGGATGATGGAAATAAGAGAGGTGAGAGTCCTTTTCTTTACGTAAATGTAGATTAGCTGGAGAAAATATCTGTGGAATTAGTTCCTTGGTGCTCTCGGATTTTGGTAAGAACGTTATGTGTTTTATATTGACCCTTTTCTTTCCAAGGAGGGTTACTGTTTTCTTTTGTCTCTGTCATCCATGTCCTGAGTGCTTGACTTTATGCCCAGTGAGAATACGCGGTCAAGTCTCTTGCCAGCAGGGAGGTGCACGTACCAGTGTGCATCTAATGGACACCATACAAGCTATGGATCCAATCAGCCAGTTAGTCAGATGCTCAGATAATGACCTGGGCTTGCAATTAACTGGGCTCTCTGCAATCTCTTTGTTCAACCTTGCCAGCTCTTACGCGACTTTGTCATAAGGTGTCATTGTCCATAAGAGGCCTTTGTCTTGTCAACTTCTGTTGCTTTGTTAGTGCTAAAAAAAAACACAAAAATCCATGCCGGGAGCACCTTCCAGGTGTCAAAGATTAGCAGTTCCATAACCAGAGGCACCCGGCTTGCTACTGGGAAACTGGAGATCCACTTTCACAACATCATTCTTACCACCTGTAGCAACAAAGGGTTTTACTTCTTAGGCTGTCTTTGAGAGTGAACTTTCTGGATTGTGTGACAGCTGCATGTTTTTCACTCTCTTGTGGACGCCTCTTGCAGGAAAGAAAGGAAGGCTCGAGAAGATGGTCCTGTCCGAGGTCTCAGGCAAGTCCCTGGGATGGCTGCCTAGTATGGGTTCTCGGCTTTGCACAAGAAAGAATTCAAGAGCGAGTCATGGTAAAGCGAAAGAAGGTTCGTTGAGGGAGATACACACTCTGTAGACGGAGTGAGGGCCATCTCAGAAGGCGAGAGAGGCATCAGGGCACAGTGTTGTCACTTTTTATAAGGGTGGGTAATTTCATAGGCTAAAGAATGCGAGGATTATTCCAACTATTTGGGGGAAGGTTTGGGGATTTCCAAGAATTGGGCCACAGCCCATTTTTTTTTTCAGTTTGTATATTTAATCATTTCTCTTTTTTTTTACTTTTTCTTTTGTATCAGGGTAAAGCTGATTAGGGCTTCCCAGGTGGCACTAGTGGTAAAGATCCCGCCTGCCAATGCAGGAGACATAGAGGTGTGGGTTCTATCCCTAGGATGATCCCCTGGAGGAGGGCATGGTAACCCACTCCCATATTCTTGCCTGGAAAATCCCCATGGACAGAGGAGCATGGCAGGCTACAGTCCATGGGGTCACAAAGTCCGACATGACTGAAGTGACTTAGCACGCCTGGCTAGACAGAAAATGTGGGTTATATTTCATTTGTGGCTAGGTTCCGACCCAGTTGCTGCCAGCCCTCAGAGAAATTGCAGCCTAGAACTACCATGACAAAAATGGGGAATATTCTGATTAGATAAGACCATTTAGGAAGTACACTTGCAAGCAAGGGCTTCTGAAATCAAACAGTTAGAGGGATACCTATTTTAATTGGTATGTGGAAGCCTCCCAAAGGTTCCAAAATACCCTCTTGAAAGATTTGTTGTAAAAGGCTAATGAAAAATAAAGATACAAGAGGTATCACAACAAAAGGTTAGGACTTCCCTGGTGGCACAGTGGATTGGAATCCGCCTGCCAATGCACGGGACATGGGTTTGATCCCTGGTCTCCGACGATTCCATGTGCTGCAGAGAGACTGAGCTTGTGTGCTGCAACTGCTGAAGCCCATGCTCTGCAACAAGAGACGCCACTGCAATGAGAAGCTCACGCGCTACAATGAAGAGTGACCCCCGCTTGCCACAGCTAGAGAAAACCCGAGTGCAGCAATGAAGACCCAGAACAACCCAAAATAAAACAACTCAATACATTTAAACAAACAAACAAACGTGAGAAATGAAATTTAAACTAAAAGATAATTTACAGAAAAGAAAACAAACCATGAGAATAATTTAACTCCTACTGCTCCTCTCTGTCCTCCTTTGAGTGCTTATCCTAGTAATCCTTTGCCTGAATTCCCTTTCCACTCTGAAGAGACTATTAGACAATTATTTTTGAAAATAAAACCACTTGAGGTTGCAGACAGTCTTTCTTAGATATGTGTCACTCCTCGATCAAAGGCCAAGCTAAGGGCCATAGTTAAAGAATGCCTTAAATGCAGGAAGGATTCTCAGAAGTTTTTGTGGATTACCTCCTGAGATTAATGGTTCGATAAAAGACAGAAAGAAAATAAGGTGAGAGGCCACCAGTCTGGCTGAAGTCATAATGATAGCTGATATTCAGATCCAGCAGGAATTTTTCCTAAGCTAAATGGAGCCAGAGGAAAAGCAAAACACTCAAATGTATGCAGAATCAAGGAGATTCAAGAAAAGGAATTCTGAAAAATACACATTTCTGATAACCTTAAGACCATAAAACTGAACTGGGTAAGAATTAACAGAACCCTAAGGAAAAACTGGATTCATAAAATTGCTAACAAAAGATCAAGAATGATATGGAATTGAATAAACTGATAAGAATGACTATAATTTTTGTGACTTTGTTTTATTGCTTTAAGGTTCTTTTATTGCTTTAGGGTTCTTTAAGGTTTTGTCTTTCCACACTTAGGCATCCCAGGTGGTGCAGTGGTAAAGAATCTGCCTACCTGGGGTTGCAAAGATTTGGAAACGACTGAGTATGCATGCACACATGCACGCTCTCCACACTTAAGGAAACTTTTTTCTCTCAAGCTATCTACGACTTACAGTAATTTAGTAAAATATATCTTGTGAACAAAGATGAAACATTTATGTCTTCTCTCTACCAGACGCCTTCAGAATTCAGAAACTCTTAGTTTCTAAGAATCTGTTCTCCTTATAGCAGGACACAACGGGAAACATTCGTTATATTACCAAACCTTTGACTGGAATGCCAAATTTGAGAGATGTGCAGAGACTCAGATTTGACCAGACAGCTTTAAAGAACTCAGGTTGACTTTATGAGCCAATAAAGCCCCTTCACAAAGCTGGCCTGGCACCTTACTTACAAGATTACCAGCAAGCTTACCAGATGAATGAGGCCTTCATCCGCCACTTCCTGGCAGGGGCAGGAATCTCACGATATTTGGGGGAACCTCAAAAATAGAGGACTCACTCAAATCTATAGGCATTGGAGGAGAGTCTGATGGTGTTGACCTAAAACAAAACAGTCAGTTATTTTACCAGCAAAATGGGTGTATACGGGAACAGCAGAGAACTGCAGTCTGGTACATACAACCTATGGCAAATCACAAGCAAATCTGGAGAACAAAGGGGAGAACTGATAGGGACAGAGTAGGATAATCAGTTAGCTCAGAAATCCCATTAGGCAATTATAGAGGGAACTTTAGGGGGCTTTGGGAGACCTCAGTAAGTTAATGATCACTCAAGAAAACAGGTTTGCTTAACCATAAAACCATGAAACAGAGACATGAGACACGCCTCAAAACAATAAAACAATGGTGGCGTGAGATCCGCATTCTGCCCAGTGAGCTCAGTAAGTTAATGACCTCTAGGACATGCTCTCTGCACACATAAAAAACAATAATTTCTGGAAAGGTGACACTCCAAAGTGAAAGTTCCTCATTGTACTGAGACCTGAAATTATTTTTCCATAGTGCCATGACAGTCCCAGCTTGACCATGTAGGGATATGAAAACTCCACTGTCCAACCTGGAGGAGGAGCTGATGATGGAAGCGTGACGTCTACTCAAGAATGAAGAATAAAGTGGTCTTCCCCTCCCCCCACACACACTTTTCCTTTGATTATAAGGAAGCCTACTACGTAGCCCACTAAGTTCTCGGGGCACAGCATCCTCTCTCCTACCCACTTGTAAGCACCACAAGTGTCCTAATCTGATAAATCACTTCTTCGCTATCACTTTGCCTCTTGCTGAATGCCACCTAGCGGTTTCAAAATCATTCTTTGATAGAAGAGAAAGGGAAGCTAGGAGGGGCTGATATAAACAAAGACTCCATTGGAAAAAACAGGAAGTTTGAAATGTAGTGGCTTTTCATTTGCCGAGTTGTGACAATCTCTTGTTGGCTGGGCTGTTGCAGGGCAAGGAGAAGTTCTTCCTTCCTCCTTCTGGGTGTTAAGTAGTAACCTTCTGCTGGAGATGCCAAGTGCAAGTCGCTCAGTCCTATCTGACTCGGCGACCGCATGGACTATACAGTCAGAGTGCTTTCTATAGGGTTTGCAACTGACACTGAACGGTGGGGCATGAGAGCTCCCTCTTCTGACCTCCCAACTCCATCTTAAATGAGGTTTCCGTTAATTAATTTTCACAATGGCTGGTCCTTGGCTTGGCTTCTTGACCTCAAGAAGCTGTGAAAATTTCACTCTGAAGATTCCTTATGTAAAGTTCCCACAAAGCAGATTTTAGAGAGCCTACATGATCAATCACTATTCTTGTTGCACTTATGTAGATAATCTGGCCAAGTCTGATGAGGCTATACTTCTTTTGCAAACAAATTGGTCTTTATTTGTCTATCTTTGGTAGAAATTAAGGTGATTTTAAGATGGCTTAACACCCAACATTCAAAAAACTAAGATCATGGCATCCAGTCCCATCACTTGATGGCAGATAAATGGGGAAAAAGTAGTAACAGTGACAGATTTTATTTTGGGGGGCTGCAAAATCACTGTGTATGCTGACTGCAGCCATGAAATTAAAAGACAATTGTTCCTTAGAAGAAAAGCAATGTCAAACCTAGACATCATCTTAAAAAGGAGAGACAATACTTTGCTGACAAAGGTCCATATAGTCAAAGCTATGGTTTTTCCAGTAGTCTTTTATGGATGTGAGAGTTGGACCATAAAGAAGGCTGAGTGCCAAAGAATTGATGCTTTTGAACTGTGGTGCTAGAGAAGACTCTTGAGAGTCCCTTGGACAGCAAAGAGATCAAACCAGCCAATCCTAAAGGAAATCAACCTTGAATATTCATTGGAAAGACTGATGCTGAAGCTCCAATACTTTGGCCACCTGATTCGAGGGGCCGACTCATTGGAAAAGACCCTGATGCTGGGAAAGATTGAGGACAGGAGAAGAAGAGGGCAACAGAGGATGAGATGATTGGATGGCATCACTGACTCGATGGATATGGGTTTGAACAAACTCCAGGAGATGGTGAAGGACAGGGAAGTCTGGCGTGCTACAGTCCAAGGGGTTGCAAAGAGTCAGACACAACTTAGTGACTGAACAGGGCAATTTTAAAGAGAAAAATTGTTTCAATAGCACACCTTGGTAGATATCAGACTCTAGTGCTGTTCATTGTCTTTGAGATTTTGTTATTTACTTGTGAACTGAACTGGATCCTGAATTCTACTAGTTTCCTTCAATATCTGGTTATGACGCTCCGAACTAAACTTTCCAATTTTCTCCCACCCTTCTGACTTGGAATCACTAAGAACAAAGGCTGCTCTTTTCCTCGAAGCCCTACAGACTGAATGACTTGATATAAACTTCAGAGAAATTGCCACAATAGTTCATTTTAGACAATCTTCTTTGTGTTTGTTGTCTGGGCCATTCAGAAAAATTCAATGGGCCACCAGTATGCCTGATGATATCAAACTGCAAATCAGGAGAATCTGATTGCCTCCACTTGCCCTCGCTCCATCTGAAGATGCTTTGAGCCTGACATCTGGAACTGATGTCAGTTCTCACTGGCGGCTCTCAGGACTCAGACATTGGGTTATAACTTCCTCCAACCATTCAGTTTGTTTCCTTAGAAATTCCTCTTACTACGACTCACAAACTTGGAGAATGAACGTATGGTTGCCTGTACACGATGCTGGATTTAAAATGGATAACCAGCAAGGGCCTCCTGTACAGCACATGGACTCTACTCAGTGTTACGTGGCAGCCTAGATGGGAGGGGAGTTTGGGGAGAATGGATACATATATGTGTATGGCTGAGTCCCTCACTTGAAATTATCACAACATTGTTAATCATCAATACAAAATTAAAAGTTAAAAAAGAAAAAGAAATTCCTCTTATTAAATATCTGATTTCCTCCACAATATAGGGCTAACTTTGGGGACCCAGTTGCATCACTTACCTCCTGAAATGAGACATATAACTCTAACTGAACTGACCTATTCTCACCATTGGGAAACTGGTTCAATGAGGTACGGACCAATCTATCAACCTAGTTTCTGGGCTGTGAGACATCTTGGGAAATTTTCAAAGGAATTTTCTGCTATAAGGGAGCAAAATTTGCCACCACAGAATTTAACTCTTTGGCATAGGGCTATTTCAGGCTGATTACTTTTAAGAAACTGCAGACCATGAGAAGCTCTGAAAACTGAGTAGAAGTTACCCTTTTGTAAGAGGTATTCACATGTACAGGGGAAATCTCCATCTGTAAGGGTATCTCCCTCAATGTACCGGGAAGAGGAAGATGACCTTATTTCTAGAAACACTTACCAGTGCAGAAATTCAGTTCAGTTCAGTTCAGTCGCTCAGTCGTGTCCGACTCTTTGCAACCCCATGGACTGCAGCACACCAGGCCTCCCTGTCCATCAACAACTCCCGAAGTTTACTCAAACTCATGTCCAGTGCAGAAGATAAGGCCTCAAATCCACAGAAAACCTAACCTTGTTTACTGTGCTTTTCCTGGTGACCTTCCATAGGTCTCCACCCCCAACATCTTTTGTTTGTTGCTTTAAATATTTATTTTTATTTATTTATTTGGCTGGGCAGGGACTTAGTTGTGGCATGTGAACTCTTAGCTTTGGCACGTGGGATCCAGACCAGGGATGGAATCTGGGCCCCTTCATGGAAGAGCAGAGTCTTAGCCACTGGACCACCAGGGAAATCCTACATCTTCTGCTTTAAATATATATATTTATTTTTGGCTGCACTGGGTCTTTGGTTGTTACTCATGAGCTTTCTCTAGTTGTGGCAAGGGGGGGGGCCACTCCTCCTTGTAGTGTGCCAGGTTCTCACTGCAGTGCCTTCTCTTGTTGCAGAGCACCTGCCCTGAGCACAAGGGTTTCAGTACTTGCGGCACACAGGCTTAGTTGCTCTAAGGCATGTGGGATCTTCCCCAACCAGGAATCGAAGCAGTGTTCCCTGCATTGGCAGGTGGATTCTTAACCACTGGACCACCAGGGAAGTCTCACATCTTTTGTTTTTAACTGAAGATGGTATTTAGGGTGAAGGGCTTCCACCATGCAATTTTCAGGGAGTTACTCTGTTTTTCTGAATAGCTCACATGTATACAGGAGGTATGAAAAAGTGAAACTGTTAGTCCCTCAGTCCTGTCTGACTCTTTGTGACCCCATGGACTGTAGCCCACCAGACTCCTCTGTCCATGGAACTCTCTAGGCAAGAATACTGGAATGGGTTGCCATTCCTTTCTCCAGGGGATCTCCCCAGACCCAGGGATCAGAAGTGGGTCCCCTGCATTGCAGGCAGATTCTTTATCATCTGAGCCTTCAGGGAAGCCCTACAGGAGGTATACATATTATTAAATGTTTGTTTTTCTCCTGATAATATCTTATATCATTTTCGTTATTAGACTAGGCAAAAACCTGGGAGGGTAGAGGAATTCAGCTTTCTAAGCCAGGCAGTCCTTTCACTAGGGCACTAATGCCAAGCAGCTCGGTCCATTGGCGCTGGGGGCCTGCACAGGTCTATTCTTTTGATATCCCCATCTTTATCTTCCGGAGTCTGTATAACAGCACTGAACAGTTCATCGTATGAGGTCCTGTATTGTTTCCATAGTATTTCTTCCCAATTGCGAGATTCCTGAGTTCAGGGCCAGAACCAAGTCCTCCTGTCCCCACTCTCCCCACCACGGCGTCCCCCTCCGTCCTCTTCCCACCATGGCGCCGAACACATTAGGAAGCACATCAGAGGTTCCACAATTCTAAGATCCACTGATTACAGGCTTTGGAGCCCTGGGCCAGCCGCAGGCTGGCGTTCCCCCAGGGAGGCTGCAGGAGGGCGCCAGTGTGGACAGCGAGCACAATGTGGAGATACTGGAGTCCCGATTCTAGCAGGGTACGGGAGGGAGTCACCTAACGAGGCTGGTCCCAGTGGAAATAGCCAGCCCGGCTGCTTG
The DNA here is from genome assembly GCF_054371585.1 of Giraffa tippelskirchi. Lineage (NCBI taxonomy): Eukaryota > Metazoa > Chordata > Mammalia > Artiodactyla > Giraffidae > Giraffa > Giraffa tippelskirchi. Next base: position 10,359,388 of record NC_137284.1, on the reverse strand, counting down.
GCCGCGCCTGCGCGCCCTGAGCCCGGCCTGCGGCGGGTCCCCACCGCAAAGCGCGCGGGGCCACGCGGCCCTCTTTGTGCCGGTATCAGGTGCATACCCGGGAGCGCGGGTCGCCGGCGTGCGCGTAAGCGCCAGGAACCCCAACCGCCGCCCCCTCTTGCCCGCCAGGCTCCCCTGGGATCTCCTTGGGCGCCCCGGGCTGGAGTGGGGGGAGGGAGGAGGTCGGACACGTAACCAGCCTCCCGGCCCCTCTGGTCTCCGCGTGGCCCGGCAGGCGGGGGAGCCGGGAACCGCTGCCCCAGCCCGCTGGCCTTCGAAAGATCCTCCTGGGCCAATGGCAGGAGGGGCGACGCGCCCGGATTGGTGCAGGCGCTCTGCTGATCACTGTGGAAACCCAGGCGGAGGGGAACGCAGGAGGATGCGGAGACCCGGGCGGGGGGAGCCGGAGGGGCGGGCAGAGGAGGCTTCGAGGCCCTGAGCTACCCAGGAGTTTTCTCTGGAGGCAAAAGTCCACTGCGAGCTGGGAGGGGAGGGGGCCGGAGGGGGGGCCGGAGGGAGGGCCGGAGGGAGGGGACCGCTTGGGGGCACTTGGAAGCGGAGAGGAAAGGCAGGGATACTCCGGAGCCGAGGCGAGGAGGCTGGGGGAGGGGACGTCGTGGGAGGAGGAGGAGGAGGAGGAGAAGACAAAAGCCGAAAGCGAGAAGGGCCCGGACCGCACTCACCGCAGTGCACTGGGCCACCCGGTCAGCAGGCAGCATGGGGAAGGGGGGGAACCAGGGCGAGGGGGCCACCGAGCTTGAGGCGCCGATACCTACCTACCGCTGGGAGGAGATTCAGAAGCACAACCTGCGCACCGACAAGTGGCTGGTCATCGATCGCAAGGTCTACAACATCACCAAATGGTCCAGCCGGCACCCCGGGGGCCAGCGGGTTATCGGGCACTACGCCGGGGAAGATGCTACGGTAAGGGCCTGGGGCCTCTCCCGCCACCCTTCTCCGCTGCAGAAGGGAGGCAGGAGCCGTGGGTCCCAGGGCGTCAGACAAGACCTCCAGCGCCGAGTGGAGCTTGGGGGGCCGTCCCTGAGGGAAGGAAAAGTGTCTACGGCGCTCACCTCCCGCTCCGAATCCTCGTCCCGTGGTACAGCTGGGTCAGCGTGCCGTGGGGGTCGGATTTTGGAGCCCAGGAGGCAGATCCGAGCGGTGGAGATCCGTGCAGGATCTACGGCGCGCGCTCGGACCCTTGCGTCCGTTCCTTCCTCCGAGTTCAGCCGGAGCCTGGGACTCCCCCAAAGCGGGGCGCCGGGACCCTGGGACTTTGGCGCCCCCAGCATGGAAGATGGCCGCCCTGGGCCCAGCGGAGAGGAGCGGGAGAGGAGCCAGGTGTAGGACTCGGCGCGCGTCCCCCGCTCTCCGGCCAGACAAGGGGGCGGGGAAGGAAAGCTCGTCCCCGGCCAGGGCTCGCTCCTGCTGGAATTCCAGTCTCAGACGGTCCGCAATGGCTGCCTCGGAGACCCCGCCTGGTAGCTGCCTTTCCCACGCTTTCTGAGACTACCGAGACCCCCCTCCTCGCCCCCACCCCCAGCAGAGGTCGGCGTTCTTGAAGGGGAGGGAGGAGGCGGTGCTGATGGCAATTGGTAGAAAGAAAAAGGACTGGAGTTTGCAAAGCCCAGGTGGAGAGGGGCCTTGGAACGGGACGATATAGCAGCACTAGGCTGGCTTGTGCAACAGGTCCGGCTGCACCCGAGGTTACTCTGGGACTTCAGCTCAATGGTCCTCTGTTCCCAAATCCTGCCAAGAATGCCCTTCCTAGTATCCTGCCCTGGGAGAGGTAGGGGCGCCCTAGAATCTTCCCTGAGCCGGGGCTGCCCATCTCACCCTCACCTTTACGCACCAAATCGGCAGCTCTGTGACTGCACAGCACCCCCATCAAGCTCCCTCCTCCCCCACCACCCCCTGAACTCAGAGAGGCAGGGAGGAAAGAAAGGGACCACTCTTGGTGGCAGTGAGCCAGAAGCAGAGAAGTCTGACAGCGCGGAGAACTTGGGAAAGGTGACTAGGGAGGGATCAGCTTGACATAGCTCATCCCACCTGGAGGTCTGGCATGCTGACCTGTTTGGGCTTTTGCTGTCCAAGCTCTATGGGCCTGTCAGTGGGTGGAGCTGTAAGTCTCCCCTACCTCTTCTATCTCTTTGGGACAGGCAAAGTCAAAGGATGGGGGCAGGTCAGACAGCTGTAATCTAAGCTGTTATTTGGCTCCTTGCTTTGACCAGCAGAGGGTCAGTGATAGCTTTTGGCCCCATCCCATTTTACCTGCTTGTGAACTTGGCTTAAGCCCTTGGGGCTGTGAAAGTGATTGCAACTTAAGTGGGTGTAAGATTTTTAAGCACCATCAATTTATTATTTCACTGGGACCTTTATACAACCCTGTGAGGAGGTGGTGTAAGAGGAGTTCCCAAGTAAAGACTTGACTCTTTGTTGGAGTCTTGCCATGACTTCATTAATAAGTTCTGAAGGTTCCTGCCCGTGGTTGAGCCTTCATTGAAAAGTTTCCTAGAAGGAAAAGTCAAAAGCCTGTGGATTGGTCTGTTTATTCTGTTGTTGTTCTTTAGTTGCTCAGTCATGTCTGACTCTTCTGCAACCCCATGGACTGTAGCCCACCAGGCTCCTCTGTCCATGGAATTCTCCAGGCAAGAATACTGGAGTGGGTTGCCATTTCCTTCTCCAAGGGATCTTCCCCACCCAGGGATCGAACCCTGGTCTCCCACATCACAGGCAGATTCTTTACTGTCTGAGCCACCAGGGAAAGGGAAGCCCATTTATTCCGTAGTGTTAAATAAATACATTTTCTTAGGTGGCAAGGCATTTCATAAACTGCAAGTGTTAGATAAATGCAATGGAGTGTTATTTACTGCAATGTACTAAGTCTAAGCTTGTGCTGCTCACTGTATGACAGGCCAATAGTCAAGAGATAGTTGTTGCGGCAAGGAATAAGGACTTTATACCTAAGGCCCGCAAACTGAGAAGATGGTGGACTCCTGCCCCAAAGACCCATCTTGCCTGACTTAGAATTCAGGATCCTTTTATACTGAAAGAGGAAGGAGTAAAGTCGAACACTTCTGGTTTCCATCAGCCTCGCGAGGGGATGTCTCCTCCCTGCAGTGGCTTCCTCCCTGCAGTCATTCACAGGTTTGGTCAGGAGGTTTTCTGGGAGCTAAACAAAGGTATTAACATTTTAGCTCAATGTTCATTACCTGGGAAGCGGAGTTCCCAGAGATGAGCCGTTATGTATAATTTAAGTTTATAGGCAAACATCCCTTTAGTGATTTACTTGTAATAGACTACAGACAAGGTTCTTCCATATTACGTTATCAGAGAAGTGAGTGTAAGAGTGAGGATTATGTAACAGCTGGAATGTAAAGTAAACAAAGAGGAATTTGGAGGAAAATTTTTTAAATCTATGCCAGGTCCATTTGGTGTAGCAAGACACAGAAAGAATCTCTATGCCCAGAGCTTACTGCCTTGTGAGATAAAACTTTTAGGGCATGAAATGCATTAATCTTGTTGAATAATGGTGGAGTGAGCAACTGGATTTCCTCTCTCCCTCTCTCCCCATCTCTCTCTCTCTCTCTTTCGCTTGGGACCACAATTGAAAAAGACCACACAGGAAGTCAAGTGTCTCTGGAGAGGGGACTCCAGGGACCCGGGAACAGGCTGGGAATGGAGAGACTACTTTCCGGCTGTTGAACAAGTAGCTTTGCCCTTGGGCGTAGACTTCCTCAGAGTGGGGACAGTGAGAGTATTTACGGTCCTGTAAAGTTTGGGAAGGGTTGATGGGTTGACAGAGGTCAGCTTCCTGGGAGCACTCGAATGCACCGTCTGAGCCAATCTAGATGCAGTAGAATCCTCACCGGAGGCTGGCAGTCAAGGAAGCCAAATAATCTGGGGCCTCAACAGGATTTTCCTGTTACCGAAGAGCAAGGGCAGTTGTCATTTGGTCCTTCTGCTTTCAAGCTAAAAAATGAAACCAAATTTTTACAGCTCACAAGGCACAATTGTACAGATTAGGCCTGTAGTGAGTAGCTCTCATTGATCTTGGGTTTAAAAACCTTGATCTCTTGGCAGTGTGCCTGCTAAGTTGCTTCAGTCGTGTCTAACTCTTTGTGGCCCTTTGGAGCCTGCCAGAGTCCTCTGTCCATGGGATTCTCCAGGCAAGGATACTAGAGTGGGTTGCCATGCCCTTCTCTAGGAGATTTTCCCAACCCGGGGATCAAACCCATATCTCTTAACATCTCCTGCACTGGGAGGCAAGTTCTTTACCACTAGCGCCACCTGGGAAGCCCGTCTTGGCAAAGTGAAGTTGCTCAGTCATGTCCGACTCTTTGTGACCCCATGGACTGTAGCCTACCAGGCTCTTCTGCCCATGGGATTTTCCAGGCAAGAGTACTGGAGTGGGCTGCTGTTTCCTTCTCCAGGGGATCTTCCCCACCCAGGGATCGAACCTGGGTCTCCCGCATTGCAGACAGACGCTTTACCATCTGAGCCAACAGAGAAGCCCCTCTTGGCAACACTCAGACCACAACTCAGGATCTACCATCAGGGAGACCTCCTAGCCCATCTTCCCTTCCCTTCTCCTCTACTCCTTCCTTCCTGTTTTCACCTTGGGTTTCTTCCTCTCTAGTCCTCTGGCTCTTCTCCGGTCTTTGCCTTGCTGTGGGCAAAGGGAGCCCTTGCCTGTGTCCCAGGGCATCTTTCCTCTTGGAGAGCCAGAGTCCCACAGCTGCAGAACTTTTTTTTTTTTTTCTATTTTTCAATCGAAGTATAGTTAATTTACAATGTTGTGTCAGTTTCAAATGTACAGCAAAGTGATTCAGTTATATACATACATACAGATTTCAGATTCTTTTTCAGATTCTATTACAAGACATCCCATATAGCTCCCTGTGCTATACAGTAATGTCCTCGTTGTTTATCTATTTTATATATAGTAGTGTGTATGTGTTAATCCCAAACTCTTAATTTATCTCAAACCTCCTTCCCACCCTCCATCCAGAACTTTTCATGTTTAACAAAGACTCGTCCTACATCTTCCCTGATGGCTCAGCAGGTAAAGAATCTGCCTGCAATGCAGGAAATATGAGTTCAATCCCCAGGTCAGGAAGATCCCCTGGAGGAGGAAATGCAACCCACTCCAGTATTCTTGCCTGGAAAATCCCATGGACAGAGGAACCTGGTGGGCTGCAGTCCATGGGGTAAAGAATCAGACACAACTAAGCATGCTATTACAGTTACTCATCACACATTTTTCCCGGCAGCTGTGTAGCTCCGAGTTGGTCCTGGGCACAAAGGTGAATAATTCAAAGGTAGTGAATGTACTTGCTGGATTTGCTTTTCTCCTTTCAAACTGAGACTTGAACTGGAACTTTTGCCTCTAGACCCCAGCTGCCCCAGCTCTGTGCATGGTCACAGTGACTTTTCTTGCTCTGTTTGCATCTGTCGCCTCTGGGAACCCAAGGAAGGTGAGAAGAGGTCAAGATTCATTCCTCTTTTCACTTTCTCCTAGGCTGTTCTTGGGAAAAGGTGACAGGTTGAAAATGGAATGAATCTCTGGCCTCCTCAAGTCAGGAGGCTGCAGGTTTGAGAGGCAGAGGACCTGGGTTTGAGTCCTAGCTTTAGAAATCTTAGGCAAGGCACTTAACCCTGAACTTCACTTTCCAGATCTATGAAATGGGAAGGTTATTTATTATCCGGCTCACATTGGTTGTGGGTGAGTCATTCTTTAAATTTCAGAACACTCTACTTGTGTGCAGGGTCATTACTGTGGGACCCTTAGCCTCCTGCACATGGGTATACAGGTTTCCAGCATGCATAATCGTTCAGTTCAGTCACTCAGTTGTGTCCAACTCTTTGCAACCCCATGGACTGCAGCACACCAGGCTTCCCTGTCCATCACCAACTCCCAGAGCTTTCTCAAACTCAAGTCCAGCGAGTTGGTGATACCATCCAACTGAAACTGTTTACCTCAGATTGGGACTCGAACCCACATGGTTGGGACTTGAAACCAGCCAAAACCCAGTTTGGGACTTGAACCTATGTGGCTGGAACTCAAAACAAGCCAAAATCCTGCTTGGGACTTGAAACAGCCAAAACCCACAGTTCCTGGTTTCAAGACATAATGAAGCTCAGATTCTTGATGTCTCATCGCAGAAAAAATTCATTGAGAGACAAAGTGATGGGTAAGAAGTGGATTTATTCAGATACAGAGAGAAGCACACTCCACAGACCGAGTGTGGGCCATCGCAGAGGGCGAATGCGGCTGCAGAATTTGATGTGGTTAGTTTTTATAGGCTGAGTAATTTCATATGCTAATGAGTGGGAGTATTATTCCAGCTATTTTGGGGAAGGGGTGGAGATTTCCAGGATTTGGGCCACCGCCCACTCCTTGGTCTTTTAACAGTGCTGTGGAACCCTCAAGGCACCTCTGGGTGTGTCATTTCACCTGTTGATTGAGGATTAAGGTCTAGTCTTATCTGCCACTTTGGTCCCATTTGATTCCAATCGGTTTAGTTGTGTCCTTGGGCTATGTCATTCTTTTAAAAGTTGTGCCCTGCCCCTTTCCTCCTTTTACACAACCATCTCATCCTCTGTTGACCCGTCTCCTCCCTTCAGTTTTTCTCAGCGTGCAGGTCTTTTCCAGTGAGTCAGTTCTTTGCATCAGGTGGCCAAAGTATTGGAGTTTCAGCTTCAGCATCAGTCCTTCCGATGAATATTCAGAACTGACTTCCTTTAGATGTGACTGGTGTGATCTCCATGCTGTCCAAGGGACTCTCAAGAATCTTCTCCAACACCACAGTTCAAAAGCATCAATTCTTCGGTGCTCAGCTTTCTTTATGATCCAACTCTCACATCCATACACGACTACTGGAAAAACCATAGCTTTGACTATACAGACCTTTGTCGGTAAAGTAATGTATCTGCTTTTTAATATGCTCTCTAGGTTTGTCATGGGCTTCCCTCATGGCTCAGTTGGTAAAAAGAATCCACCTGCAATGTGAGAGACCTGGGTTCAGTCCCTGGGTTGGGAAAATCCCCTGGAGAAGGGAAAGGCTACCCACTCCAGTATTCTGGCCTAGAGAATTCCATGGACTGAATAGTCCACAGGGTCGAAAAAAGTCAGACATGACTGGGCGACTTTCACTACACTACTACTACTACTAGGTTTGCCATAGCTTTTCTTCCAAGGAGCAAGTGTCTTTTCATTTCATGGCTGCAGTCACCATCTGCAGTGATTTTGGAGCCCCAAGAAAATAACGTCTGTCACTCTTTCCATTGTTTCCCCATCTATTTGCTCTTTCATTTTCATCAAGAGGCTCTTTAGTTCCTCTTTGCTTTCTGCCAGAAGAGTGGTGTCATCTGCATATCTGAGGTTATTGATATTTCTCCCAGCAATCTTGATTCTAGCTTGTGCTTCATCCAGCCCGGCATTTCACATGATGTACTCTGCATGTAAGTTGAATGAGCAAGGTGATAACATACAACCTTGACTTACTCCTTTCCCAACTTGGAACCAGTCTGCATAGTAGGGAGTTCAGTAAACCAGAAAAGAATAAGCAGGAAGCAGAGGAAACTTGACCTCTTTTTTGCCAAAGGTAAAAGATATTTACATGAAATCCCTCTGGTGTTTGTGCCTGGAGGGCAGCTCCACCCCCTCAGCTAGATCTTTGTCGGAGCCGTCCACTTCCTGCTGGCTGCAGCCTCTGGAAGGTCATGTACCCAGCCCCAGCATTGCTGGTATGTTCTGCATCTTACTGAGATGTGTTTCCTTGCTGTGGTAATCCCTTCATGCCTGGGTTACCTGTGCCTGGCATCAGCAGGGACCCTCTCGTCAAGAGCCCCCTGGCCACAGAACACTGCCCCCGACCCCAGCCTCCATTGCTTCTTTCCCTTGGAGGGGACATGGCACAGGGGCTTCCCACCCTGCCGTCATCCTGCTTAAATCTTCCCACTGTGGAAAGGAAGTCAGCATCCTTGGATCCAGCTGAGAACAAAGGGTCCCTCCTCTACATCTCCCTCTGTAACCCCTTGTCCTGCAGAGTCCCTGTGCCTGGGGCTGCTGCTGGCAGCGTTGTCTGCCCTGAGGTTGCTACTCCTGAGCTTCCCCAGTCCCTGTGCCCAGATGTGGGGAGCTGGATTAGAGATTCACGTTGCTCTGCAAAGGTGGGAGGCTTCCCAGAATCCACCTGCCATTGCAGGAGACGTAAGAGACGCAGGTTCGAGATCTGAGTCTGGAAGATCCCCTGGAGTAGGAAACGGCAACCCACTCCAGTATTCTTGCCTGGAAAAATCCCATGGACATAAGAAGAGCCTGGCGAGCTACAATCTATAGTCTTGCAAAGAGTCGGACACACACAGCCCGCTGCAGAGCTGGACATAGCCAGAAATAAGATGTGACACCTGACGGTCAGTGCAGGAGGAGCTGTGAGTTCTGCTCAGTGCATGGGGGCTGGACAGGGAGGATCTATCTCTTCATGAAGAAAGGGCTGGCACGGGAACTGGGAGTTGGTGGATGTAGGAACTGGTAAAGGTCTTGCGTTTGGGAATCTGGGTGTTTTGGTCCTTTATCTACAGCCTAACCTCCCTAGCATTGAATACACACATCTACCCTCCTGGGGGTGGGTCTGCCTCCCCTGCCCCGTAACCAGCGGCCACTCCCTCCCCTTCACCTGCATCCCTGGCCTTCCTGAAAAGTCTTTGGTTCCAATCTCCCCGTCAGATGAGGGTAAAGCCTGCTTCCAGTTCTTGTTCCAAAGTCAACATTTGGATTGGCCTGTACTACCTTGCCCCTTGGCCTACCTTGTGTCAGCCAGATGTTTTAACCGAGCAGCTGCTGGGAGCCCCCTGCAACCTTGTGAGGCACACCTATGACACTTGCAAGGGGACACACAAAAAGTGATCAACTTCCAGGAGGAAGAAGCTCATTGTGATCGAGGCCTTTATATGAACAGGGCTTCCCTGTGGCTCAGATGGTTAAGAATCTGCCTGCAATGCAGGAGATCCAGGCTCAATCCTTGGGTCAGGAAGGAAATGGAGAAGGAAATGGCAACCCACTCCAGTATTCTTACCCATGGATAGAGGAGCCTGGCAGGCTACAGTCCATGGGGTCACAAATAGTTGGACACCACTGAGCAACTATCACTTTCACTTTTGTATGAACAGCAGAAAAGTCTAGAGTTAGGTGCACCCGGAGCATGACCCATTGGCTTCACCTCCATCAGCCTCTTTTCTCATCTCTAAACTAGGACCTTTGGCACAAGTAAAGATTCATGGGTACACAAAATCCATGGTTCAATGGCTGACCTGCATAATCTCAGCCACCAGGAAGGCAATGATATTCTGGAAGCACAAGAGATGCAAAATGGCTGAAGAGTGGAAAAGTCTGCTGAGCTGAGAGGGTGCACAGCTGTGGGATCCTGTGAACCCCACATCGTTGGAACATCACTGTTGGTACTGAGGTTATTGCAGCAAACGAGACAGGCTTGGCCCTTCGGTGGAGCTTATGTTCTAGTTGGGGAAACAGGCAATAAAGAATGAGCATGTAATATAGCTTGTGGGTTTTGATAATGGTTATGAAGAAGATAAAGCAGGGTCATGTCCCAGAAAGCGTGGGACTAGGGCGTGGTTCTTTCAGATGGGGTGGGAAGTTGGGACAAGCCAGCCCTGAGATGCTGAGGAAGCAGGCCGCCAGGCAAAAGAGCGTGGGAACCAGCTTAGCAGGTTCCCGGGTAGTTTCCACCGGGCCCGCTCAGAAAGCTGCTGCATCTACCCTAGACAATGAGACAATGAACAGAGCTTGGCTTTCTCAACCTATGTGAGGCTTGTGGGGACGTGGTCCCTGGGTCGGGTGAACCTGGGTTTGACCCTGAGGGTTTCCCTGGTGGCTCAGTGGTAAAGTATCCACCTGCCAATGCAGAAGACCTGGGTTTGATCCCTGGGTTGGGAAGATCCCCTGGAGAAGGAAACGGAAACCCCCTCCAGTATTCTTGCCTGGGGAATCCCATGGACAGAGGAACCTGCCAGGCTGCAGTCCACAGAGTCACAAAAGGGTCAGACATGACCGAGCAACTAAACAACAATTGCCACTTGAATGTCACCTTCCTGGGCTCCAGTGCCTTGATCTGTGAAGTGGGGCTTGAGGTTTCAGGGAGGTAATGGAGACCACTTTCCTTTCTCCCCACCTGGCACATTGTGGCTCTTCCTCTCCCTTGGCCCCTGGAGATGGCCCAGGGGTGGCCTCGGTCAGGACAGGAGTCTTATCTGCTCCGCCAGGTTCCTCAGTCCAGGCAGAGGCTGGGAGATGTGACCTGGACCTGGTTGGGGGAGGCCATGGGCACTGGGTGAGAGGCGATGGCCTGGCAGAGTAGAGATTGTTTCATTATTATCAGCCGTTGTTCGTCAGGAAACTGCCATACCGAGAACTTCCCCTCTGCTTCTCAAAAGCTGTGGTGTCATTCGAGATGAAGCAGTGACAGGGCCCTTCTCAGCTCTGACGGTGGAAGGCTGTGCTCACTGCAGGCCGGCTTCCCGGTGGCTCAGTGGTAAAGCATCTGCCTGCAATGCAGGAGCCTCCCGGGATGCAGGTTCGATCCCTTGGTTGGGAAGATCCCTGGAGGAGGGCATGGCAACCCACTCCAGTATTCTTGCCTGGAGAATCCCATGGACAGAGGAGCCTGGCGGGCTGCAGTCCATGGGGTCGCAAAGAGTCGGACCCGACTGAAGCGGCTTAGCACACCTGCATGCTCACTGCCTTACCACCAAGGCCTCTGGGGGCTCCCAGATGAGATGAGCCCTTTCTCAGGGCCTTGGAACCGTGTGGCGGCGGGAGGGCCTTCACATGCAGAGGAGATGGAGGCGGGGGTGAGGCGGAGGTGGCTGCTGGCCCAGAGCGGACCCCAGGCTCCTCGCTGCCTTATCCGGGCCCCTGCAATAGCAGCCCATCTCTAATCTGAAGGGGTACTTGCTCTGATCCTCTGCTACCATCCCTTTTGGTTCAGCGAGGGAGGGGTGCAGACATTTTTAAAAGACTCCAGGCCCAGTTTTCCTCTGCACAAAGTGTTGCTTTGTCAGTCTGTTCTAGACACAAATAGAATAAAGACCAGGCAAAAGGGCTTGATGCCAGGAAATGGAAGAAGACTGGCAGTTACCCTTGTGAGATACTTGGGCATGGGGGCTGAACACACTTTTATGAGTTGTTAGCATCTTCCTCATTTCTTCCTTGTTTTTTCTTAAATTTTGAAAATTTCCAAATATGCAGAAAAGTTGAAAGAATTGAACACTTGTGTATCCTTAACCAAGATTCACTAATCTCAACATTTTGCCACATTCTTGTTCCTCTTTATGCATATATGTGTTGTTTTTTGCTGAATCATTTGAAAATAATATGAAAATAAACTGCATCATTATTATGCCATTTCAGCATCCTCTAAGAACAGGGACATTCTCTAACATAATCACAATACTTTCATTACATTTAAGAAAATACTGATTCTTTATTAATTTTTAATATTGTTTATTTATGACTGTGCTGGGTCTTTGTTGCTGCTTGCCAGCTTTTCTCTAGTTTCGAGGTGTGGGCTTCTCATTGCAGTGGTTTCTTTTGTTGCAGAGCAAGCTCTAGGACCTGTGGGCTTAGTTGCCCAGCAACATATGGAATCTTCCCAGGCCAGGGATCAAACCCGTGTCCCCTGCACTGGCAGGTGTATTCTTAACCTCGGGACCATCAGAGAAGTTCAATAGTGATTCCTTTAACATGACCAGATATCTTGTCCATATCCAAAATTTCTCATTCAACCCCAGAATGTCTTGGAGAGCTGCTGGGTTCCCCCCACCCCAAACAGGAGGCTTTCAAATCAAATACTGTAGTTTTTATAGTCTTCTGTTATATCTTTTTCTGTTTCTTTTAATCTAGGACCCCTCCTCCACCACACCTCCTACATACACACAGACATCCTCACTTTTCTACAACTACATTGATTTTTCCAATTGTTTTTCATGATGTCATTTGATTTGTTCTCTCCAAGCAAAATCTCAAAACTTGATTTTTAAAAATTTTAAGTGGAAATATAGTTTATGTCCAGTATTATGTTGGCTTCCCAGGTGGCTCAGTGGTAAATAATCTGCCTGCCACTGCAGGAGATGCATGAGATGAAGGAGACGTGGGTTTGATTCCTGGGTTGGGAAGATCCCCTGGAGGAGGGCATGGCAACCCACTCCAGTATTCTTACCTGGAGAATCCCACGGACAGAGGAGCCTGGTGGGCTACAGTCTCTGGGGTTGCACAGTCAGACATGACTTATCAACTATGCAGTAGTATAATTGATACTAACAGTATTATGTTAGTTTCAGGTTACCTTGAAGCTTAGTTTGATGCAAGGTGAACATTGTTTATCACTGTGACCTCGCACTGCATGCCGTGGGAATGGGAGACTCTATTGTCAGCTCATCTGTAAGAGAAATGCTGTATTTGTTTTATGTAACATACATAACATGTATAGGAAAAAAACTGGAAAAAAAATATCCTGATATATTAGCAGTGGTGGTCATTCTCTGAGTGGTATTTATTTTCCTCTTTATTCTTCTGTACATTTTGTGAATTTGCCAAAATTATCCTCATTGCTTAATAATTGGAAAAAAGATTAAAAGGCACAGCATTCATTCTTTCAATTTTAAAAGCAATGCAGCAGTATTAGAGAGAGTTTGGAAAGCAACGCAGATAAAGCAAGGCCGATGCCACAGGCTTAACACATAACAGTTTAGAGCTCTGCATAAAAAAGCTTTCATAATCTTCATAATTATTTTCATACCTTTTCGAAATATGAAATAGCTCCTCCCACCAATGCGTTTATGTAATCGTGTATTTGTTTTGGGTATAGCATCATCTAAGCACATTTTGCATGCCTGTGGTAAGCTCCAGGCTTGTTCTGGCTCTAGGCTCCAGCCGTGTGCACTGCGTGGTGGGTGGCATAGTTGCTGGGAACCAGGCAGCTGGCAGAGTAGCCCTCGGAGAATTTGGTTCCCAGCCCTGCCCAGCCCACATCCCTGGAGGGGCACGTTTTTTGGTAAACATCCTTGGCGAGCTCAGCGGGCCCTCATCAGGGTGCAGCTCCAAGTGGCATCTCCATGGGAATCTGGCGCCAAGGACCTGCCAGGAGGCTCAGAGAACACTTGGGGTCGGATCATGGATGCCCCGTTTGGTGTCTGATGTCCTAGTGGCACAGAGCTTCTGCTGGCAAGCCCTGCCCTTCCTGGGGTGGAGGCGCTGGCAGGAGCCGGAGTAGAGGTCCTCGTACTCACCACCTGCCCCCTGCTCTCCAGGATGCCTTCCTGGCCTTCCACCGCAACCTTGATTTTGTGCGCAAGTTCATGAAGCCCCTGTTGATTGGCGAGCTGGCCCCTGAGGAGCCCAGCCAGGACCGCGGCAAGAATGTAAGTCTGACCGGACAAGGAAGGAGGGGAGGGTTGGGTGGCGGGAAGGGGATCACCTCAAAATGGTGAGTGTAGGATGCGGGGTAGGAGCCTTTGTGCCCGTCCAGGGAGAACCATTGTTCATCACCTGGGGTCAGGGAGGACTCCCCTGGCCCTGGTGAGCCTGCCTTCTCCTGTGCCAGCTTGGGCTTGTCCCCCACCCCTGCCCTTGGAATAATTCATTCCTAGCCTCTCCACCTCTGGGGCCTCAGTGGCGCCAGGCTGGGCACAGAGGGTTTCCCTCTTGCCCAGTCGCTTACCCTTATATCTGGGCTTTCTTCCCCCTCAAGCCCTGCCCCTGCTACCTAGCTTCCCTCTTTCTCCCAGTGATACCCTCTTTCCCAGACCCATCCTTGACTCTGCCTCCCATGTGCCCAGCGCACTGAGCCCTCTCCTGTCTGATAGAGTGTTCAGAACAAGGGGTGCATGTCAGCTAGTGGAAAACATAAGCTTTTTTATCATTTAATTTAGTTTATGTATTTGGCCACACCACATGTGGGATCTTAGGTTCTCTGACCAGGGATCGAACCCACATCCCCAGCAGTAGAAGCATGGTCTTAACCAGTGGACCTCCAGGGAAGTCCCTAAGCTTTAAAAAATAAATGGTGTAAAATAGACATAACAAAATTTACCATTTTAACCCTTCTTAAATAAAATATTTATTTTATTTTGGCTGTGCTGGGCAGCTTGCAAAGATCTCAATTCCTTCACCAGAGATTGAATCGAGACCCTTAGCAGTGAAAGGGTGGAATCTCAACCACTAGGCAACCAGGGAATTCCCCATTTTAACTATCTGGAAATACACAGTTCAGGGGCTTTGAGTACATTCACATTGTTGTGCAACCATCGCCACCATCTGTCTCTAGAACTTTGTCATCACCCCACACTGAGATTCTGTTTCAATTAAACATTAACTACCCATCCGTCCCTCCCAACAGTTCCTGGTAAACACTAGTCTTTCTATTGAAGAATCTCTTCTAGGTACCTCATAGAAGGGGACTCATAAGTATTTGTCTTTTCATGTCTGGCTTAATTTCACTTAGCTTAATGTCTTCAGGGTTTGCTCATTAGTAGCATGTGTCATCATTTTTGTCCCTTTTGAAGGCTGTGTAATATTCCATTGTATGTATGCACCACATTTTATTTAGCCATTCCTACATTAATAGAATTTGGGTTGTTTCTGTCTTTGGCCTGTTTCGAATAATGCTGCTATGCAAAATGGACAGCATTTTGAGTGAAATCCTTTGTCTGCCACTGAACTGGCTGTGGACAGATACATAGTTCCAAGGCTGTGCCAGGTCCAGGTAAGTACATGGCAACAGCAACCGTTATAATGCATAGCAACTGGGCTCCTCTGGGGCTTGGGTGTGTGGATTGGTCCCCCCTGGAGCAGCTGGGTGGCTGACTCCTTCCTCGTGGTCTGGCTCAACAGTCCCAGATCACTGAGGACTTCCGGGCCCTGAGGAAGACCGCTGAGGACATGAACCTGTTCAAGAGTAACCAGCTCTTCTTCCTTCTCCACCTGGCCCACATCATTGCCATGGAGAGCATCGCCTGGTTCACTATCTTCTACTTTGGCAACGGCTGGATTCCAACTATCATTACGGCCTTCGTCCTTGCTACCTCTCAGGTGAGGCGTGACACCCTCACCTGTCACTTGAAGCCCCCACCCCTGCCTCCCCCAGCTGGCAGAGGCCTGGTGCCCAGGTGCCGACGCTCTGAAAGCCTCCGTGGCCCTCTCTCCCCAGGCCCAGGCTGGATGGCTGCAACACGATTACGGCCACCTCTCTGTTTACAAGAAGTCCATGTGGAACCACATCGTCCACAAGTTCATCATTGGTCACTTAAAGGTAACTGTCGGCCACCCTGGGCATCCATTTCATCAGTTAGTGGTAAGCACAGTGCCATCTCGCTTCCCGTGGACCAGGTCACCTCTCTGGTCAGTGTCCTGGCTGAGCTGCAGGACCTGCCAACCCTCTGCTTCTCTGAGCTTCCAAGGCCTGTCTCCTAACCACACTGGACACACAAAACCAGAGTAGTGGTTGTGAAAAAAGGCACATGCTTCTTAGTTGATTACATTTGTTCCTTACCTAAGGACTTACTGATAAATTCCTTTCAGTTTGGGGCCAGTAAAGAAGCAGTCTCTCTTGCTCTTTTTTTTTTTTTTTTTTTTTTATTAAAGCAGAGTTGGTTTACGATGTTCTGTTAATTTCTGCTGTACAGCAAAGTGATTTAGTTATATGTGGGCTTCCTTGGTGGGCTTCCCTGGTGGCACTAGTGGTAAAGAATCCGCCTGCCAATGCAGGAGATGTAAGAGAGGTGGCTTTGATCCCTGGTTCAGGAAAATCGCCTGAAGAAGGAAAAGGCAACCCACTCCAGCATTCTTGCCTGGAGAATCTCATGCACACGGGGAAGAGCCCGGAGGGCTACAGTCCATAGGGTCGCAAAGAGTCAGGCATGACTGAAGCAACTTAGCATGCAAGCATATATACATTCCTTCATTCCTTTTTCATATTCTTTTCCATTATGGATAATGAATACAGTTCCCTGTGCTACACAGTAGATCCTTGCTGTTTATTCATTCCATATATAATAGCTTGCATCTGAAGAAACAATCTCTCTTGATACATTGGTATGCTTCCTCCATCAGGTAATGTTTTATATCTGAGACCTCATGTTTCTCCTAAGTCTTTAGATAAGGGACTTCAAACAGTGCACTTCAAAGGGCAAGAGTTGTGTAAAACCCAGAAGGGCAGGTAGCTGTCTCATCACCCTACAGATCAGGAGGCAAGCCTGCAACAGCCTTGTAGCTTGGCAAGTTTGTACAAAGACAAACTGGACTCGCCAGCGACCTTGTGCTCATGTGATAGGTGTTATCTCTTTGGTTTTGGAAATAAGTCCTTGCCAAGTCTCCCTTCGAAACAGATTCTCATCCTCCTGCCCAGCCCTACCCCAGCAGCATCTAGCTGCAAAGGCTCCTGTCCCTCCCTACCTTGGCTTGGGAAGAGCTACATGTCCGGGTTAAATGTCAATCTCTGCGACCCAACAACATCCAGTCTTTGGTTTGTCGGCTCTGGATCTGGTTGGGAGTGAATTACCACTGAACTGGTAACCAGTTCCTTAGCAAGCAGTTTGCCTGGCCCTGAGCCTGGAGCTGTCTGAGAACCTGGTTTCTTTCCAGAATTTCAGGGGTGAAGGATGCACATAGTAGAGCGCTTTGTTTCATTTTATGCCCTTTTCTTTGGAGAAAACCCTCCTCGGTGTTGAAAGTAACATTTCACTCCAGACCCAGGTTATCCCTACACACTTAACAAAGATGGACTTTGTCCTGTTTCCAGATTCTGGTTGGGAGCCGGGAGGGCCCATCCCTCCTGATGTCCGTGTGTCCTTGAAGGGCTCTGGGACACAGCTTTGGTGTCAGAAGATGAGGTCAGGACAGGGCACTGGCCTTGTTTAGAACGTTGATCTGTGAAATCTGGAGTGATGGGGTACTCGGGCTGGGAGGCTCTTGGAGGTCAGGGCCCTGGGTTCTGTTGATGGCTTGCCAGCTCCCTGCTAGCTGTGTCCTGTGTGCTGTGTCCAAGCCAGTGGCGTAACTGGGCAGCTCAGTCAGGGGTGCCCCAGAGTGAGGAGTACCCCGGCTTTCACGGCATCGCTCTAGCACACGGTGGCCACATGGCTGCAGACAAGCCTGTAGGTCCAGCTGTTCCTCTGGTCCCTTTGCTGGAACAGAAAGGAACTGGCTGGGGAGAGGTCTTCAAGGACCCCGCCAACTCGGATGTCTTAGCTCAGGCCACTGAGGGCGCTGAACAGGGTGCTGGGAGCTTCAGGATGCTGGGACCCGCTCCTTAATGCCAGCCCATGCTGCCGTGGGATTCCCCGGGTGAGCCCTCCCGACTACACCTTTTCCTTTGGTCCCCATCATTTCCGATGGCCGCTTCTTCCCATGTCACTTCCGGTGGCCATTTCTTCCCGGGGTTAACCTTGTACAGACACGGTTCTGTGAGGGTGAGCCTCTGTTTGGCATTGTACTCAGGATAAAATGCAAACCGCTAGGCCTGGCACCATCTAGACTGCATCTGGAGATGGAAATCGTTGGAACCCAGTCTTTCCTCAGCCTTATCTGGGGCCACCAGGGCTGGGACTAGGGTGAGGCAAGTGAGCACACAAGTGTGTCCCAGGAATGCAAAATTTAAGCAACGACAAAAAGAATCAAGAATGAAATAAGTAGCATTTTAATGCAATATTTTAAAAGCTTTTAAATTTTACATTGGGATATAAGCTGATGAACAATGTTGTGATAGTTTCAGGTGGACAGCAAAGGGACTCAGCCATACATATATATACATGTATCCATTCTTCCCCAAAGTTCCCCTCCTATCCAGGCTGCCATGCAATTTTTTTTAAGCAAAATTAATGTCAAAAAAAATCCACAATGAACAAAATACCAACATTTTAAATAAAGATTAGGACTTTGAGACATATTGGAATATGAAACCGAAGGACAACTTGTATCGTACATACATGTTTTTATGTGTTCTCTCTCTCTTTTTTTTTTATTGGTTGAATTTTGTTCGCCAGAGCATTAAAGTAATTGAAAGCTACTTAAAATTTGGAAAGGTGGTATATAAAAAGTCCCAAGATGAAGTTTAAGTTTATTATTTATACTGAAACCAAATTTATTATTATTTTACTTCAATTTAATTTAACTAAAAATTACTTGACTGTCGGTTGAGAGAGATCGTCAAACTCGGCAGTTCTCTCATTTCAAAACAAGATGAGCAAAAGGGTGATAGATTTTTGAAAATATTGTTAATGAGGCTCTACTACGGCTCTGCCCAGCACTGCTGGCGTCAACCAAGGAGGCTTTCTCTCCGCTTCTGTGACAGCCCACGCTCCCCTTCCCCCAAGGCTGTCACCCGGCCTCTGTCAGAAAAGGGACCCTCACTCTGTCTGCCCCCTCCTACCCAGTATGCTACCCAAAGGCAGACCTTCTGAGTGGCCTCCCAAAACTGTTGCAGCTCCATCAGTGCATCCCAGTGTGGAGTGGAGACCCCCCAGCCCCAGTGTGGAGTGGAGACCCCCCAACCCCAGTGTGGAGTGAGCCCTCCCCCATCCCAGTGTGGAGTGAACCCCCCTCAGTGTGGAGTGAGACCCCCTACCCATGTGGAGTGAGGCCCCCCTACCCCAGGGTGGAGGGAGGCCCTACTCTCCCTTGGTAGACAAGCGCCGGCCTCCTTCCCTGCTCCATCCCCGGGGCAGGCATCATTGAATCATGGCTCCAAGGCAGGCAGGGCTGCCCTGTCCCAGGAATGGTATGTAAAGTTGGGCCTAGTGAAGAAGAATGGAAGAGAATCAGCAGAGAAGAGCCCCATCAAAAGCTATTTCATCATTACACCCCATGCCAAGTTCAGGGGTGGCCCCACCTTGCCACATCTCATCCTCATGGTGCTCACACCCCATCTTTTTTTCCTCCAGTTATTCCTTCAACAAACGTCTCTTGGTTGGTATATTCTAAACTTCATGTTTCACATACCTTGCCCCTTAATTCCTTTGTGCCAGGGACTCCATTGTGCTTTTCCCAGGAACTTGGCTCCTTTTGGCTAGAAAGACCAATGTATCATCTCATTTCCCAATCCTCTAAGCTCTCATTTGCTGTTATTTTTTATTTTTGCTCTGTTGGGTTTGGAGGACCAGGGACCTGAGGTCATTGCAAAGGCCACAGCTGCTCAGAGCTGTTCCCGCCCACAGCCCTTAGGGCCCAGAGACTGTGTTTGTACCCAAACATCTTCCAAGTAAAATGTTTGTTTTTGCAATTAGGCCTTTTTGTAGATGACCAGACCCTAGGCCAAAGCATTGATTGATCCAGCAGCTGTTCGCCTGTGAAACCCTCATGCTGACGAGTCAGAGTTTTGTTTCCTTCTTTGTATGACTGGGTGACTCCATGGAGGGACATGCCCTCAAAACACGTCTGGAGTTGGAGCTGGTGAGACAGAAATTCGTGGCCTTGAAAGAAATGCTCATGTAATGCTTTTTGTCTCCTAGAGTCATAATTTTATTATGACTTTTATTACAATTTTTCGTTATTTTTGGCCACATTGTGCGGCTTGTGGGATCTTAGTTTCCTGACCAGGAAGTGAAGCTGGGCCCTCGGGGGTGAAAGCTCAGAACCCTAATCCCTGGACTGCCAGGGAATTCCCTGGGATTATCATTTGCCTGTTAGAACCAGAAAGCTCTTACCTGCTTGTGCTGGTGATTGTTTACAAAGCTCCCCCGAGCCTTTTGGATTTGGTGTGACTCACCCACATGACTCAGCGGTCACCTCTCAGTGCAGTGGCACATCTGGCTGTGGGGCTGTCTCTTGCCAGCTACTCTCTGGGCCCTCTGAGAGCAGGGACCATTTGTGGTCTTCATTTTTTTGTTTTAAGCTTTCTTGATCTAATTCGCATGCTCTATAGTTTGCCCATCTACGTGTGCAAATCAATGACTTGTAGTATATTCACAGATTTGTGCACCCTCCATCATAATCAGTTTTGGAATACCTTCATCACCCCCCAAAGAAACCCCACACCACTTAGCCATCACTTCCAAACCCCTCATCCCAACCCTGGAACTCGGTAACCACTCATCTTTCTGTCCATGGATTTCCCTAATGCTGGACATTTCGTATAAATGGAATCACAGGACATTGTAAATAGACTCCTTTGAGGCTAGTTTCTTTCACTTAGCATCATACTTCCCAGGTCTCCATATTGTAGTGTGTGTCAGTACACATCACACCTGTTTATGGCATGGCCAAACAAGATTCCATTTGGATATGCCACATAGTGTTTATCCATTCTTCAGTGCATGGACCTTTGGCTTGTTTCCACTTTTTGGTTATTTTAAATAATGCTGCTGGGAATGTTTGTGTACAAGTTTTTGTGTGGCCATGTTTTCGTTTCTTTTGGGCACACATACCTAAGGGCGCAGTGCTGCGTCCATATGGTAAGGACCACTCCTTACTGTTCCCCAAATGGAAGTGTCCCCCTATGCACAACAGGTGCAAACAGGAGACAAGCAGAGGATGAGGGGTGTTAGCCTCACCCCTGGGACTGGCAGACAGCTGAGGCCCCCTGCGTGTGCTGAAGCACCTGCCTCTCCGTCCATCACCAGCACCATCTTGTGATCAGGGACACAGGCCTGGAGGGGTAGAGTAAACTGGCTCCACGCAAAAGTCCTGGCCAAGGGGCTGCCCAGCACTCTGGACTCGGCATTGGCAGAATCAGTCTCTGACTTTTGGGACCTGAGTATTGGACCTGCTAGGAACTGGTCCCAAGACGTGCGGGTCATGGGGACCTCCCCTCCCTGCCACTGCCGGGATTGCCCTGCTCATCCCCGTTTCTCCCCTGACAGGGTGCCTCTGCCAACTGGTGGAACCATCGCCACTTCCAGCACCACGCCAAACCGAACATCTTCCACAAGGATCCGGATGTGAACATGCTGCACGTGTTTGTCCTGGGCCAGTGGCAGCCCGTCGAGGTACGACGAAGGGACGGGCCGGCCACGGGAGGGTTTGGCTTGCGCAGGAATCAGGGGAGGGACCATAGGGTGGAGAGTCAGACAGACATGTCTGTATCTGATATTTACACAGAAACCTTTCCTGGATGCCCTGAGTAATTCCAGCTGGAATTTCTGTGGAATGGCCTCCCCGTTACATAGCGAAGACAGCTCCTTATCAGAGTGTTAGATACCTCCTTGATGCCCACAGGCTGGGGCAGGGCATTTCCTAGCTTGTTCCTTCCAGTTTGGCAGGAAGGCACAACTCCAAAGCTTGTGCTTGGTTCCCAAAGACCAGCTCCAGGAAACCTTACTTGAAGAGTCACAGTCCCCGACGCTAGGAGGGACCTCAACAGTGTCTGGTTCCACCTGCTTCACCGCAGATGCCAAGTGAGGCTCAGCAGGAGGAGGGCACGTGGTCAGGGTTACATTGTTTAGTGGCCATTCTAGGATGAGGCCCCAGATCTGACGACTGAGCCATTTCCTTCCACTCCATCACACTGCCTTGTCTTTATTTTATTTATTTAATTAATTAATTAAAAAAAAATTTTTTTAATGTGGGCCATTTTTAAAGTCTTTATTTGTTAGAATATCGTTTCTGTTTTTTATATTTTGGTTTTTTGGCCATGAAGCATCTGGGATCTTAGTTCCTGGACCAGGGATCAAAACTTTACCCCCTACACTGGAAGGCAAAGCCTTTTTTTTTTAATTTTTGGTTGTGCTGGGTCTTTGTTGCTGCACACTGGTTTTCACTAGTTACGGTGATGGGGGGCTTACTCTCTCTCTAGTTGTGGTGCAAGGGCTTCTCCATGTGGTGGCTTCTCTTGCTGTGGAGCATGGGCTGTAGAGTGCGGGCTTCAGTACTTACAGCCTGTGGACTTAGTTGCTCCGTAGCGTGTGGGTCCCTTCCCAGACCAGGGATCAAAACCATGTCCCTTGCATTGGCAGGTGGGTTCCTAACCCCTGGACACCAGGAAAGTCCCTGCCTTGTTTTTATATTAGTTTATTTTTTATTACGAGTATACACATACCTGTTGTAAGCATTGAAATAATAACAGAAATTGACCAGACTGAGAAGCGAGTCTCCTGTTATCTCTCCCATCCCCACTGTGCCTCCAGTGTCATGCCCCTGACATTGCTGAAAACTGTTGGTGTCAACATTGGTGACCACTGTTGACACAACAGTATCTAATCCTTCTAGGTATTTTCTATGTGTGAAGAAACATAGAAACACGTATCTTTTTTAAAACCAAAAATTCAAACTTAGTTTTCCTGCAACTGGCCTCTTCACCAAATGTGGGCCTCTTCGCTGGAGTCCAAGTGCATTGGCCTCCATCTGGGGCTGTCCAGCACTCAGTTGTGTTTCTAAGACAGGAAAATTTGGTGTTGCTGAGTCTTTGAATAAAGCCATGCCCGATGCATTTAAAGGATTTAAAGACACTCCTCATTTAATTTTTTTTTTTTTAAGTAGAGCTTCTAGGTGAAAAAAAAAAGTTATAGAAGCTTTACTTTTCTGAAATACATTGATGATGTAAACCAAAGTTTAGAAGATCCCTGTTGCTTTTATGTAGATCTTAAGTGTGACCAAAATGTGCACAGAGTAGGGACCCGATAAGCATTTGCCAAGAGAGGCACGTTTACCCTCCATAAGGAGCAGTGTCTTTAACTGGTTGTATTCCCAGCAGTGTTGGCATCCAGGACTTCAAACAGGAAGAGGAGGGAGCCTGTTCCCTCAACTCTAGTTGGTACCCCACCCCTCCCATTTCATATCCGCCCAACAGAATATTTGAGCAGAAACATAAGTTTTCTGCGACATTGTCAGTTCAGAGGAAATGAGCCAAAATTTGCCTCTTTGGATGTGTGGAGCCTCTCTGGCTGGCCAAGGACTTTGTTGTTGTTGTTCAGTTGCTAAGTTGTGTCCGACTCTTTGCAACCCCATGGAGTGCAGCACACCAGGTTTCCCTGTCCTTCACTATGTCCCAGAGTCTGCTCAGACTCACATCCATTGAGTCAGTGATGCTATCTAACCATCTCATCTTCTGCTGCCCCCTTCTCCTTTTGTCTTCAGTCTTTCTCAGCATCCGAGTCTCTTCCAATGAGTCAGCTCTTCACATCAGGTGGCTTCACATCAGTATTGGAGCTTCAGCTTCAGCATCAGTCCTTCCAATGCATATTCAGGGTTGATTTCCTTTAGGATTGACTAGTTTGATCTTGCAGTCCAAAGGACTCTCACGAGTCTTCTCAAGTGCCAGGATTTTCTTTGCCAAAATACATGCTTGCATTTTCCTTCTTGGAATGAGTTTGTTCACTTTGATTTGAGGTGTCTAGATAGTAGGACTGATTAAATGGAGTCCATGTGATAAAAAGACAAAGGCTTCCCTTTCTAGGTGGAGAGGCTTCATGTTGTAGAGCTGTTGACTGGCTTGACAAGTGCTCTCTGTGTTCCTGAAAATAAAACCTAGTCTCACCAGCGATGCTGCCAAGGCATCTCTTTCTGTGTGGTGGCTGTGAAACTCCTTCCAACATCTCTCCCTGGACGCTTCTCAAGTGCCGACTTTTGGGAGGTACGGTGGAAGCTTGGGGGATTTGGCCATCCCGTTGCCATTGATGTAAGACCATGACCATAGTGCTCCATGAAACCCTCTCTCACATACTCGGGAAAAGGCCAGTTGTTCCTGGGTTCCTGGTGTCGCCAGGACCATGCTGCTTGGAAAGAATCTTTATTTTATGCTTAGAAAGTGTTTCACAGATTTTTAGTGTTTTATGGTTTCACTTTTCTAAGATTTTTTTTTTTTTTTGTTAGAATGTGGACCGTTTTTTAAAGTCTTTATTGAATTTGTTACAATATTGCTTCTTTTTTATGTTTTTTTGACCACGAGGCCTGTGGGATCTTAATTCCCCCACCAGAAATCAAGCCCATACCTCCTGCATTAAAAGGTGAAGTGTTAACCCCTGGGCCACCAGGCAAGTCCCAGAACCTTTCTTTTGTGATTAGAAAGTTCTTCACATATTTTCATTGCTTTATGGTTTCACTTGTTTTCGGCCCTGTGGCAGGTGGGATCTTAGTTCCCCAACCAGGGATCAAACTCTTGCCCCTTGCATTGGAAGCGCAGAGTCATAGCCCCTGGACCACCAGGGAAGTCCTTAGGTTCACTTTTGAATGCTTGACTGTGGCCATGTGAGGCTTGGCTGAGATGATGGTCTACCTCCATAACTTCCAGAAGTCAGCCAGTTTTCTGGTTTCCCCTTCCCGGGTCATGTTGCCCCTGATGAGCGGTGAGGTGTCCTCTCCTGAAGCCCAGCTCCTGGTCTGGGCTGAATGTCAGTGCAGGACACTGTCTGGGTGACTTGGGCATCCATGGCTCCTCATAGCTCATGAGAACTTGTCATGGACTGACTTGCCCCTTCCAGAAAAAATTTACCTCTTTACATTCAGTCTTTCCATCCAGAAATACGACATCTTTCTCCATTTACACTTGAGTCTCTTTTTTATACCTCTTAGAAAGGTTTTCCTTTTCTTTATATGTCTTGTGGCCATACTTCTTTCAACTGAATCCTAGATAACATCTATACTTTGTCATGACGATAGGGGTTTCTGTGGTAATCAGGAAAACTGTTGCCATTTGGCTAGTTATCTTATGTCCGACTAGGGTCCACTGATGTCTGCTTGTGATTCTAGTTGTTTTTCAGTTGATTCTTTTGAATTTCCTGGGTAGACAATCATATTTTTGGAAAATAGTGAAAATTTAGACATTTTCTAATAGCTCTCCACTCTTATTTCTGGTTTGGGCTTTATGATGTTACTGGAACTTCAGAACAGAATTGAATAGTGGTGATGTCAGGGGTAGTCTTGTTTTTGCTCCCTGCCGCCCGCTTTTTTTTTGCCGTATTGTGGAGGAGAACCATGAGGCCATTAGCCCTGGAGCTCTGTAAATGGGTTCTCAGAAGCCAGGAGTGTTTCCGCCCGCTTCTGGGCCTGAGAGCCTGCTTTTCTGACCCCATGGGAGGCTCTCCCTGCCCCATGGCCTGTCAGCAGCTGACCCTCCAGACTACCTTTGCGAACAGGCCAAGTATTCCCTTGGAGCACCCGGGGCCCTGGGGCTGGAGTCTTGCCGTTCCTCACATGCCTGCCGTGGCCGGCTCCTCATTTCTCTGCCTGTGAGTCTGCACTTTCCCAGAGGCAGGCAGGGCTTTCCAGCTGCCCCCCTCCCCCAACCCCGAACGGACAAGGCAGGCCCTTGTTGCTCAGACATTTTGTTCCAAGGCTGAAAAGTCCCCTGTACATGCCCCTGGCCCCCGCTCAGCCGGTAATCCAAGCCGGGCCTCGTGGTCCGTGGAGAGGCGGAGCACCAGGGTGTCAGCTGGCCAGGGCCCCAGGGTCGTGGGCCTCCGGGAAGCCAGGCCACCAGGGCTCCCCCTCCCTCTGCCTCTGACCTGCGTCCCTTTCCGCCTCGGCTTGAGGACATGTGAAAGCAGATCCTGCATGTGCCACCGCACCTCGGGGTCTGGACACGACAAACCACTCACAGCGTTGCCCATAGCTCGAGTCTGCGTCTCCCCTGTGACCACCCCAGAGCCCAGGCTTTCTTTGTGTGTGATGAGGACTCTCCTGTAGGGGAGAAGAGTATGGGCCCCCCCGAGCCTGCGGGCCCCCTTGGGGAGGAAGGCTGACTCTTGCTTAGTCCCTGGGCCCAGCACCATGCTGAGCACCACATGTGGGGCGTCACTTAATCCTTGCTTAACCATGAGGCAGGAGCTCTCATCAAGCCCATTTTATAGATGAGACAGCCGAGGCTCAGAGAGGTGAAATAACTGGCTCGAGGCTACAGCTAGAAAAGGCAGTACCACCATCCAAACCCTGGCTGAATGACTCCTAGTCAGAGCTTCCAGGTCCTGCAGGGCCCTGCCCGGGGCCACCACCTGCTGGATGCTAGGGGCTTGTGTTTCTTGGATCCCTCCAGCTTCCTGATGTATTGAGAAGCCAAGAGCCCCTCCTCCAAGGGCCTCTTATCCTAAGACACCTCTCCCCTCCCTTCCCTGCGCCCACGGCCCAGGCCTGCAGAGAGCTGAGCATGGAAAAGTCAAGAAACCAGGTTGGGCCCACGCCTCACTTGGCATCCCCGAATCCCTGCTGGGCTTGCTGGTTTTCAGAGGGGAAGCTAGCGCCCTGGGTCAGCCTCATGCTGACAGGCGATCTTGCAGTCCCCCTAACTGAGGTCATCAGAATGGGATCAGACGCCCTGTGACCGTCCGTGTGTTGCGGCACACAGGCGCCTACGTAGCCGTGACCTGCCTTCCTTTAGTCCTGAAGGGCTTTCGTCGCCCCGTCATCCACTGGCCCTCAACAGCCCTAAGGAGTACCCATAGTGAACCCAAATCTCATGGCGGGGGAGGGGGGCTGCAAAGCAACTTGCTCAAATAACAAATTGCTTCCAAATCTGGAGCCCCCCCACCCCGAAGCTGGAGCCCTCAGGGGTGGGCAGAGGGGCCAGCCGCTGCCTGGGGGCAGGGCCCTGGCAGTTCCCACAGGGCAGTCTAGGGCCTTGAGGAGACGCACGCAGGAGCCGCCAGTGCTGATTGGCCAGGGAGCATCAGCCAGGGAGCATCAGCCCAGTAATCTCCTGTCACCCCCTACAGGGCACCACGGATCAGTGCAGACGGGGTGCTTGCTGTGCAAATACAGCTTCAAACCAGCTCCCCAGGGGTGCCCACTGCCGAGTCCCTCTGCGAGGACCCTCTGCCAGCCTATCTTGCCTTTCGTGCTCACTCCCAGAATAGAGCTGGACCAGCCCGAGATTCCTCTGGGCCTGGGGCTGTCCCTTGGGATGACCTGTGGGGCAGAGGCACGGTGAGGAGGGCACCTGTCAGGGCCAGAGAAGCCTGCAAAGTCTGGGCCTGTTTCCTGGCTTCTGGGAGGGAGAGCAGGACCCAGGGGAGAGCGGGGGGACTGTTCTGGAAAGCACACGCTCCCCAGAACCCAGACCACTCACTTAGGGGGGTGCCTCTAATCCCTCCCTCCCCTACAACATTGTCCAGGACTGTGTCTGGGGTGCACTGACTGGGATCTCTCCAGGGCCTGCCTCAATCTTTTTTTTTTCAAATATATATAAGAGGCAAGATTGGTAGAAAGAAAAGTTCCCTTTATTTCAGAGACTGGCAGCCTAAGGGGTGGAATGCAGAGGGCAAACTCCTGTCCAAAGGCTGACTTCTCCCGACTAACAATCAGTAGGCAAGAGCTTTTAGATTTTGTTTATTTGGCAGTGCTGGGTCTTCATTGCCGTGCACGGGATTTCTCTAGTTGCGGTGAGCAGGGGCTACTCTCTGTTTGGGGTGCAAGGGCTTCTCAATGCGGTGACTTCTCTTGTTGCTGCTCAAGGGCTCTAGGCACATGGGCTTTAGTAGTTATGGCACACGGGCTTAGTTGCCCTGACGCATGTGGGGTCTTAGTTCCCCGACCAGGGATTGAACCCACGTCCCCTGCATTGGCAGGTGGATTCGTAACCACTGGACCACCAGCCTCAGTCTTAACGACAGCCTTCATGCAAAGGATTCATGCATTCTGGGGATTGGGTGAGACCCCTGCCAAGGCACAGGAGGCCACACAGACCAAACAGATAGATTCTGATGGTGCTTCGGCGGGGTGTGCCAACCCCGTGGTCACTGGTGCCAAGATGAATGCCCTGAGGACAGACTTGGCTCTGCTGTCACCCAGGGCTCCTCTGTGGGCCCTCTCTGTGATGCTGGTGCTCACCCCATCTCTGTGTTCTCACCTGGAAAATGGGAGCATTGGCCCAGAGGACATCCAGGGTTTCTCCCTCTGTAACATGCTTTGATCTCCTGGCTGCAATAAGCAGGAGTGGACATCATGCGATGAGGGTGGCACCGACCTTCGGAGCCGGGGGCGGGAGGTGGGAGGCAGGTGAAGAGCTGTGTCCCAGGGGTCAGCCCCTGGCATTCATGCCTGTGTTCTCATTGGATCCTCTTAACTATCAGTGATTTGGATGCCAAGCGGGGCTCAGGCAGGCTAAGTGACCTGTGCAGGGTCTCAGCTGGTGAGAGGCAGAGCCCAAGCCCAGGCTCCCTGAACAGTCCCCCAGCATTGCAGGCAAGAGCAGGTCCCCCTCTGTGAGCGGCATCTTTTGGTCTCATTCCCCAAGGAGCAGGGTGGGCTGGTCCTCGGGGGGCTGGACTTTGGAACTAAGGGGCTTGCAGGGACCCTGGGGGGCCATGGGTCTCCCCACCCCCACCCACACCTGGGCTCACACTCGCTTTGTACAGTGAGGATGTCCACACCCCAACCAGACCTCTCAGCCCTCTTGATTGGCATACCTGGGCATCAGAGTGCCCTGGGTAAGACCAGGTGACCAGGTGTGTCCTGAAGAGTCCATGTGGTGACCCCCCTCTGGCCTGGAACCTCAAGTGTCAAGTCTCAGCCTGGAAATTGCAAGCGGCTCGAGGGACTAGATGCTTGACCCGGTGACTGGTAACAATTTCCCAAGCCCTTACTTGGGTTCTCCCAGCCACTGAGGGCTCCAGGGAGCTCTTCAGGGGGACCCAGGGGCTTTTCTCTCTCCAAAGGGGTGCAAGCTGGCCAAGGAGCTCCCTCTGAGTGCCTCTGCACACCCCCCACCCACCCCAGTTCCTTGTTCCGTTGTGCATTCAGTCAACAAACATTTATTTGGTGCCTGTCTCATGGGCTCTGAGTTCGCTTTCTTGGGTTCCGATCCCGGCCAGCCCGCTTCTTGTGTGGCCGTGGGCAGTGACTTGACCCCGAGCTTCAGCTTTGGAAGCACCAGCTCGTAGAGGAGCGCCTGAGCTGAGAGGTTAGCTTGGGATCGGTGCGCCCAGCGAGGGCTGAGGAAGTGTTGGCTGGAGCAACCGGGAGCCCAGAGGGGCCCAGGGTGCAGAGGGACAGAAAGCTCCCCCTGGGCGGGAGGAAGGAATAGGGACTGCAGAGCGGGTGGAGGAGAGCATGGGAGGCGGGGGTCCGAGGGGTGCTGGGGGCTCACAGTCTCTGCTTCTCTCCTCAGTACGGTAAGAAGAAGCTGAAATACCTGCCTTACAACCACCAGCATGAGTACTTCTTCCTGAGTGAGTGCCGGGGCGCCCCACAACCACACCCCGACCTCCTTTCCACCCCAGTGTGGCCGACCATCTCCACTCCCACCTGACACCCTTCCAGACCCAGAAAGTGACACCAAAGCTGTCAGAGCAACAACAGCCACAAGCAGCTGCAAACCCATCCTGGCCCGTGATATACAGAAGGGACACTGGCCAGACACCCAGATGCCACACTCGGGCTTCCTGGGCAGGGTGCCAGCCGGTACTCCCAGCCCCCTTCTCAGGGCGCCAGGGTTCCGGTCTCCTCTGCCCGGGAGCTACAGAGCTGGCACCACATCCTGGCTTCTGCCCCGGGTTCCTCCCCATCTTCCAGCCCCGCTGGGTGGGACAGGCTGCTCCAAGCCCCTCTCCTCTCTCTTGCAGTTGGGCCGCCACTGCTCATCCCTTTGTACTTCCAGTACCAGATCATCATGACCATGATCGTTCGCAAGGACTGGGTGGTGAGTCCAGGAGACCCAGGAGTGTGGGGAGGAAGGCGACTAGGGCGAGTGGACCCTGGGGGCGGCCCATGGCATCTCCTCCTGGGATGACACCCTCAGGAAGGGGCTTGCTCTGAGGCCAGCAGGAGCCAGAGAGGCCATAGCACCCCAGCCCGAAAGATCCTCCCACGCAGGGCGTCCACTGGGAGAGCCCCTGCCTTGGCAGACAGAGCCCCTTCAGAAAGTTTCTGAAGGCCAAGTGATGAGTCACACGCAGTCCACCCATCCAAGGCTCCAGCCATCACCCTCCTGAGTCCCCGTGAGGCCCCTAAGACCCAGTGGACCAGGTCACACTGCTCTCCGGTTGGTAAATGGAGAGCAGCCTGGCGCTTAGTTTGCTGAATCTGCGTGAGAACATGCCACACACTGAGTGGCACTTCTGCTAAACGATAGGATCATATTGTCTCACTGCTCTGGAGACTAGAGTCCAAGATCAAGGAGTCTCCATGGTTGGCCCTTCTGGGGGCTGTGAGAAATGGTCTGGGCCAGCCTCTGTCTCTGACTTGCGGATGGCCAATGTCTTCTCCGTGTGTGGTTCTGCCTCCGGGTTTCCCCTCTGTCTTAGGACACCAGTCATGGATTAGGGCCCTCCCTAATGACCGCATCTTCACTAATGACATCTGCAAGCTCACAGTCTCCATATAAGGTCCCACTGTGAGGTTCCGGGGATGAAGATGTCAGCAGAGTCATTTTAGGGGACACGATCCCGCCCATCACTCCAGAGAGAGAAGGGGACCCTGGAGAGGGATGCGTAGCATGGTGCGCAGCGGTCCTTGGCTTGATGTAGATGCGCAGGCGTGGTTCTCGGAAGAGGACGATGTGCCCATGGTGGGAGGCCCTGGGGAAAGTGGTTGCCCTGGGCAGAACCTGCTTTTGGCAGAACAGGGTTCACTGGGACTGGGACAGGGACAAGACTCCTGCCTTCCAGACCGAGCGGAGACTTAGTCGGTATCACTGGTCTTTTTTTGTTTTATAAAACTCAGTTTCATAAGTGAAGATACTGAAACGCTGAGAGTTTGGGGCTTGCCCAAGGTGACACCAAGGGGTGGATCAGGCATGAGAACTTCCCAATGCCACCGCCTAGACTCACCCGCCTCCCACACCCTAGACACTGCTCTCTCAGTAACAGGCCTTCATGTTTGTATAGCAATTGAAGGACTTCAAAGTACTTTGTCTTACACGCTCCCCTTGGTGTTATTGGCAGAGGTGCCTGTTGATTCTGCTAAGAGGGCCAGCCTGGAACTCGGGAGCAGGTTGCGGGTGTTTGGGGAAGAGGAGGGATTTGGAAGTCCCTGCCAGCCCTGTGCTGGCAAAACCTGTACTACATGCTTGTAGGGCATGCTCTTTTATCAGTACCCGCTGTGCTCCAGGGACAGTTAGGCATTGCCACCCACGGTGTACGTCGCTCAGTCGTGTCTGACTCTTTGCAGCCCCATGGACTATACAGTTCATGGAATTCTCCAGGCCAGAAGACTGGAGTGAGTAGCCTTTCCCTTCTCCAAGGGATCTTCCCAACCCAGGGATTGAACCCAGGTTTCCCGCATTGCAGGCAGATTCTTTACCAACTGAGCCACAAGGGAAGCCCAAGAATACTGGAGTGGGTAGCCTTTCCCTTCTCCAGGGGATCTTCCCGACCTGGGAATCAAACCAGGGTCTCCTACATTGCAGGTGGATTCTTTACCAACTGAGCTATCAGGGAAGCCATGTCTGGCCATTAAGGCACATCCAGGCCAGAGGGAAGGAGTTTCTGGGTCAGTGAGGGGGTGGGAATTGGAGCCCAGCTCTCCTGCCCCTGTGGTGACTGTTGAGCCCTGGGAGGAGTCATAGTGGAAGAGGACAGTGCTGCTGCTCGGGACACTCTAATCTGCTTTTATGGCAGACGCCTGACATGAATATTTAATCCCTTTTTTAAAATTTTCACTGTGTGTGTTCCCTGAAGGACAAAGCATGAAATAGGCACAGTGGGAAAGGGAATCAGACTTTATACCTGAACCAGCTCAGGCGGCCCAGCCAGGGACATTTGATCGGGCTCCTGGGGGCAGGGCTCTCTTGCCAGGGAGTAGGGTTCAAGCTTGGGCTTCTCGTACACAACAGTAGCTGACTGTAACCAGGCTTAGTGCCAGACGCAAGTGCCCCCCTCAGAGGCCCGCATGGCAGAGGCATGCCCCGTGCTGTGGTTTTCTGATTTACCGTAACCGTGAGCTTAGGTGCCAAGTGCAGCTGTGACCTGGGGTGGTGGTCCTCAGTGGGAGCAATTCTGTTGAGCCACTGGCAATATTGGGGAGAATTTGGGGATTTTTTGGCCACACCTCACAGCATGCAGGATCTTAGTTCCCTGATTAGGGATCGAACCCGGGCCCCTGTCATTGGAAGCACAGAGTCTTAACCACTTAAGCCGTCAGGGAAGTCCAGGGTGACATTTTTGATTGTTACAACTCAGGGGGGATGGAGTGTACCTGGCCCCTAGTGGGCATCATGCCATGCCCAGGACAGCTCCCCCAACCCCCAGCCCCCGCACTGCTGAGAACTGTCCAGCTCCAAAAACCAACCATCATTGCTAGTGGCTACATCCTGGGGCTGTCCCCAGGCCTCAACTTCCTGGAGGTCCATTGCATCTGATCCCACTAACCGCTCCTTCTTAAAATTCTCCCTGTCGGCTTCCAAGTCCAGCCTCTACTGGTTCTCCTCCACCTCTGTCTCCCTTATCTCCTTTATCCCTTTATCCCTTCACCCCTGACACCAGTGGTCCATGGTCATGTATCATTTTGCACCACAGTTAATAAGCACACACCTCCATTAATATATGTGTACATACTGTTGCACTGCGTACACACAGAAAAGGAAATAAAATGAATGTGATGCAAAATAGAAACAGAACTTAAAATATTGGCTTCCCCCACCCCCTTAAGGGCTTCCCCAGTGGCTCAGATGGTAAAGGATCTGCCTGACATGCAGGAGACTCAGGTTCGATCCCTGGGTTGGGAAGATCCCCTGGAGAAGGGAATGGCAACCCACTCTAATATTCTGGCCTGGAGAATCTAATGGACAGAGGAGCCTGCCGGGCTATAGTCCATGGGGTCGCAAAGAATTGGACATGACTGAGTGACTTGTTAGTCGCACCTGCACCCTTAAAGACCACCTCTGTCCCGAGGTCTTGCCCTCCACCCACTTCTGGCCCTTCAGACCCCTCCCCAGCCATCTTCCCACCCCTTTCCTCCCCAGCCGGTGACACCAACACCAGGGACCAGCCTGGGTTCACCATGACCAAGCGATCTCTGGACAGAATTGCCCCTGCCTCCTAGAGTCCTGGAGACTGTTGCCCCCTCGGCAGGGCAGGGGGTCCTGGTTTGGGCCTCCCTCCTTTCATCCCTGAGCTCCTGGAATAACCGAATCTCCTCACCTCCAGAGGAGAAGGCAATGGCAACCTAGTCCAGTACTCTTGCCTGGAAAATCCCAGGGACAGGGGAGCCTGGTGGGCTTCTGTCTACGGGGTTGCACAGAGTTGGACATGACTGAAGCGACTTAGCAGCAGCAGCAGCAGCCTCACCTCCAGCTGGCAGGGATCTATTCTTATGATTCAGATGGAACCACATTCTTGTCGTTGAAAGCACAGTGGGTCTTCTTCCTTGCTGCCAAGATAGAGGTCAGCCTCCCCCAGGCGGATGTGACCTGGCTATGGTCTCTTGCCCCCACCTGGAGCGCTTGGGCTGGAGTATATGGAGCATATAATCTATATGTAAACACAGCCCCTCCCTGCTCTCCTCTCTGGACTTCTCTTTGCATGATCATTTCTGCAAACATCCATCCTACTGTTCTTTGCTTGGCCAACCTCTGCTATATCCCAGCCCAGCTCGGGCACCACCTCCTGATGGGGGTCTTTCTAAATCAGGATGGGGTTGGGACCTCACGCCACGCTGCTGTCACCCCTGTAACTGTGTGTCCCCTTCCGTATGCTATGGATGGGATCTCTGTCTAAGTCTGTCCTTCCAGACAAGGGGCTCTCAAGCCCTTCCGTTAGCCTCCAGCACCTAACTCAGCCCCTGACACAGGGAAGGCATTCACTGAATGCTTGCGGAGATTAACTGAACAGAGCTCCTATGGAGGATGAGTTTGCTGAGCAGATAAGGGGAGAAGGAGCCTCTAGGCAGATCCAGCTAGACACAGACAGTACGACCCGGCTTGGCCGTGGGAGACGTGACAGGCTGCAGGCAAGGCCAGGACAGTGGACAGGTATGTGAGGGACCCGTGCATCCTACTGGGAGGCTGGATTTTGTCCTTTATCCCTCGACAGGGCAGGAGGCTCGTGATGGCTTTGCGGATGGCAGTGGCGTGATCCAGCTTGCATGTTAGGAAGGTCTCCATGGCAGCAAACTGGTGCCGGGACCAGAGTGGAGTCATTAGAGCTCAGACTTGCAAGCTCTGCTTATTGTTGCCACACCTTCAGGCCTGTGGAACCTCGGGGGGATATTCTTTTCCCAAACCGAAGACGGAGGACCAGAGGCACAGCTCAGAAAGTTACTTACAAGCTACACAGAATAGCTACAGGTGGCACTAGTGGTAAAGAACCCGCCTACCAATGCAGTAGATAGACACGGGTTCGATCCCGGCGTCCTGAAGATCCCCTGAGGAGGGCGTGGCAACCCACGCCAGTATTCTTGCCCGGAGAATCCCATGGACAGAGGAGCCTGGTGGGCTATTCAGTCTATAGGGCTGCCAAGAGTTGGACACGACTGAAGAGACTTAGCACATACAGAGAACAGGGCGGAGCCTGTGCTCTCATCACTACCCTGCCGAGTGTCTGGGGAGAAGTGATGAGGGGGGCGGAAACAGTCAGTGCAAAGGCCCTGAGGTGGGAACAAGCTGGGGCAGCGTGGCTGAGCAGAGTGGTCGCCAGTCCTGGTGGCTACTCTGGGTGGAATGGGAGGGCTTAGCAGAGGGGGACAGAGTGGGCTTGGAGCTAAGACACTTCACTCCGGTTGCCATGGTTGCAGAGCCGTGGAGGCAGCTGGGGGAGGAGGGGTGCTTGCCCAGGAAGAGAGAGCAGAATGGAAGAGGGGCTGGGAGAAGACACGGGTGTGGGAAGAGGGCCAGCACTGTCAGGTGGCTGGGAGGGTCCTGAGGTGGGTGATGGGCGGCGTCCCTGGCCTTTGTCGTGCTGGAGTGAGGACCCCCAGGCGCCGATGAGCAGTTTGTGAGCCTGCAGGTGTCGGGGGTGTGTGCACATCGTAGTACACCTCCAGAATCCCCAGGACCAGGATGCTAGTCCCCCCCCCTGCGGATTTCCCTAAATGCAGAGCTTGTAGCCCCTCCATGTTGCTAAAACCGCTCAGCCTTTTCCTAGACACAAAGACTGTCGTACACATGCTCCTCTGGCAGGCCTCGGATCCTTAGCTGGGCCCAGTGTCCAGCTTCCTGGAGGCCCATAGGGTTTCTTGGCCGCCTTCACTCAGCGTGAGCCGGGCTTGCTGTGTACACACCTGTGGTTGAGACGCCGTGCCCAGGAGGGTGAGACACTCCCACGTCTAACCATATTTCTCTCCGCAGGACTTGGCCTGGGCCATCAGCTACTATACCCGTTTCTTCATCACCTACATCCCTTTCTATGGTGTCCTGGGAGCCATCCTTTTCCTCAACTTCATCAGGTGCCTGAGTTTTGCTGGCTACTAGCCCCTCGGCCCCTGAGCACTGGTGCTGATGGGGGTTTGATGTGAGGCCCCCCTGAGGAAAGCCTCAGAGGTCCCACTTTCTGCCCGGGCCCGTCATCAAGGGGCTCCACTCAACCCCCTCCACTTGTACCCGCCTTGCCCCGTTTGGAGTCGGGAGAGACACTCGGTTCCCACCGATTCCCCGGATCCCGTGGAGACTGAGCCGCCAGGCTCCACGCTGAGCCGAGCTCCCTTCCAGGTTCCTGGAGAGCCACTGGTTTGTGTGGGTCACACAGATGAATCACATCGTCATGGAGATTGACCGAGAGCCTTACCGTGACTGGTTCAGCAGCCAGGTGAGGGCGGCCAGCGCTGGCTGCTGGGCGGGCCCCATGGAGCCCAGGTCCATGTCCCCAGGAGCGTGGCTGCCCAGTAGGCCCCGTGCTGTCCTGTCCTTCCCTGGGGCTGCTGGTGTCCTTCCACTGAGAGGCCCAGGGCCGGGCAGGAGAAGGTGCCCGGAGCTTCTGGAGGGACCAATGGGAAATCGGGGCAGGGTGGTGAGGCCCAGGGAAGGCTGCGCCCTGTGGAAAGGAGAGGGGTCCCTTTGTGCCTCTGCTCCGGGCCACTCACCCCACCTTCTCCCCAACAGCTGGCAGCCACCTGCAACGTGGAGCAGTCCTTCTTCAACGACTGGTTCAGTGGGCACCTCAACTTCCAGATCGAGCACCAGTGAGCGCAGGCGCGGGCAGGGAGCAGGGGTGGGCGGAGGGCATTCAGCGGAGGCAAGTTGCCACCAGCCTCACCTGGCAGAGGGCAGCAGGTGGGGGCTCCCTCTCTCTGTCTTTCCTCCAATGACCCTAGATTGTATCTTCCTCCCACCCCACCGGCCGCCAGCCCCCCTGAGGCCTGGAGAGAAGTTCTTGTGCTCCAAACCACATGATCACAGTGGCGCCCACCCCTGCGCGTGGGGCCTGGCATCCTCCTGGATCCCGTGAGCCTGGCAGGGCAGACGACTGATCCCTTTATTGACAGGGAGCCCGAGGCCCAGCCCTCCCCCGCCGCAGGCCAGCCGCCCCACGGGCACGCAGGGAGAGGTGGACAGGGTCTCCCAGCCCGGCCAGCCTCTGTGTGGGTGGTGGAGTTGGTGGGCCAGTCCTCACGCCCACCCCCGTGCTCTCCCCAGCCTTTTCCCCACCATGCCCCGGCACAACCTGCACAAGATCGCCCCCCTTGTGAGGTCCCTGTGCGCCAAGCATGGCATTGAGTACCAGGAGAAGCCACTGCTCCAGGCCCTGCAAGACATCATCGGGTAAGGAGGGGCAGGCACAGGTGTCGGGGACCCCCCAGGTCCCTGGGGGACAGGGAGCAGGTTGGGAGGCATGCGGTCGTGGGACTGCCCTAGGTGGAGACTAGAGGGGCCCTGCTGGCACAGGTGCCCCCACCCGGCCCCTCTGTCGCTAGGGATTGCCTGGCCTCTGTCTGGGTTGGATGAGGACCCTTCCTGGGTCCTTCCAGGGGTCCCCTGGGCTCCTGATGGAGAGCTGAGAGGAGGCCCCCAGGCCTGCAGACCCCGACCCCCTGGGGCTCCCTGGCCCCTCGGCCCCTGTCGTCCTGCTCCCTGACCCTCCCTTTCCTTCTCTCCCCAGTTCTCTGAGGAAGTCTGGGCAGCTGTGGCTGGACGCCTACCTCCACAAGTGAAGCTGCAGCCCTCGGGGCGCCCATGGGGACGGTGGCGGGGAGCAGGTGGGGGTGGCGGCCGAAGGGGAGGGCGGGGTTTTGTTCAGAGGGGCTTCGGGAGGCTGTGGTGCACGCGGCTCACAGACTTCAGGCTCTGTCTTCTCCTCTCTTGCTGTCTGGTTTCGAGGCTTTCACGCCTCCCTCCGACACCCTCCCTCCTGGGTCCCACCCAATCAGCCCCGCCTCCACCCTCTGTCCTGAAGCATCTGCCAGACCAGATTCGTAGCATCGGCTGTGAGCCCCTGCAGCCTGGCCTCCAGGCCTCACACCACCCTGTCTTCTCCCTGCTCTTGAGGTCCGCAGGGCTGGGTCCCAGCCGGCAGGTGGGATGGCTCCCTGAGCCTGCAGGCCGGCCCCACCCCCCTCGGATGGCCGCCCACCCTCTGCCCTTCTGTGGGGTGATGTGCTTGATTCCCTGGGTCTCCTTCCCACCGCCGGGTCAGTACTGGGGGCGCCCCTGCAGGCTCCACTTTCTCTTCAGATGTCCAGGGCCCTGGCCCTGATGCCAGGCTCCCTTCGCCCGTGTTGCAGCCAGCTCAGGCCTCTGGGCCCAGGGAAACGTCCTGGCCCCACCGGAGCCCTCTGACCCAGGGCCCCAGCAGTTCCATCCCGCCGCCTCCCAAGTCCAGAGCCTGTGACCTCGGGTCCACGGGGGCAGGGCCACAGATGAGCTCAGCAGAAGCAATGGCCAGGTCATGGGTGAGCCGGCCTGTAGGCTCAGATCTTTGTTCTGGTTGGGAGACCCAAGATTCTGGAGCAATCGGACTGTCCCCCAGAGTGCTCCGTTACTGCCAGACAGTGCCAGCCAGTCCCTGGCCACTTGGCTGGTGCGGACTTAGGCCCTACAGGCTGCGAGTGGGCACTGGAGCCCAGAGGCTCATCACAGCCCCTCCCCACGTTGGGGCTGCCTGTGTGGACACGCTCTTTCCCGGTCTATCATGCTCTTGTGTCTTTACTCGTTTTTTAACCGTTTGCAACAGGATGCGTTCTGCCTGGGGTGGCAGTGGGACTGGGCCTTGGGATGATCTGCCTGTTTCCACCCCTCACCCCCTCTGCAGCCTCCCCAGGCCCCACAGTGGGCTGAGCTGGGCTCACTCACTGAGGCCTCCATGGCCCTGACTGTCAGGAGACAGAGGGAAGGAGTCCAGAGGAGGGTGACCCCAAGAAGCCGGGGACTTGGTGGTGGTGGAGCTGGGGGTACCCATTGGGACAAGGAGGGGTTGGGGCCAAAGGCCAGACAGCTGAGGGGACAGGAAAGTGAGAGGGTAGGGAACCTGGCGGCCACTGGGAGGATCCAGAGCTGCTGCATCTGGAAATTAACCCACTAACCCGTAGATAGCTCCAGGGGAGGGCGGGGCAGGAGGGACCAGCTCTGGCTGGTGTTGGACCCCAGGGTTGCCACGGCAACGAGGGATCGGCCTGCCTGAAGCCCTCCCACTGAGAACACGGCTCTCCGCCATCCCTCTCTGGAGGCAGAATGGATCAATAGGGAACTGACCTTAATTTTTATCATGTTGCTTCCCCACCAATACACTTTTGGAAATAAATGAAGTGATTTTATTCTCACTTCCTTGTTCAGTGCCGGCCTGATTCTCCTCCACATCCTGTTCGCTGATGCTGGGTGGGGTGTCAATGGAAGATGGAGAAAGGGGGTCTGCTTTGCGCTGGGAGCACTTTCCTCTGTCCATCTCCCCACCCCACCCCCACACCTTTGCTCAAAGAGAACTTCCTTTCCCCTTCCCTAAAGTGCACATCAGGCCAGGAGTTTTGGGTAAATGGTTCAGATTAGGGAGCCCTCCTTCCTCTTCCTGGGGACTCTGTGGAGTGAGGCTTTCCAAAGGTCTCTGGGGGGCACAGGCCACCTTCCTGACATCCTCATTCGCCATCTGCCTCCTCTTGAAGGACCACCCGCAGGCCCCGGGTCACTGGCTTCTGCCAACCTCAGCCCTACCCCTTCCTGGTCAGTGTACCGAGCGCTGGGGGCAGAGTCTCAGAAGGGGCTGAGGAGAGCCCTGGAGACCAGGTGTCTTGTGGCAGGGGCTCATTGGGTCCCCCAAGCCTGGGAAGAGTCCCAAGGAGCGTGCCAGGGCAGTTAGCCTCCTAGTGGCCCCTACACTGCTCTCTGTGCCCTCCCCTATGGGCTGGCTCAGCTTGGCAGGTCAAGCTGGGAGTACCAGGGAAGTGCCAAGAGGTTTCGGGGGAGCCAGAACCTCAGGAGCTCCCGACCTGGCCTTGCATCTGCTCCCAGCAGGGTGGGGGAAGGCTTGAGAGTAGACCCCTGTCCTCTCTGCCGCTTCACCTGTGACCTCAGTGTAGCTGGCAGGGACACCCAGCTGATCCAGCTAGCATGTGTGTGATTCTCCAGTGGGCACAGGTCATCTCTCAACACCCTGTGAGCCCTTGGCCTTGTCCTGCCCCAACACCCATTAGAGACCTTGGAGTCTGGGAGACCTTGGGGAGCATCTGTCCCCCTTACCTGTGCCTGTCTTCTGTCTCCTACCTGGGCTGGGCCCAGCACTGTGACTCTCAGGATGGTACAGTAATAGACACACACACCCAGCCAGCTGTAAGTCCAGCATCCATCACCAGTGACAACCAGGATCCCAAGATGGGGAGAGTGGTGAGATGGATTCTGCTGCTGCTCTGAGGGCATAGGGTAAATCTTGGCCCAGGTTGATGGGGGCCTGGACCTTCTGTGACTTCTTCCCCCACACTCCCAACCTTGTCCTCACGCATTACCCTTGGGGCCAGGGACTGGGGAGACTCATTCCTGCTCTCTGCTTAACTGTTCCCCCTTCCCCATACTCTGCTGAGGCTCTTGCCCAGCACAGAATCATGGGCTTCTGATCCCCACCTTCTGCCAAATTCATAGCCCCCCAGGTGGTCACGGAACCAAACCTCGATGCACAGGGGAGGAAGCTGAAGCCAGAAGGAAAGGACTGGGCAGCTGAATTCCAGCCCCTCACCCTGCCTGGCCCTCCCTTTCCCTGGGCGGGGCCCCCCTGCAAGGGAAGGGCCATTTCCCACAGCCTGGGCCCTTCCTGCCCCACATCAGTGTCAGATGGCTCCCCAGAGGAGCGAGGGGCTGGGTGGAGACATGGGGAGTTGGTCCCTGTGGAGGGGATAAGAGCTCACCATGGCAAGGTGTCCACCCTGATAAAAGTGTTATCAGCTTTGTGAGTGGCATGGGCATGTACTGGGCACTGGGCCCAGAGGAGGGGCTGGCAGGGCAGTCTGGGCTGGATGTGGACCTAGAGCCCCAGCGGTGGTCACTGTCAAAACTCAGCTGTCCCAGCCATGCCATCCCTGGAGAGGTGTGCCCCTCTGGACAGGATGCAGCTTCTCAAAGAGCCCCCTGGTCTGAGTCTGAGGTGGAAAAGATTATCTATGGATCCAGTGGGGTACCTACACCCATCTGTGAAGGAACCAGGGCCTGGAGGGTAGAGGCGGGCCCCAAGACGGGAACTAGCCCATCATAAACAGAACAAGCGAACGCCTAGCATGCCAGGACTTAAAAGATCATATCTCTACTGCCTTCTGCTATTAGAAATACATTTCTTTGAATTTTGAAGGCATTTGAGTCTTTTTTCCAAATTATGTTTCAAGAGCAAGTATCCAGGAGACAGATGACAGGTACCGGGGGCTTGGTAAGGGCCAAGGAGACAGAGGCATCCAGGTGGTCTGGGATGGAGGGAGGGGGAGGGGAAGGGGGGAGAGACCCACTACCTGTCCAGGCATATGACCTACCAGCCACTCCCAACATAACAGGCATAGGCTGGTTCTTGTGAATTTCCATTTCCCCCATCTGCCCAGGCCATCTCATGGAAGACTCCAAGTAAATAAATGCTGGCTGATTGAAGGGGCAAATGAACAAGCCTTCCCTAAAGACTTTTGCTTTTCTTCTGGGCCCAAGACTGTGCAGACCATAAAGCAGGGACACGGCTTTTCTTGGTGGCTCTACCAAGGCCCTTCCCTCCTTCTTTGTACAGACCAGGCCCAGGCCCAGGCCCTGAGACTGCAAAAGAAACCTATAGACAGAAGGGGGAACTCAGCTAGCGAGAAGGGTGGATAACTTGGCCCCAGGGATTCTAGCATAGGGGACAGGGAGGAACAAAGGGCAAAGATGACCCACCAGTGAAGGATTCCAGGCAGTAGGCAATGGGATGCTAATTGAGGCCAGGGGGCCTCCCCAGTGGTCCTTTTGTTGTTGTTCAGTCACTAAGTTGTGTCCGACTCTTGGCGAACCCCATGAACACATCAGGTTTCCCAGTCTCTCATCATCTCCCGGGGTTTGCCCAAATTCATGTCCATTCAGTCGATGATGCCATCCAACCATCTCATCCTCTGTCACCCCCTCTCCTCCTGCCCTTAATCTTTCCCAGCATCAGGGTCTTTTCCAATGAGTCGGCTCTTCACATCAGGTGACCAAAGTATTGGAACTTCAGCTTCAGCATCAGTCCTTCCAATGAATATTCAGGACTGATTTCCTTCAGGATCTACTGGTTTGACCTCCTTGCAGTCCAAGGGGCTCTCAAGAGTCTTCTCCAGCACCACAGTTCGAAAGCATGATTTCTTTGGCACTCAGCTTTCTTTATGGTCCAACTCTCACATGCATACATGACTACTGGAAAAACCTTAGCTTCGACTATGGACCTTTGTCAGCAAGGTGATGTCTATGCTTTTTAACACATCTAGGTTTGTCATAGCTTTTCTTCCAAAGAGCAAACATCTTTTGATTTCGTGGCTGCAGTCACTGTCCACAATGATTTTGGAAATCACTTGGTCCGTTTAACAAGTTATTCCCAGGCAACCACCCATTTGCAGATGTGAGGGCGCATTGCTCTCAGCCACCACCAGGGGCAGCACGGAGCATGGCCTGCTCCACATTGGTGCAGCTATTGCAGGTGCCCCTGGGTGGCGCTGCAGGCTCAGCGTTCCTGCTGGGAGCTGGGGGGTGGTGGGGTGGGGAGCCTGCTGACCCTGAGTCTGTGTGCTAGTATTTCCCTGATAAGGGCATCAGGGTCGCTATAGGAAAGGCACTGACCATCTGCCCTGGGGGACTACCATCCCAGGGCCCACAGGGCACCAGGAGTCAGCAGGTAACCACAGGAAGGGGACACCCACAACCAGAACCTATGCAAGGCCTGTGCAGGGGCCCTGAAAGTGGGACTTACTTGTAAGGTAGGAAATCCCTTTCAAGGACGAAACAGGCTGGGAGGCAGCCAGGTGTTTGTCCCAGGTGAGAGCCTGTGATGGCCCCAGGGGCATGGATTGTACACATTTTTAAGATAAATGGCTCAGCCCTGTCGCCAGCAAAAAGCCTTCCACAGGCATCTCTTCTGTCACCCTAGGAGGTCACACTACCACTCCAAGAGATTGCACAACTTCCTCAAGGTCACAGCCTGGAGTCTAGGACTCCCCGCCCCGCCTTCCCCCACTCCAGAGAAAAGCTGGACACAGTGTGGAGTGGGTCAGGGTGGGACTGGATGGTCCAGGGAAAGAGTGGAGAAAAACTGCAGTACCTGCCCCCTCCCACTTCCTGTAGGGAACCCAGTCTGGGGCCCTGGGGACAAACAGTCCGGGGGGGGGGGGCAATCTTGCAGCTGGTGGGGAGAGTCCCGCCCCCGGCCCAGAAAGTCCCTCAGAGAAATCCTAGCTCAGCGTTTCCATTTTTCTCTCAAGCTGCTGACACTTCTAATGAAACCTTCCACTTGGCTCGGAGCTGCTGAGCAGAGGGGTCCAGCAGCCCAGCTCTCCCTCCTTCCCACCTTCAGGAAGCCCCAACAGCCAGCTCGAAGCACCCCCAGAAGTGTCCAAACACCACAGCTCCAGGCCAACCACACCCATTTTCCAGATGAGGAGCCCAAGTGAAGGACCACGCCTTGTTCTCAGACTCCAGCCACAGAAAGAGCCCCGTCCCAGGGGTCCTTGGGCTTCCAGGTGTCTCAGACGGTAAAGAATCTGCCTGCAGTGTGGGAAACCCGGGTTCAATCCCTGGGCCGGAAAGAACCCCTGGGGAAGGGAATGGCTACCCATTCCAGTATTCTTGCCTGGAGGATCCCATGGACAGAGGAGCCTGGCGGGCTACAGTCCATAGGATCACAAAGAGACAAGACACGACTGAAGCAAAATTAATACACACACACACAGGGGTCCTGCTTGAATGGTTCACTGCGGCAATTGGAAACCAGCACCAGGTCCTGGGCAGGCAGGGGGCGATCCCAGATCACCTCCTGTGGACCCCCTCACTGGTGCGATGCCAGGTATACTTCTGAGCTCAGCAGCAGACCCCCGCCAGTGGCCCTCTAAGGCCCCTCAGCCATCAGGCCAATGCAGATGCAGGACAGGGTGCCTCCTGTGATCTGCGGGTGCCCGCATACATGGCCCTCAGCCCCCGTCTGCCGCCAGTCTCTGTCTCTCTGTGTTGTTTAGTGGCTAAGTCTAGTCTGACTCTTTTTGCAACCCTATCCCACCAGGCTCCTGTCTAGGGGATTTCCCAAGCAAGAATACTGGAGTGGCTTGCCGTTTCCTTCTCCAAGAAACCTTCTCAACCCAGGGATTGAACCTGTGTCTCCTGCACTGGCAGGCTGATTCTTCACCACTGAGCCACCAGGGAAGCCTCCCTGTCCAACTATGCAAAGGAGTAAAGTGGGGTGAGCCTGGAGTGAACTACCAAGGTTGCTGGGTGAAGAACAGGAAGGGACCTCAGGGCCTCAGGGCATCTGAGCCTGGGGCAGATGCCAGCTCCCTGACCCAGAGTGGAGGGCAACTCGGAAAATCACCATCCACCACCACCCTCTCACCTCCCAACACCCTGACAGCCCAAGGACCTGAACTCCAGTTCCAAAATCCATGCAAATATTCTACTCCATAACATACGTTTGTTTTTATATAAAAATAACATTTTTTCCCTAAATTTTTGCTCTAGGAAAACATGTCACGCT
Organism: Giraffa tippelskirchi; assembly: GCF_054371585.1. Taxonomy (NCBI): domain Eukaryota; kingdom Metazoa; phylum Chordata; class Mammalia; order Artiodactyla; family Giraffidae; genus Giraffa; species Giraffa tippelskirchi. The sequence continues at coordinate 10,315,405 of NC_137284.1, read as the reverse complement.
CACTGTGTGTCTTTATACACCATGCCCCTAGCCCTGGTCCTGGTGGGTCTAGAGCCATGGTCTTAGGGCTGTGGAGCAGACGGGAGGGGACCCAAGAGGACAGGCAGGGCCTCCAGCCTGAGGCAGGGCGAGGTGGGGCAGGTGAGGAAGCCTGTCTGGGTGGCTTGGTGGCTGCTGGGGCCCCGGGCGCTGCAGTCTTCACTGGTGGAGGTAGGCTTCCAGCCACACATTGCCAGATTTCTTCAGGGACCTGGGTGGTGGGGTTAAGGAAGATGTGAGGGACTCAACTCCAAGATATTAACCTCTTCCCCTCACGATGATGAGTGTGAGCGGAGATGGGCAGGCAGCTGGGGTGGGGCCGGAGGGGAGGACTGAGAGAGACGGATACACTCTCATTAACTGGAGTGGAACCTAGACCTTGGGTGGGAGGGGGAAGGGCCCAGGCCACGTCCAGCCAGGAACCAGGGTGGGTCTGTCCCTCCTCACCTGGCTCTCTCTGTCGCTTCCTCCTGCTGAACCCTGCGACCCAGAGGTTTGTAAGGCATGGAATGTGCCCACCACCAGCCTGACATCAGGTGGGGGAACCAGAAGCATCAATAACTTGCTAGGAAAACCGTGTGCCAGGTGTTTGAAAGGGGCCAGGCCAAGTGGCAGGGGCTCCGAGGATCAGGCTGGGAAGGGTGATGAAGGAGGAATTCAAACACCAGTAGAGAAGAAGGAAGGGCCTTGAAGTAAAGGAACAGCCTGTGCTAAGGCATGGAGGTGGAAAAGCTCTGGCTGAGACTCTGGCCTCTGTTCCCCACTGCCAAGGCTACCATCAGAGCTGCTGCAGGAACCCCACTCTGCTCTTCCTGCCCCATCAGTACGTTCCCACAGTCAGAGCATCTTTCCAAAATCCAAGTCCTGTGTGCCCCTCCCCCACTCAGTGGCTCTCCCACACATCTAGCGTATTCCTGCCTTGGGGCCTTTGCACGGTTATTCCCCGGCCCCAGACATGCTGCCCCCAGATGTCTGTACGGCCAGCCCTCTCCCTTCCTCCTTGTCTCTGCTCACACGTTGCCTTCTTACCACCCACCCTGCCACCCAGCTAAAAATTGCATCTCTGCCTGGTACCCCCCATTTCCTCTCCTGTACCCACCCAAAGGTTTTGTGGTTTTGCTTTGTTTTTTGGTTGAAGCACTTCTCCCTTCCTCACATTTTCTGTCGTTTACTTCTTTTCTGTAATTAACTGCTTGTTTTCCGTTCCCCCTGCTCGGATGTCAGCTCTAGGAAGGCAGGGATGTCGGGAAGTTCTGCTCACTGATGAGGACCGGGCCTGGGCCTGTGTGTGTGAGTGGATGCTGGGAAGGACGGGGCTGGGGCCACAGGCCGAGGGCAGAGAGGCTGACGGGAAAGGCCCTGAATGCCAGCTCCCAGAGAGGAACTTGTGAGAATTCGAGACAGCCAGGTGGGTGCTCAGGGCGGGGCTAACAGGCCCCAGGGGTGGGCGGGGGCCCTTACCTGATGATGTCCACCAGGGCGGTGAGGAAGGGCTTCACCTCGTAGCTGAGGCCGTGCTTGGCACACAGGGCCTTGACCAGCGGGGCCACCCGGCGGTAATTGTGCCTTGGCATCGTAGGGAAGAGACTGTGGGGCAGACAGTGTGTTGGCACCCCCGGACCCGCTCACCACCTCTCCCAGGCCCTCCGGGAAGTCCAGGGCAGATGTCTTGGCCTCCCCGGGAGTAGATGGGACAGGGGGGGTGGCTCAGGCATCACTCCCACCCCCATGGGCACACCCCGCCCCACCGCCCAGGTCTGCGCTCACTGGTGCTCGATCTGGAAGTTGAGGTGTCCGCTGAACCAGTCGATGAAGAGCGAGGGCTCCACGTTGCAGGTGGCTGCCAGCTGCCAGGAGCAGGCGGGGCATGGGTGAGGGGGCTGGCACGGAGCACCAACCCCACGGCAGCCCCATCAGCGCCCCCACTCTTCCCAGCTGGGGACCCCCACCCCTACCCCCAGGATGGGCCCCGCCCCGGCTGCCCACCTGAGAGCTGGCCCAGTCCCGGTGCTTCTCATGGCCAATCTCCCTGGGGATATGGTTCATCTGTGTGATCCACACGAACCAGTGGCTCTCCAGGACCCTGTGAGAGGAGGTTCAAGGCACTGCCCCACATCCTGCTGACCACTCAGCTTCCCCATCTGTACTATGGGATTGCAACTCCTCCCCACTGGTGTTACAAGCAGCCAAGTGGCGTGGAGGCCACTGCCAGGCTGAGCCCAGAGCAGCCCTACTCAAGAAGGTGGACACCCCAGATCGCTTCCCTGAGACCAGCCCCCCCGGATGCTGCCACTCAACAGCCCAGGGAGACAGTACTGCTGTCCCCATTCTGCAGATGGAAACACTGAGGGCTGTGGTCAGGGTGCCCTGCTGCTTGTCATGCCGAACCTGGCCATACCTGACAGCCACAAAGAGGAGAAGCGCCCCAGGAATGCCGTAGAAGGGGATGTAGGACAAGAGGAAGCGGGCGTAAAAGCTGGCAGCCCAGAGCAAGTCCTGTAGAGGAGGGAGGAGGAGGGGGAGGCCGCGAGGCAGCCGGGAAGGGGAGCTGGGGTCATCCCCACCCTTTCAGCTCAATGTGCCTCGGACGGGCACATCACCACCCCTCTCTGGGCCTGGGTTTCTCAGCCAGGTAAGGGGGCAGGTCCTCGCCCTGCCAGCCTCACAGGGCTGACCATGGATGCTGTGCAAGGGTGTGGGATGAAGGAAGCCTTGCTCAGAAGACAAACGCCTGGCAGAGGGGGCCCAGAGGGTCCCTACCCTCATCTCTCACTGTGAGACACACAGGGTGTGCCCCGTGGACACGCTGACCTGGCAACCACACATGCACACACTCACTCCCCCTGCTCTCGAGCACACGTGTTCCACATCACTACACACACACCTGTTTGCAATGGTGGACTGGGCTGTACCCGACACCCCACCTTCCACCACCAGAGCTGTATGCCCCCAGGGGAGCTGGCAGGGCCCCCACTCACCGTCCACTGCATGCACACCAGCATGTAGGCCAGATTTTCCACTTCAAAATTCACCAGCGTGAGCAGTGGCGGGCCGACTGCAAGGAGGGGCATGAAGGGGGCTCAGGGGCAGGGTGGGGGTGCAGAGTGGGCTGGCCAGAGGGAGGGGGAGGGGGCTCCATTCCTCCAGGGGGGCTGGAGGCTGATCCCACCCAGCAGGGATGAGCCTGCATCACCCACAAGGCCTGGTCCTCACTCAGGCCCTCAATGTCTGAGCCTTGCCAGGCTGGTCCTCGCCCCACCGCCTCCCCCATGCCCCTTCTGCAGGTTGGCACCAGCCTGATACATCCCCACCCTTTAATCCTCACCTTGTGGCCCCCACAACTGCCCTAGGGCTCGGGATGCCCTGACGGAGGGCAGGAAGGAACTCTGAAAGCTGCAGGCAGGGCTGTGACCACCTCTGGCTGAAAGGCACCCCAGCAGAGGGAAGGGCTAGGGCAGAGGCTGGCCACGGAAGGCCTCATGGGCTGCAGGCTGGGGCAACCAGAGAGGTGCAGTGGACAAAGCAGGCCCAAGCATGGATCCCACCCCATCTGTGGCCTCACCCCAAGGAGGACAAGGGGACACTCACTCAGGAAGAAGTACAGGTGCTGGTGGTTGTAGGGCAAGTATCTGCGCTTCTTCTTGCCGTACTGTGGGGATATAGGCGGCCCGTTGGGGAGGGAGGCTCTCAGACTCTCCTTGCCCCGGGCAGGGCCAGGAGGCTGGCTGGGCCAAGGGGCCAAGGCAACTCTGGATTCTAGCCCCTGGGAGGTGGGGAGGGCGACAGGGGCTCAGCCTAGAACTAGATAGGGTAGGGGGCGGGGCCATCGCAGGGCGGGGTTGGGGGGGGCTCTGGGGCCGCCGGGTTTCCGCTACAGGCCCGGCCTGAGCATGTCCCCCCACGCACCTCGACGGACGACTCCCCCAGAAGGAAGACAGGCGCCACGGTCACGTCCGGGTCCTTGTGGAAGATGTTGGGCTTGGCGTGGTGCTGGAAGTGGCGGAAGTTCCACCAGTGCGCAGAGAAGCCCTGCGGGGGAGGGGGGCTGTCAGGGGAGGGGGCTCTCAGGGGTGGGGCCAGGCCACGCCCACCTCCCCACGCAGCCCCGCCCCCACTCGGCCCCCACCCTCACCTTCAGCTGCCCCATCACAAACTGCTGGGCCAAGTGGTTCCACCGGGAATTCCTGAAGATGGACGTGTGGCCCAGGTCGTGCTGCAGACACCAGCTCTGGGCCTGGGGAGATGCAGGGTCCGGGGCTGTGGCAGGGAGCCGCCAGGGGTCCAGCCCGGAGCCCTGGCCAGCCAGCCCTCCCAGCTTGCAGGGCACCCCCACAGCTGGTGTTCCACTCTAGACCCTAGTGGGCCAGCTTCCTCTTTTTTTTTTTTTTAATTTAGTTTTTATTTTCTGGCTGCCCAGCACGGCATGTGGGATCTTAGTTTCCCTACCAGGGATTGAACCTGTACCCCCTGCAGTGGAAGTGCCGAGTCTTAACCACTGGACTGCCAGGGAAGTCTCCAGAGACAAGGACAGCTGAGCTTGGGAGGTCCAGGGGCTGCAAGACTGTCGTGGAGCTGCAGGCAGCAGCCTTCCAGCTCTGGACCCTGGGCTCCCTCTAGGGTACTAAGTAAAGAGCTTCCTTAGTTCACTTAAAATGAAGCTGGTCTTATGGGGCCTCTGGCTGGTCATTCTTTGTTTGCAGACAAAGAAAGAAACAAAGAAGTGTTTCCTTTGTTTGCTGCAATGTTTTTTTTGTTTGCTGGTCAGTGTTTGTTTTCAGCAAACATTTCCCAAGTGCCTGTGTGTGCCAGGCCGTGGCTGTTGGTCAGTCTAAGTGTCTGCAAGACAGTGCTGGGTCACCTGGGAGACGGCCAGGATGAGGGCGGCCAGGGTGCTCGGTACCCAGCCGGGGCCGAGCATGTAGATCATGAGCCAGGCGAGCACCTCCATGGCCAGGATGTGGCCCAGCAGGAGACCAAAGAAGGTGGGCTTGGCTTCAAACAGCTTCATGTCCTCCACCGCCTGGCGCAGGGCTCGGAAGTCCTCGATCAGCTGGGTCTGCCGGGGCGGAATGGCTGGTCAGCCGAGGAAGCGAGGGAGGCCCCCCACTCCCACCTCCATCCCCCCCACTCTTGTCTTCCCTAGGCAGCCCCCCTACAGCCACTCCTCCTAGGTTCCAAGGGGGTGTGGCCAAAGGGGATGAAGTGCCCAGCTTGGGGTTCCCCATCCCCACAAAAGGTGTGGGGTGTCCGAGAAGGAGGGAAAACCCTTAGAGCTCAGTTCATCTAAATCCTCATCCTAGATGGGGATGCAGGGACCAGAGCAAGGAAAGGGGTCTGCCTGGGGTCCCCCAGGAAATGCAGGTGCAGGCGTCCCTACAGCTCTGCTGGCAACTGTCCGCTCGGGAGGGCTGGCAAACCATGAAGCTGTTATCGGCAATGCCCCCATTCCTCCAGCCCCACACTAGGGGCTTAGCCTCTACCGGGGCCCTGCTCACATTCTGGGGTCCATCCTGGCTGGGCTCCTCTGGGGCCAGCTCTCCAATCAGCAGAGGCTGCAGGAACTTGCGCACAAAACTGAGGTCCTGGTGGAAGGCGTGGAAGGCATCCTGAAGGAGAGCAGAGAGTCAGGTGGACAGACAGACAGACAGCTGGGGCAGCACCCAGAGGCAGCAGGCAGAGACAAAGAAGACGGGCTGCTGATGGAAGGGCAGAACAAACAGGCAGGCAGGCAGGCAGCTGGCTGTTCAGCAGTCACAACTGAACAACAGTCAGCCTTGCCCATGAGCCCTCCCTGGTCCTGCCCAGGCCCTGGGTGCCCTGCTTGGGTACCCCTTGCCTGCTGGGCTCCAGCTGCTTCACTCTGCCATTGGGGCCTTTCCCTAAACTTGGTTGGGTGTTTTATAATCTGGATTTCCAGAAAGTTTTCCCTGGAACACTCTGCTTCCTTTCATGAAAGGGTTTGACTTTCCAAAAAAGATTGCGGGGAAAGCTTTCTCAAAATCACATGCTTTTCTGCTGGGTCACAAATGTCAGATCTACCAGCTTTTACAAACATAAGCAGTGAGTAACATGCAAGTGAGGAAATTGGCAATTGATGATCACTGGGCCACCAGGAAGGTTTGTGTGTGTCCATACGGAGAAGGCAATGGCAACCCACTCCAGTACTCTTGCCTGGAAAATCCCATGGACGGAGGAGCCTGATAGGCTGCAGTCCATGGGGTCGCGGAGAGTCGGACACGACTGAGCGACTTCACTTTCACTTTTCACTTTCATGCATTGGAGAAGGAAATGGCAACCCACTCCAGTATTCTTGCCTGGAGAATCCCAGGGACGGCGGAGCCTGGTGGGCTGCCGTCTATGGGGTCGCACAGAGCCAGACACGACTGAAGCGACTTAGCAGCAGGGCCACCAGGAGAAAAAAAAAAAATCCACCGAAGACCACACAGCTTGGAGAAGCTTGAACAGTTAAACTTATCTAATTTGAAAAGTAGGAGGGGAAAATAAGTTTTAAAAATATAAGTTTAATAAACAATCTAACAGTCCTGTTATTCTCTGTAATGGTGGCGGGGGGTGGGGGTAGAGTGCAAAGCAGAAGGGGTTACAGGAAGAGAATGACCTCAAGCAAGATAAAGGGCCAAGGAGAGGGACTGGTCAGGAAGTGACCCCCACCACTCACGCTTGGCAGCGCTGAACTGTGAGTAAATTTGAACGTCACACCTGGGGCTCAGTCTTCCTGACCTAGCCCTCATGTCCTTGGCTCACTCTCGTTCACAAACCGGTTTTTATCTTTGCACTTGCAGAGGCTCTCTGAGTAAGCCAGCCCCAGCTGACCAGCAGCCTGGATGGTGGAAGCAGTGCCTGGAGGCAGTTTGGGTGGGGTGACTGCTGGCTGCTATTGTCCTCTCGCTAATGAGCCTAGCAGCACCTGGTGGGTGTTCCAACAGCCAGGCAGGCCCCTTGGAGTTACTGCATGACATCCCCACACCATCCTGTTCTGGGCTCAGAAGAACCTCAGGCCCCTCCAGCCCCCACTTAGAGGCCACACCTGCAGAATTCACCCGAGGGGTTCCCCTTTCTTTGTTAGCTGCTCTCCCCTCCTGGCCCAGGGCAGCCTGAGGACCTGGGGGCTCTGAGGGTGTAGCTTCTGGAATAACCTAGGTCCTTGGGAAGGCTGACTTGGGGCCCCTCCCTGGAGCACTCAGTAGGGAATGGGGCTGTATTGGTATAGATCTGTCTCCAGGGAAGAGCTCTGATGGGGATGCAGCACCCCTGGGAGACAGGGGGTCGAGGGAAGGCTGGCCCCCCAGGAAGCTGCCATGGCCCTGGCCGCCTTGGGAGTGTTGGCCAGGGAGCTAAGAGGAAGATTGCTTGCTACTGTGCTCAACAGACCCCGCTCACCATGAGCCGGAACGAGTCTGTTCTCCTGCCGGGAACTAGGCAAATCCAGGGGGCAAATCCAAGGGATGAGACTCCAGACCTTTCTGGCTCTGGAGTCAACAGCATTAACTATTTTTTTTTCTTTTTAATTATAGTCAAACATACATAAAATTGACCATTTTCACCATTTCGAAGTGTATAGTTCAGTGGCATTAAATGTATTCACATTGTTGGGCAACCATCCCCGCCATCCATCTCCAAAACTTCTTCATCTACCTCGGCTGGAACTCTGTCCCCATGAAACACTAGCTCCCCATTTCTACCTCTCCAGCCCTCATAGCTCAGTTGGTAAAGAATCCGCCTGTAATGCGGGAGACACCAGTTTGATTCCTGGGTCGGGAAGACCTGCTGGAGAGGGGATAAGCTACCCACTCCAGTTTTCTTGGGCTTCCCTTGTGGCTCAGCTGGTAAAGAATCCACCTGCAATGTGGGAGACCTGGGTTTGATCCCTGGGTTGGGAAGATCCCCTGGAGAAAGGAAAGGCTACCCACTCCAGTATCCCGGCCTGGAGAATTTCCATGGACTGTATAGTCCATGGGGTTGCAAAGAGTCGGACACGACTGAGCGACTCTCACTTCACAGCCTCCAAAAACCACAGGTACTGCTCTCTCTGAATTGACTTGAAGGAAATTCCCTGGTGGTTCAGTGGTTAGGACTTTATGCTTCCACTGCACAGGGCACAGGTTCAATCCCTGGTCAGGAAACTAAAGTCCTGCGAGTCATGCAGCTTGGCCAGAAAAAAAAAAAAAAAGAATTGACACTTAGAAGAGGAATCATATAGTCTGTGTCACTGACTTGTCACTTAACATAATGTCTTCAAGGTTCATCCATGTGTAGCATGTCAGAATTTCCTTCTGTTTTAAGCCTGAATGAGCGTTGACTCTGATTCTCATTTCCTCTGAAACCCCCCTGGTGGTGCACGGAGCTCATGTACACAGAGGCACAAGGCATGCTCACAAACAGTATATCACCCGAGGCTCACAAGTGTCAGAAATTCAGTGCCATAAGCGTGTGCCTCTATACAAGCAGACACCGCCATCAACCCACGAAGGCTCACAGCCACGCTGGGGAACAACGCGCACAGGCAGTCACTCGGACACCCGGAGAGACACAGCCTGGCACACACACACACAAACACACACAGCAGACGTGTGTCCTGTGGCTACGGCCCCAGGATGTCCTCCCTCCCAGTCCCCCTTCTCTCCTGACCTCTGGGTCTGTTCTGGGGCCACCCCAGCACCCGGCAAACCCCAGATATTCCGGGGCCTTGCTCTTGAGTCGAGCAGCTGGGGCAGCAGGTCACCCCCTCGACTCCTTTCCCCTCGCCCGGATGTACCCAAGACAGGCGTGGAGATGCCCTGAAGGAGAAGCCAGAGCCAGGCCCACCCAAGAGACCTCCAGCCAGGTGTGTCCCTTACAGTGAGTATGGAAGGGGTGAGCCCCCTCAGGTCCAGGTGGGAATATCCCGGAGCTCATGGACAAGTCTCCAACTGATGGGTGGGAAGGCAGCGCTGCAGTAGGAAAGCAGCTCAGGTTCCTGGGGCTAGGTGAGCACTCCAGAGCCTACACTTTTTGTGGTCTGAATATCAACACAGTAGGTCCCTGGCTTCAGACCCAAACCTCAGCAAACAGTTCTTTTTTTTTTCCTGGACTATTGGCTGGAGCCGTGTGACCCAGTCCTCTTTGGCCTCTGTTTAAACATTCAGGAATCTCAATGGGCAGAAGACTCAGAGAGGTTGAGCCACTTACCCAAGGTCACACAGCTCCATCTGATGAAGGCTGGACCAGAACGTGGTCTGACTGTAAAATGGTCAGAGTGGCTTGTGGCCACTCGGCAGTAGCCCCAGGGTCACTCCCTGGTCAGAGGGGAGGCGGTTGGTCTCCTAGGTGGGTGCAGGGGGTCCTCATCACAAGGCTGGTCACCACCCTGAGTAACCAAGGATCTGGCTGCTCAGAGGCCAGGGTGTGGGGGTCAGGAGGGTGCTCCTGTCATTTCTGGGGCTGCACTGACCAAGTCTCAGTGCACTGCAGGAGGTCCCAGCCTTACACTGCGCTACCCCCCACCCCCCCACCCCACCCCCGCAGTACCTCTGGGAACATCTTCTCAGGGGCACAGGTGCAAACCCTGTGACTTTCCCCCAAGGAGGTGGCAATTAAGGGCTCTCACTAGTTCTTGGAACAGACTTGGGTGAAACTTCTAGAATTAAAATGGTGTCTCTAAACATAGACTGCAGGTGGCAGGGACAGGCCCTGTTCACAGCGGTGGCCTCAGAGCCCTGCACAGAGCAGGGGCAGGATGGCAGGTGTGAATACGTGGACAAGAGCCAACCTGCCACAGCCCACCAGACAGGGGGTCTGAACCATTTTGCTGGGGAGGGAACAGAGGCTCCGAGTGGTGGGGCCACCCGCCCCAGAGTCTGCAGTGGCAGAGCGGGGATTCAAACCCAGGGATCTCCTGTGATGCCCATGCCCTCCCAGGGCACAACTCCCACCCAGCCCTGCCTCAGCCCCTGGAAGCCTCAGAGCGGCCCCTGCCCAGGCCCCCAGCCCCGCCTTGAACTCCAGGGAGCAGCTGGTTAAGGGCAGGTGTGGGGAGACTCAGGAGATAGCCTGCAGAGGGTAGGAGCCAAGCCATTTATGAGCCACGCCAAGCCGTGAAGCCACAGACAAGATCACACCCCTTCTCCATCCTGTACTTTGTCGTCAGTAAATCAGGAATCACTCAGGGCTGGTGGAGGACTGAGTCAGTGCAGGTAGAGCACTTAGAAGGGGCCTGGCCTCCAGCGAGCTCCACCGCCGAGCTCCAGTCTGAGTCCCCGTGGCCTCAGCTGCCCTTCGCCATGGTCCACCCAGAGATCCAGGCTCGCAGGCGGGAGGGTGGAGGGCAGAGGTGCGCTCTGCTGGTTCTGGGGAGCCTGAGGCAAGGAGGCAGGACTCCTTCCACCCCAGAGATAAGGTGGGGGCGGGGAGCATTTCTGGTCACTTCTTCAAAGAATCCGGAATGTTCCAGATCAGGAAAGGGGTAGAGCAGCTGGAGGCTCAGGTGGCCTGGGTCTGCTCCTCTTAACCTCGGCTCAGGAGGCGCCAGTGGGTTGTGAGGATGGGGGTGGACACACTCAGGAATTCGTCCCTCCCTTTCGAGTGGAAAGATTTGAAAGGAGAGCCAGATCTCACTCCCAGTGGCCAGATGCTCCTTCCAGCCAATGGGGAGGCACTATCCGTATCCCCATTTTATAGATGAGGAGACTGATGCCAAAGGGCACACAGCTCTGGATATGAGTATCCAACTCCTGCCCAGGCAGCAGAGTCTTGCTCAACGGCAGATGCCCCCAGGAAGTTGCCCCTATACCCCCAGCACCCCTGCTGTCCCTGGTGATGAGTGTGGTGGCCTGGGAGGGGGCAGTCTCCTCCACCCAGCACCCTTGGCCTCACAGGTGCCACTGACCCAGCCATGACCTGAAGTGGGTCCTTGGGTCCTCTCTCCACCACTGAGTTCTGGTACTTTCCCGCGGCTGTTTCCTGAGAAACCCATGGCTGCCGCTTGGGCGTCCTTACGAGGAAATGCAGACGGGCTCCCAGGGTGCTTAGGCCGCTAGCATCCCCACATTCCTGCCCACCCAGCACCGCACAATCCTGACATCTCCCCAAGGCACTGCAACTCCCCTATCCCCCCACTGCCCAGCTCCGCCAGGGGCCTGGGTGGGTGGGGAGATTGCAGAAAACGCCTACAGAGCCCAGAGAGGGCACGCTTCACAGGGAGTGGCCATTAGGCAACTTTTAAGGCAGCCAGCGTGGTAGGTGGAAGCAGAGTGTGGGCCCTGGGGCCAGGTCATCTAAGTCCCTGGCCAGCCCCTCTCTCCAGCCCCACTCTCACTCCAGAGCCTCAGATCTGCTCAGACCTGCCCCTACCCAACTCCCAGACACAAACCCCACCCTCTAAGCCCAAGGACAAAGGCCCTGCCCTTTGAGGGTTCCAAGAAGGTCCTTTTAAATCACCCATATTCAGCCTCAGTCTCCTCATCTGCAAAATGGGCTAACACTGGGACCACCTCTGAAGTTTGTTGTCTGAATACCACCCGGAGTTAGAGCCTAATGGTTCCCGTTGGTGCCCCTGAGCCCACAGCATCACCTGCCCTCTGCCCTGGACAAACCTGCACATCAGAGCCCAGATGAATAGCCACCTCTTCCAAGTGGGCTTCCCCTGGCGGGGTTGGGGGGGGGTCCCTATCATCTCTTAATGCCTCCCTCTTCTCTTGGGAGGTTCTGCCTTCCTCTTCCTCACTAGGGATCCTTTTAAAATGTATCGATATGTCAGATTCCCCTGTCTTCTCTGTTCTGCCCTGCATTCTCCCCTTGGAATAGAACCAAAGTCCTGCTTCCCCTGCTACCTCCGGTCCTCACTGCTGGCCCTTCTCCTCACTGCTCGGCTCCGGCCACGCCGATGGTCTTGCTATTCCCTGAACGCACAGAGTATGGCCCCACCTCTGAGCCTTTGCCCTAGCTGATCCCTCTGCCAAGGAACATCCTCCTAGTAGATTTTTTTTCTGCTGCCTCATGCAGCATGAAGGATCAGAGTTCCCCAACCAGGGATCAAACCCGTGCCCACTGCAGTGGAAGTGTGGAGACTAAACCACTGGATTGTCAGGGAAGTCCCTCCCAGCAGATTTTCTGTTCATAGCTGTATCTTCAGAGGTTAGGTCAAGGTTTGGCATATAGGATATGCTTGCTGGTATCTGCTGTTGAATCTAGTGAGTTAATAATTGAAGAATGAATGAATGAAATAAACAGCTAAGTGGCAGTGGAGCAGGTGGTTAAGAGCATGGGCTCTGGATTCAAATCTGATACCCATCACTTAATTTCAAGTCATTTTGCTTCTCTGAGTCTCAGTTTTGTCATCTGTAAAATGGAAATAATAACAGTACCTGTTCCATAGAGGTATCATGAGGATTCAAAGAAGGATTGTCTATAAATCAAGCGCTGAATTCGGAGCCTGGCACATAGTAGGTGCTCAGTGCCCAGCCCTGGTCAACTTATGACCAGCAGCGGCTGGGCCTCGCCCCTCCCTGGTTGGCTCCACTAGTCTCAGACCGCCTATGACTCTTAGACAAACCTGGCTCGGGGCCCAGAGCACTCTCCCCAGGGTACCCGGCTTTGTATCCCAGGATGGCCATGAGCTGACTTCACGGCACAGGAACTCTGGGAATTTCCTGGCAGGAAGGCTTCTGTGGCCTGAACAGGAGAACAGCTGATGGGCAGCAGGGGCTGGTAAGAGGTGGCTGCGGGAACACAGCCCCTGTGACATGGCTACCCTACCCCCACCAGTGCTCCAGGGCAGGGGCTGGAGTGCCTGGGGTCTGGGCTGGACCACACGGGGCCCTGGGTGATCTGAGCCCTGCTCTGCCCTGTGGGCTCACCACAGACAAAAACTGGGGTCCCCCACCCCCAATCTCCTCATAACCCCTTTGGCCTGAACAGACCAGGTATTGGTGGCAACTGACTTAAGCCCAGTGTCTGGGGCCTCGGGAAAGCTAAGAGACGGCCTAACATCACGCCCTGTTACAGACATGAATGAACCAGACACAGGGATGGCTATGTCATGGCTGTCCACTGCACTCTACAGTCTGCAGGGCACACTCACACTTATCAGCCGGCAACACATGCTGACTGGGAACAACTTGGTGGCAGCTGTGGGGCCACAGAATTGCAAAGACACAGTCCCGCCCTCAGCTGGCTCACTGTCTGTCCCCGCTGTCTCCACTTTACAGATGAGGAAACTGAGGCTCACAGGAGTGACATGTCTGATTCAAGGTCACTCAGAGCCTTCAATGGCAGAGCCAGTACATGGCCCCAGGGAACAGACAGCATGTTTTTTTAACGGAAATGGGAAAACAGACCCTACTGGTGAGGAATCACTGAGAAAACTGTCAGGTGGGATCTCAGGGTCTAGAGCTAAATGGATGATGGGGTTCCCGCACAGGAGGGTCCCCAGCACAGGCCTGGGCATCAAGCAGGAAAAAGTGATTCACAAACATTCTTCATCATCTTCCTCTCACCAGCCTCCATCCTGTCTGCAAGGTCAGAAGTTGAAAAGAGGCCAGAGAAGCCACCTCCAGAATCCTGGAGGGGTGGCCAGCGCTCAGCCCAGGGGAGTGGGGAGGAGCTGCGGCTCTTTACCAACCCACCCCCAACCCGCGCCCCAACGCCCTGGCAGCAATGCACACATGTGTAACCATGCACACAAACACAGGCCTCGTTCACACATGTATAGGCCTGGAGACGGTCACACACTCACCGGCCCGCAGTCAGCTCAAACCCCCTGGCCACCGCGTGGCCCCCTGGCAGCGTGCACAAGGGTTTCTTTATCACCTTCTAGAGTTTCAGGAGATGTCTGATCCCTAACCTCTCAGCTTCCAGGGAAAGTGAGGAAGAGAGACTTTTTCCTTAAAAGAGTCCCAGGAAGATCACCCAACCCACGAGAGAAGGCAGTGGGCAGAGAGAAGATGGTTCTGGCAACAGGGCCACTGACCCTGCCGGGACAGGACAATCTCTTTTGTTATCTAAAGCCCCGCCAGTTAGGGATGCAACCCCTGGAATCTTGAAGAACTTCCTGGTGCCCAGGGTGACCAGTCTAGAATTTGGGATGGTCAGGGACAGAGCGTCATGGCCCCAAGTCCTATTGTTCAGCTCAGGGGTGGTCTGTGGGAAAAGGGGCTGGTGAGGAGTCTCACCCTGATGGCTCCTCTGCCAAATGGTCCCACTGGACAGGCCACATTCCTCCTTGACCAAAATGTCTCAACATGGCTGCAGGGGGGAAGCTGGGGTCCATAGGGGCCCGCCTGTTCCTGGGGTGACTGTGCTTTCCGAAGAGGCCCACCCAGCCTGACTGGCAAAATTCTCCCACACGCAGCTGCTAGCCCAGGAGAGGTGAGTCACTGCCCCTCAGAGCCATTCACAGCACCTCCTGGGAAAGCCACAGACCTCTAGGCCCTGCCCAAACTCTGCTGCCCTGCCTCCAGCCTCGGAGGGCACATCCTTGCCAGCCCCTAGGGAACCCGCCCTACCTCTGGCATCCAGCAAGCACTCAGCATGAAGAGCCCTCTCTGGGGGGACCCAGAGGAGGAACACCAGAGTCAGGGAGCACCCTCACCTAGGGCCAGCGCTTTCTGCCCGGACACACCCACCTCTGAGACCCCTGCCTCCCACAGACATCTGCGGCAGCCCAGCCCGGGTTCACCCCCAGGAGTGCGGGTCCTCTTGCCCAGCTGTGGTATTCTTCCTCCATATCAGGCCCCCGTCAGTCCCTCCCAACTCTGGGTCCCCCGTCAGGGGGTCAAAGGTCAGTGGGAGTAGGAAGGATGCTAAGCACCCACCCGGCTCCCACCCCCCGCTCGAACCCGCGGTGGAGCAGGGCACGGTGCCCAGCGACCAGGCCCCAGCCGAGCACCGGGGCTCCACCCGGCCGGCGGTGGGCGGCCTTACCGTGGCGTCCTCGGCGCCGTGGTGGCCGATGAGGCGGCTGCCCCCCGGGTGTCGCTGTGCCCAGCGGCTGATGTCGTAGACGCGACGCTCAATGACCAGCCACTTGTCGCCTGGCAGGTTGTGCCGGCGGATCTGCTCCCAGCGGAGGGTGGGCAGCGGCGCCCCCCGCTGCGCAGGTCCCCAGTCTGGCTCCCCGACGCCGCCCATAGCTGCGCGCAAAAGTCCTCGCGAACCCGGGACCTCGCCGCGCGAGACCCCGAGGGGAGCGAGGCCGCGATCGGAGACTTCCTCCGCCGCCACCCGCTGCTCCGCGGCCCCGCCCTGCCGCTGCGGCCGCCGTACGAGCGTGCGCCGGCCCGGCTGTCCGCGGGCAACTTTTCCCTCCCTTATAACCGCGCTGACAGCGCTCTCCTCGCCCCCTCCCCGCGCCGGGCCCCCGCCGCCGCCTCCCCAATCCGGGCGCAGCGGCTCGGTCCCCATTGGCTGCGCCGCTCGCCGGCGGGGCCGGCGGGGAGGGCGGCGTCGAGGTGGGCGCGCCCCGCCTGCGGGGCTCCGCGGCCACCACACCCAGGCCGGTGGGGGGCATCGGCGCAACCCCGCTCGTGCCCGGCGGGGCAGAGCGGGGCCGGAGGGAGGTGAAGCCGGCAGCCGGTGTCCGCGGCGCCCTCGGGGGCCCTGAACTAGAGTCTGAGAAGAATGGGCTTCCCGCTGCGTCCTCTGGAACGTTAAATTCTGAGCTTTCAGAGGTAGGGACACTACCTCGAGATGACTGTAAAGAGCTCTCGAACCAGGGGTCCCCAGCATCCAATCAGCGAGGTCCCCAGGTCAGGGCTGAGGTTACTGCCCTGACCACCCCCACCCCCACCCCCGGGGGACCATCTGTGGAGGTCAGTGGTCTTCTGCTTTCGGAGATTCAGAGTTAGGGAGGCCGAGGGATGGCCAGCAGGGGCTGCAGAGCAGGGGCCCCGGAGTGGGGAGTGGGGTGCTGTCATACACCGGATGTGGTTGCTCAGCTGGCTGGCTTGCTCCTTATAGTACCCTTCCCTATTTTTTACTTAAATTCCTTTTCAGAGTGTAGATTGCTCCCCTACACTTTGTCATTTGTCAGAGACAAAAGATTTTGTTGTTGTTGTCTAGTGGCTGAGTCGTGTCCGACTGTTTTTCAATCCTATGTGGACTGTAGCCCGCCAGGCTCCTCTGTCCATGGGATTTCCCAGGCAAGAATACTGGAGTAGGATACCATGCCCTTCTCCAGGGGATCTTCCTGACCCAGGAATCGAACCCACATCTCTCGCATGGCAGGCGGATTGTTTACCACTGAGCCACCTGGCAAGCCCCAGAGACAAAGATACCTGTTTCTAAAAGTTAAGAATTCACACCTGACAGGGCATGAAATCAGGCTAAGGTTTATGCTGCAGGGCAGCAGGTGTCAAAGCTGAGCCCACATCGGTATCACCAGAGGGTCTGTTAAGGCACAGACTGCTGGGCTCAGCCCCCAGAAGGGCTCAGCAGGTCTGCTATGGGGGCAGAGAATTGCATTTTAACAAGTTCTTAGGTGATGCTGATGCCAGTGTCCTGGTTTGGGGAAGGCACTATGAGAACTCTAACTATAGTTTTCTGATGTGTTAGCATTTTATTTTCATTTAACACTTTGTAGGAAATCACTCAGTAATATTTGTGGGACCAGGTTGGCCAGGGTCCAAAGAAGGGTTTGAAGAGGCATCTGAGTTCTCCTTGGTACCCGGAGCACCTGCTTTCAGTTACCAGGACAACCAGTAAGAGCTTGTGGAAACCACAGCTGAGGGCTGCCTGAGCTGTCTCTACTGAGGCGTCCTGGAATCCCCTCCCTGAGTGCGTGTAGGGGTAGAGGAGCGTGGCTGGCAGCTAAGCAGCTGGAGATGACTGCTGATGCCCCTGCCCATCATATTCACACATGGGCAACAGGATGGAAAAGACGTGGCCCTCACCCTGTCTTCAGCTGCCATCAGTGGTCAGTTACTGACCCCTGACCCTCTCCCTGGGCCCTCGCCTGGTCTCAGCTCCTGTGAGGTAGCAGGGGATTGAGTGGTTTAGAACCTCCGCTTGCCCCAGCTGCCCCCAGAGAGATGAGGAAGATGAAGGCCCACAAAGGATCCCCTAGGAGGGAAAGCAAGGACAGGGCTCAGGGCTAGGCCACTGCCTCCAGCTACTTCATCCCAACAAAGGGAGAAGGGCAGCTGAACCTTCTTACCACCTGGAATGCGTGCTAAGTCACTTCAGTCATGTCCGACTCTTTGTGACTCCGTGGACTATAGCCCTCCAGGCTCCTCTGTCCATGGAATTTTCCAGGCAAGAATACTGGAGTCGGTTGCCATGCCCTCCTCCAGGGGATCTTCCTGATCTAGAGACTGAACCTGCATCTCCTGTGTCTCTTGCTTTGCAGGAGGATTCTTTACCACTGAACCATCAGGGAAGCCAATTGCTCTAAAGCCTGAACTGTGCCTTCTCCCCGGAGTTCCACCAACAGCTTTTACTTTTCTGTGGGCCTTCAGACCTTCCATGGCCTCTATGGGCTTCAAACCAGGGAATCTGGCAATTTTCCTAGAGTCGGAGGCCCTGGGGAATCTTGGGATTCCATTGTCTCCAAACCCCCATCAGGGCAGCGAGGCCTCAGGCTACTTGGAAAGAGAGAGGTACCACTTGACATTCCTGAGCTGCCATGGGGCTACTGTCAAGGCTTTGGGTTGAGGTAGGGGGAGGGGAAGTATACAAAAGGCAAAGGAGGGTCTGACTGGCTGGGGCATTTTTTTGGGGGGAGGGGTCCCATGAGCCACTGTTGGGCTTCTCCAAGAGCTGCTTCACAGCCTGTTGGACCCACTGAAGTCTCCATCCCTCTGCGGAGCCGCCAGTCACTGTCCTGGAGCCAAGTGATGCTTGTGTAGGCCAATGGGGCTCAGGCAAGTCACAGAGGGGCAGCAGTGGCCCAGTGGGGCAAATTTCTGAGAAAAGCTGTGGGTCTCCCAGAAAGAGCAATCACAAACCCAAGCATTTGTTCTGCAGCAGACACACCGAGTAGACCCAAGTCAGAGGTTTGTAATTTGGCTTTGAATTAAAGTTCACTGCAGGCTTCCCATGTGGCTCAGTGGTAAGGAATCCACCTGCTAATGCAGGCACCCCAGGAGATGCAGGTTTGATCTCTGGGTCAGGAAGATCCCAGAGAGATGATCCTGGCAGAGATGATCCAGGTAGATCCCTAGAGGAGGAAATGCCGACTGGATTCCAGGATTCTTTTTTTCTTTCTTTTTTTTTTTTTTTAATTCTTTTGGATTCCAGGATTCTTGCCTGGGAAATTCCATGGACAGAGGAGCCTGGTGGGCTGCAGTCCACGAGGCCACAGTCAGACACGACTGAACACACACACACACACACACACACACACACACACACACACACACACACACACACACACACACACACACACACACACACACACACACACACACACACACACACAAGCTCACCAAGGTGAGTTTGGTTATTAGGCCCTAGACACAATTTCTCAGTGAAGAGTTTTCATTGGTTGTTCAAGAGCTGTGGCCCTACCAGGCATGAAAAACTCTGGAAGCATCACTATGATGGTGCAGTAGAGCTCCTTAGAATACACCTTAGTAAAAAAAAAAAAAAAACAAAGAGGCTGTACACAAATGGCCAATGGGCATATGAAAAGATGCTCAACATCACTAATCTCAGAGAAATGCATATCAAAACTGCAGTGTGGTACCACCTCATACTGGTCAGAATGGCCATCATTAAAAAGTCTACAAATAACAATTGCCAGAGAGGGTATAGAGAAGAGAAAAGGGAACCCTCTTATACTGTTGGTGGAATGTGTAGCCACTGTGGAAAACAGCAGTGGAGGTTCCTCGGAAAAATAAAAATAGATTTACCATATGATCTAGCAATTCCATTCCTGGGCATGTGTCCAGACAAAACTATAATTCAAAAAGATACACGCAGCCCTATGTTGGTAGCAGCACTCTTCACAAGAGCCAAGACATGGAAACAACCTGAATGTCCGAATACTACTCAGCCATAGAAAAGAATGAAATAATGCTATTTGCAGTAACATGAGTGCAACTAGAGATTATCATACTAAATCAGTCAGAAAGACAAATACCATAAGACATCACTTATATGTGGAATGTAAAATATGACCCAAATGAACCTATTTATGAAACAGAAACAAGATCGGGAACAGAGCGAACAGACTGGTGGTTGCCAAGGTGGGGGGGGGGCAGGGGGAGAGGGGAGGAGTAGGAGTTGGGGATTAGTAGATGCAAACTGGTATATATAGAACGGATAAACAGCAAGGGAACTATATTCAATATCCTATGCTGCATCATAATGGAAAAGAATATGAAAAATATATGTATCAATGAGTCACTTTGCTGTACAGCAGTAATTAACACAATACTGGAATTGAACTATACTTCAATTAAAAAAGAAAAGAAAACATCACAGTGAGATATCACTTCGCAGCCATTAGGATGGCTATTATCAAAAAACACCAATGAAGCAAGTGTTGGCAAGGATATGGAGATATTGGAACACTTGTGCCCTGCTGGTGACATTGTAAAATGCTGCCTCTGCTATGGAAGACAGTACAAAAGTTCCTCAAAAAATGAAAAATAGAGGGCTTCCCTGGTGGTTCAGTGGTAAAGAATTCAATGCAGGAGACAAGGGTTTGATCCCTGATTTGGGAAGATCCCACATGCCACGGAGCAACTAAGCCTGTGTGCCTCAACTACTGAGCCTGTGCTCTAACGCCCAGGAGCCACAACTCCTGAGCCCATGCGCTCTAGAGCCCTGCGACAAGAGAAGCCACCACCAGGCCAAGTCTGTGCACTGCAGCTGCAGAGCAGACCCTCTCTGTGCAACTAGAGGAAAGCCCGGGTAGCAATGAAGACCCAGCACAGCTGAAAATACATAAATCAAAAATAGAACTACCAGATCATCGAGCAGTCCCACCTCTGGGTAAATATCCAAAAGAAGTGAAAGCAAGATCTCAAAGAGATATCTGTATTCTCAGGTTCATAGCAGCCATGGGCAATGGCAACCCACTCCAGTACTCTTGCCTGGAAAATCCCATGGACGGAGGAGCCTGGTGGGCTGCAGTCCATGGGGTCGTGAAGTCGGACACGACTGAAGCGACTTAGCAGCAGCTAGAGGTAGAAGTGCCTCAAAACAGCGTCAACACTGAGAGAGAAAATGTGGTCTCTGCATACAACGGAGTATTGCTGCTGCTGCTAAGTCGCTTCAGTCGTGTCCGACTCTGTGCGACCCCATAGATGGCAGCCCACCAGGCTCCGCCATCCCTGGGATTCTCCAGGTAAGAATACTGGAGTGGGTTGCCATTTCCTTCTCTAGTGCATGAAAGTGAAAAGTGAAAGTGAAGTCGCTCAGTCATGTCCGACTCTTAGCGACCCCATGGACTGCAGCCTACCAGCCTCCTGCATCCATGGGATTTTCCAGGCAAGAGTACTGGAGTAGGGTGCCATTGCCTTCTCCCAACGGAGTATTATTCAGCCTTAAAAAGGATGGAAATCCTGCCCCAGGCTGCAACGCAGGCGAACCTTGAGGACATTATGGTAAGTAAAATAAGCCAGTCCTGGAGAGACAAAATACTGCCTGATTCCACTTAGAGAAAATCACTAAGATAGTTATAGCCTGGTGGTGGCCAGGGCTGGAGGGAGGGGAGTTCTTTAATGGGTTCATGGTTTCAGATTTGCGAGATGAAATCATCCTGGAGATCTGTTTCATGGCAATGTGAACATACTTGACATTCCTGAACTGTCCAGTGAGAAATGGTTAGGATGGTAAAATTTGTGGTTTGTTTTTTAAACCACAATAAATTAAAATGGGGGAGGGGGAAGATGGTGGTAGTGCTGCAAAGGTGATTTAGTCCAATATTCCAACTCAAAACTGCCCAACTACAACTTCCAACTCTGAGGCCCAGAGGGGAGTGACTTGCCCAGGTCCTCAGCCCTGGCGAGATCAAACAGGAGAGGCTCAGAAGATGGTAAGATGTGACACATTGTTTGAGGCCAGGGTGGGGCTAGCCTCAGGCTCAATGACTGCGGCTGGTGCTGGCTTTTAAGACCAGTGGCACTTAGCAAGACCTGACTGAGCCGGTTATCTAGAAAGTTCACTTGAGAGGAACAGCTCCTGTGTGGCTGATGTCAGCTAGCCTCCCCCTCCTAACGCCCAAAGCCCTGAGAGCTCCCGTCCCCAGAAGCCTGCAGGTCCAGCTGTCAGGAGGTAAATGTGAGAAACAAACCTATATTAAAATCCCCATCTGCCACCACCTGAGCCTGAATTCTGCACAACTGAAAAACACGGAAGGGCTTAAGGCAGCATCAGGAACTCGGCAGGTGGTGAAAGGAAAGCTTCTAGGAGGCTAGCTGATACCGTGGGCTCTGGGACGGGGCTCATTTATTCCTAATCTGGGGCCACTTTTTCCTGTGCGACCTCTTGGTGCCTCAGTCAATTCATCTGCAAAATGGGGGGGAATAGAACGTCACAGGGGTGCCGTGAGTATTAAGTGAATTTGTTCATGTTGTCAACTAAAAGGAGAAGGAAATGGCAACCCACTCCAGTTTTCTTGCCTGGGGAATCCCGTGGACAGGGGAGCCTGGTGGGCTGCTGTCCATAGTGTCGCACAGAGTCAGACATGACTAAAGCGACTTAGTAGCAGCAGCAGCAGTTGACTAAAAAATACAGTCACAACCTGAAAGAGTTATTTGGTGGGAATGCTTAGGACTCCAAGCCAGGGAAACGGCCTCTCAGTAGCTCTGAGAAAACTGCCTCCAAGGAGGCAGGAGTGGAAGTCAGGTTATATTCAAATTGGCAACAAAGGGTACAGGCAGTTCGAACATTAAAGATCAGGTATCAAGTTAAGGTGGAGAAGGAAATGGTAACCCACTCCAGTATTCTTGCCTGGAGAATCCCAGGGACAGAGGAGCGTGGTGGGCTGCCGTCTATGGGGTCGCACAGAGTCGGACACTACTGAAGCGACTTAGCAGCAGCAGCAGCAAGTTAAGGAATTTAGCATTCTCTGTATGAAAGTGAAAGTGAAGTCGCTCAGTCATGTCCAACTCTTTGTGACCCCATGGACTGTAGCCTACCAGGCTCCTCCGTCCATGGGATTTTCCAGGCCAGAATACTGGAGTGGGTTGCCATTTCCTTCTCCAGGAGATCTTCCCGACCCAGGGATTGAACCCGGGTCTCCCGCATTGCAGGCTTTACCACTTTACCATCTGAGCCACTGGGGAAGGGGATCCCTGAATTCATTCCTTTCATACACCCCTCAGCTCTCTGGGGCCCATCCTGTTTGCTTGTTCACCTTGCTTTTTGTATTCCCCCAGCTCCTCAGCAACCGCTGGATCGCATCCCCATTCACATTTGGAGGTC
The DNA here is from genome assembly GCF_054371585.1 of Giraffa tippelskirchi. Lineage (NCBI taxonomy): Eukaryota > Metazoa > Chordata > Mammalia > Artiodactyla > Giraffidae > Giraffa > Giraffa tippelskirchi. The sequence continues at coordinate 10,293,001 of NC_137284.1, read as the reverse complement.
AGAAATCGCCGATGGCTGTGACATTTCTTGTTTATTAATATGGCAAGAGGTATTTTCATTTCACAATATAAAGGGCTCGGAACCCGCCCCAGGACATAATAGTGCTCATAAATACTGAGATACTGAGGCCACAGTGTGTGGGTCACATGCACCTCCAGGTATCTTAGCATACTGTTTGCTGACCCTGCCTCATCTGGGCCTGACAACAGGAAATGCTATTGCAGGTGCAGGCAGAGCAAGTCTAGGGTGGGGAACCTCTACCAGGGCTCTGAAATGTTGCCTGGTGTCTCCTTGGTGGTGGGTACAGCTGGGCCAGGAGCACAGAAACTCGGGGCAGGGATGGGGCAGCTCCAGGGCCCAGACCTGCATCCTCCTTAGTCCCCCAGCTGACCCAGGACTGACCCAGAATACAGAGACTGTAGGCAGGAGAGGACATAGGTGACTCCATGTAATGTGTCCTTCCCCGACACCCTCCATCGTCCTCCTCACTTCACTTCCCCCATCTGCCATGTTGGATGTTCCCCATGCATTATTTTTATTACCAGCCTCCCCGTGAGAGTCTCAGCTCCAACAAGGTACCCCAGCACTAGGAACTGTGTCTGCGCATGAGTTGCCCAGTGTTTGTTGAGTGAATAAATGACAGTCTACGACAGGAGGCCTAGCTGGTGAACATCCCAGGGGGGCTGGGGAGACAGATGGTATTCAAATCACAAGTGGAATGGAGAGGAGGGTCTGTGGCAGAGGGAGAATCTGCGAGGTAGGAGAGCAAGAGGGAAAAGGCTACTGGCTGGAACGAGTGATAAAGTGGGGGGCCTTGACCTAACAGCTGAGTGGCCCCAAGGTCCCAGAGAAGTCCCCTCGAGGGATCACCAGCCTCAGTAAATACTGACCCAGAAGCTGCCATGCCCCCCCGCCAAGGAAGGACACCCACTGGCCTTGGACCACACCCCTACCAGTAGGGAGAGGACCAGGCACCCCAAGTCACCTCTCAAGGCCCACCTTGGGTCCTCAGAGGCCTGGGCCACCCCCACTTTCTTCTACCTCTGATGACTACTGTCCCTTGACCGGGGCAGGGAAATCCAGAGTGACTCCAGTCCCTGCTGTGCTGCTGGCAGACATCACCAATCAATCCTGCCTCTGTCCCGCATGCGCCAGGCAGGCCTCGATGCCTTGACTCTGAGCTCCAGGCTTCCACGTGACACCGGGCAGGGGGACCACAAGGGGATCTGCCCAGGATTCCCCGGGAGGCGGGGACAGAGCCCCCTGTTCTCCTGACAGCAGACCCCTCCTCACAGGGAGGGGGAGCTGGGCTCTCTGCCACCCGCCCCAATAACCCACGGGCCTATGGACACTGTGGAGGACTTCAGGGGTGCTGCCTCCAGCAATCCCTTCAGGATTTGGGGTTAATCACAAGCACGAGGGCGGGCAAGGAAAGGATTTTGTTTCATTCCTTCAGATGCCCAAACCTTGGCCCAAGCCCCAGGGCGCAGGAGTGAAGGCGCGTGGCTGCCCAGCCTCTACCAACAAAGCCATCCTTTATTAAATAGATCGCGTTACATTCCATTCAGAGGAGGAAATCGGACGTGGTGAAGGATGTGTCCAGGTTGGCTCCCCACTACTGGCACCGTGCGGGGTACGGAGGGGCCCAGGTCCTGCCCGCCCCACTCCAGGCCGGCATGCAGCGCTGGGCGATCTCAGCCCCCGTTGTCTGAATGGCCAGGCACAGCTGAAGGCAGATCTGGGCGTCCTGTGGCCCATCTGTGTTTGACTCCGGGAGGACAGTGCCCTCATCCTCCCAGCAGGGGTGGAGGCAGGGCTCCCTGCAGCGTAGGGCTCAGCCAGCAGGAAGGGAGGGGGATGAGGGCCCCTGATCCATCTCAGGCAGATACAGGATGGAGTGGAAGACAGCCAGGGAGGCCCTGCCTGCCCCTCCTAACTCTGCTGCCCTGTGGGCACCAGGGATGGCAGGCCCACTAGGCCTTTGGTGGGGAGGCCATCTGGGAATGGGGTGAAGCATGGCCACTAGGGGGTGCTGGTGCCCAGGGCTTGCGAACTGGAAGGGTGAGGACGATACCCTGGAGATAGGACCAGCAGGCAACAGCTCCTGGGATAGCAAGGGGGTGCTGGCTGCCCCAGGGGTCCCCTGCCAAGAGCCGAGCCCCTTTGTAACGGCTCCCAGCTCCTTGGTCTTTGGTGCTTTCTTGAAAGTCTCCTGGTGGCTGTCGTACTACTGTGGAGGAGAGGAGGTCACCTCCTCCTGAGGTCCTGTCCAGGGTTGGACATTTGGTGCCGGCTCAGTGCTGCCTCCGAGGCCTGGCCATCTGTCCCTCCGTTCAGCTTCTGGCTCAGGGCTGGCTCCAGGACCCTGTCTGTCAGTCTGTCCTGGGGTGGGTGTTGTCTCCAGCTCAGAGCCACCCTCCGAGCCTGGGCCATGCCCTAGGCCTCGTGGGGGAAGAAGCCGAGCTTGGCCAGTGACATCTCCTTCCGCAGCCTGGTGATCTCCCAGAACATGGGCTCCGCTGTAGGTAAAGAGAGAAGGTGGACAGCTCAGTGACCCCCAGGGTCACCTCAGGCAGATGGCCTGGCCCTTCCCCCTGGTTTTGGGCACAGCAGCTGGCAGGCACCGCTAGGACTCCCCAGTCCCTCAGGACAGATGACCTCTGTGAGTGGCCGGACCTCTTAGAGGCTCCACTTTGAGGTCCTGCAAACTGTTGCGTGCTGAACGCCTGGGAGGCTTGAAGGTGACTATGGTCACTTTTATAGCCTGACACGGACGTGCACGCACACACTGCCACACACTTAGACAGGCTGCAGATGCTGTCCAGCTACCCTGAGCAGGGCCCATCCCCTGGCCTGGCAGAATGGGGGCAGAGGGCACAACGGGTGGGCAGAGGACTTGCCGGGCAAGGGTGGGGGAGGGTCTACAGAGGGAGGTGGGCGAGCCCGTGTTCAGCTACCACTTGGAGACCACGCAGTGGGGAGCTGATTCACAGGGGAGGCCCCTCCGTGTAGGGCCTCGGAAGCCAGGCCAGTAACAGGGATGCTGTTCGTTCAGACCCCGGGGGCTGGGAGAGGTTTCTGCACAGGACAAAGCAGCGGGATCCAGGTATGCCGAGGCCTCTGGTTTTCCTGGTGAGGCAACGCCCAGGAGCCTCCTTCCGCTCTTCCTCTCTCCACAGGGCGTAGCAACAGACGCTTGGAGGAGGCTTTTGCTAATTCACAACCTTCCCCTCCCGAAGAGTCCTCCCTCCGAGGAGGGCAGCAAAGTGCTGGGGTTGGCCCGGGCCACCGCTGACCCGCCCCGCCCCGCGCCGCCGCTCCCGGGCGCCACCCGATCGGCCACTAGGGGGCGCTCACCGTCCTGCCGCACCAGGCCTTGCTGGATGTAGCGGATATAGGTAAAGAAGTTGCACACGGCCGTGATCTGTGGGCAGAACGGACAAGGTGTGAACCCCTCGGTCCCCACCACAAAAGCCAGGAAAGATCGGAGACCACACTGGGAACCCCATGTCCTGGCAGAGTCAGATTACGGCTGGGCTCTAACGTTACAGTTAACAGGAGCAATACTGTTACTCCTAATAAAAAACAATGCCGGCAACTATAGTGTAATCAAGTGCGGGGATCCGAAGAGGCTGATGTGCCTACCATTCCCATTCCACACGTGGGGGGAGTGGAGGGTGCGAGAACGACCCGACAACTGCGGAGGCCAGGGAGCTAAGAAGCGGCTGAGCTGAAAGATGAAACCTCCGTACGCTGCCAAAAATCCACGCTCCCTTGAGGGGCCTGCTAGGTCTGGACGCTGGAGGCTCCGGGGCATCCACTCCTTAGGAGGTGCCATGCGTGATGCCAGGAAAGATGAGGGATCAGAAGCTGCCCACCTGGCTGCCCTGGATCCTGGCCTGAGGCCCTCAGCTTTGCCTAAGGCTCCTCCATGCCAGGCCCTCTACAGGGCACTGGGGACCCAGGGCTGGCTCAGATCTGACCCCGGTCACAAAGACTCAAACCCTGGAGAGGGTGCTGTTGGTGCCTTGCCCAGGCCCCCTCCCCCAGGCTGGGGTTCCACCTCCCCACAGCTGAGAGTGCTGGCTGCTAATCCCCCCGGCACCCCAGTACCCTCACAAACCTGGGCCAATGACTGGCGTGTGGGGTATAAAAGGCCACGCCCTTGCCTCAGGGTAGAACCCACTCTGGGCTGCAGGGCAATGAAGTCAGACTCCAGCAGAGGCCTCACCTTTGCCTGTCCCTACTCCTGCCTCCCTCCCTCGCCTCCTGAAAACTGCACACACTCTCCATCCTGGGCTCTGCTTCTAGGGAACCCAACCTAAGACAGGGTGGAAGACAGCTGGCAGTTGTGCTCACAACTGCCCCTACTGAATATCCAGTGCTTTGGGGGAGGGATGTCAAGTGTGTGTGGGGGGCACCGGCTGGGGAGTGGAGAAAGCCGAGGGAAGGGTGATGCTCCTGCTGGACCCTCAAACACACAAGAGCCCTTGCCAGGAGGACAGAGTGGGTGCGCTGGGTTGGTGGCCCTGGCAAAGGCAGGGAGGTGGGAGAGAGGCCAGCTCAGGGGATTAACCCAGGGTGGCTGAGGCGCCGCCTGGGAGGGCTGAACAGGATGGGGTAGCGCAGGCCAGAGGAGCTCAAATCGCAGGCCGTGGTGTTGCCTAGTGGCCAGTGAGTGGACCCCTGAGTAGGGAGGGGAGGAGAGCAGTGGTACTCTCTCCCCAGGGCCGTGATTTGGGGACAGAACTCTCTTCTTCCTCTGGATTCCACACTCCTTGGTCTCCTCAGGGTGGGGTGGTGGTGGTGGTTTAGTCGCTAAGTCGTGTCTGATTCTTGCGATTCCATGGACAGAGGAGCCTGGCAGGCTACAGTCCATGAGATTCTCCAGGCAAGAATACTGGAGTGGGTTGCCATTTCCTTCTCCAGGGGATCTTCCCAACCCAGGAATCGAACCCGGGTCTCCTGCATTGTAGGTGGATTCTTTACCAGCTGAGCTACAAGGGAAGCCCCTCAGGGTGGGGACCACATCCTAAAACTTCACACCCTTCTCCTCTCCCATCCTTGCTCCGGTCAACACAGCAGGCGTGTGTAGGCCTGGAAGAACCGATGTTCTAGATGTAATTTTGTAGGCCCAGGAGCGTCTGGCATGGATCTCCTGGTTGGGATCTGAAAGAACAAAGAGGGGACTTCCCTGATGGTCCAGTGGTTAAGACTCAGTGCTTCCACTGCAGAGGGCATGGGTTCCACTCCTGGTTGGGGAACTAAGATCCTGCAAGCCACGGGGTATGGCCAAAAGTGCACAAAGGGGGCCCATGGCCACTGAACAAGACTTTGGACACAGACGCAGAGGGTGAAGGCTGCAGCAGAAAGAGACTGGATCCAGGATGGGGAGATCCGAGGTCTAGGCTGAGTGGCCCAGGGTGCACCCCCTTTCCTTTCTAAGGTTCAAGCTTCCTCTCTGTACTGGGAGCTCAGCTCACTGCTGGGAAGATTCACCAGGACACCCAGGCTGGGCTGCCCTGCAGAGGCGTCAGGACCAGACGAGCTGCCCTGGCTGGTCAGTCTGCTGCCCGATGATGGCAAACAGCCTACTTTAGTCCCATGAGGCACCTCTAGAAGGTCAAGGGGAGGAGGTGGTTCCTCCAAGAGGGCCTTCCACACTGTGTCACCTTTACACCAAGCTTTGGAGTTTTCCACACTTTTGTTCTTCCCAGTCTTCCTCACTGTCTTTAAAGGGACAGAGGAATGGGGTCCACCCATCCCACCCTCATCCCAGCTGAGTGAGGTCCCTTGATCATCCCAGCTGAGTGAGGTCCCTTGATCCAGCCTGGGTCACCCGGCAGGTGAGGGCACAAGCTGGGACTCCTGGAGGTCCCTCGGTGCCCATGGCTGACTGTCAGACAAGCCTCAGAACCTTCTTTCTCCAAAGCCTGGGGCTAGAGCCAGGGGTCAGGAGCGTGGAACTTTCACCTGAACTGTAGTGTCACTAGAGTGATTAATCACACTAATCATACTCCCTTGATTAGGTTACATTGAATGACAGAGGTGATAGGTGTCATTTCCATGATTACTTTTCAACAAGCAAGAAAATGGCTACCTCAGTCCTTCAACCACAAGGAACTGACTTTTGCCAACAGCATATGAACTCAGAAGAGGGCCTGGATCTCTAGAAAGGATGCAGCTGCTGACACACTGACTGCAACCCATGAGACCCTGAGCAGAAGACCCTAAGCTGTGCCTGGACTCCTCACCCAAGGAGTCTGTGAGATAATTAATAGATACCCCACTAAGTTTATGGTAACTTGTTACACAGCAGAAGCAAACAAATACACCTGGCTTGGCTGTGTGGCCCAAGTCAGTCTCTGCACCTCTCTGAGCCTGTGCCCTGATCTGTAGATTGTAGGTTGTGCAGCCTGGGGTTCAGAGTCCCAGCGCAGGGAGCCCCTAAGGAACCAGATCACACTCCCACTGGATGACTCACCCTGGCCCGGGAGGACGGTGAGATGTAGTAATGGCTCTCAGAGTCCCCAAGCCGGATTCGGTGACGACAGGCGCAAGCCAGCCCACTCAGGGCGCATGTACTGTGAAAAAGCAGAGGGGGCCGTGGGGATGGCTGGGGCTCACCCACCCAGTTCAGCAGCCAGAGAAGGCAGAGAGAGAGGGCAGGCAGACAGACATCAGAGTGGAGGCTGGCATCCTCTCCCCTAGCCCCAGCTTTCCAAGGAGCCTGGAGCCCAGCCAAGGAGGGGGCAGTCCCAGAAGTCCCCAGAGGAGACTTTTAAGCCAAGCTGGACCCCATCTCTAACTCCCTCACCTCACCCCTGTTGGACAGGAGGGCTTGGTCAACCTCAGGCCAGGTATACCAAAGCTCCATCCTCTGCAGCCCCTAAAAATGCCCCCTCGCTTCTTTCTTGGAACCCTGAGACCCAGTTGCCCCTTCTTCCAACTAAGCAGGCATCTTCTCTCTCTTCCACTTAGGTCACCAAGTCCCCAGGCTCAGTCCTGCACCAGCAGGACCTTTGGCCTGGATGCCTTCACTCATTCCAACAGCTCTCTGCCTCATCTCTACCCTTATCCTCCATGTTACAGCCAGGGGCTACTCCCCAAACCCACATCTAACCCCCTACCATCCCCTACTGCCCAGGAAATAGTTATGGAGAATCCCAAGTAAAGGGAGTTTAAATAGGCTCCTTGGCTGCAGGACTTATCAGAACCTTTGCTGCCTCCAGGATCCAAACAGGGAATCCTCTTTTCAGGCAATGTTAATCGATGATCTATGAAATGCTGGCTTTAGTGGGTTAAAGCCCAAACCTCATTTGAGGCCCTTCACACACTGGCCCCATATGCTGTCCATGGCCTGAGCCCCAACTCTGTGCCTATCCACCCAATGGTGTTTTCCATTAATATTCCGGCTTCTCATACCTTTACTTATTCTGTTGCCTCTGGCTCAAAGGCCCTTCCCTGCTTACATGTGTACATGTTTAGCGCTCAGTCAGGTCTGACTCTTTGCAAACCCGTGGATTGTAGCCTGCCAGGCTCCTCAGTCCACAGAATTCTCCAAGCAAGAATACTGGAGTAGGTAACCATTTCCTTCTCCTGGGGATCTTCCCGACCCAGGGATTGAACCCACATCTCCCGCATTGCAGGCAGATTCTTTAACCCCCTTGAGTCATCAGGGAAGCTTGCTTCCCTGCTTGGCAAACTTATTCATCCTTCAAAACCCAGCTCAAATGTTCCCCTCCATGACAAGGCTCCCACTGTGGGCCTCCCTCACAGGCTCCATTGCCTGCCCTCACTCCGTACTGGCAGCTTAGCTCTGACGCTGGCCCTGCCCAATGCCAGCTAAGCAGCAAGGAGGACCAGACCCCAGGGCCCTTAGATAATTGTCAGGAGGAGGTGGAGTCAACAAATGACATCACTTACGTGTCAATCGGGGCCCGGAACCCACTGCGAGAGAGAGGGAGTGGAGAGGGAAGCACGTCAGGCCAGCCAGGATGGGGAGACCCCAGCTCCAGGACTAGAGGCGGCATCTCGGCCACAGATGCCTCCTTGCCCTGCGTGGGTGCATCCACTGTCCCTCTCTGGTAGGGTGCCCCTGCCCACCCTGGGGTCTCACTGCAGGACCCAGCAGGTAGCCCTGAGGTTCAGCCCTCCCTGGCCACCCCCTTGATGCAGCCCAAAGCTACGCGGGCCTTTCCCAGGGGGCAGGAAGGAGGCAGGGCGCTAAGCTTACTTGGTGCGACCACACTCGACGGCGGCCACCTTCACTGCGGGCAGGGTTTGTGAAGCCACGGGCTCGATGGTGAGCGTGTTGTCCTCCACGGCAGCCCGGACGAGGGCCGAGAGCTGCGGCAGAGCAGGGCGGCGGAAGGAGACGATGAGGGGCTGGCCTCCGGCCACGGGGCCGGGCCCTCCAGCAGGCTGCCCTCTGCCCGCCTTACCTCCTGCATGGTGAAGTCCAGGCAGGGGCCCACATCCTCCCGGTACACCCTTTCCAGAAACGGGGAGGTCTTGTCCAGGGTTGGCGATTCCCTCCAGGCCTGGAACTCTGCAAACAGGGTCGTGTCCACCTGTGGGGGCGGGGGGAGCCGGGTGGGGGTGTCAGGGCGCTGGCGGGGGGGGTGGGGGTGGGACCAGCATAGCAGAGACAGGCAAGGCCCAAGGAGGTGGGGAGCCAGGGAGGATGAAGCTCAGGGCCTGCTGGGCCTGAGGCCGTGCAGGGGAGCCAAGTCCTAGAGAAGAACTCGTCTTTTCCCTTTGCACTGCAGAATTTAGATTCAAACTCCCAAGTTTTATTTCTGGGTGCATTTTCAGTTTCTTGGTACTAGAGAATTAGAGGTGGGCCCGGGGTATTGGGCTTCCCTTGTGGCTCAGCTGGTAAAGAATCCGCCTGCAATCCAGGAGACCTGGGTTCGATCCCTGGGTTGGGAAGATCCCCCTGGAGAAGGGAAAGGCTACCCACTCCAGTGATTCTGGCCTAGAGAATTCCATGGGCTGTATAGCCCATGGGGTCGCAAAGAGTCGGACACGACTGAGCGACTTTCACTCACTCCAGGGTCTCACCCCAAAGACCCTCACTGCCTCCTTGAGGAGGGACAGTTGAAGAGTGACCCTGCAGGTACCCGGCAGTACACATGGGGGCCAGCTGGGACCCACAGCACACACAGGCGTGTGCACATGGAAGGGAACACACACAACTTGCCGGCTACCCCAGGGGCACATGCAGAGTGAGAGGCTGGGGGGTGGGGGGCGGCCCCTCTCCAGAGCCATTACCTGTCGGGAAAAGGAGAGGGAGGTAGCAGAGGTGAGGCCCACGGGCAACTCCCCAGGCGGGAGCTGCCAGGCCGGCTCGTAGGTGAGGTGAGCCGCCTTGCTGGGGACCACGCAGAGGAGCAGGGAGAGGAGGGGAGGCAGCCCCGGCTGGGCCGGCAAGACAGACAGACAGACGGATGCACAGAGAAAGACAGAGGAAGGAGATGTTAGAGGCCAGTCGGAAGCTGAGAGCTCAGAAGGGGGCGGAGAGGCTTGGCCTGGGCCTCCTCCCTGGAGGCCTGAGGCAGAACGGAGCTGGGGCCACCTGGGCCTCAGAGACCCCAGGAACCCGAATCTCACTACAGTCCTCGTGGGCACGCAGGGCGTTTTCTGGGTGCAGCCCTGAGCTGAGCTCCTGTGGCCGCAGGAATTCGCATTTACATGAGGAGACTGAGGTGCTTGCTGACAGGGGCTCCACTTGCCCAAGACCCACAGCCAAGGACATCATAGCCGTTTTTCCGCCTGGACAGGGACCCACAAGGAACTCACCCGGCCCTCATGACCAGAGGACACAGAGGCCCAGAGAGGGCAGGACAGGCTCCTGGTCACACGGTGGGGGTCAGGCGGGTCCCCACTGGGCACTTCTGTCTGCCTGACAGGGGGCACTGGCTCCCTTTACCGCAACCACTGCCCACCCGACGCCCCTCACCTCTTTGCCCTCCTTGTCTGGGGTGAGGATGTGCCCTGCAACGGGGCACACGGCAGGGCAGAGGGCACTGCTGGTGCTCTTATGGCGCAAGTGGCCCTTGCGGGGTCCGGCCTTGGTGGGGCTGAGCAGCTGTGGGTGGAGCTCACGGTTGGGAGACGCTGGTGTGGACGTGATGACCAGTGTCTTCAAGGCTGTCACCTCTGCCTGTAGCATGTCAATCTGTCCAGGATGAGACAGCCGTTAATGTTAGCCCAGGGCTGATGCCACCCCGGCTGCCCTACCCCAGCTCAGGACAGTTCACTCTGTGACCAGCACCTAACCCTACCCGTGACCCTTCGAACAGCCTCTGAGGTAGGGGCTGAGATACCCATTTTACAGATAGGGAAAGTAAAGTGAAAGTATTAGTTGCTCAGTCGTATCTGATTCTTCGCATGCCCATGGACTGTAGCCCACCAGGCTCCCCTGTCCATGAAATTCTCCATGGCAAGAATACTGGAGTGGGTTGCCATTTCCTTCCCCAGGGCATCTTCCCAATCCAGGGACTGAGCCCAGGTCTCCTGCATTGCAGGCAGATTCTTTACCGTCAGAGCCACCATAGATGGGGAAACTGAGGTTCAAAAAGGAGATACAGCCTGGCGAAGGTGATCCTAGAAACCAAGACTCTTGAGGTGCATGGGTATGGGAGCTGGCTGGGCCTCCCACTGACAGGTCCCCAGGAGCCAGAAACAAGCCTGGCCCTCACATTTTTGCAGATGGGCAAACGGGCTCCAAGGGATAAAGCTACTTGTCCATGCTCACACAGCCAGACTGATGTTGCTGCTGTGTAAAGGGGGTATGGGAGGAGGGAAAAGAAATTACAGGGGCCACAGGATCTTCCCAGCCCCTGAAAAGCCCCCAGCAAGGTCCCCGTGGTGCAGTGGAAGCTCAACCAGAGGCCCAGATCGCTGGGCCCTCATACCAGCCGGCACGTTTCAGCGGGGTTGTCTCAGACCTCTGCCCCTCCCTGCTGGGCCTCGGTTGGCTCATCCCTGCTGGCCCCCCTGGCCACGCCAGGGTCCGATTAGGTCTCAAAGGCTAGCGCTTGCAGGGCTGGGAGGTGGGCAGGAGGTCCGTGCTGATGAGGGCCTCACCTTGCCCCGGGCCTCCTTCAGCTGCTTTTCTGACGCTGCCTGCTTCATGTTGGCTTCTCGCACCATCTTGTGGGCTTCCTGGGAAGAGGGCAGGCTCCGCGTGAGTGGGGGGCGCGATGGACGCCCAGCAGACCCATTCCCTACTGTGCCCCGGGCCCGCACCTCGAACAGACTGGCTGTCAGCTCCTCCAGCTCCTGCTCCAGCTGTTCCCGCACCTTGGACAGCCGCTCACACTCCTCATCCTTCAGCTTCAGCTCCTGGGGAAACGAGGCGCCATGCCCGGGGGTCACTCCACATGGGCCTAGGGGCCCGAGCTTGCTTCCTCTTTGAACCCCAACTGTCAGCTCGTTAGAGCTTGGGACCGGTTTTCAGGGACGTCAAGACTTATAAAAGTCATTTAAAAGTCACAGGAACTGTTTTTGTTTGCGCTGCCCTCACGCCCAGCACAGGCCTGGCATGCAGGTGGCCTTGACAGGACGGTGACATCTCTGGGTGCTGGGTGAGAGCCCGCGGCTCCCAGGCTGGCCCCTTGTCTCCTCCCACCCCACCTCGTGTCTCACCCTGCCCTCAGTGCCCACCTTCTGCGCTTTATGCAGCTCCTCCTTCAGGAACTCCGAGCCCTTCTCTCGGATCTCCATGGAAGAGCTGCGCAGGCGCGACACGTCCAGCTGGGCGGCTGCAGGGCCCTCCTCGCCTTGGGCCTCCTCCCCTGCAGGGGTCTCCGGCAGGCCTCCCAGGGACTCCCTGTGGCTTTTGCAGGGGCCCACGCTCTTCCAGGGGACTGGGACAGCTTCAAGGGGCGGCGGGTGGCCCTCGTCCGGGTGAGGCTGGCTGCAAGGCAAACAGCAGATACAGGGTTGGGTCCTGAGGCCTGGAGAACTGAGCCCAGGGACCAGCCCTGGGCAATGCACCTGCAACCCTGGGCCTCAGTCTCCCCATTTGTAAAATGAGCCATCATTGAGGTTGTCACAAGGGCAGAATGACCAAGCAAAGGGTCTCCTGGGGACAAGGACAGGACTCATTCACCTCTATCAACCACCCCCTCCAGGCCAGGACCACGTAAGTGCTCAGCACACAGCAGGTACTTGTTTGCCCAGCAGACACTATAAATGCATCCATGTTGACAGCCTGAGTTTCTCCTACAAAACTGGGACAATCCCAGTGGCCCTACCTCAAGGGCACTGAATGGATCAGTTCAATTCAGTCGCTCAGTCATGTCTGACTCTTTGCGACCCCACGGACGACAGCACGCCAGGCTTCCCTGTCCATCACCAACTCTCGGAGCTTGCTCAAACTCGTGTCCATTGAGTCGGTGATGCCATCCAACCATCTCATCCTCTGTCGTCCCCTTCTCCTCCTGCCTTCAATCTTTCCCAGCATCAGGGTCTTTTCCAGTGAGTCAGTTCTTCGCATCAGGTGGCCAAAGTATTGCAGTTTCAGCTTCAGCATCAGTTCTTTCAGTGAATATTCAGGACTGATTTCCTTCAGGATGGACTGGTTCGCTCTCCTTGAGTCTCCAAGGGACACTCTGAATGGATCAGCCTCAGTACGCAAGACCTTTAAGTGGGAACCGCCTTCATTGCTAGCGCTCATACAAATTTCATGCAGATTCACTCCCATTTAGGGTGGACCATAGAGGAAGGACCCAGCCAGGGCAGGCAGGGCCAAGACAGGAAGATTGTGCAAACGGCCTGGGAACGGCAGCCCCACTTCCTGCCCACTGGACGGTGTAGGGAGCAGTCCCAGCTCTCCGCTTGGTCTGCCTTGTGACCTCAGGCAAACAGCCTCCCTCTCTGCCCGCCGCCACCCCTGCCCTCAGGACCCTCCTCTCCCTGAAGCCAAAGACCCTAGAGGCAGTGGGAGGTGGGGGCCACCTGCCTCTGCCCCCTGCAGCCCCCGTCCCCTCCCTTCTATGCTGTCCCTTCGCAGCAGACCCTGAGGAGGGAGGGAAGGAGAAGCCCGGACAGTGGCGGTTTGTGCCAAGACAGCACCTCTGGACTTGCTCACTCAGCACAAGCTGGCGGCGTCTGAGCCAGCAGCTTCTGAGTGTCCCTGACGGGGCTGAGGATGAGGGGGTGCTGGGCTGCTGATAGCAGTGGGGAAGTGCAGGGGAAGGAAGCCAAGAGGGGCCCACACAGGAGAGAGGAAGGCTCACGGGTCATAAAATTCAGGACTGCAGAGCGGAAGTAAGGCAAGGCTGGGGTCTGTCCCCTGCATTCTAGGACAGTCACTAGGCAGCCTCTGAACCTCAGTTTCCCCTTAGGAACACCAGGCACACAGGGACCCTAGCAATGAGCCCGTTCCCATCCCTCCACATGGCCTGGTCCAGCTGCCCAGCCTGGCCTGCCATATGCTGGAACTGGCCCCGAGGTTCCTGGCTCTGGGTCCTGCCTTCTAGGGACAGGGGGCTTTGATGAATAAAGTGGGAATGTGCACCCACCACTCCATCAACAATGTTTATGCCAGATGGAGTCTCTCCTAATACCCTTGTGTGTTGGGGGCGGGTGTCTCATTGGCAAGGGGGCCCAGGAAGCTTAAAGGGCTGTGGCAGTGCTATGGAGGCCCCAGGCTGGGAGCTGCACGCAGGGGACTTATGGGGGGCGGTCTTCCGCCCATGTTATCTCATTTAAAACTCTCCATAGCATTTGCTGTATTGTCCCCATTCTACAGTTGTGGGACGGATGCTCAGAGAGGTGATAGGACTTGCCCAGGGTCACACAGCTAGTCGGGGGCACTGGTGGGACAGGCGGCTGGGTCTTCAGCCCAGGCCCAACGCTGGCCAGCCACAGCAGACAGGCGGGTGGGGAGCAGGCGGCAGAACCGTGCATCTGCTTGGGGATCAAGGGCCACTGGGCTCCCAGGCAGCCAGGAGACTCCTCCTTGGCTGTGACAGAGAGAACTGACCCATTTTTAGCCCAAACTGCCTCCTAGAAGGGAGTCCAGGACTGGGGGAGCTGTGGCTGAGAGCATAGGCTAGTCAGGCACAGCCGGGTCCATGCCAGGTTCCGACCTGGGGTCCACATGAGCCCCTGGGAAAATCACTGAAATTCTTTCAACCTGCTTCCTTGCCTGTGGGATGGGGATAAAACCTGCAGGGGACTCACCAAGAATCTAGTGAGGAAGTCACTGGCCACGGCCCCAGGGAAATAGTAGGGCTGTCTGCACCCATGTTTGTCACGCACCCCACCGCCCTCACCATTTCTGCCCAGGCTCTGTGTCCTGCACCTGCAACCCGAGACCCTGAGGATGCACCCATGGGAGGAGCCTGGAGACCTGGGGCCCAGCCCCACTTCCTCAGTTGAGAGGATGGCCATAATCACTCAGGCTTGGTGGGGACCCCATCACGGGGCTGCCCACTACAATAGAATGAGCAAGAACTATAGGCCAAGGGCAGGGGGTGACTTCTAGGGGCAGCACAGGGCATGATCTCAGGTCTGAAGACACCTAGCCCTACAGCAAGGATCACCCTGCCATCACCCATACCCCCTGCCTAGGGGACAAAGAGAAGGAAATGGCAACCAACTCCAGTATTCTTGCCTGGGAAATCACATGGACAGAGGAGCCTGGCGGGCTACAACCCACGGGATCGCAAAGAGTCAGGAACAACTGAGAACGCACAATGGAGATGGAGGGGACCACAGGCCACCAGCCTCTCCCACAAGGCCTGAACTTCATCCACCAGTGTGGTCTGGGTCTCTGGCCACGGGCTGGGGATGTGTCCAGAAGCCCCCCTCTCCCAGCATTTTCCTAACGGGCTCACCTGGCCTGCTGCTGGGGGGATGGGCCCTTATTTTGCAGCCAAAGGAAAGAGTGTCTCAGGGAGGCCTTGAGACAGAGCGTCTGTGATACCCATCCCACTCTCCCCAGTGGAAAAGTCCACGAGCAAATCCTCATGGCAGAAAGCGTGGGGACAGCAGGATCATGCCATGGTCACCAACTTCCCTGTGCCTGGGCCAGGGGTGCAGGAGCAGAGGGGAGGGCCCACCCGGGGTGCAGGAGCAGAGGGGAGGGCCCACCCTGCACTGGAGTCTGCAGGACCCCCCCCCCGCAACTGGGGCCGTGGGGCCTG
The DNA here is from genome assembly GCF_054371585.1 of Giraffa tippelskirchi. Lineage (NCBI taxonomy): Eukaryota > Metazoa > Chordata > Mammalia > Artiodactyla > Giraffidae > Giraffa > Giraffa tippelskirchi. The sequence goes on along the minus strand of NC_137284.1, from coordinate 10,277,837 downwards.
CTCCTGTGACTCAAAGTTCAGATGAGAGGGACCCCAAGCCCCTCGGGTCTACCCAAGCCAGAATTCGCTATCATCCATACACTTCAGCACCAGAAGCCTGAAAACTCGGGTGCGAGCCCTTGTAGGGGTGGGGAGCTCACTCCTTGGACAGCACGGGTTACCACTTAAGTCCTTCTGCCCCGCCTCTCTGCCCCCAGTCCAGGTGCACGGCCTTCTCCTCAAACCTTCTCAGCCGCCATATTCCCTGCAGAAACAGAGTTCAGTGTCCAGGACACGCCGCAGGGGCCACTGGGACAGGGTCTGCCCCAGGGAGGGAAATAATGAGTCAAGGTCAGGGGTAGGTGGGGGCGGCCAACATACCCCACCCCAAGCCAGCTCCGCAGCCTAGAGCCCGGGCAGTTCATACAGGAAAGGCCCCACTGGGTCACTTCCCCAGGAAGCATACAGGCAGTGGGGGCGGGAGAGTGGGGAGCAGTAACTGCAATCCTTAGCCCCTAGGCCACCCCTGGGGTGGGGGTGGCCAGCAGGGCTTTCATCCCTAACTAGAAAAAATGGCCAAATGAGGAGCGACCCTGGAGGCTATGGTCCCCAGTCACCCAGCAAGCCTCACCAGGACAGCCTGCCATGCAGTCCTTCTGCCCTCCCCCTCTCTGCCCACCAGTGCCCAGGTCACCTCTGTGAGTTAAAGACTAACAGGGCACAGTGAGTTCATTTAAACAAGCAGGGGAGGAGCCAGCGAGGGAAGCGCTGAAAACCACGGAAGGGAGACAGTTGGGAGGGCACACAGGGACCCTCGCCCTCTGCCTGGGGCCACCAAGCCCAGGATCCAGGGCGGCTGCAGCATCTCTGGTCTGCAGGAATCCTGACCCAGGGAACAGTGGCCCGGTTAGGAAGCACGCTCTGAGGACACTAGGCTGACAGCCAAGTGACTCCCATTCAGGGGCCGAGGGGATCCCAGCAAGGGTCTCATGTGTTGGCCAAGTCTTCAGCTCCAGACCCAGATCAGATTCCCAAGCTCCCGCTCATGTCCATGCCAGCCCACTACCCCATGTCTCCATGTGTGAACTTACGATGCTGCCACAGCGAGAGGCTCTCCCCGGTTCGGGTGAACGATGAGGGACCCGAGGTTCAGAGAGGGACGGCGAGCTGGCTGAACACACACAGCAAGGAAGCGGCAACGGGGGAACTGAACCCAGAGCCCAGGCGGTGGTGCGTCATGTGAACTGTCACCCAGAAAATCAGGACCCGAGGAAAGGGGATGAATGGTGGTTTCGGAGAAGTGAGGCGGGATGCAGACGGGGTTTTGAGGAAGTTTGAACCAGTGCCCGAGTGGTGCTGGGGATGGTGGTAGTGGTAGGGGGTTCCACCCAAGGCTGCTGTTCTAGCCAGGCAGGCTGCAGGCTAGGAGGGGACATGCAGAGGGGGACGCACAGAGACAAAAGACTTCTGGCTGGGGGGGGAATCAGTGCAGGGCCAGGGGCTGGAGAGGGGGACAAAAAAACGCTAACAGTAATTAGTATAATTAAAAATGAAGGACGAGGTGAATGACAACAGTGGTGCCCAGGACAGGAATGAGGAACTGGGAGGGGGTCTTTCAGGGAAGGAAAGGGGGGTGGCTGAGGCATTTGGGAAGTGGTGGCTGAGGGGAGGCACCAGCCCAGAGGAAGCAGCTACAGCCCTGAGCCTGGATGAGGGGATGGGTGGCAGAGGAGCTGAGGGCCAGGAAAGGAGGGTTGCAGAAGAATCGGAGAACAGGTCACAGATGGGAACAGAGGAATGCCGAGAATTGAGGAAAGCGGGACCCCTGGGGTAGGAGAGGGTGGGCCTGGACCACTCCGGGAAGGGGGAAGCAGCTGTGTACCTGGTAGGAAGCAAGAGGGCAGAGGAGGAGGAGGGCAGGGACAGCTTCGGGATGGTAAGCAGGGAGCTCAGAACACCTGAGGCAGGTGGGCCAGGCCAAGCCTCTCTGGGCCACAGCTCCAGGGTTGCCCGCCCAGCCCAGCCTAGATGTCTCCACTGGGAGCCGGCGCAAGGCCCAAGAGGATGGAGGGCTCCCTCGACAACTGGGGCAGAGCAGGGCACACAGCACGTGCCGCATACTTGCCTGTCTGGTCCTAGAAGAAACGGATACCCCAAGGCCTCAAAGACGCAACGTGTATGCAGAAGCACCTATCGTGTGCCAGGCACGCCACCAGCCCGCCCTCACGCAATCGGCACAGATTCTGGCAGCAACATCACCACGCCCTCTTCTCATCACAGCTGAATTCATTTTGCTCCCCTTCCCCCACCCTGTTGGGCATAAATCCTGTGCAGATGCGAGGAGAGTCTAGGACAAGCAGGACATTCTTGAGTGTCTGAGTCCCACAGACCAGTGTGGGCCGATTAACGGCAGGAAAGCTATCTCCACCTGTTGAGCGGGGAGGTAGGTAAATCGTGGAGGGCTTCCAGGAGGAGGTGACAGGGACTGTTGTACCCTTTTACCCTGCTCTCGACCCTGGAGCCCCTAGGCTCCAGACGCCCTACTTTAGATGCCATTTCAGAGCCCAGAGCTCCCTGTGACACCTTAAAGCAGGACCTCACAGATCCAATCCCCTTAGTGTAGCCAAGCCCCAGAGCAGTTAGGTGACTTTTTCAAGATCACACAGCCCATCTGTAGGCCTGCAGCAAAGACACGGTCCCCCATCCCTGGGAGGCTGGGGTGGTCTCTCTCATTCCTGGGCAGTGCATCAGAGCCTGTCCTCCCCCAGGGATGGATATGATTACCCCCATCTGGCAGATGGGGAAACTGAGGGGCTACACGCACATGGCCACTTAGTGGCAGGAAACTAGCCCAGAACCCGAACTCTGGCCTCTGATGACCAAGTCTCAAGTGCCTAGTGCTGTCTTAGCAGCAGAAGTATCCCAAGTATCCCACCATCCTCACCCCATCACTTCGGAGCTGGCTAGGCATCCAAGACTATGGGTATGGGACTCTGGGGGGAGGGGGACAGCAGCTCTGTTTCAGGGGAACCACCTCTGAGTTCTGAGTTCAGGGACCATACTCAAGAAGTCCTAAGGAAGAGGGTCCACTCGAGCTCCTGTAGAGTCCTGTCACTGCCACCCATCCTGGGGGAGCGGTCCTGGGTCCAGGGCCAAGAAGGTGAACTGGCACCATGACCTGGCCATTAACAGAGCAGTCATCCAAGACACGCATCTCAGTTGTCTTCAAGAGACATCAGTTGCTTAGCCAGGGTCATCGACTCCTCACCGCTCCCCCCTCTCCCAGTCTAGGAGGAAGGATCCCAGGTATGTACTTGCCCAGAATTGTCACAGCAGCTCAATCAGTTACCTGGGCAAGCGTGGCCCAAGCAGTATCCCTCCCCACTGCTGCTGGGGTCCCAGGACAGCAGGCTCCCAGTGGGTGCTAGTAGCTTGGCTCCTGATCCTTCAATCCTTATCTCCAATAACCAAGTGAGGGGTCCATGAGAAGGCAGCGCTCACGGTAACCCCCAAACTCTGCCTCTCAATCCCCAAATGCCTCATTCTGTCTCATGCTTTCCGTCTGTATCTATGAAGCACCTAGTGTGTGCTCTGCACCCGGCTAAGCCCTGGGGAATCCAAGTGAGCCACACTGAGCATCAAGTGAGGATCAGCTGGAGAAGCCTGGTCCATCCAGAGGGTCCTGGGACTCTGATTGTGTCTTTAAAATGAGCATCCATCTATTGAGAGGTCCCAGACTTGTTCGGCAGGCCCAGCCTGGATGCCTGTGGGAAAGGACATACTCTGGGCCTGGATCAGTCCCACCACACAGCCTAGAGGCTCAGAGCAGTGAGGCCATGTGCTCAGGATCACACAACGACTCGGGGGCTGTGTGTGTGCCTGGGTGCACCCGATGCAAGGGGTCGCGAGCTCCCTCCACCCAAGCTCCTCAAACACGGTTAACCCCCGGCAGGATCACTCGAACCTCTCCAGCTGTCACCAGCCCACCTCTCCCTAAGCTCAGTCTCCTTCCCCCAGGGCACAATTCCAAAAGAATCCACACTCTGCCTAACTCTCTCCCTTTAAGAGTTCTCATGCCTCTCCACACCTCACCCCTACCGGGAACCCATTCTCTCCAGCCCCTTTCTGGAGATGACTCCCCCCATCCCCCCATTTCTCCCCTAGCATCTCAGCTCCAGCTTTGCTAGGTGCCATGGAGTAAAGTGGATCCAGCCTGCATCAAACTCCCAGCCTGCCAGCCTCTCCTCTGGGGCTTCCCTCACTCCCCAGCTGTAGCTGGGAGGAGCCCTTTCCTGGGACCACCCATCTGGCTGGTTCCACCCAGGAATACCAGCCACCCCGACTCTGGCCACATCTCCGTCAGGACCTGGTCCCTCCAGGCTCGTGAGGAAGAAGTGTTTACCCCACTTGGTGAGAAGACGGCAGCCTTTCTGCATATACAGGGAAGGGATCCCACATCAGGTCACCCAGGGACCTTTGAGCATCACTGAACAGATATGGGTACCAGAGCCACTACCCACGGCCCAGAATCTATGCTGCCGGCTGCCAGCCTGCAGGCAGGTCCCACCCCACACCTCTGAGCCCGGCACGCACCAGGAGCCCCAGACGGAGGTTGACCAGCTTGGAAGCCAACTTAACACAGACCCAGTCCCCCATTCCCCCAATGCACTGTGTTTCAAGGGTTCACCCAGCCTGGGGGGGCGTCCTTCCTCTAGATGCTTTTCCCAGGCTTTCTCCGGCTTGCATTCCGCCGCCCACTCCCTTCCCCCAATCTCACTTGCGCTCCCGACAAGCTCTGAGGAGTTGGTGCTGTCACTTCGGGACGGTCTACAGCTCACCCTTCACACTCCCTGCCCCGCAGAGAAGCCCCCTGATCGCTCCAGGCCGGGTGTCCTTCCACCCCCAGTCGCGGGCAGGGATGGGGGCGCAGAGCACCTCCCGGTCAAGGCGCACACACGGCAGGGACTCCCCCTCACCCTCACTGTCCCACCCCCGGAGGCAGCCGCGGCCCAACCCAGCGGGGACCTACCCGCTCCACATCCCGGCGCCTGGGGGCCCGCCGGGCCTCGGTTCCCTGCGCCGCCGCGGCAATCTCCCCGCTAGCTCCTCGCGCCGTCCCCGCCCGCCGCCGACTCCGCCCGGGGCCCGCCGGGCTGCCCCGCCGCCTGTCAGTCCTGCCCGCTGCCTGTGGGTCTGCGCGGCCCTGGCCCCGGGTCCCGCCGCGACCCTGCCCTCGGCGGTCACGTGGCCGAGGGGTGGCCCGAGGACACGTGCCCGGCCCCGCCCCTCCGGCGGCCGATGCGGAGAACTCGCGCGCGCTCCCGGCCCAGCCCGGCTCGGGCCGCCCGCCCCGGACGGACAGTGCGACCGCCGGAGGCTGGGAGGAGCCGGTCCCCAGCACCCCGCGGCCCGCGCGGCTCTCGGATGCTCCCAGCTGACTCCGCTCCGCCCAGCGCCCCGCAGCACCCTCGCAAGACCACCCTTGTTCAAGCACCTACCATGGCTCCAAGCTTTCAGCTCCCAGGTTCTTAGAGGATGCCCTCCCACCCCCTCCCTCTCACCCGGCCCTCTGGCCATCACTCCTTCCCTGGGCTCCTGCTCCGCAGCAACATCCTTTCTGGTGAGAAGGGGGCTCACCCCCAAACCAGTTTTCTCCCTCCTGCTGAGTGCTTATTCTGAGGGAGGCCTCACCTTTGGCCCAAGTCTCCAACCACCCCCCCACCTCCAAACTAGGGGGCCTCCCTTCTAGTTCTGAACAGATTCTGCCCACCCCTGCCTTTGCCCACCATCTACTTTCTGGGGGAATCACACCCACCTACCCATCCCCCAACACATACACCTGTCCGGTCCCTCATCTGCAAATTCCCTAAACACTGGTCTAGCCTGTCCCTCAACCCCTCTGTCCCTGTGTCACTTATCTGGAGCCCTGATCATCGGCTCGACTTCAGCCTGGGGCTGATTCAGTGAGAGCATAACCCCGCTTCTCCTGCCAGGGACTGTGGCTCCCACCCTTCTTGTCTAGAGGAGGCCTGGGAGGCTGGGAGGAGCTATTTCTCTTTCATATTGCTAGAACTTGGGGCACTACGCTCAGACCCAGAGCTGGGGTGGAGGCCCTGAGTTTCTCGGGTCTTCATCTGGGGACACACATGTTGTTCATGCATGCATTCAACTCATTGGACTTGTTGGAAAAGACTCTGATGCTGGAAAAGATTGAGGGCAAAAGGAGTCCCTTCAATAGAGGATGAGATGGTTGGATGGCATCACTGACTCAATGGACATGAGTTTGAGTAAACTCTGGGAGACAGGGACAGGGAAGCCTGGCGTGCTACAGTTCATGGAGTCGCAAAGAGTTGGACACGACTTTGCAACTGAACAACAACAATGCATTCAGCCACCCCTTCTGAACACAAACTATGGGCCATATGAGAGCTGGGGACCCAAAAGCAAACTGCATAGACACAGGCTGTGTCCTCCTGAGGCGAGGAGGAGGACGGTCCTCAGTATACATGTCCTCAGTATTGTGGCGAGATAGACAATGGGGACCTGCACTCCCAGGGCACACCTTGCAAAGTGGATAGTGTCTTAGTTCAAAATAGAGAACCACAGACCACTGGAACAATGGATCCAGTGGTTAAGATTCCGCACTTCCACTGCAGGGGGCATGGGTTCCATCCCTGGTCAGGGAACTAGGATCCTGCATGTTGTCTGGTCGGGCCAAAATGAAAAAGAGAGAGAGAGAGAACAGTATTCCTTTCCTAGGTGGCAGGACTAGGAAGGAACAGGAACGGGGCTTGGTGAGTGGAGGGCAAGCCAGACTTGATACCTTGCTCTCATGCCCCCTGGCACCTTGTGCAGTGAACCCGACTTGTGCAGTCAGATCTCTCTTCCTTCACTGTGTAGGGCGTTCGTTTCCACCACTGTGGTTTCCCAAGGGCCGCGACCAGCTGCTCCTTGGGTCTGTGTTTCTCTACCCACTGCAGTGCAGTCCAGCCCAGGGTCTCGCCCAAAGCAGCTGTCATTATGTTTGTTGACAAATCCTTCACCGAATAAGTCTTGAGCAACTGCTGTCTTCCTGGACCTTGGTCTGCTCACTCTTGAGGGGAGCGGGAAGACTGACACAAAAGGGGCTCAGGACAGGGAGCTTACCCTCCAAGTTTTCACAAGCCCTGGCAGGAGATAAGACCTGGTCCAAGTCGTGGTAACCCAGACTGGTGGGAGATAACGGGTGGAGGGGGTGTCAGCCCAGGGCTACAGCCCCCGGGGAAGAGTCTTCAGCCGGGCAGACCCTTGAGCGAGGTTTTGAAGGACAAGTGAGGAGTCACTGTCACCACCCTCATTACTAGCCAAAAATATCCCGTGATCGACGGAGCTGCTTAGGACTCCCAAGGCCTCACTAGCTCCTCCCACAAATGTTCCTCGGTTGAAAACCATGGGCTCAGAGAAGTTAAGGAACCTTCTGGATGTCACACAGCCAGGGAAGGAAGGGCTGTGGCCCCTTACACCAGTTTCCTGAAAAGACAGCCCAGAAGCCACAGGGCTGTCTGGAAGCGGCAGATCCATGCTGTCAGGCAACGAGGGGAGCCTATTAGATGCCTGGCAGCCAGTGGAGAGGGAAAATAAAAGGTGTGTCCTCTGCCCCCCAAGTCACCGCCTTCCCCAAACGCCCCCTCTCACCCCTGCCATCCCCAGCCTGGCAGCCCTGGCCACAGACCCCATCCGGGAGAGACTTGCCAGCCTGGATGACCTAGGCACTGGATCTAGACTTCAGTTCACTGTGTGACCAAAGATGAGTGTCTTGCTCTCTCTGAGCCTCTGATGCTACATCTGTACAACCACCAAGTCGGAGGAGACAAATCAGGGCCCTCCCTGGTGGCTGACCTCGTAGAAGGCTCCTGAAATTCCTCCTAGTTCTATGCTTCCCAGGTGGTGCTAGTGGTAAAGATTCCGCCTGCCAATGCAGGAGACGTAAGAGACGCGAGTTCAATCCCTGGGTCGGGAAGATCCCCTGGAGGAGGGCGTGGCAACCCACCCCGGCATTCTTGCCTGGAGAATCCCATGGACAGAGGAGGCTGGCAGGCTACAGTCTATAGCGTCGCAAAGAGTCAGACACAACAAGTGACTTAGCAGCAGCAGCCCCAGTCTGGAGCCCCGCCTCTCCCCCTCCCCCAAGGCCCCTGCTGAGTGGTGAGATTCTCCCTTCCCCAGGTCAATAGCTCACCTGTCTGTGTCCCAGGGCTGCTCTCCTAAATTCCACTCGAGTGCAGGGCCCAGACCTGATGGAGCGTAGCGGACAGTCCCTGAGCTCACCGCCAGGAACACAGGACATTTTCCTCGGGCCGGGCACTCAGCAGGCTTCTCCGCAGGGTCCATGGCTGGAGAGCCAGACCGAGGGTCCCTCTGGAGTCGGCCGGGCGGGGAGGTGGCAGGAGCCTTCTCCCCACCCCCAGGCTGAGGCTCACACTAACCTTTGCTATCTCTGAGGAGCAGCGGCCTGTGAGGGAGGCGCCTCTCCAACAGGCCTCTATCTCCTTAAACCCAGTAATTATTAACTCCCATGGCTCAGCGGGCAGTGGACGATGCCGGGCTCTCCTCCCAGGGAAGGTGAGATACCTCAAAGGGAGGCGGGAGCCTCACTCTGGCGTGCCCAAGGCCTCAGACTTTTCCAAGGCCCGTGGCTGGGGCAGTCTGTCCCCTCCCCACCCAGGTTGGCAAGTTGGAAAGAGCTTGTCCAGCCCCGGCCCTGTCACTGGCTGGCTCTGTGGCCTCGTGTAACACTGCCGCCACCCCGGCCTCCCTGTGGTCCCTGCCCTCAATATCCCCTTAAAACTTTTGTGTGTTAGTCACTCAGTTGTGACCCCGTGGACTGTAGCCCGACAGGCTCCTCTGTCCATGGGATACTCCAGACGACAATACTGGAGTAGGTTGCCATTCCCTTCTCCAGGGGATCTTCCCAACCCAGAGATCAAACCCAGGTTTACTGCATTCAATTCAGTTCAGTTCAGTCGCTCACTCGTGTCCGACTCTTTGTGACCCCATGGACTGCAGCACACCAGACCTTCCTGTCCTTCACTATCTCCCGGAGCTTGCTCAAACGCATGTCCATCTAGTCGGTAATGCCATCCAACCATCTCATCCTCTGTCGTTCCCTTCTCCTGCCTTCAATCTTTCCCAGCATTAGGATCTTTTCAAATGAGTCTGTTCTTCCCATCAGGTAGCCAAAGTATTGGAGTTTCAGCTTTAGCATCAGTCCTTCCAATGAGTATTTAGGATTGATTTCCTTTAGGATGGACTGGTTTGATCTCCTTGCAGTCCAAGGGACTCTCAAGAGTCTTCTCCAACACCACAGTTCAAAATCATCAATTCTTCGGTGCTCAGCTTTCTTTATAGTCCAACTCTCATATTCATACATGACCACTGGAAAAACTGTAGCCTTAACTAAATGGACCTTTGTTGGCAAAGTAATGTCTCTGCTTTTTAATATACTGTCTAGATTGGTCGTAGCTTTTCTTTCAAGGAGCAAGCGTCTTTTCATTTCATGGCTGCAGTCACCATCTGCAGTGATTTTGGAGCCCTGAAAAATAAAGTCTGTCATTGTTTCCGTTGTTTCCCCATCTATTTGCCATGAAGTGATGGGACCGGATGCCATGATCTTCATTTTTTGAATGTTGAGTTTTAAGCCAACTTTCTCACTCTCGTCTTTCACTTTCATTAAGAGGCTCTTTAGTTCTTCTTCACTTTCTGCCACAAGGGTGGTGTCATCTGCATTGTGGGCAGATTTAACTACCAACAAAAGGGACCAGTCAGTGTAGCAGTTAGGAGGAACACAGACCTGTAGTCAGACAGGCTGGATTCAACCACTTCCAGACATTTGGGCACTTTAGCCTCACCGTGCCTCTGTTTCCCAAACTATGAAATGAACCCTCACTCTCTAAGGCACACCAGGCCAGCTGCTGTTGCCTAGACATGGCCTGTACGCCCCTCCTTCCCACTGTCCTCACAGTATCCCCTTCTCTGCAGCCTCCACTCCATCATACCCCTCTCTGATAAACTTCTTTCTTTTGCTCATATCCCCTCCTCCAGGAAGCCTTCCCCTCTGGGTTGCTTTTTCCTCTGCAGGCACTGGACTGGAGCCCTCAGACACATGGTCCACCTTGTGTCATGACGAGTGTCCCAGGGCACCGTCAGACGCCCCTACACGAACTGAGTGACCCCATGGGCAGAGGCTGGCCTGCACTCATCACCAAATCCTCAGTGGCCCTTTGCCTGGCACACAGTCAGCCTCAATCCACCCATGCGATGGTTTGAATGTTCCATCTTATCTCATTTGGCCTGAATTCTAATCTGGAGTTCTGCCATTCCCTGGCTGTGTGACCTTGGGCATGTCACTTCACCTCTCTGGGACTCAGTTCTCACAGCTATAAAATGGGGACAACTCTCCCCTGTGAAGTTGTGAATATCAGAGAAGATAACATTCAGATAACTTCCCTGGTGGTCCAGTGGCTGAGACATCAAGCTTCCACTACAGGGGATGTGGGTTCAATCCCTGGTAGGGGAACTAAGATATTGCATGCTGTATGGTACAGCCAAAAAAAAAAAAAGAAGATGATAACATTCATGAGATGTCAGCCACAGTGGAGACTGAGTTTCCTGTTGCCTTCTTCCTTGCTTTCCCTCTTCTTTCCTGTTAGCCCCTGAGTTCCTGCTGGGAGAAGCTGCTAGTTCCTGACTAGCAGTCACACCCCGCCTGCCCTGTGGATGGATAACAATATCTCCCACTCAGGCTCTGGGCTTCGAAGCTCTCTCAGCTTAATGCAAACCAGATGCTGGCCTTTCTTTCCTGGCAGTGAATTTTCCATGGCCTGTTCCCAACCCCTTCCTGTTTTTGCCTCTCACTGATCCCCCTGCTAAATTCTCCCGTGCTTCCACCTTCCTCTGCAGGGCAACCTCTGGGCCCACCTGGAAACAATTAATGAAAAACAGGATGTGTGAAGGAAGGGGAGGGGGTTGCCTCTCCATCACCCTGACATGGCAGGGGACGAAGGGGCTGAGCCTGGCTGGTGACAGAGTGTACAGGCAATGGTCCCACTCTGCCAAATCCTAGCCATCCTCTCTGAGGGGAAACTGAGTCAGACTTGTTCTGGGGATTGTCGAGAAAAGTCTTGCCACTTTCTAGACTTTTAGGCACAGCTGGCACTGCAGGGGGGAGCTATGAGGACCTTGTCCTTGGCCGTGACTTAGGAAAATCAGAGGCAGAAAAAGCCCCAAAGTCCCTTCTGTTGCAGGTGAGGAAAATGAGGCTTGGAGACTTGTCCCGGGTCACTGGTGGGTCAGACCCATGAGGCAGCCAGGTCTGGGGCTGCTTGCCGGGAAAAGCTGTTGTCCTAACGCTGCTCTCTCAGTGTCGTGACCGCCTGCCCTTCCCCTGGCCACCGCACCGAGCCCAGTCACGAGGTGACGCTCACGAGGCTGCCAGAGCCCGCTGCCACCTCCCAGGGCGAGGTGGCCTCACGCACCTGGATCCTCCCTGCCAGGGGAAGAGCATTGCCTGACTTCTTCCTTCCAGTTTAGCAGGAGGGCGTGTTGGGGGCTCTTGATCCTCTTGGCCCCGCGAACCCCCATAAAACAACCCATGGGCTGGCCCTCCGAGTGAGAATGCAGCCATTTCCATGAAAACAACAGCCCCACGGCTCCCTGAGAGCCGGGCTCTGGCCCCTCCCTCCGCCAGCTGTGCAAAGTGTTTGGACAACTGGATGGAATATTTTGCAGGGAGAGTCCTCCCCGGATCCCTGAGCTCAGATTTCAAGAGGAGGGGAAAGAGAGGATGCTGGCTCCAGAAAGAGGCTCAAGAGGTCATTTGTGGGCTTGAAGGCCCCCCCGCCCAGGCCTGACCAATACTGCTGCCTGCCCAGCCCCCCGTGTGGTGGGGAGCTGGAGTCAGGCCCCTGGAGGAAGGACAGGACAGAGGGTGGAGGCAGCAGAATGGTGTCAGAGGTTTGCTGGGGCCAGTTGGGTGAAGTCAGGCCCAGGGGACAGTCTGGGCTCAGGGAGTGGCTGGGCCAGGACAGCGTTTTGATCCCACGACCACGATCGGTCCACCTACCACCACCCCCACTTAACAGATAGGGCGGTTGGGGCCCAGAGGGGGAGACGCTTATCCCAGGGGACTCAACATGCTGGGTGTAGAACTGGGCTGGAACCCAGGGCTCCTGACCCTAAGCTCACTCTTCTCACTGTCCAGCCTGTCCCCATCCTCACCCCCAACCCCCAGCACACGCACACACCCCAGCCAGTGAATTGTCATCCTTGCTCTCCCCAAACAACACAGGCAAAATAACCTACTTGAGCACAGTCCTGTAGGTTCACGAAGAATACACAGACTCTGAGCTCCCCACCAGCCGAGAGTGGCACTAACCCATTGTGAACAGGAGGGGAGGCCTTGAGAGCCAGGGTTCCTGTGCCACCTCCTGCTCTGGGCCTAGAGCTCCCCCCAGGTCTCCCACTGCAGCTGCCCAGGCCTTCCAGAGCCCCTTGAGAAGACACACAAGTTCTAGACCCAACTGTCAGGAAGATAGTCTGAGCCTCAGTTTACCCACCTTAAAATTGGGAGGATTGCCCTTGCTCTGCTTGACTCAGCATCATCCCAAGGGCTGATGGTGAGGGGCAGAGCACGTTGGGCAGGGGAGGGGGGGAGGGTCCATTTTGGAGACTTAAATATCTCCTAGGGATAAAACCACTGAAATTCACAAGTCCCACCAAGGTGCCTGGAGGCCTGAGCTGGATTACTTGAGGTGGAACCTGTTTGCCCACTCCATGCTCCAGAGCAGGAAAGCTCAGGCTATCTAATGGAATTAAAACCAGCCAAACCTTGAGGGCTTCCCTGCTGGCTCAGCGGTAAAGAATCTACATGCAATCAATACAGGAGACTGCCTGCAATGCAGGAGACAAGGGTTTGATCCTTGGGTCAGGAAGATCCCCTGGAGAAGGGAATGGCAACCCATTCTGGTATTCTTGCCTGGGAAATCCCCTGGACAGAGGAGCTTGGCTGGCTACAGTCCATGGGGTTGCAAGAGTCAGACATGACTTAGTGACTAAATCACTACCACTACCACCAACCTTGACGGACAAATATGATTGGGAGAGAGTATGACTCCAGGGCAGCTGGTGACTCCCTTTTGAAATGGCTGCATGTGAGATGGGGACTATGCTTGGATCTTTGACTTCATGATATCAGACTTAGTTCACCCTGGCAGCCACCCATGTGCTCATTTCATTGCATTCTGTCTGCATTTTAAAGAGCACTCCCTGGTGGCTCAGATGGTAAAGAATCTTCCTGCAAAGCAGGAGAACCAGGTTTGATCCCTGGGTGGGGAAGAAGAAGATCCTGGAGAAGGAAATGGCAACCCACTCCAGTACTCTTACCTGGAGATCCCATGGACAGAGGAGGCTGGTGGGCTACAGTCCATGGGGTTGCAAAGAGTTGCATGTGACTGAGCAACTTGCACATTTTAAAGTTGAAGAACTGAGATCTGGAAAGGTTAAAGGTTTTGGCCATAGTGAACAAGGGGAGGAGCTAGGGTTTTCATCCAAATTTGTCTGATTCCAAAAGCTGATGATCTGAGACTTCCCTGGTGGTCCAATGGTTAAGACTGAGCTCCCCACGTATTGGGCACAGGCTCGATTGTCGGGATCTAAGATCCCACATGCCTTGCAACCAAAAAACCAAACCAAAACAAAACATAAAACAGAAGCAATATTGTAGCAAATTCCATAAAGACTTTAAAAACCGTCCACACTGTACAGCAACTAAGCCCATGTGTCACAACTGCTGAATCTGTGTGCCACAACGACTGAGACCCACGTACCCTAAAGCCTGTGCTCCACAGCAAGAGAAGCCGCCTCAATGAGAAGCCCCAGCAGGGTAGTGAAGAGTAGCCCCCACTTGCCTCAACTGAGAAAGCTTGCACAGAGCAATGAAGACCCAGTGCAGCCAAAAATAAATAAATAATTTTTTTTAAACTTTAAAAACTGTCTACATCAAAAAAAAAAAAAAAAAGAAAGTAAAGAAAAACACTGGGAACCGAATAAATGTGCTTGTTCATTCAACAAATATTTAATAAGCACTTGTGCTGGATACTGGGGAGATATTAGTGGATATATAAAGTTTTTGCACTCCTGCAGAGTACACAGTTTGGGGAGGGTGTATAGAGCGATTCAGATATCTTAAGTTTTTTAGACACTATGTGACAGGTACAAGGATGGGAAGTATATTGAGGAACTCCTAGACTTGGGGCCTGGGAAAGAGTTTATGAGTAGGAGTGAGGGCTATTAAAAGAGATGAATCTGGTAAGGGAGTCAGAGGCTAGATCACATAGGGCCTTGTAAGCTGGGCAAGGAGTTCAAACTTTATGTTTGTTTTTTTTTTTAATTGACCTCACCAAGGAGCTTGTGGGATTTTAGTTCCCTGACCAAAGATCAAACCCAGGCCCTGGCAGTGAACGCACTGAGTCTTAATCACTAGACCACCAAGGAATTCCTAAGGAGGTCAAGCTTTATACTTCAGGAAAAAAGGGAGTCATCGAAGGGTTTAAGCGGCAGTGATGTGATCAGATCTACAAGTCCAAAAGATGGCTCCTATGGATGTGTGTGGAATGGACTGGAGGATTTCTGCTTTTCCTCATATGGTGGACTTAGAGCAGTGAGGAACTTTCTTGCTATAGAAGAAGAATATCCCACAGAGAAAGGCCATGATTCCTTGAGGCCCTGTTGTCTTCCAAGATCTCCAAAACCACTCCCTGACCCCAAAAGAAAGTTCGAGTAAGGAGGCTAGGGAGAGGTAGGGGAGCTGGATCTCAGACAAGGAGGACTGAAGTTGGTGGCACCCTCTGGCTCCTGGCAGAAATAGACACAAATGTCCTTTGGAGGAAAGTGTCCAGTTTTAAGTTTGAAGGATCCATTCGTTAATATCAAGCAAAGAGCTCAGGATCAGCGATCACCAGCGCAGAAGGAGGCTAGTGCTAAGAGTGGGGATCAGAATAAACAATGTAACAGAGTTAGATGCTATGAACTCCAGATATTCAGGCCTTACATACAGTATAGGAAGGCTGTGTATGGACTTCAGATAAACAACAAGAGATCATCAAAGAGAACGAAACAGATTTTTGAATGACCAGAGGAAGTCTAGATAGAGACATATATGTGTGCGTGCATACTAAGTCGCTTCAGTCATGTCCGACTGTTTGCAACCCTATGAACCATAGCCCACCAGGCTCTTCTGTCCACGGGATCCTCCAGGCAAGAATGCTGGAGTGGGTTGTCATGCCCTCCTGCAGGGGATCTTCCCCACGCAGGGATTGAACCCGCTTCTCTTAGTCTCTTGCATTGGCAAGAGGGTTCTTTACCACCAGCACCAGCTGGGAAGCCCCCTAGCATTGGTAGTAAAGGCTAAAACATGAAGTTCTAGATCAAAGCTGATTGAGAAGCAATTAGGTGCCTGTCTCCCCTCCCTTACTTCATGCCACTGTGCAAATTCCCCTGAGTCTAGCGTAAGACCGGAAATTTGTTTTCTAGAGATGGTAAAACAGAGACTTTGCATCAGTAACTGACTAAGGGGATTAAGTGACTGCATACAAGTTGGAAACTGACACTCCACCCCCCACCTCCCCAATCCTCTTCCCTTACCTGGCAGTCAGAACCCGGGCAGTCAGATTTTTACCCTCCAGGCAGCAGGTGGGATGAGCCTTCCCTGGGAACTCAGGCCAACCCAAAAGAGGACTAAAGACCCTAAGATTAGTGTTATCTATGAAATGCCCCATCAGGACACCATACTGGGAAGGTCAAAGTCAATATGCTTAGAGCTTCCCATCAATTTTTAAGCTCTCATTCTTAATAATGAGCAGACAGCCAAGAACTCTTAGACAATGAAGGAGAACCTCCAACATGAAGGAAATCAAACCTAGTAAGCTGAAAGAAAGCACTTGCAAGAAACAGAGACTCTGAGAAGGAAAACAAAACAAACAAAAACACAAAAAGCAAAACCCTTCATTAATATCCTGCAGAGAAAGAAAAAGGTATTGCACTCATGAGATGAGAACATGAATTTATAGAAATGAACATTGAGAGAACAAAAAGAAATCTTGGAAATTAATAGTGTTTTAAAAATATGATGGCAGAAATTAAAAATTCTGAAGAAAGGTTGAGGGAATACCCATCCACCCCCCCCAAATAAAGAAGTTAAAAATATTAGAAAATTCAGGGAGAAATTTAGGAAGCTCAACATCTGCATTATGAGGATTCCAAAAAGAGAGAATAGAAGAAAATGGAGATAAAGAATGAAATAAATAATTTAAAATCATTTTCCAAATTGAAGTATATGATTTTTCAAAAAGGCCCACATTGTGCCTAGTAGAGTCAATGAAAGCACTAAGATACATCAGTGTACATTTTCGGGAAACTGAGGACAAAAAGAAAATCTTACAAATTTCCAGAAACACAAAAATAATCACAACGAAGAATCTAGAATCAGAATGGATTTTTGACTTCTCAATGGCAATAGCAGAAGCAAGAAAACAAGGGAGAAAAATGCCTTCAAAAGTCTGTGCGTTCTTAGTCGCTCAGTTGTGTCCGACTCTTCGCGACCCTATGGACTGTAGCCTGCCAGTTTCCTCTGTCCATGGGGACTCTCCAGGCACGAATATTGGAATGTGTTGCCATTCCCTCCTCCGGGGGATCTTCCCAACCCAGGAATCGAACCCAGGTCTCCCACATTGCAGGCCAATTCTTTATCATCTAAGCCACCAGGGAAGCCCTCAAAAGTCTGAAGGAATATTATTTCCAACTTAGAATTCTATGCCAACTAAATTATCATTCCGCATATACAAGGTCTCAAAAAATTTCACTTTCACGTACTCTTTCTCAAGAACCCCTGAAGGGGACTTCCCTGGTGGTCCAGTGGCTAACACTCCACACTCCCAATGCAGGGAGCCCAGGTTCAGTCCCTGATCAAGGAACTGATCCCACATACTGCAACAAAGGTTGAATATCTTGTGTGCTGCGAGACCCAGAACGGGCAAATAAATATTTTAAAAAAAGAAAAGAACCGCTGAAGGATGCACTCCGATAAAATGAGGGGGAAACCAAGAAAAAAATCCTGTAGGTCAGGAGACTGGAAAGCCAACACAGGACTGAAGGGAAGGGAACATTCAGGATAATCATGAGGACAGATGCTGGGATCTTGTGACAGCAAAGATGACAATCAGACCAAACCAGAAGAAAGAAGATCCTAAACTGGTATGTTAAAAGTAGTCATTACCATGCCTTCTGCCACTGTCCCACCACTTTGAACTCAAGAACTATTACAGGGTATGTGCCATTAAAACAGAAGAGTAAAACCATAAGAAAGAAATACAGAGGATACAGGAAAACAAGGACTCTGACTAGGAGAATGAGTAAGATTGTTCCAAGGACAACAGCAAAGTCCCGGGACAATGGCTATGCAGCAATATGGAGAGTAACCAGCCTAGGAAGAGGTGAAAACCGGTCACTAGGAATAATGTCTCCAGGGAAAAATCACTGGAATGGATAGATTAACTGATGTGATTGAAAATACTGAAAGGTGTGGGAAGAATTAGCAATAGGTACAAAGAAATCTGAAAAAAATTTTTAAAATGACAATTACTAACTTTAAGGAAAACTAACAGCACTAAATATAATTGTTTTAGTGCTCAGCTATGAATAATATTTGAGTAGACATAAAAAATATTAATGCCACATCTTCACCTCAATACTATATTTTTTAACCCATGGTGATATCAAAGAATCGAATTCTCCTCTATTAAATAAGGGGGCTTCCCAGGTGGCTCAGTGGTAAAGAATCCACCTGCCAATATAGGAGATGCAGGAGTCAGGAAGATCCCCTGGAAGAGGAAATGTCAACCTCCTTCAGTGTTCTTTCCTGGAGAATCCCATGGACAGAGCAGCCTGGCCGTCTACAGTCCATGGGGCTGCAAAGACTCAGACATGACTGAGCAGGTACACACTAAACTATTAAACTATTAGGTACACACTAAACTATTAAATAAGAAGTCAAAAGATTAAACAATTAATAAAAAGCTGTCAGTATACACATGTTATTTAGCAAAATGAAAATATGTAAATGCCAGAAGTAACAGCTAGTAAAAAGACAAGCCATAAAATACATAAAATCATTTATTAGAAAAATAGGACAGACGTGAACATGCATTTCAAGGAAGAGGCATTACAAATGGCCAATAGGACTTTGAAAAGATACTCAAGCCAAATCATCAGTAATCAGGGAAATTCAAATAAA
This sequence comes from Giraffa tippelskirchi, assembly GCF_054371585.1. Lineage (NCBI taxonomy): Eukaryota > Metazoa > Chordata > Mammalia > Artiodactyla > Giraffidae > Giraffa > Giraffa tippelskirchi. The sequence continues at coordinate 10,259,533 of NC_137284.1, read as the reverse complement.
ATCACAAAAGAGCACTACCTTATACTCAATAGGATTGGTAACAATGAAGAAATCTAATTATACCAAATGATGAACAAAATGTGAATCCACAGAAACTATAGTGTTTATAGGAGTGTAAACTGGTACAACTCAAACACATTTGCACCAGGAAACATGTATCAATACAAGATTGTTCCTAATAGCAATTCAAATGCCCAATGAACAGAGACTGGATAAATGCACTGTGTTATCATATTAGCATCCTATAGCAACTATAACAAGCTACAGAGGCTTAAAATAACAGAAATTTGTTCTTCCACCATTCTGGATGCAGGAAGCCCAAAATTAGTATCTCTGGACCAAAATCAAGGTGTCAGTAGGTCTATGCTTCCTCTGAAGGTTGTAGGGGAGAACTTGTTCCTTGCTTCTTCTGGCTTATGGCTGTTGTTGTTCAGTTGCTCAGTCATGTCTGACTCTTTGTGACCCCAGGGACTGCAGCACACCAGGCTCCTTTGTCCTTCACTATTTCCCGGAGTTTGCTCAGACTCATATCCATTGAGTCGGTGATGCCATCCAACCATCTCATCCTCTGTTGTCCCCTTCTCCTCCTGCCCTCCATCTTTCTCAGCATCAGAGTCTTTTCCAATGAGTCTGCTGTTTGCATCAGGTGGCCAAAGTATTGCAGTTTGAGCTTCAACATCAGTCCTTCCAATGAATATTCAGTGTTGATTTCCTTTAGGATTGTCTGGTTTGATCTCCTTGCTCTCCAAGAGACTCAGAAGAGTTTTCTCCAGTTCCACAATATGAAAGTTTATGGGCGTGGCTGGCATTTCTTCTCTTGTGACTTCACCATTTCTCCACCATCTTCTCATGGCCTTCTCTTGTCTGTGTCAAGTCTCCTTTTTCCTCCCTCTGTATGACACACATGATTGCATTTAGAGCTCACCTTGATAACCCAAGATAATCTTCACCTCTCAAGATCCTTACCTGAATCATATTTGCAATCATATTGCAATCATATTGTTATTCCATATAATGTAACACTAACAGGTTTCAGGAATTAGAATCTTTGGAGAAAGGGAGGCATTTAAGACCCTTGCAGAATCTGCCCTCTGGCCCCAAAAGATTCTTGTTGTACACAAGCAAAATGCATTTACCCCATCTCAACATCTTCAAAAGTCTTAACTCATCAAAATAGCAACTCAAGTCCAAATTCTTGATATATAATCAGTTCAAAATCCCTAATCTCATCATCTAAACCAGGCATAGGTGAGTCTCTGGGTATGATTTATTGTGGGGAGAAAATTTCTCTCCGTCTCTGAACATATGTAACTAGAAATAAGTTGTCTTCCCAAAATCCAGTGGTGGGACAGGCACAGTATAACAGTGACAGGCATTCCTATTCCAAAAGAGAGGAAATGGAGGAGACAAAGGGCAAATTTCATTCATTTTTCCCAAGGCCTAGGACATCCTTGGCTCAGATTTCTGAGCCTGAGGCTCTTCTTTTTGAGTCATTCTTCCTTTTTCTTAATGGTAAGTGCATGGCTGAAGCTGAGTAGTCTTGTAAACCTATTTCCTGCCAGTAGAATTTTGGGAGTACAACAGCCTTCCTTTATTTCATTGTTCCTTCCAGTTCAAGTTGGAGCATCTCTGCTGGTGTAACATTCTTCAAGGACTCGTGTGTCTCCTTTGTATGTCACAGAGACTCACATCATTAAATAAGAGTCCCCCACAGATCTTTCCTGGAAAATATCATCTCTTATTTCTGACTTCTGCTGAGATTTTTGAGAGGATCTGTGGGTCATAAACCTAATATTCTCAACACTAGCAGAAGGCTGTCCAACCATATCTATGGCCTGCTCTTTAGAGCAGTTTTCTAATAGTAAATCACCTAATTTTAGTATTTTTTGTAACTTGGATAGGCTCCAGGTTTCCAAAATCATGATGTACTGGTTCCTTTTTGCCATAACAGTTCTCTTCTCAATATCTTTTTCTTGTCACATTTTACTATAACCAGCAAAAAGAAACCAGGCCACATTTTTAAAGTTTTGCTTCAAGATGGGCTCAGCTAAAATTCAAGTTCATCACTTAAAAGTGCTGCTTCCACCACTGTAAGACACAATTCATCTAGACTTTTGCTACTGTATAACAGAGATGGCCTCTCCTTCAGCTTCCAGTTACATCTCCCTCATTTTGTAAAGAATCCACCTGCCAATTCAGGAGACATAAGAGACATGGGTTCAATCCCTGGGTCGGGAAGATCCCCTGGAGGAGAGCATGGCAGCCCACTCCAGTATTCTGGCCTGGAGAATCCCCATGGACAGAGGAGCCTGGTGGGCTATAGTCCTTGGAGTGGCAAAGAGTTGGACATGAGTGAAGTGACTTAGCGTGCGCTGGCAGAGCCTCAAACATTCATCTTTCTACCAACAGTTCGTTCAAGGCAATCTAGGCTTTTTTCTATCACGCTTCTCAAAATTCTCCCAGTCTCTGCCCATTATCCAATTCCAAGGCCATCTCCACATGTTTAGCTGTCTGTTACAACTGCACCCCACTCTACGTTCCAGAAATCTGTATTAGTTTCTATGGTAACTGTAACAAATTACCACAAACTAGGTGGCTTTAAGCAACAGAAATTTATTTTTCACCACTTTGGAGGCCAAAATTCCAAAATTAGCATGAGTGGGCCAAAATCAAAATGTTGCTAGGTCTGTGTTTCTCTGGAGGGTCTAGAGGAGAATCTGTTCCTTACTTCTTCCAACTTCTGGAAGTGGCTGCAGGCACTTGTTGGCTTCACTCCAGTTTCTGCCTCCATTGTCACATTGCCTTCTCCTCTTCTGCACAAGTCAAATTCCCCCTTCCTCCCTCTTTATTTATTTATTTGGCTGTGTCCGGTCTTAGTTGCATCATATGAAGTTTCTCTAGTTGCCCCAAGGCAAGTGGGATATTAGACTCCCGACCAGGGATCAAACCCAACATCCCCTGCATTGCAAGGTCGATTCTTAACCACTGGACCACCAGAAAAGTCCTTCTTCCTCCCTCTTAGAAGGACACATTTGATTGCATTTAAGGCTCACTCTGATAATCCTGATAACCTCCACATACCAAAATCCTTACCTTAATCATATCTGCAAAGACCCATTTCCATATAAGATAACATTTACACGTTTCTGGGATTAGGACTCAATATCTCTGGAGGGATTATCAGAGTTATATTCTTATAATGGAATATTATACGCCAGTAAAAAGGAATGAATACTTATGTGACTTATTTCTCTACCTTCTAGAATGTAAACTCCTTAAGGCCAGAGTCTTGTTTTATTCATTGCTATACACTCAGTCTCTATAGAGTGACCACCAGGTGAATGGTATCCAATAAATATTTGCTAAATGAACTACTAAAATGGATAATTATGAAGAATATGCAGGTAAATACAAATGCTTGTTGTATAATATTAAGTGAAAAATGCAAAGTTTTTATACCAAATAATTATTTTTATATAAAAATATTCTGTGTTTAAAAAAATAAAAGACTGAGGAGGATGTCAGTGAAAATGGAGTAGGGAACTCCAAGAGTCCATTCCTTCACAAAAACAGCTAATAAATTGGCAAAACTGTCAGAATCAGTTTTATCTGAACTCTGGAAGCAAACTGTTTGGAGTTTATAATAGGGGTTAATTGAGCTTCTAGGATGTATAGTGAAAGTGCTGCACTCGATATGCCAGCAAATTTGGAAAACTCAGCAGTGGCCACAGGACTGGAAAAGGTCAGTCTTCGTTCCAATCCCAAAGAAAGGCAATGCTAAAGAATGCTCAAACTACCGCACAATTGCACTCATCTCACATGCTAGTAAAGTAATGCTCAAAATTCTCCAAGCCAGGCTTCAGCAATACGTGAACCATGAACTTCCAGATGTTCAAGCTGGTTTTAGAAAAGGCAGAGGAACCAGAGATCAAATTGTCAATATCCGCTGGATCATCGAAAAAGCAAGAGAGTTCCAGAAAAACATCTATTTCTGCTTTATTGACTATGCCAAAGCCTTTGACTGTGTGGATCACGATAAACTGTGGAAAATTCTGAAAGAGATGGGAATACCAGATCATCTGATCTATCTCTTGAGAAACCTGTATTCAGGTCAGGAAGCAACAGTTAGAACTGGACATGGAACAACAGACTGGTTCCAAATAGGAAAAGGAGTACGTCAAGGTTGTATATTGTCACCCTGCTTATTTAACTTATACGCAGAGTACATCATGAGAAATGCTCGGCTGGAAGAAACACAAGCTGGAATCAAGATTGCTGGGAGAAATATCAATAACCTCAGATATGCAGATGACACCACCCTTATGGCAGAAAGTGAAGAAGAACTGAAGAGCCTCTTGATGAAAGTGAAAGATGAGAGTGAAAAAGTTGGCTTAAAGCTCAATGTTCAGAAAACTAAGATCATGGCATCTGGTCCCATCACTTCATGGGAAATAGATGGGGAAACAGTGGAAACAGTGTCAGACTTTATTTTTTTAGGCTCCAAAGTCACTGCTGATGGTGATTGCAGCCATGCAATTAAAAGACGCTTACTCCTTGGAAGGAAGGTTATGGCCAACCTAGATAGCATATTTAAAAACAGAGACATTACTTTGCCAACAAAAGTCCGTCTAGTCAAGGCTATGGTTTTTCCAGTGGTCATGTATGGATGTGAGAGTTGGACGGTGAAGAAAGCTGAGCGCTGCAGAATTGATGCTTTTGAACTGTGGTGTCGGAGAAGACTTTTGGGAGTCCTTTGGACTGCAAGGAGATCCAATCAATCCAAACTAAAAGAGATCAGTCCTGGGTGTTCATTGGAAGGTCTGATGTTGAAGCTGAAACTCCAATACTTTGGCCACCTCATGCGAAGAGCTGACTCATTGGAAAAGACCCTAATGCTGGGTAGGATTGGGGGCAGGAGGAGAAGGGGACGACAGATGATGAGATGGTTGGATGGCATCACTGACTCGATGGACATGGGTTTGAGTAGACTCCGGGAGTTGGTGATGGACAGAAAGGCCTGGCGTGCTGCAGTTCATAGGGTCGCAAAGAGTCGGACATGACTGAGCGACTGAACTGAACTGAACTGAGAATGTATAGATTATGCCTTGCATCAAATTGAGATTTTCATCCATTATTTTCTTCAAATATTCTTTTTCCCAATTTCTCTTCTACCTTTCCTTCTGGGATTTCCATTATGTATATGTTAGTATTCTTGTTGATATTTCACAGATTAGGTTCTATTCATCGTAAAAGGCCCAGACCAAGAAGAGAATCCTTAAAGCAGCAAGAGAAAAGTGACTAATCACATGCAAGGGAATCTCAATAAGACTAATAGCTGATTTTTTTATCAGGAACCTTGGAGGTCAGAAGGTAGTGGAATAAGTTTTGAAAGGGGGGGGTGTCAATGAGGAATTCTGTATCTTGTGAAACTATCCTTCAGGAATTAAGAACACATTCCCAGGACTTCCCTAGTGGTTCAATGGTTAAGAATCCACCTATCAATGCAAAGGACACGAGTTCGATCCTTACTCCGGGAAGATCACAAATACCTCGGGGCAACTAAGCCTGTGTGCCATAACTGCTAAAGCCTGTGCACCCTATAGCCTGTGCTCTGCAACAAGAGAAGCCACCGAAATGAGAAGTCCATGCACAGCAAACAAGAGTAGCCCTGTTCACCATAACTAGAGAAAGTCCACACAGCTTTCTGGTGGTCCAGTGGATAGGACTTTGTGCTTTCACTACTGAGGGTCCACATTCAGTCCCTGGTCAGGGAACTGAAATCCCACAAGCTGTGTGGTATGGCCAAATAAATAAATAAATAAATAAAACAAAAACAAGTATAATCTAACAATACGCTGTCTATAAAACTCATTCTTTAGCCCAATCAACTCAAGTAGGTTGAAAGTGAAAGGAAGGAAAATATATTCCAGAGACTAACAACAACAACAAAAAAGAGATGAAGTGACTGTAACTAATAGAAAAAATAGGGAGGTGGGTGGGGGGTCCAGGAAGGGGAACACACATAAACCCATGGCTGATTCATGTCAATGTATGGCAAAAACTATTACAGTATTGTAAAGTAATTAGCCCCCAACTAAAATAAATAAATTTATATTAAAAAAAAAAGAAAAAATAGACCTTAAGGCCCAAATTATTTTGAGAGACATTATGTAACAAAAGAAGGCTCAATCCACCAAGAAAATATAATAATTATAAACACATATTCATTTAACTTCAGAGCCCCAAAATATCTGAGGCAAAACTTGACAGAATTAAAGGGAGAAATACTTCAACAATAATAAAGGCTTTAATATTTTACTTTCAATGATGGGTAGAACTACAGTTAATCCATAAAGAATATGGGTTTGTAGTGCATGGGTCCACTATGTGTGGACTTTTTTTTATAAATGCATACTATAGTACTACACAACATGTGTTGGTTGTATCTGTGGATACAATTGTTGTTGTTCAATTGGAAGTCATGTCCAACTCTTTGCAACCCCATGGACTGCAGCATACCAGGCTTCCGTATTCTTCACTATCTCCCAGAGTTTGCTCAAACTCATGTCCATGGAGTCATTGATGCCATCCAACCATCTCATCTTCTGTCACCACCTTCTCCTCCTGTCTTCAATCTTTCCCAACACAGGGACTTTTCTAATGAGTCTGCTTTTAGCATCAGGTGGCCAAATATTGGAGTTTCAGCTTCAGTATCAGTCCTTCCAATGAATATTCAGGGCTGATCTCCTTTAGGATGGACTGGTTTGATCTCCTTGCAGTCCCAGGGACTCTCAAGAGTCTTTTCCAGCACCACAGTTCGAAAGCCTCAATTCTCAGACCCAGCACTCACCTTCTTTATGGTTCAACTCTCACATCTGTACATGACTACCGACAAAACTATAGATAGCTTTGTCTATAGAGGCCTTCGTTGGCAAAGTGATGTTTCTGCTTTTACAGAGACCCAACTATAAATTTACACACAGATTTTCAACTGCATGGAGAATTGGTGCCCCAACCCTTGCATTGTTCAAGGGTCAACTGTACTGTACAAAAAATAAACAAGAAAATAGAAGATTTGAACAACACTGTAAACCAAGTAGACCTAATTCTACCCCAAGACAGCAGAATACATATTCTTTTCAAGTGTACAGAAACATTCCCTCAAAGAGACCATATTTATAAAACAAAACAAGTCTCAGTAAATTTAAAAATACTGAACTCATATGAAGTATTTTCTCTGACAAGAATGAAATTAGAAATTAACAAGAAGGAAAACTGAAAATTTTGCATATATGTGGAAATTATTGTTAATAAACAATATCTTTTGCGACTCTAGCAGTCCAGCAGTTAAGACTTCACACTTTCACTGCAGGGGGTATGGGTTCAATCTCTGATCAAAGGTCTCACATGCTGCACAGCACAGAAAAAACAAAAACACAAAGCAAACTAAAAAACCTTTTTTAAGTGCCCAATGGAAAAAAATGAAATCACAAGGGAAATTATACGGGATAAATGAAAATGAAAACTCAGCATACCAAAATTTACAAGATGCAGTAAAAGCAGTTCTCAGAAGAAAAGTTATAGCTCTAAACATCTACATTAAAAAGAAGAAAGATTTCAAATCAATGACCTGAACTTCCAACACTTTTTTATGAGCACAAGGAAAATTTACTGAATCATGTAACTGAGGATCTGGCAACAGAACTTGCTTCAGACATGGATGATTCAGGGGCTAAGTGCTGTCCTTACGAATCTATTGTCTTTCTTCTCCGCATCCTGGCTTGACTATATTCTCAGATTGGTGCTCCTTCTTGGTAGCAAGATGGCTATGGAGTCTCCAACCTCATACCTCTTACTCAAAGCCAGCCCTAAATTTCTAAGTTAAGGAACTAGAAAGGGGAAAAGCAAAGCAACACCAAAGTGAGCAGAAGGAAAGTGAAAGTCTCTCAGTCATGTCCGACTCTTTGTGACCCCCGTGCACTGAATTCTCTAGGCCAGAATACTGGAGTGGGTAGCCTTTCCCTTTCCAGGGGATCTTCCTAACCCAGGAATTGAACCCAGGTCTCCCGCACTACAGGCAGATTCTTTACCAGCTGAGTCACAAGGGAAGCCCAAGAATACTGGAGTGGGTAGCCTATCCCTTTCTCCAGCAGATCTTTCCAACCCAGGAATCGAACCGGTGTCTCCTGCATTGTGGGCAGATTCTTTACCAGCTGAGCTACCAGGGAAGAAAATAATAAAGGTTAGAGTGGAAATAAAGGAAATACAGGATAGAAAAGCAGCAGAGAGAATCAGTGAAAACAGAAGCACTTATTTGAAAAGAGCAACAAAATTGATGAAACTTTTGTTAGAGCGAGGGAAAAAAAACCTCAAATTGCTAAAATCAGGGATAAATGGAGGTACATTACTATCACCCTATGGATATAAACAGGATTATAACAGAATACTGTGAATAATTGTTCATCAACAAATCAGATTACCTTGATGAAAAAAACAAATTGCTAGGTACAAACGAACTACTAATACTGACTCAAGAAGAAATAAACTGGAATAGACCTATAACAAGAAATTAAATCAGTAACCAAAAAAGAAAGTCCAATAAAGGAAAGGATAGGACCAGACTTCTTCACTGGTGAATTCTCTCAAACATTTAAAAAAGAATTAATACCAAACCTTCTCAAACTCTTCCAAAAAAATAAAAGAGTGTGTTTCCTAGTTTATTCTGTCATGCCAGTATTGCTGCTGCTGCTGCTGCTAAGTCGCTTCAGTCGTGTCCGACTCTGTGCGACCCCATAGATGGCAGCCTACCAGGCTCCTCCATCACTGGGATTCTCCAGGCAAGAACACTGGAGTGGGTTACCATTTCCTTCTCCAATGCTTGAAAGTGAAAAGTGAAAGTTAAGTTGCTCAGTCGTGTCTGACTCTTCATGACCGCATGGACTGCAGCCCACCAGGCTCCTCCATCCATGGGATTTTCCAGGCAAGAGCACTGGAGTGGGGTGCCATTGCCTTCTCCGCATGCCAGTATTACTTTGATACTAAAGCCAAAGACATCATAAGGAAAGAAATTTTTAAACCAATATCCCTTATGAATATAGATTTTAAAATCCTCAACAAAATACTGAAAAAATTTTCCCTCTTTTTTTTTTAATTAAATGAAAGATTCCTTAAATTCGAAAATGCATTGCAGTTTTCAAAGCTTTCACATTATATGGCTTCATATAATCCCACAGTACCTCCTTTTTTCCCCTACCCCTATGCCCCAAAGCCAACTGATGCTTATCCCAGGAAAACAAGTGTGGTTCAACATATGAAAATTAATCAATGTAATATACCATATTAATAAGATGAAGAAATTAATTAATTAGGCTGTGTCAGGTCTTTGTTGTGGTACAGGGTATCTTTCTTTTTCTTGTTTTTTTAAATCATATTTTGCTTCTTTTAAAAAATGTTACTTCTTTTTGGCTGCACTGCCTCTTCATTGCAGTACGCAGGCTCTTTCATTGCAGTGCCTGGGCTTCTCTCTAGTTGTGGCAAAGGAGTTCTAAAGTGCCTGGGCTCAGTAGTTGCAGCACTGGGCCACCAGGGAAGTCCTTTGAATTAATTTTTGGCCAAACCATAAGGTATGCAGGATGCGAGACTGCACCTTTTTTCTCCCACCAGGGGTTGAACCCTCACCCTCTGCAGTGAATGCATGACGTCTTAACCACTGGACTGCCAGGAAAATCCCTAAGGGTAAATTTTTATAATCTTGGATTTAGCAATGGTTTCTTAGATATGACACCAAAAACACAAGCAACAAAAGAAAAACTAGGTAAACTAGACTGTCCCAGGTCAGTAAGTGCCCAATATGCTACTGGAGATCAGTGGAGAAACAACTCCAGAAAGACTGAAGAGATGGAGCCAAAGCAAAAACAACACACAGTTGTGGATATGACTGGTGATGGAAGCAAAGTCTGATGCTGTAAAGAGCAATATTGCATAGGAACCTGGAATGTTAAGTCCATGAATCAAGGCAAATTGGAAGTGGTCAAACAGGAGATGGCAAGAGTGAACGTCGACATTTTAGGAATCCGCAACTAAAATGGACTGGAATGGGTGAATTTAACTCAGATGACCATTAGATCTACTACTGTGGGTAAGAATCCCTTAGAAGAAGTGGAGTTGCCATCATAGTCAACAAAAGAGTCTGAAATGTAGTACTTGGATGCAATCTCAAAAACGACAGAATGATCTCTGTTCATAATCCAAGTCTATGCCCTTACCAGTAACGCTGAAGAAGCTGAAGTTGAACAGTTCTATGAAGACCTACAAAACCTTCTAGAACTAACACCCCAAAAAGATGTCCTTTTCATTATAAGGGACTGGAATGCAAAAGTAGGAAGTCAAGAAACACCTGGAGTAACAGGCAAATTTGGCTTTGGAGTACAGGGCAAAGGCTTGAAGCAGGGCAAAGGCTAATAGAGTTCTGCAAAGAGAATGCACTGGTCATAGCAAACACCCTCTTCCAACAACACAAGAGACAACTCTACACATGGACATCACCAGATGGTCAACACTGAAATCAGATTGATTATATTCTTTGCAGCCAAATATGGAGAAACTCTGTACAAGAACCAAAAACAAGACCGGGAGCTGACTGTGGCTCAGATCATGAACTCCTTATTGCCAAATTCAGACTTAAATTGAAGAAAGTAGGGAAAACTACTAGACCATTCAGGTATGACCTAAATCAAATCCCTTGCGATTATACAGTGGAAGTGAGAAATAGATTCAAGTGATTAGATCTGATAGACAGAGTGCCTGAAGAACTATGGAGGGAGGTTCGTGACATTGTACAGGAGACAGTGATCAAGACCATTCCCAAGAAAAAGAAATGCAAAAACGTGGAATGGTTATCTGAGGAGGCCTTACAAATCTGTGAAAAGAACAGAAATTAAAGACAAAGGAGAAAAGGAAAGATACACCCATTTGAATGCAGAGTTCCAAAGAATAGCAAGGAGAGATAAGAAAGCCTTCCTCAGTGATCAATGCAAAGAAATAGAGGAAAACAACAGAATGGGAAAGACTAGAGACCTCTTCAAGAAAATTAGAGATACCAAGGGAACATTTCATGCAAAGATGGGCTCAATAAAGGACAGAAATGGTATGGACCTAACAGAAGCAGAAGATATTGAGAAGAGGTGGCAAGACTACACAGAAGATCTGTACAAAAAAAGATCTTCATGACCCAGATAACCATGATGGTGTGATCACTCACCTAGAGCCAGACATCCTGGAATGTGAAGTCAAGTGGGCCTTAGGAAGCATCACTGTGAACAAAGCTAGTGGAAGTGAGGGAATTCCAGTTGAGCTATTTCAAATCCTGAAAGATGATGCTGTGAAAGTGCTGCACTCAATATGCCAGCAAATTTGGAATACTCAGCAGCGGCCACAGGACTGGAAAAGTTCAGTTTTCATTCCAATCCCAAAGAAAGGCAATGCCAAAGAATCTTCAAACTACCATACAACTGCACTCATCTCACACAGTAGCAAAGTAGCACTCAAAATTCTCCAAGCCAGGCTTCAACAGTATGTGAACTGTGAACTTCCAGATGTTCAAGCTGGATTTTAAAAAGGCAGAGGAACCAGAGATCAAATTGCCAACATCAAAAAAGCAAGAGAGCTCCAGAAAAACATCTACTTCTGCTTTATTGACTATGTCAAAGCCTTTGACTGTGTGGACCACAACAAACTCTGGAAAATTCTTAAAGAGATGGGAATACCAGACCACCCAACCTGCCTCTTGAGAAATCTGTATGCAGGTCAGGAAGCAACAGTTAGAACTGGACATGGAGCAACACATTGGTTCCAAATTGGGAAAGGAGTACGTCAAGGCTGTATATTGTCACCCTGCTTATTTAACTTATATGCAGAGTACATCATGAGAAATGCTGGGCTGGATGAAGCACAAGCTGGAATCAAGATTGCTGGGAGAAATATCAATAACCTCAGATATGCAGATGATACCACCCTTATGGCAGAAAGTGAAGAAGAACTAAAGAGCCTCTTAATGAAAGTGAAAGACGACAGTGAAAAAGTTGGCTTAAAACTCAACATTCAGAAAACTAAGATCACGGCATCTGGTCCCATCACTTCATGGCAAATAGATGGGGAAACAGTGGAAACAGTGAGAGACTTTATTTTGGGGGGCTCCAAAATCATTGCAGTTGGTGACTGCAGCCATGAAATGAAAAGACGCTTGCTCCTTGGAAGAAAAGTTATGACCAACCTAGACAGCATATTAAAAAGCAGAGACATTATTTTGCCTACAAAGGTCCATCTAATCAAAGTTATGGTTTTTCCAGTGGTCATGTATGGATGAGAGAGTTGGGCTATAAAGAAAGCTGAGCGCCAAAGAATTGATGCTTTTGAACTGTGGTGTTGGGGAAGATTCTTGAGAGTCCCTTGGACTGCAAGGAGATGTCAATCCTAAGGGAAATCAGTCCTGAATATTCATTGGAAGGACTGCTGCTGAAGCTGAAACTCTGATTCTTTGGCCACCTGATGAGAAGGACTGCCTCATTTGAAAAGACCCTAATGCTGGGAAAGATTGAAGGCAGGAGGAGAAGGGTACAACAGAGACTGAGTTGGTTGGATGGCATTACCAACTCAATGGACATGAGTTTGAGTAAGCTCCAGGAGATAGTGAAGGACAGGGAAGCCTGGCATGCTGCAGTGCATGGGGCTGCAAAGAGTTGGCCACGACTGAGCAACTGAACTGAACTGAGACTTCCTCAAAATTTAAAAAATTTTGTGCATCAGAGGACGCTCTCATGAAGGTGAAAAGACAACCAAGAGTGGGAGAAAATATTTATAAATAATATGAGATACATATATATCTTATGGGTCTAGTATCTGGGAATATATAAAGAACTTTTACAACTCAACAATGAGAACATCATCCAATTGAAAAATGAGCAAAGGATTGGATAGACATTTCACCAATGAAAATATACAAATAGCAGTAAGCACATGAGATGTTCAGCATCATTTGTCATTAAGGAAGTGAGAATCAAAACCACAGTAAGATACTACTGCGCACCCACTAGGATATATACATTTTTTTCTAAAGTAGTCAGTAGTCCAGTAGTCATGTACGGATGTGAGAGTTGGACCATTAAGAAGGTTAAGCACTGGAGAATTGATGCTTTTGAATTGTGGTGCTGGAGAAGACTCTTTAGAGTCCCTGGACAGCAAGGAGATCAAATCAATCAATCATAAAGGAAATCAACCCTGAATATTCATTGGAGGGACTGATGCTGAATCTGAAGTTCCAATACTTTGGCTAACTGATGTGAAAAGCAAACTCTTTGGAAAAGACTCTGATGCTGGGAAAGATTGAAGGCAAAAGGAGAATGTGGACAGCAGAGGATGAGATGGTTAGAAAGTATCACCAACTCAATGGACATGAATCTGAGAAAACTCTAGGAGATAGTGAAGGACAGGGGAGCCTGGCGTACTGCAGTGCATGGGGTCGCAGAGTCAGACCCAACTTAGCAACTAAAAAACAACAGCAACAACAAAAAAGGAAAATAAAGTGCTGGAGAGGATGTGGGGAAATTAGAATCCTCATGCAGTGCTGGTAGGAGTGTAAAATGGTATAGTCACTGTGGAAAACAGGTTGGTAGGTTCTTGAAAAGTTAACCATGGAATTGCCATATGACCCATCAATTTCACTCTTGGGTACATAGAAGACAGCAGTTAAAAAAAAAAAAGCTTGTACATGAATATACATAATAGACAAAGAATCAAAACAACTGAAATGTCCATCAAGTGATGAATGAGTAAACAAATTGCGGAAAAGCCATACAATTAAATATTATTCAACCCAAAAAGGAATGTACTGATCCATGCAACAAAATGGATGAATCTTGAAAACATTATACTAAGTGAAAGAAGCCAAAGATAAAAGGACAAGTGCTGTATGATTCCATTTATATAACATGTCAAGAACAGGCAAATCCATAGAGATAGAAAGCAGGTTAATGGTTGCTAGGGATTGGTTGCTAATGAATGGGAAGTGACTGTTAATGAGAATGAATTTCCATTAGGGATGACAGAAATGTTCTGGAATTAGATACCGGTAATGGTTGAATAAATTAAAAGCTGCTGAAAAGACTAGAATGAAATACATCAAAATGATACCTTTGGTGATTTTTGTGTTTTTTGCTGCCCTACATTTTCCTGTTTACAATAAGCACGTAGTACAATTATAAATCTCCCTTATCTCTCTTATCATCGTCTGAAGCTAGCCTCTCAAACTTTCATGCCCACAGAGATCTCCTGTGACCCTGTTAAAATATAGATTCGAATTGAATAGATCTAGGATGGGGCCTGGAAGTTTGCATTTCTGAAAAAAGCTTCCAGGGCTTCCCTGGTGGCTCAGTGGTAAAGAATCTGTCTGCCAATGCAAGAGACGCAGGTTTGATTCCTGATCGGGGAAGATCCCACATGCCACAGAGCAAATAAGCCCATGTGCCACAACTGTTGAGCCTGTGCTCTAGAGCCTGGGAACTGAAACCCCTGAAGCCCATACACCCTAGAACCCCTGCTCCGCAACAAGCGAAGTCACTGCAATGAGAAGCCAGTGCACCACAACCAGAGAATAGCTGCTGCTCCCTGTAATAAAGGGCGATCCTGATAACTCAGTAAAGAATCGGCCTGCAATGCAGGTGAGACCCTGGTTCGATTCCTGGGTTGGGAAGATCTGCTGGAGAAGGGATAGGCTACCCACTCGAGTATTCTTGGGCTTCCCTTGTGGATAATAATAGTAATTCCCTGCAATAAGAGAAAAACCGGCACAGCAACAAAGAATCAGCACAGCCAAAAATAAAGGTTAATCTCATCTATAAAAATATCTTAAGAAAATATAATAAAACTTCTAAATGATATTGTTGCACCTGGACTGCAGACAACCCCTCCTTCCTTTGAGCAGCCAGTCTCCAGAAGTCAACAGTAGGAAGGAGGGGGGGATGGATGGAGCAATTCACTGCAGCTGAGATGCCAGCATAGAAAGGACCATTGCTTCTGGATGCCCTCCCCCAGGAACCTATGTAGTGCAAGACATATTTACACTAAAATTTATCCACTGTTTATCCAAATTCATATGTCACTGACTGTCCTGTAGTTTTACTTGCTGACTCTGGAGCCCTGGGCCGCATTGAAGAGGGAATGGACCTGGGGTTGCCAGGCAACCTGTGTCCGAGGCTGGTCAAGGCTACTCAAGGCGGCTCACTCAGTGGTCCTGATGGTCCCCATGGCTTACTCCTCAGCGACCTGCCCTTGTGTCATCCACTCCCACTGCTCTCGGATCTGGCCACCTCCTGAGGAAGGCTCGAAGTGGACACACAGACTCAGAGCAGGCTGCCTGGTCCAACCAGGAGGCAGCTCACACAGTCATTACCACAAGGGCTTGGGACCAGGCGGGCTGGGGTTTGAATGGAGACGGGCAGGTTACTTACCTTGTCTCTGGGCTTGACATCCACCTGTCACAGGTGGACAAAGCTTCCTGTTCCCCAGTTCTGATGATGAGCTGAGATCATTTCTAAAAAGTGCATAGTGCACCGCCTGGGAAGATCCCCTGGAGGAGGGCATGGCACCCCACTCCAGTATTCTTGCCTGGAGAATCCCACGGACAGAGGAGCCCGGTAAGGCTTCATACAGTCCATAGGGTCACAAAGAGTTGGACACAACTGAGGCGACAGCACACACACACGCACTGACTGGCACCCAGTAAGTGCTGAAGACATGGAAGAAACCATTGTTTCCTGTTCTTTTTTCACCCTACAATGCCCAGCACAACACCCATCTCAGCCAACAGTTAGTGCTTGCTTGTGGAGCTAAACCTCAGGAATCTCCCGGAACGGTGCAGACACACTACTCTGACCTGCCTATATATCTCAGCTCTGACTCTAATTCTCTATGACTCAAGGCACGTCAATTTCTGCCTCTACACTTTGGTTTGTCTACAGCCTGTGGAACTGCTTACATGCCCATTTGACAGATGAGAAAGCTGAGGCTCCTGACTCATGGGGAATGCCTAACAGCACCTTGTGCTCTCACACTCAGTGCAGTCCCCCTGCGAGGCCCCTCTTCCCCCTCCCCTGCCAATTAGCCCCAATCCTGAGCTGGTGGGTTGGGGGGTATGGATGGGGTCTGTGCCTCACCTGGCTGACCTCAGGGGGACAGAGTCCATGGGGATGAGGTAAGTCGGAGATCCCAGGGTTCTCCCCAAGGCTGTGATGAGTCCTCTTGCCTTGCATCAGTAGCTGGGCCGGCTCTGGCCTATTCCATGCTATTCCATTGTCATTGGCAGGACAGGGCTTGGTAAAGCCAGATCTGAGTTGTCCCGGCCTCTCTGCCTCTCCTGGTCCCTATTGTCTTCCTGCAGTAGCCAGAACTCATGTGTTCATATCTGTGACTGTGGAGTCTGTTTGGCCCTTCAGGGATCAGGGCTCCTGGCTCCAGGGTAGAAGTGTTGTCAACTGTCTTGCTTCCAGGCCCCAGGCTGGGAGGATCCCTCCACTCCCCTGTCCAGCTGTGCCAAGACCTCTCCTTTTCTTTCTTGGCTTCTGCCCTGTTCGTACAGTGATTGGCTCAAGAGAGGGGTATGGGCTGGCAGGTGCCCTACACAGAGCCTGGAGGCAGCATCCAGGCCTGGCTGACCCACTTCAGGGCCCCCTGCCAGTGCCCCCAGCCAAGCTGGGTCCCCTCCTTCCTGCCCGGCTGAGACAGGGCCTGGGAGGGCACAGTGGCAGGCCCTCTGTGATGCTCCTGTTGCCATGGTGATCCTAGATGAGAAAGCCATGGCATTCCACCTCTGGAATCTCCATGCATCTGCCCAGCTCTGCTACATCTGCCCCCAGAAATGGCTCTCTGCTGGGGGCTTTGAAGGCATGGTCTCTATTGCAGTCAGAGTCTCCTCTGTGCATCCCCCATTCCTCAGACCTCTTTTCAATCCCACTACCCTAACCGGTGAGACTTCACTGCTCAGAAACTGACCTCCACAGGAAAGATGACAACAGGTTGGTGGAAAAGGCACAGGATTTAAAATCAGAAGACCCAGTTTCCAATTGCAACCTGGCTCTTTATAACCATGCTACCTTGGACAAAGCAGGCTTTGAATTTCAGTGTCCTCTTCTGTGTACGATGTGGATAATAATGCCTTACTTAACTGTTCTCAGTAATGCCTGTGTGACTTTTCATGGGCTGTTCCCCTGATATGTAATGCATTTTCATTCTTCTCAACTGAGACAAACTCCTACTCATACTTCAAGACCCAGCTCAAATGCTCCCTTCTCTGTAAAAGTTTCCGTGACCTCCGTGCACATGGCACAGATATTAGGCCTTGTCCCTCTGTGTTAGAGCTATTTAAGCATTATCCTGGTTTTTATGAATCATGAATTCTTTTAAATATTAATTGCATGTTTATTTTTGGCTGTGCTGGGTCTTCACTGCTGCACACAGGCTTTCTCTAGTTGCTGGAGGCGGGGCTATTCTTCATCATGGTGCGTGGGTTTCTTATTGCAGTGGCTTCTCTTGTTCCAGAGCATGGGCTCTAGATTGTGTGGGCTCAGTAGTTGTGGCACTAGGGCTTACTTGCCCCATGGCATGGGGAATCTTCCTGGACCAGGGATTGAACTCATGGCCCTTTCAATGGCCGGCAAATTCTTAACCACTGGGCCACCAGGGAAGTCCAATCATGAATTCTTGAAGGCAGGAATTGGATCAGGCTCAGTCCTGGCTTCAGAAATGGTTTGTTGACTGACTGTGGAATAGAAAGCAGAAGAGACCAACAGAATGCATTTGGACCGCATCCTCACAGGGGTCAATCCTGGGACCTTCGTCCAAGATGGGTTGGGTCAATCAGGGTTTGTGGTGGCCTTTCTGTGTGCCCGAGCCATGCCTGCCTGGCTGGGGACATTTACAAGACTGAGACCTGGTGGGAAGACCATGACTTATGCCTGAGGTGTGCTTGTCTTAGGAGTGGGGTGTGACCAGGAGCGGCTGCTCATGGGGTGTCTCTGGGGATGTCCTGGGGCAACTCAGTCACCCAGTCCTGCTGGGATTTGGGGCAGATTGCCGAGGAACCCAAGGTTCAGGGAAAGGGAGGAAGGACTCCAGTGTCTCCAGACTCTCTCTCCTGGCTCTGTGGCTGCTGGTCAGGATCAAGGAGATGAAAGCGCCATCCAGTGCCATTTTCACCATCCACACAGACCAGGGAACAGGCTTCCCAGGCCAAAGCCAGCTGGTCAAGGGCGCCCTCCAGTGGCCACCACAGTTGGAGGCAGGAACCTGATTGCACAAAGGCAGACGGTTTATTTATTCCAACTAACACCCAGTGGGCGTCCTCAGGCCAAGTGTGGTGTCAGGCACATGTTTCAATTTTAAATTAAAATTTAATTTAAAATGTTTATTAATCATGTGCTAAATGGAAAGCTCTCTCTCTTGAGTGTTGTCATGTGTAGGTGGGGGAAGAGGGAATACAAGGAAGGAAAACATTTCTCTCACAGCAGTGATCCGCTACCCACACCATCCACTAGACTCACCTGGGGAACTTGCAAAATACCAACCACTGGTCCCCACTCAGACCAGCTGACTCTGGAGGGCAGGGCAGAGGCACCAGGGGTTTGTGGATGTTCCCCAAAGAGAGTTAACAGACACAAGAACTCTCTGGTTAGGAGAGTTGACTGCAACGTTTTGCATCCAACATTCTCACCTGGCTGCTGAGGTAGGCATTATTGTCCCACTTCACAGATGAGGAGTCTGAGGCTCAGGTAAACCTGCCTCTTTTCCTAGTTCAGTTAAGAACAGTGATGGGAAAGATGTCTCCCACAGCACAGGCAGCAGAGATGCGGTGAATACTCCTCGAAGATGGCCCCTGATCTCTGAAGAGACTCCCTTATAATAGTAATGGCACGATTGTTCGCTGTGATTAGAAGAGCACCCAAGGTTGTTGTGGAATTGTGTCTTTTTCCAGGCAGAGAATTATAAAGGCCAGATTGCCTTGCACAAAAATCACCTGCAGTCTCAGCATCGTTAACCCTGGGGTGGGGTGTAGGGGTGGGTAGGGAAGGGGAAAGTGAAGGAGAGAGGGAGAGGGCAGGAAGGAGGGGGTTTATTTTAAGGCTCAAGGTCACACTGTAAATCAGGGCTTCAGAATGTGTGGTTGGGAGCCCACTGGCATGATAATTCCCCCAGTGCTTGTTAGACATACAGCATACCTCAGGTCTCAGAATCAGGCTCTGGAGAAAGATCCTGAGAAGCCACATATTTAACAAACATCCCAGATTATTCTTACAGCCACCGAAGACCAAGAGCCACTGCTGCTTCAAGCTTTCACTTAATACAAGAGGAAATACCTCCTAGACCCCATCACTTCCAGCAGCTTAGGAGAGTTTTCACATATGGATTGATGTATTAAAATGTACGGAAACAGCTGTTGAGATATTAACCAGCCCTCCTTGGGGACCTGGGCGCGCACTCCCCTATTGCACGGGCTGGCTGGGAGCCAGCAGCATAAGCACTGCTGTGTCATCCCGCACCAGGCCCTGTCCCCACACAGCAGCCCCCTGCCCCTCCTTCTCCTTCCATGGCTCTAAAGCAACCTACTAACTGGGCCCTGCCAGCCAATCACAGCCCGAATAATCTATGATGTCACCAGCAGCCAATCAGAGCTCCTCACGAGTATATGCAGAATTTTGTCATCTCCCTGAGGGGATGGAAGTCTAAAGCAACGCCATCCTTTTCAGAGAGGGACACTGAGGCCTAGGGAGGAGCAGAGGCCCACCCAGAGTCACCTCCTCAGGTGGCAGAGCCAGGGCTAGAAGCCAGAACTTCTGACTGTGGTCAGTGCTCTTTCTGGTACCCAAAGTGCTGCACAAGCCCACAGGGCCTGGGCAAAGTCTCCCCTCTCTGGACGGCTCCTGGCATCAGAGATAAGGCCCAAGGCCCCCTCTTCCCCACAAGACCTTGCTCTCCTTGCAAGACCTCAGGGATCAGAAACAGACCCCTCAGTTTAGGGCCCAGAGGAAATGGCAGGGTCATCAGGGCCCAAGGTGGAGGGGGTTGCCCTCAATTCCAGCCCTGGTCTCAACCCAACCCCCACCCCTCATCCTCCGGAAGGAATTAGGGAGGCCCTGGCTGGACTGTGCTGCCTGCTGCTTAAGGGGAGATTACGAGGAGGGGGACAAGACAAGGGCTCCTTTGTGGAGGGCCTCTGGCTTAGGGAGTCAAGTGACCATATAACACACACGTGGACAGTGCCAACCCCTAAGTGTGGGCAGGGGCACTGGCGGTAGGACCCCAGAGAGTCCCACCAGTCCTGTGGCCAGACCTTTTGTGGGATCGCCTGACCAGCCAGGAGCCCCAACTGTGAGTAAGGGATTACCCCAGCAGATTGGGCTGGGGCTCTGAGGGCCATTGGGGTGGATGACCCTGCACATGTGCATATGGTGGGTACACACAGGTGTGTGGGCACCTGTGTGTCTGTGCAAAGGCCCTGAGGTGGGAGTAACTAACTTAGGGAACACCAGGCACAGAGATGGCCGGTGCGGCTGCACCAGAACAGGTAGGTGGAGGGTGGCCAATCATTGTTTCAGAAAATTTTTTTGAGCACCTCCTATGAGAACTTTCATTCTCAGAAGGGAATAAGCGGTAAACATGCAGATAGCCTGCAAAATATAACTGGGAGTGTAACACAATGAGTGCTACGTAGAAAAATCAAGCAAGGTGAGGAAAAGAGAGGGCTGGTGGTACTAGAATGTTATTTCCAGGTAGGGTGGCTGGGAACATCCTTTCTGAGGAAATGATCTAAAGTGGGAGTGAGCCATACAGTTAGATTAGGAAGAGCATCCCCCAGGAACGAGGATCAGCAGGTGGAAAGGCCCTGGGGTCACCATTCAGTAACGTCTCTACCATCCAAGCTCTGTTCTGGGCACTGGGGACAGGGTGGTGGCCAAGGCTGACCATGTCCCTTACCAGTTCTCACTCCAGGGTAGCTGGCAGAGCTTGGTGGGGGAGGCACTGAGCATGACAGGCTTAGAACACAGGAAGGAGCCCACACTTAGGTTTTTGGACACTTGTGTCGTTGCCTTTGTAGTACAATTAAAGGGTATAGACTTCTGTGTGTCCTCCACACCAAGGCTAAGGACAGCCCCTGAGCTCAATTCCCTAGCTTCTTGGAGGGTACCTCCCTGCCTCCCTCCCAGGGTCCAGATGGGAGAACTGAGGCCCAGAGCAGGGAAGGGTCACTCATGAATCGTGGACAGACTCTGAAAAGGTCCCTGCTCCCTCCTGCCCACCTCCATCAGTATCCTGCTCTGTCTGTCCACCAGGACCCAAGCCCTGCTGCTGCAGCCCAGTGCCTGGCCATGACCGTCACCTACTCGAGCCAAGTGGCCAATGCCCGTTTAGGCTCCTTCTCCCGGCTGCTGCTGTGCTGGCGAGGCAGCATCTACAAACTGCTCTATGGCGAGTTTCTCATCTTTCTGCTCTGCTACTACATCATCCGCTTCATTTACAGGTTCGGGGGGACAAGGGGGACAGCTCCAGAGCCTGGAGCTCCGGGGGCCTCAGCGATCTAGGAGGCCAATGCACAGAGACCTATAAGGCTGCGCTAAGCTTGTGGAAAAGCCCTAGGGCCGGGGGCTGGGGACCTGGGGGCTGGGGAGAAGAAAGGAGACAGCCCGGGAGGGAAATGCAGTACAGGTCAGAACATCTCAGACACACTTGCCTCCATCCCAGGGAGGGGCCTTATCTGGTCCCATCCAGTTAGCCCGTTTTCCTGAATCCCACATGGTTTCTCTCACAGGCCCAGACCATGCTCTTTTTTTCCCCCAATACAAACGTTTATTTAAGCAATATAGCAATATATTCTGTGGTCAATAAAACTGCAGAATATATAATAGCATTTTTAATGAGAAAAGCATTAATGATGACAATGAATTGAAAAATATCAAATACATAAATTTCTCGAGTTCATAAGGATAATACTAATAACAGGGCACATTTGTTTTCTTTGGTTGTTACTAGGGCACCAATATACTTTAGAAAATTAGGCTTTATTTTTTAGAGCAGTTTTACGTTAGTAGCAAGACTAAGCAGAAGGTACAGAGAATTCGCATATACCCCACCCCCTCCTGCCACACAGACAGCCTTCCCCACTATCAACATCCTACCAGAGAGTGGGACGTCTGTGATAATAGATGAACCCACGCTGACACCTCATTATCACCCAAAGTCCATAGTTTACGTTAGGGTTCCTCCTTGGTGATGTACACTCTATGGGTCTGAACAAATGTGTAATAACTTGCATCCACCATTACAGTGTCATACAGAATAATTTCATTGCCCTAAACCCTAAAACCCCCTCTGTGCTCTACCAATTCATCCCCTCACCAGACATTTTTTCAAAGACAAAACACTTTATTTCAACATTTTTTAATATATTATTTTTATTCGTCTGGCTGCACTGGGCCTTAGTTGTGGCACACTAGATCTTTAGTTGTGGCATGTGGGATCTAGTTCCCTGACCAGGGATCGAACCTGGGCCCCCGGATTGGGAGTGGAAGTCTTAGCCACTGGACCACCAGGGAAGTCCCTCAAGCTGCTTTCAAACAACTGTCTTTTGGATCCTTTAAAAGGGTCAGCAGTGCCTAAAACTGACTCCTTCAGCAGGACCTCACAGAAAACCTCCTGAGGGTTTCTCCTCCAGGCATGGAGCAGAAGCCCCATGGGGGTTTTGGGGCTGTGGGAGAAAGAAGGGGGACCTGGCTCAGGCCAGAAGAGGGGCCCCAGGCAGGCCAATGAGAGACAGGGAGGAAATGAGGCTGCCACTCTGTTACCCTGGGACTGGCTGGACCTGGGACGGGTCTCAGTCATCTCCTCCTAGGGTACACGTATTTACCCCCAACCACTCCCTCCCACAGGATGGCCCTCACGGACGAACAGCAGGTGATTTTTGAGAAGCTGACTCTGTATTGCGACAGCTACATCCAGCTCATCCCCATCTCCTTCGTCCTGGGTGAGCTCTCCTTTCCGCGCGTGGGGGTCCCGATGGCTTCTCCAAACAGGCAGATCACGAGGAGCTCCTGGGAAGGCCAGTTGCACGTCAGTGCCTCTCGGTGGTTCAGGGAAATGGAGAGCCTGCGGCCAGAGGGACTGACATTAGGCATTAGGAAGGATGTCCGGCTAAGAGCACTTGAGATCCCACTTTCTGAGGGCAGTGCTTACATTATAGTAGTCTCTGGACCCCTACGCAGGAGGGGAGGGATCTGGCGGATTTCCGGGAAAGCCATTGGGGCCACAGAGAGAACTCCTGCCTCTCGTGCCTTCACGCGAGGCTCTGATGGTCTCTCCTTCCCGAGCGCCTTCCAGCAGGGTTGGGGCTGGGTTCAGCCAATTAGCAGGATGGTGAAACCGAGGCATCGCCCTCGCTGGGCTCCGGCCGCAGCGTGGGCCTTCGCCCCTCGCCCCCCGCGCCCCTCTGCCCAGGCTTCTACGTGACGCTAGTCGTGACCCGCTGGTGGAACCAGTATGAGAACCTGCCGTGGCCCGACCGCCTCATGAACCTGGTGTCGTCCTTCGTTGAGGGCAAGGACGAGCAAGGCCGGATGCTGCGGCGCACGCTCATGCGCTATGCCAACCTGGGCAACGTGCTCATCCTGCGCAGCGTCAGCGCTGCGGTCTACAAACGCTTTCCCAGCCCACAGCACTTGGTGAAAGCAGGTGGGTGGGGCCAGAGGGTGATAGGGGCGGAGCCGCAGCTGAAGATGGGTGGAGTCAGAGATCCCCCGGCTGAGGATTGGGTGGGACCAGGGGGTTGGGGTCGAGATCTGGTGGGCGAGGACCTGAATTTGGCGGGGCAGAGTCAGGGGTCTGAAAGTGAGTAGAGGCCAGGAATCGACTCTCAAGAGGACAGGGCTTTGAGACAGGGCTAAGGACTCTTGGAGGGATCAGGGAAGAGAGGGTTGAGTGCCCCAGGGGGGCTTCGGGAACTAGTGAGGAACCTGAGTCTACCTCCGCCTGCTCTTTCGCTTCCTGGTGTCCGGTTTCCAGCCTGTAGGTCAGCAACCTCTGTCTCTGGCTTGCCTGACCAGATCCTGGTTAACAAGACAGATCCCTCTCACGTCTTCAGCCCGGAGTATCACAGAGTAGAAATTCAGTGATTAGTTGTTGAGAGAAAGAGGATGGCAAAGAAGCTCTGAGGTGCCTGTAGGCTCAGCAGGGACTTGGTCTTGAACTCTGGACCCCACCAGGCAGGGCCTGGCCAGCCACCCCTTCTGCAGCTTCTCCTACCTACTGTCTTCTCCACTCTCTCCTGCAGGCTTCATGACACCCTCGGAACACAAGCACTTACAAAAACTGAGCTTGCCACACAACTCATTCTGGATGCCCTGGGTGTGGTTTGCCAATCTGTCCACAAAGGCATGGATTGGAGGTCGAATTAGGGACCCTATCCTGCTCCAGAGCCTGCTCAACGTGAGTCCATTACACTGATGGGGCTGCTGCGGAGCAGGCAGGGTCCTGCCCCATGAGAAACAGGTTTCCTACAAAGAGAAGGCTTGAGCCCCTGAGGGTCTTCTCAGAGCCTGCCTTGGGACTGTAAGATCTCTTTCAGCAGGATTCCATAGCCCAAGGAGGCCCCTTTTCAATTTCCCCTCCCATCCTCTCTCTAAAGTGGACCTCGAAGATCCTGGTTCCTTTTTGATAGTTGAGGAGGCTGAAGCACAGAGAGGTTAAGTGAGCTGTCCATGACCACACAGCCAGAGTCTGAGCTCCAGACCCTGGTATCTGGGGACGAGCTGGGGGCTGAGCCTGGAGAGCAGCTGGTGGTCAAGACTCCAACCCTTCTTCCTGCTCCCCTAGGAAATGAACACCTTGCGTACTCAGTGTGGACAGCTGTATGCCTACGACTGGATCAGTATCCCACTGGTGTACACTCAGGTGAGGACTAGGCTGGTGAAGCTGCCCCTTTGGGAAACTGAGAAGGACCCAGGGAGCAGCCTGTGATGGGAAGGGCTCACTTAGAGACTGAAGAAGACGCTTCTTCTAGGAGTCACGCCTGAACTCTGCAGGGTCTTTTTAGTGCCAAATTCAAAGAGTTCAGGCCCCTGCCTGGTCCAGGGAGTGGAGGCAATGTGATTACCCCCATTTAATTTAATTAATTAAAAAAATTTTTTTTGGCTATGCTGTGAGGACTATGGGATATTAGCTTCCTGTCCAGGGATGAACCCAGCCCCTCGGCAGTGACAGTGTGGAGTCCTAGCCACTGGACCGCCAGGGAAGCCCCTCCCCATTTTAAAGAGGAGATCACAGAGACCCAAAGTCACATGAGTGTGCAAGTCAGAGCAAGGCCCGTCCTCCCAGCCTAGGGAGCCTCCTGATCCCACAGTCCCCACCCAGCCGCTCCCTCCTTTCCCTCCCAGGTGGTGACCGTGGCGGTATACAGCTTCTTCCTGGCTTGCCTGATTGGGCGGCAGTTTCTGAACCCAGCCAAGGCCTACCCCGGCCACGAGATGGACCTCGTTGTACCCCTCTTCACGTTCCTGCAGTTCTTCTTCTATGCTGGCTGGTTGAAGGTGAGTCTCCCTGGGACAAGGCTGGCTGTGGCCCAAGGGTCATGGCCAACCAGGAGAGGAGGGTCCCTATATTGTGGCTTTGGAGACAGTAGTCAGGCAGGAAGGACATCATTAAGGGGGCGGAGGGGTGGAAATGGCAGAAGCCCAGGTTTAAGGGTGGGCGCAAGGCTGCAGAGGGTTCCACCTGACGATTTCTGGAACCTCATTTACCCTCGAGGTGGCAGAGCAGCTCATCAACCCATTCGGAGAGGATGACGATGACTTTGAGACCAACTGGATTGTCGACAGGAGCTTGCAGGTATGAGGGGAGGAAGAGAACCTGTCCCCTGGACTCAGGGAGAGGGCCCCACAGTTCTGTGAATTGCCCTCCAACCATTCACTCCCAGCATTCTCAGTCTAACTTTTGAGGCTAAAGGTAGCATTGGTCTCTTCATTTCAGAAGAAGGGCATCTGAGGCCCAAAGAGAGAGAGGTGACCCCTCCAAAGTGTTAGTTGCTCATTTGTGTCCAACTCTGCAACCCCACGGACTGTAGGCTGCCAGGGTCCTTTGTCCATGGAATTCTCCAGGCAAGAATACTGGAGTGGATTGCCATTCCTTTCTCCAGGGGATCTTTCCGACCCAGGGATCAAACCCAGATCTCCCGCATTACAGGCAGATTCTTTACCACCTGAGCCACCAGTGACCCTCCAAGTCACCTGGAAAATTCATGATCCATTAGAGCTGACCTTTCTGTTGGACTTCTCCTTCTGTTCCTGATGACCAGGTGTCCCTATTGGCTGTAGACGAGATGCACCAGGACTTGCCACCGATGGAGCGAGATATGTACTGGAATGAGCCAGAACCACATCCCCCCTACACAGCCGCTTCTGCCCAGTCTCGCCGACCTTCCTTTTTTGGCTCCACCTTCAACATCAGGTGGGAAGTGCCAGGGAGCCGCTTCTGTGGGTAGAAAACTCCAAGTGCAAGGGTCTGCTTAAGAACTTAGAATAGCGTTAGTTAATGCATGTGCGTGCTCAGTTGCTCAGTCATGTCTGACTCTTTGTGATCCCATGGACTGTAGCCCACCAGGCTCCTCTGTCCATGGCATTTTCCAGGCAAGAATACTGGAGTGGATTGCCATTTCCTCCTCCAGGGGATATTCCCAACCCAGGGATTGAACCCATGTCTCCTGCACTGGCTTTTTACCACTGAGCCACCAGGGAAGCCAGTTAATGCATATTGGGTGTCTTACTAAGTGGTGCTGGGCATTGTACTATGCTCTTTATATATATATATATATATATATTAGCTATTTTGTTGTTGTTCCACTAACCTTGGTTTGTTATCTCTAGTTTTTAGATGATTAAGTCCAGGTTCAGAGAGTTTAAATCAGTTGCCCAACCCAAGGTCACATAGCTAGCAAGCAGCACAGGTGGGCCAGGTATGTCTGGTTCCAACTCCACACCCTTAACCCTTATCTTGTGCTGTGTAAGGACTCTTAAAGCTATAAGGGCCCTTAGGTACCTCCAATCTAACCCCTCTGTGTCCAGAGTTGGAAACTGAGGCTCAGATAGAGAAGGGACTTACTCAAGGGCAGTCGGTAGTTAGTGATGCAGCTATGTCAAGGCCTGGTTCCTGACTCTGGCTTAGAACTCTTGTTTTCTAATAAGCTGGGGTGTTTGGATGAAGAGTGGGAGTAGGGTTCCCTGGGCAAGGGAGCAAGCAGGAGGTTGGGTCATCACAGGCACCTTCTGAATAGACTTCTTGCTACAGAACATAGGCCTCATGTCACCCACAGCAGCCACACTTTGCCCCGCATGGGTCCTGTTTCCCTGATTTGGTTAGAACCTCTAGAGTTGTACCTGGGCCACAGTGGGCCGAGGAGCCAGGCCAGACAGCTTTGTCTCCCCAGGATGACAAAGTTGGGGGGGACTTTGGAGAGTGTTTGCCGCATCTCAGGGTCCATCCCATCAAGATTTTCTGCTGCAGGATTAAAAGCACTGTTCTCTTTCTAAGAACCGAATATCCTATTAAGCTGTCAGTAGAATTAGCTAGAGTCCAGTTTGTGTAAGGAAGGTTTGGGTAAGTGATCAAATGATTAAGGATGGAGCCTTGCTTAGGTCAGAAACATTGCTGGAGGTCGCCTCTGAGTTCTCCATGGACTGTACTCCAGCAGCTGGGGAAGGTGGATAATAGAGACTAATAACACAGATTTGCCTCCAAGAAGCACAGTTTAGTGAGGAAGTTCAAATCCAGGGCCCAGTCTCTGATACAAGGTACAAAGTACTGGATGCCTGGGTAAGGGACAGAGTATAGAACAGAGATCACCTTTGGCCACCTCAGAGGTGGCCTCCAGCTGGACCAGGAGCTGGACCTTGAAGCATGGGGAGAATCTGGACATGGGCCAGGGCAGCCACATTCTAGGGTAGGTAGGTTTTCCCTCGCAGAGTAAAGGCTTTGGGTTCCCAGGGAGTCAGGTTTTTCCCCATACCTGGAGACAAGTAGTTGATTGCCTGGAGCAAGGGGTTTTAAAAGGAAAATGTGGGTGCTGAAGAGGAAGTCCTTAAATACTTGGCTGGGAAGTTTAGATGTTAACAGGGACAAGAGGTGAGCTCAGCCAGGATGGATCAGCAGAGAGGCGAGTCTAAGGTGAGGTGAGGAAGACTGTGTTCTGGGCCTGGAGCCAGAGGGAGGGAGTTGGGAGGGTAAAAGAGAAGTCACATCAGGCTTCAGGCCATTGCTGCTGCTGCTGCTAAGTCGCTTCAGTCGTGTCCGACTGTGCGAACCCATAGACGGCAGCCCACCAGGCTCCGCCATCCCTGGGATTCTCCAGGCAAGAATACTGGAGTGGGTTGCCATTTCCTTCTCCAGTGCATGAAAGGGAAAAGTGAAAGTGAAGTCGCTCAGTCGTGTCCGACTCTTAGCGACCCCATGGACTGCAGCCTACCAGGCTCCTCCGTCCATGGGATTTTCCAGGCGAGAGTACTGGAGTGGGGTGCCATTGCCTTCTCCTGGTGAAGGCCATTGGCCTTCCACTAACCCCCGAGTCTTCTGTTTCTTTCCAGTCTGGATAAGGAAGACATGGAGTTTCAGCCAGATCTAGAAGAGCAAGAGGGTGCTCACACTGGCATCATTGGCCGCTTCCTAGGGCTGCAATCCCACGACCGCCAGTCCCCCAGGACAAACTCAAAGACCAAACTACTGTGGCCCAAGAAAGAAGTCCTTTCGCATGAGAACCAGCCCAAGAACCTTGGAGGGGCTGGACAGAGCACTAGCGACCAGGAAGACAGCAAGTCCTGGAAGGGGGAAGATGTTTTCAAGTCTGCGGTGCTATATGGAAGGTCAGGCTACCATAGTGCCCCACAAACACCCCTCAGCCACACCCCTATGGTCTTCCCACCTGGACAGTCAGCACCATCAAGTCTTCGCAGAATCTCGGGCATAGATGACCCTGTCAAAGATCAAAGCCTTCAACCCGCAACCCCCAGGTCCAAGAAGAGTTTTGAATTGCTCCCAGAGAATGCTGGGGCCTCAACAGATCACCCAGAAGTGATTCACATGAGAAGGAAAACTGTCGAGTTTAACCTGATGGACATGTCAGAGGCCCCCGAACATCTCAGAGAACCACATTTGGGACAATCGACAAGCAACATACACACTATACTCAAAGATCATGGAGATCCTTTTTGGGACTTGGAAAACAGGTCTGTCCTCTACTCAAACCAGGGTCACTAACCCCCCAGCTCCCCAGGGGTGACCCTCACCAGCTTCCCTTGCTCTGAATCCCACCTTTCTTTCACAATTCTCCTGTGGTCCTATGGCAGCCAGGGCATGCTGGCCGTATGCCCAGCACTGGCTTGGGGTACACATGGGGCCGCCACAGCAGGCCCATGGAAAGGTGTTGGGCAACTTTTGCTTATTTCACCCAAGAGCCTGACATCACCAGGACTTCTCTGGGGCCCAGGTATAGAAAGATGAGGTGGTACTGACAGGAATTATGTCCAAGGGCCATGAGGCCAGGTTTAGAAGGGCAGATGTTACCAGTGGATCCAGCTCACTTTAAGCCGTGGAGGCAGACAAAAACACGGGGCAGAATTCAGGACTCTAAGCTGTAGCCCAAGAACTCAAACTTACTGCCCAGGCTTAGCTGCGAAGTCACATATGAGCTCCGCCCCCCAACCACTAACAGGGGTCCTGAAGCACTTCTGAGTATACCATCCACAACCCTGAGAAATGGCAGATAAGGTGGGGGCATCCAGATCTATTGGGGTATCTTACTGCTTTGGGGACCTCACTAAAAAGACTTCTGAACTTAAATGAACTCTTCCTGATTTGAGGTCAGCCTAAAGCTGTTGCAATACCACCAGGGGTTTCCCTTTATTCCCGATTTCCTGGACATCCAGTCACCCAGTTAGATCCACACTACCCCACCCCCAATCACCATGTGAGAGGAAGTTAACTTCCCATTTCTGGATTCTCATAGCAGTTATTCTGTGGTCATAATACACAGCTTTGAAAACTAAACGCTTAACAAATCACGGTGGCTGGTTGAGGGGATAATATAGCTGGCTAGCAATGACTCTGCTGTCTTCCAAGACTATTCACTGGTGAATATTTAAAATGTTTCAATTTTTGCCCTCCTACTGCAGCTACAATTGTACCATAATGAAAGTATCTTTCCATACTCATGTAAACTTTCTCAAATTCTCACTAGGGATGAAGCACATTGCTAGCCTGCTTCCTCCAAGGGGGATGCTCCACCGGCCTGGTCCTATCTGCGTGTACACCAGCAGGACACTGATCCAGTCATAGGCATATAGCTGTCCACACCAAAGAGTATGTTTCTATGACAGTCTGAAATAAATGGTTAGCTTCATGGATAACAAAAATCAGTAGTTGCAAATCTATTTTAAGCCTTAAAATGGTTTTTGTACATACAAATTGTGAAAGCTAGAGCTGCTGAAAACATATAGAACACCTAATTCAGAATCAGGAGTCCTTAAGTTCTGTGTGAATTCAATACACTCAAGGCCTTGGTATCTTTCCCAAACTAAGGAATTTAATACAAATCGTCGGTGTTCCATTTCGATTAGTGTGACTGAACCATGGTGGTACTTACACATTCAATCAAGATGACCTAGATAATTTTCCAGCCCACCCCAAAAACTCAAGAGACAACAGCTGGGTACCAAATTACTTTATTTGAAGGAATGGTACTAAAGAAAGAACTTAAGTAGATGTTTTGTTACAACTTATAGAAAAGGTGAAGGTAACCCAAATATGCATGCACTGCCTTGGTGACCAGGGAAGTCACCTCTGTGGCTGTGGGAAGCCAGCCTGAGGCTTAGCTCTCACTGTGTCCCAGGGTGTGCTTGTCAAAGAGGTACTCTGCCATGCCAGATCCAGGGGCCCCCATCTTGCGCAGGTTGGTTATGTGGTCACCCAATTCTTTGATGGCTTCCACCTGCTCATTCAGGTAATGAGTCTCAATGAAATCACACAGCTAGAAAAGAGAATGGGCAAGAAAGTTATTGGTAAGCCTCCCAAGCCCCTCACGCAATTATTTCCTCCATTTACTCCCAAGTGCCAGTGTACTCACATGGGGATCATTTTTTTCAGTGGCCAGTTTGTGCAGTTCCAGTAGTGATTGGTTCACACTTCTTTCCAAGCACAGCGCACATTCCATTGCATTCAGCCCGTTCTCCCAGTCATCACGGTCTGGTTTCTGAACGAGAGGAGCTTTGGTCAGTGTACTTGCAACCTCTACCATAAAAACGCCAAGCCAGCAAGCATCTAGTGTGTAACAACTGCGACTGGCAAAAGGAAGAGCGCCAAGCTCCCCCTGGCAACGGTTTCCAATTTAGTATCCTGGCCCATTACTGTCTGCCCACTTGAGCTTAGATGGTAAGCTTGAAAAAGCACAAAAGACAAAAGCCCAATGTCTCATCTGACGATGACAACTGCTGGCATCAGGGATTTCTGATACATGAGGATTGCTGGGACAACCCAAGGATCTTTTGTTTACCTTGATATCCTGAAGGAAGATTCGGCCGCCTCGCTGGTTCTGCAGCTTCATCAGTCTCTCAGCATGTTCCCTCTCCTCATGAGATTGGTGAAGAAAGTATTTGGCAAAGTTCTTCAAAGCCACATCATCGCGGTCAAAATAGTACGACTGAAAGTAGTAGAACACGAATATGTTAGAGAGTCCCAAAAGAAGGCGGTCTGCTAGCTGGTTTCTCAAAACCCAGCAAGGGTCTGAGCCTAAGGAGACTGGAGCAGGGAGTGTTCCCGGATTGAATAGTAATTCATTTTTACTCTGAAACACAAAATGAAACTTGGTCCTTGAAACTGGAAGTTTGCTTCCTGTAGAATATCATGGGAACTGTCTCTACCATGGAACTCTTAAGCATTTCTGTTAGTGCAAAGTAAAGTTTTTACAACCAATGTCAAATTTGCTCAAAGAGACATTGGAATCTTTACCCTGCACTATTAGTGCCTTCTCTTCCCTGAACAATCCTTGTTCAAACTTGAGCTGTCAGCTTACAGCAGGCTGATGGATTTCTAAAATTATCCCACGTAGGCAAGGTAACAGTTACCGGAAACGCTACTGCACATTTAATGCTAAATATATTACCAGTAGAAAACAGAAATCTCATTCCGTTTTACACCCTTGCTATATTCAGGTGTTCCCAAAATGGAATGACAGTCACAGAGATGCAGGTCTGTTCCAAACCCATCTGCAACATGTCTATTCTTGGATGATTTGCACAACGCTGGTGGTTACAATTCTAACTAAAACTCCTATCACACCGCCTAAAACAAGGATTTTGGAAAACTGATTCCACGCATTACTGCATGGAAAAATATCTGGCCCCGTAACTGTTGGTGGACTTCATCCAAGAACTAAGGGTTCAGGTACGCCACAACCCTTAGGCACAAAAAAGGTAAATTAACTAGCCGGGCGCAAGGACGGGTGACTTAGAAGCCAGTGTCGGCAGAGGGGGAGATGTCGATATGCTTCCATTTAAGTGGGACTTAAGAGATAAGCAGAGCAGAGAGGTGGGGCCGGTTCTTCAGCCCAAGAGATAAATCACTTCGCGCCAGCCCCCAGAGCTGGACACCATTACCCAGAAGGCTCCGCCGCACTCAGGGGGATGGGAGCTTAACCTCCTAACGCCACCCAACCCCCCTTCCCCCGATCACGTGATCGAGGCACTAGAAGGGATGGAAATGCTAAAGTCCACTCTCCAAACTGCAGGATCGTACTGGTGGCAAGCGCAACAACTCCGTAAGGAAACTCAGCTCCCTTTAAACAAAAAAGGGTGCGCAGAAGCGGCCCTGGCCTATGAGGGAGCACTCCCAGGGGACAACTGCTCAGAATTTCTGCGCAGAAGTCCTCGGGGACTTCGAACAACCTCCATTTTCCAAGAAGGGCGCAAGGAGGCGGGAGACTGGAGGCGGGAGGGCCCGGGAGCCACACCCCCACCCCACCCCGCCCCGCCCCGCCGCTCGGGGAGGCCGCGCCCGCCGCCCGCCGGCCAGCCCGCGCTCACCATGGACAGGTAGACATAGGAGGCGTAGAGCTCCAGGTTGATCTGGCGGTTGATGGCGGCCTCCGAGTCCTGGTGGTAGTTCTGGCGCACCTGCGAGGGGGATGCGGTCGTCATGGCGGGCAGCTGAGAAGGGGCGGTGGTGGTGGCGGCGATGGCTGCGCGGCGCTGGAGCGGCGGCGGAGACCTTGGGCCGGTCGGAGGCGCTGTCAAGTGGTGACGAGGGCTGGCTCTGCGTGGCCGGCCGGGGTGGGGGGGGACGAGCAGCCGGGTTCCGTTCAAGCACTGTTGAAGCAGGAAACCGCGGCGACTCTCCGCGAAGACTGTGGCGCAGGTGGCCGTCGCCCGCCTCTTATAGCCGGAGCGGGCGTCAGCCCTGCCGCGGCCAATCACGCTGCCCGCCCGCCAAGCCCCGCCCCTTCCGGTGCAAGCGCGGCCCCGAGCAGCAGGGATGTTGGGCTGGGGGAGGGGAGGGACGGAGGCGGGGGAGGTGATGGGACCTGGGGGCCCTGAAGGTAGCTGCTTGTTGTTTGCAGCGTTGGGCGCGTTTCATGGGGTTGGGGAAGACCTGAGCGGGGAGGCAGGAAGTCCAGCTCGGAGCCCTGACCCCGATGGCGTCCTGGGGTCTAGGAAACAACGGGAAACTGCCCCGATCCCAGGGGCGTCGGGGCGAATCCGAGGTCCCAAAGGGCTCCCCGAGACTCTTGGCCAAGGGCATCTGAAAATTGCGAGCTCTGAAGCCGCAGTTGCCAACCCCACAGCCCGAGGTGGTTACCTCTTAATGCAAATAGGGAACCTGGAGGGTGAACGTGGGCCCGGGGAGGCCGAGTGAGTGGGGCTGGAAAAGGGGCTCACTTTCTCTTCCTCAAAGCCTAGAAAGGGGCCGAATGCAGGCGGGGTGGGGGTCCGACGCCGTCGCAGGTCGGGCTCCCCCCCTCCCGCCCCGCCCGCTTTCGGCTCCGGCGACCCTGTCCGCCTTTTGCTGAAAGCAAACATGGCTCCTTGTGCATTTGATGCAACAAAGACTGGGCGGGCTGTGTTTCCTGAGAGACGGCGGAGACCGCCTTCCCGAGAGAACGGTGGGGCTGAGCCACTGTTGTTCAATTTCTAAGTCATGTCCGACTCTGCGACCCCATGCCCTGGTCTCTGAGAAAATCTCCGGTGACTTAAAACACAGAGGCCGGGGTTAGAAAAGAGGGACGAAGCCACTTGGATCTTGAAAGGATACCTCGAGGCCATTTTGAAATGGCCTGTTTTATCGGCCCCAGTCCCAGGAGCCTCAGGCTGAGGAGGCCCTACAGGGAGCCACCCCCGGGCTGCCCTTGGAGAGAAGCTGATGGCACTGCGTGACAGATGCCAGGGACCCTGGGGGAGGGGGCAATGCGTGTGGCTTGCAGCTGTGCACGGAGTGGGTGTGAGTTCGTGGATGGCAGAAATGGAGCCCCGCCAAGCACCTGCTCCCAGTCGCCTACCCTCCGGGTCACTATTCTTTGCCAGGGTCTGAAACACAGGGTTGGAGGACCTGCCGAAGACCCTTTGCAGGATATTCACAAACGTGCAACTAGAAGCTTGACCTCCAAACCTTTAAAAAAAATCCTTTTTTAAAAAAGTTTTTTAATTAAAAAAAGACAAAAAAAATAAAAAGATATGTCTCTGTAACTGAATCACTTTGCAAATCAATTATGAGAAGTTTTTTTTGAAGAATTTTACTAAAATACTAAGCTGCTGATTGAATTATAAGGGTCTCTTGAGTAGTCATTTCAAAATGAACATGTGTTAGTTTCACCGAAAAAGTTTTCAATGGGACAAGAGCCGCGTACAATAAGGTAAGCAGAAGGATAGTGGAGATTACAGACGAGGAGGGCCTTACCCAGTCTGGGATAAGAAGTCAGGGAAAGCCTCCCTAAGAAAGTGACACAGGAGCAAAGTCTGAAGGAAAGGTAAAGAGGGAGATGGGGAGAGAGTTCCAAGCAGTTGTTGAATGCTGAGCTGTGACCAACTCTTTTGGGACCCCATGGACTGACTGTAGCTTGCCAGGCTCCTCTATGAGATTTCCCAGGCAAGAATACTGGAGTGGGTTGCCATTTCCTCCTGCAGAGGATCTTCCCAATCCAGGGATCAAACCAGAATATCCTGCGTTGGCAGGCGGATTTCTTTACCACTGAGCCACCTGGAAGCCTCTATATTCAAAGGTATAAGGTGTGGAAATGCATGGCCTGTCCAAGGCACCTCAAGGAAATACCTTGACCTGAGAGTCAGTATTGGAGAAGGCTGGAAGGGTAGGTTAGGGGCCAAGTTAGGAAGGGTTGTATGCTGTAAAAAGGGGTTCAACCTTATCCTGAAGAACATGGAGACACTAAAGGATTTCTGTCCAAAGAAATAATGTGTTAATTTTAAGAAAACTTATACTGAATTAACAGAAAAACTAGTAGGATAAGAGTATGGTTAAGTCACCAGATGCAGTTTTCCTGTGTAACAGTAACCACCAGTTAGAAAACATAATGAAGGGAAAGCATTGCTTCATTTATAGTGGCAACAAAAGCTCAAAGGACCTAGGAATAAAATTAACAGATATGTGAAGAAAACTATGTATGTTTACTGCTGGACAGAAAAGAAAACTTCATAAATGAAGAGACACCATGTTTGTATATAGCCAACCTCTGTTTTGTAAAGCTGTCAATTCTCCCCCAAATAAACCTATAAATTCAGGGCAGTTTCTGTAAAACTCAGTAGTCTTTTGGAACCTTGACAAAATGATTCTAAAGTTCATTTGGAAGAGTGTATAGAAAAGCTGACAAGCATTTTGGGGGGGAAATGTTATGAGGTTACATTTGCCCTCCCTGATATATAAAAAAAGTAGTATACTATAAAGCAGTTGGTACTGGAATAGGAAGAGATGCGTAGATCAACGCTACTAAATAGTCCTACCTCATAGGAATGGGAATTTGGTGGATGCTAAATTGGCATTTCAATTGGGAGGGCAAGAATGGGTTCAAATGATGTTGAAACAATTGATAGTCATGTGGGGGAAAATGACTCAGTATTTCAAAATATGTTCTAGATGGATTAAAGATCCAAGCCTTAAACAAAACCAAACAAACCCTATAACGTTAACGGAAGGCTACATAGAGGATTATCTTTTAGAATTTGGGAGAAGGGAGTGTTCTTCTGAGGCTGTCATAAAAAAGCCAGTTGGCAGATATGACTGCTTAAAAATGAAAATCTGGGCCACTGACTGGTTTGGTGACGTGGAAGGTGGGATATTCAGGGCTACAGGGAGGTGCCAAGGTCACCCCTACTCCTACCGCACCTCACCCCAGCCTCCATGCAGAGGCGATGGCAGAGGAAGAAGGACCAACTGTTGAACCGCACCAAAGCATAAAGA
Source organism: Giraffa tippelskirchi (assembly GCF_054371585.1). Taxonomy (NCBI): domain Eukaryota; kingdom Metazoa; phylum Chordata; class Mammalia; order Artiodactyla; family Giraffidae; genus Giraffa; species Giraffa tippelskirchi. The sequence goes on along the minus strand of NC_137284.1, from coordinate 10,222,996 downwards.
CCAAGTCTTTGGAAAAGAAAGAATCTGCCAAACTAGAGAAGATCAATGACACTCAAGTTCCCGAAAGAGCTTCAAAAGGTGACAGAGTTGCAAAGCAGAATGTTACAAGAGTGCCTTGGTTATCCCGTGCATTTAATTACAGGAAAGAGATGAATTCAGAACCAAATTGGCCTCTGCAAGCGGGAGTGAAGGGGAAAGTAGCAAATCCAAAATTTCTGGGACTTGTAGTATTTAAGATAGATCTCTGTTTTTTTCAATTAGTAAAAAAATAAAATCAAGAAATACTTCGAGTAACAAAGGCTAATTAAGATGAATCCTCCCGGCAGTGACCAAATCAAGGTCATGGCTGTCACATAGTTTGGTAAAATATCTTGAACGGATCAAGGTAGTTGCAAGGAAGTTCTTTCAGTTGGACCAAGCACCCAGGGAAAAAGAACAAAGGGTGTCTCTGAGGGAGAAGGTGAGGGTGGGACGTTCTGGGAGAATAGCATTGAAACATGTATATTATCATATGTGAAACAGAACACCATTCCATGTTCGATGCATGAGACAAATGCTCAGGGCCGGGGCAATGGGATGACCCAGAGGGATGGGATGGGGAGGGAGGTGGGTGGGGGGTCCAGGAGGGGGAACACATGTAAACCCATGGCTGATTCATGTCAATGTATGGCAAAAACTATTACAATATTGTAAAGTAATTAGCCCCCAACTAAAATAAATAAATTTATATATATAAAAAAAAAAAGAACAAAGGGTGTGATCCCACCAAAGCTTGATGAACTCAAAATATGTGGAGTTATATCTTTGAGAAGGCATACCTAGAAAAATATCCTGAATCTAGGAATATGAAGCTGACTGGTACCAAGCAGGTAAAGAGCCAACAAGATTCTTTTCTTTGCAAAAATGAGTGATTTTTCATTTTTTAAAAATTAAGGTATAATTAACATAAATAAAATGCAGAATCTTAGGTGTTTCATTAAATGTGTTTTGACATTTGAATACAGCTAAAACAAGATGCAGAACATTTTCATTATCCCAGAAAGTCCCTTTGAATCCCTTTCCGGTAGATTTCCCCCACTTCCCTCAAAACCACCACTCTTCTGATATTTTTCAATGTTAATTAATTAACTTTGCCTGTTCTAGAATTTCACTTAAATCATACAATTATAAAAATGAAAAGCTGAAAGACAAAAGATGCCATGTTGTTGTTATATAGTCACTAAGTCATGTCAGACACAGTGGCCCGCAGCCCACCTGGCTCCTCTGTCCATGGATTTCCCAGGCAGGAATATTGGAGCGGGTTGCCATCTCCTTCTCCAGGAGATCTTCCACACCCAGGGGCTGAATCCATGTCTCCTGCATCGACAGGCAAATTCTTTACCACTGAGCCACCAGCGAAGTCCAAAGATGCCATAAACAAAATGCAAATATAAATTAAGTTGATATTTGTAGCTTGTTAAATAGTGAAGATTAACAACCATACTATGAAATATATATTCATATGTTTAACTGTATATTGTAGACACATATATCATTTTTGGATTGTCTTCCCTGTTAACTATATACTGTAAGCTCCTGGAAGGCAGGCATTAGTCCTATCTTCTCCATCCTATACTTCAGGCATTTTGCAAGATGCTTGTAACTTGGTCCTCAGTATGCACTGAATGGATGGATGCATGCATGATTGAAGGTGGAGGATGGATTAAAGTCAGACAAGAGGGATGAGTACCTATTCGGAGGTAACAGCCCTAGTTCACAGTGAGCAAAGGAGACAGAAAGCAGAGTTGAGAGATATGGAACAGATAGAACAGACAGGATGAGGTGGCTGATTCGATAGTGTCTCTGGGGCGGTAAGGGGTGGGAGTGGGCAAGAGAGCCCCCAGCTTTCTGGCCTGGGGAGCTGGACTACTGCTGACATTTACTGAGGATGGGAGCACAGAAGGAAATGCAATTTTGGGGGAAGGCTGTTGAAGAAGGCCAGCTTGGTTTTGCACTAGCTGTGCTAAGTTTCAGGGCCTCTGGGACATCCAGGTGGACAGAGCCAATGTGAAGTTGGACCTACCAGAAGTTGTTCCAGTGCAAAAAAGAGGTTTCTTGGCTCTGTGCTTGGTTAAACATATGCAGCTACAGTGACCATCACGGCAAAACTGAGAATCAGCTTGGAATATGTAGAAGGTCGCTGGGGGAGGACGGCTGGGAAAAATGAAAGGGGAATGTTGTGCTGGTGTGTGTGTGTCTGTGTGTCTGTGTGTCTGTGTGTCTGTGGGTGGTGTGTGTGTGGTATGTTTGTGTGTCTGTGGGTGGTGTGTGTGTGTGTGTGTGTTTGCTCAGGCCTGTTCCACACCTTTTGGGAGCCCTGGGGTGTCAGAACTGCCATCTCCAAGCTTCTAGATTCTTCCAAAGCCCTGGCCTGATCTTTGGACCTTTGTTGACCAGGTTTCCGCCTCCCTCTCCTCCAGTTCCTCGTGACTCTGTGGAGGAGGGGAGTTTGGCGGGCCTCCGGGGACAGCCGCCTAGGCGGGAGGAGGCTCAGACGAGAGAAGAGGCAGGCCTGTAGTTCCTGGAGAACACCCGCTCATCCGGGAACTGGAGGGGAAGGGAGAGGTGGGGGGCGGGGTGGAGAGCTGCTGTCCCACCGTGACTCAGCACTCTGCTGGCCTCGAGGGGTTGGGCTAGGGCTCCAAAAGTGCTTTGTCATGGAGGGAAGGAGACAGCTGGAGGATTTCTTTTATTGTAGGGTGAGCCACATTTCCTAGTGTGGCTAGGTGTCCAGGCCAGAAGGAACAAAGGGGTCTAGTTCACCCAGCCAGGCCTCAGATGGTGTTTTTGCAGGAAAGGGGAGGTGTCACTTTTTGTTTGTTTTTCTTCTTTTTTAAAAAATCTTTTTTTCCCTTTTTTTTGGCCTCTCTGCATGGCTTGCAGGATCTTATTGAATCCAGAGCCTCCACAGTGAAAGCACAGAATCCTAACCACCGACCACCAGGGAATTCTCTTTTCTTTTTTTTGTACCCATTTCTTTCTCAGTGCTTTTCTGTCTCACAGTGAGTTCTCAACAGATATTGGAGCTCTCTCCTTTCTAGGGATTGTTGCTATGACGTTATGATTCCACAGCCAGGAAATCGTAGACCTCGGAAAATTAAGGCTTAGAAAGGACCTTAGAGTTTCCAGATCACCCTATTTTACAGAAAAAGAAGTGAGAGGCCCGTAAAATGCCAGAGCTTGCCTAAGGCCCTTATCACTGGCAGAAACACAAGCTGAAAATGAAGGACAAGACACATGAGGGTGTGGTCGTTAAAATGGATAAATGTGTTGCTGGAAAGTGTGTATGAAATGATGTTATGCGAAAAAACAGAGCCCAAAGTAGTTTGTGCAAAGCTGATGGCCATGAAGAGGATCACCGGACCTGAAGCATGGCTTAGGATTGGGCGAGAATGGGTTAAATGATGTTTTCACTGAAGAGCTGGTGTTTTAAGTATCTAGGATTTTCCCTGGAGTTAGAAGAGTGAAGTGTGAGGAAATCAGAGTTCAGAAATTGGAAAACATGATACTGAATCAGATTCTGGTACATTTCTGGATGTTGCAACCATGATTCAGAGTTTGTCCTTAAACCGTTTCTTGAAAATCCATCAGGCAATGTAGACTTAGTCTAGGCACTCAGGTTCCCCCTTTCTCAGGACGTTAAGGACCTGGGATGTTAACTTGAGAATGGAAAACTTTTTTTTTTTTTTTTAAGTCTTTATTGAATTTGTTACAACATTGCTTCTGTTCTATGTTTCGTTTTTTTGGGGCCTGTGGGATCCTAGCTCCCCAGTGGGGGATCGAGCCCTCACCCCCCAGCATTGGAAGGCAAAGTCTTAACCACTGGACTGACTGCCAAGGAAGTCCCAGCAGGCTCATTTTTTAAGGCAACTCAGGCCTTATGGCATCTATGGGAGCTCCCTCTGGGAGAGTCCACAACCACACCTAGCCAGAGACCTTATCCCACAGGCACTGGCTGTTGTTTACTTGTCTGCCTTCCCGCTGGACTTTGGCCTCCATTTTAACAGGTATCCCCAGACTCTAGCGCAGTTGAGGAGCCCTTCCAGTTCTGACAGATTGCAGCCTTAGGGCCCTTCTCTGAAATCAACAGGCCCAGTGCAATACCTAGTCTCTGCCTGGTCTCTTGCTATATCCTTCCCAAGGACCTACGGGGTATGTGCCCGCATTCTGAAAGCTTTGATGAAGTCACCTGGCCTTTCTGAACTTTTATTTGTTTAGCCACACCACGTGGCATGCGGGATCTTAGTTCCCAGACCAGGGATCGAACCCTCCAGTGGAAGCTGGGAGTCTTAACAACTGAACCACCAGGGAAGTCTCCCTTTCTTAACTTTGATGCTTGTATTTATTTAGAGTCTCTGGAGTCACCCCTCCCCCATGCTACCCTGGGTGCCCACCCCAACACACACATACTTTGGGTGCCCTTGTCACCACGATTCATGTTGCACCCCGTGAGCTTATACCCAGCCCCATGGCATACCCATGTCACCCAGTCCAGGCTCAGGCATGCCCACCTTGGCCAAATCATCAGAGGCCTGGTTCCGCAAAAGGCAGCCTTGGACAGGGAGAGGGCAAAGTAGGGTGGTGCGCTTGTCTTGGCAAGGCTGGGCAGGCAGGGGCTGGGAGTGCCTTCTTGTGGAAGTGGAGACTGATGTCTGCCTTGCCTCTCACGCTGTGGACACTCACTTCACCCACACCCAGCGAAGCTACACGAGCGCAATGCTCTGTCTGCTGGGGGAGGTTGAGGCGGAAGCTTGAGTTTCAGGCTGCACTGAGTAGGGGGTGGGAGGGTCAGGGACAGGACACAGAAGCTCCTTAGGTAGCGATGGTCCTGTAGCCTGGGGCAGAGGGGAGGCTGAAGCATAAAGAACAGCCCGGGGCTAACCAGGCTGGGAGTCAGTAGAATGTGGAAGGGTGATTCATTGACTTTCTGGGAAGGGCAGTAGGGGCAGTCCAGGCAAGCTGGTTTTTCTGGTTGAGCCAGCGGATGGGGCCTCAGTGGTCAGCAGAGGGGAGTCCCACAGGTCCCAGGAAGAGGGGCAGGACCCCAGAGACCTCATCGTTATGATGGAGAAGGCCCTAGTCAACCAGGGCGGCTACCAGTGTCCCTGGCTCCTATTTCCTGCCTGTACTACCCGTTGCAGCCCCACCCCTCTCTAACTACCAGTATCCCCAGGACCCCTGGGGGTACCAAAGTCCAAAGATGCCCAGTTCAGTTCAGTCTCTCAGTCGTGTCCGACTCTTTGTGACCCCATGGACTGCAGCACGCTAGGCTGTCCATCACCAACTCCCGGACTTTACTCAAACTCATGTCCATTGAGTCGGTGATGCCATCCAACCATCTCATCCTCTGTTGTCCCCTTCTCCTCTCGCCTTCAATCTTTCCCAAGTCCCTTATATAAAATGATGTAGTATTGGGATTTCCCTCCGGTCCGGTGGTTAAGACTCTGCGCTTCCACTGCAGGCGGCACAGGTTCCATCCTTCCTGGGGGAACTAAGATCCCACATGCTGTGTAGCACTGCCAAAAAATAAAATGAAAGAAAATAAAGTGGTACAGTATTTGTATATAACCTATGCACATCTTCCTGTGTACTTTAAATTGTCTCTAGGTTACTTATGAGACCTAACACAATGTTAAGGTTTTGTAAATATGCCAGGCACATGGCAATTTCAAGTTTTGCGTCTTGGAACTTTCTAGAATTTTCTTCAAAAATATTCTTGATCCGTTGGTTGAATCTGTGGCCACGGAACCCACAGATATGGATGATTGTAATCTCTTTTCTGCCTGTCTCACCTTTATGAAATGCAAAGGTAAGTGCTTTACTCGTCCACACACCTGCCAGGCTCTACTCTGCCCTTGGGATAAAAGTCCGGGTCTACCGTGGAGGGAGAGGCCCTGCCCATCTGCCACCCACTCTCCCCGGGGTCCTCCTCTTCAGCTGTTCCCTGCTGCCCAGGAGCAGTCCCCTACAGCTCGGGGCTTGTGACAGCTGGTCCCACTGTCCAGACTGTATGCTGCCCTGACTTTTCTGTCTGAAGACAACCCAGCCTTTGACACCCAACTCACATAGCTTCCATGACGCTTCCCTATCCCCCTGCAGAGCTGAGAATTTCCATTCTTTGTGACCTCCTGTGCTCTGAACATTTTTCCAGGGTGACTGGCAGTGACCTGTTCTGTACCTGCCTTCCGCACCAGAAGAGGAACTCCTGCCCTATATTCACCCAGGCAGTGCCTTGCCTTCCCCACCACAAGACCCTCAAAGCGCCAGGCTCCCGGGCTACCGAGAACTGTGTATTGGATTAATTTAAGAAGCCAGCTTTTACTCACCTGTCCTGTTATTGAGGGATAGGCCTCCCACCTCTTGCTTCGTAGGTTTGCTTTTTCCGTCTTAAGTAAGACCAGCTCTTCCTACTCTCCACAAGGAAGATGCAGAGAGTACGTGAGCTTCTGTGGGGTCTGAGGATTATTTCCTGGCAGAGACCTGAGAACACTGCAGGGTGGAGCAGTCTGTGACCACTTGGACCATGGGGACAGTGACGGCATGTGGGATCAGGGGCTCCCTACTCTGTGGACCTATTCCCTTTGTCTGTTATGGTGGCCACAGAGAGTTTCCTCGACTGGAGGAATTTGTGGGAGATCACTAGGGACCAGGGAGGAAGACTAGAAGGATGGATTCCCTCTACATGGAATCCCCCGACAGTCCAGTGGTTAGGATTTGGAGCTTTCACTGCTGGGGCATGCGTGTGTTCAGTTGTGTCTGACTCTCTGCGACCCCTTGGACTATAGCCCGCCAGGTTCTTCTGTCCATTAGATTCTCCAGGCAAGAATACTGGAGTAGGTTGCCATTTCCTCCTCCAGGGCATCTTCCCAACCCAGGGATTGAACCTGTGTCTCCTGCATAGAAGGTGGATTCTTTACCAACTGCACCACCTAGGAATCAGCCTCACTACTGGGGAACAAGGTTTAATCCCTGGTTTAAGAAACTAAGATGCAACAAGCTGCATGGTGCAGCTGGAAAAAAAAAAAAAAAAAAAAGCCATGTGTTTCCTGGAGATGGGATTAGAGCATTCTCAGAATCATTACATCCTACAAACATAACATGCCAGAGAGTTTACATAAAGTTGACACCTTATTGTGGCTGAAACCAACCGCATCTCTTGAGTAGGAGGTGGGGCAGGTCATGGCACTAGAAGCAGTCTCCGCTTTTCAGAGAAAGAAACTGACAGTCAGAGTGGTTTGGTTCAGTGACTGCTGGGCTGGACATCACACAGCTGGGTAAGAGGCAAGGCTGTGTGACTGGAACTCAGAGTCTAATTGTGGGGTAATTTTCCAGATCTGCGGCCCTGATTGCTGTTGTTCAGTCACTAAGTCATATCTGACTCTTTGCAACTCCATGGTCTGCAGCATGTCAGGCTTCTCTGTCCTTCACTGTCTCTTGAGTTTGCTCAAATTTATGTCCATTGAGTTGGTGACGCTATCTAACTATCTCATCCTCTGCCATCCCCTTCTCCTTTTGCCATCAATCTTTCCCAGCATCAGGGTCTTTTTCAATGAGTTGGCTCTTTGAATCAGGTGGCCAAAGTATTGGAGCTTCAGCTTCAGCATCAGTCCTTCCAATGAATATTCAGGGTTGATTTCCTTGAGGATTGACAGGTTTGATCCCCTTGCCGCCCAAAGGACTCTCAAGAGTCTCCTCCAGAATCACAGTTCAAAAGCATCAGTTCTTCGGCCCTCAGCCACCTTTATGGTCCAACTGTCACATTCGTACATGACTACTGGAAAAACCATAGCTTTGACTGTATGGACCTTTGTCGGCAAAATGAAGTCTCTGCTTTTTAATATACTGTTTAGCTTTGTCATAGCTTTTCTTCCAAGGAGCAAGTACATAGTACAGTTCTCATAGTCCCTGACCCTGGACCATGAAGCACAGAGAAAGAAAACCTTTGAGATTCCAGTTGCTTGAAGACTGAAATATGCTTGTAGGTAGAGAGCAGTTCCTCAGCTCCAAATCCAGGCAAAGGCAAGCCAGCCCCCATCTTTGACCAGCTTTAAGATGCCCCAGTTGGCAGTTGACACTTGGCACTTTCAAAGCTGCAATTCCACTAGCAGCTATAACAGGTAGTTTTTAAAACCAGTAAGCTGATTTGGTTGGTAACCAGAGTCTGCTTGGTGGGAGTTTTGTGATGCTTTAAAAGGCAACATTGGGGACCCCATGGCAAGGTTCAGACTGTGCACTCGGTCTTGAGTTATCTCCCAAGCTTGGTGCTCTTGGCTGGTAGGCCTAAGAGGTGACGGAAGGCCTGCAGACCCTTAGCTATTCCATGGCATCCCTGAGTGGGGCAGATGGATCCAGACCCACTCCTGGGCCCTGAGAGTACCCCGGGCTTGTTGTTATTTAGTTGCTAAGTCATATCCGACTCTACAATCCCATGGACTGTAGCCTGTCAGGCTCCTCTGTCCACAGGATTTCCCAGGCAACAATATTGGAGTGGGTTGCCATTTCCTTCTCCCAGGGATCTTCCTGACCCAGGGATCGAACTCACGCCTCCTCCTAGAATATACTATTCACAGGGACCAAGGCTGGCTCGTCATACGCCTGTGCTCCCCATGGGCCTGAGGCCTGTCTGTAGGCAGAGGTGGACACACCAATGTTGGGAGCTGTGGGTAATGCCTCTTCCCAGGGTTTGCAGCCCTCATTCCTGGGGAGAATCTGAGAATCATGTGGACTTTCCCAAAAGAAAAGTCTGGGTCCCTGCCACTGAGGCTGCCCACGCATCAGGGCACATAGGACCTGCTTCCCAACTGGGGCAATGCCAGTCCCTCAGCAGGGCCTCAGCCCACCCTTGGCCTTCTCAGCAGAGGATTTGCCCACCGTTCAGACAGAGCTTATGGTCTAGGGCAGATGCCTGTGCCAGACCCAGGAGGACCTTCCCAAAGGAGGATACAACGTGTTCTTTCTCTTCCCTTCTTTTAGTTCTCGTTGCACGGATGGCATTCCAACCCCCTTTCAAACATCCCTGCCTTTTCTAATTCTTTGGAGTCAGTTGGAATTCAGCAGCTCTCTATTTTTTTTTTTTCATACTTGCTCACATGTCCAGCTGTCCTTTCAGTACTGTGGGTGTGTATGTGGTGGTAGTGGCAGCAATCCAGATATTTTGCTGTTTCTGAAATTGATGATTTCCCCAAGATCCACACCTACTTCCCCACATCCACCCCAACTTCTGGGTATTGGATTCAAATTCTCCTTCAGAGAGGCATTCTGCCACCTGCCCCCCACCCCCATTCCAGCCCCCGCCCTGTGCTATGATTAGAATGGCCTCTGTCCCCACATTTGGAGAGAGACACATTATCTGTCACTTGCAACACATTTTCCAGTCAATTTCCCTTTTTTTACACGTTCTTTTTTTTTTTTAATTTTATTTTATTTGGCCATGCTGGGCAGCAGGCAGGATCTTAGTTCTCCAACCAGGAATCGCACCTGTGTTCTCTACACTGAGAGCTCAGAGTCTTAACCACTCGACTGCTGGGGAATTGCCCAACTTACTTTTTAAATCACTTAAAGGGCAACTAATTCCTTCATGGGTCATAGCATTTTCAAACCAGGAAGTTGGTTTATAGACTCTCTAATCTAATATAGTCATGCAGTCAACATTTTTAAATGCTGGTTTTGGGCCAGACCCTAGATATAGAAACTGAGGCCCACCAAGAGGAGGGGCCTGACTCAGGGCTTCACGGAAAGTGTGTCATCGAGCCAATGACCAGGACCTAGGCCTCCTGACCCCCAAGCCAGCATTCTCTCATTATGTTTGTCTGCTTCCCGAGATTAAATCCCAATGCAGTGCGTGCAGATGGATATGTGAGCGTGAGAAAGATGGAGGACCAGATGCTAAGCAGTGAGCGTTGCTTCCTGGGCAAAGCAGACAAAGTGGTAAAGGCAGCAGAGAAAGGGACAGAGGAGCAGAGAAGGAGAAAATACAGAACTGTCCACAATCAAAACCACATTTATGAAAAACTCAGCACGCACACATACATAAAAATCACACACACATACACACCCCTTGCCCTGTCGGGAACAACTAAAGAAGCAATCAAACAATTCGGTTATGTAGTCAGTACTGGGTTGAGCCGCGGAGATGCAGTGACAAGGGAGTTCCAATCGCGTCTGACCACAGTCCCTTCCAGCGTCAGTAATGACTACCTTGCCGGCCATACCTGCTGGCTACAAGGGCTGCATTGAGCCCGGAAGTCAACTCCCCATGGGGCCCTGGGGCAAGCAGAGCAGCAATTAGCAACTGAGAGTGGGGCCTGTGGAAACACTGCCCAGAACTGGCCAGAACAGGTTCCAGATGCCCTGTGCTTCTCTCCAGGAGTCAGAGGGAATTGGAGCTGGAATCAAACCAATTGGGCACCTGTGGTGGGGCTGTCAAGGATCCTCGCTCTGCCGCCCACCTTACCCACCCCTCCACCGCCCAGTCTGGCTCACTCTTGTCTTTTTTTCCCTTTCCTGGGGGCTACACTGTGTGGCCCATGGGATCTTATTCCCTGACCAGGGATTGAACTTATGCCCCCCTGCAGTGGAAGTGCAGAGTCTTAACCACTGGACTTCAAGGGAAGTCCCTCACTCTTGTCTTTCTGAACTTCACTGACCTTTCACCACATTTGCTACCAGCAGCTGCCCCCGAGTGCCAGGCACAGTGGTCTGACAGGTGGCCGAGCCAGCTGGGGCTGCAGGAGGTCTCAGTCCTCCTGGTGTCTCCCCTGGCATCCCGTCTCACCCACTCCCATCCTGGCTGTGTCCAACAGGCCCATGTGGGCCCCACCTCTGTGCCTTTTCTTATGTCTTTCCTCCCCAGAGCCGTGCCCTTCAGCCTATCAAAGACCTGCCCTTCTTTCCAGCTCCCCTGGTCTGGATCCTGCTTCTGCTGAGGAGTCTTCCAGGATTCAGAGCTAATGTCTCTCTTCCCCTGACCTTGGTCCCTTCAACCTTGATTGAATGACAGTGGGCACTTGTCTCATTCCATCATCATCCCTCCGTGGCCTCAAGACCGAGGGCTCAGTGAACACAGGAACCTTGTTTTCTTCTCTGCTCCCCGTATGCAAGCCTGAGCCCTGGCACATGGCAGGTGCTCAGTGCAAACTCTGGTTGCATGTAATTGGATTGCTGTGAAAAGGAGGAATCCTTGTTCCAGGAAGGTCCTTCCTTCCCTCAAACATGGTTCTTCACACTTAACTAGGAATTAGGGAGGAACCCTCCTGCACTTCTGCATAAAAGCCCAGAATGAGAACCTCAGAGGCAAAACTGGAATTGGTCTCATAGGATCTTAGTTCCCCAGGGATCAAATCAGTGCCCCTTGCAGTGGAAGCATGGAGTCCTAATCACTGGACTTTCAGGGAAGTCCCTGCCTAAAGCCCTTTAGTTGAAAACTCCTGTATTCCAAGGTCAGGGGTCCTCAGGCCCAAGCTCTGCCCAGCTGGGTGGGTTAAAGTCAATTCTCTTTCTTAAAAATGAATCCAATAATAATAAAAATTAATGCTTGATAATAAAAACAAATAATAATAAAAGTTAATACTTATAAGATACGTCAAACACTTGCCAGATAAGAAAACTGAGGCACCGGATTACAAAGTAACTTGTCCAAGGGGACCTGCACTTCAGATCCAAAGCCCACACTCTTTTTTTTTTAATTTTTATTTTTTGCCACACGACTTGTGGGATCTTAGTTCCTCCACCAGGGATTGAACCCAGACCCCAGCAGTGAAAGCTCAGAGTCCTAACTGCTAGACCACAAGGAATTTCCAGAGCCCACACTCTAACTCCTCCTAGTCCCCCTCCCATTGCCCATGTTACTCAGCCCTCTGCTACAGCCCGTCCTCTGCTCACCCCAGAGGGCTCCTCTCCAGGTATTTCTGCCTAACTTCTGACTTCAGTAAATAAACTGTTTCTCTGTGTGCTCTCCTAAATGTTGCGCTGTGTCTTAATAATAAATTTTGTACCCGTTTTTACTTTTTTGCCTCCTAGAAACATTCTTGCTTTCAAACAGGGGAAAGAGCCAGGACCACTTTTTTTCTAGCCTCTAGCCCCTGGTGGTCTAGTGGTGAGGATGCCTGGTTTTAACCCAATCTACTCAGGTTTGATTCCTGGGCAGGGAGCTAAGATCTCTCTTCTGGATGGCTTACTGCTTTCTCTCTGGGATCAGAGGGGTGAGAGAGCTGGGAGGGCTGCCTCAGTCAGGACAGTTTTAATTTCAGGCAATAAAACTCAACCCGCACTAGCGGAGCAACAAAGGGGATTTGTTGGCTCTTGTAGTTGAGAAATCAAGTGGGCTTCAGGCACGGTTCCATCAGGGCTCTGCTTCTGGCTCTCTGCAATTCTCTCTGGGATCTGCTCCCATTCATGGAGCTTCACCCTCAGGCTATCTTTCGGCAACCTCCAGGGTGGCAGGTCTCCTTCTTCCAGAGGTAATGTTAGATGTACCACTCTCACTCCTTCCATTTCCCAAGCATTGTCTCATCAGGTCTTTTTTGAGTCAGTGCTGCCTCTCAGAGTGTCTGATTCTAAATGGCTGCTTAAGTAAACCTAGAAGATGGAGCTGATGTGTGTTTCTAAGCGGCATTTGGGCCTCAGGGCTCACTGGAGACAGGAGGAGTTTCTGCCAAGTGCTCTCTTGTCCGGCTTGCTGGTATCATTTTACCAAATAATACAATTATCTCAGAGTCAGGACATAGGAGCTGGGTCGCCCAGACCTGTGCCCTTCAGAGTTCTACTACCAAGTGTCTGTCTGAAGACCTATGGGGGCCCAGCACTCTGATTTTGGAGGCTCCACTGCGTATCACAGCAAATACATTAAAATGTAGGTACACCCCTCATTCAACTTAATGGAAAAGTAACTAAAGATAGTTGAGCTCAGCTGCAGTTGAATAGGTGACAGTGTCACAGTTTACAAACACACGCTTAAAAATTTTTTCTTTTTGGCCATGCCGTGTGGCTTGCAGGATCTTAGTTCCCTCCGCAGGGACTGAACCCAGCCCCTCGGCAGTGGAAGTGCAGAGTCTTAACCACTGGACCACCAGGAAATTCTCAATATTTACTTTTATTCTTTTATTGTTTTTCTTTCTGCTTCTTTTTTTTTTTTTTTTTACCATCACATCACCCCTTTGTTTTTGGCAATCACATACCTCACCCATCCCCAACCTTTCCTCCTCCTGGTTTCTTTTGAAAAAAATTTTTTTTTTAGTAATTTATTATTTTGGTTGCACTGGGTTTTCGTTGCTGCACTCGGCCTTCTCTAGTTGCAGTGAGCAGGGCCCACTCTTTTTTGCGGAGTCTAGGCTATAGGCACACAGGCTTCAGTAGTTGCAGCACGAGGGCTCACGGGTTTCGTTGCTCAGCAACATGCAGGATCTTCCGGGACCAGGGTCCAACCCGTGTCACCCGTGTGGGCAGGCAGATTCCTATCCTCTACCACCAAGGAAGTCCTGCTATTCTCTTTTTGAATTTAAGGACCAACACGTTTTCTTGGGCCTTGGCAAAGCTCATGAGCACTAGGCCCAGGGCCTGCAGCGCTTATTATGGAGAACTGACTGGGTGGAGGCTAGTAACGGTGATTTGTGCGCATGTGCCTGATCAGACACCAGGCCTGAGCCAGACCTGCGGAGTTGGTCCCAACTCTGCTGCTAACTAGCTAAGTGAACTTGGGCAAGTTGCCAGTCTCTCTGGGCCTCCATACGGTCAGTTGTCAATTGGAGATAAGGATGCTTGCACATCTTCCCTGTGTACCTCCTGGAGGAGCATTCCTTCCAGCTGGCATTGCAAAGAGGATTAACTGGAAGTTACTTTAGAGCCATGTAAACTCAATTTCTTTGGGATCCATTTAACAGGGCTTCCCTGGTGTCTCAGACCATAAAGAGTCTGCCTGCAACGCAGGAGACCCCGGTTTGATCCCTGGATCGTGAAGCTCCCCTGGAGAAAGGAATGGCTACCCACTCCAGTATTCTTGCCTGGAGAATTCCATGGACAGAAGAGCCTGGCGGGCTACAGTCCATGGAGTTGCAAAGAGTCAGACAGGACTGAGTGACTCACACCCACCCATCAATAACAGACATTAGTTGACGGTCCTCTTTTAGCCAAACTTCCACCAGTTGTGAAGGGATGAGTGTGCCGACCGCTGTGTTCACAGTGGTCCAGGCCCACGACTTGGCATCAGCAGAGATGTGAGATATGAGGAAAGAGGATGGCGGGATTCAGGAGCATGGGCTGAGAGCTGTGCAAGAGCCCAACAACTGAAGGGCCCCTTGCCTGCAGGGGAAGGAAACATATCCACACCCTGTCAGTTCTGCAGTGACTGGGGAAGGCCTGCAAAGTGGAAGGGCAGGGCTGCACCTGCGTCTTACAGGGCCGTCACTGCCTTCTTTGTTGGATTTGCCCCTGACCGCTTTCACTGTGCGCCCGAGGGTGTCATGCCTGGTCTGGGCAGCACAGGGTGGGACCTTCTTTGAAGATCAAGTGTGGGGAAGGTTGGGTTAGCCAAGGCTAAGGAACAGCCTCTCCACCATAGGAATCACTTTAAAAGTGAAAGTGAAACTTAGTTGCTCAGTCATGTCTGACTCTTTTGCGAACCCATGGACTGTAGCCTGCCAGGCTCCTCCATCCATGGAATTCTCCAGGCAGGAATAATGGAGTGGGTTGCCGTTTCCTTCTCCAGGGGATCTTCCCGACCCAGGGATCGAACCAGGGTCTTCCACATTGCAGGCTGATTCTTTACTGTCTGAGTCACCAGGGAAGCCCACATCATATTAAAAAAATCATGGTAAAAATCATCTGACATTTGGGACTTCCTTGGTGGTCCAATGGTTAAGACTTAAGACCTTCCAATGCAGGGGATGAGGGTTTGATCCCTGGTCAGGGAGCTAAGATCGCACATGTCTTGAGGCCAAAAAACCAAAACATACAACAGGAGCGATATTGTAACAAATTCAATAAAGACTTCAAAAAAAGATCCACATCAAAAAAAAAAAAAAAGACATAAATTGATTATCCTTTCTAAAAGTATACATGGGACTTCCCTGGTGGCTCAGTGGTAAAGAATCCACCTGCCAATGCAGGAAACACAGGTTCGATCCCTGATCCGAGAAGATCCCACAGCCAGGAAACAACTACGTCTGTGTGCCAAACTATTGAGCCTGTGCTTTAGAGCCCGGGAGCTGCAACTACTGAAGCCCACACGCCCTAGATCCTGTGCTGTGAACAAGAGAAGTGACTTCGATGAGAAGCCCACGCACCTCAACTAGATAGTAGCCCCTGCTCACTGCAACTAGAGAAAAGCCCATGCAGCAACAAAGACCACTTGCAGCCAAAAATAAAATAAATAAAATAAAAAACTAAAGATGCACATGAAAACATTAACTAAATTTACATTGTCATACAACAGTTCTCAAGAGCTTTATATCTTAAACAACTGCAACTTTATTCCCCATTGAACAACTTCCTATTTTCCCTTCCCCGAGACTCTGGCACCCACCATTCTATCTGTTTCTAGGAGTTTGATTGGGGCTTCTTGGATAGTTTAGCTGGTAAAGAATCCGCCTGCAATGCAGAAGGTGGTTTGATTCCTAGGTTGGGAAGTTTCCTGGAGAAGGGATAGGCTACCCACTCCAGTGTTCTTGGGCTTCCCTGGTGGCTCAGATGGTAAAGAATCCACCCACAATGCAGGAGACCTGGATTCGATCCCTGGGTTGGGAAGATCCCCTGGAGGAGGGCATGGCAACCCACTCCAGTGTTCTTGCCTGGAGAATTCCCATAGACAGAGGGGCCTGGTGGACTACAGTCCATGGGGTCGCAAAGATTCAGACATGACGGAAGCGACAAAGCACGGCACAGCATAAGTGGAATCATGCAGTAATTTTCCTTTGGTGACTGGCTTATTTCACTTAGTATGAAGTTCACCCACATTGTGCAGATGAGAGGGTTTTCTGCCTTTTTAAAGGCTGAATAATATTCCACTGTATGTTTATGCCCCATTGTCTTCATTCATTCATCTACTGATAGGCATTTGTCTTGCTTGTACTTTTGGGCTATTTTGAATAAGGCTGCAGTGAACATGGGAGGCCAAATGTCTCTTTGAGATCCTATATTTCAGTTGCCTAATGTCCTCAGTTTCATCCATGTAGCATATTGCAGATTTTCCTTTGTTTTGAAGGCTGAATAATGTTCCATTGTATGTATAGATGACATTTTTCCTACCCATTCGTCCATCAGTGGACACTTGGGTGGCTTCCATGTTTTAACTCCTGTTAAGTAATGCTGCTGTGAACATGGGGTCTCTTGAAGACCCTGAGTTCAATTCTTTTTAGTATATACCAAGAAGTGAAATTGCTGTGTCAGATGGTAATTCTATTTTCAACTTTTTGAGGAAGATTCCTCATTCCTTTGATGGCTCCAAAGTACTCCATTGTGTGGATGTACTATTGTTTATTCTGCTTATTGATGGGCACTTGGCATTTTTTCCAGGCTTAGGCTATTACAAATAAGGCTGCCATAAATAGCCTTGCCCCTGTGTCTTTTTGTATTGTTTGTGGTGAATCTTTAAGATAGATTCCTAGAAGTGGGATCACAAGATCAAAGGACAAATACACAAGCAGGTATTGCCAAATTCTCTTTCAGCAGGACGGTTCCATTCCCACTAGCAAAGTGTGAGAATGTCTATCTTCTCACAGTCTGGACAAGAGAGTGTTTTGTTAAACTTTTGGATTTTTGCCAATCTGATCAGCAAGAATTAGTTCTTTGGAGCAATTTGCATTTCTTTAACTACAAGCTTGGTTGAGCATCTTTTTATGTAGCTTTGAAATATTTATTTGCTTTTCTTTTTCTGTAAACTGTTTTGTATTTTTAGTGCATCTTTCTCACAGTTGGTTGGCATTTCAATTTATATTAGAAGCACTTGATATTTATTCTAAGAATGTTAACTCTTTTGTGATGCAGTTGTAAATCTTTTTTTTTTAACCAGTCTGTCATTTGTCTTTTAAGTTTTTATTTATTTAAGTTAATTTTGGGGCCATGACAAAAACTTCAGTTAAATGAAACTTATTGATGTTTCCCTTTATTGCTTCTGGATGTTGAGTCAGAATTAGGAAAGATTTCCCTGGCCCAAGATTATAGAAGGATTTATTCATGTTTCCCTTTAGTGCTTGGATGGTTTCCTTTTGTTGGTTCTTTTTTTAATTTGGACCATTTTAAAAGACTTCATTGAATTTTTTACAATATTGCTTCTGTTTTATGTTTTGATTTCTTGTCCCCAAAGCTTGGGGGATCTTAGGTCCCTGACCAGGGATTGAACCCCGACCCCCTGCATTGGAAGGCAAAGTCTTAACCACTGGACTGCCAGGGAAGTCCCAGGATGGTTTCATTCATTATATCCAATCTCTAGTTTCTTTGGAATGTATCCTGGAATACAAAAGGAATGCCTCCAGTTGTTTCTGATTCCACAGGGCTCTCCAATTATCCCAACATTAAGTGTTACATTAGCTATTCTTTCCCCACAATTTGTGTTGCTGCCTTCCCTGGTGGCTCAGATGGTAAAGAATCTGTCTGCAATGCAGAAGACCCAGGTTCGATCCCTGGGTTGGGAAGATCCCCTGGAGAAGGAAATGGCAACTCAATCCAGTATTCTTGCCTGGAGAATTCCATGGACGCAGGAGCCTGTGGGCTACAGTCCATGAGGTCATACGACTCGTATGCTCAGTCCATACTGAGAGACTAAAAGTTTCCATTCCTTTGTCATGTATAAGCTTTCCGTAGGCCATGGTGGCTGTTTCTGGATTTTGTACTCTGTCGTCCTGGGGACTCACTTCATCTCATTCAGCACTGCTCAGGACCCCGCTCTCCAAGATCATCCCTGAGGACGGTCCCACCTGACTACAAGGCCCTTTCCTCCAGGCTCAGAGGTCAAGCTCTCTGAGGTCAAGCTCCCTTGGAGAGGGAGACCTGTGGGAGCCAAATTCACACCAACCCAGACCCTGCAGATGAGGAGGTGTTTCTGAAGAATGACCTTCAGAGAGGAGGGCTTTTCAGAGTAGGAGCCCCTGTTCTGTCCCCAGGAAGGGATCAGTTCAATTTAGTTCAGTCGCTCAGTCATATCTGACTCTTCGTGACCCCATGGACTGCAGCACGCCAGGCTTCCCTGTCCATCACCAGCTTCCGGAGCTTGCTCAAACTAATATCCATGATGCCATCCAACCACCTCATCCTCTGTCATCCTGTTTTCCTCTTGCCTTCAGTCTTTCCCAGCATCAGGGCCTTTTCCAGTGAGTCGGTTCTTTGCATCAGGTGGCCAAAGTATTGAAGTTTCAGCTTCAGCATCAGTCCTTCCAATGAATATTCAGGTCTGATTTTCTTTAGGATTGACAGGTTGGATCTTCTTGCAAGGAGGAAGGGATGGGTGTGACCAATTATTCTACCAGCGCTGGGGCCAGGGGAGAATCTAGTGCTTGGCTAATGATGGCTCTTGAAGGATCATTTCTTCAAAGAAAAGACAGAACAACCATTTCTCACACACCCATCAATATTTACTTAAATTCTACTTCATAGCAAATATTATGCTTTGTGCTATGAGGAAAGAGAATCAACACACTGTTCTTGCTTCCCTGGGGAGATAAGAACAGATGCTCTGAGAGCTAAAAGCATCATGAAAGGAGGCGTGGGCAGGGTGACCTCCAGGTGCCCAGTGGTTAAGAGTCTGCCTTCCAATACAAGGGGTGTGGGTTCGAATACTAGTTGCGGAACTGGGATCCAACATGCCGCTGGGCTGCAGCAGAATCAGGCTGTCCCTTATTACAATCAAGTGACTTCAGATTGTTCCATGAGCCCTGGGAAGTCACACCCATGTCATCCGAGTGTCCCCTGCTCTGACACCCACCCACTCCCACTGTCTCTGTCTCTTGCACACTGAGTTCTGCTCCTGTGTTCCCTGTGCCATGCTTGCTAGCCTGCTCTGTATCGTGGACCCTCACCAGCCTCACTCTCTTGCCTGCCAGAGGGGTGCCTGGTTAAAAGAACAGAAGGACAGGCATCTTCCTGATGTGGGGTCTGGGTTTCCCTTCATGTCACCCATGGTGGCTGGTGGAGAATGGTCCTTGAAGGACCTTAAAGAGAAACTGTCAAAAATTTACACGGAGTGATGAAGCCAAGCAAACATCACCCTGAGACTTGGGAGGGGTTCAAATGATTCTCCCTCTCCCTCCATGTAGTTATTATGATTATTTTCATAGAGCAAACCAAGCTGATGGGATCAGATCTCATGGTCCTGAAGTCTGGAGTTAATTCACGGGCCTTTAGCTAAAGGGACGAGAGGGTGACATCGGGGCTCGAAGTTCCTAATCCCGTCTGCTCTCCCGCTGAGACCCCTGGGCATCTTCCTGACAATTAAGTAAAATAAACTGTCATGAGCCAAGCCAGTGACCAGACAGCCTAGAGGCCAGTGGAGGAAGGAAGCTGACTTTGGGGCCTGGCTGACCTGTTAGGGAAGGCTTGGCAGGGAGCCTGCTCTGAGGTTAATCAGTACCTTGTCTGGCTCCACGTCTCCTGGGAGAGGAGATGGAGGTCCCTGCTCCTTTGGCTCTAAGAGGTGTTTTGGGTCTACCTTGCTAAAAGTACTGTTTCAGTTTGTAAGTTTTCAACACGTTTGCATGTCCAAAGAGAAGGAAGTTGAAGCCTTCGCACACAGACAGAAGTTTCATCATCCTAGGCACATGGGAGTCAGGAGTGGTCCAGTATAGGGCGTGACCAACACATCTGACCCCACGAGGCACTAAGCAGAGAACGCAAGGCTGTGCACTGTCCTGAAAGCCTTGGGGTTACTGTTGAAAACCCAGCTCACTGTCTGGAAGAGGAGAGATACCCTCGCAGAGAACCCCACTTTGTCAAATACCACTCGGGGTAAAGGTGTAGACACTTCACGTACATAGAGATGATTTACTCCCTCCCTGCCCATCCCTATAAGGACCAATGAAAGAACAACCTGAGGTTCCCCAGAGATTCCCCTGGATCCCCCAGATGTGGCGTGGTCAATGAACACCAGGACTTCCGTATTTGCTCTTCCCTCTGCCTGGATGCTCTTTCCCTACATCTTTGCTGGACCAGCCTCTTCTCAGCACTGATGGCTTAGCTCCTAGAGGCCCTCGCTGACCCCTACCTACGGTGGCCCATCCCGGTAGGACTCAGCCTCTCTCTAAGCCATTACTGTTTTTTTCTTTATAGTAGATAATACTATTTCTGTTTAGTATACTTCCCTTTTCCAGCCTCCACTGACCAGAATGTGAAGTCCTGAGAGCTGGGCTTCACCATGATGATCACAGCCATAGCCCAGTTCCCAGAACTGTGCCTGGCACCTGGTGGGTGTTTAGTTGAACTGGTGGGTGGTACCTGGAAAAGACAGGGAAAGGAAGGAGGTGGCTTGGAAACAGAAGGGGGCATGAAGGAGGGAGGTGGCCTTTCCCTACTATCGGTTTTCTTCTTCATATGCTTCTTAAGGGACCGACCATGTGGAGGAAGAAACACACCACCAGTCTCTGTCCCTTTGAGAGCCTTCACCAACAGGGGGGCTGAACCCCTGCCCTGTTGGGCTGGGGTCAGGCAGATGGACCACCCCCCAACAGAGGTGTTCCTGGGGCAGCAGAATCTGAACCTGCCACTGTTCTTTAGTTAAACCAAAGCACTTCCGGCACCATGAGAAAATCTATAGGAAATTCTCTGTCTGGGGCAGGTACCCAGGAGAAAGTGGGGAGGGCCCTTTTGACTTGAGTTCAGTTCAGTTCAGTAGCTCAGTTTTGTCCGACTCTTTATGACCCCATGAACTGAGGCACGCCAGGCTTTCCTGTCCATCACCAACTCCTGGAGCTTGCTCAAACTCATGTCCATCAAGTCGGTGATGCATTCAACCATCTCATCCCCTGTCATCCTTGTCTAGCATCCAAGGACCCACTAATTCTGCCCGGTGCTGGACCTAGTTGGTGGGTTTCGTAGAGGCAGAGTGTGACTGGGGTTTTTGTGGAAATGATGAAAACTGGTCAGGAAGGAGGCAAGCAGGCAGGGCAGGTGAACAAGCCAAGAAGAATTGTTTTCAGCTCGAGTCTGAAAACAGCCTGATCCCTTGGGAATTCTAGAGTATGAACAGCCCCACAGAGCTGTTCCACCAGGACAGGAGAGGGTGGGACTTCTTAATCATGTATCACCCGGTCATCAGCTGCCAGCCACCCCCTGGGGGGTTTAAGGACCAGGTGGCTCCTCTCAGCCAAAGGCAGTTCTCTGGAGAAGGATGCTCTGTGGGGCGGCCACAGCAGACATTCACAGCTCTGGGGAGTGGGTGACGGGGATCTGGATGGGCATCTGTGTTATAGAGTCTCCTGTTATTCATTGTTGTTCAGTTGCTAAGTCATATCGATTCTTTGTGACCCCTTGGACTGCAGTATACCAGGCTTCCCTCTCCTTTGCTATCTCCCGGAGTTTGCTCAGACTCATGTCCATTGAGTGGGTGATGCCATACAATCATCTCATCCTCTGCTGCCCTCTTCTCCTTCTGCCCTCAGTCTTTCCCAGCATCAGGGTCTTTTCCAATGAACTGGCTCTTTGCATCAGGTGGCCAAAGTATTGGAGCCTCAACTTCAGCATCAGTCCTTCCAATAAATATTCAGTGTTGATTTCCTTGAGGATTGACTGGTTTGATCTCCTTGCAGTCCAAGGGCCTCTCAAGCATCTTCTCCAACACCACAGTTCAAAAGCATCAATTCTTCAGTGCTCAGCCTGCTTTATGGTCCAGCTCTCATATCTGTACACAACTACTCGAAAAACCATAGCTTTGACTAGACGGATCTTTGTTGGCAAAGTGATGTCTCGGCTTTTTAATATGCTGTCTAGGTTTGTCATAGCTTTTCTTCCAAGGAGCAAGCGTCTTTTAATTTCAGGGCTGCAGTTACTGTCTGCAGTGATTTTGGAGCCCAAGAAAATAAAATCTGCCACTGTTTCCATTTTTTCTCCATCTATTTGTCATGAATTGATGGGACTGGATGCCATGATTTTTGTTTTTTGAATGCTGAGTTTTAAGCCAGCTTTTTCTCTCTCCTCTTTCACTTTCATCAAGAGGCTCTTTAGTTCCTGTTCGCTTTCTGCCATAAGGGTGGTAACATCTGCATATCTGAGGTTGTTGATATTTCTCCCAGCATCTTGAGTCCAGCTTGTGCTTCATCTAGCCAAGGCTTTCGCATGATGTACTCTCCCTGGTGGCTGAGATGGTAAAGAACCTGCCTGCAATGCAGGAGACCTGGGTTCGATCCCTGGGTCAGGAAGATCCCCTGGAAAAGGAAATGGCAATCCACTCCAGTATTCTTGCCAGGAGAATTCCATGGACAGAGGGGCCTGGTGGGCTACAGTCCATGGGGTCACAAAGAGTCAGACACAGCTGAGTGACTAACACTTTTCACTTTTCACTCTGTATAGAAGTTAAATAAGCAGGGTGACAATATACAGCCTTGATGTACTGCTTTCCCAGTTTGAACCAGTCCATTGTTCCAAGTCCGGTTCTAACCGCTGCTTAGTGGCCTGCATACAGGTTTCTCAGGACACAGGTAAGGTTGTCTGGTATTCCCATCTCTCTAAGAATTTTCCACAGTTTGGTGTGATCTACACAGTCAAAGGCTTTAGCATAGTCAATCAAACAGAAATAGCTGTTTTTCTGGAATTCTCTTGCTTTTTCTATGATCCGATGGATGTTGGCAATTTGATCTCTGGTTCCTCTGCCTTTCCTAAATCCAGCTTGTGTATCTGGAAGTTCTCAGTTCACTTGCTCTTGAGTCTCGCATAGCCTCCTGCTGGCCCAGGATGAACCACACCCTTCCCCATAGGTGTCTTTGCCTCTGCCACCTCCCCTGCCTTTAAGGTCCCCTTCCTGCTCCTCTGAAAATCCTCCTCAAACACCAACATCACATCCTTTGATTGCTACAGTGCTTATTGACCTGAATCATGTCCTCCTTACCTCCTTCTCCAACATTCCCATCCTACCTTGTACGTGGGCCGTGTCTCCACCTGCCCTTGGAAGCAAGGACCACCCCCATCTTCCCCTCCGTGTCTCTAACAGGTCCCTGCCCAGACCTGGACATGTGTGAAGTGACTCAGAATGTACAAAAGAACCCAGAGGACCCTAACCTCAAGAGCCTGAAGCCCAGGGTCTGTCCAAGGTCTCCAGGCTGTAGGCAGAGCTGGTATTTGAGCCCATGACACCACTCAGATCTCCCCTGTTGCCAAGTCCAGATGAGAGTATGTACTTTTTTTTTTAATTTTTATTTATTTATTTTAACATGAAAAACATTTGATATTGGGGTATAGCCAATTAACAATGTTGTGATAGATTCAGGTGAACAGTGAAGGGACTCAGCCATACATATATCATGTATCATTCTCCCCTAAACTCCCCTCCCATACAAGCTGCCACATAACATTGAGCAGAGTTC
Organism: Giraffa tippelskirchi; assembly: GCF_054371585.1. Classification (NCBI taxonomy): domain Eukaryota; kingdom Metazoa; phylum Chordata; class Mammalia; order Artiodactyla; family Giraffidae; genus Giraffa; species Giraffa tippelskirchi. The sequence goes on along the minus strand of NC_137284.1, from coordinate 10,199,462 downwards.
CGTGGCCAATACAGTAAGTTTTTGTTGATTATCCATTTTAAATACAGCAGTGTGTACATGCATGGGTGCTAAGTCGCTTCAGTCATGTCCAACTCTTTGCAACCCTATGGACTGTAGCCCACCAGGCTCCTCTGTCCATGGGATTCTCCAGGCAAGAATACTGGAATGGGTTGCCATGTCCTTCTCCAGGGGATCTTCTGGACTCAGGGAACTGAACTGTGTCTCTTACAACTCCTCCTTTGGTAGTCCAGTTCTTTACCAGAGCCACCTGGGAATTCCCCAAATTCTTAACTATCCATCCATCTCACAACCCTGTCCCACCCCCTCTGCACCCCACCCCCTGCCCCCGCCCCAGGAACCATGAGTTCGTTTTCTAAGTCTATGAATCTCTCTCTGTTTTGTAAGTAGGTTCATTTGTAAGAGAGTATGTGTTTTCTAAATCACACACTTGGTCTCAGTGCTTTGTGTTTCTGGCTGTTAGGATTCTTGGGATTGTAATCTTTGTTCTCTGGGTTAGAAAGTTCTAACTTTGAGTGTCATATTACTGAAGTTGAACTACTGCTCAGAAAACCCATCAACCAAAACTCCCCAGAGAATTTAGGATCTATGAATATTGCAGAAGCTTCTGAGGCCCAGTGTGTGGTATTTCCAAAGGAAGTGAAAGCTGGCCTCAGCCCCAGCTGGGACACGCAGACCAGCTGGCCGCAGCCCAGCCTCACAGCTAAATTTGCTCTGCAACCCAAAACAAGCTTCTTTCCCCTGAGCTGCTCACAAGCTCCCTAGCAAACAGAACTGGGTCACCTGTGAGCGCCACTGCCGTGGTGTATCCCCCGAGGGCCAGAGAGGCCCTAGAAAGACTCTGAGGCTTGGGCATGGACTTTGCGGTTAGAAATCAAAGACAGTCTCTCCTTCTCTCTTTCTCCCTCTCCCAGGAGCAGTTGCTCTAATATTCTGCTCTAGACTACCCAGGACTGCACAGAAGGACAGACAAAAGACACAAAAGACATTCCTGGGGCAATTCAGGGTGTCTGGGAGATCCCCTGGAGTAGGAAGTGACAACCCACTCCAGTATTTTTGCCTGGGAAAGTCCATGGATAGAGGAGCCTGCGGGCTGCAGTCCATGGGGTCACAGAGTCGGACATGACTGAGCGCAGGGACAACTCAGAGGCCAGTATCGCGTTGTTGTTGTTCAGCCTCAGTCGTGTTCGACTCTTTGTGACCCCATGAACTGCAGCACACTAGGCTTCCCTGTCTTTCACTCTCTCCTGGAGTTTGCTTAAAATCATGTTCATTGAGTTGATGATGCCATCCAACCATCTCATCCTCTGTCGCCCCCTTCTCCTCCCGCCCTCAATGTTTCCCAGCATCAAGGTCTTTTCCAATGAGTTGGCTCTTTGTATGAAGTGGCCAAAGTACTGGAGCTTCAGCTTCAGCATCAGTCCCTCCAATAAGTATTCAGTGTTGATTTCCTTGAGGATTGACTGGTTTGATCTCCTTGCAGTGTCTCTCAAGAGCCTTCTCTAGCACCACACTTTGAAAGCCTCAGTTCTTTGGCACTCAGCCTTCTTTATTTGTCCAGCTCTCACATCCATACATGACTACTGGAAAAAGCACAGCTTTGTTGGCAAAACGATGTCTCTGCTTTTTAATGCCCTGCCTAGGTTTTCCATCGTTTTTCTTCCAAGGAGCAAGCATCTTTTAATTTCACAGCTGCAGTGTCATATCTGTTCTCCAATGGTGCTAAGAAAGGATAATAATAACAATAATAACTCCAAATGAGAGCCAAGGGAGTGGCTGGGATGTGCCCCCAAGCCAATCAGGGGGAAGAAAACAGTGCAAAGAAGGATGCTATTCAGAGCCACAAACAACCTCTTTCTCCTGCTCAGTCTCCCCCTCCTCTCGGTCTCTGGAATTCTCCTTCCACCCACGGGCACCAGCCTTTCTGCCCCGTGATTGTATAGTGGGGGACAGGGGGGATGGGAGAACTGGCCACCTGACTTTGCCTGGCCAGTTGGCTGCAAATTGTCATTCACAAAGCATAAGGAGCTCCAGGCTCAGAATCGTATTTCCCAGACACCGTCTACCAGCCCTTTAGGGTCTTCCACTTGCTACCATCCAGGGGACCAGAGATTTTTACCCCCGTCAAACTGTGCATTTAGACTGGGCTTCCTTGGTGGCTCAGTGGCAAAGAATCTACCTGCCAGTGCAGGAGACTTGGGTTCGGTCCCTGGTGTGGGAAGATCCCACATGCTGTGGGGCAAATAAGCCCGTGCCCAGTAACTGCTGCACCTGTGCTCTAGAGCCTCCACTAGCAAAGCCTGAACTCTCAGAGCCCGTGCTCCACAACAAGAGAAGCCCCGGCAGTGAGAAGCCTGTGCACCACAACTAGAGAGGAGCCCCCACTTGCTGCAACTAGAGAAAAGCCCTCGCAGCAACAAAGACCCAGCACAGGCAAAAATAAATAAATAAATATTAGTAAATAAAATTATTTTTCTCTTTAAATGTACATTTAGACTCAGGGCCCTTCTTTCAGGAGGACTTATGAGGGGTCAATAGGAAGAGGATCCGGCAAAATATGGGGCTACCAGCTTCCCTATGGAAAGTGACTCCTAGGTCAAGACCTGTAGACTCTATTTGTATTTATCTGACCCGAACAGTTGGTTGGGATGAAAAAAGAGAAAGCAATTTTCAGTAAGTATGTACTCCTGGGCAGGAAAAAGGAAGGAAGCATTGATTCACCCCACTTGGATGAATCACAATGGTGTTTATGCTGACCGAGAGAAGCCAGTCTCAAATGTTTGTATACTGTGAGATTCCGTTTATCTGACATTCTTAAGAACAGGAGGATGGGGAGGGAGGGTAAATCAGTGGGTGGCGGGGGTTATGAGTGGGGGTCAGGGTACCGCATAGCAGGAGAGTGGTTTGGTTTTTTGTGGGGGAGGTTAAATAACAGAACGGTTATGTATCTGATTATGGAGATAGTTACAAGAATCTATATGTTTATCACTCAGTCGTGTCCAACTCTTTGCAACCCCGTGGACTGTAGCCCACCAGGTTCCTCTATCCATGGAATTCTCCAGGCAAGAATACTGGAGTGGGTTGCCATTTCCTTCTCCAGGGATATGAATCTATACAGGTGCTAAAATTCAAAGAATCATACACAATATAAGTCAATTTTCCTGTAGTGATTTTTTTTTTTTAAATAAAAAGTTAATGATGATAATGACTGACATTTGCTTCCCACGGACCTGATTGTGTAAGTACCGGACGCCCATTGTCTCATTGTTTTTCTTCTCAGTAAGCCGTGCGGCTTCAGGTTATGCACCTTGCTTGAGGTCACGTACTAAGCGGACCCTGGAACCATGTCTGTCTGACTCCAGAACCCGTGATCTAACCACTGCGCAGTGGTGCCTCTTTGGGGGGCAGGAGGGGGAAAGGATCACGCTGTACCTGAGACCCTGGCTTGGAGAGCACATGAGCAGGAATCAGGTTCTCTTCCAATGGGAGAAGCTATCGAGGGGTGGGAAGGGTTAGCCCTGGCTGGAGATGGGACGGCAGAGTTGAATTTACATCCGTCTGCTTCAGATGGCTCTTCCAGACCCAATCCTGTTTCTCTGGTTCTACGCCAGGATCAGGGGCTGGGAAGCTGAATGGAACTGCTGTCCCCTGGGAACCACACCCACTGTGAAGGAAAAAAATGAGACTAGACCAGTTACAGTCCTCTGCCCAGGGCCAGGGATGAAGAAGCAGGGGACCGGGAGACAAGGGGGCAGTTTTTGTTTTCTTCTCATTTACATGTTTCATAAACTGACTTCTTTTCCTATTTTGTTAAAAATGTTTCATTTGGTGGACAGCATAGATGGGTGGGGGATAGCGCATACATGCACAACTGCAAGCTCAGTTGTGTCCAAATATTTGCAACCCCGTGGACTGTAACCCACCGGGCTCCCCTGTCCATGGGAATTCCCAGGCAAGAATACTGGAAGTGGGTTGCCATTTCTTTCTCCAGGGGATCTTCCCAACCCAGGGATTGAACCTGTGTCTCCTGCATTGCAGGCAGATTTTTTACCACTGTGCTATATGGGAAGCCCTGCCTGTAAATTACTGAAGTTGTTTTACGGGAATCAGTGGTCCTCTGGAGCCCTGTAGGGGGAGTGGGAATTAACACAGGCTGCGTTTCGAGACTTCTAAGAAGAGGAAACATGGATTCCTGAGGCTGAAGAGGAACAGCACATATTTAGCAAATTGAAGAATTCAGTGTATTTCAGGAGAGCTGAGCCTGGAAGCTGAGCCTGGGTGGGGCGGGGCTGGGCCACGCAGGACTCCTGTGCCGACCGGAAGACTTTGAACTCTATCCTGATGGCAGTGACAACAAGCAGAGTGGGGGTGAACTTTAGAAAGATCACTCCAGATGGCAGGGGAGTCTGTTATATCTAGGGTGTATCCAGGTGTGAGATGAGGGGCCTAGAGTTTGGCAGTGGCAGGAAGGACACGTGGATGGCTTCCAAAAGTATTTAGAGGGTAGAATCAACAACAGGTCATGGAGATGGTTCAGATGTAGGGGCCAGGAAGGGAGGACTCACAGAGCTCTGAGCCAATAAAGATGCTTTTCCTTGGGATGCGAATACAGAAAGAAGAGGTGAGGTTGTGACCAGGAGTTTGCTTTTAGAAACTTCCTAGTTTAGGTGCCCATGGGTCATTGGTGTGGAGCTCTCCCACTGGTGGTTGATTATCCGTTCTAGGGCTCAAGGGGAGCTGAACTGGTGATGTGGGCTTGGAGGTCATCAGCATAAATGGTTCTTGGGAGTGGACGGCCTGAGTGGGGAGAACCAAGAAACCTGCAGAGGGAATGGGGAAGAGAGCTGAGAAGAAGGATCAAGGCACAACCTCAGGAAGCCCTGCATCAAAACACAGTCACACCCATCACCCTCACTGCGTTTGCCTTATCAGCATGCTAACTCTATTATTTTTTATTTAATATTTTAAGTTGTCTCATTTTCAACTTAGTGGATTTATTTAAAAGGAAAATCTATATAATTAGATGAAAAATCAGTATCATTACCATAAATAGATATTGGTGATAAAAATAAATACAATGAAAACCAAACAATAACATGCAATTCTAGCTAGACAGTTTGAGACTCTCCTTTGTTCTAAAAGGAGATTCTCAAATGTCAGTCCGGCTTACAAGATGTTCCCACACCCAGTTGAGCTTGCTCCTGGAAGAAATCAGGGTTGGAAGAGAGTTTAAGAGGGGATAATTTTTTTTTTTTTAATTTAGCTGTGCTAGTTCTTTGTTGCAGCATGTGGGATCTAGTTCCCCATCCAGGGATCGAATCCAGGACGCCTGCATTGGAAGCGTGGAGTCTTAGCCACTGGACTACCAGGCAAGTCCTAGAATAACTTTCTTGCTGACACCTAAAATCAGCTCAGATCTCATCTATAACCAGGGCACTTTTGTCTGAAGCACGGGTCCTCAAACCTATTCTGTAAATGAGTAGATAGGAAATATTTTAGATTTTGAGGGCCAGTTACATCCCTGCAGTATATTCTGCCCCTCTTCCTCCCTCTTTTCTTGCAATCCTTTAAAACCAATCTCAGTTCTGGGTTGTATAAATACAAGCCCAGGCCTGGATTTGGTACACAGGCTGTACAAGAGAAGAGCAAACGCCAAGAGAGATAGGAGCCTGTGGTGTCACAAGTGGTCCCGTGGCACTCAGCTTCTTCTTCTTTCTTTAATTTCTATTTTATATTGGGCTTCCCTGGTGGCTCAGAGGTTAAAGCGTCTGCCTGCAATGCAGGAGATCCAGGTTTGATTCCTGGGTCGGGAGGATCCCCTGGAGGAGGGCACGGCAACCCACTTCAGTATTCTTGCCTGGAGATTCCCATGGACAGAGGAGCCTGGCGGGCTACAGTCCATAGAGTCACAGAGTCAGACACAACTGAAGTGACTTAGCACAAGCACTGTGAGTCTAGGGGGAGATCTGGCTACACTTCCTCTGTTGACAGTTTCTCAGGATCAGACACTCTCAGAACCCGTTGTTCAAGGACTCACTATTGGGGTAGCCTTTCAGGCTGGGTCAGCGTTTCAGCCCCAACCCCTCCCTCTGGACCCCTCCAAGTTCGTCTTCCGATGTCACTCCTTCCCTCAGGACCTCTCTGTGCCTCAACCTAAGGCTCACTGTCCCTCCTTTGTTCACTGAAGAGTAGCTACGTTGCAGTCACCTTTTACTCCCGATCTCCAAGGCAGCCATCAAGTCCTTCCCCCCCTCCTGTCAGGAGCTGGAGTTCAGTTACCCCTCTTCCAACTTGAGTGTGAGTAGGTCTTCCATCTGAGGTAGAAGAGATGTTCTAGGTCTTCCAGGGCATGGCCGTAAACAGCCTTGCAGGTTCTGATGGAGCCTGTCTTTTGGACAGTTGTTTAGAGTGAGGCCAGCTGCCTTGAAAGAAGTCCAGCCAAGCTGTGAGGAAGTCCAAGCGAGTCAAGTGGCAAGAACACACGGAAAGAGACACGCTTGACATCCTCCAGTTGTATTATTCATTTCTCCAAAATGGATCACCTTTTTAATATAAAAAAAATGCCCCAGATGTTCACGAACTAACTGAATGTTATAGGACAAAAATCAATATAATTTAAACAATATAACCATGTATTCAACTTCACAATGTCTCTAGTGGGTAGGTTTTGGCAGACATGCTATGATAAGTGTTATACTTGGATATTGTAAGAAACTGGGTTTCAGTGGAGTTCTAACATAACAAACTGGAGTGCTGCAGAGGCCGGGGGCAACACCCGTGCTCTGGCATGCGTGCAATTTCAGTATGCCTTGTTGGCAGACACGTCAGCTATGTTTGGGTTTTTCCTTTTTATCCAGCTACTACCGTCTGGGAGAGACAATATCATGTGTCAGTGGTACCGCTTATTAAGGTGTTTGAGGAGCCGATATTAAGAACGTGCACAACTGGTATTTGCTTCCATCAGAGCACAAATGATTCCCAGGTAGTTGCTATTGTCTTTTCTCCTTGATACTCCTGTAGAACTCATACTTGAGGAAACAATATTTTTAAAACACCAATGTATTATCTTTTTTATTTTTTAAAAACTTTTATTGAAGTATAGTTGATTTACAATATTGTGTCAGTTTCAGGTATACAGCAAAGTGATTCAGTTATATGCATATATATATATATACAATCCACTCTTTGAGATTCTTTTCCTATATAGGCCATTACAGAGTACTGAGCAGAGTTTCTTGTGCTATACACTAGGTCCTTATTAGTTATCTATTTTATATACAGTAATGTGTATGTGTCAATCTTGATCTTTCAATTTATCCCTCCCCACTTACCCCCTGGTAACCATGAGCTTGTCTTCTATATTTGTAACTCTACTTCTGTTTTGTAGGTGAGTTCATTTCTTTTTTTTTTTTGATTCCACATTCAAGTGATATCATGCAATATTTCTTTCTCTGTCTGACACTTCCCTCAGTATGACAATCTCTGGGTCCAGCCATGTTGCTACAAATACTTTTCAATGTAGCTTTTTTAGTTCGTTTTTATTTTTTTAATGAAATATAATTGACCTACAATACTACATTAGTTCCTTGAGCACAATGTAGTGATTTGATATTTCTAATGATCACCACAGTAAATCTAGTCACCGTCTGCCACCGTGCAAACATTTTACATAATAATTGACTTCTTTCCCTGCACTGTATATTTCATACCCATGACTCATTTGTTTTGCAAGTTTGGAAGTTTGTACCTCTAATTTCCCTTACCTATGTCTTTCCTTCCCTCACTCCCCTCCCTTCCTGCAAACATCTGTTTGTTCTCTGTAGCTATGACGCTTTCTGTTTTGTTATGTTTGTTCATTTGTTTTGCTTCTAGACTCCACATATAAGTGAACTTGTACAGTATTTTCTTTGTCTGACATTTTACTTAGCATGATACCCTCTAGATCCATCTATGTTGTCACAAATGGCAAGACTTCATTCTTTTTGCGGGGGCGGGGCATGCTGCTCAACTTGTGGGATCTTAGTTCCCCGACCAGGGATTGAACCCCAGCCTTTGACAGTGAGAGCACAGAGTCCTAACCACTGGGCTACCAGCAAATTCCCTCAAGATTTCGTTCTTTTTTATGAGTGAGTAATATTCCATCATATATCTTCTTGGTCCATTCATCAGTTGACGGGTACTTAGGTTGCTTCAGTCACTCTGTGCCTTTTGATTGGAGCATTTAGTCCATTTACATTTAAAGTAATTATTTATTGGTGTTAAATATATCCTTATATTGCCATTTTGGTTAATCATTTTCCATTTGTTTTTGTAATTCTTTTTTCCCCTTTCTTTTTCTTTTGCTCTCTTCCCTCATGATTTGATAACTCTCCTTAGTGTTATGCTTGGATTCTTTTCTCTTTTGTGTGTATCTATTATAATTATAGATTTTTGGCTTGTGATTACTATGAGGTTTATATATATATATATGTATGTGTGTGTGTGTGTGTGTGTGTATGTATGGTTACTATGAGGTTTATATGTTCGTGATTATTTTCAGTTGATAATCTTAAGTTTTTGAACACATTCTAACAACTCTGTACTTTTACTTCCTCCAACCATTGGGTTTAATATTTCTGACATAACATTATACACCTTTTGTTTTGTGTGTCCCTTAACTCTTTATTGTAGGTATACTAATAGATGATATCTCTAGAGAGTCCCTTGGAGAGCAAGGAGATTAAACCAGTCTATATTAAAGGAAATAAACCCTGAATATTCATTGGAATGACTGATGCTGAAGCTGAAGCTTCAATACTTTGGCCACCTAATGCAAAGAGCCAACTCACTGGAAAAGACCCTGATGCTGGGAAAGATTGTGGGCAGGAGGAGAAGGGGGTGACAGAGGATGAGATGGTTGGATGGCATCACCGACTCAATAGACATTAGTTTGAGCAAACTCCAGGAGATGGTGAAGGACAGGGAAGCCTGGCGTGCTGTAGACCGTGGGGTTGCAAAGTCTGACAAAACTTAGTAACTGAATAACAACTAGCTATTTTAGCTGCCCTGGCCCAGAAACCAGACATTTAAGTAAAGACAACTTCAAATGGCTCCAAGCCACCCTGCAATCTCATGAGACCCCAAGTAAGAACTGTCCTGCTGAGCCCAGTTGACTCCCAGATGGTGAAAGATAGTAACTTAACCTTTTAAGCCACTACATTTGGGGGTGGTTGGTTACACAGCAATTGACAACTTGAACACCACCCAAAAGTGCTGTCTCATTAGGAAGTTTTCTGTCTCACTCAAGGATAAATAAGGTTTAAATTCTCTCTTCTCTCATCCAAACCAGATGGCTTTTCCTCAGCTTTGCAGGTTAATCTCTGGTTTTCTCATCAGAGAATGATGTGAATTTTTCACCCAGCTCAAATTACTCAAACCCAGGAGTTCTCAAACTGGTCAACTGTGAAAGGCACTTTTGTTTGCCTAAGCCAGAGTCACTGCCCAAATCTTTCATCTTGTCCTCTTCTTACTGTAAAGCCTGGGACAGCCAGATACACATTTCCTGGCTTTGTTGGGGAGGGCTTTATAACCCTTATTTGGCCAATGATGTGAGGTCAGCTGTTGGGTTCTTGAAAACAATCTTTGCTTGTTGATAGGGGGGAAGCTGGGGGAAGAAACTATCTGACATCATCACCTGCTTTCTGCTCCTGAGCATGGTGTGAGGATGTGATGTGATGTGCGGGGCTGCTGCAATCGTCTTGAAATGATGAGGGTAAACCTAGGAACTCAGAACCCTATCATCTTCTTTAAGAAAAGAATAAACAACTCTTTCTTTAAAACATTGCTGGTCAGGGGACTTCCTGGTGGTCCAGTGGTTAAGAATCTACCTGCCAGTGCAGAGGACATGGGTTGGATTCCTGGTCCGGGAAGATTCCACAGGCCGTGGAGCAACTCAGCCCGTGTGCCACAACTACTGAACCCACGTGCTGCAACTATTGAAGCCTTTGTGCCTAGAGTCCATGCTCTACAGTAAGAGAAGGCACCCCAGTGAGAAGCCTGTGCACTGCAACTAGAGAGTAGCCCCTACTTGCTGTAACAAGAGAAAAGCCTGCGCACGGCAACAAAGACCCAGCACAGCCTAAATAAATAAATGAATAAAATTAAAAAATAAAACCATTGTTGGTCAGTCTTTTTTTTTTTTTGCAACTGAATGCATTCCTTACTGTGACATGAATCATGCTCACTTTAGAGACAAGAAGATCTGAATTTTCCTTATAAAAGCGGGGAGTGTCTCCCTTTGGAGGCCTCCCTGTTGAGATTTTGCCTCCGGGGGCTGGAGATTCAGGTGAAAGGAGGAGGAGCATGTCTCTGCCTGGGGCTTGAACTGGGAGCTGGGGAGGGCTTATGGGTTCTGGCAGGGAAGACTTGGGGAACGGCTGATGTGAGCCCTCTCCACTGCAGTGGGCTTTCCCTAGCATCAGCCCGGAGTCTGATCTTGATCACATGAGGAGTCAAAGCTACCACCTTGAACTCATGAACTAGGGGACTGGGAGGTCCCCCCAGTACTGACGGTGGGCGGGGGTGGAGATGACGACGGACAGTGAATCAAGTCAGGAGATTGGACTCTGGTCTCAGCTCTGCCACTAACTGCCTTTGTGTCCCTGTATCTCAACCAATTCCCCGAGGGCCGGTGTTCTGAGCCCTCATCTGTGAATAGGACATTCTGTGTTCACAGGGAACCCGCTGTCCCTAGGCTCCTGGACTCTGAGCCTCTTCTTGGAAGCACAAGTAATCCAGGGCCATGACGGGCCCACATCCAACAGTCAGCAAATGCCACTCCAGGATTCTCCGATGGGGGGAAGGGAAACCTGAGCCCCTGCTGGGCTTCCAGAGGTCAGGTGCAGTGAAGGGGGGAGGATGCGGAGGGGCAGGAGGCAGAGATGAATCAGAGGAAGAGGCCTGCCTAGAGCAACACGGAGTACGGGGAGGATGGTAATGGGAGGATCCAAGTTCCTAAGGTCCCTGATCCCTGCCCTGCCAGCTCTCTCAGCTCACTTCCTGCTGCTGGGCCAGTAGGGGTGCTGGGGGGGGCGGGGGCGGTGGGCGACCAGGCTACATGGTGGGGGAGGGGACAGAAAGCCGGAGTCCCAGCCTCTGGAAAGGTGGTGTTCAGGGTTCCTCACTGCTCCCCGGGAGGCTGAGCTGGCTGGGAAATTCCCACCACCCACCATGCTTTCTCCTGGCCTCTCCGGGATTTCTGCAGGGAACATTCTGCAGTCAGCCAGGAAAGGATCCGCCCACAGACCCCTGGAGCTGTAGATCGTCTCTCCTTCCTACACCAGGGAAACTCTCCTACCCGGTTAATGCCTTCAAGCACACAGGAGTGTGATGGCTCAGTGAATGCCTTTAGTGTTCCAGGCAATTTTTCCAAATCTTATCTCATCTAGTTCTCTTGACAAGTCTAAGTACTCCATTGGTTTCAGAGATGTGGAAGCAGGAGCAAAGAGACTGACTGACCTCCAAGGGGTCACACCAGCCAAGAAGTGGCACTGCCACAATTTCCACTCTGGCTTGTTGACCTTTTCCTAATATCTTCTGCTTCTGTTAGGTCCACATCATTTCTGTCGTTAATTGTGCCCACCTTTGCATGAAATGTTCTCTTGGTATCTGTAATTTTCTTGAAGAGATTCTATTTCCCATTCTATTGTTCCTATTCTATTGTTTTCCTCTATTTCTTTACATTGATCACTGAGGAAGGCTTTCTTATCTCTCCTTGCTATTCTTTGGAACTCTGCATTCAAATGGATATATCTTTCCTTTTCTCCTTTGCCTTTCACTTCTCTTCTTTTCTCAGCTATTTTTAAGGCCTCCTCAGACAACCATTTTGCCTTTTTGCATTTCTTTTTCTTGGGGATGGTCTTGATCACTGCCTCCTGTACAATGTCACGAACCTCCGTCCATAGTTCTTCAGGCACTCTATCAGATCTAATCCCTTGAATCTATTTGTCACTTCCACTGTATAATCATAAGCGATTTGATTTAGGTCATACCTGAATGGTCTAGTGGTTTTCCCTGCTTTCTTCAATTTCAGTATGAATTTGGCAATGAGTTCATGATCTAAACCACAGTCAGCTCCCGGTCTTGTTTTTGCTGACTGTATAGAACTTCTCCATCTTTGGCTGCAAAGAATATAATCAATCTGATTTCGGTGTTGACTATCTGGTGATGTCCATGCGTAGAGTATTCTCTTGTGTTGCTGGAAGAGGGTGTTTGCTATGACCAATGCGTTCTCTCAGCAAAACTCTATTAGCCTTTGACCTGCTTCATTTTGTACTCCAAGGCCAAATTTGCCTGTTACTTCAGGTGTCTCTTGACTTCCTATCTTTGCATTCCAGTCCCCTATAATGAAAAGTACATCTTTCTTGGGTGTTAGTTCTAGAAGGTCTTGTAGGTCTTCATAGAACCATTCAACTTCAGCTTCTTCAGCGTACTGGTCGGGGCATAGACTTGGATTACCGTGATATTGAATGGTTTGCCTTGGAATGAAAAGATCATTCTGTCATTTCTGAGATTGCATCCAAGTACTACATTTTGGACTCTTTTGTTGATAGCTACTCCATTTCTTCTAAGGGATTCTTGCCCACAGTAGTAGATATAATGATCATCTGAGTTAAATTCACCCATTCCAGTCCATTTTAGTTCCCTGATTCTTAAAATGTTGACGTTCACTCATGCCAACTCCCGTTTGACCACTTCCAATTTGCCTTGATTCATGGACCTAACATTCCAGGTTCCTTATACAATACTGTTTTTAACAGCATCAGACTTTGCTTCCATCACCAATCACATCCACACCTGGGTGTTGCTTTTGCTTTGGCTCTGTCTCTTCATTCTACTAGACAAAAAAGATCTTCATGACCCAGATAACCATGATGATGTGATCACTCACTTAGAGCCAGACATCCTGGAAAGTGAAGTCAAGTGGGCCTTAGGAAGGATCACTATGTACAAAGCTAGTGGAGGTGATGGAATTCCAGTTGAGCTATTTCAAATCCGAAAAGATGATGCTGTGAAAGTGCTGCACTCAATATGCCAGCAAATTTGGAGAACTCAGCAGTGGCCACAGGACTGGAAAATATCAGTTTTCATTCCAATCCCAAAGAAAGGCAATGCCAAAGAGTGTTCAAGCTACTGCACAATTGCACTCATCTCACACGCTAGCAAAGTAGTACTCAAAATTCTCCAAGCCAGGCTTCAGTAGTATGTGAACCATGAACTTCCAGATGTTCAAATTGGATTGAAAAAAGCCAGAGGAACCAGAGATCAAATTGCCAATATCCGCTGGATCATCGAAAAAGCATGAGAGTTCCAGGAAAACATCTACTTCTGCTTTATTGACTACACCAAAGCCTTTGACTGTGTGGATCACAACAAACTATGGAAAATTCTTCAAGAGATGGGGGTACCAGACCACCTGACCTGCCTCCTGAGAAATCTGTATGCAGGTCAGGAAGCAACAGTTAGAACTGGACATGGAACCACAGACTGGTTCCAAATTGGGAAAGGAATACGTCAAGGCTGTATATTGTCACCCTGCTTATTTAACTTGTATACAGAGTAGATCATGAGAAATGCCGGGCTGGATGAAGCACAAGCTGGAATTAAGATTGCTGGGAGAAATATCAATAACCTCAGATATGCAGATGACACCACACTTACGACAGAAAGCGAAGAACAACTAAAGAGCCTCTTGATGAAAGTGAAAAAGTTGGCTTAAAACTCAATATTCAGAACACTAAGATCATGGCATCCAGTCCCATCACTTCATGGCAAATAGATGGGGAAACAGTGGAAACAGTGACAGACTTTATTTTGGGGGGGCTCCAAAATCACTGCAGATGGTGACTTCAGCCATGAAATGAAAAGATGCTTGCTCTTTGGAAGAAAAACTATGACCAATCTAGACAGCATATTAAAAAGCAGAGACATCACTTTGCCAACAAAAGTCCATTTAGTCAAAGTTATGGTTTTTCCAGTAGTCATGTATGGGTGTGAGAGTTGGACTGTGAAGAAAGCTGAGCATTGAAGAATTGATGCTTTTGAACTGTGTTGTTGGAGAAGACTCTTGAGAGTCCCTTGGACTGTGAGGAGATGCAACCAGTCAATCCTAAAGGAAATCAATCCTGAATGTTCATTGGAAGGACTGATGCTGAAGCTGAAACTCCAATACTTTGGCCACCTGATGTGAAGAACTGACTCATTTGAAAAGACCCTGGTGCTGGGAAAGATTGAAGGTGGAAGGAGAAGAGGATGACTGAGGATGAGATGGTTGAATGGCATCACTGACTCCATGGTCATGAGTTTGAGGAAGCTCCAGGAGTTGGTAGTGGACAGGGAAGCCTGGTGTGCTGCAGTCCATGGAGTCACATAGAGTCAGACACAACTGAGCGACTGAACTGAACTGAACTTGTTGACCTTATCCCCCACTTCTTCAGGCTGACCATCCATCACCGGGAGAGTAAAACCCATATCGGCAGCTGGACACAAAGGGCCCTATGGGTGTGATCTCCATCGGCTTTCATTTCTAGAAGAAAGGAAGATGTGGGGGAGAGCCACACAAGGACCTCCAAAAGAACCTGCAATGTTTTAACATTTTATTACTTAAAAAAATAAGAAGCAAATATGGTACAGTGTTGACATCAGGCAAAGCTGGGTGATGGGTACATAGGCCTCCCACCCAGAGTGTGTGTGTATGATTTCGTTCCTTTGTAAATGAGCTGGTTTCTGAACTTCAGAGGAGGGCTTGGCTCCAAGGAGACAGTTAGACAGCTTACTATAAGTGGAACATTTCATTTCTCTAAGTATTGAGAAGTGCGTGTTAATAGTTATCCCAACCATTAGTTAATCTGTCAAAGAGTTCTATCAGACATTGACATTCAGACAGATGTTCTAACAAGCTCTATAATCAGCTGCTGCTGCTGCTGCTAAGTCGCTTCAGTCGTGTCCGACTCTGCGCGACCCCATGGACTGCAGCCTACCAGGCTCCTCCGTCCACAGGATTCTCCAGGCAAGAGTACTAGAGTGGGTTGCCATTGCCTTCTCCACTATAATCAGCAGAGACCTGCAAAGCCTTTTCTTGAGGAAGTCAATCTGTGCACAGTGCAGTATCCAGGCATGTTTGTTGTTTAGATTCACAAGTCATTTTGTTGTCAGAGTGTTACATTATTATCTATGCTTTCCTGTAAGTTTGAAATATTTCATAATTAAAACAAGATTGCCATGTAGATCCTTCTGTGGGACATTGTGGTCCCCTCAAAGAAGTTCTGGTCCTTATCCCAGGACCTGTGAATATGTGACCTTGCAAGGCAAAAGGGACCTTGTGGATATGATTGAGTTAAGGATTTGAGCATCTAGGGATTATCTCAGTGGGTCTGCTGGAATCAGGGCTTCCCCGGTGGTCCAGTGGTAAAGAATCCGCCTGGTTTGGGAAGATAACCTAGAGTAGGAAACGGCAACCCACTCCAGTATTTGTGCCTGGGAAATCCCACGGACAGAGGAGCCTGGTGGTCTACAGTTCACGAGGCCACAAAGAGTCTGACAAGACTGAGCAACTGAGCACTACTGCTGGAATCACAAGTCATTCATTATCAGAGAGTCAGGTGCCTCAGTCAGAGGGGATATGAAGATGGAATTAGTAGCTGGAATTGTGTGGTTATGAGTTGCTGAACACGGGCAGCCTTTGCTCAGTCGTTCAGTCGTGTCCAACTCTTTGCGACCCCATGGAGTAGTCCACCACGCTCCTCAGTCGATGGGATTTTCTGGGCAAGAATACTGGAGTGGGTTGCCATTTCCTCCTCCAAGTGGGCAGCCTTTAGAAACTGGCAAAGTCAGGGGACCATTTCTCTCCAAGTCTCCAGAAGGATGGTTTCTGGCCCCTGCGAGACTCACTGGAGACTTCTGACCTCCAGAACTGTGAATGATTTTGTGTTTTTTGAAGCCACCAAGCATGTGGCAATTTGTTGCAGCAGCAATAGGAAATGAATCTGGACATGGTCAGCAACTGCACCAATTGGTGGTGATACAGTTTCTCAAAGCAGGAACAAGAGGTCCGGAAAGGGCATCCCCCTACCCCCCGTCCCACTCAGGATGGCACAGCTGGCCTCCCTGGGTTCCTGAATCCCCAGTCCTGGGTTTCCCTAGAGTCCACTCAGCACTATCTAACTTCAGCAGGAAAGCAGGGAGGCCAAAGTCTCGTGGAGCCAAGAGCCCTGACCTGCGTGGTCAGCATTAACACTCTCAGGGCCTCAAATACTCAGTTCCTCCTGGGCCCCCCAAAGCCAAGATACTGGGTACTCCTGGTCTGGAGGTTAACAGTCTAGGCCATCTCTTCTGGGTCTTGCACATGAAAAGATGGATTTTCCAGTTGATGGACACCCAAGTGCTTCTGACCTCTCCCCCTAATCCCTGAACTTCCTTGTTCCCCTGCTGCCCTTGGCAGAGAACTGTGTCTTCTGACCTCCCATGCCCATTCGACAACTTTTTGCAATTGCTTAGTCTGCAGCAGTGCCAAATTCTGGGGGGGACGGGGTTAGGTCCTTTCAGAGACCCTTGCTCCAATCACCTTAGGAGTTTATGGTCTAGTAGGGGAAACTATGCCATGTACTGGACAGCTACAGACCAAGGTGGCCTGTGACTATAGCAGGAGGGAGGGATCTGAGATTCCACGTTTGTTCATTCAGATACTCATTAAGGCTCCCAAATCATTTCCTTTCTGCCCATCTGGACTCTAAATGCTGAAAATGTGATCCTTTGCTGTGAAGGTGTAAAATATCTTCCTAGAGAGACAAAAACAGAAGCAGATAAAAAAATTTCCTAGCAATTGCTGAAGCTCCAATACTTTGGCCACCTAATGTGAAGAGCTGACTCATTGGAAAAGACCCTGATACTGGGAAAGATTGAGGGCAAGAGGAGAAGAGAGTGACAGAGGATGAGGTGGTTGGATGGCATCACTGACTCAATGGACAAGAGTTTGCACAAACTCCAAGAGATAGTGAAGGACAGGGAAGCCTGGTGTGCTGCAGTCCATGGGGTCTCAAAGAGTGGGATACAACTTAGCGACTGAAAAACAACAATCGGTAAGGATGTGAGTGCCCTGGTATTGCTGGGACAGCTGTGGGGTCTCAGACAAGAGAGAGCAGGGAGGGACCTTCAGGGACTTGAGTCAGATTCCAGAAGATGCTCAGGATTGTTCGGGGAAAGCCCTGGAGGCAGTCTCAGCTGTGGGGGTTGCCACAGGAGAGTGTTGAGAGGAAAAGGACAGAATGAGCTAAACTAAGAACATGCTGACAGCAAAAGGTGTTCACAGTTGGGAGCAGGTCAGGAGTAGCTGGTGTTAACTCTTGTGTTGGGAGATCATCTGTGTATGTTATTTTAACTCACGTGTGCCTTTAGTGGTATATCAATGCCCCTGAAGGAACTTCACTGGTGAGTCTGTTGGGGCAATGCCGGGCTTCAGGTTTTCCAGAACATGTGGTCGGAGCAGGTGCCCCAAACAGACAGGGTAAGGAAGACACGCTTGATAAGGTGGGAGTCATAATTCAATGTGCTCAAAGACATCGTCAGGTGGAGGACTAACTAGGGATCAGCCAGGAGGGGTTGAAGTGACGGGGTTAACTGGAAGAGCTGAGTAAAGGAGGTTGTTCCCCCAAAATGAAAGTGACAACAGTAAGGATTCATGACCAGTCACCTTCTCTACAGAAGAGAAATTGATCAGAACCACAGCAAGGAGCAGCCCGATCTATCTTATTGATTACATTCAAATCTGACCAAAAGACAATTTGGAGTCACTAATTGCACAGTCAGGGGGACTGCCCTCCTCCCTGGGTTCTCTGGACTGTCGGTAAGAAGGTAGAATAAGGGGGCTGCCCTTGGCACGGCTGAGCTTGCCCGGAGAATGGCGGGGCTCAAGAGTCAGTATGGAGGAGGGAGGTGGGGACAGAGCAGGAAAAAGTGACTGCCCAGAACCAGCTCCAATGTGGGTTTAGAACAAAAGAATAGAGAAGAAAGAGAGGTGAAAGGACAGGTAGATAAGATGTCATTCTGAATGTGAGACAGTAAGAGGTAGAGAGAAGATGTGAAAGCTGGAGGCAAGAGTGAAGGATGGAAGAAAACATGGCAAGGATGAACAGAGCCAAGATGGGGTAAAAACAAGATGACAATGCAGAAAGCCAAGTATCTGAGAACAATGGGTCATGGGAGAGGAGAACAAAGGCCAGGACAGAGCCAGCACAGGCCTGGAAGCGTTCATACTGCAGCCCACGGATTTGGTTACACAAAGGGGTCGAAGAGATTCTGCCAAAAACAGAGAAAAGCACCCTGCTGTGTGGTTGGGCTGGAACTGCAGTTCTACAGTTAGTTGAACGTTTGCTTAACAAAACGTTTCACTGTACAGAAAGCCCTAACGAGTCAGGTGGGCTTTCTTAACAAGATATTCAGGATCTTTCACTCACACCACGTCACTGTGATGACTACAAATCCAGGAAGTTCTGAATGCTAGAAGGTCAAACGGCAGTAGATTATCTACTGACTCCTGAGCACCCCATTCTCCAGGGAAGCTCAGCCTTGCCAAGGGCAGCCTCCTTATTCTACCTTCTTACCAACAATCCAGATCATTGTTACCATGATGCTCAAACTAAAAGTCAGACTTGTGGTTGCCAGGGGGAAGGGGAGTGGGGGAAGGAGGATTGGGAGTTTGGGGTTAGCAGATGCAAACTACTATATATAGGATGGATAAACAACAAGATCTTACTGTATAGCACAGGGAACTATAGTCGGTATCTGGTAATAAACCATAATGGAAAAGAATGTGAAAAAGAATATATATATCACATACGTATACATATAGGTATGTATTAATATAAGTGAATCACTCTATGCCAGAAATTAACAGAATGTTGTAAATCAACTATGCTTCAATAAAAATTTTTATTGTATTTTATTTATTTTTGACTTCATCTGGGTTTTCCTTGCTTTGGGGGGGCTTTCTCTAGTTGCAGTGAGTGGACTTCTCATTCCAATCGCTTCTCTTGCTGGGGAGCTTTTGAGCATGAGGGCTTCGGTAGGTACAGTACATGAGTTATTTGCTCCGCAGCATGTGGAATTGTCCCAGACTAGGTATTGAACCCATGTCCTCTGCATTGGCAGGCAGATTCTTAACCACTGGACCACCAGAGAAGTCCAAAAAAATTGTTTCAATTAAAAAAATAAAGTCAGAGTCTTGTCCTTTTACCTATATTTTATAGTTTCTGAGAGTTTTACCCAATCTGGATAGGAGGGTATGGTATCTTACAAGGGACATGTGACACAGCGGTTGGAATGCAGGCTCTGTGCTTGGTGGCCTGGGTTCATATCCCTGCTTTGCTACTTCACATTGAGAACCGTGGCCTCAATTTTATGATCTGTAAAATGGGTACATTGATAACACCCACCTCATAGGGTTGTTGTGAATAGTAAATGAATGTCTACATGTTACATGCTTAGAACAGTGTCTGGCACATGGAAAATACTCTCTACTTCTCAGTGATTATGACTGCTTAGCGTTCATAAGTGGAGAAGGAAATGGCAACCCACTCCACTATTCTTGCCTGGAGAATCCCAGGGACAGAGGAGCCTGGTGGGCTGCCATCTATAGGGTCGCACAGAGTCAGACACGACTGAAGCAACTTAGCAGCAGCAGCAGCAGCATTCATAAGAACAAAATATGAGGACATGAAGTAGAAGAAGGTCCTAGGTTAAGGGAGGAGAGGTTACTTTGGAGTGGGCGTGTGTGGCTTATGCGGTGCAGGGGCCAGAGAGATGGGAAGGGGCTTCCAAATGAAACTGTGGGGTTTGAGTGTGGCCCTTCATGAGGGTTTGTTGCCATTTCTGATTGAGCTAGGTCTAAGAGAGGGAACCGAGGGCCTCATCTGTCCATCAAATGGGGAATAAAAATAATTCTAGGTCCCCAAATGAGAGACTTCAGGGTATATCTATATGTACCTATATGTATATCTAAATGTGTGCTGAGCCCCAGGCTTCATTGCACCCTAGCCCCGGAGATCCGTAATATGGTACAGACACCTGACACTTGAAGAAACAAAATCAGATTTGGAATTTGCCACCTGCCAGCAGGCAATGGCACCCCACTCCAGTACTCTTGCCTGGAAAATCCCATGGACGGAGAAGCCTGGTAGGCTGGAGTCCATGGGGTTGTGAAGAGTCAGACACGACTGAGCGATTTCACTTTCACTTTTCACTTTCATGCATTGGAGAAGGAAATGGCAACCCACTCCAGTGTTCTTGCCTGGAAAATCCCAGGGACGGCAGGGCCTGGTGGGCTGCCGTCTATGGGGTTGCACAGAGTCAGATACGACTAAAGCAACTTAGCAGCAGCAGCAGCAGCAGCATTTTGACCTTTGCCCCCAGTTTCCTCCGCTCCCTCAGTGAGCTGTTACAAAGATCCAGCGAGTAGAGTAAGCAAAGACAAACACAACTGGATCCCCAATAAACATCACTTACAGAGCTAGTGTGCAGAAGAACTGCCGCCCTACCTGTGAAATCCAAACTCTGTTGGTAATAGAACTGTAAATAGTGTCTTTACGAACTAGAGGTGAAGGGCTTCTTTAAAAATGCCAAAAGCACAATCATAAGGCTCAAGATTAATGTGATTCCTCCAACTACAGGATTTCTGGAAAACAAAGGACACAATGTTCAAAGGTAATGACCAGGAGGAGAATGGATACATGTGTGTGTACGGTTGAGTCCCTTCACTGTTCACCTGAAACTATCACAACATTGTTAATCGGCTGTGCTCCAACACAAAATAAAAAGTTGAAAAAGAAGATAATGACCAGATAACAGATCGGGAAAAGAAACTGCAATATCTCAAGCCCAAGAGTGACAGGACAGGACCTCCTGCATATCAACAAGACAGAGAGAAGAACCTACTGGAAAATTGGGCCAAGAAGAGGAACAGGCCATTTGCAGAGTAAGAAACCAAAAGGACAAATATATGGAGAGATACTCACTGGTTACATGGTAATTGCAAATTAAACCGACGAGATACTATTCGCCGCCTGTTTGGCAAAAATTAAAAAGCTGAGGAATGCCAAATGGGTTGGGATGTGCATCTATAAGCTTCCTACATTATTGGAGGTCATGGGTAGGTGGTGTAGCCTTCCTCAGCCAGACCACCCGTATCTATACCGCATAATCAATAATCCACTCCTGGGAATTTACACATAGATATACCGTGAAGTCTCTCATGCAGGGACCTCAGGACACCTACATGAGGATGTTCATCATAGCAGAGGGGTGATGGCAGGGGCAAGGCTGTGGATGGGGTGATGGCAGGGGCAAGGCTGTGGATGGGGTGATGGCAGGGGCAAGGCTGTGGATGGGGTGATGGCAGGGGCAGGCCTCAACCCAAGGCCCTTCTGTGTGGCAGTGGACAGGAGAAACTCGGTGGCTGCACTCTCTGAGTTCTCTGCCGCCACGAGAAGCAATGGAGATGTGTAGCTAGCAGCACAGATGGATCACACTAACATAGGCTGGAAGAAAAAGTGCGCCTACCCTAACTTACACAAGCAGATTTGACATCAGTATAAATTTTAAAACATGCCTAGAAAACAACCAGAAATTCCAAAAACACAAACAAGGACATACACAAAACATGTCAGGATGGTTGTTTAAAGGGGAGTGGGAATTGCGATCAAACGATGCAACTGTTTTTAACAGGAGTGCACACCAAGTGTTTAGCACAGAAACTGGCCTGCGGTAAGCACTCGCTAAGGGTTCGCTATTACTAATTTAATTAAGAAGACTAGTTCGATAATATACGCTCAGTCAAGTCATTATGTTGTATGCTGCCACACAGATGAACTCTGAATACGTTATGCTAAGTAAAGCAAGCCAGGCACAAAGGACAAATACTGTCTGATTCTACTTACGGGAGATCTCTAGTAGGCAAATCCATAGAGACAGAGAGTATTGTCGAATACTGGTTTCCAGGGGCTGGGGGCAGGGAGGAAGAGGCTGTTAGTATTTAATGGGTAGGGTATCAGTTAAGGAAGATGAAAAAGTTCTGGAGATAACAGTGTGATTGCCAACAACATTAATGTTCTTAACGGTGCTAAATTACACACACAAAAAAATGATAAAATGATTAAGAATAGTAAGTTTTTAAAAAAATCATTATAAACTTTAAATGCCATATGTCAAATGCCAAAGTTTAAATGCCTTTAATCTTATACCATGCGATCCGTCAATTATAGCTCAATAAAGCCGGAGAGAATTCCCTGGCGGTCCAGTGGTTATGACTCTGCGCTCTCACTGTTGAGGGCCAGCATTTGATCCACGGTCAGAGAGCTAAGATCCTACATGCCTCAAGGCCAAAAAACAGAAGCAATATTGTAACAAATTCAATAAAGAATTTAAAAGTGGTTCACATCAAAAAACCTTTTAAAAAAAGACTATTATCCAAAATATACAAAGAACCTTTAGAACTCAACCATAAGAAAACAAAAGCTTAATTAAAATATAGGCTAAGACCTTAACAGGTATCTCACCAAAGAAAATATACAGATGACAAATTAGCATACCAAAAACTGCACGTCATATGTCATCAGGGAAATGAAAATTAAAACAAAATAAGATACTACTACACACCTAACAGAATGACGAAAATCCAGAACGCTGACAACACCAAATGCTGGTGAGGATGTGGGGCAATAGAAACTCTCATTCATTGCCAGTGGGAATGCAAAACAGTGCAACCATTTTGGAAGACAGTTTGGCAGTTTCTAACACAATTAACAAATAGCTGAGAAATAGCTGAGAAAAGAAGAGAAGCGAAAGGCAAAGGAGAAAAAGAAATATATACCCGTTTGAATGCAGAGTTCCAAAGAATAGCAGGGAGACATAAGAAAGCCTTCCTCAGTGATCAATGCAAAGAAATAGAGGAAAACAATAGAATGGGAAAGACTAGAGGTCTCTTCAAGAAAATTAGAGATACCAAGGGAACATTTCATGCAAAGATGGGCACAATAAAGGACAGAAATGGTACAGACCTAACAGGAACAGAAGATATTAAGAAGAGGTGGCAAGAATACACAGAAGAACTAGACAAAAAATCACGATGGTGTGATCACTCACCTAGAGCCAGACATCCTGGAATGTGAAGTCATGTGGGCCTTAGGAAGCATCACTATGAACAAAGTCAGTGGAGGTGATGGAATTCCAGTTGAGCTATTTCATATTCTAAAAAGATGATGCTGTTAAGGTGCTGTACTCAGTGTGCCAGGAAATTTGGAAAACTCAGCAATGGCCACAGGACTGGAAAAGGTCAGTTTTCATTCCGATCTCAAAGAAAGGCAATTCCAAAGAGTGTTCAAACTACCACACAATTGAATTCATCTCACACGCTAGCAACAGCAGCACACACTAGCAAAGTAATGCTCAAAATTCTCCAAGCCAGGCTTCAACAGTACATGAACCATGAACTTCCAGATGTTCAAGCTGGATATAGAAGAGGCAGAGGAACCAGAGATCAAATTGCCAGCATCCATTGGATCATCGAGAAAGCAGGAGAGTACCAGAAAAACATCTACTTCTGCTTTATTGATTACACCAAAGCCTTTGACTGTGTGGATAACAACAAACTGTGGAAAATTCTTCAAGAGATGGGAATACCAGACTACCTCAACTGCCTCCTGAGAAATCTGTATGCAGGTCAACAAGCAACAGTTAGAACCAGACACAGAACAACAGACTGGTTCCAAATTGGGAAAGGAATACCTCAAGGCTGTATATTGTCACCCTGCTTATTTAACTTATATGCAGAGTATATCATGCAAAATGCCAGGCCGGATGAAGCACAAACTGGAATCAAGTTTGCCAGGAGAAACATCAATAACCTCAGATATGAAGATGACACCACACCGAAGAAGAAATAAAGAGCCTCGAAAGAGGAGAGTGTAAAAGCTGGCTTAAAATTCAACAATCAGAAAATGAAGCTCATGGCATCTGGTCCCATCACTTCATGGCAAATAGATGGAGAAACAATGGAAACGGTGACAGACTTTATTTTGGGGGGCTCCAAAATCACTGCAGATGGTGACTTCAGCCATGAAATGAAAAGATGCTTGCTCCTTGGAAGAAAAGCTATGACCAACCTAGAGAGCATATTGAAGAGCAGAGACATTACTTTGCCAACAGAAGTCCATCTAGTCAAAGCTATGGTTTTTCCAGGGGTCATGTATGGATGTGAAAGTTGAACTATAAAGAAAGGAGAGCATCAAAAAATTGATGCTTTTGAACTGTGGTGTTGGAGAAGACTCTTGAGAGTCCCTTGGACTGCAAGGAGATCAAATTAGTCAATCCTAAAGGAAATCGGTCCTGAATATTTATTGGAAGGACTGATGCTGAAGCTGAAACGCCAATACTTCGGCCACCTGATGAGAAGAACTGACTCATTGGAAAAGACCCTGATGCTGGGAAAGGTTGAAGGCAGGAGGAGAAGGGGATGACAGAGGATGAGACGGTTGGATGGCATCACTAACTCGATGGACGTGAGTTTGAGCAAGCTCTGGGAGTTGGTGATGGATAGGGAAGCGTGCTGCAGTCCATGGGATGGAAAAGATTCGGACACGACAGAGCGCCTGAACTGAACTGAAAACAATTAACATACTTTTACCATAAGATCCAGCAATCTGCTCCTTGGTATTTATCCCAGAGGTTGATAACATGTTCACGTACAAACCTGCACAGAATGTTTATAGCAGCTTTATTCCTAGTTGCCAGAACTTGGAAGCAACCAAGATATCCTTCAGCAGGTGAGTGAATAAACTATATTCCAGACAATGGAATATTATTTAGATTAAAAAGAAATGAGCTTCAAGCCATGATAAGACATGGAGGAAACTTAAATACGTATTACTAAGTGAAAGAAGCCAATATGAAGAGGCTACATACTGTGTGATTCCAACTTTATGACATTCTGTAAAAGACAAAACTATGGAGACAATAAAAAGATCAGTGGTTGCCTAGGGTTGGGAGAGTAGAATGGAAATGAATACAGAGCTCAGAGAAATTTTAGGACAGTGAAGATACTCTATGTAATGCTGTAATGATGGATGCATGTCATTATACATTTGTCTAATCCCATAGAATATGTAACATCAAGAGTGAACCCTAAGGTAAACTATGGACTTTGAGTGATTATGATGTGTCAGTGTAGGTTCATCTTTGGTAAGAAATGTACTATTCTGGTGAGTGATGTTGACAACAGGGAGAGCAACGCATGTTGAAGGGAAGCGAGTGCATGGAAATCTCAGCGCCTTCCTCTCAACTTTGTTGTAAATGTTTTTTGTTCTAAAAAAATAAAAGTTCCCCCCCACCAACCATTCCTTTTAGGAGCCTAGAACAATTTCCTGCAGTGAATATGTCTTTTGTAAAAATATTTATTTTTATTTATTTATTTGGCTGTGCCAAGTCTTAGTTGTGGAACACAGGATCTTTATGTGTGGCATGCGGGATCCAGTTCCCCAACCAGGGATTGAACTCCTACACTGGGAGCTCAGAGTCTTAGCCACTGGACCACCAGGAAAGTCCAAGCAAATATCTCTTGGATGATTGAACAAAAGCTAGTTGGTATCAGAGTTGCCCAGCAGAAGAGTCAAGTCTCCTACGAACTGAGAGAAATCTTCCCATCCTCCCCTCAAAGGTCTGAATTAGGGTTCACCACGTTTTATATTTATACCTCTCCTTCGCTAAAAACATCTCGAAGCCCAGAAATGTCACCTAGTTGTCCACATAAAGTCCCCACACCTCCCCCAACAATGGTGGGAGAGTTGGAACTTGAACCAAGGCCCTTGCAGTTAAACCTGAGAGTTTTCACCCATTCCAGGAATTCCCGTGGCCGCGGGGTTTGTGACCCAGGAAGCAGTAGAAATCCATAGGTTAAGGGGAGTGAGTCAGAGTCTTGTCACTCGTAGATTTCAAAACAGAAGAGACAGCAGACTTCACCCCATGAAGAAATTCATCAGACAGTTCTGTTATGACATCAGGAAAGCTGAACTCGGCAGATACCCACAGGATGTGGGTATGTTTTGACCACACCTCTCTCAGCAGTTACAGTACAAGCCAAAGGGAAAAGCCCAGCCACCATGACTGGCAGAAAAGTGACCATTTTGGGAAATTCATTTACATTTTACAAAATGATGTTTTCAATGCAGAAAGCAGGGTCTTCACGTTGCTATGTGTGCACAGACCAAACGAGCTTCAGGTTAATGGCTTCTGACAATCTGAAACAGCGGAATAAGAAGGACTTCCCAGGAAGTCCAGGGGCTAAGACTCCACGCTCCCAATGCAGAGGACCTGGGTTCAATCCCTGGTCAGGGAACTAGATCCCACATGCCACAAATAAGAGCCTGCATGCCACAACTAAAGATCCCGCACGTTGCAACGAAGATCGAAGATCCCGCAACTGAAACCTGGCACAGCCAAATGAATAAAAATAAATGTTTTAAAAAAAGAAATAGTAGAATATTGCCCATCCACAGTCCTCCCTTGTGAAACCTTCACTCAGTGGTACCTGAGTTTCCCTGGATTTTTTTTAACGTGCTGCCGCTGCAGCTCCTTCCTCATTCACCGAGATCATAGTCTCACTGTTTGCACTGGAGCGTATTCAACCTTAGTTGCATCTTAGAATCACCTGGAGAGTTTTTAAAAAATCCCAATGCCTGGGTTGGGCTTCTCAGGTGGTGCTAATGGTAAAGAATCTGTCTGCCGATGCAGGAGATGCAAGAGACTCGGGTTTGATCCCTGAGTTGGGAAGATCCCCTGGAGAAGGGAATGGTTACCCACTCCAGTATCCTTGCCTATAAAATCCCATGGACAGAGGAGCCTGGTGGGCTATAGTCCATATTGCAAAGAGTCAGATATGACTGAACGACTGAGCACACCTGGGCTGCACCTTTCCAGAGAAACCTGAACTTCTGGGATTTGAGCGTGGGAATCAGTATTGGTTAAGCTGCCCAAAGTGGTCCCCACATGCAGCTGTTTTTTTTTTTTTTCTGAAGCATAGTTGCTGTACAATATTATCTAAGTTACAGATGTACAATACAGTGACTCATAATTCTTCAAGGTTATACTCCATTTATAGTTATAATAGAATATTGACTATATTTCCTGTGTTGTACAACATATCCTCATACAATCCCCTAGATTGTCCCTCCCGTCCACTGGTAACCAGCACTTTATTCTCTATATCTGTGAGTTTACTTCTTTTTTGTTACATTCACTGCTGCTGCTGCTGCTGCGAAGTCGCTTCAGTTGTGTCCGACTCTGTGCGACCCCACAGACGGCAACCCACCAGGCTCCACTGTCCCTGGGATTCCTCAGGCAAGAATACTGGAGTGGGTTGCCATTTCCTTCTCCAGTGCATGAAAGGGAAAAGTGGAAGTGAAGTCACTCAGTCGTGTCCGACTCTTAGCTAGTTTGTTGTATCTTTCAGAGCATGAGGCTTGTTTTTAAGTCCTGCTTAGGGGACATAGTCAGGAAAGATGCATTAAATTAAGCACAAAAAAGGATTCCTTCTGTGGAGACTGATGACGGGGCCCTTGCCCTGCACCACGCTGTAAGTGAGAATCAGATGTC
This sequence comes from Giraffa tippelskirchi, assembly GCF_054371585.1. NCBI lineage: Eukaryota > Metazoa > Chordata > Mammalia > Artiodactyla > Giraffidae > Giraffa > Giraffa tippelskirchi. The sequence goes on along the minus strand of NC_137284.1, from coordinate 10,171,772 downwards.
CAAGGCACAGATGTGCTGGCCCTCACCTCCCAGGGTCCCAGGGGAAAACAGCTTTGCTGAGGGTATGAACGGGACCCAAGAGCCTTCAAACTCGACAGTCACCTGAGCCGTAGCCTCGCTCCTTGCAGACCCACCATTCTTTTGGCTAATCGGAGGAGATGCGCCAGGACTCACTTCCGTAGCTCCATAGGGGGCATCCGGCTCATGGGGATACTTCCTCCTCTGATGCAGTAGCAGATGGGGTCAGGATGGTGCGAACCAGGAGCTGTAGGGAGAGTTCCAGAGGAATCTGGGTGCCCCTCTGCTTACAGCTCTCCATCTGTTTCCACCAGGTTTCCTGGCTTCCACCGTCAAGGCTGTTTGTCCCATAGTTCTCCTGTGCTTAGTCGCTCAGTTGTGTCTGACTCTTTGCAGCCCCATGGACTGTAGCCCACAGGCTCCTCTGTCCATGCAATTCTCCAGGCCAGAATACTGGAGTGGGTTGCCATTTCCTTCTCCAAGGGACCTTCCCAACCCAGGGATCAAACCCAGGTCTCCCGCATTGCAGGCAGATTCTTTACGGTCTGAGCCACCAGGGAAGCCCTAGCCACCAGGGAAGCCTATAGTGCTCCTAATCTATGACAAAGACTGGGTTGGATTTAAAGGGGAAGATAACTTACTATAACTGAGGGGATCTTGGGGGATCAAAATTTGAGCCCTGTCTGCTAGTCACAGGGCAGATAGGAATCGCCACGTCTGTCTCTGAGACTAGGGATAACAATAGCTCATATATATTTTTATTTTCATAAAGTTGTGAAATAGGCATAACATAAAATTTATTATTTTTACTGTTTTTAAGTATGCTGTTCTGTGGCATTAAGAAGCTTCACACTGTTGTGAAACCATCACCACCATCCATCTCAGAGGTTTTTCCATCTTCCCAAACTGAAACTATCCCCCCTGTTAAACACTTCCCTGTTCCCCCTCCTCACGTCCTTGACAACCACTATTGTTTCTGTCTCTATGAATCCGACTGCTCTATGTACCATACCTAAGTGGAATCATACCGTATTGGTCCTTTTGTGACCTGCTTGTTTCATTTCGCATAATGTCTTTCAGGTTCATCCTCACTGCTGCATGTGTCAGAATTTCCATCCTTTTAAAGGATAAATTGTTGTTGTTGAGTCACCAAGTTGTGTCTGACTCTTTGTGACCCCATGGACTGCAGCACTCCAGGCTTCCCTGTCCTTCACTATCTCCTAGAGTTTGCTCAGGTTCATGTCCATTGAATCGGTGATGCTATCTAACCATCTTATGCTCTGCCGCCCCCTTCTCCTTTTGTGTTCAATCTTTCCCAGCATCAGGGTCTTTTCCAATGAGTCAGATCTTTGAATCAGGTGGCCAAAGTATTGAAACTTCAGCTTCAGCATCAGTCTTTCCAATGAATATTCAGGGTTAATTTCCTTTAGGACTGACTTGGCTGAATAATGTTCCATTGTATGTATGGACCACATTTTGTTTACCTGTTCATCCATGATAGACACACGGATTGCCTCCACACATGGATTATCTACAGCCTCCACAAGAATCTGCCTGCAATGCAGGAGACCTGGGTTCAGTTCCTGGGTGGGGAAGATCCCCTGGAGAAGGGAATAGCAACCCGCTCCAGTATTCCTGCCTGGAGAATCCCATGGACAGAGGAGCCTGGGGGGCTACAGTCCATGGGATCGCAAAGAGTTGGACACGACTGAGCAACTAACTTTCACTTTCACACTTTCAACGACATGATAGCTAATACTTTTGGGCACTCCCTGTGTGCCAGACACTCTTCTAAACAGTTCACTTACATGAACTCATTTAATCTTCCCAGCAACCTGTGAGTCAGGTTCCATCATCACTGACATGTTTCAGATTTGGAAACGGAGGCACAGAGAGGGAAAGTGACTTGCCTGGGTATCCCAGCTAGTCAAGACTCCAGCACCACTCGTGAGTGCTGCAGAATCCACTGAGCAGAGCCAAAGCGGACTCCAAACTCCTCCAGAGCCCAGACTTATTATTAAAGCAAGAGGCTCTAGTTTGGCTACCAGGCATCCACAATTTTTTATTAATACAAAGAGGGAAACCATGTTACTGGAACCCCCAAATCAAGATGCATGGTTTGATATTTTTAGTATTTCTTGGCAAAACAAAAACAAAAGCTGAGTTAGGAGGTGTCATTTGAATGGGACCCCCCAGTGTCAGGCCTTCCCTTGTGGCTCAGCTGGTAAAGAATCCACTTGCAATGTGGAAGACCTGGGTTCAATCCCTGAGTTGGTAAGATCCCCTGGAGAAGGGAAAGGCTACCCACTCCAGTATTCTGGCCTGGAGAATTCCATGGACTATACAATCCACGGGGTAGCAAAGAGTCAGACACAACTGAGCGACTTCACTTTCCCCAGTGTCAGAGATTGTGGTTCATCCTGAAGGTTTATAACTGGGTCATCTAGACCGACATTCTAAACCAGCCCTGTTCTGGAGAAAGGGGCCTATTGCTGTATCTGGCAAGTGTGCCAGGGTTCATTTAGAGATTTACCCAACTTGGTTGAGAGCCTTGAGGGTGACTCCTCTCAGTAAAAGAGAGTCACATCAGGAAGACAGCAGGCTTCTGCTCCTTCAGAACACTGGCTTCCATCCTCCCTGGTCACACCGGCTCTCGGCCCTGACCGGTCATCTTTTTTTTTTTTTTTTTAATCCATTCATTCATTTTACATATTTGGCTGCGTCGGGTCTTAGTTGTGGCATGTGGGCTCAGCAGTTGTGGCACGCAAGCTTAGTTGCCCCAAAGCATCTTAATTCTCCAATCTGGGGTCAAACCCATATCCCCTGCCTTACAAGGTGGGCTCTTAACCACTGGATCCCCAGGCAAGTCCTGTGACCAGTCTTCTTGATTTCATGGGAGACCCAGGAAGAGGAGGACTTTATATTAGCCGAACCCACTACCCTCCAGGGGAAGGACAGCCCAGCACCATGCCAGAGAGGACAGGAGATGCTCCCTTGAAAGATTCCTGAGTCACACTTCGTGCCCAGACATTTACCTTGTTTCTGTCTCCCTTGCCATAGCCCCCTGTAATCCCTCTTTGTTTCCAGACAGTCGATTCATTCTTCCCAGTGCTACCAGTAAGACGTGAATTTGATCGTGCCACTCCCCTCCTCAAAAATGTACAGTGGCTCCCTATTCCCTGCAGAGTGTAAGCCTGAATACCCCTTGAGTTTGAAACTGCTCTGTGTGGAGCCCCAGATTTCATTTCCGGCCCCTGCTGCCTTCTCCCCCCACACTCTTCCTACCTAGACTAACTCCTCGTGCTCCTCTGCTCCCCACTTTCCCTTCCCCATCCATCCTCCGCCTCAGCCCACTCCCTGAAGGCTTCCTCCTCTGTAAACTGCCTCCTCCTTGCTCCTTCCTCAATGCCAGCACTGCAAATAGTAGGGGAGGGTACTCAGCCCTCCTGGGGCCCTGTCTTAGATTGCTGTGGGGCATTCACAGGTCACTCCCCCTATAGATAATAAGTTCTGCAAGGACACTGACCTTGGAGTCACCTTTGGGCAGGGCAGAAACTCAAGCTCTTCTATTTATCAGTCATACGATATCCTCTCTGGGTGCAGTATCTTTTCTTAGGCATCATCTCTCTGTCTTGTTTTTATAACAATGTTTCTTAAAACAGGTTGGGAGGAAGGTGAGGACCATTGAAAGTCACCCAGGGGTGAATGAGCTATTGATGACAGTGGAATGTACTAGTCTAGTGTAGGGTGTGTGTTAGCCGCTCAGTAGTGACCTACTGTTTGCCACCCCGTGGACTGTAGCCCACCAGGCACCTCTGTCCATAGGATTCTCCAGGTGAGAATACTGGAGTGGGTTACGGTTCCCTTCTCCAAGGGATCTTCCCGACCCAAGGTCTCCTGCATTGCAGGCAGATTCTTTACCATCTGAGCCAACAGGGCAAGAGCCAGTGTAGGGTAGAGTGGGGAGAAGGTTGACAACCGCTGCTCGGTAGCCACACTGGTTGAAAGAACAGCCCTGTTTCCTCTCCACTTGCCTCAACCCACTGCAGATGGGCTCTGGTCCCTACAGAGCCACCAAATTCCTTTCTCTAACGTGATCCTCTACGAGCATAAGCCCAGCACATTGTTACGTGCTCAACACTGTCAGTGCCATTTGCTTTGTTCAATTTCAAATCTCTCCTTTCTCAGCTTCCTCCTCCTGCCCCTCTGCTGCTCCCTGTATATTTTATACATACATAACCTCATACTGGATTATCTTGAGCCCAGCTCACATGATGCTCTTGCTTCATCCTGGAACACTGTCTCCAGACAACACAGTCACTGGTGGGGCAGAGGTTGCTACCTAAATGCAGATGAGTCAAGTCTTAGTTGGCATTTGAGAGCTTTCTGAGCTCCTGATCAGAACTTCTGACTTCGAACTGGGTGCCCCAAAGTAGCCTCAATTTCTCTCCAAACTAATGCTTTCATTTATTTTTTTAATATTTATTTATTTGGCTGTGCTGGACCTTAGTTAGGGCATGGCAACCCACTCCAGTATTCTTGCCTGGAGAATCCCATGGATAGAGGAGCCTGGCAGGCTACAGTCCATGGTGTCCCAGAGTCGGACAGGAGTTAGCGACTAAACAATCATGGTCTCTGTCAAACATTCTTCTGTACTTTGAAATAATATTTAAAATATGGAAAAAAGGAAAAGTCATTCTAAAAACTGTAAAATAGTTCTTAGCTCATGCTGTACAAAATCAGACTGGGGTCAGGAGTGGGCAGTGGGCTGTAGCTTACTGTTGCTCTCTGCCCGCTAAGATCTGCGTACACATACATAAATATTTCTTCAGGAACATAATGGCTGGTTGTAGGGTTCGCACACCTTTACCCTCACTAGATAATGCCAGTCTTTACATATATATGTGTGTGTGTGCGTGTGTATAATTTTATTTATTTATTTTTGACTTTGGACTTCCCTGGTGGCTCAGATGGTAAAGCGTCTGCCTACAATGCGGGAGACCTGGATTCAATACCTGGGTGGGGAAGGTCTCCTGGAGAAGGAAATGGCAACCCACTCCAGTATTCTTGCCTGGGAAATCCCATGGACAGAGGAGCCTGGTGGGCTACAGTCCATGGGGTCGCAAAGAGTCAGAGATGACAATAACTTCACTCACTTCACTTTTTGACTTTGCTCCGTCTTCATTGCTGCCCAGGTTTTTTCTCTTGTGTCGGCACTTGGGCTTCTCATTGAAGTTACTTCTCTTGTTGCACGGCACAGGCTCTAGGGCTCATGGGCTCAGTAGTTGCAGCTAATGGGCTCTAGAGCACAAGTTCAATAACTGTGGTACGTGGGCTTAGTTGTTCCGCGGCATGTGGGATCTTCCTGGATCAGGGATCGAACTCGTGTCTCTTGCATTGGCAGGCAGATTCTTTGCCACTGAGTCATCAGCGGAGCCCCAGTAATGCCTAGTTTTATATTCAGCATGTAGAAAATGGAAATTCCATCTCCTCAAGCAAATGAGCCCGTGAGAGTCTGCTGCACAAAGAAAATGACCTTCCTGTGGTCCTCTGGGGCTGGAGGGCCCTGCCACTCCAGCGTCTTCTCTCCCTGTCCAGGGGATGCTGAGCTGTGCCCTTGTTAGGCTGGTACCTGTCAGAGTGCTCCAGGGAGGGTGGTGCTAGACAGAGTCTGACACCAGGCATTGAGGCTAGGATTTTATTCAAAAACCAGTGGACGGAGTGGAGCAGGGTTGTGACAAGTCTGAACTACATTTTTAAAGAATCGTTTTGGCTGCAGAGAGTGGATTTTTAGGGAACAAGAGAGGAGGAAGGGAGACCAGAAGGTAGGGACCTGACTGCAGGAGTCTCATGAGAGTTGGCGGGGGGGCGGTTGGGGGCCCCATGGATGCGCCGCCTTCACACCCACACACCCACACTTCACACCCACAGCTGCTCTTATCCCCTTGCACATCCCATACCCCATTTCATTTTTCTAAAAACATAATTTATTTCTTCTTGGTCGTGTTGGGTCTTAGTTGCGGCACATGGAATTTTTTCTATGCTCAAACTCAGCAGTTGCCCCTTGACCTGTGGGATCTTAGTTCCCCGACCAGGGATCAGGTTATTAACCACTGGACTGCCAGGGAGGTCCCATACCCCATTTCTGCAATCCTCTAACCCAGAGAACACAGTTCCCACTACAAACCTTCCCTGGCTGCTCCCTGCCCCCCAAAACATCTGGCTCCACTTCATCTGATGTAATGATAAATGTGATAACCCTCAGGGTGATGGGATAACCCTGTGTGATAAATGTGAAACCCTAAAGTCTGTTTCCTCCCTGAACTTCAGAGGACTCTTATGTTCAAATCTTTTTGTCATTCTGCCCATCACAGGCCAGCGAGAGCACACGGAAGCAAGAGAGTGGAGCTGAATCCATTGTCTGGCACCCACCGCCAGCAGCTGTGATCCTGACTGGGGTGATTAGGAAACCAAGGACCCCCAGGATGAGCCCACAGGCTGGGTCACTGGGAGAAAGACAGCTTGGTAAAGTGGCTGAGCCAGAACTGGAGCCCACAGGGATGTGGACTCTTTGAAATATTAAGTGGCTTCTGGAACCTCACTTCGCCAGAAGGAGCAAAGGTGGAGGTGCCCAGAGCCAGAACCTCCCTCTAGAGGAATCCCGGAGCAACAAACTGATTAGTGCCTTTTATCTCACTTACAACATCAGTGGTTGTTACAGCACCTCTGCCCCCGTTCATGACCCAAGGCACTGCTTATATTCAGAGTGAGTTCTTGACTCCATTCCTGCCTGATCCACCAGAGAAGTTGCCAGGCACAGAGAGAAATGAACTCACAACAAAAGATCAAATCATCCGATTAGTTGGCTACTGGGACTGGAAAAAGAAAAGGTAGAGGGAGGAGAAAGGAAGTAGGAAGGGGAGCTGGCCTGCAGGGGAGAGGGTGAGAAAATTGGGAAAGAATAAATACTGGGCTTTTTTTTTTTTGTAAACTAATTAGGATATTGGGCTTCTCTGGTGGCTCAGTGGTAAAGAATTCTAAGGGCAACGCAGGAGAAGCGAGTTCGATTCCTGGGTGAGGAAGATCCCTTGGAGAAGGAAATGGCAACCCACTCCAGTATTCTTGCCTGGGAGATCCCATGGACAGAGGAGCCTGGTGGGCTATAGTCCATGGGGTTGCAAAAGGGTCAGACGTGACTTAGCGACTACGTAACAACAAATTAGGATATTATTAATACTTACAATGGTAAAGCCTAAAGCAGGGAATGGCAACCCACTCCAGTATTCTTTCCTGGAGAATTCCATGGACAGAGGAACCTGGTGGGCTACAGTCCATGGGGTTGCAAACAGTTGGACACTACTAAGCAATTAGCACACACACAATAGTAAAGAATGTGTTTTATTAAAACACAGCAAATTCTTTCAAGGTGGGTTAGACCAGGACTATACACACTGTGTTCCAGAGACAGGGGCTGATTCGTGAACTGTGTGACTGGTCCAAGAAGTAATAAGTACAGAAGACAAGAGAAATTTTTAAGCAAGTTTTATAGCAATTTTGCAGAGTAATTTTCTGACTGTTGAGTCTAATAATGAAAACAGGACTTGCATTTTCTGGATTTATTTTCAAAATATCATATTCTTAGTGTAAGGGAGGCAATTTTTACCTCTGCCCTTTTAGGGGTTTTGGCTGGGCCTGAGGATTAAATTGACATAAAACAGATTAACAGGATAAAAGCACACACCTTTGTTTAAAACAAGTCTTATATGACACAAGAGCCCTCGTAAGAAAATGCAGATCCAAAGAAAGTGATAAACCCTCAATGGTTTTTATGGTAGGTTGAACAAAGAGAGGCAATTGTAGAAAAGAAACAAAACCATAAGGGAAGCTAAAGGAAGATGAGAATTATTTCAGCAAGGTCTGCCTGTACAGAATTCTCCTGGGTTCAACTCCCTGGCCTTGATAATAAGAATATCACTTTTCTCCCAGGATAGGGGGTTTATCTCCTCCTTTTAGGGAGAAAAGGGGAGAATCAGAATACCCTTCCTGCACCTGCTTTGTTAAAAATGTATTTAGCTTAAATTAATCTTTATGCCAAAGCCAAATTTTTTTTTTTGGGGGGAAGGGGGTTGCTCTGGGTCTTTGTTGCTGCCCACAGGCTTCCTCTAGTTGTGGCGTGCAGAGGCTACTCTTCATTACAGCTCACGGGCTTCTCACTGCAGTGGCTTCTCTTGTTGCAGAGCACATGCTCTAGATCTCAGGCTCAGTAGTTTTGTCTCAGGGGCTTGGTTGCTCCTCAGCATGCAGAATCTTTCTGGTTCAGGGACTGAACCCATGGCCCCTGCATTGGCAGGCAAAGTCTTATCCACTGTGCCACAAGGGAAGTCCCAAAGCAGCATATTTTAGAATGGCATACTCTGCCACCCTTCCCTGGGAATTTTTAACATATTTTACGGAAGTAGTCAATCCTAAAGAAAATTGACCTTGAATATTCCTTGGAAAGACTGATGTTGAGGCTGAAGCTCCAATACTTTGGCTACCTGATGCAAAGAGCCAACTCATTGGAAAAGACCCTGATGCTGGGAAAGATTGAAGGCAGGAGGAGAAGGGGGCGACAGAGGATGAGATGGTTGGATGGCATCACCGACTCAATGGACGTGAGTTTGAGCAAACTCCAGGAGATGGTGATGGACAGACAGGGAAGTCTGGCATGCTGCAGTCCCTGGGGTTGCAAAGAGTTGGACACAGCTGAGCCACTGAACAACAACAATGGAATGAGTGACCTGTGACACATTGGCCATAAAGAAAAACAACACTGTCCTTCAGCCTAGAGGCTTTGAGCAGCACTGAGCCCAACTAGGGGAGGTCCGGAGGGAAGAGGCTGGGCCTCAGCTGGTCCCATGGTGGGCAGTGCAGAGAGGTTTCTTAGGGTCGTTTGAAGAACTGAGAACTGAACCCCCCCTGGAGAGGCACCAGGCTGTTGATGCTCAAAGAAGAGAAATGATCAGAGCTAAACAGAAAAGCAGACACAACCATGGATGGGGACTGTTACAAAAAAGAGAAGGAGGAGGGCTTGCCATGGGCAGTCAGAGAAATACTGAATTCCTCTCCCTGGTTCCATTCTCAACATGAAAAGAATAAGCACAAGAAACAAGGACCTACTGTAGAGCACAGGGAACTATATTCTATATCTTGTAATAGCCTACAATGGAAAAGAATAGATATACAACTGAGTCACTTGGCTGTACACCTGAAACTAACACAGCATTGTAAATCAACTATATTCCAATTAAGAAAAAGAAAACATAAGAGCAAAAGGGTTTGAGGAAGAAGACAACCCTCCTTGCTCACTTCCACCTACTCCCTCCAAGACCAAGCCATTGCTTTTTCAGTGGCATTGAGAGGAGATTTGAATTCACTGAGGCTGAAGTGCTTAAATATTGAAAATCTTAGTAACCAAAATGTGACTCTTGGAGCAGGTTGACCCTGGGGCCACACATACCCGAGGCAGCAGCACATGCCTCCTGGACCACCCTAACGATCCCCGTGGGCATCACTGTTGTTGAAGTCCACTTGGAAATCCTGGATTGTGCTGGGGACCTCCGTTACCTTACGCTTCCATCTCAATATTTGGGGCTGAATAAAACCAGATGACCTGCCTCTGAAAGAATCAAACTTGTGGAACTCTACACAGCCGCCTCTGGAGGGAAGGGAAGAAGCATGTCCCCCAAATCCAGCTGGGGAGATGGCACAGCACCAAGCTTGCCAGGTGACAACGTGATCAGGGCTCCAGGTAGGGTGTCATGTGTGCACAGATCAGCATGTCCAGGATTTCAAGTTAATGGGGTAAATTACTGTGCAAAGAGAGGCCTCTTTGAAGACTATGCTGGGTCTAGAAAGCTGGTAAAAGTTTAATAGAGAGGGGGCGGTTTGTTTGTTTGGTTTTTTGGCTAGAAGGCAAAGACTGCAGCAGCCTTGGACTGGCCAGCATTTCAGAGGGCGTCCTGGGTAACAAATGTACACAAGGTGACTCAGGTCTGCGTCTCAGAGTCATGGACACCTCAAGGGTGATAAAGCCAGACTCAAAGGGCGCCCTTGGTATGGCTCATAATTGCGTGAATGGCGATAAGTCACATGGAATTATGACAGTCAGCCCCGCAGGGTGATACCATCCCTGGCTGCAAACCGGGGTGGACAAGCTGGAACCTCCGCAAAGCAGGACCAGGCAGTGTTATCCTGACCTAAAAAATGAGACAAGCTGGGTCCGGAATGTGAGGAGGGGTCTGCTCCCCACCCCGGATCCTCTGTAGGTTGGTGTGACCCGCCCTGGGACACTTCCTGTCCCCACCACTGTGCACCCTAAATGTACTCCAAGACAGGCACAGCGGAGAGTGAATGTGGGTCGTTTTGAGATCAAGCTGAATTTTCATCCCCAGAAAAGGGTCACGTGGGGCAGAGTCTGGGCAGCTCCCCAGAAAGTGGAACCATCAGCCCAGGCTTTCTAGAACACTCTCTTGCATCTTTCTGTTCATATGCAAAACTTCTCTTTTTTGCAGGGGGGAAACGGCTGGTTATTTTTCATTTTCACACATCCTCACAGGGTCAAACCAAGGTTTAAGGATTAGAGAGGGAAGAAAGCAAACACTCTGCCAGCTCCCCCCAGCTCAGCTCTCAGGCAAGCTCTCCGAGGACCCTGCTACCCAGTGTCCTTGGTCATTCATTCAGTAGGTCCACGTGTAAGGAACCGGGAGGTTAGGGGTTGCAAACAGCACAGCCCCCATGCTCCGGGGAGCCTCTGCTCACTCAGCCCATTGACTCCCTCCAGGCCGGCTCAGTGAACCAGGCCAGAGGCCTGGGATCATTCTGGATCCCTCCTTCTCTTTTCCTCTCCATCACCACCCCCTCCCCCACCATCTTATCAATCACTAAGTCCTGTCCACCTTACCTTCTACAACTTCTCAAACCAAAATGTTGATAACTGATGAAGAGGAGGCCTGGCTATATGGAGATTCCCATGTTGCGTCCCAGTTAAACTGCTTTTAGTTAAAGGAGCTGCAAGACATGAGACACAGCTAAGCATGCAGTCAGGCAGGCTTTACCTCGGATAGGGGTCAGAACGAGAGGCACTAGCCAGGCGTGAGGATGAGCCATTTCCTGTGCTCCTGGTCTGTAAGAAAGAAATACATAAAAACACCATTAGCCCAGTGCTTCCACAGTTAAAGGGATTTGAAGCACATGGCAAAGAATCTGCCTGCAACGTGGGACACCTGGGTTTGATCCCAGGGTTGGGAAGATCCCCTGGAGATGGCAACGGCTACCCATTCCAGTACTCTAGCCTGAAAATTCCACGGACTGTGTAGTCCATGGGATCGCAAAGAGTCGGATATGACTGAGCAACTTTCACTTTCACTTTCATCATCTTGTTTGAACCTCAAAGCAGACCTGTTTTTGTGCGATAAACAAGGTCCTACTGTATAGTACAGAGAACTATACTCAGTATCCTATGATAGTCATAATAGAAAAGAATATAAAAAAAAATGTGAGCATATATATATATATATATATATACACGTATAACTGAATCACTTTGGTGTACAGCAGAAATTAACACAACATTATAAATCAGCTATACTTCCAAAAATTAAGAAACAGACCCTCGGGGAAAGCAGGGCATGTTTTGAGGTTATTTCAGCGCCAGGGTGTCCTACGTGAGGTATGAAATGGGCACTTCCCACTCCCTCCCCAGAGGAGGGGTGACACACGTCTGGTTCAAGCAAATTGAAGACCTCATCTCAACTGACTCACTTGTCTGTGACACATTCAAACCCCAAAGCAAACAGAAAAGAGGAGAAGCCTTGTAGGAAAGCAGACACATATTTCAACTTATTAAGACATGTTTTTAAAGGCATGTATTTTTACCTGTGGGACGAAAAAGAATGGGTCATTCTTTGGATGACCAGCCTGAAGAGGTGAACTGATCCTCCCAAAGTAATTATTAGTGTGGAAAGGACTTTTTATTCTATTACAAGTTAGTCACTAATGGAAGGTCTCCTATAAGCTTAAATTGTACATAATGGCACATCTCTGGGAACCCTGCCTCCCAAGCAAGGAGCCTTAAGCTAAAATACACTTTTTTAGCTCTCAGGAAACATCCTGAGAAGGCCCACCTGTGAGTGGCCACAGGAAAGAAGAAATGAACATATTCCCTCTGCAGTCTGGCTGGAACCAGTACTTTTAGCTCCCATCCCTTTAGTATAAAAGAAGCCTGTATTCTAACTTGGCGAAGATGGTTCTCTGGGACACTAGACTACCATCTTCTCAGTCTGCTGGCTTTCTGAATAAAGTTGCTATTCTCTTCCCCCCAACAACTCATCCCTTGATTTATCGGCCTGTCGTGCAGTGAACATGCAAGTTTGGACTGGGTAACATTCATAACAATAACGTTCACAATAATACCCAGAATTTAAAAAGACTGAAAAGACACATCCAATTAAAACATGAGCAAGACTGAGACTTCCTTGGTGGTTCACTGGCTAAGACTCCATGCTCCCAATGCAGGAGGCCCAGGTTCAATTCCTGGTCAAGGAACTAGATCCCACATGCCGCAATTAAGAGTTCCTGTGCAGCAATTAAAGATTCCACATGCTGCAACTAAGACCTGGTGCAGCCAAATAAATAAATATTAAAAAAAAAAAAACATGAACAAGATTAAATAAACCACGATGTCTAGTGATGTACACCTGGGCGGTAAAACTGTAAAAAGCTCAAGCTTGTGATTCCTATAAAAGTTGGGAGAGAGGCTACTGTTGAGGAAGGAAGGATGTGGGTTAGGAGGGGATGCAGAAGAGACTTCTGGGGGTGGCTGGAAGAGTCTCCCTTCAGACCTGGGTAGTAGTTATAAAGAGGTTCACCTTAGAATCACTCATTAAAGTCATACCTTTGTTTTGCATGGTGCTCTGGGAGAAGGCAATGGCACCCCACTCCAGTACTCTTGCCTGGAAAATCCCATGGACAGAAGAGCCTGGTAGGCTGCAGTCCATGGGGTTGCGAAGAGTCAGACATGACTGAGCGACTTCACTTTCACTTTTCACTTTCATGCATTGGAGAAGGAAATGGAAACCCACTCCAGTGTTCTTGCCTGGAGAATCCCAGGGACAGCGGAGCCTGGTGGGCTTCTGTCTATGGGGTCGCACAGAGTCAGACACGACTGAAGCGACGCAGCAGCAGCAGCAGCAGCTGTACCTATACTTTATTTTAAAATTTATTTTATTATCATGTGTATACTTAAGTTTTAGTTAACAATAAAATAACTTTAAAAATCATACCCTAGGGCTAGTCCTGGTGCCATCACACAAAAACCACCTTCCAGGGTTCAATGTCCCGTGCTGCCTTTGCCACCATCGTGAGCCACTGAGAACTTTTCTAAGACAAGCCAAGGACCAGATAGATTTATTCTAAGCCAAAGTGTGTGTGTGTGTGTGTGTGTGTGTGTGTGTGTGTGTGTGCATGTCTGTGTGTATGTGCAGAAGCATGTGTGTCTGTGTGACCCCATCATCTGTATTGCCCCTCACTTCTCAGATTGTACCTCAGATGGGGCAGGTGGAAGCCTCTCTCCTTTCATATACATTTTTTTCAGTGGCCATTTTTGGTTGGTTTGTTTGATTGCTTTTTGGCCATGCTGGGTCTTCGTTTTAGCGTCCAGGCTTATCGAGTTGAGTCTCGCAGGCTTAGTTGCCCTGCAGCCTGTGGATCTTAGCTCCCCAAGCAAGCATCGAACCTGTGTCCCCTGCATATTGGAAGGCAGATTCTCAACCACTGGACCATCAGAGAAGTCCCTTCAGGGGCCATTTTCAATCTTCATAGTCTGAAGTTGAGCCACTCCACCCTTGAAGGAATCCAACCTGAGTCTTAACTCTCTAGAAGGTAGCACCCCCGATTTGCCTCCTGAACAGCCCTTTCTTACATAAATGGCTGGCATTGACTTTGCTCATCAGGTAAGCCTCACCTTGTGACTTCGGGGCACTATCTTCCCATCTCTCTCTGCTCTTTCCCTCTCTTTACCTTTACTTCTTGCTTCACACTGATTTTTGCTCCTTTTTGTGTTTGGAAAGAAAATGGTGTTGGTGAGGGCGGGGGGAGGGTTGAGGGAGGAAGGAGAGGGATCCATAAAAGGAAGTCGAGAGGAATGGAAAATAGACACACTTTCCAGCCTCTCTGTCCCAGACGCTGCCTACATGGCCACACTTGTCCTCTGCTGCCCCAAGGCAGGAAGGTCAACCATTCCTGCCCTCATCCTTCGAACAGGCACTGGAGGAGCAGAGGATGGAGAGGGGTCCAGCCGCCTTCTTCAGAGAGGGGGTCTTGAGCACCCCATGGAGCATTTTTAGAAGCCGTTCTCACCAGCAAGGTCAGCAGGAAGGCAAGGATCCCCAGAGAAACCTGGGCAGGAAAGACAAAGTGGAAAAATCCAAAGTCAGAAAAGGAAAGACAAACAGAGGCATCCTCTTAGGAAAAGGCCAGCGTCCACCATTCCCCAATGTGGCTGCCTGCGCCTTAGGCGCCTTAGGTCAGAGCCTAGTCTTTATTTGTCCAGAACCAGTTTTCCGTGACGCTGAGGTCCTTGCTTTACCCTGAGGCCTGCTACTTCTCCTGCTTTCTTGTGAGCTATTTTTTCCACTTTGATTTTTTCTCCATTGTCACTTCCTTAGTCACCTGAGAAGGCCCCCAGTGAAGACCACCAGACTTGGGTGTGTGCCCACAGAGGGAGCAAATGAGGACCAAGGAAAAAGCCATGAGCCACCCCCTCCACCCTCTGGGAGGTCTGCCTCCCAGAACTCGGTCACTTTTTAAAAAATATATTTATTTATTTATGTATCTGGCTGTGCTAGGTCTTAGTGGTGGCTCACGGGTGTCCTGCATCGGGAGAACGGAATCTTAGCCGCTGGACCACCAGGGAAGCACGGAGCTCAGTTATTTCGACAAGCCTACAAGTTCCAGGCAGAGAACACGTCTTCCATAGTAGTCAGGCTCAGGGGGACTGAGGTAACTGGAGTTATAAGCTGCTGGTATTCTTTTTAGTTGAAGTATAGTTGACGTGCATTTCCCTGGTGGCTCAGTGGTAAAGAATCCACCTGCCAATGCAGAAGACATGGGTTTGATCCCTGGTCCGGGAAGATCCCCTGGAGAAGGAAATGGCAACACACTCCAGTATTCTTGTCTGGGAAATCCCATGGACAGAGGATCCTGGCAGGCTACAATCCACAGAGTTGCAAACAGATGCAATTTAGAGACTGAACAAGAATGATAGTTGATGTAATATCAATGATAGTTGATATTACACAAGTAACAGGTGTACCATATAGTGATTTGCAATTTTAAAGGTTATATTCCATTTACAGTTATTATAAAATATTGGCTATATTCCCTATGTTGTAAAGGCTGAGTTTGAGAAATGGCAGATCAGTGTAGACAAAGCCAAAATTATACCCAAACTGCTTTCAACTCAAGGCTTCAGTTCAGTTCAGTTCAGTCACTCAGTCATGTCCGACTCTTTTCAACTCCATGGACTGCAGCACGCCAGGCTTCCTTGTCCATCACCAACCCCTGGAGCTTGCTCAAACTCATGTTCATTGAGTCGGTGATGCCATCCAGCCACCTCATCCTTTGTTGCCCCCTTCTCCTCCTGTCTTCAATCTTTTCCAGCATCAAGGTCTTTTCAAATCAGTCAGTTCTTCGCATCAGGTGACCAAAGTATTGGAGCTTCAGCTTCAACATCAGTCCTTCCAATGAATATTCAGGACTGATTTCCTTTAGGATTGACTGGTTTGATCTCCTTGCAGTCCAAGGGACTCTCAAGACTCTTCTCCAACACTGCAGTTCAAAAGCACCAATCCTTTGGCACTCAGCTTTCTTTATAATCCAGCTCTCGTGTCCATGCATGACTACTGGGAAAACCATAGCTTTGACTAGACAAACATTTGTTTGCAAAGTAATGTCTCCGCTTTTCAATATGCTGTCTTGGTTTTCTTCCAAGAAGCATAGCTTTTCTTCCAAAGAGCAAGCGTCTTTTCATTTCATGGCTGAAGTCACCATCTGCAGTGATTTTAGAGCCCCCCCAAAATAAAGTCTGTCACTGTTTCCATTGTTTTCCCATCTATTTTCCATGAACTGATGGCAACAGGCAGCAAAGTTCCCTTGACCCCTGATGATGCCAGAGTCTTTGCCTTGTAACCTCGATCTGAGAGGCAGTGTATCAATATTCCCTACTATTCAATCAATACCGACTTGCCAAGTGCCCACTCTGACCCTCACGCTCTGCAAACTGTTGTGGGCAATGCCAAGAAGCAGAACCATAGCATCCTTCCCTTAGTTATCAAGTGGTAGAAAAAGGACATGCAGGTGGGAGAGAATTGCATACTGTAATTTGTGGTTAATTTAATATCAAAGGGAACACAGTTAATTTTTGCCAGAAGAGTTCAGAAGATTAGTGTCCTAGGGCAGCTGTAACAAGTCACCACAAACTGGGTGGCTTCAAGCAACAAGAAATGTCTTCTCTGACAGTTTTGGAGGCCAGAAGTTGGTGGGGCCGTGCTCCCTCCAAAGGCTCTACATGGGAGGATCCTTCCCTACATCTTTCAGGTTCTGGTGGCTCCAGGCAATCTGGTTTGTGTCACCATCACTCCAATCTCCGCCTCTGTCTGCACGTGGCCATCTCCTCCATGCCTTCTGAGGACACTTGTCCTTGAATCTAAGGTTCAGCCGGGATCTGGGATGATCTCATCATAAGATCCTTAACTTAATTATATCTGCAAAGACCGTGTTTTTTTTTTTTTTAACATTTATTGCAATATAGTTGATTAACAATCTTGTGTTAGCTCCAGGTGTACAGCAAAGTGATTCAGATATACATATGTGTGTGTGTTAGTTGCTTAGTCGTAGCTGACTCTTTGCAACCCCATGGACTGTAGCCCACCAGGCTTCTCTGTCCATGGGATTCTCGAGGCAAGAATACTGGAGTGGGCTGCCATTTCCTCCTCCAGGTCAGATATACACACTTGCTTTATTTACATTCTCTTCCCTTAAAGGTTAATACAAGATATCGGGTATAGTTCCCTGTGCTGGGCAGCAGGACCTTTTTGGTTATCTATTTTTTTATTTGATTTTTAATTGGAGGATAATTACTTTACAATATTGTGATGGTTTCTGTCATATATCTACATAAATCAGCCACAGGGATACACATGTCCTCTCCCTGTAAAACAAACCTCCTGCCCCTCTAGGTTGCCACAGAGCACCAGCTTTGGGTTCCCTGCATCATCCAGTTATCTGTTTTATATATAGGAATCTGTACATTTTAATCCCAAACTCTGAATTTATCCACATCCCCCTACTGCCATTTTTCCAAATATGGGCACATTCACAGGTTCTGGGGCGTGGATATATCTTTTTGAGCACCACCATTCAGCCCAATACAAGTGATAGTCCCCATGTTAGGGAAACACACTTTCATTTTTCACTGACTTAGTCATACATATTGTGCACCTGCGACGGGCCAGGCTCCATTCTAGATGATGAAGACACAGCCCTGCGGGTTCCTGCTCTTCGTTGAGTTTCCATTCTAGGGGGAGGACATGACCATACATAATTAGACAAACAAACAAGAAAAGGCCTTCTCTGGTGTTTCAGTGGTTAAGAATCTACCTGCCAAGGCAGGGGACACGGGTTCGATCCCTGATCCAGGAACAGCCCACATGCCACGGAGCAACTAACCCCATGCGCCACAGCTACTGAAGCCCACATGCCCTAGAGCCTGTGCTCCGCAACCAGAGAAGCCACCGCAATGAGAAGCCCGTGCAGCGATACTAGAGAGTAGCCCCCGCATGATGCAACTAGAGAAAGTCTGCGCAGCAACAAAGATCCAGTGCAGCCAAAATAATAAATAAATAGATAAATATTTTTTAAAAAGTGTGTCTGAGACATAGACATAATTTGTGTTTATCAAACGAATAGTTTGTTTTTCAAAAAAGAATAAAGTTTTTCAAAAAAGAATAAAAAGCATATTAGGAAATAATAAGGGCTCTTCAGGAAAATGTACCAGGGATACATGATAGAGGGACTCGGCGGCTAGTTTAGACTCAGAAGAGAAAGGCCTTTCTGCGGAGGTGACAGGAAGCTGAGGTCTGGGTGCCAGGAAGGAACCAGCACGCGGAGACTAGGCAGAGAAAACAGCAGGAGCAAAGCCCTGATGTGGGAGCAAGCTTAGCACATTCAAGGAGCAGAAAGAAAGAGGCTAGGACCTGGTAAGCCAGAGGAAGTGGTCAGAGATGGGACTAGAGAGGCTGATGGTGACAGATGGCGTGAATCCCAGAGACCAGGTAGGGAGCTTGGCTTTTATCCTAAGAGCCAGGCATAAGCCATTTGGTTTGAGCAAGGAGAACACTATGAGCTAAGTTATGATCTGGGTGCTGAGAAGCCAATGGGCTTCAGGAGGGCAAGAGTCCATCAGGGGGATGAGTTTGGAATTAGGAGGTTACTGCTGTCACAATCGAAGCTGTGGATGGTAGCTTGGACCAAGTGTGGATGCAAAGACAGAGGGGACAAATTCTGGAAGTCTCCTGGAGGTGCAAGACTTCCTGATAGGTTGGTCAATTGGGGTAAGTAAAGGAGAAAATCAAGAATGGATTTTAGTAGCCAAGACATGGAAGCAACCTAAATGTCCATCCACAGATGAGTGGATAAAGAAGATGTGGTACAGGGACTTCTCTGAGGGTCCAGAGGTTAGGACTCCACACTTCCACTGCAGGGGGGCTGGGTTTGATCCCTGGTCGGGGAACTAAGACCCTGCAAACTAAGAGGTGTAGCCAAAAACTAAATTTAAAAATTTAAAAACAAAATGATGTGATGCACACATAAGTGGAATATTACTCAGCCATAAAAAATAATGAAATAGTGCCATTCGTAGCAACATGGATGGATCTAGAGGTTATCATGCTAAATGAAGTAAGATAGACCAAGAAAGACAAATGTTATATATAACTGTTTATGTGTATTGTCTTAAAAAATGACACAAATGAACTTATTTACAAAACAGAAATAGACCAACAGACATAGAAAACAAACTTATGGTTGCCAAAGGGAAAAGAGAGGGAGGGATAAAGTAGGAATATGGGATTCACACATATATAACGCTATATATAGAATAGATAATCAACAAGGACCTACTGTATAGCATAAGGAACTTTATGTAACAATCTGTAAGGGAAAAGAATCTAAGAAAAGAATCGATACATATATATGTATAACTGAACCACTATACTGTACATCTGAAACTAACGCAACATTGTAAATCAATGATACTTCAATACAAAAATTAAAATAAAAAATAGATCTTAGACGTGCCCTGGTGATCATTTTGCAAGGTACAGCTGAAGCTAATTGTTATATGTCAATTATATTTCAAGATAAAAAAAGTCACCATACTCAAAGAAAAAGAAAAGGAACGGCTAATAGGTTTTAGATACAAGTAACTGAGCTTCTGGTTTTTATTTTTCTTTTTAATTGTGATCAAACACACATAATATAAAATTTACCACTTGAACCACTTCATGTACAATTCAGTGGCATTAGTACAGCCTTGGACAGCAAGGAGATCAAACTAGTCAATCCTAAAGAAAATCAACCCTGAATATTCATTGGAAGGACTGATGCTGAAGCTGAAACTCCAATACTTTGGCCACCTGATACAGAGTCGACTCAATGGAAAATATCCTGATGCTGGGAAAGACTGAAGGCAGGAGAGAAGAGGGTGGCAGAGGGTGAGATGGTTGGATAGCCTCACTGACTCAATGGACATGAGTTTGAGCAAACTCCAGGAGATAGTGAGGGACAGGGAAGCCTGGCGTGCTGCAGTCCATGGGATTGCAAAGTGTCCGACACGATTCAAAGACTGAAGAGCAAGTAGAGCCACGATATTGTACAAACATCACCACTATCCACTTCCAGGACTTCGGGGTGTGTGTGTTTTCTGCACTAAACAATCCGAGTATTCATCAGATTGTGTGGAAAGCAAGAGAGCGTGGAGTCCCTTGGCAGTCAGCGCCCCGTCTCTGATGGTTGCTCCCGTTTCCTCCTTTCCATTGGGCTCCTGGGCACAAGGCATATGGTGTCATGCTTTATTTTTCTCTTGATTTTACCTCAGCAGAGCCTAGGAAAAGTCCTGGGCGTAGGGCTGATTAGTGACTTCCCCTCAACCCTCATTAGAACCAAGGCCCTGTTACTCCTTCCCCCTGCCGCCCCCAAGCACACACTTCTGGGTGAAGCAAGGGTTACAGTCCTTTTGACAGTGACCTGAAGCTTTGCTCCCTCTCGTCCACAGGCGATATCAGTTACAGAAAGGTTGGCTGAAGGATAAGAGAGCTGATGCTGCCAACTGAAACCCCAGAGGAAGCAGATGCCTTGCAGAGACCTGCAGAGAGGGAGGGGAAGGGCGAAGCTGAAGGGTCTTAGTGGCCTCATTTCCCAAGAGATCTTAACCTTAACCAGAGAGCTATCTGTCTCTTTAGGGGTCACACATCAAGCTCTGAGGAAAACGCCCCAAAGAGGATGCTGTCGATAAAATGACTAACGGGCATAAATCTACAGTAAGTTTATTTTTCTAAAAACAGATTTGGGGGCAATTAGAGAGAGGTATGGAGAAAACAATGCTTATTTTAAGCTGAATTAGTTTAGGTGGGGGAGATAAATTAGGAGTTTGAGATTAACATATCCACACTACTATATATTAACTAGGTGAACAACAAAGACCTACAGTATAGCACAGGGAACTATACTCAATATCTTGTAATAACCTATAATCTGAAAAAGAATGTATCTGTATCTTTCTGAATCACTTTGCTGTACACCTGAAACTAACATGACATTGTTAATGAACTATATGTCAATTTTAAAAAGATTTATTTGAAAAAAATAAAAAAAGCAGAGAGATTCAACAGCAGGCTCGGAAGTCAGCCCAGCTGGTTGGGGGCCTTAGAACCCTGACTCCCCCACTGCCTCTGCTTGAGTTTCACAAAGTACATGCTCGTCTTTACGTATTTCAGAGAAGGCATCTGTAAAATTCGGAGAAGGAAATGGCAACCCACTTCAGTATTCTTGCTTGGAAAATTCCATGGATAGAGGAGTCTGGCAGGCTACAGTCCATGGGGTTACAAAGAGTCAGACATGACTAAGCAACTGAGCACACATATCTGCAAAATGGGGTCGTATCTACCTCACAAGGTGGTGAGGGTCACATGAGATAACGTGGCCAGTGTGCTTAGAATAGGAACTGTCCACTATTATCCACTCAACAGAGGATGTTCCAACTATTAAAAATTATATAAAGTTCTGGCATGGGGATATGTTCTCTGTATATTACTTTTTTTAAACATTAAAAGCAATATGTTAAGTGTGATTCCATTTTTGGAAAGGAAAAAATGTGTGTATTTATAAGTATATTTGACATCAGTAGGGGGAAAATATAGACGTATATACACCCCAATTTGAATTTAACATGCATCTCATTTTCTTTAGTGCATATATTAGTGGCACAACACAAAAATAGACATTTAAAAATATCTAGACCTGCGCTGACTGCCCAATTCAGTAGCCACATGTGGTTACTGAAATTGAAAAGAGCTAAAATTAAATAAAAAGTAAAATTCTGTTCTTGGTTCCAACGATAGTTCATTGCTCTGCAGCCACACGTGGCTAGTGGCTACTTCATTGTACATCACAGATGTGAACAGTTCCATCACCGGTCAAGGGGACCAAGGGAAGGGGACTTTCGGGTGCATTTTTGCTATCCAATGGGAAGGCTTCCTCCTAACTTGATCGGATGATTTTAACAGGACTTCTCAGAAGACCCTCCTCAAGCCATTCAGACTCCATTTTCACCAGGCATCAACCTACCTAAATGTAATTTTTGTTATAATATTTGGGTAACAACCTTGATCAGCCTTTATTTCTTTCAAATTATTTTTTAATATATGACAATTTTGCAAGAGATGAGAAAAGCACATTTATCAAGCAGCCTCATTTCCTGCTCATGAGAATGCTGGGGGCATCAGAAAGGACCAAGGCTCAGTCAGATTAATTTTCCATAAGAAAGAAAAGAAAGAAAGTGAAGTCGTTCAGTCGTGTCCACCTCTTTGGGACCCCATGGACTGTAGCCTACCAGGCTCCTCCCTCCTTGGGATTCTCCAGGCAAGAATACTGGAGTGGTTTGCCATCTACCCAATGAAAGAAACACTGCCAACTGACTCAGTTCTCAAAGTTCTTGATCAAAGATCAAGAATACTTTGATCTAAGTATTTAGATCAAAAATAAGCTGCATTTCAGGGGCTCCGCAAACCCTTACTATATCAAGCCCAAGGCGTTAAAAACAGCGTGTGCTACTGTCATTGCAAGACAGTTCAGGAGGTAAGAGCCCAGGGGAGGTTTGATTCCTAACCAGTGTGAATCCGCCCGTTCCATTCCCCCGGGAGAACCCGGGATCCGCCGGCTGTGCTGAACTCTGGCGCCCCCAAACGGGTGCTTAGGGTTTATCACATATAGGAAGCTAAAACCCGAACATGACCTCTTGTGAAAGCTCTGTCATGTCTGACTCTTTGAGACTATATATGGGCTATATAGTCCATGGAATTCTCCAGGCAAGCATAGCCGTTCCCTTCTCCAGGAGATCTTCCCAACCCAGGGATCGAACCCAGATCTCCCGCATTTCAGGCAGATTCTTTACCATCCCACCAGGGAAGCCCAAGAATACTGGAGTGGGTAGCCTGTCCGTTCGCCAGAGGATCTTCCCGACCCAGGAAACGAACCGGGGTCTGCTGCATTGCAGGCGGATTCTGAGCTATCATGACTCCTTATGGCGAAATAAAGACTTTCTTTCTTGGTTTCTCTACAAGTTCACGTACCTTGCCTTTAAAATGACAAAGCAAGGATAACCAGATCAGGATTTCACACCAGAAAAAATATTGTGGTGCTAGAAGATTAGCCCTTAAAGATGCTGGAACTAATTTTTCAATAATTTTTATAGTATTTTAAAGCAAACAAAATATAATGATATGACACATTCATGTTTTTACCAGTCCGATTAACACTTAAAATACTACAGGCTTATCTGAAACCTCAATCCTATTTCCCTTCCTTCTTGGAGGTAAAAATAAAACTCAGGATAGTGTTTTCCAGACCCATATATGTATTTACACTTGTACAACCTTTATTAGTACGGTATTGATTTGTGTTTCAAATCTTCTCAGAAAATTGGTGTCATACTGTATCAACTGAAGGTTTTGTTTTTATTGATCAACATCGTTTTTGTTTTGTTGTTGTTGTTCAGTCACTAAATCATGTCCCCATGAACTGAACTTTATTACCCCATGAACTGCAGCACACCAGGCTTCCCTATTGCCTGGAGTTTGCTTAAACTCATGTTCATTGAGTCACTGATGCCATCCAACCATCTCATCCTCTGTCGTCCCCTTCTCCTCTTGCTCTCAATTTTCCCCAGCATCAGGGGCTTTTCCAATGAGTCAGTTCTTCACATCAGGCGGCGATGCAAAGAAAGTACTGGAGCTTCAGCTTCTGCATCAGTCCTTCCAATGAATATTCAGGACTGATTTCCTTTAGGATTGACTGGCTTGATCTTCTTGCAGTGCAAAGAACTCTCGAGTCTTCTCCAGCACCCAATTCGAAACCATCAAATCTTCAGCACTCAGCCTTCCTTATTATGGTCCAACTCTCACATCTGTATATGACTACTGAGAAAAGATCCATATAGCTTTGACTATATGGATCTTTTTGGCAAAGTGATGTCTCTACTTTTTAATATGCTGTCTAGGTTTGTCATAGCTTTTCTTTCAAAGAGCAAGTGTCTTTCAATGTCATGGCTATGGTCACTGTCAGCAGTGATTTTGGAGCCCAAGAGTATAAAATCTGTCGCTGTTTCCAATTTTTTCCCTTCTGTTTGCCATGAAGTGATGGGACAAGATGTCATAATCTTAGTTTTTTTGAAAACTGAGTTTTAAGCCAGCTTTTTCACTCTCCTCTTTCACCTTCATCAAGTGGCTCATTAGTTCCTCTCCACTTTCTGCCATTAACATGGTATCATCTGCTAATTTGAGGTTGTTGATATTTCTCCTGGCACTCTTGATTCCAGTTTGTGAGTCATCCAGCCTGGCATTTCACATGATGTCCTCTGCAGAAAAGTTAAATAAGCAGGGTGACTATAAACAGCCTTGACATACTCCTTTCCCAATTTTGAACCAGTCCATTGCTCCATGTCCAGTTCTAAGGTGTTGCTTCTTGTCCTGCTTACAGGTTTATCAGGAGACAGGTGGGGTGGTCTGGTATTTGCATTTCCTTAAGAATTTTCTATAGTTTGTTGTGATCCACAGTCAAAGGCTTTAGCATAGTCAATGAAGCAAAAGTAGATTTTTTTTTTGGAATTCCCTTGTTTTTCTATGATCCAGGGGATGTTGGCAATTTGATCTCAGACTCCTCTGCCTTCTCTAAATCCAGCTTGTACATCTGGAAGTTCAGGTACTGCTGAAGCCTAGCTTGAAGGATTTTGAGCATTACCTTGCTAGCGTGTGAAATGAGTGCAATTGTATGGTAATTTGAACATTTTTCAGCATTGCTTTTCTTTGGGATTGGAATGAAAAGTGACATTTTCCAGTCCCGTGGCCACTGCTGAGTTTTCCAAATTTGCTGACATGGTGACAGCTGGAATTCCATCACTTTCATTAGCTTTGTTTGTGGTAATGCTTCCCCATTTGACTTCACACTCCAAGATGTCTGGCTGTAGGTGAGTGTGGTTATCTGGGTCATTAAGACCTTCATTGTATAGTTCTATGTATTCTGGCCACCTCTTCTTAATCTCTTCTGCTTCTGTCCTTTACTGTGAATGTCTTTGCATGAAATGTTCCCTTGCTATCTCCAATTTTCTTGAAGAGATCTCTAGTCTTTCCAATTCTACTGTTTCCCTGTATTTCCTTGAATTGTTCACATAAGAAGGCTTTCTCATCTCTCCTTGCTATTTTCTGAAATTCCGCATTCAGATGGGCATATCCTTCCCTTTCTGTTTGCCCTTTGCCTCTCTTCTCAGCTATTTGTCAGGACTCCTCAACTTCGTCTTGCATTTCTTTTTCTTGGAGATGGTTTTGGTCACCACCTCCTTTACAGTGTTATGAACCTCCATCCATAGTTCTTCAGGCACTCTGTCTAACAGATCTAATCCCTTGAATCTATTCATCACCTCCACTGTATAGTCATAAGGGATTTGATTTAGGTCATACCTGAATGGTCTAGTGGTTTTCCCTACTTTTTTCAATTTAACCCTGAATTTTTCAATAAGGAGCTGATGATCTGAGCCACGGTCAGCTCCAGGTCTTGCTTTTCCTGACTGTATAGAGCTTCTCCATGTTTGGCTGCAAAGAGTATAATCAATCTGATTTCGGTATTGACCATCTGGTGCTCTCCATGTGTTCAGTCATCTCTTGTGTTGTTGGAAGAGAGTGTTTGCTATGACTAGTGCATTCTCTTTGCAGAACTCTGTTAGCCTTTGCCCTGCTGCATTTTGTACTCCAGGATCAAACTTGCCTGTTATTCCAAGTATCTCTTGACTTCCTACTTTTGCATTCCAGTCCCCTGTGAGGAAAAGGACATCTGTTTTTGTTGTTAGTTCTAGTTAATGGTGTTAGACCTGCTTTGGTGTTAGGTCTTGTAGGTCTTCATAGAACCGTTCAACTTCAGTTTCTTGGCATTAGTGGTTGGGGCATAGACTTGGATTACTGTGATATTGAATGGTTTGCCTTGGAAACAAACCGAGATCATTCTGTCATTTTTGAGATTGCACCCAGTACTGCATTTCAGACTCTTTTGTTGACTATGAGGGCTACTCCATTTCTTCTAAGGGATTCTTGCCCACAGTAGTAGATATAATGATCATCAGAATTAAATTCGCCCATTCCCATCCACTTTAGTTCTGGGCTAATCCACCTGCAATGCAGGAGACCCCAATTCGATTCCTGGGTTGGGAAGATCCGCTGGAGAAGGGATAATCTATCCATTCCAGTATTCTTGGGCTTCCTTTGTGGCTCAGCTGGTAAAGAATCCGCCTGCAATGCAGGAGACCGGGGTTCGATCCACTTTAGTTCACTGATTCCTAAAATGTCGATATTCACTCTTTCCATCTCCTGTTTGACCACATCCAATTTACTTTGGCTCGTGGACGTAAGCTTTAAGATTCCTATGCAATATTGTTCTTTACAGCATCGGACTTTACTTTCACCACCAGACATATCCACAGCTGAGTGACATTTCTGCTTTAAACCAGCCTCTTCATTCTTTCTGGAGCTGTTTCTCCACTCTTCCCCCAGCATATTGGACACCTACCAATCTGGGGGGCTCATAATTGAGCCTTTTCATTGCGTTCATGGGGTTCTCCAGGCAAGAATACTGCAGTGGTTTGCCATTCCTTTCTCCAGTGGACCACATTTTGTCAGACCTTGACTAGGCCTGACAGGCCACTCCATATAGCAGGATGACATGTCCAGCACCCTGGTTAATACACATGTATGAAATATGTAAATATATATATATACATATTTTTGTTGTTTATAGAGCTTCCCTCATAACTCAGTCAGTTAATCATCTGCCTGCAATGCAGGAGACCTGGGTTCAATTCCTGGGTTGGGAAGATCCCTTGGAGAAGGAAATGGCAACCCACTCCAGTATTCTTGCCTGGAGAATTCCATGGACAGAGGAGCCTGGCAGACTACAGTAGTCCGTGGGGTGGCAAGAGTAGGACACAACTTAAACCACCACCACCATATTTTTGTTTGAGTTTTTCTTTTGGCTGCATCATGCAACCTGCAGGATCTTACTTTCCTGACCAGGGATTGAACTGATGCCCCTTGGAAACTTGGAGTCTTAACCACTAAACCACCAGGGAAGTCCCTGAGTATATATATTAATCCATAGTTAATTCATTATTTTCCTGCCAAAAAGTTCTTTGTATAACTCTGGCATTTTACTTGTCTATTCTCCTTACAATAAAGTAATGGCAATTAGATAATTCATCTTTTTTTTTCATATTTTTCTTACTGACACATTTGAATTCTTTTTATGTTATGAACACAGATCCCTTGCTTATCTGATTCTCTGATTACTTCTTTCACCTGGTGGCTTCTCTGTTCTGTTTATGGTGTCTTTTTAAATACATGATTTTTACACATCAAAGACAAATATATCCGTCTTATCTGTTCTGGTGAATGCATTTTGAATCTTCTGAAATCCTTCCAGATCCCAAGGTCATGTGTTAGTTTTCTATCTTTTTAAAAAAAATTTAAAGTTTGGCTTTTCACATTAGATGCTTAATCCCCGTGGTTTTACGTATTTGGTGCACCAGGTGGATAGTCCTTTGTCCCTGTGAACTTCTCGCTGGCAGAATGCACACTAGAATAGCCTTGGGAGCTTTTGAAAAAACCAGTTTCTGGGCCTCATCCCAGAACTGATAAAATCTTAATCCCTGAGGATAGAGCTGAGACATTAGGATTTAAAAAAAAACAAAAACCGCAACTCTTTCAAGTGGTTCTGACATGCAACCAGGGGTGAGAACTTTTGCTAGAAGGTCAGACCAAGGATAGAATTGCTGAGGTGTGGCATCACATCGTAAGCTCTACTCGATATTGCCAGTGCTCTATAAAGTGATTATAACTATCTGTGGTCCTTCCAGTAGGAGAGGCCCAATTGTTTCATATCTTTGAAAACACATGGCCATTATGATCCCAATTAAGTGATAAGGAAGCCACACCCAGAGAGCTTAGGTGATCTGGCACGTGTGTGCTAAGTTGCTTCAGTGTTGCTTCAGTGATCTGCCTGCGAGCTGAATTGTGTCCAGCTCTTTGCAACCCTTTGGACTGTAGCCCACAGGCTCCTCTGTCCATAGGGTTTTGCAGGCAAGAATACTGGACCAGGTTGCCATTTCCTGCGGCAGGAGATCTTCCTGACCCAGGGATCGAACCCATGTTTCCTGTGTCTCCTGCATTGGAGACAGATTCTTTACCACTGAGCCACCAGGGAAGGCCCTCAGTGATCTGAGGACTTGCCTAAAAATCACACAGCAGATGCAACTGCGTCTCCACCATCCCTGACATCCTGCCTCTCGGTTTACACATGTTGCTTCTATCCAATGTGCCTCACTAGCATCCCTGGACAAGGACACTGGCAATATTTCTGGTTCTGTACATACCCAGTTTGGCTCCTATTTGGACTCTAAATTCAACCTCAGCGTGGACAGATTCACCCTACAGCTAACTTCTCCTTACATTCTGGAGTCAGTCACTCCCATAAGCCCAAGATTTCAAAATACACAGAAACATCAAATTAAGAAGGTAGGGGTCAGGAGGTGGTGGCTGGATATTAACCAATGATGTGCTCAGTCGTGTCTGACTCTGCGGCCCCATGGGCTATAGCCCACCAGGTTGCTCTGCTCATGGAATTTTCCAAGCAAGAATACTGAAGTGGGGTGCCATGTCCTCCTCCAAGGGATCTTCCTGACCCAAGGATTGATCCTGCAGCTCTTACATCTCCTACATCGGCAGGCAGATTCGTCATCACTAGCGCCACCTGGGAAGCCCATTAACCAGTGAGTTACTCTTCAAATGCCTGTTGACAGTTTGTCAAGTTTACAAAAATGTATGTATCCCTAACTCTGTGCCAAGGAGCAGGCAAAATGTTTGAAGAGTTTCAGAAGCACAAGGCAGGTTTTCTGCTCTTCGGAGATCTGGGGGTTCTCATGCAAATGAGGCAAGGCTTATGCAACTCAGTTTTAAATTATCAGTAGAGATTTTTAAGTGATATGATTTTTAAAGAAGTGATTCCTGGACTTCCCTGGGGGTCCAGTGGTTAAGAATCCGCCTGCCAGTGCAGGGGACATGGGTTCGATCCCCGGCTTGGGAAGATTCCACAAGCCTCAGAGCACTACGCCTGCATGCTGCAACTACTGAAGCCCTTGCGCCCTAAAGCTCACGCTCTGACACGTGGGAAGCCACCACAATGAGAAACCCAAGCACCGCAACTAGGGAAAGCCTGCAAGCAGCAAATAATTTTTTTTTTTTTAAGGAAACCTAATTTTTTTTAAAGTGCTAAAAAGAAAAAAGGAAGTGATTGCTGTGAGCTAGATGTTTGGACCAACTGACCCTGGAATTTCTTCCCCACTCTGTGTCTCTAGGGCTTTATGAGATAAGGAAAGCTTATGGCAGAAGACTAAATAATAGAACTTTCTCCTAGGTCATGGTAGGCAGCCTCTAAGCTAGCCCCTGGTGATCCTTGTCTCCCGTTATTCGTGCCCTTGCATGGTCCCCTCCCTGCTGAGTAGGGTTGACTTGTGTAGCCAGTTGGATGCTGTGGACACAATACCTCGAGACTTCTGAGCTAGGTCATAAAAGGCATTGAAGCTTCTTCCTTGTTCTCTCTTGAACTGCTTGCCCTGTGGAAAGTCAGCTGCCGAGTGGTAAACACACTCAGGCAGCCCTATGGGGAGATCCTTGAGAGAAGCTGTGACTTCCTACTAACAGTCAGCACTGACTCAACATCCACGTGAATAAAGCAGGGTGGGAGCAGATCCTCTGGGTCTAAGCAACTTCAGATCAGCTGCATCATGTCTGACATTATGACCATCACCTCGTGGGAGACTTGGGACTAGATCTACCCAGACAAGCTGCTCTTGAATTCCTGACCCACAGAAACAATGTGAGATAATAAATATTTGTCCTTTTTTTTTTTTTTTAAGTTACTAAGCTTTGGTGTAGTTTGTTTTGCAGGAATAGATAACTTGTACAATGGTTTTCCTATAGATAATCACCATTCTAATAACAAGAAAACAATTCTAAATGCTCAAAAGCCTTTAACGATTGTTGTTACTTCCACAGGCTCTGAGAGAGGCAGATGGTGACAGGGAAGTCTTAGAGAAGGTGAATTATTTCTTCAATTCAGAGGGATAGATGACAGGGATAAAAAGATATTTCAGATTTCAATGCACAGTACAGTACTTGCACTCTCAAGTTATAGCTATTTGAAAAACACTCTGGGGACTTCTCTGCTAACACCCCTTGTTTCCAGTGCAGAGGACCTGGGTTCAATTCCTGGCCAGTGAACTAATATCCTGTATGCCACAACCAAGAGTTTTCACACCACAGCGGAAAGTTCCCATGTAACTAAGACCTGGCACTGCCAAACAAATATTTTTAAAAATGAAAACAGTCTGGCAACTCATTTAAGCCATACAGTGTTAGGTTTATAGATGCATACCTGGTATATGAGTGATTTAGAAAAAAGTTTTGCAACTTCCTAAAATACTAAAAATATGCTAACTAGTATACTACACACTCCTGTCATTACTGATCTGTTTTTCCCACTCTAATAAATGGCCACCATTCATTCCTAGAGAAAGCATCAACTTGTGGGCAAATTCATGTTTGATAGTCTTTTTCCACTCCACACACAGAAAAGGAGGGGAGATTGAAAATACTCAAAAAGGAAACAGAACCAAAACAAACAAACAAAGAGATAGTTTCTTATGGCAACTGTAACAAACACTGAAAACTGAGGGACTTCCCTGGTGGTCCAGTGGTTAGGACTTGGCGCTTTCACTGCAGAGGGCCCAGGTTCAATCCTTGGTCAGGGAGCCAAGATCCTGCTAGCCATGCAGCACATCCAAAAAATGAACTGTAAGTTTAAAAAAATTTTAAAAAGAAGATGTGGTACATATATACAATAGAATATTACTCAGCCATTAACAAGCCAAAAAACAGGTTTCACTGAACTCAAAATCAAGGTGTCAACAGGCCTGCGTTTATTCTGAAGAGTCAAGGGAAAACTGTTTCACACAGATGGGGCTGAGTTCAGGATCTTGACATGGGGAGATTATCTAGGATTCTGCAAATGAGTTGATGTGATCACAAGAGTCCTTATAAGGGAAAGGGGGAGATAGGTGACTCAGAGGAAATGCTGCAGGCTGCCTGCATTCCTTGGCTCGTGGCCTTTCCTTCCTCTTCAAAGCCAGCAGTGTAGCATCTTCAAACCTCTTTCTTTCTGTGACATCTGCTGTTTCCATTGTCAAGATCCTGAACTCAGTCCCACCTGTAAATTCCTTCTTGCCGTGTAAAATAACATATTCACAGGTTCCTGGAATTAGAATGTAGACATCTCTATGGGCCATTATTCTGCGTGGCAGGGGGTGGGAGTGGGGTGTGCTCAGAACCACAGATGAGAAGCAGGATGAAAATGCACTATGGTGAGTGGGCTGCAGAGCTCCAGGCTCAGACATTCAGTGAAAGCCCCAGATTCATTCCTGGGGGGTCATGGGAACTAAAAGTCTCAAATTAGATGGGGGATGGAGTTGGACCCCTGCCCAAAGTTGTGGGCTGAACCAGGCCAGGCTAGGGGCTGCTGAACTAAATTCCTGCTGAAACCTGCCTGGGCTAAGGTAAATAACAGGCTGCAAGTCCAGAGACTCATCTTGCAGCCCAGGGAGTGAGCCAGGCTGCCTGCTGGCTTCATGCCTGGATCTGTGTCCTCCTTCATCACTCAAAGGAGCAGCTCCATCATAAAGAGAGGAGGTTCTGAGCTAGAGCCTTGAGGATGGTAGGAAGGCAAATGCAAAAGCATAAGACCTAGAGGGTTGAGCATGGAAGGAGAGAGACAGGAGAAACATACAAACCCTGAACATGGCCCATAAACCAACATTATGAAACCCTGAAAAGATGTAATACTAAGGCAGTCAATAAAATCAGAAATTAGAATATGAGTTTTAGATGAAATTAGTCTAATAAAATAATCTGACAGACTTTAAACTGAGCCTGTTTAGTTTTCTTTTTCACTTTTTAAAATTTTGTTTATTATCATTGTTTACTAATGGGGAGATGCAGGTTATTTACACCAGCAGCTGTAGGGGCAAGGGGAATGCACAGTTAGTTAGCAACCTGTATAGGATGGACAACTTAGGCAAAAATAAGACTTGAAAACAAAGGATGGTGGTGAGCTTCACTACACTCTGAGCATGCTCAGTTTGCCCAAAGAGATAAACGAAATGATTCCAGGGGTTCCCAGGATGCTGAGGTCCTGTTTGAATTTGGGAAAAGGTTACCAACACTACAGTCTGGACTTTGTTAGGAAAAGGGGAGTGTCCTTACCGTGGAGGCCATTGTCAAGAAGATCTCACTGAAATGTCAAGGTCCAAGCTTGAAAAGGTGGTTTCTTTGCCAAGTGTATAAACATGTCTTGAGAGGCTATGTCACCCACAGAGAGAATCCAGATGTGTCTGGTCCAAACTGCATCTGGGAAACAGGGCAAAATTTGGAAGTCGGAGAGATGTGAAGTGTTCAATCCTTTGCTATATTCCCACTTTACAGTTTGTCCACAGCTTATTAGTTTTTCCGTAGTAGTTTCTCAGGTCAAAAGTCCTATTCTATTCTCTTTCAGGGCATTCCAAAGACTCAGATGCTCTAGTCCACTGCAGCCCCAAGGAATGGTCCCATGAATTCTCTACTATGAGTTTATAGCTTGTAGAGAGGCGGAGAAACTGCCTCGTTTGGAGACATTAAATCTTTTAAACAGGAAGATCCTCTTTTTACTCAGCAAGGATTACTTTTTTCTTTTTTTTTTTTTAGGATTTCTTTTTTAAATAGGTAAGAAGTGGACTTTATTCAGAAAGAAACACACTCCACAGACAGAGTGTGGGCCATCCCAGAGGGTGAGTGTGGCCTCTCAGCAAGGATTTTAATGAGCATCTACTCTATACAAATCTTCGGCCATATTGCATGAGATTTCATAGTGCGGTACCTTTCCAGGACCTTTGAGGTTAAACTGCAGGTTTGAGGTGACATTTTGTAGGGGCCCTAGAATCAGGCATCCCTTGTGACTCAGATGGTAAGAATCCTCCTGCAAAGTGGGACACCCAGGTTAGATCCCTGGGTCAGGAAGATCCCCTGGAGAAGGAAATGGCTACCCACTGCAGAATTCCTGCCTGGACAGAGGAACATGACAGACTATAATTCATGGGATCGCAAAGAGTCAGACTGAACTGAGTGACTAACACTTTCTAGAATCAGGACCTGAGTTCAAATCCTGGCCGCTCCCCAAGCACCTCCTCTGGGTCCAGAGCTAGTTGGCTCATCTCTTTGAGACTCTGCCCACATTTGTAAAATGAAGATGATGCTAGTAACTACCATATAGGGTGTTGCAAGGATTGAGTAATGCCTGAAAAGTACTAAAGCCCCATGCCTGGTACAGGCAGTATCAGTAGATGTTAGTTAGTAATATAAAGCAAATATATATTATCTGAGAAAGAATTTATGGTGCTGATAAGCTGAAAAGTTGCTAAGAAAGGGCACAGTGTGACAAAAGTGTGAGGTCAGAAATCTGAGGGTAAAGCCAATCAGAAAGCCTTCAAACCAGAGGAAGGAGATCTCAACAGCAGTAGAAAAGGACCTAGGGTTATACTTGGAGTATATACTTTGGAGCATTTGAATATGTGAATCTTTTATTCTGAGAAGCCCTCAGTTAACAGCATTGTATGTCACTACTTTCTAGTCTTCACTGACCATGGGAGGAAGCAGACAAAAGCTAACCAGTGCAGTTCACACGGAGACGCGTTAAACGTAAAGCACATGTGCTGAACCGAATTAAAACTACTCTGAGAATAAAGAGGGGGAGGTGTTTCAGTGTTTCATTTTATTTTTTAATTTAATTTTTATTTTATATTGGACTACAGTTGATTTTTTGACTTCCCTGGTGGCTCAGATGGTAAAGCGTCTGTCTACAATGCGGGAGACCTGGGTTCGATCCCTGGGCTGGGAAGATTCTCTGGAGAAGGCAATGGCAACCCACTCCTGTACTCTTGCCTGGAAAATCCCATGGATGGAGGAGCCTGGTGGGCTACAGTCCATGGGGTCGCAAAGAGTCGGACACGACTGAGCGGCTTCACTTTCACTTTCACAGTTGATTTACAATGTTGTGTTAGTTTCAGGTGCACAGCAAAGTGATTCAGTTATACATAAACATTTATCCATTCTTTTTCAGATTCTTTTCCCGCGTAGATTATTACAGCATATTGAGTAGATACAGCATATTCCCTGCACTATACAGCAGGTCCTTGTTGATCATCTATTTTACACCTACTACTGCATGTATGTTAATTCCTAATATATCCCTCCTCCTACCTTTCCCCTTTGGTAACCATAAGTTTGTTTTCTATGTCTGTGCGTCTATTTCTGTTTTGTAAATAAGTTCATTTGTATCTTTTTTTTTTATTTTTGGCCATGCTGGGTCTCCCTTGCTGTGTGCGGGCTTTCTCTGGTTGCAGCGCTTCAGGATCTAGAGTGTGGGCTCAGTAATTGTGGCACATGGGCTCAGTTGCTCTGAGGCACGTGGGGTTCTCCTGGACCAGGGATCGAACCCATGTCCCCTTCACTGGCAGGAGAATTCTTAACCACTGGACCACCAAGGAAGTCCCCATTTGTATCATTTTTTTTAGATTCCACATATAAGTGATATCATATGATATTTGTCTTTCTCTGTCTGACTTACTAGTCTTTCGTTTTAAAATAACATTTCATCTTTTTATTGTCCTAGTTGTTTAGTCACTAAGTCATGTCCGACTCTTTGTGACCCCATGTAACTGCAGCATGCCAGGCTCCTCTGTTCTCCACTATTTCACAGAATTTGCAAAAATTCATGACCACTGAGTTGGGGATGCTATCTAACCTATTTTGTAATTGTTAACCTAGCTAACCTATATCTAATTTAAAATAGAATATTTGATAATTACTACTACAAAGTTTAGCCTTCTCACTCCCACACTCTATGGAATGCTGCCCCTTTGAACATGTACTTCTAATCTCTAAATGGTTATCGATGAGAAACATCCTTCTACTTGGTTCTGCCTGAAGGATTTAACCAGGATGTCCCCAAAACAGAAGACACAAACAAAAGAATATGGAAAAGTGTTCAACTTCACTGATAATCAAAGAAACAAGTATTAAATACAAGCTCTTATTTTAATTCAATTAGTGAAGATTTTGAGCATAACAATGACTAACATAGGCAAGGGCCTGGCAGAATGAATCCTTTCAGGAGTTTCCAGTGAGTAACAACAACAACAACAAAACCTGTATTGTCCTCAAGCTCAACAAGGAAATATTGACTGACTTGCGCCACTCACAGGAAGCAATTTCATAGGCAGTAAAGTTGAGACTCATGGAGTGGTGACATGGTAAAATACACACACACACAAGTGATGAAAGAATATGAGGTAGTTAAGAATGGTTTTTCCAGGAGTCATGTATGGATGTGAGAGCTGGACTATAAAGAAAACTGAGCGCCGAAGAATTGATGCTTTTGAACTGTGGTGTTGGAGAAGACTCTTGAGAGTCCCTTGGACTGCAAGGAGATCCAACCAGTCCGTCCTAAAGGAAATCAGTCCTGAATATTCATTGGAAGGACTGATGCTGAAGCTGGAACTCCAATACTTTGGCCACCTGATGATGCAAAGAGCTGACTCATTGGAAAAGACCCTGATGCTGGGAAAGATTGAAGGCAGGAGGAGAAGGGGACAAGAGAGAATGAGATGGTTGGATGGCATCACCGACTCAATGCACATGAGTTTGAGCAAGCTCCGGGAGTTGGTGATGGACAGGGAAGCCTGGTGTGCTGCCGTCCATGGGGTCACAAAGAGTCGGACACAACTGAGTGACTGAACTGAACTGAAGGATGTCATGATTACAGTTGTGCCTAAAAAAAATACCCAGAAGGAGTCAAAAGAAGAAATACAGCCACAGTGTGATCAGGTAGTGAGATATCAGTGATAACTTTCTATTTTTGTTTGTCTCAAAGTTCCTATAATGAAGATGCTCTATTTGTAAATATTTTCTTTTACTTTACAGTTTATCTTTTAAATGTATTTTAATTATGTAAAAATCTGGCGGTCAAACATCACAGTTCTCAGTCCCCAGTTCATATGTGGGTGGAAAAAAAAAATCACAGCTCTTAAGGTGACAAAAATTCGGGTTGCAGGAACAGTAAAATGACTATACCATTCTCCTGAAAGATTCTAGAACATTCCTAACAGCCTACCTGGTGAAAAAAGTTTTGTGAGTAATATGTACTTATCTTTGGGAAAATATGTACTGACCCACCAGAGCTTCTTAGTATAGCAGAAACTTTGTAATCCTTACAGTTTTTTCTTTTTTTTTTTTTTAATTCATTTATTTGGCTGCTTCAGGTCTTAGTTGGGATCTTTCCTTGTGCAGGCTTAGTGGCTCTGCAGCACGTGAGATCTTAAGCTTCCTGACCAGGGATAGAACCCATGTCCCCTGCTTTGCAATGTGGATGCTTAACCATGGGATCACCAAAAAAGTTCCAACGGTTTTTTTTCTTATTTCACCCTCTCCCCCTGGTTCAGCTTTTCTGAGGAAATGAGATTTTTCAGGCATAACTTCAAGTTTTGGAGAGACCTCATGGCACAAATCCCTTTCCATTCAGGTGGTCATGGTTTCCTGTTCCCTGTAGGTAGAAATTCCCTGGGCTCCTACTTTATTCAAGAGCACACACAGTGCCTAGGGAGTGCCCTGAATGCCCCTACCCTCTGGGAAGAGTCCTAGATGCACTTTTATTTGGCTCTTTGAAGAAAAGAAGCAGCATTTACAAGGGAGAGCAAAATGGGTCATTGTTGATAAAACAGAATATAGGTACAGTCTTATGACCGAAAGGTGTTGGGAATCATACTCTGACTTGTATATACCCAGTAAATCTCGCAAGAGGATGAAGTTTGTTTTTTTTCTTTTTTTAAGTATGTCTTTTTTTCAGACAATATAATACAAGAAACAGATAAAGTGAAGAGTGCCAATTGCTGTCAGGAACATGTTGCTTGTTAAAACTGGAATCTTGGGACTTCCTTGGGAGTCTAGTGGCTAAAAAGATCCCACATGCCACAACTAAGACCTGGTGCAGCTAAATAAATAAATGAATAAATATTTTAAAAAGAGAAAAAGCTGGAGGGACTTCCCTGGTGGTCCGGTGGTTCAGACTCCATGCCCCCAGTGCAGGGGTCATAGGTCCCATCCCTGGTGAAGGAACTAAGATCCCACATACCATGTAGTACAGTAAAACAAAACCAAAAAAAGCTGGAATCTTGTTTAAAGAGAAGAAAAGAAAAGCCAGCACTATCTGAGTGACTATTGCTAATAGTCATACAATGTCCTTTAAAACTGTGCACAGGGATTAGTCCCTTTGCCAAAGAGCCACTGAGTAAATAAAAACAGGAATTCCAGGGTCTCGGTTTCTCCTGGGATGATTTTTGTTGTTTTTCAGTCACTCAGTCATGTCCAACTTTTTGCTGCCCCGTGGACTGGAATATACCAGGCTTCTCTGCCCTTCACTGTCTCCCAGAGTTTGCTCAAACTCATGTCCATTGAGTCAGTGATGCCATCCAACCATCTTATCCTCTGTCGCCCCCTTCTCCTCCTGCCCTCAATCTTTCTCAGCATCAGAGTCTTTTCCAATGAACCAGCTCTTTGCATCAGGTGGCCAAGGTACTGGAGCTTCAGTTTCAGTATCAGTTCTTCCAATGAATACTCAGGGTTTATGATTGCCTTTCCCTTAACTGCACCCTCTGCATTTGCTGATTCTGAGCATACTGACTCATGAGCCCACACAGCAGCTGCCTACACCATCCTGTAGGATTTAACCTACCTCTTACTGGTCCAGCAGGTTAACATTCACAGAAGGAAAATTTTTCTCTTTCCCACCCCCATTTGACTCCTAAGCTTCCAGAATGTTTTATCATCTAGAAATCCAAGTTACAAATCTTCTCCTAGGAAATTCTTTGCAAGTTCAGCTTTGACGACCTACTTTCCCATTCTCACCATTTTCTCTAGCAGCCCGGAACTGTGTTCAACCTCTAGCATCTCTTGAGGGGAGCCAGACAGAGGCAGAAGAGTTCTTTTGTAGAGGAACTTCGGTCACATTGGTTAGTTCCTTAAGGCAGTGGTTTCCAAGGCTGATGTGTAGGCTGGATTTGGCAGGTGACAAGGATTCTACTGATTTGGGCAAAATGAGAAAAATAAGAACGAGGCAAGTGTTTTTCAAAAAGGAATTTATCTAGCTGTGATGGATTCTGAGCTTGCGTACTCTTTTATTTTTTGAGTTAAAATGTCTTTTATAATAGCAGGATCATAATAAGCAATAGATTTTTTAAGAGACATGCATATTTGCTCAGTAAAATCAATGCAATGTACATTTTTGTTAATTTACAATTTTGTGAAATCCAAAAGTCCAGAGAACAATTGCTCTCATGGATTTCATCAGAGATTTAATATGAGATAATGGTATTTAATGAGACTTAATAGCATTTCATTCCAATGAGGAAAGTTCTGAATAATCTATCTTTGTACACTCAAAAAGTCAACCTACTTGGAAGCAACCACGCTGTCCTTCAGTAGATGAATAGATAAATTCCATTTTCTGTGGTCCATCAGAAAATGGAATATTATTCAGCACTAAAAAGAAATGAGCTATCAGGGCATGAAAAGACATGGAGGAAACTTCAATGCATATTATGAGCTGAAAGAAGCCAGTCTGAAAAGTCTGTGTATTCTGGGATTCCAACTATACGACATTCTGGTAAAGGCAAAACTTTGAAGATGATAAAAATAATCGTGGTTGTCAGGGATTGTAGGCAAGGGGTAATGACTAGGCAAAGCATGAGGATTCATAGTACTCTGTTTGATATGTATCATTTTGATGCATTTCATTACAATTTTAGCTAAACCTGACAGCACCAAGAGTGAACCCTAATGTCTAAGTTATAGAATTCTAAGCTTAGAAGTCTATAGACTTCTGTTTTTTTTTTTTCTATAGACTTGTTTTGTAAATATAGAAGTCTATAGACTTCTAAGCTTAGAAGTCTAAGCTCTAGACTTCTGGTGATAATGATGTGTCAGTGTAAGTTCATTAACTATAATAAGTGGACCATCTGATCAGCGATATTAATAACTGGGAAGGCTAAGCACGTGGAGGGGCAGAAGGTATATGGGAAATCTCTCTATTTTTCACTCAAGTTTGTTGTGAACCTAAAAATGCATAACTCTTTTTTTAAAAAGTCAACCTACCAAGCAAAATTAATGATTAGTTAGAGCTGCCGTGGGGGAGCAGAGATCTCTGGCCAAGACCAAAACATCAATTTCTTAAGCCTAAAGCTTTAGATCTTCAGAGATCACCTTTCATATAAGCTGAGAAAGTTGATTTTGATGGTTTCTAGTCCTGGCCCTACCACTAACTTGACATATAACCTTGAACTAGCCACTTACCAGTCTGGTCAGTTTCCTCAGGCTGCAAAGAGCGCTTTCCAGATCTGAAATTCTTTAACTTAAAAAGTTAATGATCTGCAAGTTCAACATATTAAGAAAAACAGAGGGTTCCTCCTGGGTAAGGGGTCAACGCTGGGGAAATTCACACTAATTATAGAAAGCAGCAATATACTCTGTGAAACTGAAAACTGGAAACAAACAGTTTTTCTTATTTCCCTGAATGGTCATGACTTCTAAATTGTTATTCTAGAGTGGTTTGGTATTGAGAGGAAAACTAAGAAGATATTCCTACCCCATCCCCTTCCCTCTCCCCATTCACTGACTTCTAGTAAGTGAGAAATCCCATGGACAGAGGGGCCTGGCAGGCTACAGTCCATGGGGTCATAAAGAGTCAGACACGCACGCATGTTAATTCGCTTCAGTCATGTCCAACTCTTTGCACCCCCATGGACTGTAGCCTGCCAGTCTCCTCTGTCCATGAGATTCTCCAGGCAAGAATACTGCAGTGGGTTGCCATGCCCTCCTCCAGGGGATCTTCCCGACTCAGGGATTGAACCTGTATCTTCTGAGTCTCCTGCATTGCAGGCGGATTCTTTACCACTGAGCCACCTGGTAATCCTGAAGAGTCAGACAGGACTTAGCAACTAAAACAAAATAAGTGAGGCATTGTTCTCAAAGGGCAGTGGATCCAAATGCAGACAGTCACCGCCTCTTAGTGGATACACAGCATGGGGCTCATCTCTAGATTCAGAGATTTCAACTCAGTTGCACAGCAGCTTCAAGAATTGTTAAGGCTGGAGGGGCCTTAAACAGCTGGCTGTTTCACTTCCTTTACTTTGAGATGGGGATGTTGACACTTGAAGTCACATGGTGGGGCCCAGGGTATTTTTTGTCTCAAGTCCAGGGACCATCCCCCTGTATCACATGGCAGCTTCATAGGGCTGCACAAACTCTGCCTATTTCTGTAAACATCTTGAGCACTGGGGAACTACCTTTGGCAGGAAAAGAAAGATACCTCTCCATGTCAGTTGGTCTCCCACTGGAACAGGAGGAGGATGCCTCAGACACAGCCATGTGACCTGTGGACTTGAAAAATATTCACAACCTAAAAGTTGAATGTTATGTTTATTAAGTGAGAATTTTTAGGACTTCAGATCCAGGAGACATCTCAAGTAGCCCTAAGAGAACTTCTCTGAGGAGGCCAGGAAGGAGCCAGTTTGCATAGAAGTTCTGCAACAAAGGGCAGTAGTCTGAACATCAAAAGATTGTCGTGAATTAAAGGAAAAACAACCTGCCGATGCAGGAGATGCCGAAGACTCAAGTTCGATCCCTGGGTAGGGAAGATCCCCTGAAGGAGGAAATGGCAACCCACTCCAGTATTCTTGCCTGGAGAATTCCATGGACAGAGGAGCCTGACAGGCTACAGTCCATGGGGTTGCAAAGAGTCAGATGCAACAGAGTACACACACACACACACACACACACACACACACACACACACACACAAAGCAGCAAAATACCAGATATCTCAAGTTAAGGAATTTAGTGCTTTCCTGTGTATGGGAAAAAACAAGGGTATCTGTTGGAGAAGGAAATGGCAGCCCACTCCAGTATTCTTGCCTGGAGAATACAATGGACAGAGGAGCTTGGTGGGCTATAGTCCATGGAGTCACAAAGACATGGACACGACTGACCAACTAACACACACACACACACACACACACACACACAAGAGTCTCTGTTCACTTAACTCATTCCCAGGATATGTACCAATGTAGGATATTCCCTACATGTCACCTATCTGGGGCCAGTAAACTGTGTTTTCCCATCCTGAGTTTCCTCAGGGCTTCACCATGGGGAGTGGCTGCAGTCTGCTGGCTGCTAGATGGCAGGTATTCTTTCCTTCCTGAGTTCCCTCAGGACTCACCAGCTTACCATCTATAATGGTTACAATTGCTGATGACTGTGACAGCCTTTGTTTACTGATATGGCAGGAATTATTCCATTTCTCAGGCCTGATAAGGCTAACACAGAGGGAGAAGGTCACAGAACAGGAAGGCAGAGATGGGATGTGCCAGGATGCCCAGCAAACCACCAGACACTAGGAGACCAGTAGGTAACAGCTTCTCCCTCAAAGCCCCCAGAAGGGGCCAATGCTGCTGACCCCACCTTGAACTTCAGGCCTCCAGAATGATGAGACAATACATTTTTGTCATTTAAGCCACTCAGTTTGCGGTACTTTGTTATGGCAGTGCTAGCAAATTCATAACAGATTTTGCAGAGCTTTCTCCATCAAACAGACTTTGTTGTCAAACAGACTTTGCTTTTGCAGGACCAAACGAAGCTGTCTTTTCTCCAAAGTATCCAATGACTGTGAAATTTCAAAATGTGGATAGGTCATGTGTACTTAGAATTTCAGAATCATTCATTGCAGGACTTCCCTGGTGGCCCAATGGCTACCAAGTGCTACCAGGCTCAGCACTCCCAATGCAGGGGCTCGGGTTCGATCCCTGGTCAGGAAACTAGGTTTCCACATGCCTCAACTAAGAGTTCAAATGCCTCAACTAAAGATCCCATGTGCCGCAATGAAGATCAAAGATCCTATGTGCTGAAACTAAGACACGGAGCAGCCAAATAAATAAATAAAAATAAATATTTTCTAGAAAAGAGTCCAGAGAAGGCAATGGCACCCCACTCCAGTACTCTTGCCTGGAAAATCCCATGGATGGAGGAGCCTGGTAGGCTGTAGTCCATGGGGTCGCTAAGAGTCGGACACGACTGAGCGACTTCACTTTCACTTTTCCCTTTCATGCACTGGAGAAGGAAATGGCAACCCACTCCAGTATTCTTGCCTGGAGAATCCTAGGGACGGTGGAGCCTGGTGGGCTGCCGTCTATGGGGTCGCACAGAGTTGGACACGACTGAAGCGACTTAGCAGCAGCAGCAGCAGCAGCAGCAGAAAAGAGTCATCAGTTGGAAGGAACATAGTCTAATGACAGAATGAGTGGCAGAAAAGAATGCTGTATCCCAGGATGTACCTGGTGGTCCAGTGGTTAAGAATCCGTCTGGCAATATAGGGGACACAGGTTCGATCCCTGAACTGGGAAGATCCCACATATCTCAGAGCAACTGAGCCAGTGAGCCATAACTACTGAGCCCAATCTCCAGAGCCAGTGCTCCACAATAAGAGAGCCCACCGCAATGAAAAGCCCTCCCACTTTTCACAACTAGAGAAAGCCCGCGCACAGCAACAAAGGCCCAGCACAGTCAAAAGAAAGAAAAGAAAGAAAGAGAACTCATTCAGTTGTGTCTGACTCTTTGCAACCCCATGGACTGTAGCTGACCAGGCTCCTCCGTCCATTGGATTTTCCAGACAAGAATAGTGGAGTGGGTTGCCATTTCCTTCTCCAGGGAATCTTCCCGATCAAAAATAATAAATAAGTAAAATTAAAAGAAAAAAAAAAAAGACTTCTGCATCCCTAGGGCACAGAAAAGGCAGGACAGCCCAGACGAGATATTCTGTAATAGAATAGAGATGTAGCTTTAGAACTCAGCAAAGGATTAGCGTGCTTAACCACCTTCCACACTTGAAGCTACAGAGGAGCTCCTTATGAACCTCAAATGAGGTAACTGGGGTTGCCATCCATGAGCTTGACTCTACGAACATGTATAAGGGACTAAAGTGGAGACAAGCAAAGTCCCCCGAGCAAAGCAAAAGGTACAGCAGGAAGCAAACGCTTCTTGTCCAAGGGCTATACAGGCAAGGATGAGTTTTAGTCATCAACTTTAAGCAGTTCCTGTTCTAAAGCGGTATTTTTCCAGCAAGGATGGTTTACTCGGGATCAGCAGAGAACTGCAATTTAGGGTCAGCCACCATGGTGAGCTATATGCAAGTCCCCACACAGCAAGGGAAAGGAGATAATGTTTTATGGGGAAGAAAAGGAAGTTGGGGGTTTCACTGGTAGCTCAGTCAGTAAAGAATCCGCCTGCAATGCAGGAGATCTGGGTTTGATCCCTGGGTCTAGAAGATTCCCCTGGAGAAGGAAATGGCAACCGGCGCTCCAGTATTCTTGCCTGGGAGGGCTAGTGTAAACAAAGGGTCCTTGGCTTTTCATTGGCTGAGTCCTTGCCAGGAGTCTTTTCTTTCTGTTGGGCTCTGCTGTTCTTGCAGGGTGTGAGAGCTCCCCCTGCTGGTCTCCCAACTCTATTTAACTGAGGTATCGATTAAGAGTGACTTTTTACATTTCTTTCGTATGTACTCAAGGAACATGACAGACTTTCAGTATTTCTGATTCCACTGGCAA
This sequence comes from Giraffa tippelskirchi, assembly GCF_054371585.1. Classification (NCBI taxonomy): domain Eukaryota; kingdom Metazoa; phylum Chordata; class Mammalia; order Artiodactyla; family Giraffidae; genus Giraffa; species Giraffa tippelskirchi. Next base: position 10,128,049 of record NC_137284.1, on the reverse strand, counting down.
GACTCTCTCTGTTATAAGCTGGCTGCATCAGGCTGTCATAGCTGGCTGCCATTAACATTCATCCAAATCCCCATGCTAATTAGCAGCACGTGGGACTACAGTGTGGCTTTTGCTGTACATTAGAGAGAGAAATCCACTTGATGGCATCCAGCCTAAAACTGAATGCCCCAAAACTAGGATTCCTCAAACTAAATCCTCAACAAATGAGCTTCTGATTGTGATTTCATTCACTGCTTGAGAGAGACTACACAGATAACACTTACTCAAGGATTTAGTTTGGTGAGCTTTATTCTTTACTGCACGAGGATCAAGAAGCATTCTTTTAATAAATTTCCTTTGCACACTTCCTAGTTCATATAAATGCATTTCTCAGCCATTATGATCAGAGGGTAACAACAAAAAGAGTGATTCTTTGAGACTTCAATATATAGGCCCCCCAAATAAAACACAATCGTGGAGAACTTTGGCTACCAGCTGTGATGGAACTAGTACAGAATAAGCCCTCCTATGGTAAACAACAGTAAAGCTGGAGTCAAAAATATGAGCACTCTTTTTAGGCATTAGATCACAGGAGGAGGCAGACTGTTGTCCTGGAGAGAAGGGACACACCTGGGGTTGAGCCCCAGGACCACTCTGTCTCCCTGGGGTGTGGCCAGCTGGCACCTCAAGTCGCTGAGGAAGGAGATATCAGATCTAGGAGCAGGTGGAGTGATTGGAATTTCAGAGTATGAGCAGACATTTATGTGGTCCTCTACAAGGAAGGGGGAAGGCAATGGCACCCCACTCCAGTACTCTTGCCTGGAAAATCCCATGGACGGAGGAGCCTGGCGGGCTGCAGTCCATGGGGTCACTGAGTCGGACACGACTGAGCGACTCCACTTTCACTTTTCACTTTCATGCCCTGGAGAAGGAAATGGCAACCCACTCCAGTACTCTTGCCTGGAGAATCCCAGGGACGGGGGAGCCTGGTGGGCTGCCGTCTATGGGGTCGCACAGAGTCGGACACAACTGATGCGACTTAGCAGCTACAAGGAAGGGAAGATTCGGCGCAAGTGAAATTAGAATCAGTTGCATGTGGAAGGGTGAAATGGTGCAACCACTCTGGAAAACTGTATTTTATAAAGTTATACATACACTGGCTATATGCCCCAGCATTTTCATAATAACAGAAATATGGAAAAAATCGTATCCCAAATATCCCCATCAGCAGAATTAATTAAGATTGCAAAATATTCATAAGTTGTGTTAATACTTTTATATGGCAGTAGTAAGAATGAAGGAACGAGAGCCACAAATAACAGCATGGATGAATCTCACATAATATTGAGCAAAAGATGCCAGACACAAGAGCAAACTGTATAACACTTTATTTTTTCTAAAACACAAACTTTTATTTTTTAAAAAATAAAAATTATGTTGAGAGATGCATGTGTTTTGGTGGTAAACCTATACAGTAGTCCCCCTTATCTGGGGGGGATAGTTTCCAAGACCACCAGTGGATGCCTAAAATCTCAGACAGTACCAAAGTATATACCAGGTTTTTTTCTACACATACATACCTATGATAAAGAGTAAATTATAAATTAGGCACAGTAATAGATTGACAACAATAGAACAATTATAACAATCTACTGTAATAAAAGCTATATGAATATGGTCTTTCTCTCTCAAAATATCTTATTGTACAAATGTAATGCCTTTTCCATCATAACTAAGCAGTTCTTGGGCACTGTAGGCTGAAATGTTTACAGTTCGAGGTGTGACAGCAAACTAGCACGAGTTTCTTTTTCCTTCTTCACAATTTCACAGATAGAAGCGTCATTCTTACCAAAGATCTTAGTAATCTGTGTATTTTTTTTTTATGAAGAACTTTCACATTTTCACTTAAAGGGAGCACGTTATGGCTTTTCTTCGTCATATCTGAACTGCCAGCACCACTACTCTGGCGCCTTGAGGCCATTATTAAGTAAAATTAGGGCCACTTGAAAACTGAGCACTTTGATGCCTGGACAATTAATCCAATCAACCAAGACAGTAAGTAGCTAAATGAAGTGCACACTGGAACGGGATGAATCTTGGCACCAGATGGATACAGCAAGTGGTGCGAGATTTCAACACCCCACTCTGAACACAGCACAATTTAAAACTTATGAATTATTTAATTCTGGAATTTTCCATGTAATATTTTTAGACTGCATCTGACCCCGGATAACTGAGATCTTGTAAAGTGAAACCATGGATAAGGGGAGACTACTGTACAAGCAATCAATGATTACCATATTTTTTTTTTTTAAAGGCTTTATTGTGAGAAAGGGAGCAAGTGGGCTTCCGGGAGGCTAGCGAAGCTCTATTTCTTAACCTGGGAGGTGCTTTTTAAGGAATGATTTTGACAAACTAATAAGCTGTATATCTCTGTTTTGTGCCCTTTTCTAGCTGTGTGCTCTATTTCACAATTAAACTGTTGGAAGGGAGGAATGAAGGGAAATCCTCACTCAGGATAATTTGAGGTGTCCAAGAAGCCAGGCTCTGCCCCCAGGTCCATACACCACCCGCAGCATGAGGCCCCAGCCAGGGTAGCCCCTTCCTCGCTGGTCGCCAGATCCTCTGGCACAGGCTGTCTAGAAAGTAAAATGCCTTATCAGCACTCTGGCTGCCAATCAGCGGCGCCTGCGCATAGGTGCCTGCAGGAGACTCGGTTACGCCTGCGCAGTCTGCACAGCTGGGCATTAACTCCAGTGCAGGAGCAGCTGGAGCAAGGGGATCGCTGGCAGCTGCCCTGTGGGCAAAGTATTAATACTTGGCCAGGGAGGTGCAGTCGCATGTCCGCTGAACCGAGTTGCAGGCTACTAAAGGGGTAGCCATGTTTAGTTCCAGAAATGTTCTAACTTGTGCTGTGCTTAGTCACTGTCGTGTTCGACTCTTTGCGACCCCGTGGACTGTAGCCCGCCAAGCTCCTCTGTCCATGGGGATTCTCCAGGCAAGAATACTAGAGTGGGCTGTCATGCCCTTCTCCATGGGATCTTTCCATTCCAGGGGCCGAACCCAGGCGGATTCTTTACTGTCTGAGCCACCAGGATTCTAACATAGGGCTCAGCAAAACTATAGAGGATAGACAGTAAATAGTTTAGGCTTTGTGGGCCAAGAGGGGAAATCTCCTACATTACACAGGTATTTCAGTAACAAGAGAAAAACTTGTCTACAGCTTTAAAAATTGATGTAATTCAAAATAAAGCAATAATGATTAAAATTTTTAAAGGAATAGGGCTACGAATTAAAATAGAATTGTAGTTTGAGGCTGGGGTGTGGAGGATAATATTTCTTAATTGTGGCTCATAATTAAGTTTGAGCAAACGCCAAGTGAAGGACAGGGAAGCCTGGAGTGCTGCAGTCCATGCGGTCACAAACACTCAGACACGACTGAGCGACTGAACAACAATAATCATTAAAACTCAAATATGATGTTCATCTGTAAATGCAGATCTACAGCGAGAGTTTTACCCACTTCCTTTTAAAAGTGTCTTTTCATACAGATATTAATGCCAGATATTGATAATTTGAGATGATTTCAGTTGACCATATTCATCACCAGAAAATGGGCTTCCCTAGTGGCTCAGTTCCCCAGGTCGGTAGGTGCCCAATATGCTACTAGAGATCAGTGGAGAAATAACTCCAGAAAGAATGAAGGGACGAAGCCAAAGCAAAAACAACACCCAGTTGCAGATGTGACTGGTGATAGAAGGAAGGTCTGATGCTGTAAAGAGCAATCTTGCATAAGAACCTGGAATATTAGGTCCACGAATCAAGGCAAATTGGAAGTGGTCAAACAGGAGATGGCAAGAGTGAATGCTAACATTCTAGGAATCAGCGAACTAAAATAAGCAATAAGCAAACACCTTATTGCCAAATTCAGACTTAAATTGAAGAAAGTAGGGAAAACCACTAGACCATTCAGATATGACCTAAATCAAATCTGTTATGATTATACAGTGGAAGTGAGAAATAGATTTAAGGGACTAGATCTGATAGAGTGCCTGATGAACTATGGATGGAGGTTCGTGACATTGTACAGGAGACAGGGATCAAGACCATCCCCAATAAAAAGAAATGCAAAAAGGCAAAATGGCTGTCTGAAGAGGCCTTACAAATAGCTGTGAAAAGAAGGGAAGCGAAAAGCAAAGGAGAAAAGGAAAGATACATCCATTTGAATGCAGAGTTCCAAAGAATAGCAAGGAGAGATAAGAAAGCCTTCCTCAGTGATCAGTGTAAAGAAATAGAGGAAAATAATAGAATGGGAAAGACTAGATATCTCTTCAAGAAAATTAGAGATACCAAGGGAACATTTCATGCAAAGATGGGCTCAATAAAGGGCAAAAATGATATGGACCTAACAGAAGCAGAAGATATTAAGAAGAGGTGGCAAGAATACACAGAAGAACTAGCAAAAAAGATCTTCATGACCCAGATAATCACAATGGTGTGATCACTCACCAAGAGCCCGACATCCTGGAATGTGAAGTCAAGTGGGCCTTAGGAAGCATCACTACAAACAAAGCTAGTGGAGGTGATGAAATTCCGGTTGAGCTATTTCAAATCCTGAAAGATGATGCTGTGAAAGCACTGCAGTCAATATGCCAGCAAATCTGGAAAACTCAGCAGTGGCCATGGGACTGGAAAAGGTCAGTTTTCATTCCAATCCCAAAGAAAGGCAATGCCAAAGAATGCTCAAACTACCACACAATTGCACTCATCTCACACACTAGCAAAGTAATGCTCAAAATTCTCCAAGCCAGGCTTCAGCAATACATGAACCGTGAACTTACAGATGTTCAAGCTGGTTTCAGAAAAGGCAGAGGAACCAGAGATCAAATTGCCAACATCCGCTGGATCATCGAAAAAGCAGGAGAGTTCCAGAAAAACATCTATTTCTGCTTTATTGATTATGCCAAAGTCTTTGACTGTGTGGATCACAATAAACTGTGGAAAATTCTGAAAGAGATGGGAATACCAGACCATCTGACCTGCCTCTTGAGAAATCTGTATGCAGGTCAGGAAGCAACAGTTAGAACTGGACATGGAAGAACAGTCTGGTTTCAAATAGGAAAAGGAGTATGTCAAGGCTATATATTGTCACCATGCTTATTTAACTTATATGCAGAGTACATCATGAGAAATGCTGGGCTGGATGAAGCACAAGCTGGAATCAAGATTGCCGGGAGAAATATCGATAACCTCAGATATGCAAATGACACCACCCTTATGGCAGAAAGTGAAGAAGAACTAAAGAGCCTCTTGATGAAAGTGAAAGAGGAGAGTGAAAAAGTTGGCTTAAAGCTCAACATTCAGAAAACTGAGATCATGGCATCCGGTCCCATCACTTCATGGCAAATAGATGGGGAAACAGTGGAAACAGTGAGAAACTTTATTTTTTTGGTTTCCAAAATCACTGCAGGTGGTGACTGCAGCCATGATATTAAAAGACACTTACTCCTTGGAAGGAAAGTTATGACCAACCTAGACAGCATATTAAAAAGCAGAGACATTACTTTGCCAACAAAGCTCCGTCTAGTCAAGGCTATGGTTTTTCCAGTAGTCATGTATGGATGTGAGAGTTGTAGCGTAAAGAAAGCTGAGCTCCGAAGAATTGATACTTTTGAACTGTAGTGTTGAGGAGACTCTTGAGAGTCCCTTGGACTGCAAGGAGAGCCAACCAGTCCATCCTAAAGGAGATCAGTCCTGGGTGTTCATTGGAAGGACTGATGTCGAAGCTGAAACTCCAACTTTGGCCACCTGATGCAAAGAGCTGACGCAATGAAAAGACCCTGATGCTGGGAAAGATTGAGGGCAGGAGGAGAAGGGGACGACAGAGGATGAGATGGTTGGTTGGCATCACTGACTCAATGGACATGAGTTTGGGTAAACTTGGAGAGTTGGTGATGGACAAGGAGGCCTGGCATGCTGCAGTCCATAGGGTTGCAAAGAGTCAGACACGATTGAGCGACTGAACTGAACTGAACCGAGTGGCTCAGTCAGTAAGGAATCTGCCTGCAATGCTGGTGGACCAGGGTTCACTCACTGGGTGGGGAATGTCCCCTGGAGAAGGAAATGGCAACCAACTCCAGTATTCTTGCCTGGAGAATCCCATGGACAGAGGAGCCTGGTGAGCTACAGTCCACAGGGTCGGCTATAGTCCATGGAGTCTCAGGAGCGTCCAACATGACTTGGCGACTTAACTATCACCAGAAAGGTATGCGTAGAATTGTTAGCTTCTTCTCTTGATATTTGCCTTTTAGCAGGTCATCGCATTGCAGATTAATGACTTCCAGTTGGAGACGAAGTGGGAAGTCCTGAATAACAGAGTTAAATCGATTATGAAATAATGGAAATTTCCTCTGCATTTGCATCAAAGTCTGATAAAGTATGCTGGAACTGCAGTTTGAGCTTGGAAATTTGTGTGGAAATGGAAATCTGGATTTTTACTTTAACCTTTGACAGCAAGGAAAGCATATAAGCAATTTGGCTTTACTTGTGACTCCGACAATGTTAATTGTTATGGAAATAATTTTGCTGTATTATAAATTTTGCTGTTTTGCTTCGTAATTTTAACCTGAAATCATTAAGAAACATCATCGTCTATATTATTTCTGTAAAGTGGCAGAGGTCGTCCCGTATTGAGGACAGAGCTGGATGAAGAATGGCAAAGTGAACATTCCGGAAGAGAGCACGATCCATAACTAACGCCTCACCTATCTCCCAGGTCCCTCAGGGCACTTGCAATGCACGCTGGGACTTGTAGTTCTGGCGTGTGAGGCCTTGCGCGCGCAACCCCCACCGCGGACGATCTCCTTTCTAGGCCGCGCGCTGCTGTTCCCGGAAGCTGTGCAGGTTAAAGTTTCAACGCTTCCTCTCCCCTCCTCTTAGTCCCGCAGACTGCCAATCCACGTAGCCAATCGATGGCCTGACTGGTGCTTCCTTTTACTTGATTGGCGTAGAGTTTTGCAGCCGCCCAGACAAACTTGACGGGGATTGGCCGAGTCTTCAGTTTTGAAAATCGTAGGTTTGGCCCGCGCTGTACCGCCCCGTTAGTTCACTGCAGCCGCAATCCTTGGAGGCCGGGAGCCGTGGGGCTTGGGCCGGCTGGGATTTGTGTTGGGAAGGTCGCCGGACTTGGATCGGAGCTGCACTTAAGGAGACGCGGTGCAGTCGAGTGAGTGTGCGCGGGCGGCCGGCGGGGCTGGGGGTCGTTAGCAATTTGTTTTCCCTCCGCCAGCCCTGGACCGGGGGGCATGACCTCCCCTGTCCCGCGTAGCGACCTGCAGGGGATGGGTCACCTCTTCCCAGAGACGAGGTGCCCTGACTTGGTCCTGGGGCCCAAGATGACCCCACCCCGCCTCGTCCCCCTCCAGGTGCCTTTTGTTGACCTGGACGCGCAGGAAGCACCCACCGACCGGGTTGTGTAGCGGCATTATACCAGATGGCATTTCACCAGATGGCATTTCTGTACAGTTAACCCTCGCTCACCACCTCCCTTATCGGCTGAGCAACATTTTAAATCGACCCATTTCCGGAGGCCAGTGGTGCTTTGTCACTGCCCAGGCACGTTTACTGACAGTGGCCTTCTCTGGGGCCCAGTCAGAACTTGGCGCCTACCTTTCCGAAGTTGAAATGGAGTAGGCGGCAAAGCTTGAGGTTAAGAGCACAGTTTAAATCCGGGCCCCGCCCCTGACTTGCCCGAAGACTTGGACTTAACTTAAGTCTGCCTCAATTTGTTCATCTGCACTCGGAGAAGGCAATGGCAACCCACTCCAGTACTCTTGCCTGGAAAATCCCATGGACGGAGGAGCCTGGTAGGCTGCAGTCCATGGGGTCACTAAGAGTCAGGCACGACTGAGCGACTTCACTTTTACTTTTCACTTTCATGCATTGGAGAAGGAAATGGCAACCCACTCCAATGTTCTTGCCTGGAGAATCCCAGGGACGGGGGAGCTTGGTGGGCTGCCCTCTATGGGGTCGCACAGAGTCGGACACGACTGAAGCGACTTAGCAGCAGCAGCAGGATCTCCTTGAGGTTGTGGCGAGAATGAAATTCGATGATGCTCCACCCGAGCATGGAGCAGGTCTCTTTACAGAAAGCAGCTATTAGACCCTCCACTGAAGTGTGGTCAGGGTTGGCTGGTGGACTTCCCGCACCCTCAAAAGAACAGGCATTGTGAAAGAGGGCTGGGGGGCTCTAATGTGTGACGTGAGAAAAGTATTGGGAGAGGAAGATGAGCCTCCTTCACCCTTGGTGGGAAGTAAGGTGCTTTGGGTTTGTATCCAGGTTCTTACAGGGGACTGAAAAGATTTTTATTGCTTTTCCCCGGACCCTCATTCTCAACACTGATCTCCTTTCTCAGGGTCATCTCTGATCTAATAACAGTGACCCTTTTTAAATAGGCTGAGGCTGCTGAAAACAAACTTCCTTATGGAAGAAGCTCAAACACCTCTTTGCACTTTGTATAAGAAGCCCTCGCCCACTTTGCCATTTTGAACGAATACTTTTTTTTAATAAAAGAGCAAATTGTTTGCTTTCCATAGCACCAGGTGTTTTCTGTTCTTTAAACAGGTCTCTCTCTCCTAGCCTCAAACTGGATTCCTGTCTTTAGCCAGGGCTGAGCGCTGGGACAGAGGGACGGGGGGGGGGAGTCAGAGAGATGGCAGCCAGGAGGCTGTGCTGTGACTGCAATATGCACACCTGTCTCTGCCCAAAGCCTCTGCGATCCTGCCCTGACGGTGCTGCTCTTGGCTCCTCGGAGTAGGGCTTTGGATGAGGAAGGCGTGCTCTAACCTGTGTAGAATGCCCTCATTTGGTGTCCCTGTGTGTGTGTGTGTGTCTTTAGGGAGGGAGTTAGAGTGGCTGTAGAATGTTTATTTCTAGGTGTACAGTTGATAGATGGATCTACTCATTCAACAGGTATTCCTTTTGTGCCAGGCACTCTGCCAAGCTCTGGGGTTCAAAGCTATGAGCAAGACAGACCAGGGCTTACCCTCAGGAAACAAATGCTTAGTGGGCAGAGACAGGTAGTCAGCAAGCAGATACATCGTCACCTGAGTGTTGCGCAGAATATTGAAACTGATGAATAGGATGGTCCTCCCTACGTTGCTGAGAGCCAAGTGCTGAGGAGTGAGCTGTACCAAATAGGAGACAGAAGGTTCCAGGCAGAGGGCAGAGCTTGCTCGAGGAACAGAGGCTAGTGTGCTCTGGAAATCAGGCCCTGGGAAGTCAGTCCTATGAGGCTGCAATAGCACCTGGTGTTAAGCGCTTTGTAAGGGTCAGTGACTCAGCCCCTCCTTCCAGAACCTCCTGTCTTAGGCTGAGCTGTGTGTGGTTGTTGGTTTTGAAGGTGTCGATCGGGGTAGTGGGTCACTGCCACGGCATGAGACATGCAGTCTGTTATTATGGCTTGTGACTGTCACCCATTAATTCATTCTTTCATTCATTGCCCCAGTCGGGATATTTACTGAGCCCCTGCTGTGAACCAGAATAGAACACTTCTTCATTGCCTGGGGCTTTGGTGATAATTTTATAACTGAGTTTTGAGGAGAATATCTGAGTTTCTAGTTGTTTGTTTTTGTTTGTTGGAGTTGCTAGTTTTTTAAGAAATTAAGACATAGAAAGCAAGCTTCTGGTTACCAAAGGGGAAAGGGAGGAAGAGATAAATTAGGAGCTTGGGATACACACTACGATACACAAAATAGATAACCAACAAGAACCTGCCGTATAGCCCATGGAATTCTACTCAGTATCTTTTAATAACCTGTAATGAAAAAGAATAGATATATATGTATCTGTAAACTGAATCACTTTGCCATGCATCTGAAACTAACACAACATTGCCAATCAGCTATACTTCGATAAAAATTATTTTTAAAAAATTAAGGGAAAATTAATTTTGTATTTTATACTGCCTGATATTTCTAGACTAAGTTTTCTAGAAAACAAGACATTGCTTATCCACTCCCCTCATGCTCCCTCATCCATCCGAAGGCGTTTCACCTCAAGGGAGAGTTGTAGGGGTCTCTTAGAGAAGACCCTGTCTCTGGACTGCTGCTGCTGCTAAGTTGCTTCGGTCGTGTCTGACTCTGTGCGACCCCATAGACGGCAGCCCACCAGGCTCCCCCATCCCTGGGATTCTCCAGGCAAGAACACTGGAGTGGGTTGCCTTTTCCTTCTCCAGTGCATGAAAGTGAAAAGTGAAAGTGAAGTCGCTCAGTCGTGCCTGACTCTTAGTGACCCCATGGACTGCAGCCTACCAGGCTCCTCCGTCCATGGGATTTTCCAGGCAAGAGTACTGGAGTGGGTTGCCATTGCCTTCTCTGCTCTGGACTGCAGGGGCCCCTTAGAGAAGAGCCTGTCTCTGGACCACCACTTTCTTACCCACCCCTTTGGAATGCAGAGCTCTTGTCATTCACTAGCATCCATAAGAGGCAGTTGGATTCGATGTTCTTTGGCCTGACACCTGGGGTTAGCTCAAGTGTTAGTCACTCAGTCGTGTCCGACTCTTTGCAATCCCGTGGAATGTAGCCTGCCAGGCTTCTTTGTCCATGGGATTCTCCAGGCAAGAATACTGGTGTGGGTTGCCATTTCCTTCTCCAGGGGATCTTCCCTGTGCAGGGATCGAACGCAGGTCTCCTGCATTGCAGGCAGATTCTTTACTGTCTGGGCCACCAGGGAAGCCCCTAGGTGTACCTCAAGGTGGCCCTCAGTCACCTTCAGGCAGTAAGAGGAAGAGGTAAGAACACGTCTGTGTTTGGGCAGGTCAAGGGGTCCTTCCTGGTTGGACTGCAGTCTCTCTTGAACCCAGGAAGCCCATTTATAAGGAGGTCCATTGATCCCAGAATTGGCTGGGCAGTGTGGACTTACGCAAACAGTGTCATATGGGGGTGGGGAGGGGGTGGTGTTTCAAGAGTGTGACGATTCCAGCCTGAGCCCCCAGGCCTCTTGTCTCTGCTTTCTCCAGGCAGAGCCACCATGGGGACAACAGCCCAGGGGCCTATTCACTTGCTGGAGCTATGCGACCAGAAGCTCCTGGAGTTTGTCTGCAACGTGGACAATAAGGACATGGTGTGGCTGGAGGAGATTGAGGAGGAGGCCGAGCGCATGTTCACCAGGTGTGGGGGTGGGGGGTGGGGGTGGGCAGGAGAGGGGTGGCACTGGCAGGATGCACCAGGGGCTGCCTGGCTGCTGCGGCCTTAGGGCACTTCCCCACCTGCCAGGCAAGACAGGCTGCCAGGGATCCCTCCTCAGTGCCCCGGATGCTCAGGGCTAGGGAGAGGGGTTGGCCTGCGCCTCGGAAGGTAGGGTTGCCTGGCAACCTTGCTTCCCTGCTATGTCTACTCGAGGAAGCCCCGAGTGCCTGGCAGTGACTCGCACGCAGCCTTGGAGCACTCACTCGGTGGTGGTCACCCCAGCTTGACCAGCCACTGCCAGGAAAGGGGCAGTGGTCTGGCTGGGTGGGGGAGGGGCAGTGGTTTCCAGGTAGCCTCGAACATCACTGTCTTCATAACAGAGAATTCAGCAAAGAGCCTGAGCTGATGCCCAGAACGCCTTCACAGAAGAACCGACGGAAGAAGAGACGAATTTCTTCCATTCAGGACGAAAACAGAGACCCCATACGGAAAAGGTAGGAGGGGCGGGAGGCTTGGTGCCCACAAGAAGAGTTTGATTCAAAGGTGTTAATTGAGATCAGAAGCAGTGGGCACCGTGTGCGCCATGCTGAGGGTAATGAAGCAGGACTGGAGACTGTGGAATCCAGAGCTTGTGTGCGTTAGGGTAGGGGTGTTGTTTGATCTGGGCCTCAGAGGATGGGAAGGGTTTCTGGAGGTGCGAGAAGCAAGAGAATCTGACTTGCTGCTTGGGGGAGAGTGACCAGAGGTGTAGACTGGGGCTGGTTGTCTCCCAGCCCCATCGCTATGCTGGTTCTAACTGCCCCTGTAATGACCGTGGGTTTCAGAGTACCAGGGGAAAGAGGCTGGGTCTTGGAGTCAGGCAGTCCTGGGTGTACACCCCGGCTCTGCTGCGTAGCAACTGTGTGTCCTTGGGTTAATGTTCCACCTCTCTGAGCCTCGAGTTTCTGAAATCTAAAGTGAGGATAAGGGTCTCTGCCTCTCGGGGACTGTCTGGTGAATTAAGGGACAGAAGGAGCAATGCCTACAGCAGGGTGCTTGGCCCAGTGTAACCTGGTCAGTGGGAGGTTTATGGGAATTTAATCTTCCCAGCGGTTTTGTGAGGGCTGGCATCATCCCACTTTACAATAGGGAGACTGAGGCTCAGAGAAGAGCCTCTGGGGTCTCTTGGCTAGAGGTGGCAGAGCCTGAATTGGAACCCTAGTCTTCTGCCTCCAAGCTTCAGACTCTGCTGGAGCTGGCAGCTCCTCCAGCTGGAATTTTGGGCAGCCTCCCTGCCTCCTTGGGTCGGCTCAGCTTCTGCTCCACCCCCTCTGCCAGGTTGTCCCGCAGAAAGACACGGAGCAGCCAGCGGATCTCCCGGCACCTCCGCAGCAAGGACAAGGTGGAGAAGCTGGCCACGGTGGTGGGCGAGAACGACTCCGTCATGCGGCGTGTGACCCGGGCTGCCGCTGCAGCGGCGGCCACCTCTGCGGCAACTGCCCCTCCTTCACCCATCCCTGGGTCTCCCACCATCCTGACCAAGAAGCCCAGGGAGAGCCCAACCCAGCACCAGCTGGTGCCTGCAGTAGAGATCGGTGCCAGTGAGCGCCAGAGCGCCGAGCAGTACCTCAGTCAGCTCCAGTCTGCCCAGGCTCCGACCCCTGCCCTGGCCCCGGCCTCCCAGATCCCCTCGGGCTCGGATGAGGATTCAACACCCCAGAAGGCAGAGGCTGGGAGGCTGGAGTCTGTCACCGTGAGCTCCCTGATGACTACACCCCGGGACCCCAAGGGCCGAGGGGCTGGGGCAGGAAGGTCTGCCTCCAAGCTCCGGATTGCGGCAGCTGCCCCGGGCCCACCGGACTCACCCAGCTCTCCGGCCTCCCCGTGGCGGGAGCGGGTGCTGGCCCCCCTCCAGCCAGATAACTTCTCCACGCCCACGGGCGCCCGTGTCGGCCGGCGGTCCGTGCGGCGAAGCCTGATCGCCCCATCCTCCCCGGGCCCCCAGGCCCCCCTGGCCCAGAATTGCTCCCCGGTTTCCAAAGAAGAGAGCACCGTCCGACAATCAAGCAGAAAGATCGCCAAGAAGGCCGCCAAAGAGCCAACTGCCTCCGCCCGCATCATCTGTGAGTCGGGGCTCGACATTGGGCAAGGCTGCAGAGGGTGGTCCTTTGTGCCCGGCTCAGCAGAGAGTGTCTGGGGGCCGTCTAAGCGAGGAGCTGTTCACAGAACTTTCTGTGATGATGTGAACGTCCCAGATCTGTGCTGTCCCACACAGTAGCCACTAGCTAGCCACATGTGGCTATCAAGCCCTCAAAATGTGGCTCCTTTGATCCAGGAGCTGAATTTTTAGTTTTATTACATTTTACTTATTTCAGATGTAAGTTGCCACACGTAGCTCGTGGCTGCCATGTTGGACAGGGCAGATTGAATCCGACGCTCTTGTTTTCCAAAGGAGAAAATTGAGGTCCAGCGCTGTTTTCCATGGTGTCCCTGTGGTTAATGCCATGCTGAGCTCAAACCTGGGCCTGTCCCCCAGGGCCGGCATATTCCCCTTCCCTCCTGCCCCGACTCTTAGATTCACCCTGCTTATGGGCCACCTCCTGTTAGCATAATTGTAGGGCCTGGAGATACCGAGGTGAAGAGAGATGAATTCTGGGAGGGACACATAGCTGGGTTTGAGTGCCAGCTCAACCCTTTACCCGCCCTGTGACCTTGGGCAAGTTACGGGAATTTCTTCATGAGCTTCAGTTTCTCGTGTCAGCTGATAATAATAGCATCACCTCAAAGGGTCATTGGGAGGTTTTCTTGTTAATCCACATAGGATGCTTAGAACAGTGCCTACACGGAGAAAGGGCTGTGTGACGTTAGCTGCTTTGTCATCATCTGATCCCAGCTCCAGGGATCCTTGTCCCAGGTGGGAGCAGGTGTTGTGAGCCACAGAGAAGGACAGGCAGCTCTAAGAGTCAGGGCTGTCTGCGTGGAGGAGGTGGGGTCTGAGCTGGGAGGGTTGCAAAGGCTTCCTGGGCTTTTGCCTGGTGGAAAAATGCAGGAAAAGGTATTCCTGGCAGAGGGAACAGCTTGTATGGAGACCGTGAGGCCTGAACTGGCCAATGATGGGGTATCTGGGACTCAAGCTTGACCCTACAAAGGATGTGGCCCCTCGATGGTTGTTGGCAGGTTCCAGCACTGTACGAAAAACAGCCAAGAAGAGAAGGAACAGGGCAGGGAGGCCAGGGAGGAGGCTGCAGGGTCCAGCCAGAGGACGATGAGGTCCTGGGATTGGTGGAGAGGACAAGCCAGGTTTTTACATTAATGAAACTGAGGCTTAAGGAGGCCACTGAGTGTGTTGAGTTGGGAAGCTGGGGTTAGAGCCCCATGTGTTTTGTCCTTTCTGGGATGGCGGGCCGCTCGCCAAGGAGGCCAGGTGGAAAGCCTCAGGGCAGTGCATCAGGCAGGTGAGGGCCTGGCCCAGTTTCTTCCCTGCCTGGGGAAGGGCTTGCTCCAGGGTCTGGGGCTCAGGGACACACAGCCGGGGGCCTGTGCAGACCTGTGGTCTGACACACTGACCATATTTGGATTCTCAGAAGGGCCCAGATGGTTCTGACCTGTCTTGGGGATTTCCTTAGGTGTGAATCTCATCCTGGGCAGGAGCCCAAGGGGGAGGGCAGACCTGGAACTCTAAGAGGGAGGGTCAGGGAGAGACCCTTAAGGCCCTCCCCACGCTTTTGGTTCAGACCTCTGGATACTCTTAAGCCAGTCTTTTCCCTGAAGAAGAGAATGGCAACCCACTCAAGTATTCTTGCCTGGGGAATCCCATGGACGGGGAAGCCTGGTGGGCTGCAGTCCATGGGGTCGCAAAGGAGTTGGACTTAGCGACTGAAAAACAACTCGGCCCCTGCCCTGCACACAGATGGGCTTCAGATTCGATCTGCCTTTGACCCAGTCCTATGGAAGGAAGACAGTCAGACAACGTGGTTAAGCCCTGGAGTCACCTAGAGCCTGGGGAATCTGGGGCACACCCTTCTCAGAACCTCAATTTCCCCATCTATTAAATGGTAAGAATGCCTGCCTTGAGTGTGGGTAGAAGACCCATCTTAGTGATTGGATATGGTACAGCTCATTTGTGTAAAACAAAACAAAACTAGATGATAAAACCACAGACAGCCTGTGTCCCTAAAGCTCAGTGGAGCTGTGGCCTGGCTGACCCTCCTAGGGCGCGCAAGGGTGTGGAGCAGGGAGGGCTGAGAGGGCTTCCTGGAGGCCTTCCTGACACCCAGGCCCTGGGGCTTAGCTGGGCAGGCAGTTTAGAGGTGGGGGTCTTAGTTTGGGTTCCCTGGAAGCAGCTTCAGTGTCAGGATTTGAGAAGAGCTTGTTACTGTTGAGGGCGGGGGGTGAGGGGGGAGGAAGCACCTCCAGGAGGTGAGCCGGGGAGAGAAGACCCCCGGTAATGGGACTGGGGTTTCTGCAGGGCCCAGCTTTACAGGCCGGGCTCCTCCTCAGGTGCCTCGCCCAGCTCTGCACTGGGAAACGGCCCCTCAGCCCCTCTCCAGGCCTTCTCCTTGCCACCAGACCTGTTCTAAAGCCCTAATGGCATGAGTCAGCACTTAACATTCCAGAGAAGTCTTTGCACTCGTGGGATAGCTGTGTGGTCACGTGGGTGTCTTCTCACCTTTCGGCCCCCTCATCAGCCAGCCCTGAGCTGGGAAGGGAGGCAGGGGGTGTGAGGAGTCTCCTGGCTGTGGACCCCGCAGGTAGGAGCCTGGCCCTGTTCTCCTCCTCCCCACTACCCCAGGCCTGCCTGCCTCCCCCTGGTGAAAGTCACTCGGTCTGTCCGACTCTTTGCAACCCCATGGACTATAGTCTGCCAGGCTCCTCTGTCCATGGAATTCTCCAGGCAAGAATACTGGAGTGAGTTGCCATTCCCTTCTCCAGGGGATCCTCCCAACCCCGGGATCAAACCCCAGTCTCCTATATTGCAGGCAGATTCTTTATGGTCTGAGCCACCAGGGAAACTTCACCGCAGGAAGGTCCCTGCTTCTGGCCTCCCATCTGCTGCCTTAACTTCTGGCTACACCCCGGTGCTTCAGATGCTCTGCAGAGCCTGCTCCTTCCTGCCTCATGGCCTTTGCAGATGCTGTTCCTTCTCCCTAGACTGGCACCTCTCAACCTGTGGCCTCAGGACCTCAAAGAGCTTTTGATTATGAGGACTCTTATCTGTTAGTAGTTATTTAATACTTTAATGTAAGAGTAACAAACAATTACCTATTAAGGTTAGTTTTTCTTTCTTTTTAAGAAAAAAATAACTGTTTTCCAAACAAAAATGTGGTGAGGAGACTGGCATTATTCTCATGTTGTAAATCCCATTCATGTGTGGCTTAAAACAAGGCAGCATTCAGTCTGTTGCATTGTGTTGTTTGGGTTCAAGTCTGTGAAGAAAATCTGGCCTCACACAGAAGCATAGTTGGAAAAGGGAAGAGGACTTAAAAAGCCTTTTGTTGTGTATCTTCTTTTTTCTTCCAATTAATTTGTGCGTACTCGCAAGTGTGCAGTTATGCTCATCTTCCAAGTGTTGACACACTTCATTATATATTGTCTTAAAGGAGCACATTTGTTTTCTGGTCTCATCAGAAAGGTTTTTAGGTATCAGGAGGCTGGGAAGTTCATGGAGGTTTTGGCTTTTTGTAGGGCTCAGTTTTTTATTGTTAGCAACAAATCCTGTTCATTTGATTTGAAGGAACAGGCTCCCTTTGTTCATTTCTAAGAAAGTATCTACCAGATACCCAACCTTGTTGAGCCGTAGTTTGTCATTTGTTCTTTGACTTAGAAAAAGCATTCTGTTTAAAAAAAAGGGAGGGGGTGGGACCAGTTCAAGTGAGACCTCAGACCCCTGTGCTTTTTAGAGATTTGGCTATGCAGCCCAAGGGCATTTTGCATACTTTCTACTTTATGACATAGTGTATTAAAAAGATATGTACTTAAGTTTATCTATTTTAAAACTATTGTATTTATTTACTTATTTATTTATTTGGCTGCAAGTTTGTTTGGTTTTTTTTATGCTTATTTATTTGACTGTGCCGTGCCTTACGTGGGGCATGCAGGATCTTCGATCTTTGTGGCAGCATGCAGGATCTTTAGTTGCGGTTTTGGTATTATGGTGAAAGCAGTTAAGACCTTGTGGCTCCCCCGAAAGAGTCCGCTTGGGCCCTCAGCTCTCAGGAGCCCCAGACTACACTCTGAACTACTGGCCCAGACATCCCCCACCCCCTCCTTTGCAGCTTTCTTGCACTTCACGTTCCAGCCTCCAGACCAGGTTGTCTGCCCATCATAGGCTTTTCAAGTTCTCTCCTCTTTCCTTTCATGACACGTGTCACATGTCAGCCACAGAATTATCTGGTGATTGTCTGGACCAGGTTGTGGCCCGTCTGGTTTGCTCTCTGTTGGGTCCCCAGGGCCTGGTGCATAGTAGGCCCTTGACATACGTTTGCTAAATGCATCCGCTGCTTTGTGTTCGGCCTGTGCCGGGAGATGGAGGCCCGAAGCTGGGCATCGTCCTTCTTTCCAGACACTCCCAGCCCAGTGCATTGTGTCCTCGGAGGGGCATGTTATCAGCTAGGGAGCAGCAGGAGACATCCAGGCAGCAGCTCTGTGGAGGATGTGAGAAGTCAAGGGAGTGCTGACTGCAGGGCTATGCACCCCGGGAACGGGGAGGAGTCTGTGGGGTGGAGGGGGTCTGGGTCTAGTGAAGGGAGGGGTCTACAGGGTGGGGAGGATCTGACTAGTGAAGGGAGAGGTCTGGGGTGAGGGGGGTCTGTGACTAGTGAAGGGAGGGATCTGCAGGTGGAGGGGGTCTGTGACTAGTAAAGGGGAGGGGTCTATGGGGTGAGGGGGTCTGTGACTAGTGAAGGAGGGGTCTGT
This sequence comes from Giraffa tippelskirchi, assembly GCF_054371585.1. Classification (NCBI taxonomy): domain Eukaryota; kingdom Metazoa; phylum Chordata; class Mammalia; order Artiodactyla; family Giraffidae; genus Giraffa; species Giraffa tippelskirchi. The sequence continues at coordinate 10,109,989 of NC_137284.1, read as the reverse complement.
GAGTAGTGAAGGGAGGGGTCTGGGGTGAGGGGGTCTGTGACTAGTGAAGGGAGGGATCTGCAGGTGGAGGGGGTCTGTGACTAGTGAAGGGGAGGGGTCTATGGGGTGAGGGGGTCTGTGACTAGTGAAGAGAGGGGTCTATAGGGTGGGAAAGATCTGTGACTAGTGAAGGGAGGGGTCTGGGGTGAGGGGGTCTGTGACTAGTGAAGGGAGGGGTCTGTGGGGTGAGGGGGGTCTGTGACTAGTGAAGGAGGGGTCTGTGAGTAGTGAAGGGAGGGGTCTGGGGTGAGGGGGTCTGTGACTAGTGAAGGAGGGGTCTGTGAGTAGTGAAGGGAGGGGTCTGGGGTGAGGGGGTCTGTGACTAGTGAAGGAGGGGTCTGTGAGTAGTGAAGGGAGGGATCTGCAGGTGGAGGGGGTCTGTGACTAGTGAAGGGGAGGGGTCTATGGGGTGAGGGGGTCTGTGACTAGTGAAGAGAGGGGTCTGTAGGGTGGGCAAGATCTGTGACTAGTGAAGGGAGAGGTCTGGGGTGAGGGGGTCTGTGAGTAGTGAAGGGAGGGGTCTGGGGTGAGGGGGTCTGTGAGTAGTGAAGGGAGGGATCTGCAGGTGGAGGGGGTCTGTGACTAGTGAAGGGGAGGGGTCTATGGGGTGAGGGGGTCTGTGACTAGTGAAGAGAGGGGTCTATAGGGTGGGAAAGATCTGTGACTAGTGAAGGGAGGGGTCTGGGGTGAGGGGGTCTGTGACTAGTGAAGGGAGGGGTCTGTGGGGTGAGGGGGGTCTGTGACTAGTGAAGGGAGGGGTCTGTGGGGTGAGGGGGGTCTGTGACTAGTGAAGGGAGGGGTCTGTGGGGTGAGGGGGGTCTGTGACTAGTGAAGGAGGGATCTGTGAGTAGTGAAGGGAGGGGTCTGGGGTGAGGGGGTCTGTGACTAGTGAAGGAGGGGTCTGTGAGTAGTGAAGGGAGGGATCTGCAGGTGGAGGGGGTCTGTGACTAGTGAAGGGGAGGGGTCTATGGGGTGAGGGGGTCTGTGACTAGTGAAGAGAGGGGTCTGTAGGGTGGGCAAGATCTGTGACTAGTGAAGGGAGAGGTCTGGGGTGAGAGGGTCTGTGACTAGTGAAGGGAGAGGTCTGGGGTGAGGGGGTCTGTGATTAGTGAAGGGAGAGGTCTGGGGTGAGGGGCTCTGTGACTAGTGAAGGGAGGGGTCTGTGGGGTGAAGGGGGTCTGTGACTAGTGAAGGGAGGGGTCTCTGGTGTGAGGGGGTCTGTGATTAGTGAAGGGAGGGGTCTATAGGGTAGAAAAGATCTGTGACTAGTGAAAGGAGGGGTCTGTGGGGTGAGGGGGTCTGTGTCTAGTGAAAGGAGGGGTCTGTGAGGTGAGGGGTCTGTGTCTAGTGAAAGGAGGGGTCTGTGGGGTGAAGGGGTCTGTGTCTAGTGAAAGGAGGGGTCTGTGAGGTGAGGGGGTCTGTGTCTAGTGAAGGGAGGGGTCTGTGGGGTGAAGGGGTCTGTGTCTAGTGAAAGGAGGGGTCTGTGAGGTGAGGGGGTCTGTGTCTAGTGAAGGGAGGGGTCTGTGGGGTGAAGGGGTCTGTGTCTAGTGAAAGGAGGGGTCTGTGAGGTGAGGGGGTCTGTGTCTAGTGAAGGGAGGGGTCTGTGGGGTGAAGGGGTCTGTGTCTAGTGAAAGGAGGGGTCTGTGAGGTGAGGGGGTCTGTGACTAGTGAAGAGAGGGGTCTGTGGGGTGAGGGGGTTTGTAACTAGTGAAGGGAGGGATCTGCAGGTGAAGGGGGTCTGTGACTAGTGAAGGAGGGGTTTGCAGGTGGAGGGGGTCTGTGACTAGTGAAGGGAAGGGTCTCTGAGGTGGGAGGGGTCTGCAGGTAGACGGGGTCTGCTGCAGAGAGACATAGCCGAGCCCCCAGCAGAGCCTGGCTTCCCTGGACCTCTTGGACAGACCCCAGGCCTGTTCTGAGGGTGTCTTTTTGTCCCTTTGTTTTCCTGTCAGGCCACAGTTACCTGGAGAGGCTCCTGAATGTTGAGGTGCCCCAGAAAGTCAGGTGAGTTGAGTTCCGGGGCTTGGGGACCTTCCTGGGGCTGGGCAGGGCACACTGGAGGCCCTTTCCAGGTGAGCCCCCCGGGTGGAGGCATTTCCTGTGCCCAAGCCTTCCCTTTCCTTGGGAACCGCTCCTGAGCGGCCCACCGCTGCCCCTGCCCCAGTCTTAGCAGGAAGTGCCCCACGGGTATCAGGTCTTCCCACACTGCTTGTCAACATCCCTCATCAGCCCTGGCCTGCCTTGACCCCTCCAAGCCTTACCCTGGGGCCAGGGCTCCATAGGTTGTCAAATCCAAAGCCCTGAGGTGAGCCAGCACAGCCATGAGGAGCCAATTCCTCCTGGAGTGGGCGATGTGGGGGTTGGGGCTGCTCCGTTTATACCCCAGCAGCGCTTGGGGCCAGCGCCCCTTTTCCAGGAGGCCACGTCCTGCCATCACTGAAACTACTCCAGCGCCCCCGACCCCCGCGGCCGCTGCTCTGGAGCAGAGGGTCATTGCTGGGGATGAGCAGACCCACTGGCTTTGCTGGCCCCACGGTGAATGGAGGAGAGGCCTCAATGAGACATGGCTCATTCCGGCCAACCGGGTTGACATGGAGCTGGGAAAGGGCTGACATCCGGAACCAAGGCCCCGATGGGATCTGAGTGAAGCCAGACTCAGAAGCTGACACCCCTCGCCTGCCCAGGCCGCAGACTTAAAGCACCGAGCACCTGGCTCTGGCTGCCCTGCCTGCCTGGGGCTGTGGGTCTGTGGTCCAGTCTGCGGCGTCTGATGGACCCCTCCTGGCTTGCTCCCCCAGGGCGTGGGAGAGGGGCTCCTGTGGGGAGGCTTGGGCTGGGTGGGTCCCACAGTGCCCCCTGCTCTGCTTGCAGCCCCAAGGAGGAGGAACCCAGCAAGGAAGCTGAGCCTAAGGAGGCAGCCGAGCCAGAAGTAAGCGGGCAGGTCAGGGAGGGGTGGGCTCGAGGCCTACAAGCCCAGGTGCAGACTCCTAAAGCCTTGGTTCTTCCTTTAGGTCCCCAAGAACAATGGCGGGGCCTTGCAGCTCCGCAGCACCACCAACATCACCCTTAGCCCCCCCAGCTCACAGCCTGCAGCCGGTGGCCAGGGTGAGTGTGAAGGGTGGCAGGGTGAGTCTCCTGACCTGCTGGTGAGGGACGCTCAAGGCTGTTCAGGCCTTGGTAGCCTCTGCCTGACTTTCTCTCGGAAGAGAGGCCAGCCCGGGCTTCTGGGCTGACAGGCTGAGGGTACGTGAGACCCAGGGTGCAGAGATCTCCTCGAGTCTACATGTTTCATCTCCCAGCTTTTGGCTGAAGCTGCTGCCGGGTGCAATTGGGTGGCCATGGCCGGTCGGTCCAGGAAGCAGTAACTATGAACTTGCCAGGTCAAAGCCTCAAGCCTCACTCCAGGGTGGGGAACAGGAGGGACTGGGTGCTGGGGTGTGAGCACCTGGCCTCGTGTTTTGTCTGCCACTGCCTCACTTCTCACCTCTGGGTCTCCCGGCTGAAAGGGCAGGAGCGCTGTGGGCTCTGGAGCCCCGCCTGCACCTTTCCTGGTTCAAAGTGCAGTAACGGAGGGGGCTTGAATGTGGCTCCCTGGCTTCATGACAGGGTTAGGGACAACGGCCACGCCAGCCCCACAGACCCCAGGGATCGCTGCCAGAATCCTTTGGAGTAGAGAGTGTTGTGAGGGACTTCCCTGACGGTCCAGTGGCTAAGACACCACACTTCTGCTGCAGGGGGCATGGTTTCAATCCCTGGCTGGGGAACTAAGATCCTGCATGCCACATAGTGTGGCCCCCCCCCCAAAAAAAATAGAAATGTAATAGTGTTGAAGGACCAGGGGAGAGGAGATCGGCCCTTTCTCTTGCCAGGGAAACAAAGCCTACTGACCCACACCCCACATGTTGACCCTGCTCGGGAGCACCCCACCCCCACCCCTGTGCCACCCCCAATGGAAAGGGCCAGGAGAGGTCAGGGTTTGAAGCCAGTTCAGGGGCCTGTTAGAGCCTGCAGCTTCCAATTCGTCCTCCCATGAAAGGCACCCCTTGTTAGCGTTAGGCTGGGGAGAGGGGGCACCTGGGCTCTCAGTGTTAAAGGTGGGTGGGACGTGCTTGGGGCCACCTTGATGGGACTATCTCACCGTTTTTGCCCCGAAGGCCAGGCCTGGGGACGAGGGGTCTGTGGACTGGGGGCAGCATGCTGGCTCTGCACGTCCTGAGATGTGTCAGGACCAGATGGTGCTAAGGCGGATGCTCTTGCCCCTGGCCACCCCAAGAAACGCTGGGAAGAGAGCTTCCCCTCTGCCAGGGCTGCTGCCCGTGGGCCCCTTCCCTGGACCCCTCCCCACCCTCCTTGCCACCCCCCTGAACCTGCTCTCTCCACAGAGGCTGAGACTGACCAGGCAGATGGCCCCAAGGAGCCACCCCAGAGTGTCAGGTTTGCATCCGGGAAGGGGCCTGCAGGCCACCATTCAGAGGGACCCAGAGGGGCGTGAACCCTGAGTCCTTGGTCAGGGAGGGTGAGCACCTGCGTTTCCTCTCGGCAGAGGTGAGGCCTGGTGCTCTCACTTAATAAAGGAGACAGCTTCATGCTGTGAGGGGTAAGCCTGGCCTGGGGATGGGCGACGGGATCCCAGACCCCATCCTCCTGGCCGCATGACCTTAGACTAGTCATTTCCCTTCCTCTGATCAGGCAGCAGAGGGTCAGTCAGGGAACTCACCTCTGCAGTACCTTTCAGGCTGGAGTCTCGGGGGCTGGGCCCAGTTCTGTTCACAGGGGGCAACCTTTTCTGGGGCGTGGTGAGGGCGCTGGGGAAGATGCCAGGGCCAGCCCCCTGACACCACTGCCTCCACGCCTCGGCAGGAGGAAGCGCAGCTATAAGCAGGCGGTGAGTGAGCTGGACGAGGAGCAGCAGCTGGAGGATGAGGAGCTGCAGCCCCCCAGGAGCAAGACCCCCTCCCCGCCCTGTCCTGCCAGCAAGGTGAGTGCGCGTCTGCCCTCCCTCCGTGCCCCTGCCCCCCATCTCACCCCAGGTCTGACCCTGGTCTCGTCTGCCCCGCCCCCGGGGTCTGACCCTGGTCTCGTCTGCCCCGCCCCCGGGGTCTGACCCTGGTCTCGTCTGCCCCGCCCCCGGGGTCTGACCCTGGTCTCGTCTGCAGGTGGTGCGGCCCCTCCGGACCTTCCTGCACACGGTGCAGAGGAACCAGATGCTCATGACCCCAACCTCGACCCCCCACAGCAGCATCATGAAATCCTTCATCAAGCGCAACACTCCCCTGCGCGTGGACCCCAAGGTGAGGAGCTGTGGGGGTCTGGGCCAAGGCAGCTGTGGCCTGGCCCACTGGTCAGGGGTCAGCTTGAGCCTCTGTGGCCCTGGGCTGCCTTGACCCTGGGGACTGTCCCGTCCCCTTGTGCTCCACCCGGCAGCCTCAAGGCTTGGCCGGCTCCGGGTGGCCTCCCAGGTCCTGGGTCCTGGGCCGGGAAGTTACAGAACTGACCTGGCTGGCCACCACCATGACCGTCCATCCCCCCTCACACACACCGTTCCCTCCCAGTGGCCTGAGTAGTTAAAGTGAAGGACACACGTGGACACTGATTTGTTGGGGATGAGGGCTGGGTGACGCCAGAGGAGGTGACAAAGACACTGGCGAGAGGTGGGCAGGCCCCGAGCAGACTTGCTAGCATCACCAGGAGGGTGGTCTGCCTTCCAGGTCTCCCCCAACCTGGCATTAACTCTTGGCTTTTTCCCTGTCTCCTCTCCTCCACAGTGCAGCTTCGTTGTAAGTAAAGCCTTCCCCTATCCTCGTAACCTAGCTCCACGCAGCACTTACCTGCTGTGGCCCTGTCTCTGCAAAACTGACAGCACCTGTAGAGCCACTAACATCATTGGTGGGAGCGTTAAGGGGGGCTGGAGGAGGGAGGTGAAGCCGAGGTGCTGGCAGGCTGACCCAGCAGAGCCTGCCCCGGAGGAGGAGTCTCAGAGCCTCCCCGAGGCAGGAGGCAGCAGAGGTGGTGTGACCTGCGGCCTGTCACCGGGGCCACATCTTGCAGTGTCCCCCCAGCCCCTAGCCACCTCCTTCCAGCCTCCCTCCCTCCTCCCCGGTGCTGGGCTCACCCTCAGGGTCTGGGGCTGTGAAGAGAACAGACGAGGCTACTCTGATGCCAGGCCACCGAGATTTACTGGGTTGCAGACCTAAGCTGCTGCCTTCAGGGACAGGGTAGTGCGGGGAAAGGAGGTCTGGGCCTGCCGGGTGACACTTTCTGGAACGGTCAGTGCCATCCCTTCAGAAAGAAAGCCACAGGAGCTGTTCTCTTCTCAGATGTCCCAGAGCCGAGCTGGACCACCGGCCATGTGCAGGGACCCATAGGGCCCTGGGACCAGCTTGGGCCACGGTCCTGGCTCCCGGGGTCTCCTGAGCAGCTGCAGAGCTACAGCCCCCGCGGTCCTTTAGTGTCCACTGATGCTTTAAAGGGTCTCCTACCAGGAGAGCTTCTGCCTCCAGCCGAGGGTCTTAGGGCCTCAGCTTGGCAGTCAAGGAGCTTCCCCACAGCTGGACAGGCAGGCCCTAAACTTGCCTCTCCTGCAAGAAGGCTGGTCCCATCTGGGTGGACAGGGCCGGGGCGTGCCATCCAGTATGCCAGGGAGCAGCTGTGTGGTCCTTATGCACCTGTTTTTGTGCCAGGGCCCTGCTGGGCATCTGTGCCCACAGCAGTAAACTCGCCTTGGGCTTGTTCCTCCTACAAGGAACTCCCCCTGCCCCACCCATACTGCCAGGAGCCTCGCAGGGCTCCTGGGGATGACCAAGGGATCCAGGAAGCTGCCCTTCCCAGCTATGGGGAGCCCAGGTCCCTGCACGGGGCATCTGGTGGGTAAGACAGTCCTCAAGGAGACCAAGGGACCTATGCAGGTCACTGTGGCCTTGGACTAGTTTCCTAACCTTTGGGCCTACATTTCCTTGGCTACGAAATGTGGAGACAGTGGTCCATTCGCGCAGACCGGATGAACCAAAGAGTAATGTGTGACAAGCCCCCAGCACAGGGCTCGGCATGAAGTGGTAATTTGATGAACGACAGTGACGCTGCTCAATTGAGGCCCCTGGAGGCAGAAGGGGCCGCGCAAGCTTTTGGATTCCTCCTGCCCTCTGCCCTGGCCTTGACGGGGGCCTCTGGGGAGGAGCCCACCTCCCAGGGTTGGGGCAGAGAGGAAGCACGGGTTCTACGGCATAAGCAACTCTTGTTTTCCTTCTGTGAAATTCACAATGCAACAGGATAAATTCTGTGACCTGGACTGGGAAATCCTAACACTCGAACTTCAGGACAAGAGCCTGTTTTTCTGAGCGCTGCTGGGAGCAGGAGTCTGGGGCATGGGGAGGGTGGGGCAGGAAAAGAGGGTGGGCGCACTCTGGGTGCCACATGGCCTTTGTTTCCCAGGTGCTTTCCTCACAGGTCAGCAGGCAGGGTGGCCTCTTGCTGGGTTCCCCTGGGTCTGGGTGGTTGGGGAGCAGAAGGCCACCTGCTCCTTCCCCCTCCCTTCAGGAGGGGGCCTCCTGAAGGCCAGCGTCCTCCTCCAGCCTGGCTCCTAGGGCTCAGGATCATCTCTGTTTCCATTTCTCTCTCCATCTTCTAAAAAAAAAGAAAAAACTTTTATATTAAAAAAAAACTTTACAGTAAAATTTATGTTAAAAATGATCATACGGTAAAATCTATACTTTGTGAAAGTATAGGTTTATGTAACCCTCTGCCACAATTGGGGTGCAGAACAGTTCCATCACCCCCCAAAACTCTCTCCCCCACCCATAACCCGTGTTCTCCATCACTATAGTTTTGGCTTTTTGAGAGTGTCAATCATAGCAACAGGTGACCTCTTGAGATTGGCATCTCAGCCATTACACTGTAAGTCAGTTTCTGGTAGACAGCATATAGTTGAGTCATGGTGGTTTGATTTTGTTTTTTCTTTTTAAAATCTAACAGTGTCTTTGATTTATTTTGTTGTACGTTTGAATTTAAGGATTTAAGTCTACTGTTTTATTGTTGTTGGCTGTTACCTTTGTTTTTTCCCTTCTGTTTCCCTTTCTTGCCTTTTTTGGGGCCCCTTGAACATTTTTTAGTATTCCATTTTAATTTGTCTTCCACGATTTGGCCTGTATCATTTTGAGTGTTTTTTGGTGTTTGTTCTGAGGCATTACATACTTAACTTTCACCATCATTTTAGCATCTGTATCTTATCAAATACCTGTAGGTGCCTTGACTCCCCGCGTGTGTGATCCGTGTCTTATGTGTTTCATCTCCATACATCAACAGCCCTGGCAGAATAATTTTTGCTTTCAATTGTCAAACATTTTAAAGAAACTCAAGAGGAAAGGAAGTCTGTTGATATTTACCCAGATATTTATCAGTTCTGTTCTTCATTTTTGATGTTTTCTTCTGCTATCATTTCTCTTCCATCTGGGAAACACACTTTAGCAATTTTTTGAGAACACGTCTGCTGGCAGCAAATTCTCTAGTTTTCCTTTGTCTGAGAAAGTTCATTTGTCAAGGATATTTTCACTGAATAAGTGGAGTTCTCAAATAACAGTTCTTTCCTTTTAGCAATCTTAAAATGTGCCATTTCTGTCTGGCCTCCATACTTTCTGATGTCAGTCAAATGATTGCTCCGTTAGATAATGTGTCTTTTTTTTCCGGTGCTTGCTTTTCAGATTTTTTCCCTCTGTATTAAGTGGGTTTTTTTTTTTTTCAAGCTATGCTGGATCTTCGTTGCCGCATGCAGGCTTTTCTCTTGTTGTGGCAAGTGGGGGCTACTCTCTGGTGGTGGCGCACGGGCTTCTCATTGCCGTGGCTTTTCTTATTGTGGAGCATGGGCTCTGGGCACGTGGGCCTCACGGCTTCCGGGCTGTTGAGCACAGGCGCGTGGGCTTAGCTGATCCACAGTATTCAGGATCTTCCCAGCCCAGGGATCAAACCCATGTCTCCTATATTGGCAGGCGGATTCTTTACCACTCAGTCATCAGGGAAGCCCTGTGTTATTATAGCAGTTTGATTCTTTTCTGGCTGGGTATGGGTTTCCTTGGGTTTATCCTGTTTAAGTTTCGATGACCTCCTTTAATCTGCTGATTTATATCTTTCAGCAACTCTGGGCATTTTCAGCCATTACTTCTTCAAGGTTTTTTTTTTCTCTCCAGCATTTCATAAACCTTTTGTTGTCATCCCACAGTTCCTTCAGGCTCTGTTAATTTTTCTTCAGTATCTCTTCTTTCTGTGCTTAGAGTGGATACATTTTATTGATTTATCTTCAAGTTTTCTCCATTCTGCTGTTGGGTCCATCCACTGAAGTTTTTTTTCAGTTACTGTATTTTTAGTTCCAAAATTTCCATTTGGTTTTTTGTCATAGCTGCGTTGAAGTCTTTGTCAGATAATTCCAACATGTTGTCTTGGCATTGGTGTCTGTGATTGTCTTTTCCCATGGGAGTTAAGATTTCCCTGGTTCTTTTATGCTGAGTAATTTGGGATTGCATCCTGGACATTTTGAACATGATGTTAGGAGTGAGTTAAAGTCGCTCAGTCGTGTCCTACTCTTTGTGACCCCATGGACTGTAGCCTGCCACGCTCCTCTGTCCATGGAATTCTCCAGGCAAGAATACTACTGGAGTGGGCTGCTATTCCCTTCTCCAGGAGATCTTCCCGACCCAGGAATCAAACCTGGGTCTCCCACATTCTTTACTATCTGAGCCACCAGGGAAGCCCTATGTTAGGAGACTGGGTCTTGTTTAAATTTTATGGAGAATGTTATTGTTTGTGTTAGTGGCAACCCACTGGTCCCGGCTGTGGTTCCAACCTGCTTTCTGTGGCCTGTAGTTCCAGTGTCAGTTCAGATTTCAAAGCCTTCGCAGTGCTATTCGGACCTGTCCAGGGTGTACCAGTCAGTGTCATTCTGGGATCTGGCAGGTGGCCTGTGACTTTAGTTCTCAAAGTTTCAGGTGTGATAGTACAAGGATTGAACCCATGTCTCCTGCACTGACAGGCGGATTCTTTATCACTGAACCACCAGGGAAGCCCTGAAACAACTGGTACTTTTAAAAAGTTGTTTTTTAAATTATTATGTAGCCATATCATAAGAAGTGTGAAAAGTTAAGGGAAAAAATGGTGTCTCTCATCTACCTTAGCAGCCTATAGTAAACCTCAGTTAGCATTTGGCATGGAGAAGGCAATGGCAACCCACTCCAGTGTTCTTGCCTGGAGAATCCCAGGGACGGGGGAGCCTGGTGGGCTGCCGTCTATGGGGTCACACAGAGTCAGACACAATTGAAGTGACTTAGCAGCAGCAACATTTGGCAGTATTATCTTTTCTTTTTTTTCAACTATTAGGAAATAGTTGATACACACAAAAGTGTGTGTATACAGTCATAAACTTATTACACATATAATAAAAAATTAACACATGTACCCACCCAGGGGCTTCCTTTGTGGCTCAGTTGGTAAAGTATCCACCTGCAATGTGGGAGACTTGGGTTCAATCCCTGGGTTGGGAAAATCCCCTGGAGAAGGGAATGGCTACCCACTCCAGTATTCTGGCCTGGAGAATTCCATGGACTGTGTAGTCCATGGGATCACAAAGAGTTGGACACAACTGAGCAACTTTGACTTTCACCCACCCACCCCCTTAAATAGAACATTAACAGTAACTTTCAAAACTGCCTTTCTGTCCCTTCCCAATCCCATTCTTCATTCTATTTTCAAATACACTTTTTACATAGCTAGACTCAGAGCATCCAGTGTTGAGCCTGACTTTTGTGTTACCCAGGACTTGCCCAGGCCCAGGTGAGGGCACGCGTGTCTCAGGCCCCTGGGAGGCCTTTGGATTCCCCCAGGAAAAAGACTGAAGCCCCAGGCCTCCATCTCGGTGGGAATGGAGGCCTGTTTGGGGTGACTTTGCCTCTCAGAAGCAGTCTGGTGCTGCTGCCTGTCTGGCAGGAGGGCTGTGGGGGTCCCAGGGCAACCTCTGGGGGTCGTCCTGGCCCAGCACCGGGCTGTGCTCGCTCACTCCCTACCCCCACCCCAGGAGAAGGAGCGGCAGCGCCTGGAGAACCTGCGGCGGAAGGAGGAGGCCGAGCAGCTCCGCAGGCAGAAGGTGGAGGAGGACAAGCGGCGGCGGCTGGAGGAGGTGAAGCTGTAAGTGCCCGCGCGCCCTGCACCCCACCCCAGCCTCGCTGGGCCCCCGTGACCACCCACTGTGCCCGCAGGAAACGCGAGGAGCGCCTCCGCAAGGTGCTGCAGGCCCGGGAGCGGGTGGAGCAGATGAAGGAGGAGAAGAAGAAGCAGATCGAGCAGAAGTTTGCTCAGATCGACGAGAAGACGGAGAAGGTGCGGGCCTGGGCTGTGGGCGGCAGCTCAGTGGGCTGTGCCCTGCCGGGTCCACCACACCAAGCACACCAGGTGTTAGGACTGGACCCGTGGGGACCTTCCGGGTCTCCTGTCCGTCGTGGGCCCTGGGGTCTGTTCTGAGCCACGTGGAGGGTGGAAGATCTGCTCTGGAGCGAGCACAGCCCTGCGCTCCTGGCAAGATCGCCTCCTGGCGGCCCCCTCCCCGGGGCTGTGGGAGCAAGCCGGGTCCACGGGGACTCGGAGTCTCCGCCGCGCAGAGTGCCAAGCCCCACTCCGGAGGATTGAGGGGAGCTGCTCCAATGGGCATCTGGGCGTGGGCTCCGCAGGCCAAGGAGGAGCGGCTGGCAGAGGAGAAGGCCAGAAAGAAGGCAGCGGCCAAGAAGATGGAGGAGGTGGAGGCACGCAGGAAGCAGGAGGAGGAGGCGCGGAGGCTCAAGCGGCTGCAGCAGGTGCGAACGCCGGGCGCGGCCTCGGGAGAGGCGGGGGAGTCCGCAGGGCCCCGAGGGCTGCTGGGCACACGCCGCCCCATCAGGTTGATCCTGGTGGATCTTGTTGCCTCGAGCTTGGAAAGGAAGTTCAACAGAGGCGGTGGAGATGGGGCTAGTGACAGGGACCTGCCTTTGTTTTCTGTAGAGGCAGCAGTTTGAGGGCTAAGTTCATGTCCTCTGGAGCCAAACTTCCAATTTCAGTTCTGCGCTCTTATCAGCTGTGTGACCTTGAGTGGGTTCCTTGACCTCTCTGTGCTTCAGTTCCTTCAGGTAGCAGTGGTATCTACTTGATAGGGTTGTTGTGAGGATTAAATGGTATCTACTTGATAGGGTTGTTGTGAGGATTAAATGTGCTGCCTGTAAGATTACAGGGCTTCCCTGTTGGCTCAGATAGTAAAGAATCTGCCTGCAATGCAGGAAACCCAGATTCGATCCCTGGGGCGGGAAGATCCTCTGGAGAAGTGAATGGCTACCCACTCCAGTATTCGTGCCTGGAGAATCCCTATGGACAGAGGAGCCTGGTGAACTACAGTCCATGGGGACGCAAAGAGTTGGACACGACTGAGCAACTAAGCACAGCACATAAGATTACAGGCCTACCTCTTCCTGAGACCTGTCAGTCTTATGACTCTAGGGAACACGAATCTGTCATTAGGGGGTTACAAGACTAGTGGCTGAAATGTATGAAGTATTTACCTAGTGCCAGGCACTGTTCTAAGTGTGTCTTGTATATGAACCCAGCAGTCTCATGAGGCATGGGCGTTATTGTTGTCCATGTTTTGTCAATGAGGACAAAACAGGCCAGAGGGCTTCTGTGACCCGCCCAGTGTCCCCCAGCTCCAGGGTCTGGCTTCAGTACCCTTAACTACTAAATATGCTGCAGCAGCAAAAGTTGTTGCGAGATGTGTCTCAGGCCAGTCACGGCGCTCCTTGTGGACGGGGCTTTGGTGGGATGTCCCTGGGCTTACCCCCCATCCCTGCTGCCCTGGACGCTCTGTGGCCCCTACAACCTGGGCTGGCCTGTGGGCCCTGACCGTGCTCCCTGTTCACAGGAGGAGGAGGAGCGGCGGCACCAGGAGCTGCTGCAGAAGAGGAGGGAGGAGGAGCAGGAGCGGCTGCGGAAGGCGGCCGAGGCCAGGAGGCTGGCGGAGCAGCGCGAGCAGGAGCGGCAGCTGGCAGAGCAGCGCGAGCAGGAGCGAAAGAGGGAGCAGGAGCGGCTGCAGGCTGAGAGGTGAGGGGCCGGGCTGGTGGCCCACCCCCCGGTGGCCATGCCATCCTCCTGGCGTGTGGTTGTGTAGCCATGACCAAGGGGCAGCTCCCACGTTCACTCAGGGCTCTGGAAAAGAAGGCTTCCCTTCTTCCTATTGGCTTCCCTGGTGGCTCAGATGGGAAAGAATCTGCCTGCAGTGCAGGAGACCCGGGTTCAATCCCTGAGTCAGGAGGATCCCCTAAAGAAGGGAATGGCTACCCGCTCTAGTATTCTTGCCTGGAGAATCCCTACGGACAGAGGAGCCTGGTGGGCTGCAGTCCATGGGGTCGCAGAGTCAGACATGACTGAGCAACTGACGCTTTGGAAAACAAGGAGGCTTTTTCTCTCTTGGCTCCAAATCAGGCAGACCACCCAAATGTGGTGTGTTGGCTGCTGGAGATTCAAGGAGTACCAGTCAAAGTCACTCAGGATTTTGTCTTCATTCTGCCTCCAGCCGGATAAGCTGAGCCCTTTGATGTGTTTTTTTCTCAGCTGACATGAGGCAGGGAGGTCGCAGGACTAGCCAGCATTTCTCAGCAGTTGCTGAGGGCCTTTGAGTGGGAGCGCCCCACCAAGAAGGATGCCCTCTGGCATCCTTGGCTCCTGCCCACCATTCTGCTTCTCAGGTTCTGATGATGACTCGGGTTGTCCCCCCCATCAACATTTCCCGGCTGCCCCACCTCCCCCACTGGGGACCATGGCGGATGAGCCTTTTCAGAGACAGTGGTCTCTACACTTAGTTCCACCAGTGTTTATACAAGGCCAATCCCTGTGCCTGGTTGTGCTGGGTCCTGGGGGTGCCAGGGAGGATAAACCACAATCACCATTGGCCCAGAGCTGTACAGGGCCCTATGCCTGTGTGTAGACGTAGAGAACTCTGCCTGTGCGTGTGTAGACACATGGGCAGACCTAGGCCCAGGCCCTACCTCCACCTCCTAGCAAACACCAGGCGTCCGTCTGCGTGGGGGGGTCCACCACCAGGGGGCTCACTGCATCAGGGCTGTCTCCCGTGCTTGATGATTGGCACAAAGGTGTCCTTTGACCTGTGGGCAGAGTCGGAAACAGGAACCTGGAAAGGGAGCAGAGGGTGGCAGCTGGTGTGGTTTTAGAATTGGCTGAGTGCTGGGCAGCGCCAGGGCTTTGAGGGGACAGACGATGGTTTGATGGTCATAATGGTTGGCAGCTATACGCCTTCCACCCATTTCCTTGTTTAAACCTGGCAGGCGCACCAGTAGCTCCACCTCCGGAGGCACACACAGGTTCAGAGAGGTTCTGTGACTTGTTCAGGGTCATCCAAGCAAGTGCATGGAGGTGACCCTTGAGCAGCCCCGACCAGCTTCACGTCAGGCCTGGGCTCGGGTGTGGGCCTGCGGTCAGGATGAATGGCAGTGACTCAGAAGACCTCATTTCACTCTCCCATCAACCCTGGAGGAAAGGAGTTAGGCTCCCATCATATGGCAGATAAGAGTGAGGTGCAGAAACCTGAGTTGTGTGGAGGAGGGGGACACAGCTTGGTGGCCTCAAAGCCCAGCACCCCCCTACCCCATCGGGTGTGCACGCCAGCCCCCGGCGCAGCTGCTGGCCCTCAGCTGGCCTGCCCTGCCAGTGGGCCAGAGGCCCTGGCTTCCCTGGCAGGGACGGAACAGGGGCTCGTCTTCCCACCCTGACCAGCCCTGGCTCGGTCCTCAGGGAGCTGCAGGAGAGGGAGAAGGCCTTGCGGTTACAGAAGGAGCGGCTGCAGCGGGAGCTGGAGGAGAAGAGGAGAAAGGTAACGGGGGGCCAGGCGTGTGGCTCCCATGGGCTCTGCGCTGAGCTTTGGGCTGGGGCGGCCTGGCCCCAGTGGTTCGGGCAGGAGCTGCTGTGCCTGCCTGAGTGCGCTGGGGTTGGCGTGGAGCAGGAGAGCGCACTCACCTGGTCTGTGACAGCCTGCCTCCTGCTGTCTCCGGGTCCCAGGAAGAGCAGCAGCGCCTGGCTGAGCAGCGGCTGCAGGAAGAGCAGGAGAAGAAGGCCAAGGAGGCCGCGGCTGCCAGCAAAAGCCTGAACGTGACCGTGGACGTGCAGGTGAGGCCCGGGCATCAGGGTAGAGAGGGCCCCCCGGCTCTGATGATTCTTTTCCCAGGAGCTGGAGGCACAGGCTGAGTATATTAGAACCATGGGAAAGAGGGAGGCTTCCCTTGTGGCTCAACTGGTAAAGAATCCACCTGCAATGTGGGAGACCTGGGTTCGATCCCCGGGTTGGGAAGATCCCCTGGAGAAGGGAAAGGCTACCCATTCCAGTATTCTGGCCTGGAGAATTCCATGAACCATACAGTCCATGGGGTCACAAAGAGTTGAACACGACTGAGCGACCTTCACTTCACTTCACTTTATAAGAAAGAGGAAGGATAGAGTCGGCCCAAGTGGTTTTTTTTTCTCCCACTGCTATTTTTGATATATGTATTGTTCCCTATTCTGAAAATAGAAAGTTTTTTAAAAAAAAGAAACTGAACTTTATAAAAGAAAACAAAGCAAAAGAAAGGTGCCCTCAAAGGATAAGTCTAAGTCTGGTGTATTTCTTTCAATATTTAAACATTCATAAATATTTTGTACACACTTTTTCTCACACGCACATATACATAGTTTTTTGAATGAGCCCAGACTGTACATACTGTCTTAGTCTGTTCATGCTGCTACAACAAATGACCCTAGATGGGTGGCTTAAACAGCAGATGTGCTGGGAAGTCCAGGATCAAGGCGCTGGCAGGTGAGGGCTCTCCTCTGGTTCACAGATGGCCGTCTTCTCGCTGTGTCCTCACATGGCTGGAAGGGAGAGGGACCCTTCTGGGGTCTTTTCTAAGGGAAATAATCCCACTGAGGAGGGCTATGCCTCCCAAAGGTCCCACCTCCAGATACCACTATCACACTGGGGATTAGGATTTAACATAGGAATTTGGGGAGGATACAAACGTTCAGTCCAGAACACATACCATTTGGCAGCTTGACTTTTTTTTTTTCTCCTTTTTTTTTTGCTCGTTTAATGTACACACCTATTTCACCGTTTATTAATTTCTTACTTTTGGTGGCTGTGTTCCACTTAGTTGGTACCAGAATTTCTTTAATCAGCCCTTCCCGACAAGCATGTAGGCTATTAATGCTGTTACAGATGGATATAGTGTGAGGGAGAGTTTTCGTTGCAATATAGTTTAAGATGTTGAAAACTTGGAAGGTAGCTGAACCAGGTGGTTAAATTACAAGTCATGGAGTTCCGGGTACAGTGCCCTGCAGCCATTCAAAGGACACACACACACACACACTGACCTGGACGAACGTTTACAACATACTTTTACATGAAAAAGGAAGACACAGAGTCATGTATGTGGTATGATTTTTTTTTTTCCAATCAAAAAGCGACACCTGGACCTTTTCCTTTCTTTCCCTGTGAAATGAGGGGAGGTGGCCAGAGCTCGGCGCTTCTCAGCGTCAGGAGAGGCCAGCATGCAGGGCGGGCAGCCAGTAGCCGTGTTCATCTTTTCCAGTCTCCAGTTTGTACCTCGTATCAGATGACCCCCCAGGGGCACAGGGCCCCCCCCAAGATCAATGCAGATGACTATGGGATGGATCTAAACAGTGATGACTCCACCGATGACGAGGCCCATCCCCGGAAGCCCATCCCCAGCTGGGCCCGAGGTGAGTGGGGCCTGGAGCTCTCCAGGGGGGGCGGGTCCCCACTTGTGACTTCGAGGGCCTGAAGAGGGTAGCTCGGCGGCTGTGGGTGTCGGGAGCCCATTGTGCCCGTGGGCTGGCAGCTTGAGTTGGGCCAACTCTGCATTGGACCTCTGGACGCTCCTGGAAAGGGTGAGTGCCCCGTGACCACTGGGCTCACCTGCAGACCAGATCTACGGTGCTGGGTGCCTCCGTTCTCAGCAGATGTATTAGATCCTGGCTGACTGCCGGCAGGCGTGGTGCTGGGTATTCCGTCTCAGACTCTGGCCTCCCCCTGGGAGCTGCACCCAGCAGGCCAGATGGACCCAAATATGTCGCCTGGGATGGGAATAGAGCTAAGAGAGGTAGCGGGGCTTTTGCTGTGCAGGAAGAGCTGGGTCGGGGGTTCTGGCTAGCTGGTGGTGGGAGTTGGGGTTGGAGACGGGGGCCCTTGAGCAGGATTGGTCCCCAAGTTTACCTGTTTCTAAACAGGAGTATGGGTGAGTTTGAAGGTGCCTCAGGCCTGGGTCCAAAGCCTGCAGGAGTGAGCAAGGCCAGTGGGCGCCCATCTCTCAGAGCTGGCCGAGCTGGGGACTGGGTGGGCCTCACTCCCTGGAGGAAGGGCCCAGAACCCTGGGGGCTCAGCCCTCTACAGACCACAGGCCCTGTGAGTCTCACCTCATGTAAACCCCACAGTAACCGGAATCTGACTCTGTCTCCTTAATAGTAAGTCATTCTGGAGGTGGCAGCTGGCAGGAGTCAGCGTGGCTGGGATGCCAGCCTAATTGTGGTTGACCTCCACCAGCCCACTTGAACTCTCAGTTTTCCCATCTGGAATGGGGATGCTGAGAGCACCCAGCTGAGAAGGGCTACTGATGACGAAGCACGTTAGTGTAGGAAGGCCTGGTACCAGGCAAGCGCTGGACACACATTCTGCCACCCTGACCCCCTGGGTTCCTCCTCAGCCTTGCTCTAGGCTCTGAGCCACCAGCAGCCCCAGCCTGCACCGGGCATGATGGGGGCTGCGGTGTTGTAGCTGATCAAGGCCATCAAACATGGCGTCAGAAGTGTTGGTTCTGGAGCTGGACTTGTCTTCAGACCCCAGCTCTGCCAGTCACCAGCTGTGTGCCTTTGGGCAGGTCGCACCGAGGTGGCCGTGGCGGTCATGCAGTGACCTTGGCCGAGTGCCTGGCCCACGTGAGCTGCCAGAGCAGGGCTGCAGGAGCGGGCAGTGGGAGGTTATCACTATTTTGTGGAGGAGGACTCTGAGGAGAGTCGCAGTGGCAGGAGGTGGGGGAGTGATGAGGTGGAGAGGTTGACGGGTTCTGTGGGAGGGCAGGGAGATGGGAGGAGGCTCAGGGGAAACCCGGGGCAGTGAGCCAGCCCTTCGTGTGCCCCTGCAGGTACCCAGCTCAGCCAGGCCGTCATCCGCCAGTATTACCAGCCCCCGGACCTTCTGGATCTCTTCGGAACCCTCCTCCAACTGGACCTGGAGGAAATCTTCCAGAAGAGCAAGCCCCGCTACCATAAGCGCACCAGCTCCGCCGTGTGGAACTCGCCGCCCCTGCAGGGCCCCAGGGTCCCTGGAAGCCTGGCCTTCAGCCTGAAGAAGCACTGAGCCAGGCCCACGGGCCCGCTCGGCCGTCTCAGCCTCTGTCTGTGTCTGTCTGTCCGTCTCTCTGTTGACCTTGTGCCCTCCTGCCTGGTATCCTGTTGCTGAGGGTTTGGTCAGGTGTATATAAACGTTGTCTGTGCCACGGGTGAAGAGCGGCCCAGGCCTACTGGGAGGCTGAGCCTGGTGGGTGTTCAGGGAAGACCCTGCCCCGCCTGGTCTGTTGACAGCACTCTGTAAATAGATTGTTAGAGTTCAGCTGAATTTTAGCGTCTAGTGTTTGAGAGCTAGATTAATAAAGTCTATTCCTTTAAGCCTGCTGTGGGTATCATGGCACCAGGGCTTCTCTGCACAAAGCCCTGGACCCTGGCTCTGTCTTGGGCCCCCGGAGGGGCCGGAGGAGGAGGTATGTGTCAAGGTCAGCTGGGTCCCACCCCCAGACAGGCCGATGGAGCAGGCGATTCCGATGGCAGCCCTGAACAACCCTGAGAAACACTTCAGTTACTTTCATGTTGAGGCAGGTGACGTTACAGCCTGTTTTTCTGAGGACCGCCCTGCCTAGAAAAGGGGGGCTCATTCAGTGGGTAAGACCTGGAGTTGAGGTCAGAGTTTGGTTCTTGATGCAGCTTTGCCACTTAACACAGGCCCTCGCCCCTCCACGCCTCAGGTTCCACCCACCCTCGCCGCACGGATGCTGAAAGGACTTAGAACATGGACGTGCCGCTGAAGCAGATCTTGGTTAGGAAGGGGACGTCTCTTGAAACTACCTCGGGACCAGTATGTGCAAGCAGTTGGGATGTTTCTCCAGCAAAACCAGGCAGCCACTCATTAAATGCTTCTTGTCCATGGAAGCTGGCCCTGCCCCACTGCCACCAGCTGTGTACTAAACCTGCCACAGCTTCATCTGCTCCAGCTCCTGGGACGGGGGCTGGTGAGCTTGAGCCTGTGGGCCAGATCAAGTCACAATCTGTTTTTGTCAAGTTTTATTGGAACCCGCTCTATAGACATGAATTAACTACTGTCTCCATCTGCCCTGCTGAGGGCCGAGTTAAGTAGTTACAGCAGAGGCCTGATGGTTCGCAAAGGTGAGAGTATTTACTATATACCTTTATAGAAAATGTTCACTGACCCTACTTCAGGACAAAATCAAGGCTGAATATAAGAGAGAGTTTTTAAAATGAGCAAAGAGTGAATGCACATAACAGGCTGAAATCTAGAAGATTCCACCCGTGAAAAGAAAAACATTCTACTGTTCATTCAAATATGGTGCACAATTTAAATTTGTTTCATATGTTCTCTGGGCTTCCCAGGTGGCGCTAGTGGTAAAGAACCCACCTGCCAATGCAGGAGACCTAGGAGACATGGGTTCAATCCCTGGGTCAGAAAGACCCAGTATTCTTGGCTGGAGAATCCCATGGACAGAGGAACCCGGCGGGCTACAGTCCATGGGGTCATAGTCAGACACGACTGACGCAGTGTATGCACGCATGCACACAAATGTTCTTTGATGAGAAACTTGTGTTGAGTCTGCTGGTGAGGTGGTCTTTGCCTAAAGCCATAATGTCAAAATACGGCCTCTTGTAAGCTTATCTGTATGGTGGATTTGAGAAGAAATTGTCAATCAGCAAAAGGGTAGTTATAGTTACTCTGCATCTTCACCAGCA
Organism: Giraffa tippelskirchi; assembly: GCF_054371585.1. Taxonomy (NCBI): domain Eukaryota; kingdom Metazoa; phylum Chordata; class Mammalia; order Artiodactyla; family Giraffidae; genus Giraffa; species Giraffa tippelskirchi. The sequence goes on along the minus strand of NC_137284.1, from coordinate 10,089,883 downwards.
CTTGATACTCTTGGTGCTTCTTATTTTCGCTGTGTTTATAAATGTGCAGTGAGTTCTCGTTGTGGTTTGTTGCTGTTTTTAGTTTGGCGGCACTGTGAGGCTTGCAGAATCTTGGTTCCCCACCCAGGGACCAAACCTGTGCCCCCTGCAGTGGAAGCTTGGAGTCCAAGTCCTAACCACTGGACCACCAGGGAATTCCCTCTTCATGGTTTTAACTTGCATTTCCCTAAAGGCTGGTTATGCCGAACATCATCTCATGTGCTTACTTGCCATCTGCGTATCTTTGGCGAAGTGTCTGTGCAACTCATTTGTTCATTTTTAAATTGAGTTGTTTTCTTGCTGTTTAGAACCTATATATTCTAGACATAAATCTGTCGACAGATATGTACTTTGCACTATTTTGTCCTAGTCTGCAACTTGTCTTTTCATTCACTTACTAGTATTTTTCAGAGAGGACAAATTTTACTTTTGATAAAGTTCAGTTTATTAACTTTTTCCTTTTATGGATTATGCTTTTTTGGCTTCACGTCTAAGAAATCTTTTGTCTAGCTCCAGTTCTCAAAGACTTTGTCCTATGTTTTCTTCTAGGTATTTTATAATTTTACATATTACATTTAGGTTTATGGTCTAGTTTGTGTTAATTTTTTTAATGTGACGTTTATGTTTTTGTTTTGGGAGCACATCTATATGCTCCCAGTTGTTTTAGGACCATTTGTTTAAACGACTGTTCTTTTTCACTAAATTTCTTTTGTGTGTTGATCGAGAGTCAGTCAGCTATATTTGACTGTATCTGTTTCTGGACTTCATTGGTCTATGGGTCTCTCCTTTTACAGTGGTCTGGACCATACTACGTGGTCAAGATTACTGTAGCTTAAAGTCTTAAAAATCTGATGGTGTGGTTTCTCCATCTTCATTCTTCCCTTTCATAATTATCTTGGCTTTTCTGTCAGTGTTACCTGTCTGTATAAAATTTAGAACCAACTTACCTGTATAAAAATGCTGCTGGGATATTGATTGAAATTACATTACATCTGTAGATAAACTTGGGGAGAGTTGACATGTTAGTGATGGTGAGTCACATGACATAGCTCTCCATTTATTTGCATCTTTAGTTTCTTTTATCAGCATTTTGTAGTTTCAGCATGCAGATTCTGTATAAGTATTGTTAGATTTATAGCTGAGTATTTTCTTGGAGCTGTTATAAATGGTATTGTCTTTCTAATTTTGGTTTCTACTTGTTCATTGCTGGTATATAGAAATCTAGTTGACTTTTGCATGTTGATCTTGTATCGTATAATGCAACTTAAGCAGTACTTAGAGGGAAATTTATAGCACTATGCTTATATTAGAAGAAGTCTCAAATCTATGACCCTAGCTTCCACTTTAAGAAACTAGAAAAAGAAGAGCAACCAAAAATATAGGCAGAAGAGAAATAACAAAGGTAGAGTGGAAACCAATGACATTGGAAAGAAAAAATAATAGAGAAAAGTTTAATTAAACCAAAAGCTGATTCTTTAAGAAGCTAAAAAAAAAAAAATTGCAAACCTCTTTCAAAACTGATAAAGAGAAAAAGAATAAACAAATGACCAATATCAGGAATGAGAGGAAACACTACAGATTCTGTAGATACTAAAAGAATATTATGAACAGTTTATGATGTTTGACAATCTAGATGAACACAGGTTCCTTGGAAGATACAAATGATCTCAGTCACTCAAAAAGAAATGTAAAACCTAAGTAGCTCTATCTATGAGAGAAATTTAATTTGTTGTTTAAAATCTCACAAAGAGGGACTTCCCTGGCAGTCTAGCAGTTGAGAGTCTGCCTGGCAGTGCAGAGGACGCAGGTTCCATCCTTGGTTGGGGAACTGGGATCCCACGTGCCTTAGAGCAACTAAGCCCTTGCACCACAACTGGAGAGTCCATGTGCCGCAAGGAAAGAAAAAATACCCAAGGTAGCCTTTTTTTTGTTTTTTTAAGAAAAAAATTCTTTAAAATATATTTTTTAAAAATCTCACAAAGAAGCCTCTAGGCCTAGGTCACTTTAGTGGTCAGTGTTCAAGGAAGAAATAATACCAATTCTATACAGCCTCTCCCAGGAAATCAAGAGGGATATTTTCCTGCTCCTATGTGGCCAACGTTGCTCTAATCTCCAAACCAGACAAAGACATTGCAAGAAAGGAAAAGGAGACAGAACATCAATACAAAGTTCTTAAAGTTTTAGCAAATGAAATCAACACAACTCATTTGAAAAGCATAGTGTATCTTAACCAAATAGGGTTTATCCTAGCATTGCAAAGCAGGTTTAACATTTGAAAGTGTTAGTCGCTCAATCGTGTCCAACTCAGCGACTCCATAGACTGTAGCCCTCTAGGCTCCTCTGTCCATGGGATTCTCCAGGCAAGAATACTGGAATGGGTAGCCATTTCCTTCTCCAGGGGATCTTCCCTATCCTGGGATCAGACCCAGCTCTCCTGCCTTGCAGGCAGATTCTTGACTGCCTGAGCCAGCAGGGAAGCCAAAAGTCAATGCAATTAATTCACCGTATTAGTACAGGGGAGAAATCATGTGATTTAAGTTAATAGATACAGAAAGTGAGTGACAGTTTTAACACTAGTTCATGATAAAAGCATTAAGCAAGTAAGAATTTAAAGGGAATTTCCCCAATTTGAAAAAGCGCTTCTACCAAAAACATCTTCAGCAAACATGGTGACTGGATGCGTTCTTCCTGCTAACAGATCCACTGCAAGGATGTCCTCTGTCATTACTTCTGAACATTTTACTGGAGGTTCTAGCCAGTGCAAGAGGACAAAAAAGAAAAAAGGCACTAGAAAAGAAGAATTAAAATTATATTCAGAGATGACCTGTAGAAAATCTGACAGTGTCTGCAAAAGGATCAAGTTTAGCATGGATACAGGATACAAGATTAATATATGAAAACCAACTGCATTTCTGTGCACTTAACCCTGCACAATCAGAAGTTGGCATTTTAAAAGCAATGCAATTTACAATAATGTCCAAAATTATCAAAATCTTAGGAATAAATTTGACAAAAGATGTGAAAAACCTGTACAGTGAAAAATTGCTGAGAGAAACGAATGAAGGCCTAAAGGAGATACATAACAATGTTCATGAATTGGAAGCACAGTATTCTTAAGATGTCAATAAGAACAAATTTGGAAGGGCTATACTACATCAAGACTATTACAAAGCTGCAGTTGTCAGGTTAGTATGGTATTAGTGTAAAAATAGACAAACAGATCCATGAAACTATAGAATCCAGAAATAGAGCTACATATGTATGGTCACATGGTTTTGGACAAAGGTGGAAAGGCAATTTAGTGCGAGGAGGATAATTTTTTTTTCAGCAAATTGTCTGAAACTGTTGGATATATTTTAAAATCTTCAACCATACTAACATCTACCAGGTTAATTCATGATGGATCGTAGGCCTAAATGTAAAAACTAAAAATATGAAACTAGAAAAAAAATGGGATAAAATCTTAATGTCTGTGTTCAGCACAGATTTCTCTTATACATGACAGCGAATGTATTCTCTGGTGGCTCAGACAGTAAAGAATTTGCCTGAAATGTAGGAGACCCAGGTTCTGTCCCTGGGCTGGGAAGATGATCTGAAGAAGGGAATAGCAACCCACTCCAGTATTCTTTCCTGGAGAATTTAATGGACAGAGGAGCTACCGTCCATGGGCTGCAAACAGTCAGACACGACTGAGTGACTAACACTTTCATAAAGGAAAAAGGAAACATTTAAAACTTCACCCTTTGAAAGTCACTGCTGGGACTTCCCTGGTGGTCCAGTGATTAAAAATCTGGCTACCAATGCATCTTGAGAACACAGGTTCGATCCCTGGTCCAAGAGGATCCCACATGCCGTGGGGCAGCTAAGCCTGAACACCACAACTACCAACCCCATGCTCTAGAGCTGGTGCTCTGCAACAAGAGAAGCCACCGCAGCGAGACGCCCGTGCACCTCAACAGAGAGTAGCCGCTGCTCGCCACAACTAGAGAAAGCCTGCACAGAGTGATGAAGGGCCCGGCACAGCCAAATAAAGTATTAAAAAGTCACTATTGCTAACCATTCCCCACCCCTATGAGTGGGGTGGTGCAAATAGCCTATAATCCTATTCCTGGGGTTTCCCAGGTGGTGCTGGTGGTAAAGAATCCACCTGCCAATGCAGTACCACCGGAGACTCGGGTTTGATCCCTGGGTGGGGAAGATCCCCCTGGAGTAGGAAATGGCAACCTGCTCCAGAATTCTTGCCTGGAAAATCCCATGGACAGAGGAGCCTGGCGGGCTACAGTCTATGAGGCCAATAAGAATGGGACATGACTGAGCAATTGAGCACACCGTATTTCCAGGGATAGAGCTGGGAATGGGTTCAACTGGGCTCTCTCTTGCTTCGGTAGGACCTATTCATGTGTGCCCATCCCGCCCCTCATTGTAGCCTTCTTTTACCTACCTGACACTTCCCCTGGTCAGGCGCCAGCTGGCTGCCTGCTCTGTGAAGCTTTCCCTGACTCCCTCAGGCGGACTAAGGCCCAGCTGCTTTCTGGCTCCCTCTGGGGTGGTGATGCCCTGGGTACCCACGGCTCTGAAGTCAGCTGAGCACCAGCAAATGCTGGGTGATCTCTGGGCAAGAGCCGTAGCAGCCTCTGCTCCTCTGGACTTCCCTGATGCAAACACTCCTCCAGAAGTTTTAGGAAAGAAGGAAGTGCAGGCATGAGAAGGGAAACTGACCGTAACCTGTATTCCAAAGGCTTCCAAACTTGACCCAGACCTAAGGCTACGGTCCTGTCTGAGCCACTTGGAGTTCAGTTCTGAGGTTCCCTTGGACATCTGGAGAGCAATCAGCAGCACCTAGCACTAGAGAAGCTGAGTCACCGAGACCTGAGGCAGCAGCTTTGTATCCTTCCTGACCTAGGAGAACAAGCTTAGTTGTCCCCAGCCAGCAAAACAGGAAATAAATTCCACAGCCCACCCCAACCAAAGCTGCACTCAATGCAAATTTTGAACGTTCTTGACCAAAGCAATCTGTCCTGCATGCTGGAAGGGGGAAGTGAACTTTCTTGTAATCACTGGGGGGGACTTTTAAAATAGTCATATCTTTTTCTTTCTTTGGCTGCACCGGGTCTTAGTTGCAGCACCCAGAATCTAGTTCCCTGATCAAGGGTTGAACCCGGGCCCCCTGCATTGGGAGCACGTAGTCTTAACCACGGGACCACCAGGGAAGTCCCTAAAATAGTCACATCTTCATTTGGCACTTGCCTTGATCTCAATTTATTAAGCCTGAAAAAGTGGACACGAAGGTGGACACTTTCATTCAGATTTAGTTGCCTTTAATCGTACTTGCCCACAGATACACACACACACGCATACACACACACCTGCCAACATTGACCTCTTCAAACATTCCGCATCCTCTGCTATTAAGATACAAGAAGGCAGGTCATATCAGATTAATTTCAGGGTAACCATTCTAGGGTTATATGTCAAGGGAGAGGAGGTAACAACCCATGAAAGCTGTGACATTTCTTTGGGCCTCTATGAGCTCTGCCTCTAGCCTGGAAGACTGGGTGGGGGTGAGGATCCATCCCTCAGAGCAGGAGAACTTGAGGGGTCTATTTGTGTCCTTGAATTGTAATTTGAGAGGAACAAAGAGGTAGGGGCCACTGGGATTCTGTAACGAAACAAGTACAGGATCACTTCCTGTACCCTCACTACAAAGGCAGTCAGTGTTTTTATTGAGAGAAGCCAAGAAGAAGGTGGCATTGTGGGAGCAACGGGGGGTCCAGACAAAGACGGTGGCACTCAAAAAGGAGCTGGAATGTGTCCCCGCTCTGGTCCAGCCCAGGGGACGCTGCTCAGAAGAGCGTGGTCTCCTGGGCTGTGGCCTCAGGACTGGGTCCTGGCCCTTCCACTGTTGCGTCTCGTGTTTTGGTGAAACAGGTCAAGAAGAGTGGCTCAGACAGAGAACATAACCCAGCAGTAAACTCCTTACTGTGTGAGGGTCAAGGGCATGGGGTTTGTCATCCAGCCTGAGTTAACTGCTTCCCCAGGGAACTGTCTGGGAGTAAGGATGATAACTGTCAATTACAAAGCACCGACCCTGGGCTTCCCTGGTGGCTCAGTTGGTAAAGAATCCGTCTGCAATCCAGGAGACACAGGTTCGATCCCTAAGTTGGGAAGATCCCCTGGAGAAGGAAATGGCAACCCACTCCAGTATTCTTGCCTGGAGAATCCCACGGACAGAGAAGCCTGGCAGGCTACAGTCCATGGGGCTGCAAAGAGTCAGACACGACTTAGCGACTACACCACCACAACTGTGTACAAGTCTTCTGCAAGGTCTGAGGGTCTGTGCCCTCAATCACATCTTCTCTCCGAGCCAGGGGATGGGTGGTAATGGTATCATTGTCATCTTCATTTTAAGTTCATGCAAAGTGAGACTCAGTGTCAATGCCAAGCTCATTTAGGGCGTGTGGTCAGGTCGGAATCTCTCGACTCTGAAAGTGTTGCTCCAGATCAGCTCTGCTGCACTGCTGTCCAGACGTGAGGAAGGTAAGGGGAGGCCCTCCATTGTCTCTTGCTTGCACCCAGACTTTTCTGATGCCGCCGGCAACTACCTAATCTTTGGCCTGCGATGTTGTGTCCTCATCCAAGGCTGCTGTAACTTACCCAGACTTCCTGACACCCCCTGGTGGCCAGGCATGGTATCATGTATCACCCAGGAGGCTGGCAGATGACATACACAGAAGTGCCAGGAACTGAAGTCTTCCTGGGGTGGGTTTTGACTAATGGGGAACTGGAGGTAGGAGGGAGCTGCCACCTTCCTGTCTCCCACGGGGGTTTCTGAGGCATTGTTTCTCCGCACAGCCCATCTGGAGAAGTCCCACCGCCCAGCAAACGGCCGTGTCTCCACACTGGGTGGGCGTGGAGCGGCGGTGGATGCAATCAGGCCCATTTGCCCGACACCTGTCCTGGCTCATGTCCCCTTTGCCAGGTTCCCGGGAGGCCTGGGGACATCTAGTGGTGAGGTAGAGGCAAAGCGGGTATACACAGCATAGATGTCCCCGGACTTGGCCAAGTAAGGGAGCGGTAGAGTAGATCAGGGCCGAACACAGAGTTTCCTTATTTGAATTATTTTCTAAGTGACAGTGGTAAGGAATCCGCCTGCCAGTGCAGGAGATGCAAGAGATCCTTGGGTCAGGAAGATCCTCAGGAGTAGGAAATGGCAACTCGCTCCAGTGTTCTTGCCATGGACAGAGGAGCCTGGCAGGCTACAGTCCATGGGGTGGCAAAGAGTCAGACATGACTTGAGCATGCACACACACACTCACACACACACACACACACACACACACACACACACACACACACACACAGTGACCCCCATCAGCCATGAAGGACCCTTGTAACTTTGGGTGTTGGGATCTCCATTGGTCAGAGGGAGAATCTAAAAGTCAGATTCTCACACTGGAGCACCGGCTGCATGTTGATGAAATACAGTGAAATTGACATCCATCTCTGGGTTCTGGATCCGGTCCCTCTGGGGTTGCCCTGCCCAGGACTGAGCCCTGACTCATGATGGGTGAGAGGAGAGCAGAGGGGCTGGGAGAGCTGGGCTCACCTCCGTGTCTGCTATCACTGCTTTCTCCTCGGCCAAGAACTCAGCAAATGAACTCTCAACACAAGCTTTGACAAACACATTCAACTCTGCCCACAGATGCTGGAGGAAAAGGCTTAGGCCCGTTCACCATGACAGCAACCCAGCGCTTGTGCGTTGTCAGGGGAGGACTGTGCATGGAGTGTGGCCCCACCTGTGACGCAAGGCACCAGCCTATGGACATCTGTGTCTGGACGGATGGGGAAAAAACTCGAGTTAACACTGGCTGTATCCAAGTGACTTCCATCATCTTCCGTGCGTTTTCTTCATTTTTTTCAAAATTTCTAAGGAGTGCTCTGTCCATGACCCAGTGCCTTGCATAACAACTTTCATTTATTCCTAAGAACCCTGCCCACTGAGTGAAAAACATTCCTGTTACTTTTAATGGGAAAAATGATGATGTGTTTCATTACAAACCAAATTATTTTCACAGATAGAAAAATATATCAGTGGAACAAGGAAAAGTTTGTGTAAATAATACATGACACCTTGAAAGTCAAAATGCAGTTTCTGTACATAAACATGTCGCAATAATGGCATGTGTGCTTTTTTTTATTTGTCATCATCTCCACACAATTTTCACGATCAGTTTCTCAGGCTTTTGGGAGCTCATGATTACTTTGCCCCCAAATGAGACTTAAAAGTATAGTACCTTTCCTATAAAGTTGCATATGTTAATATATATACCTTTATATCCATATCTATAGCTACATGTGTATCTTCATATCTATAGCTGTCTACCTTTAGGACAAAATTAAGGCTAAATACAGGAGGGCTTTCAAAACAATGAGAAATTGGTTAACATGCACTGTACACTCTAGTCTAAAAGATTCTATCCATGCAAAGAAAAGTGTTTTAGGACTCATTCAAATACAGAGCACATTTCAAATTTGTTTCATATGACATTCTATGACTGGGAGGGGTTGTGCCGAGTAAAGTGGCAAGTATGTCTTTGCCTGGGCTTTGCAGATTTCCCAGGCAAGACAACTGGAGTGGGTTGCCATTTTCTTCTCCGCTTGATCCCAATCCAGGGATCAAACCTATGTCTCCCGCATTTGCAAGTGGATTCTTTGCCACTGCCTGCAATGCAGGAGACCTGGGTCAGGAAGATACTCTGGAGAAGGAAATGGCAACCCACTCCAATATTCTTGCGTAGAGAATTCCATGGACAAAGAAGCCTGGCGGTCTGTAGTCCATGGGGTAGCAAAGAGTCGGACACGACTGAGCAACTAACACTTTCTTTCACTTTCTTTGCTGCTGAGTCACAAGGGAAGCACAGCTGGAGCATAGGAGCTCTGAAAGTTCCCGAGGGGATTCTAGTTAGGAAACCACCTATGTATGTGAGGCAAACATTTTCATTATAAAGCATGACAAAAGTCATCAAGAATGATATTATCAGCAGCTCCATTCAATAAAAACTTAGTGTGTGCCTGGAATTATGATGAGTTCTTTACCTGCATTATCCACACTCACCCTCTCAGGGCCCTGCAGGACATTTTCAGTTCAGTCCAGTCACTCAGTCGTGTCTGACTCTTCGAGACCCCCATGGACTGCAGCACGCCAGGCTTCCCTGTCCATCACCAACTCCTGGAGCTTGCTCAAACTCATGTCCATCAAGTCAGCGATGCCATCCAAGCATCTCATCCTCTGTCATCCCCTTCTCCTCCCACCTTCAATCTTTCCCAGCATCAGGGTCTTTTCCAGTGAGTCAGTTCTTCACATCAGGTGGCCAAAGTATTGGAGTTTCAGCTTCAGCATCAGTCCATCCAATGAATATTCAGGAATGATTTCCTTTAGGATGGACTGGTTGGATCTCCTTGCAGTCCAAGGGACTCTCAAGAGTCTTCTCCAACACCACAGTTCAAACACATCAGTTCTTCAGCGTTCAGCTTTATTCATAGTCCAACTCTCACATCCATACATGACTACCGGAAAAACCATAGCTTTGACTAGATGGACCTTTGTTGGCAAAGTAATGTCTCTGTTCTTTAATACGCAGTCTAGATTGGGCATAGCTTTTCTTCCAAGGAGCAAATGTCTTTTAATTTCATGGCTGTGGTCACTATCTGCAGTGATTTTGCAGCCCTCAAAAATGAAGTCTCTCTCACTGTTTCCCCATCTATTTGCCATGAAGTGATGGGACCGGATGCCATGATCTTAGTTTTCTGAATGCTGAGCTTTAAGCCAACTTTTTCACTCTCCTCTTTCACTTTCATCAAGAGGCTCTTTAGTTCTTCTTCACTTTCTGCCATAAGAGTGGTGTCATCTGCATATCTGAGGTTATTGATATTTCTCCTGGCAATCTTGATTCCAGCTTGTGCTTCCTCCAGCCCAGCCTTTCTCATGATGTACTCTGCATATAAGTTAAATAAGCAGGGTGACAATATACAGCCTTGATGTACTCCTTTTCCTATTTGGAACCAGTCTGTTGTTCGGTGTCCCGTTCTAACTGTTGCTTCTTGACCTGCATATAGGTTTCTCAAGAGGCAGGTTAGGTGGTCTGGTATTCCCACCTCTTTAAGAATTTTCCACAGTTTATTGTGATCCACACAGTCAAAGGCTTTGGTGTAATCAATAAAGCAGAAATAGATGTTTTTCTGGAACTCTCTTGCTTTTCCAATGATCCAATGGATGTTGGCAATTTGATCTCTGGTTCCTCTGCCTTTTCTAAATCCAGCTTGAACATCTGGAAGTTCACAGTTCACGTACTGTTGAAGCCTGGCATCCTGACCTTGTGTCAATGTTATCTCAAATTGCATGTTGTGGGTAAGGGGCCTGGTGCCAGTCTCTGAGTTTTGAGACATTTTCTTTCTCTAATTAGCAGACGGCTAGTAGCTATATAACATCTGGCTAAAGACTAGCAGGGGGCTCTCTTTCTGCCCCCTTCTGATGTCTATGTCAGAAGCTTTCTCTATCTCTCTTATAGTTTAATAAAACTATTACACAAAAGCTCTGAGCAGTCAAGCCTCATCACTGGCCCGGGATTGAATTCCTCTCCTCCAGAGGCCAAGAATCCTGGCATCTTTCATGGCTCAGCAACAACCTTTCAACAACCTTTCTACATATAAGTTAAATATGCCCATTTTACAGAGTAGTAAACAGGCTTAGGGTTAAAAATCACACAGCAAGGAGATGATGTAGTCACATTCCAGCTCAGGTCTCTGTCCCTAAAGCTCAGGCACATAGGGTCTCCTGGCTTTCCTGGTGACTCAGACAGTAAAGAATCCACACTCAATGCCGGAGACCTGGGTTTGATCCCTGAGTTGAGAAGATCCCCTGGAGGAGGCATGGCAACCCTCTTCAGTACTCTTGCCTGGAGAATCCCCATGGACAGAGGAATGGCAGTCCATGGGCTCACGAAGAGTCGGACACGACTGAGCAACTAAGCACAGCACATCTTCTATATCCAATAAGGGATTTCCTGGGGCGATGCCTCTGGAAATTGTTCCAGAGGTCAAATGGAGCTGAGAAGGTCAAGGTGACCCATGTTCTGCTAGAAGGAGACATCTGACCTGGAGGACACTCAGCAGGGTGAAGAGTCCCAGAGTGAGAATCAGGAAGGCCAAGATCACCTGCATGACTAGACTGGCAGTGGATGGTGTTTAAAGGCTAGAGCAGTGAGTCTCTGGTGTCCACTGCTTATGTCCCGGCATATGAACCCACCTGCCACAGCAATCTGGGCTCCTGCTGGTGGCCTGGACACACCTTGGGGACAGGTAGGGCATGGAGGCCAGTCCCAAGGTGTCACGGGAGCAAGAATGTGAACTTGCAACACAAGTTCTTCTGGGAGTGATATTCCTGTGTACCTCAAGGTCAGCCAGAATGCTGGATCCCCTCACAGAGAAGGCTTTGTGCCCCAGGGATGGGAATCCTTCTTTGCCTCCAAACCTCAATGCTTCTGGTTGTTGCCCCCACCCCCATTTCACAGTAAATTTAGCTCCTAGAGAGTACATACATGGAGCAGGGAGAGTTGGGTCACACAGGAGTTCCCTTTTCTTTGTTGATGGTTCTTTTCTTGAACCTGGACTCTGGAACCCATCTCCTCTTCAATTCCATTGCTACTTCCTCATCATCTCCTACTTGGACTTTCCCCGGAGCCCGCCTCCCTCATCAATCGTCCTTTGACTGGTTCCTCCCTGCAGTCTCGGCCATTCATGCATAAAACCTCTTGTTGAACGCGCGTTTCATGTAAGCCACAGTGGATACATCAGTAAAGAAAACAAACCCAAATCCTTGTCTTCACAAAGCTTATATGTTATTGAGGGGAACAAAACAATAAGCCAACTAAAGAGGTAAAATTTAAAGTACAAGGTGATAAATACCACAGAGAAAAAATAAGGCAGGAGATAGGGTGGTTTTGTGGTTTTAATTAGGATGGACAGCACCTGAAACTAATATTTTTTTGTAAATCAGCCCTAGCTAGTGTTAGTTGCTCAGTCGTGTCTGACTTTTGGCAACCCCATGAACTGGGGTCCACCAGGCTCCTCTGTCCATGGAATTCTCCAGGCATGAATACTGGAGTGGGTTGCCATTCCCTTACTTCAATAAAAATATTAGGATGTACAGGAAAAGCCTCATGGAAGAGGAAATGTTTCAGCCCAAATGAAGGAGGTAAGGGACAGAGCCCGAGGTGTCTGGTCAATGAGCAATCCAGGTGGAGGGCTCCAGGGTCTGGTCATAATGTTCTCTTTAGATTTTACATAAGTATGTGTTCTCTTGACTCATGCCAGGAACCAGTGTTCCAGGAAACAATCAATTAAGTTCTGTAGGCCAGCAAATGGGAGATGCTCCAGGGCTGTGTTTCTCAAATACAGTTTGCATCAGAATCACCTAGAGGTCTTGATAAAACAGTTTGTTGGGCTTACCCTTGGGGTTTCTCATCAGTAGCTCTGAGGTGAGGTCCAAGAAACTGCATTTCAAACATCAGGTGATACTGATGTTGCTAGAGTCGGTCCATATTTTGAGATATGCTCTAAGACAACTTGCCATCTCCTGGAAGGCTTGGGGTTTGGCCCCAAGCCCAACCTTGGGACTTAGCTGACTTCGGTGAACTAAAGACACAACTTCTATTTATCAACTTATATGAACCTCAGCAAACCACTGATGGAACATTCTCTTCCATTCTGAGAACATTTGCCTGGCCAAAAGGAAGATGATTTTATTAAACACCCTGTCATCTCCGACTTTCCAAACAAATGGCTTAGTGTTGGTTTAAACCTCATTTATTTTACTAAAATATATCCAATGTTAGTAAAATAAACAAGGTTAGGGGCTTCCCTGGTGGCTCAGGTGGTAAAGAATCTGCCTGCAATGCGGGAGACCCAGGTTTGATCCCTGGGTCGGGAAGATCCCCTGGAGAAGGAAATAGCAACCCACTCCAGTATTCTTACCTGGAGAATCCCACGGACAGAAAAGCCTGGCAGGCTACCGTCCATGGGGTCCCAAGAGTCGGACATGACTGAGCAACTAACACAGCAACAACATCCAATATTAACAACGTCCCCTCCTGTCATTTGCTTTAACTCTTCTTCCAGCTGCACATCTTGAGAACAGCAAGCTCAATATTTTTCTCCCTTTGTTGCCTTATGCAGCACAGTTTATAGGCTCAATCAATGGTAAATTCAATCTTCAAAAATTGTAAATTCAACAACAACAAAAAAAGGTAAATTCAACATTCATAAAAAGAAGATCATGTCATCTGGTCCCATCACTTCATGGCAAATAAATGGGGAAACAATGGAAACAGTGACAGACTTTATTTCCTTGGGCTCCAAAATCACTGCAGATGGTGACTGCAGCCATGAAATTAAAAGACATTTGCCCCTTGGAAGAAAAGCTATGGCAAACCTAGACAGCACATTAAAAAGCAGAGACATTACTTTGCCAACAAAGGTCCATCTAGTCAAAGCTATGGTTTTTCTGGTAGTCATGTATGGATGTGAGAGTTGGACTATGAAGAAAGCTGAGCGCCAAAGAATGGATGCTTTTGAACTGTGTTTTGGAAAAGACTCTTGAGAGTCCCTTGGACTGCAAGGAGATCCAACCAGTCCATCCTAAAGGAAATCAGTCCTGAATATTCATTGGATGGACTGATGCTGAAGTTGAAACTCCAATACTTTGGCCACCTGATGCGAAGAGCTGACTAATTGGAAAAGACTCTGATGCTGGGAAAGATTGAAGGTGGGAGGAGAAGGGGATGACAGAGGATGAGATGCTTGGATGGCATCACCGACTCGATGGACATGAGCTTGAGTAAGCTCCGGGAGTTGGTGATGGACAGCGAAGCCTGGTGTGCTGCAGTCTCTGTGGTCACAAAGAATCAGACACGACTGAGCAGCAGAACTGAACTGTACAATGGTAAATTAATAGAACCAAATGGCAGATTCGTTGTCTCTGCAACTGTAAGCTTTGAACCTCCAGGTGGCGCCATTTCACATAGAATCTGGGATCTCCCTGAACACTTGGAGTAGGTATACTACTGGTCACTTGAAGGAGCCTTTATGTTACACTGCTGAATTCAATGGTCAAAGTCACTAAAAGGAAATAAAACTTTCACTTAGATTTGTACTTGTTCAAAACAACTGACGAGGACTTCCCTGGGGTCCCAGGGGATAAGAATCTGCCCACCAATGCAGGGAACACGGGTTTGATCCCTGGTCCTGGAAGATTCCACATGCCTCTGAGGAACTAATCCCACGCCATACAACTTTGGAGCCTGTGCTTTAGGGCCCAGGAGCCGCCACTACTGAGTTCATATGACCTAGAGCCCATGTTCTACAGCAAGAGAAGCCACTGCAATGAGAATCTCTCTCACTGCAAGTAGAGAAAGCCCGTGCAACAGCAACGAAGACCCAATGCAGCCAAAATAAGACAACTGACCAGCTCTTCTCGAGAGCGCTGCATGACCATGCCGGGTGTATTTAATGCCTGTCTCTTCAGATTTCACACCCATAGAGCAGAAGATGAGAAATTGAGGGCTACATGGGTTGACAAAATCATCAGACACAACGGAGTAGAACCTAAGAGTTGACTATTGAGGGCGGAGGCGACAGAGAAGCAGATAAATGATCACATTGTTGGTGAAGCTAAAGAGGAAATGAAGATCAAAAGTGCCTCACTTGGAGAGGAACGCCACTGTCTGGGGGCTTCCCAGGTGGCGCTAGTGGTAAAAAATCTGCCTGCCCATGCAGGAGATGTAAAAAATGCAGGTTCGATCCCTGGGTCAGGAAGATCCCCTGGAGGGGGAAATGGCAACCCACTCCAGTATTCTTGCCTGGAGAATCCCATGGACAGAGGAGCCTGGTGGGCTACAGTCCATAGGGATGCACAGAATCAGACACAACTGAAGCGACATAGCACCCACACACGACACTGTCTGGATTTATGGTTCTCGCTAAAGTGATAATCTGAATGAGGCACTGTGCTGAGTGCTTCACATATATACTACTATTTAATTCCCAGGATTTCCTTGCTAATTAAGTGTATCTCCATTTATTAAATAAGTAGATTAGTGGTGTCCTGCATGCGTGTGTGCATGCTTAGTTGCTCAGTCTCTTTGCAACCCCATGGCCTTAGCCCACCATGTTCCCCTGTCCATGGGATTCTCCAGGCAAGAATACTGGAGTAGGTTGCCAAGCCCTTCTCCAGGGGTTCTTCCTGACTCCAGGATCGAACCAGGGTCTCCTACATCAGCAGGTGGATTCTTTAACATCTAAGCCACCAGGGAAGCTCTACTGATAGACAAATTCAAAATCAGAATATGGAAAGCTGGCCTTGATTTTCACCGTTAACAATACTGGTATTATTTCCCTGCTATTGCTACAGTTCCTTCTCTGGAACTATCTTTACCTTTCTCGCTAGCATCATTCACAGGAAATTAGGTCATCTCAGTACAGAAGCAGTTGTCAAAAGGAGATTCAGAGGGAGTTATGTTTGCTTTAAAAAAAACACTGACTTTCATTTGCCACCACAGGTTCACAAATATCTGTTATGTATCAATCACAGCATCTGAACACAGTAAAAATTAAACACAACATCTGAGATTGGATCAAGAACAAAGAGTGTAAGTTTAACCTCTACTCAACCTTCTTGGAAATCCCCAAGCATAACAAAAATGATATTAAAACAACAACAAAAGAACAAAGCAGTAAACTCAAGAGTGGAGTAGAAAAAAGAAAGTGACAATGACAAGTGTTTAAGATTTCCTGGTAGGCAGAGGACAGATAGGATGAAATCTACTGAGAGACAAATCTAGAGGAAACTGAAGTCCAGTCATGTGCTGGAGACAATCCTTTAGAGACAGGAGTTTGGGGTACAAAACAGGAATCGAGGTTTAGGGTAGGACGATAAATATTAAAGCTGAGAATAGTGAAGGATGAAAGTAGAAACATCACGTAACCAGAACGGGACAGCTACCCATCCCAGTTCTCTCCGTCTTTGCTCCATATGTGGTGCTTTGTAACTGAAAGTCTCTGCCTCTTATTCACCCTCATGTACGTCTGTCCGCCCCACACCCTCCTCCCCTCTGGCAACCACCCGTTTGTTCTCTAAGAGGTACAAACTTTCAGTTACAACATAAACAAGTCATGGGTATGAAATGTGCAGTGGGGAATATAGTCATTAATCATGTAGTGTCTTCGGAGGGTGACAATCAACCACCAGACTTATCACGATGATCATTTTGAAAAGCACAGAAATGCTGATACACTGCGTGCGTACCAGGAACTAACATGGTGTTGCAGCTCAATCATACTTCAAAAGCAAACACGCAAACTTATAGAAAAGAGATCTACTTTGTGGTTACCAGAAGCAGCGTTGGGAGGGAGGGAGTTGAAGGTAGTCAAAAGGTACAAACTTCTAGTTATAAGACAAATATGAACCAGGGGTGTAAGGTACAGCATGGCAAACATAATTTGCATTGTTGTATGTTATATATGAGGGCTTCCCTGGCGGCTCATTGGTAAAGAATCAGCCTGCCAATGCAGGAGATGCAACAGACACGAGTTCAGTCCCTGGGTCGGGAAAATCCCCTAGAGAAGGAAATGGCAACCCATCCAGTATTCCTGCCTGGAAAACCCCATGGACAGAGAAGCATGGTGGGCTACATTCCATTGGGTCACAAAGAGATACGACTTAGCAACCAAACAACAACAACAACAACAATGTTATACACAAAAGTGGTTAAAAGAGGAAATCCTAAGAGTTCTCATCACAAGGAAAAACAATTTTTCTATTGCTTTAATGTTGCATCCGTATGAGATAAATGATGTTCCCTAAACTTACTGTGGTCATCATTTCATGATGTATGTGTGTCAAATCATTATGATCTACACCTTAAACTTACACAGTGCTGTAGGTCAATTATATCTCAATAAAACTAGAAGGAAAATATTAATATCAATTATAAGCACTAAAAACTGTGTTTCACCATAGAAGACAGTAGTAAACAATTATTGCAACTGATTTATTTCTTTTGTGTACATTAAGTTACAAGGATGCCAGATGAGATTGAATTGATACAATATCACAAGATGTCATATTGTATCAATTATCAAATGAGCCATAGATTAGCAAATTTTCTAAAGTATTGGTAATGGTGGTAATCACATGTTTTTGAAGATGCCAGAGTATTTGCTCAGAGATTGCAAAACTATAGGGCCTTACAGTTTGTTGACACTTTACTTATGTTATCTGACAGTCAATGTGACCCACAGTCCCATCCATGATGGGGCTTCTTGCTTCCCTATCGTAACTCTGCAAGCTATGATTTTCACGCATGTAATCATCTGAGTGGGTTTCCCAGCTGGCTCAGTGGTCAAGAATCTGCCTGCAATGCAGGAGATACCGGTTCAATCCCTGTGTCTGAAAGATCCCCTGGAGAAGGAAATGGCAACCCACTCCAGTATTCTTGCCCGGGAAGTCCCATGGACAGAGGAATCTGGCAGGCTACAGTCCATGGGGTCACAAAGAGTCAGACATGACTGAGTGACTAAACAACAATTATCTGAGCTATATGTATCCTTTTCTAGTGTTTGTCAGTAAGTGTCCAATAAAATAAATAGAAAACACTCTAGGTATATTGAACAGGAGGAATTTCATCAAGGAATTGATAATAAAGGCATTTGAAGAGCTGGAGAAACCAAAAAAAAAAAAAAAGACGAGGGAGGAAGACTACAAGGGTGCTCAATGATTGATGATTGCTTAGAAGACACTACCACCCTTAGAACTGGAAGGGAAAAAGAAAAATGATGTTGCCAGATCTCATGACTGTAGGTGAAGCTGAGGCTGCACCTGGAAGCAAGCTACCGGAGCAAGAAACCAGGAGCCCATACACGAGAGCAGCCACTGCTGCAGATGGTGCCATGGCTGGCTTGCTGTGGGTACCACACACACTGCTTCTACAACCAATGCAAGATATGATGTCAAAACTGGAAAAAAAATGACATCTTCCCTCTTCCCACCTTCAAACTCCCATCAGTGTCTTCCACCAGAAAAGCTCTTACGAAGGCAGTTGGCAAGAGAGTCTGTATATATAACTCGTCACCTTCAGTTGTAGCAACAGAGTGATGAGCAGGACAAACAACCCTGAAACTGAGAAAACAGAGACACCCTGTCAGGTACACTGCAATTGTAACCTACAGAGTCTTCATCTGGTCTTCATCTGGTTTTTGGCCACTTGGAGGCCATTTGTGTCTCCTCAGAAGAGTTTGCATCTGATGGCTTGTTGCCCACATGTGATAAATAGATTTAATGAATAAGAGGGTCCATTCTTGGCCCATTCATTCTCCATAGTTTCTTGCAATTCATAAACAACTTTATTTAGCCTGTTGCTGATGCCACAGGGTAACTGCTTTCCTCCCTAGACTAACACCTGTGTTTGCAGAGGGCTCAAACTCCCATGTTTGGGAAGGACCTGTGATGGGGTGGTGACTTGCTGTCCCCAGGGGTCTCCTGAACCTTTTCAGTGAGGGGCATATACCTCAAGGACACGCCAGCTCACCTTACTGACAGTAGGAGGGACAGGAAGAGTCGTTCGCACCTGGCTCCATTCCTGCAAGGCAGCTCGCCCTCTGGAATTGCTTCTGGTAACATCTGTTCCCCAGGAAGAACAGATGTATTTGAACAATTCCCACCTTTATCTGTCAATCTTTTTTTAGATTAATTTTACTGAAGTGCAGTTCATTTACAATGTTGATTAGTTTCTGCTATAAAAGTGATTTAATTATATATGCACATTCTTTTTTATATTCTATTCTATTATGGTTTATCGCAAGGTACTGAATATGGTTCCCTGTGCTATACAGTAGGATCCTGTCATTTATCCATTCTATGTATAATAATTTGTACCTGCTAACCCCACACTCCCCTAATCCTCCTCTTCTCCTCCCGCCTCTCCCCCTTGGCAACCATGAGTCTGTTCTCTATGCCTGTGAATCTGTTTCTGCTTTGTAGATAAGTTCATTTGTGTCATATTTTAGGTTTCACATGTAAGTGATATCATATGGTATTTATTTTTCTCTTTCTGATGTACTTCACTGAGTATGATTATCTCTAGGCCCATTTGTGTGGCTGCAAAGGGCATTATTTCATTCTTTTTATGGCTTAGTAGTATTCCATTCCACCTACTTTACCCATTGATCTATCGATGGACTTCTAGGTTGTTTCCATGTCTTGGCTATTCAAGCATAGTGCTGCTATGAACGTAGGGGCCCGTGCATCTTTTGAATTACAGTTTTGTCTGGGTATTTGCCCAGGAGTGGGATTGCTGGATCACATAGCAACTCTATTTTTAGTTTTTTGAGAAAACTGCATACTGTTTTCCATAGTCTGTGCATGCTAAGTCACTTCAGTCGTATCCTGCTCTTTGCGACCCTACGGATTGTAGTCCGTCAGGCTCCTCTGTCCATGGGATTCTCCAGGCAAGAATACTGGAGTGGGTTTCTGTACATTTCTCCAGGGGATCTTCCCAACTCAGAGATTGAACCTGTGTCTCTTATGTCTCCGGCATTGGCAGGCGGGTTCTTTAGCACTAGCGCCACCTGGGAAGCCCAATTTCCATAGCGGTTACACCAATTTACATTCCCACCAACACTGTAGGGGAGTTCCCTTTTCTCCACATCCTCTCCAGCATTTTTTATTTGTAGACATTGACAGTGTTGACTCCTGCTGAAAAGAAACTTAGGGTGAAAGGGGTGTCCTTGATATCTAAGTGTCCTCTAGGAGTAGAAGAAAATTGCTGGAGTACCACCTGGAAATCTCATGGACTCATGACAGTTCCATAAGGAGAGAGCCCCAGATTCACTCAAATGTAGCCTGCGTATTCATTGTGACATAGAGAGGGATTTATGTAATTTTCTCAGCCCTCGTTTTGCCATTGGATTTGTACAGGAATGTGCCAAGGCTCTGGAGTTGGCATGGGATATATGATGTAACTGGATGTTTAAGACTTTGCATACCTATCAGAAAATTTCTCCCCTAAATTGAGACCTTTGGCCCAAGTCATTGTTGAGTTTTTGTTGTTTAGTCGCTAAGTCGTGTCCAACTCTTTTGTGACCCTGTGAAGTGTAGACAAGAGTACTGGGGTGGGTTGCCATTTCCTTCTCCAGGGGATCTTTCCCACCCAGGGACTGAACAGGCGTCTCCTGCATTGCAGGATGATTCTTTACCACTGAACCACATTGTTGAATAGAACTCTCGAAAGAGATTTTATACTGGTGTAAATAGAGTAACTCTACATTCAAACTGGTATATCTTTCCTTTTCTCCTTTGCTTGTTGCTTCTCTTCTTTTCACAGCTATTTGTAAGGCCTCCTCAGACAGCCATTTTGCTTTTTTGCATTTCTTTTTCTTGGGGATGGTCTTGCTCCCTGTCTCCCGTACAATGTCACGAATCTCTGTCCATAGTTCATCAGGCATTCTGTCTATCAGATCTAGTCCCTTAAATCTATTTCTCACTTCCACTGTATAATCACAAGGGATTTGATTTAGGTCATACCTGAATGGTCTAGTGGTTTTCCCTACTTTCTTCAATTTAAGTCTGAATTTGGCAATAAGGAGTTCATGATCTGAGCCACAGTCAGCTCCCAGTCTTGTTTTTGCTGACTGTATAGAGCTTCTCCATCTTTGGCTGCAAAGAATATAATCAATCTGATTTTGGTGTTGGCCATCTGGTGATGTCCATGTGTAGAGTCTTCTCTTGTGTTGTTGGAAGACGGTGTTTGCTATGACCAGTGCGTTCTCTTGGCAAAACTCTTTTAGCCTTTACCCTGCTTCATTCTGTACTCCAAGGCCAAATTAGCCTGTTATTCCAGGTGTTTCTTGACTTTCTACTTTTGAATTCCAGTCCCCTATAATGAAAAGGACATCTTTTTGGGGTGTTAGTGTTGTAGCCATGCGTTCCGGGAAACAAACTTACTCAGAAGGACACTGCAGATAGTGGAGTGCAGTTTATTACACTGGCGGGCCCAATTCAAAGTCTCCTCTTAGCCAAGGACCCCAACGAGTTTTTGTGAAAACCTTGCATACCTAAGTGTACGTGCCCACACCCACCTCCCCAAATTCTCTGAAACTAGTATGAACAAAGGAAAAGAAAGATACCATCAAAGTTAATCTGTGATTCATATGCCTTAAACCCTGATTTGTATGCCTTAAGCCTAGGTAGTTAACAGTGGACAATTATCAATAGGCCTGCGGTTTTACCTCAATAAGCATAATAGAATTTATGATTCTATTCAGTTGCACAAATAATTAAGGTATTCTTTTAGGTGACGGAGAGAGTCTAGGTACGAGCCCTGGGGCTCTTCCATCTGGGGGGTCTGGTTTTCCAGTTGGTATGTCGTTTCCATAGATACTGGGCATATATAGCTCAAAGTCTACAGTCCGGCCCAAGATGGAGTCCTGCTTTCAAGATGGAGCCTGTTCTGTCTGTTTCCTCCTTCATTCCCCGCTCCTGATGCTCTTAACTCATAGTATGAGCATCACTCATAGGGATATATTGCACTCCGGCTCTCCGACCGCCAATTTGGGAGAACGACACCAACCTTTGGGTTACAAAGTTCATAATACATTGTAAAATGCAGGGTCCACAAAGCAGAACTATCAAGGCAACTGTAACAATGGTAAATATAGTTTTCCACCAATCACCCTTCACCCAAGATAGGACCGAAGTCCAGAAAGGAATGTCTTCATTTGACATTGCTTTTACCTGGTTTTCCATGTCATCTAAAGCAGCTGATACATTGCCAGATAAATCAGGAATATATACACAACATTTAACCTTAATTATAGCACAGGTCCCTCCTTGAGCAGCTGTGAGCATGTCCAAAGCCATTCTATTTTGAATTACCACTTTTCTCATTTGGATTTATTCTTCATTTAAGGCTTGGATGGCTTTAGCACTATCTAGGAGGGCCTGTTTTATGAAATTAGTCAAGGCTTCTACTTTAATCATAATATCTGTTGTCCCTATAGAAGGTATGCATAAGGCAGCAATATACTCATACCATTGAAACACAGACCTTGTCCACCTAGCATGTAAATAAGGTACATTAATTGGGGCTTGTTGTAGGTTAGGCTTTATGCTGCCATGGGCAAAAGCGAATCCCAGATTGCAATAGCCTACCCAGCCAATTGGTAACCAAGGCCAAAGGTTAGGCTCACAAAGCCATTGGGTTCCATTGGGCGCCACCCAGCGGATTCCAGGGTTATATTTCCAATCAGAGCCTGGCCAATGGATGGACTGGTTGGGGTGGTATGTGACCTCGAATGTTCATTTACATAGTTTGGGGGATAGGTAAGCCCTATATTTTAGTTCTTTGGGGTCTAATGGACGGTCACCAAACTCTACCCTTTGTTCTTTTTGTTCCCAGCATATAGTGGTGGGAGTAATTGATTGACCCTTTTCTGGGGTCATCGAGAAATATTCATCCCAGACTTGGTAGAATTGTTCAACATACCTAGAAGCCTGTCCTCCCTTGCCAGTCAGGGAGCTTTTTTCCTTTTTGTTCTTTAAATATGAGGTATAGGCTTTTGTTACTTCTATGAAACTGGTGTTTACATCAAATGTAACCCCATGACCCGAGTCTATTGACTGTAGGTCTGGCTTATACCAAGAGAGCAGGGAGAGATTATGATTGACAAGAGAAAGGAAAGTCTTTTTGTGTCATCCCAGAAAAGAGCAGAGTGGTTTAAAACCTCCTTGGTGGAGCGGTGACACCCACCAAGGAAGTCCATCCGTCACAGACAGAGGCATAGCCCCACATACCCAGCAGTTGGAGGTGTTGTGGAAGTCTGCGTAGGAATGTGCCCATGAGATGAAAATATTGTCCTGAGTTGAAACCTAAGTTAAATTCAAAATCACGTTGATGAGGCCAAGCAGCAGAAGTTGATTATGTGGCTTCATCCTGAAGGGGCTCGTCCAGGATCTTCTTTTCCTTCTTCCTCTTAAGGATGATCTTAGTTTCTCGAGGGTCAGTGGGGTCCCTCTGCACAGTCCACTCAGCGTTTTCTGGGACTGTGTGGTATGTTCTCTTCATCCTCATGTGGTGGATCCAGGGAGTGACACCTGCAACTTTAACTGCCATAGGGGTGGTTAGAACAACAGTATATGGACCCTTCCAATGTGGGGCCAAGGAGTCATGTTTCCGGTCCTTGACTCACACCTGATCCCCGGGCCCAAATTCGTGAATCTGTTCCCCAAGGGGGAACGGCACCCTTTCTTGTACAAACTTAGTTACCTGATTTATTACCTTACCCAGATGTTCCAGCTGCTGTGAAATCTCATCTCCCCTTACCTGAGGCAAATTTGTTGACACCTGTTTTATTGTGGGAGGGGACCTCCCATACACAATTTCTTACAGAGAATAGCCATGGGACCATGGGGTCATCCTGAGCCTGAGCAGAGCCTTCGGAAACAGGTCCACCCAGGAGCAGTCAGTCTCTATGATCCACTTGGAGACTGTCTCTTTAAGTGTCCGGTTGGTTCCTTCCACCATCCCAGAACTCTGGGGCCTATATGCTGTATGTAATTTCCACTTGATGTTTCAAGTTTTGCTTACTCGTTGTACTAAATCAGCTACAAAAGCCGGGCCATTGTCCGATCCAATGTTGGTAGAAGATCCAAATCTGGGAACTATCTCCCTAAGCAGGCACCGGGCTACTTCTGATGCTCTTTCAGTCCGAGTAGGAAAAGCTTCTACCCATCCTGAGAGCGTACATACCATGACCAGCAGGTAACGGTACTGTCGGTGAGGTTTCATTTCAGTGAAGTCCACTTCCAGGTGTTCAAAGGGGAGCATGCCTTTTAGCTGAATCCCCAGAGGTTTCTGTCTGTGCCGAGAGGCAGCCTTGACCTGTGAGCAGGCCATGCAGTTCTGAGATTCTGTCCGGCATTGGGAAGAGAGGTGGGGAACCAAGAAATATTTTCAAATTAGCTCTTCCAGTTTATCACGGCCTAGGTGGGTCGCTTGGTGTGTTTGGCTTACCAGAGTGGGTGCCAGCTCCTCTGGTACCAATAATTTGCCACTTGGCAATTCCCACCATCCCTTTTCAGTCTTGGTGGCCCTTTCCGCTTTGGCTAGTTGGTTTTGGGCTTCAGTGTATTTTGGAGAGTCCAGCATTAGCTCAGGCAGCTCAGCCAATACAAGAGCTTTAATAGAGGCTTCACTTGTCACCCCCAAACCCTCAGCTGCTTGTTTAGAGGTCTTATCTGCCAGTCTGTTTCCCCAAGCCCGGGGGGTATCCTCTTTTTGATGTCCTCAGCAGTGTATGACTGCAACACTTTCTGGTTCTGAGGCAGCATCTAATAGGGTCTTAATTTCTTCCTTATTTTTAATATTTTTTCACTAGCTGTCAAAAGGCCTCTCTCCTTATACAGAGCCCTGTGTACATGTAGTGTGGCAAAAGCATACCTGGAGTCTGTATAAATGTTTGTCTTCTTATCTTTTGACAGCTGGAGGGCCCGGATTAGAGCATATAGTTAGACCCATTGAGCAGACCAGTGTGATGGTAGAAAGCTGGCCTCAGTGATGCTTTCTTCCATGACCACTGCGTATCCCAACAATCGTTGTCCTTGTTTCACCAGGCTGGTGCCATTGGTGTACAGGACCCAATCTGGGTCCGGGATTGGCTGGTCTCTCAAGACAGGTCTGCTGGCATATTTCCTTTCAATCATGTGAGGGCCCACCTTCTTCCACAGGAAGGAGAGTGGTCAGATTCAGGGCCTGACAAGGCTCAGTAGTAACATGGGGGTTCTCACATAACAGTCCCTGGTATTGAGTAATCTGGGATGTTGACAGCCATTTATGGGGGTCCCCTCATAGGAGAGTGTTGACCTCATGAGGGACTTTTACAATCAAATCTTGGCCCAAATTCAGCTTGGTTGCCTCCTGGACCAGTAAGGCAACTGCAGCAACTGCCCGTAAGCATCCCGACCACCCAGTGGCAACACTGTCCAGCCGTTTCAGGAGATAAGCCACGGGTCTGTCCCATGTCCCCATAGTCTGGGACAACACCCCCATAGCCACCTTGTCCTTTTCAGTCAGGTAAAGAGTAAAACGGCTTAGCAAGGTCTGGCAGGCCCAAGGCAGGTGCCAATATAATTGTACCGGGTTTGAGTTGTATTACCAGTGGGACTTGTTTTGCAAGCCGGGGGTGGGGGTGGGGGAGCTTGTCTTCGGCCCAGACCTCAGAGAATTGTTGAGTTAACTCTCTCTCTCAACTGTTTAGCCCATCCAGTTTCCCTTCCGGGAGATCATACAACCTCCATTCATCTTGAGGGGTTACCGAGAGGAAGAATAAATAGGTGGTTCATCCCACTAAAAGAATGGGTCTTTCGTGGGGGGGAAGTCACTTGTGCCCCCAATTTAGACAGCATGTCTCTTCCCAACAAAGGTACTGGGCATTCAAGGATATATAAAAATTCATGAGTCGTTTGGTGTCCCCCCATCTGACATTTTTGGGGTAGGCTTGAGACACAAAGGCTGCCCAGCAGCCTCTCGATCTATTGGTGTATAAAGTCTACAGGCCTTGCACAGTCTTTCGTAGAACTCAGAGGGTGATTCGCTTTCCCTTTGAATTACTTCAGAGGGTTTTGCCATACTCATAGGTTTTCAGGCCCCCTTCTTGAGACTTTGTAAAATAGCTGCCCGATATCTCTCCAGGTGGCCCCGCCCTTCCTCTGTGTTACAGTCCCAATTGGGCCTCTCATCGGGGATGGTTAGTTCTGCCCACCGCTGCAGGTTTACAGTACCCTCAGGTGCCATTTCTCTTAACCATTTTCTGACCTCAATTAGGATCCCGTGTCTTTCCTCAGTGCTGAAAAGGGAGACTAGTAGCTGGATTATGTCATCCCATGCAGGGCGGTGGGTTAAAAAAATAGTCTCCATTAGCCTAATCATGGCTTTTGGCTCTCCCTAGTATGGTGGAGTGTGTCTCTGCCAGTTTAATATATCCGAAGAGGAAAATGGCTGGTAATAATAGGCTACAAGGGGCTGATGGTAGTCCTCACATGCATCCTGAACCAGAGGCTGTTGTAGCTCTCTGAGGGGCATCTGTAGTGGGATTCTTTCCCCCTGTTCCCTGGTGGAGCGCAGCCTCTGTCTAATTCCTGTGTTTTCTTCCCCCTTTCTATCAGTACTCATCAGGAGAGGTGGATACAATCTAGGAGGTCCGGCTGAGGTGGAATTCTGGGGGCGTTGACCAAAGGTCTCCATTGCTGGGATCAGAGCCTGCCAAAATGGCGGCTCTACGATCTCCAGGAGAGCTGGCAGAGGAGCAGTGGCTGCTGCAGGAACTTCACCTGGCCCTGGATGGGGCATTAAGGCGGCCTCCGGTCCTGATGGAACACTGGGAGGCGGGCGCGTTATTATCCAGTATGGGGGGGGGGGGGTCAGGTCATCCCCGTCCAAATCCTGTAGAATTTCCTTTTTTATCATCAGTCAATTTTTGTGCCATTAATATTTTCCCCTTTCCTTTCTGGATACAGAACCTTGTCCAAGTAGGAGAATCTTGAGCTAACCCTAGCTATGAGTCAATAGATGGATATTGACCCGGGTGTCCTGGCTCTCCTGTGACTACTGTATAGACTGCTTCCACTATTTTTAAGTTCATGGTGTTCTCTGGTGGCCCTCCTACTCCCATAGGGGGCCATTCGACCTCACAGAGTATGTGGAGGCGGTTAGGCGTCATCTTCACCCCATAGTCTCCTCCAAACCCCTTCTTTAAATTTTTAATCATTCACTCCAATACAGTTGCCTTAGATTCACTTCCCCCCATCTTGCTTACCTTCTCGGACCTTCTTCTACTTCTCCTTTTCGTTCTGCCTACGAAGTTCTCGTTACCCTATGTACTTCTGATATTTCCACTCAATGAAACACTTAAATTGCCATTCCGCCTCCTTCCTGATTGGGGTGAGAAGAGCCTTACCTGCCAGATCCCAGAGGGGGAAGGGGGATTGCAGTGTCTTCATCTGCCTGTCAGCACAGCCGAACCAGAACACCACGTGGTCCAAGACTGTTTCTCCCTTAACTTTTAAAGTCCATTCTGCCTTGGTGGGCTTGATCAGGTGCGGATGAAATATCCCACGTCCCAGGCTATCTCCGGAAAAGCCAATCGTACTCACTTATGTATCCCCCTCCTTCTAGACTGACAATTCCAAGGGGGTCAAGAATTTCACAGCAGATGGGACACCTCCTCTGGGAGGGCAGAATATGAGCACACGAAGACCAAGTTTCTTCTCCTAACAATCCCCTGGCAATTGCTTGGTAATAATTTTCGCCAAAACGGCGTGGACACCAACCCTTAAATGACCTTCACAAATTTCCTTCCTAAGCCCTAACATGCTCGTCGACATGTGTACCAAGCAATCGCTGCCACCTGCCTATTCCAGGCTCCTGTGGGTCTCCGCTCCTTCTAGCCCCTCCCAGGGGGGTGATCAGGCCCCCTCTTCCACCCTGCCGGGTGGGTTCCTCCTCACCTGAGCACTCAGTCCCCCTGTTGCCGTCCACCACCTGCTAATCTGAAAGGTCCGGGCGTTGAGAAGCAGAATCCTTCCAGAAAGGGGAGGCGCTTTCCCACTTCTAGAAGATTCAAGCCACAAGGCCTTGGAGTAGTCCCAAATGGGACTTGTCTCCTCAAAGTGAGGAGTTTCCCTGCCAACGCACCAAATGTTGTAGACACATGTTCCGGGAAACAAATTCACTCAGAAGGACAATGCAGATAGTGGAGTGTAGTTTATTACACTGGCAGACCCAATGCAGAGTCTCCTCTTAGCCAATGACTCCGACCAGTTTTTGTGAAAACCTTGTATACCATAAGTGTGTGTGCACAAACCCACCTCCCCAAATTCTCCGAAACTAGTCAGAACAGAGGAAAAGAAAGATACAGTCAAAGTTACCCTGAGATTCGTATGCCTTAAACCTGTGATTCGTATGCCTTAAGTCTAGGTAGTTAACAGTGGACAATTATCAATAGGCCTGTGGTCATACACCAATAAGAATAATAGAATTTATGATTCTATTCGGTGACACAGATACTTAGGGTATTCCTTTAGGTGACGGAAAGTCTAGGTACAAGCCCTGGGGCTCTTCCATCCGGAGGGGTCTGGTTTTCCAGTTGGTATGTTGTTTTCATAGATACTGGGCATATAGCTCAAAGTCCACAGTCTGGCCCAAGAAGGAGTCCTGCTTTCAAGATGGAGCCTGTTCTGTCTGTTTCCTCCTTCATTAGTTCTAGATAAAGAAAGTTGAGCACCGAAGAATTGATGCTTTCGAACTGTGGTGTTGGAAAAGACTCTTGAGAGTCCCTTGGACTGCAAGGAGATCCAACCAGTCCATCCTAAAGGAAATCAGTCCTGAATATTCATTGGAAGGACTGATGCTGAAGCTGAAACTCCAATACTTTGGCCACCTGATGTGAAGAGCTGACTCATTGGAAAAGACCCTGATGCTGGGAAAGATTGAAGGCAGGAGAAGGAGATGACAGAGGATGAGATGGTTGGATGGCATCACTGACTCAATGGACATGAGTTTGAGTAAACTCCGGGAGTTGGTGATGGACAGGGAGGCCTGGTGTTCTGCGGTCCATGGGGTTGCAAAGAGTTGGACACGACTGAGCAACTGAACTGAAACTGAAATAGAGTAACATGTCAACAATAAGAGGATCCTGGTAAAGGTATACAGATGCTCTTCTGTTAATAGCATATTCATCATTGCAACATTTCTGTAAACTTGGAATTATTTCCAAACATGAAGTTACAATTTTTATTCCAGAGGCAAAATGCATTGGGATGAAAACAACTTAGGCCTTCTTGAAAGAGGAGGCCTTAGACTGTCGAGAGAGTGCCTGATAGAGCTGGGCCCTGAGAGTACCCCATTGATGGGTGACGGTATTATGAGGTCAATTTACAAGCAGATGAAGAGTCCTCAAGCTCTGGGTTGTGTCTCACTGATACCTGGACTGGATTCTCAGCATTTTGAAGCTCACAGTGAGTACAGTGCACATAATGAGAAACTGTTTTGGAGAATTCAGGAGCAAACCAGGCATTTCTGATATTTACCTACCTTCTTCTACTTACATAAGGACACAGAAAAGAGATGCATGAGAGGACCACACTTCAAGGTTAGAGTTGGTGAATAAGGTGAAGGAAGACATCTCTGATGCCCCAGTGGCCTTTTCTGTATCCTGGGCCTCCCTCTGCAACTCACAGCTAGTAGCAAGAAGTCTGAGATTCACTAGGTGTAGGAGGGTGGCTGGCAGGGGCCTGTGGGAGTAATAGGTAGGGATATATCAGCACACGCATCTCTTTGATGAACCTTAGGGCATAAACCTTGTAGGGACAACCTTGCACAATGGCAAGGGAAGAAGTGAAAAACGGCTTTGAGGAGTTTACAAGGTAAAACATTTTGGTGTTTTGTGTACCAGCATAGAAGTTTATAACTTGGGATAAAGACCTGGCATATACATTTTTGATACTTCTTAAATATATGACATAAAATGTTATTATCAAGTGCCTCTCAATGAGCAGAGAGAGGACCTTCTTTGATTTTGTATATCCATGGATAGTAAGGGCTTCCCTGATGGCTCAGCAGCTAAAGAATCCACCTGCAAAGCAAGAGACACAGGAGATGTGAGTTCACAACCTGGATCAGAGGATCCCCTGGAGGAGGAAATAGCAGCACACTCCAGTATTCTTGCCTGGGAAATCACATAGACAGAGGAGTCTGGTGGGCTAGAGTCAATGGGGTCGGAAAGCGTCAGACACACGTGAGCATGAGCACCATCTGTCGGATCCAAGGATAATATCAATTATTGCTAAATGAGGCAATTTTATTCCTGCTTTTCTTTTTTCTTTAGATGTAAATTCTGAAAATGTGTGTCACATGAATGTACAGATGTGAAAGAATAAAATTGTGGTAGTGATGTCATTATTTTTTTAAATTTCTTTGAGCTATAAGTTAAATATGTCATTGTAATATATCACTCAAATGTTTTAACTTATTTTTTTTAATTAATGGCTTCACTGGATCTCTGTTGTGGCTCATGGGCTTTCTCTAGTTGCCCCAGCCCAGGGGGCTACTCTCTAGTGGTGGCACACAGGTGTCTCATTGTGGTGGCTTCTCTCGTCTTGGAGCACAGGCTCTAGGGTGGGTGGGCTTCAGTAGTTGCGGTTCGCTGGCTTAGTTGCCCTGAGCATGCAGGATCTTAGATCCCGGATCAGGGATAGAACCCATGTCTCCTTAATTGGCAGGTGGATTCTTAACCACTGGACTGCCGGGAATTCTCTCACATTTATTCTTAATGATTTATCATCCAGGCTAAATTGGGTCCTCCTTTGATTTTTTGAAGAGCAAGGGTTTAGAAACCACCTTCTATAGAAAAAAATGTCTATACCACAAAATAAATTGCTGCATGTGTGTGTGTGTGTGTGAAGTCTGGAGATTTGTACATCTGAGTCAATGGTCTGTATGAAGATTCTGATGGATGACAGTATGTCTTCTGTCTTTGGTAAAATGTAGCAACAGTGACTGTGAAAGAGGAGGCAGGACATAAGAGTCAGTGTGACCACACATGTCTACGTGGTAGAAGAATGTGTGGATGTTACGATCTGGAAGTGACCTCTTAAGAGTTTTCATCCTCTTGGTATGTGTTGATCAGTTAGAAGACCAAATCCATAGAGGAGCCCTGGAGTTTCAACCTCAAGCAGAAGGGACAAATGTGGCCAGAATGCACTGCTGAGAACAGGAATCCAGAGACCCTGCATGCCTTGGGGTAGGTAAAAGCTGTCCCCATCCACCACCCTTAGTTACAAAATTCCACGTTTAGGACTTTAAAATCACAACAACAGTCACTTAGATGTGACCATAAAACAAGAAAATAAGCCATCTCATCTTAACTGGGAGAAATTCCCATGGAACCAGAGCCAAATTCTGAAGCATTCTTTGTTCACATTTAAGATAAATAAACATTCCTCATTGGCAGAGTCAGGTAGACTCAATTTGATCTTTGTTCACATTTAAGATAAATAAACATTCCTCATTGGCAGAGTCAGGTAGACTCAATTTGTTATTCGATTTTGGGACTAAGGTAAACTCACTTTGTTTGTCTTAGTACTTAACATTTTTCCCCTTTTCTTTTGTAAGTGTAATTGCTGATATTTACTGCCAGACACTGTGCTGGATATACTTTCCTGTATTAATTCACTTACCCTAAGACAAATTATATTGTCACCTTATTTTGTGTGCTCACTCAGTCGTTTCCGACTCTTTGTGATCCCATGGACTGTAGCCCACCAGGCACCTCTGTCCATGGGATTCTTCAGGAAAAACTATTAGAGTGGGTTGCCATTTCCTCCTCCAGGGGATCTTCCCAACCCAGGGGTCGAACTTGTGTCTCCTGAGTCTCCTGATTGCAGGCAGATTCTCTATCACTTGAGCCACCTGGAACAGATCGGCAAATGGAGGCTGGGAGGGTGAGCACCTTGCTGGTGTTCCCACTAGTAGAAAGTGTCAGAGCTGGAACTGGAACCCCGAACCCAGGTAGCCTGGGGCCAAAATCAGGACCCTCCCCTTAGCTGAGTGAGTACCTTCTAACTTTGAGAGATCCAAACAGTATTTTTAAAGAATCATTTGAAAATAGTTGATACCTTTTAATTTTTCAAAATTTCCTTTAGGAACAAAGTGTGTGCCTCTGTGATTCAGATCCCATTTATCTCAGTGAGAAAAGTTTCATGATTTTTGTACTTAAATGTGTGCATAGCTCTGGTAGCTATGTATCAATATTTATGCTGCTAGTATTGTTTCTTTTGCTAATTATTGTCTTTTCCATGATGTTCTGTAATGGTAATGGTTGATTTATAGAAAAGGAATCAATTTTTGTATGCTGTCCATATATTCAGCTAACTTCGTGAATTCTTATTAGTTCTAATAGCTTCCCCTGCCCTCAGTGGATTCTCAGATTTACCTGGTTACTGATCAGCTATCTGTAAATAGTGTCTAGTTCATTGGCACTTTTTTTTAATATGTGTTTTTCCCTTTGTTTGAAGAGAATATTTGTAATAGCACGATTTCCTCTTTTCTCCTCTTATTTATATATAATTTATTTTTGCCATGGTTTTGGGTTCACAGCAAAGTTGAGCTAAAAGTACGGGTGGTGGTGGTTTAGTCGCTAAGTCGTGCCCAACTCTTGCGACCCCATGGATGGTAGCCTGCCAGACTCCTCTGTCCATGGGATTCTCCAGGCAAGAATACTGGAGTGGATTGCCATTTCCTTCTCCAGGGAATCTTCCCGACCCAGGGATCTGACCCTGGTCTCCTGCATTGCAGGCAGATTGTTTACAGACTAAGCTACAGAGAAGTCCTGAGTATTCCCTTATACCTCCTCCTCATAGGCATGGACAACCTCCCCCACTATCACCATCAACCAGAGTGGTCCATTTAATTGTTACTATAGGGACACATCATCATCACCTGAAGTACATAGTTTATACTAGGGTTCACTCTTGGTGTTGTACATTTTATGCATTTTGTGCAATGTGTAATGACAAGTACCTACCATTATTTGGGACTTCCCTGGTGGCTCAGTGCTAAAGACTCCATCTGTCAGTGCAGGGGACACAAGTTGGATCCCTGGGTGGGGAAGATCCCTTGGAGAAGGAAATGGCAACTCACTCCAGAATTCTTGCCTGGGAAATCCCAAGGACAGAGGAGCCTGGAGGGCTACATGCTGTCCATGGGGTTGCAAAAGAGTGGGACACGACTGAGCAACTAAACAACCACCACCTGCCATAATAGTATAGAAGTTTCACTGCTCTCTATGCTTTCCTCTTCATCCATCCTCTCCCAGCACCTGGCAACCACTGATGTTTTTAATGTCTCCATTGTTTTGACTTTTTCAGAATGTCTGCCACTGGATGCAGAGATTTGGGAGAGCCCTAAGGCCCTTAGAGATGCTGGAGTCACTCAAAGGAAGAAGCCTGGATCCCTGAATGATCCCCACGTGGTCAGGACGTGTCCTGGACAGGCCCCTGGGAGCAATCTGCTCCAGATGATCACAATAATTATTTAGACTGTCCATCAGGGAATAGTACGTAATCAGTGATATTCATTAGAAAAACTAACTCACGGGGAATATAAGGCAACTGACCTTTAATTCCACTTTATGATCATTTGCAAATTCTCCACAGACGGGGCACTCCATTGTTGCCCACTCCCTGTGGGAATACTCTCACTGCCCCACCCTCAGAACTTCAGCTCATCTTGTAGCATCTCCCCTGTCCTGGCCAATCACAGAGGAATGAGATGTAATAATGATATTAAAAACTCCATTATTTTTCAAACCACTGAGATAAAAAGTAAAAAGTAAAAAGATGGGGATATGTACATGCTTTGGAGGTCTAGGAAGGAGATCAGAGACTCAGAAGAAACTAATGCCACCTAATCAAATAAATTGCCCACTTGGTCCTTTCTCTGAGCAGTATATTTTCCAAAAACACACAGTCCAACAACTGAATAATATTTTAAAAAATCATTTTTAGTTGAATTTTTAACATGTAAGAATATACAATGTGCAGCAATTCTTAAATCCTGTTTTACTCTCTCTTCAATTTTTCTTACTTCTTTAGCTTTTACCCAAATGACTTTCTCAACAAGAATAAAATTGTTTACACTTTCCCACACTTTTTAGTGTCTGACTCAATAGAAGGCAGTTGAATTCACATATTTGCTTCAGGCTTTACTCTATTGCAACATCACATGTATCACCTGTCATGTAGACTCTGGGGAATTCCACTATACACTTGCTAGAGAATGAGACTGATACGAGCAGGTAACATTACTGTATTATTTTTTATATTTATTTATTTGGCTGCATCAGGTCTTAGTTGCCCCCAAAGGCATATTAGTGGGATATTAGTTCCCTGACCAGAGGTCAAACCCATATCCCCTGCATTGCAAGGCAGATTCTTAATCACTGGACCACAGGGAGGTTCCCTGCATTACTTTTAAAATAGTTTTGTCCTCTCAGATCCCCTGAAAGAGACTTTGAGTCCCCTCAAACATGCCTGGAATTGCTGTAATATGTAAATATATGTGTATATATAGTAATTTTTTTCCTCTGTATGCCAATGAAATGAAGGCCAGAGAGGAGTCCTAGCTCAAAAGGTTAAGCATATATAGGGGATTCCAGAAATAACATCAAAAATTTTAATTAACAAGTGAATAGAGAAAATCTCTTAATTACATGAATAGATTAAAGTTATGGATAAATTCTGGTGACCTTTCTTACTAAAACTGTAAGTAAGAAGAGAAACTAAAGAACCTTTTGATGAAGGTGAAGGTGAAGGAGGAGAGTGGAAAAGACGGCTTAAAACTAAACATTAAAAAAAAAAACCTCAGATTGTGGCATTTGGCCCCATTACTTCATGGCATATAGAAGGGGAAAATGTGGAGGAAGTGACAGATTTTCTCTTCTTGGGCTCCAAAATCATTGTGGACAGTGACTGCAGCCATGAAATTAAAAGATGATTACTTCTTGGAAGGAAAGGTATGAAAAATCTAGACAGTGTTTAAAAGAAAAAAACATTACTTTGCCGACAAAGTTCCGTATAATCAAGGCTATATATATGGTCTTTCCAGTAGTCACATACGGTTGTGAGAGCTGGACCATAAAGAAGACAGAGCGCCAAAGAATTGATGCTTTCCAGCTGTGGTTCTGGAGAAGACTCTTGAGTCCCTGGAACAGCAAGGAGATCAAACCAGTCAATCCTAAAGGAAATCAACCCTGAATACTCACTTGAAATTCTGATGCTGAAGCTGAAGCTCCAATCCTTTGGCCACCTGATGCAAAGAGCCGACTCATTGGAAAAGACTTTGATGCTGGGAAAGATTGAAGGCAAAAGGAGAAGAAGGTGACGGAGGATGAGATGGTTGGATGGCATCACCAATGCAATGGATGTGAACTTGAACAAACTCCAGGGGATGGTGATGGACAGGGAAGCCTGGCGTGCTGCAGTCCTTGGGGTCACGAAGAGTTGGACATGACTTGATGACTGAACAGCAAACAAAGTAAGAAGGGAAGAAAACTTTTGAACCAATAGAATCAGTTTTCAAAGTCAACAGCGAACATGACTTTAAAATAATGAGTGCTAAAGGTACTTCCATTAAAACCAGGGTAAAACAAAAATGACTGATATATCCATTAGTAGTCAACACTGATTTGTAAGTTCTAAGTGTCACACTAAAATGAGAAAAAGAGGTTGAAAACTCATCCTGTGCCCAGAAGCTGTACCGCAGATAAGCCTGTGCTGCCCAGATCTCCTAGCTGAAGTAGACTATCTGGTATATTAGAAGAATATAGGAAGAAATAGAAGTGGAGTGTTGGAGTGGCTTAATTAGTGGTATAGTGTAAATGCTTGACATTAAGTTTTGATTGCCAAGGCATCCATTTCAAAAACGTCTGCTTATATGCAGAATCAAAAAAAAAGTGATACAAATGAACTTATTTACAAAAGAGAAACAGGCTCACAGACTTAGAAAATGAATTTATGGTTACAGGGAGGAAGGGCAGGGGGTAGGGCTAGATTGGGAGTTTGGGACTGACACATACACATTGCTTTATTTAAAGCAGATAGCCAACAAAGACCTCCTGTATAGCATAGGGAACTCTGCTCAATACTCTGAACAATGCTCAATACTAAATGGGAAAAGGACTGGAAAAACAATAGACACACGAATATGGATAACTGAATCACTTTGCTGTATACCTGAAACTAACACAACATTGTTAATCAACTGTTCAGTTCAGTTCAGTCGCTCAGTCGTGTCCGACTCTTTGCAACCCCATGAATTGCAGCACGCCAGGCCTCTCTGTCCATCACCAACTCCCGGAGTCTACCCAAACCCATGTTCATCGAGTCGGTGATGCCATCCAACTATCTCATCCTCTGTCGTCCCCTTCTCCTCCCGCCTCCAATCCTACCCAGCATTAGGGTCTTTTCCAATGAATCAACCCTTCGCATGAGGTGGCCAAAGTATTGGAGTTTCAGCTTCAACATCAGACCTTCCAATGAACACCCAGGATTGATCTCTTTTAGGATGGATTGATTGGATCTCCTTGCAGTCCAAGGGACTCTCAAGAGTCTTCTCCAACACCACAGCTCAAAAGCATCAATTCTTCGGCGCTCAGCTTTCTTCACCGTCCAACTCTCACATCCATACATGACCACTGGAAAAACCATAGCCTTGACTAGACGGACTTTTGTTGGCAAAGTCATGTCTCTGCTTTTAAATATGCTATCTAGGTTGGCCATAACCTTCCTTCCAAGGAGTAAGCGTCTCTTAATTTCATGGCTGCAGTCACCATCAGCAGTGATTCTGGAGCCCCCAAAAATAAAGTCTGACACTGTTTCCACTGTTTCCCCATCTATTTCCCATGGAGTGATGGGACCAGATGCCATGATCTTAGTTTTCTGAACGTTGAGCTTTAAGCCAACTTTTTCACTCTCCTCCTTCACCTTCATCAAGAGGCTCTTTAGTTCCTCTTCACTCTCTGCCATAAGGGTGGTGTCATCCGCATATCTGAGGTTATTGATAGTTCTCCCAGCAATCTTGATTCCAGCTTGTGTTTCTTCCAGCCCAGTGTTTCTCATGATGTACTCTGCATAGAAGTTAAATAAGCAGGGTGACAATATACAGCCTTGACATACTCCTTTTCCTATTTGGAACCAGTCTGTTGTTCCATGTCCAGTTCTAACTGTTGCTTCCTGACCTGCATACAGGTTTCTCAAGAGACAGGTCAGATGGTCTGGTATTCCCATCTCTTTCAGAATTTTCCACAGTTTATTGTGATCCACACAGTCAAATGCTTTGGCACAGTCAATAAAGCAGAAATAGATGTTTTTCTGGAACTCTCTTGCTTTTTCGATGATCCAGCAGATATTGACAATTTGATCTCTGGTTCCTCTGCCTTTTCTAATCAACTGTACTCCAATATAAAAACTTAAAATGAGAAAAGGAAATAATCATGAATAATACCAAAGATGAGATAAAAAATATTTGTTTGCAGACAACGTGATTACAGAAGACATACAGAGTACTACTAGAAATATTAAAGTAAAAAGATGAGCTATGGTGTAAGTGGCTGGATGCATGCTCAGTATAAAAGTACGACAGCTTTTATATGATGTATGACATACCCTTGAGAAATACACAGGAAAAAGATATCCCATTTACAAAAGTGACAAAATCATAAACTCCCTAAGAACAAATCCAGCAAGTGAGGTACATATGTATCTTTGGAAACCAAAATATAAAAATGATCATCTTTCCAAAACTGACATGCAAATGTAAAGCACTTGAAACCTGAATCCCATTGGAGTTTTATATTTTTGAGTTCATATGGAAGAAGACATGCCTGAAAATAACCAAGAGTGGGAAAAACACTGAATGGTCACTTGCTGTGTCAGATTTTAAAACTTACTAAAATGTTCATCTCAATCCAGGTTAGTGTTGGCACAGAAATGACAACTATGCTGTGAAACAAAATAACTCAAAAATGGATCCATACACCTAGTTGTTGTTTAGTCACTAAGTTGTGTCCAGCTCTTTTTTTTCTGGGCTGTAGCTGCCAGACTCCTCTGTCCATGGCATTTTCCAAGCAAGAACACTGGAGTGGGTTGCCATTTCCTTCTCCAGGGGATCTTCTCAGCCCAGGGATAGAATGTTGGTCTCCTGCTTTGCAGGC
The DNA here is from genome assembly GCF_054371585.1 of Giraffa tippelskirchi. Classification (NCBI taxonomy): domain Eukaryota; kingdom Metazoa; phylum Chordata; class Mammalia; order Artiodactyla; family Giraffidae; genus Giraffa; species Giraffa tippelskirchi. Next base: position 10,051,969 of record NC_137284.1, on the reverse strand, counting down.
AGATTCTTCATTGCTGAGCCACCAGGGAAGACCCATACACCTAGGAAACTTAACATATAGCATAAACGATGTTATAATTCAGTAGTTTAAAGATTATTTATCTTTTGGTCACACGTTGCTGAAAACCATCTGGAAGAAAGAAAAGGAGACTTCTACCTCTTACTATATAAAAAGATTTTAACTGGAAACAGACTTACAGATACTGAAAACAAACTTATGGTTACCAAAGGGGAAATGTTGGGAAAAGGGATAAATCAGGAGCTTGGGATGAGCATGCACACAACATGATATATAAGATAGATAACCAGCAAGAACCTACTGTATAGTACAGGGAATTCTACTCAACATTCTGTGATAACCCAGATGAGAAAAGAATCTGAAGAAGAATGGATATATGTATATGTATAACTGAATCACTTTGCTGTACACCTGAAACTAACATTGTAAATTAACTATACTCCTGGTGGCTCAGTGGTACAGAATCTGCCTACAAAGCGGGAGAGTCAGGTTCGATCCCGGGATCAGGAAGATCCCCTGGAGAAGGAAATGGCAACCCACTCCAGTATTCTTGCCTGGGAAATCCCATGGACAGAGAAGTCTTGTGATCTATAGTTCATGGAGTTGTGAAAGAGTCCTACATGACTTAGTGACTAAAACAACAACAATATAAAATAAATTTTTTTTAAATAGGCAGAAGAATTGAATAGACATTATGCCAAAGAGGAAAGGCAGATGGCCAACAGGCACATGAAAAGATGCTCCACATTGCTAATCATCACGGAAATGTAAATCAAAGACACAACGAGATGTCACCTTACACCTGTCAGAATGGTTATCATCAAAAAGAGCAAATCATAAATGTTGGTGAAGATACAGAGGAAAGCTTTATTGGTCAATACCTGTGTGCTAAGTAATGCTGGGATCAGAAAAACTCCTGTAACATCTTATGTCAGTTCAGTTCAGTTCAGTCGCTCAGTCGTGTCTGACTCTTTGCAACCCCATGGACTGCAGCACGCCAGGCTTCCCTGTCCTTCACCATCTCCCGGAGCTCACTCAAACTCGTGTCTGTCGAGTCGGTGATGCCATCCAACCATCTCATCCTCTGTTGTACTCTTCTTTTCCTGCCTTCAATTTTTCCCAGCATCAGGGTCTTTTCCAATGAGTCAGTTCTTCACATCAGGTGGCCAAAGATCTTATATGTTAAGCCTTAAACCCCCAAAGCAGCAGATCTACAATGAAAGGTATTTGGGGGGGAGGATGCTAAGGCTCTGAGGACATAAATACTAGGTGGCAATGGGGGTTAATGAGGACCAAATCCACAAAGAGCAAAAGACTTGCTGCCCTCTCTGTTACCAATACTGCTCACAAAGAAAGGTCTTTATGGTGAGCAAAGTACAATGTTAAGCAAAGCAAATAGTCTCAGGGATCCTACAGTGACTGTGGACTCAGCACGTCCATGATCCTGAGGTTATTTGCCCTCCTCCTCCATGTGCTTCTTCCAAAATTCATTAAACAATAAAATAAAAACCAACTACATGCAACCTGTTATGAAGGCCATAGCATTACTCCTTTCTTCTCAAGGGGAGAAGTGAGAGTGTAGTCTCTCAGTCGTGTCCGACTCTTTGTGATCCTATCAACTGTACATAGCCGCCAGGCTCCTCTGTCCATGGGATTTTCCAGGCAAGAATACTGTAGTGGGTTGCCATTTCCTTCTCCAGGGGGTCTTCAGGACCCAGGGATCGAACTCATGCCTCCGGCATTGAGGGCAGGCTCTTTACCGTCTGAGCCACGAGGAAATCCCAAGGGGAAAGATGGTGAAATTTTGCTATTTTCATCACTGGGGGTGGTACCCATGTTTGCAGATGACTTGAACTCCCCTATTTGGGTGGAACCTGTGGTGGAGTTGTGACTTGCTCTCCCCAGGGTTCCCCTCCACCCGTGGGGCTGACCTACAATGAGGGACATGTACCTCAAGGACACACCAGCTCCCCTTACTGACAATAGGAGGAGTGGGAAGAGTTATTAGCACCTGGTTCCATTCCTGCAAGGCAGCTAGCCCTCTGGAATTGCTTCAGGTGACATCCGTTCCCTAGGAAGAACAGACGTATTTGAACAAAGCCTCTCCTTGGTCTGGCAGGCTTGATTCCTACAGCAAAGGAGCTTAGGAGGGAAGGAGAGTCCTTGACATTCAAATGTCTTTGAATGGTGGAAGAAATTCACTGGATTAGACCCTTGGAAATCTCATGGGCCTATGACAATTCCATAGGTGCAATGTCCCAGAGCTCATTGGAATGCAACCTGGATGTCTCTTGTGTCAATGAGAGGGCTTTCGACCACTTTAGGGTTGTTCCTTGTAATTTAGTTAGTCCTTGATTTGCCGCTAGTTAAAACTGGACATGGAACAACAGACTGGTTCTAAACAGGAAAAGGAGTACGTCAAGGCTGTATATTGTCACCCTGCTTATTTAACTTATATGCAGGGTACATCATGAGAAATGCTGGGCTGGAGGAAGCACAAGCTGGAATCAAGATTGCCGGGAGAAATATCAATAACCTCAGATATGCAGATGACACCACCCTTATGGCAGAAAGTGAAGAAGAACTAAAGAGCCTCTTGATGAAAGTGAAAGAGGAGAGTGAAAAAGTTGGCTTAAAGCTCAATATTCAGAAACCTAAGATCATCATACCTAGTCCCATCACTTCATGGCAAATAGATGGGGAAACAGTGGCTGACTTTATTTTTCTGGGCTCCAAAACCAATGCTGATGGTGATTGCAGCCATGAAATTAAAAGACGCTTACTCCTTGGAAGGAAAGTTATGACCAACATAGACAGCATATTAAAAAGCAGAGACATTACTTTGCCAACAAAGGTCCGTCTAGTCAAGGCTATGGTTTTTCCATTGGTCATGTATGGATGTGAGAGCTGGACTATAAAGAAAACTGAATGCAAAAGAATTGATGCTTTTGAGCTGTGGTGTTGGAGAAGACTCTTGAGAGTCCCTTGGACTGCAAGGAGATCCAACCAGTCCATCCTAAAGGAGATCAGTCCTGAGTGTTCATTGGAAGGACTGATGTTGAAGCTGAAACTCCAATACTTTGGCCACCTGATGCGAAGAGCTGACTCATTTGAAAAGACCCTGATGCTGGGAAAGATTGAGGGCAGGAGGAGAAGGGGATGACAGAGGATGAGATGGTTAGATGGCATCACCAACTCGATGGACATGGGTTTGGGTGGACTCCAGGAGTTGGTGATGGACAGGGAGGCCTGGCATATTGCGGTTCATGGGGTCGCAAAGAGTCGGACACAACTGAGCAACTGAAGTGAACTGAGCTGACTTGCCACTAGATTCATGGATAATCTTGCCAGAGTTCTGGGATTGAGATGGGATAGTGATTATAAGGGCTTCTGTGGTGGCTCAACAGTGAGGAATCCACCTACACTGCAGGAGACATGGGTTCAACTTCTGATGCCCAGTGGCCTTTCCCATGTCACGTGCATCTGTCTGCAGCTCACAGCCGTGGCCCGAACTCTGAGCTGCTCTAGGTGTAGGAAGAGGGCGGGCAGGTGGTCTGTGGGAGTAGTAAGGAGTGGCTGCATCACTCACTCGTTTCCCTGAGGAACCTCAGGGCATAAATCTCAAGGGCTCCACAATGCAGAAAAACAAGGGAAGGAGAGATGGACTAAAAGGTCTTTGAGGAGTTTGTAAGACAGGGTGCACTGGTGATTTGGAGACCAGCAGAGGTATTTACAGCTTTGGTGAAGACCAGACATTTATCTCAATTGTTGATACTTTTAAGAATATATATTTCTTTAATTATTTGACTGTTCCAGGTCCTAGTTGCAGCACGTGGGATCTTTACTTGCAGCAAGTGGGATCTAGTTCCTGACCAGGAATCGAACCTGGGTCCCCTGCCTTGGGAACGTGGAGTCTTAGCCACTGGACCACCAGGGAATCTCTGTTGATACTTTTTAAATATATGATGTGAAATGTAATCGATAAATGTATCTCAATAAGCTAAATGAGACCATTCTTACTTTATATATGCATGGATGATGCCACTTACTGCTAAAATGGAGCAATTTCATTCATGCGTCTCATTTTTACAGATATGAATTCTAAAACTATTTGTCACGCGAGTATGCAGATATGACAGGAATGAGTTTATGGTAATGACATCACTTGATTCTTAGAATTACTCTGGGGAATTGACTAAAAATGACATAATGAACCGTCACTCAGGATTATTCTTAATGACTTATCAACCATGACTAAATTAGGTCCTCCTTGGATTTTGTTCAAAGCAAGTAACCAGAAATCACTTTCTATGGAAAAAATTTTATTTAAATATTAATATTACTTGAAAATAATATTAGTATTGCTCTAAGTTATATCATAATATTATATATTATATTAACTTAATATTAATACAAAATATTAATATTACCCTAAATTATTCTTTTGGAGTCTAAAGATTGTTGCAGGGTCAGTGCTGTGTAAGATCTGATGGATGAACTGTACAGATTCTGTCTAACCATACAGTACACTAGTGTAAATGTATCTGTGAGTGTCCTGATCCAGAAGTGAAGTCCTAAATGTTCCCATCACCTGTGTAGGTATTAATCCGCCTAGAGACTTAATCCTTAGACAGTCCCTGGGATTTCAGCCTCAGCCAAAAGGACAGGGGCATGAGCCAAAATTGACAAGAACATCCTGCTAACTACATGAGCCTAAAGTCTCTGTGTGTCTTGGAATAAATAATATCTATCCCCACCCACCACACTCCTATACCCTTAGTTCCAAGAGTCAGTATTAAGGATATTTAAACCACAATAACAGTCACTTGGACATGACCATAAAACAATAAATCAAGTGATCTCATCTTAACTGAGAAAAATCTCAGTGGAACCAGAGCCAAATTCAGAAGCACACTTTGTGCATTTAGGATAAATAAATATTCCTCACTGGCAAAGTCAAGTAGGCTCACCTTGATATTGGACTTTGAGAATGTGGTTATTTATTTTGTTTGACTTAATATTTATAGTTTTTCCTTTTGTTACATAAGTTTAATGCCTGATATTTACTGCCAGACATTGTGCTGTACATTTTCCCTGGATTAATGCATGTATCCTAAGACAAATCTTATGAGGTAGGCAGTATTATGTCACACCTATTTTACAGATGGGGAAATTGAGGCTATGAGGGTGAGCACCTTGCTGGTGTCCCCACAAGTAGAAAGTGCCAGAGCTGGACATGAAAGTTGAGCTCCTCCTACTATTCAGTAAATTCAGTTCAGTTCAGTTCAGTCGCTCAGTCGTGTCCGACTCTCTGCGATCCCATGAATTGCAGCACGCCAGGCCCCCCTGTCCATCACCAACTCCCGGAGTCTACCCAAACCCATGTTCATCGAGTCGGTGATGCCATCCAACCATCTCATCCTCTGTCATCCCCTTCTCCTCCCGCCCCCAATCCTACCCAGCATTAGGGTCTTTTCCAATGAGTCAACCCTTCGCACGAGGTGGCCAAAGTATTGGAGCTTCAGCTTCAACATCAAACCTTCCAGTGAACACCCAGGATTGATCTCTTTTAGGATGGATTGATTGGATCTCCTTGCAGTCCAAGGGACTCTCAAGAGTCTTCTCCAACACCACAGTTCAAAAGCATCAATTCTTCGGCGCTCAGCTTTCTTCACCGTCCAACTCTCACATCCATACATGACCACTGGAAAAACCATAGCCTTGACTAGACGGACCTTTGTTGGCAAAATAACGTCTCTGCTTTTAAATATGCTATCTAGGTTGGCCATAACCTTCCTTCCAAGGAGTAAGCGTCTTTTAATTTCATGGCTGCAGTCACCATCAGCAGTGATTCTGGAGCCCAAAAAAGTAAAGTCTGACACTGTTTCCACTGTTTCCCCATCTATCTCCCATGGAGTGATGGGACCAGATGCCATGATCTTAGTTTTCTGAACGTTGAGCTTGAAGCCAACTTTTTCACTCTCCTCCTTCACCTTCATCAAGAGGCTCTTTAGTTCCTCTTCACTCTCTGCCATAAGGGTGGTGTCATCCGCATATCTGAGGTTATTGATATTTCTCCCGGCAATCTTGATTCCAGCTTGTGTTTCTTCCAGCCCAGTGTTTCTCATGATGTAGTCTGCATAGAAGTTAAATAAGCAGGGTGACAATATACAGCCTTGACGTACTCCTTTTCCTATTTGGAACCAGTCTGTTGTTCCATGTCCAGTTCTAACTGTTGCTTCCTGACCTGCATACAGGTTTCTCAAGAGACAGGTCAGATGGTCTGGTATTCCCATCTCTTTCAGAATTTTCCACAGTTTATTGGGATCCACACAGTCAAATGCTTTGGCATAGTCAATAAAGCAGAAATAAATTAATGTATTCTAATTTTGAAAGATCCAAACAGCACTTCAGAATTCAAAACAGTGTAAAACCAACCAGTTAGGATTCTGCAGTGGGCTAGATTGAATTTGTAGAATTATTTGAGAATAGTTGACTTCTTCAAATGTTCTAATATTTCCTTCAGACATAAAATGTGTTTCTCTGAGGTTTTGGAGTTTTTTTTTTAACATACTTTTTTATATCTGTTAGTAAAGTTTCATGATCTTATCCTGAAAGTTTTGCAAATTTTTATTTACGTAAATTTCAATATATTTTCTGACAGATCACCACCACCAGACTCCCCTAATGAAAGTACCACTCTGTTACTTTACCATCCACACACCAACAATGCCTGAACTAGGCCTACTGGCTTCCAAACTGCGAGTCTAAGCAAGTTTCTTACTGTCTCCAAGTTATGTGATTCACCTGTAAGAATGGGAAGTGTAATAACTTATAGATTTACAACAATGATCGAACATGATAAATTATATTTGCACATTGTCTAACCAAAAAACATTGCCACTCTTTTTATGACCACTAATACTTTTAGCCACAGAAGGTTTTGCCACCCGAAGAAATTCTATGGAAGACAGCAATGGTATGCTTCTGGTTATAATCAGCTCATTGTGATTTTTATGATTCAAATTTTTTGTTTTTAAAAATAATTTTATTTATTCTTGGCTATGCTAGGTCTTTGTTGGTGCATGGGCTTTTCTCTAGTTGCAGCAAGCGGGGGCTACTCTCTTGTTGCAGTTGGTGGGATTCTCATCGCAGTGGCTTCTCTTGTTGCAGAGCATGGGCTCTAGAGAGCACGGGCTTCCATAGCTATAACACATGGGCTTAGTAGTTGGGGGGATGATCTTAGTCTTCACACTTTTTTCTCTTGGGATACTGAAAATCACCGATTTCTTTCACAGTTGTCACCAGGCTACTAACCTTTCTCCCTCAGCTGCCCAAAGGAAAACCTGGCATAGCAAGCATAATCTTACAGTAAAGATGTACCCTAACTGAGCTAATGGCTTGTTCATATTCATTCATTTATTCAAGGAAGATGTGCTTATCCTCTTCTCCATGCCAAGCACTGACCCCCAGGGGGGCCTTGCATCCATTAGCCGATTATACATTTGTGAAACTACAACCTTGGTTTTTACTACAAAGGAGAGGAGTATGGTACCTGTGAATGGGACTTCAGCCAAGCCATTGTGACATTGTGGATGGCATCAAGCCCTGAATGAAGAAGGAAGGGCTGGGAGCCAGACTTTGCCACCTGCCGCATGTCCATGTGGGCAGGGCCAACAGAGCTCTCCAGGTACAAATAGCCCTGGGCTCCCCAGGCTCCTGAGTCCAGCTCCTGATTGCTTGTCATTCACCAAGGCTGAAAACTCAAGGCAAAATAAACCATGAGGCTGTCCGTGACTGCCTTGCTGGTTACTCTGGCCCTTTTCTACTACAAGGGTGAGTATCCTTTCTAATCTGCCCAGCACCAGCCTTGGTGAGAACCTTTCCCGTGGTATTTTCACTGGGTGAACTTATCTGGGGAGTGGGGGAGCAACATATCAGAATCCAAACCTCTTCCTCTACTTGACAGTGAGTCCCCCACAAGCCCAGGCCCCATTTGATCAATTTCCAATATATTCTAGAACTCTTACCAAAACTCATTGCAGGCAAATTTTAAAAGCTTTCTACCCAAAGTCTCACTCCTCGTCTGTGATCCGTGTTTCAGAAGCAGCGTGACATAGTAAGATTTGGATGTGAATCACAGTGCTTTAACCTTGAACAAAATGCTTAGTCTCTCCAGACAATCCTCTTATCATTCCGATTTTCAGGGTCCACCAAGAGCAGTTTATGACAATAAAGTGAGATTAAGTGTGTCAAGAGTCTAGATATTTAGTAGTTGCCACTGTTCTTGTTCCTAGAGTTTCTTAGGTGACAGCTGAGTTGACAGCCTTTTTAACTGATGGATTCAGACTCAGAAAATGTTACAGCTGGAAGGGTTTTGGGGAGAGATTTTTACTTCAAGAAGAGTCAGTGTTCTCTGAATCTCTGAATATAAGATCTTCAAATGGGGTCTGCGAATAAGCAGCACTCAGTATATCTACAAATGCCATTTGTTTCCAAGGAGTCTTTCCACTAATGGTGGTAGAACCAGTGTGATCATTAGAGTCACAGACTGCATTTTTCTACAATTAATTCCAGCCATTTGCTCGTCCATATTTTTGCTCTGCTTTTTGCCCTCAGTACTGATGCAAGTCTCTTTGAGTGTTTCTCTTTTATCAAACTTTCTAAACGTCCTTCTCCTTCCCTGTATTGCCCTTTCAATTTCCCTGCCTAGTTTGATATCTGACCAGGGGGCAGATCAGAGCCTTGACGGAATACATCCCATGCTGCCAGGTGGTTGTCAAGACTTGGTGGGGATGGACAATCCAGACCAGGAAACGGTGATTACTTCTGGCCTCAGCACCCTTCTGGTGGGGTCAGGAATGAGCACCCATTCCCACCTCTCACCTTCTCTAGGAATTCCTTACATCACTACAGAATATAAGAGTCAATCATCACTTTGTGTATAAGCTTCAAATGTGTTCAAATTGATTAGATATTTACTTTTTTTTTTAGCTATATCTGCATCCAATAACAGAAACCTATGCTTTAATTTAGTCTCAAAGTAGCATATAGTTTACATACTCTTCTCCAGGTTTATTCTTCCTCCCTTCTGTGATCGCTGGTAAGATCTAATCCCACCGTTCACTTGCAAACTCAATTACTAAAATCTCCTCTTCCCCAGTAGCCAAGACAAAATATGATGTCACTCAACTGATAGGCAAAACTTGTTTTTTTTTTAAATCTAAGGAAAGTGAATTTCAGCAAAGCGAGGGAGCTTTGGAAAGTAGTGGGTGTACTTTAAAAAGGAAAAAACTGAACTCAGGGAAACTGATTTCTAGTCCTGGCTCAGCCACTTGCTCTGGGGTCTTGAGGAAGTCACAGCCCTAGGGTCCTGCACTGTCGTTGGCACAATTACCAGATGAGACTGTAAAACCCCTGGGGTTCCTGTCTAGTTCTATTCAGGGAACCATGGGGGAAAGTGACTTTCCCTACATCAATTGTATCTCTCTTTTTTTTTTTTAATTTTATAAATTTATTTATTTTAGTTGGGGGCTAATTACTTTACAATATTGTAATAGTTTTTGCCATACATTGACATGAATCAGCCATGGGTCTACATGTGTTCCCCCTCCTGCACCCCCCACCCACCTCCCTCCCCATCCCATCCCTCTGGGTCATCCCATTGCCCCGGCCCTGAGCCCTTGTCTCATGCATCGAACATGGAATGGTGTTCTGTTTCACATATGATAATATACATGTTTCAATGCTATTCTCCCAGAACGTCCCACCCTCACCTTCTCCCTCAGAGTCCATAAAATTGTTCCATGCATCTGTGTCTCTTATTCTGTCTCGCATATAGGGTTATCGTTACCATTTTTCAAATTCCATATATATGCATTAGTATACTGTATTGTTGTTTTTCTTTCTGGCTTACTTCACTCTGTATAATGGGCTCCAGTTTCATCCATCTCAGTAGAACCGATTCAAATGCATTTTTTTAATGGCTGAGTAATATTCCATTGTGTATATGTACCACAGCTTCCTTATCCATAATTGTATCTCTTTTCCTTCTGCTCCAGCCAATGCATTTGTCTGTCCAACACTTGCTGTGGATCTGACAGGGTTCTTAGCCGCTCCTGACAACCTGTACAGGCTGTCACTTCAAAAGTACAATGCACCTCCAGAAGCTGTGGATGCCAAGATGGAAGTGAAGCAATGCGTGAATGATTTGTCAATCAAAAACAAATTAACCATTTCAAGTGTACTGGTAATGTCTTTCTTCTTGCTGCACAGAGGCTTCTGCTCAGATGCACATGCCAGGAGCAGGGTCAGCGGGCTGCTCCGAAGGGGACAGCTGTCACTGCTCACTTCTAACCCTTGACTGCAGGCTGGATGATGACATCCCACCTGCCGAGCTCCCCTAGGGGAGATTGCACAGGGCCTCTGGGCATGTTCCTCCTTCTGGGGTCACTTCCCTGGGTGCCAGGTGGTCCAGAGTGTCCTGAGGAGGACGTGTGCTGTCACGGCCACATCGTAAGGCTGAGAGCAGTAGGAGATTGTCCTCCTGTCCTCTCACTCCCGCCCCGATGCCGTAACCCTGTGTCCCCTCTGGACTGAACGTGTGGGGTTCCCGGGAGATCAGAGAAAAGAATGCCTGGGCTTCCCCTCCAAACTTCATCCTCCTCCTTCCTTTGGAAACCCGAGTCCTGCCCCTGATGACCACCTCACGGTTTATCTGCTTGTCTATGGAAAGGATTCTTTCCTGACTTGAGTGGTTTGTTGTGATTGTACCAGGTCTATGTCATTGACCATACACTCTGGCTTCCTGCCTTGGGCCCTCCCACTTGCCTTTGGCTGGTTGAAATTTCATCGACCACGTAGTTGTGAATGAGAGTCTGTGTTAATGTGTCGTCTCCAGCAGCAAGAATGATCTCTCCTTTCTTTCTTTCTTTTTCTGTTTCAGGGGAAAATACTGTTGAATTGTACTGCCACAGGTGTGGAAGATTTACTAAATCTTTCTTCTGTGTGATCAGCTGATCTCCCACGAAAATGTAGAGGTTTCAACATCTTGCTCAATAAATGATTTGCCCTGCACTTCTCTACTTGTCCTGTTATTATTCAACTGTTTCTGGCTTTGAGTAGGGGTGGTTTTCATCATGAAGTGACCACTGGGTGTCATCTCTAGTAAATTTTAGAGGCCCAATATCCAGTTAGCCACAGAAACCTGAGGTGCAGAGCTCTCAAGAAGAAATATTTAGTTGTGTATCAGTCTGCATTTCTCTACAGGTTTTCCACTCATGGTGCCACGATGAAGGGATGTTTCTCTTGTTTAGTCTCTCAGTCGTGTCTGACTCTTTTGCTACCTCATGGACTGTAGCCCTCTGGGCTTCTCTGCCCATGGGATTTCACAGGCAAGAATACTGGAATGCATTACCATTTCCTTCTCCAGGGGATCTTCCCAACCCAGGGATCAAACACGCATCACCTGCGTTGGCAGGCAGATTCTTTACCTCTGAGCCACCAGAGGATGAAGGGATACTTAAGGGTAAAAAGCAGTTAAACTTTCCTGTTACTGGTCTTGATTTGAGGGATACCCACATCATATCTGGGGCTTCCCCAGTGGCTCAGGGGTAAAGAATCCACCTGCAATGCAGGAGATGAAGGAGATGCAGGTTTGATCCCTGGATCAGGAAGATCCTCTGGAGAAGGGCATGGCAACCCACTCCAGTATTCTTGCCTGGTGATCCCATGGACAGAGGAGCCTGGAGGGCTACAGTTCATGGGGTCGCAAAGAGTCAGACACGACTGAAGCGACTGAGCATGCACAGCCTATCTGGCCAGTCATGTGACCTCCAACTAGCAGCATCATTCATACTTTGTCCTCATATGAACCATAAGCAAACTGCTTGCGTCCTTTTACCTTCACTGTGGTTTCAACCCTATGAATTGTCCAGTGCAATTTGTTCTCCATTTTCTTCTCAATTTTTAGTGAATACTCAGGTCTCAACCATCGATTAACTCCTTCTCACTCTGCACAATCACATTGATCATCAACATCTCTACCCTCACCAACATCTTGGGTCAATGCTTCTTCTCTCCAGTTCTCCCAAGAGCTCCAGAAGTAAGCATCCAGCTGCCACCTGGACAACACCCTTCAAGCACCCCACAGTTACAGCTGAAGGAAAGTATAAAATTGAAAACACCATCTGCCCATAACCTACTCCTCTTCCAGGTGCCCTTACCCGCTCCCAGCTACTGGACCCACCATCTAATGAAAACTGGCAGATACCATAGGCTTCTGGACCAGTTTCCAGTGGCTGCTGTAACACATGATCCTACACATGGTGACTTCAGTCAAATTATTTTCTCAAAGTTCAGAGGACAGAACCCCAAAATCTGTTACACTCTGCTGAAATCATTGTGTCAGTAGGGCCATGCTCCCTCTGGGAGATCTAGGTAGAAATCTATCATGGTTGCTTCTAGCTTTGATGACTGATAGCATTCTTTGTTTTGTGCCCACATCATTCCAATCTCTGCCATTTGGGATCACATTGCCAAATCTCCCTCTACCATCTTCATATAAAACATGTGGGACTGCACTTAGAGGACCCCTGAGAATTCAGATTAAATATCCTCATCTCAAAATCTGTAACTTTATCACATCTGTGAAGTCTTTTTTTTTTTTAACCTTGGAAGGATAACGTTACAAATTTTACGGGGTAAGATGTGGATATCTTTGAGGAGCTTTGTCAGCTTACTACAGCTCATCTCGCCTCTGACATCCACAGATTCACTAAGTTCTGCCCCCTCCACTGTAAGGGCTTCTGAGCAGGCCTTCCTTTCCATCCCCACAGCCATCATCACAGTCCAGCCCTCATCTTCCCGGCTTGGACCAAAGTCTCTTAAATGGTCTCCCGGGCTCTGTGATAACCCTCCTGTGATACATCCTCTTCAATGATGCCAAAGTGAGCCTTCTAAAATTGGGATGTGAATCTGAGACCACTTCTGTAAATCTAAGATACTAGAAGGCACGTGTTTCCAAATGCTTCAAGTAACAGAACTTATTATTCATCCAACAACACTTTGAAATTACATGGAGTATATTTATACAATCTCTTAATTGAGAAATAGAAGATAATGATTATCTACCATTATCAATGAATAACAATGTTTTTATAATAAGTGTATTTTTAATCACATCAGGAAATGCATGCACTTAATTTAGTCCCTATTTTGTGAAACACATTACATATTCAGTCTACACACGATGCTTCATGGACACAGGGATTCATGGAGCTCTTGCAACACTCTGAGAAATGCAGATTGGAATCATTGCTGGGAGGATCAAGGCCCACCGTAGACATTACACATAAGGACTTCCACAACTCAGTCCCTAGGTGTCAATCCAAGAAACCCAACTAGTAGAATTCCAGAATGGGAGAGATCACAATGAGAAGGAAATCTCCAAAGAAATACTGTGAGAAAATTTCCTATAAATGAAGAATATGAAATTGAATAACCCACTCACTCCCCACAACCAAACACATTTTGTGACTTTCTGTGACTTTAACTTACTGTAAAAGAAGATGCTGCTTTCAGAAAGAAACACCAAGTCATACCTGAAGATGGAGAATAAAAATGGAATCAACTCAAGAGGGAAGAGATAGATGTATACTGATAGCTTATTCATGTTGTTGTACAGCAGAAACTAACACAACATATAAAACAGTTATCCTCCAGTTAACAATAAACTGTAAAAAATGGAATCAACACAAGACTAGAAGATACAGAAGTAAAACTAAAAATTCAAAGACTCTGACCTACAGCTATCAGTTCAGTCGCTCAGTCATGTCCAACTTTTTGCAACCCCATGGACTGCAGCATGCCAGGCCTCCCGGTCCATCACCAATTCCCAGAGGTTGCTCAAACTCATGTCCATTGAGTCGGTGATGCCATCCAACCATCTCATCCTCTGTTGTCCCCTTCTCCTCCCGTCTTCAATCTTTCCCAGCATCAGGGTCTTTTCCAACGAGTCAGTTCTTCACATCAGGTGGCCAAAGTATTGGAGTTTCAGCCTCAGCATCAGTCCTTCCAATGAATATTCAGGACTGATTTCCTTTAGGATTGACTGGTTTGATCTCCTGGCAGTCCAAGGGACTCTCAAGAGCCTTCTTCAACACCACAGTTCAAAAATGTCAGTTCTTTGGCACTCAGCTTTCTTTATCTGAAGCTAAATATAAATATAATTCTACATGCAATCAACTGTCATTTAAACGTGAAAATAAAGATATTTCAGAAGTGCAAATCTTCAAAAGTTTTGTCTCCAATGAGCTTTTTGTCAAAAGGTATTAGAGGATGTGCGTTACAAAAAAGAGGAAGTAGATGAAGAAAGAAGTACGCGCTGTTTAGTCACTAAGTCATGTCTGACCCTTTTGCAACCCATGGACTGTAGCCCACCAGGCTCCTCTGTCCATGGGACCTTCCAGGCAAAAATACTGGAATGGTTTGCCATTACCTTCTCCAGGGTATCTTAAAGATCCAGGGACCAAACCCACATCTTCTGCATTGGAAGGCGTATTCTTTACCACTCAGCCACCAGGGAAGCCTGTAGAAAGAAGCATGCAATCCCGTATATACAGGAAATAACATGGATTTTTATATATTAACCAGTAGAGAACAGAAAAAATATTGAGAACATGTCAATACAAGAGACAATGAAAAAAGTGGTAGATGAGAATGAGAGTACATGGTGAGGAGGGGATGGAAGGGGCCTAGTGTTGTTCCTGGGGAACTGTTTTTCTCTTCTTTTAAGTTTTAAAAATTCTTTTTCTTTCCTTTTGCCCTGTTGTACGACTTGCAGAATCTTAGTTTCCTGACCAGGGATTGAACCAGTGCCAAAACAATGAAAATGCCAATTCCTAACCACTGTACCACCAGGGAATTTGCTCTTTTGTTTTTTAAATTGAAGTATAATTGATTTACAATGTTGTGTTAGTTTCTGGTATACAGCAAAGTGATTCAATTATCTATCTATATATAGATATAGATATCTATCTAGATATCTATCTATCTATATAGATCTATCTATCTACAGATATATATATATTCTTTTTCAGATTGTTTTCCATTATAGTTTATTATAAGATATTGAATACAGTTCCCTGTGCTATACAGTGAGACCTTGTTGTTTACCTCTTTTATGCATCATAGTTTGTATCTGCTAACCCTAAACTCCTAATTCATTCCTCCCCCATCCTCTTCACCTCCTTTTCCCTTTGGTAACCACAAGTCTGCTTTCTGTATCTGTGAATCTGTTTCTGTTTTGTAAAGAAGTCTATTTGTATCATTCATTAGATTCCACAGAGAAGTGATGTCATATAATATTTGTCTTTCTCTGTCTGACTACTTCACATAGTATGATCATCTCTTGGTCCATGCATGTTGCTATAATTGGCATTATATCATTCTTTCTTATGGCTCAGTAATATTCCTTTGTGTGTATATACCACATCTTCTTTATCTATTTATCTGTGGGTGAACATTCAGGTTGCTGCCACGTCTTGGCTACTGTAAACAGTGCTGCTATGAACACTGGAGTGCATGTACTTTTCAAGTTAGAGTTTTCTTCAGATATATGCTCAGGAGTGGGATCTCTGGATCATACGGCAACTCTATTTTTAGTTTCTGAAGGAACCTCTGTACTGTTTCCACAGTGGCTGCACCAGTTTACGTTCCACCAACAGTGTAGCAGAGTTCCCTTTATTCCACAGCCTCTTCAGCATATATTATTTGTAGACTTTTTGATGATAGCCATTCTGACCAGTGTGAAGTGGTGCCTCATTGTAGTTTTGATTTGTACTTCTTTCATAATAAGCAATATTGAGCATCTTTCCACTTGCCTATTGGCCATCTGTATGTCTTCTTTGGAAAGATATCTATTTAGGTCTTCTGCCTATTTTCTGATTGGATGGCTTGTTTTTTGTGGGGTTTTTTTTTTGTTATTGAGTTGTATGTTTATATATTTTGCAAATTAAGCCCTTGTTGAATGCACCATTCACAAATATTTTCTCCCAGTCCATAGACTATCTTTTAATTTAGTTTATGGTTTCCTTTGCTGTGCAAAAACTTTTAAGTTTAATTAGGTCCCATTCGTTTTGTTGTTGTTGTGTCCCTAAGTTGTACCTGACCAACTTTTTTGCAACACTGTGGACTGTAGCCCATCAGGCTCCTCTGTCCATGGGATTTTCCCAGGCAAGAATATTGAAGTGGGTTGCCTTTCCCTCCTCCAGGGGATCTTCCTGACCTGGGGATCGAATTTGCAACTCCTGCATTGGCAGGCGGATTCTTTACCACCGAGCAGCCAGAGAAGCTCCCCCATTAGTTTACTTCGCTTTTATTCCTCTTGCCTTGGGAGATGACTTAAAAAGACATTGCTATGATTTATGTCAGAGATTGTTATGCCTGTGTTCTCATCTAGGAATTTCATGGTGTCATGTCTATATTTAACCTTTAAGCCATTTTGAGTTTATTTTTCTGGATAGCGTAAGGGTATGCTCTAACTTCGTCAATTTACACACAGCCGTCCAGCTTCCTCAACACCACTTGCTGAAGAAATTGTCTCTTCTCCATCATATATTCTTCCCTCCTTTGTGGAAGATGAATTGATCGTAGGAGTGTGGGTTTTTTCCCGGGCTCTCTATTCTGTGAAAACTGTTTTTCAATATTTTCTTTTTTGAACAATCCTCCTATATTCTCATTTTAAACAAAAATTCTGAAAAGTACAGGAAGGTGTAAGACAAATGAAAAGAACAGCCTGGATAGAAGAAAGGGGGCTGAAAAAATGGTTTGTAGCAAAGTCTGACCCGAAAAGTTGGTTATGATGCTTGAAATTATCTCTGGTCAACTTGGAATCTATGCTACACCAAACTTAGGAGAAACTGGATGTGTTCTGTTGAAAGAATTACTGAATTTCCTTAAGGAATTAATTATCATTAAGTGACAAGATATGAGTGAGAACTGGAGAAAAGTAGGAGGCATATCACTGAGAATGAGAGTCAGTTATAGAAATGAGCAACCTCTAGATATTCAAGGATGAACAAAGCTCCTAAGAATTTGCATCCTCTGGGAAGAAAGACTTGCTTACGGAGGTGGTGGCTGAGTCGGATCTTGACAGACAAAGTGGATGAGGATAACAGAGGAGAAAGAAACCCTACCCCCACCCCCCCACCTCCCTAGGAGTGAGGACAAGCCTGGGCAAAGCCATGGATATGAAGCTGTACTGGAGGCTGTACTGGAATCTTGTACTGGAGGCTACAGATGCCCATGGTCCTTCCAGCATCTGTCTGCCCTGGGGCTGCACTTACAGCCCCAGAGTAGGCAGCTACCTAGAGCTACTGATCCATCATCACAAGGTCAAACAACTTAGATGTTTCCCTAGTCTTGAATTTCTCAACCGTGGCTTTACTGACATTTGAGGCTGAAGAAGTCTTCTTCTTTGAGTAGATCCCCTGGGCATTGCAGGTTGTCCAGCAGCATCCCTGGTCTCTACCCCCTTGATGCAAACAGCGTACCACCCACCCGCTGCGGACACCCAAAACATCTCTAGACACTGACAAATGTCCACAGAGTTGAAGGAAGGAGCGTGGATACCAGCCACTGTTCTAGCAATGGAAATACTTCATACAAGTTCTTCCATATACCCTTCATAATGTCCCTAAGGACCAGAGGTTCACAGCTGCGGATGTCAACAGTTAGCAACAGAAAGTGGCCATGAAGTGAGGGAAAGTTACCAACTGAATAGAGAAGAGAATTGCATAAATATTTAATTAGCCATGTAGCTGTCACATGGGTATGGGGATTAAAAGCTTAACCACAGAGATTTTGGAAATGTCAGTTGTGTAAAGTGCAAGATTTTGGTGGATGAGCCAAAGAGAATTAGCTGGAGGTGACTGGATCCTGGCTCGGCTTCCAAATCCGGCTCACCGCTCCAAATCAGTGGATGGATCCAGGTTAGATTGGATCAAGATAATGCTTACTTCTTGGAAACAGGGAGGTGACACAGTCCTCGGATGGCTTGGGTTCCAACTTCCTTCTCTCTTGACCTGTCCTCCCCTTATTTTGACTCCAAAGTCCTCATCCAGAGCATAAAGAAGATAGTGTTAGCACCAGGATGTCAGGCTAATGCCTGTTTTTAATATTGGGTTTGATCCTTTAGTAGAGAGTCAAGTTTAAATAAGCTTCTCTTTCTAAATAGACTTAGTAGTAAAAGCAGTGAAGTGAAGTCTTTGTATCAATTCAAGATCTATCTCAAAAAACACTGACAATGATTAGTTAAGCACCAACCATAGTTCCCGTCACACAAAGATCAGAGGTGCACCGGCCATGCCCTCAAGGAACAGAACAGGGAGGAAAGGGCCATGGATTCAGGGTTCTGCGGAGACCAGAAAAGAGCTCACCAGGGAGAGACAAAGGGACCTTGGAAGGGAGATCTCCATAGATTGAGGGGCCAGGAAAGGGCATGAAAACAGGCAGCTGTCCTCAATGTGGCATCAGGAATGAATAAGGATTTTCAACTCAGATGGACTGAGGCAAGAACAGTGAGGGAGGAGGCCTCACAGGGAGCAAAGGGCTGGAGAAGAAAACTATCTGACCCCCACGGAGGTCAGTCTGGAGTTCACACAGGGCAGTTGTGTAAGTCAAGGTCACAAGAATCCCTCTGACTTACTTCACTTAGTATGATAATCTCGAGGTCCATCCATGTTGCCACAAAGGGCATAATTGCATTCTTTGTAATGACTTTGCTTTGAGAACCCCATGAACACAATGAACAGGCAAAAAGATATGACCCCAGAAGATGAGCCTTCCAGGTCAGCAGGCATCCAATATGCTACTGAAGAAGAAAAGAGAAACAGCTCCATATAGAAAGAAGAAGCTGGGCTAAAGTGGAAATGTCACTCAGTCTGGTGGTGAAAATAAAGTCCAATGCTGTAAAACAGTGCATAGGACTGATGCTGAAGCTGAAGCTCCAATACTTTGGCCACCTGATGTGAAGAGCTGACTCATTGGGAAAAACTCTGATGCTGGGAAAGATGGAAGGCAAGAGGAGAAGGGGACGACAGAGGATGAAATCGTTGGATGGCATCATTGACTCCATGCACATGAGTTTGAGCAAACTCTGGGAGTTTGATAGACAGGGAGGCCTGGCGTGCTGCAGTCCATGGGGTCTCAAATAGTAGGACACAACTCAGTAACTGAACTGAACGGAACTAACTGTGGAGAACAGTACGGAGATTCCTTAAAAAACTAAAAAGAGTTGCATTATCATCTAGCAATCTCATTCCAGACAAAACTGTAATTCATTCCTTCCAATTGAATATCCAGTACTGATTTCCTTTAGGATGGACTGGTTGGATCTCCTTGCAGTCCAAGGGACTCTCAAGAGTCTTTTCCAACACCACAGTTCAAAAACATCAATTCTTTGGCGCTCAGCTTTCTTTATAGTCCAACTCTCACATCCATACATGACCACTGGGAAAACCATAGCCTGACTAGATGGACCTTTGTTGACAAAGTAATGTCTCTGCTTTTTAATATGCTGTCTAGGTTGGTCATAGCTTTTCTTCCAAGGAGCAAGCACCTTTTAATTTCACGGCTGCAGTCATCATCTGCAGTGATTTTGGAGCCCCCAAAAATAAAGTCTCTCTCACTGTTTCCATTGTTTCCCCATCTATTTGTGAAGAAGTGATGGGACTGGATGCCATGATCTTAGTTTTCTGAATGTTGAGTTTTAAGCTAACTCTTTCACTCTCCTCTTTCACTTTCATCAAGAGGCTCTTTAGCTCTTCTTCGCTTTCTGCCATATGGGTGGTGTCGTCTGCATATCTGAGGTTACTGATATTTCTCCGGCAATTTTGATTCCAGCTTCTCCACAGTGGCTACACTAATTTATATTCTCACCAACAGTGTAGGAATGTTCCCTTTTCTCCACACCCTCTCCAGCGTTTGTTATTTACAGACTTCTCATGTTGACCATTCTGATAGCGTGAGGTGGTACCTCATGGTGGTTTTGATCTGCATTTCTCTAATAATGATTAACAATGTTCAGCATCTTTTCCTGTGCCTATTTGGCCAGTAGATTTCATCATTGTCCTATTCATTGGGTTGTCGTCATGAAGATTAAGGGAGGCTTTCCACTAGTGACTTGTATCAAGCAAGTGCTATATAATTGCTTGGCATTCATGTTTCCCCAAATTTTGAAAGCACGTAGAAACAGATTGGTGCTGGCTATAGAAAAAATCCATAGGCCAACAGTATGTAGAGAGAGTATATGTGAGAGAAGTTATATATGTAAGTTATATCTCATTAAAACTTTTCCAAGAAGGAATCAAAACAATATCAAGTGAACATGAATCAAGATAGAGTGTTGGTGTGCTTAGTCCATCAGTCGTGTCCGACTCTTGCAACCCCAAAGACTGCAGCCCGCCAGGCTCTGCTGTCCATGGGATTCTCCAGGCAAGAAGACTGGAGTAGGTTACCATCTGGTGGTGGATCCAGTGGCTAAGACTCTGTGTTCCCAACGCAGGCAGACCAGGTTTGATCCCTGGTCAGGGAAGTAGATCCCACATGCCCCAACTAAAGATCCTATGTGCCGCAACTAAGACCCGGTGCAGCCAAATAAAAACGTAAAAAGGATTGTGGTTAATTAGTCGCTAAGTCGTATCCTACTCTTTTGTGACGCAATGGACTGTAGCCCACCAGGTTCCTTTGTTCCTGAGATTTCCCAGGCAAGAATGCTAGGGCGGGTTGCCATGTCCTTCTCCAGGGAATCTTCCTGACCCAGGGATTGGACCTGCATGTCCTGCATTAGCAGGCAGGTTCTTCACCACTGAGCAACCAGGGAAATCCAATTAAAAAGGGTACAATACCTTATTTTCAAACTCATTACCTTTCACCTCGGATCTGACCATAATGCTTCCTTGGGTATTTTAGAGAAGGTAAAGTTGAAGCAGAGAGTTCCGTAGTGTCTAAAGGTCCTAGTAGTCTTTCCAATTTTATCATAACACATTTCTCAACTTTATAAAATTAATCACTAGCAGCTGACAGGTAGGCAGTTCCTGCTCTGTGCCCAGTCCTATTCTAAGCACTTACATGTTGTAACACGCTAGGGCCTCACAACATTCCTAAGACTATCCCCATTGTGCACAGAGGCACAGCTGTGAAATCCCGACAGTGAGCTGAGCCCAAGGCGGAGGGGGGCATCCGGTCTAGGAAAGGCCTGATGACTTGAACAACAGACAACTCTCTGATGACAAAAAGTCTCCAAAACCAGGGCCTCTCCTGAGGTTTCTGGCCTGGGCAAGTGCATTTCCACCTTGTAAACATCCTTGTTTACTGACATGACAGGTGATAATTTAGTTCTCAAGACTTTTAGACTTTGGCATGATCTTAAGGAAGAAGACACTCACCTCCAAAGAACATGCCCCGGGTTAATGTTCCCGCAGCCCTGGAGGTGAGATGTAAAACCAGTTTTACTGAAGGAATGAAAAGAAAGAAACAGGGGTGTTATCTTGTCCTCAGAATATTGTGGAGTTGATTCATCTGGGTCACTTACAATTAACACACAAAAAACTTAATGATCATCTAAATTTCCAAACGTGGTGCAGTGGTAAAGAATCCACCTGCCAATGCAGGAGACATGAGATGCAGGTTTGATCCCTGGATCAGGAAGATCCCCTGGAGTAGGGTATGACAACCCACTCCAGTATTCTTGCCTGGAGAATTCCATGGACAGAGGAGCCTGGCAGGCTACAGTCCACAGGGTCACAAGAGTCAGACACAACTGAGCAAAAAGCACACATACACAAACTTCAAAATAACTTTGGTACGCTTTTGGGCCAATGGATGAATCCCTGAGGGGGGACAAAATGGTTGTCACTAAATGTTATTGCTTACATTAAATGTGCCATGGCCTCCAATGACCAAAATATGAGTGTGAACATATCTCAGGTCTTCTATGAGCTCAAGACCAGACCAAATATAAAACTCCCTTACCAAATGCTTTCTTCCCCCAAACACAAGGTAGTCAGGGAAAAAGTGTGTGTTAGTCACTCAGTCATGTCTGACTCTTTGCGACCCTTTGGACTATAGCCCACCAGGCTCCTCAGTCCATAGGATTTCCCAGGCAAGAATACTAGAGTGGATTGCCATGCCCTCCTCCAGAGGATCTTCCTGACCCAAGAATCGAATCCGCGTCTCCTGTGTCTCCTGCAGTCAGGGTAAAATCTGTGAATAATTCACCTCTACACTGGGGTTTATCATAGTAGATGGTCAATGAATGTCACTCAAACACAGACTGAAGGTCCCTCACTCCTCTAGTGTCAGGACTTAATTCGGGGACCTGAGTCAAAATCCCTTTGGGAAAGAGAACAAAATCAAGCCAACAACACAAGCATCCTGACCTTTTGATTTCTTCTATTTCTCCTTGTGGAGAAGGCAATGGCACCCCACTCCAGTACTCTTGCCTGGAAAATCCCATGGACGGAGGAGCCTGGTAGGCTACAGTCCATGGGGTCGCTGAGAGTCGGACACGACTGAGCGACTTCACTTTCACTTTTCCCTTTCATGCACTGGAGAAAGAAATGGCAGCCCACTCCAGTATTCTTGCCTGGAGAATCCCAGGGACGGGGGAGCCCGGTGGGCTGCCGTCTGTGGGGTCGCACAGAGTCGGACACGACTGAAGCGACTTAGCAGCAGCAGCAGCATTTCTCCTTGTAAATGCTGGCTTGCAAAGGAGTCTTTTGCACAGCAAGCTGTTATTTGATTCACCTAAGAACGATTATCCTTTGCTATGGAGAACACATTTCTTTATTGTGGGCACCACATACATGACGTGGGATTTGTTTCAGAGTAATAAACCCCTGAGGGGGTACAGGGTCCCTGCAGGTAACAGGCAGGTCCCAACAATTGGGTGACCAGGCGGAGTCTCCGTTAAGTCCTGGTCAGGGATACCATCTCCTATTTCATTACCAATGTCCTTCGCTTGCCTTTGGAAGGCAGATCACCAGCAATGGTCAACTAGGGGGGAATACATGTATCAGAACATAGCCTTCTTCCTTATTTCTCACCTGTTGCTAAATCATTAGTGTTCTTGGCAATTTATGCTCCAGCTGAATGATGGAAAAGGATGAGTCCCAAATAATCCAGAGACTAAATAATACATTCATGGATAGTTAACTAATGACTTTTTTCTCTGACTCTCTAGTCCTTAAACCTAAGCTGACCTTGTTTCTCTTGTTCCTATTCCCTTTCTATCACCCCTATTTCAACTGGTGTGGGTTCTCTCTTATGAGGCTATCCTGTCCCCCCTGTGACACCAAGAGATACACTTTTCTTGCTTTCCTTGTACAATCTCCTCCTCAGGGCCCCTGTACTTTGCTGTTCCCTCTGCATAGAACACTCTTCCCAGAACTTCCCTTGGATATCATTGTCCATTCATCCAAGCTTAAAAGGCCTTCTTCCTACAGCTTGCCTGGACCGCCCTACAGGACGCTGTCCTTAGGGGTTGTTTAATCTTTAGAGCCATTGCTCTGTGATATCACTCATTCAGTTGAATGGCTTGTCTGTTGCCTGCACTGTAAGCACCACAAGGGCAAGGTCCGGGTCTAATTTATCCCTGCTAATGAATGTGTGACATGTAGCAAAGGGCCCAGTCATAGTAGAAACTCCTGGTATTGCTGAATGGTGAATGGATGGATGGATGGAAAGATGAATGGTGAATGGATAGATGGATGGAAAGATGGATGGGTGGGTGGATGAATGGATAGATGAATGGATGGGTGGATGGATGGATAGATGAATGGGTGGGTGGGTGGATGAATGAACCTCCCACTAATCTGTGATACCCCATTTTAAGCCCTGTGATAGGCTCTTTACATAGAGTCTCATCTTGACAAAACCAAGCATGGCATCATTTATGTGCATTTTAGCAGTGAGGAAAAGGAAGCTCAGAATGACCAGGAGTTTGTCCAAGGACACTTCATGATTAGGTGTTGCATCCATGCTTCAAATCCACATCTGTATGAACCCAGATCCCATCGCCATTCCACCATTCAGCTTTGCCTCCCCTAAGCAATCAGCTTTTCTACTTCACAACATCCTTTGTGTCAGTGGAACAAAAACCCTAAAAACCTAACAAAAAGTAGATTAAAATTCATTCATAGATTTATAACAGAATAATTGATGAAACTGAGTGAACTAAATGAGATAGTCTTTGATAAAATAAACTTCACAGAGGTGAGACATTTTTAATTTTTCAGTTCAGTTCACTCTCTCAGCCATGTCCAACTCTTTGTGACCTCATGGACTGCAGCATGCCAGGCCCCCCTGTCCATCACCAACTCCCGCAGCTTGCTCAAACTCATGTCCAACCAGACGGTGACGCCAGCCAACCATCTCATCCTCTGTCGTCCCCTTCTCCTCCTATCTTCAATCTTTCCCAGCATCAGGGTCTTTTCCAACGAGTCATTTCTTCACATCAGTCCTTCCAATGAACATTCAGGACTGATTTCCTTTAGGATGGACTGGTGTGATCTACTTGCAGATTTTTAGTTTTTTTAATTTTTAACATTTCCCAAATTTAAAACACCTTACTGAAAAAAAAGCTTCTATAGGCAAGAGAAGTCTGCCTCCCAGAGGAGGTATGTGGTAGCACACCCAGCTCTTGTGCTTGGGAAACCCGCAGAACAGACCCACAGCACACGCTACTTCACTTCGAAGAAGAGGAGAGTAGAAACAAGAGGAGGAGGAAGGGGAAGAGGAGGAAGAAGAGGTAACAATGATCACAGTAATAATAAAAAACAAGGAGGACAACACAGGCTCGCAATGCTGTGCTTTGCTTTATTCAGAAAGCAGATTTGCATTCATTTTACCTAAAGTCATATAGTGCAGCCATGAAAATGAAAGAAGCTTGCTCCTTGGAAGAAAAATTATGACCAACCAAGACAACATATTAAAAAGCAGAGACTACTTTGCCAACAAAGGTCTGTCAGATCAAAGCTATGGTTTTTCCAGCAGTCATGTATGGATGTGAGAGTTGGACTATAAAGAAAGCTAAGTGCCGAAGAATTGATGCTTTTGAACTGTGGTGTTGGAGAAGACTCTTGAGAGTCCCTCGGACTGCAAGGAGATCCAACCAGTCCATCCTAAAGGAAATCAGCCCTGAATATTCATTGGAAGGACTGATGCTGAAGCTGAAACTCCAATACTTTGGCCACCCGATGCAAAGAACTGACTCATTTAAAAAGACCCTGATGCTGGGAAAGATTGAAGGTGAGAGGAGAAAGGGACGACAGAGGATGAGATGGTTAGATGGCATCACCGACTCAATGGACATGAGTTTGAGTAAACTCCGGGAGTTCGTGATGGACAGGGAGGCCTAGTGTGCTGCAGTCCACGGGGTAGCAAAGAGTCGGACACGGCTGAGTGGCTGAACTGAACTGAACTGAAAGTCATATATCACGATGGCAGTTCCAAAACTGTTTGAGGTCCCAAAGACTCTGTCTCCTCAGTTTTCTACCAACAGAAAAACAGGCTGTCTGGGTTCTTATTGGTTCTTGCTGTTGTTTCCTGGTCCAATGCCAGGTTTATTCTGTGACTCATTTCCTTATTTGTGGGAAGGATTAGTGTGGTGATCTGGAGAATAAAAGGAGGCGTTGTGGGCACTCACCTCTAAAGTGAGTTCCTTCTTCTCTGACACATTAGACTGACTTGTCAGTAACAGCTGCCTCCAACATGAAGCTAGTGACGGTCCTCATGCTGGTCGCCCTCCCCCTGTACTGCTATGCAGGTGAGTACTGACAGGGTGCACAGATGTGGGGCTAAGGTTGCTGTCTGGTTCTTTGTGCAAGAGCTCCCAATCCCCAAGCACCAGTATAGGACAGGCCTGCCCACCAGAGACCTAAACATCATCACTCAATCCAGAACATCTGAAAGAAGGCCCTTTGTGGGCTTTGCCTCTGCCTTGGGGCTGCACGTACTGTGTCATGACACTCAGGGTATCCCCCCATCGTCACAGGTGCCATGAAATCAGGATGAGACTAGTGACTGACTATTAGAATTAGGCATTTCAGCAGGGCACAGAGAAGAGTTGCTCTGATGATTCCTGATTTTATACCAGATGGGTTTCCTGAAAGAGGCACTCTTGGAGTCTCCTTAAATATGAAAAGAAATAGGAAATCTGCCAGGAGGTAAAGCTCAGGCTGCAGTGGGTGACCCAGGGTCATGCACCCAGCTGGGAGCCCCAACTCTTCACAAGCTTTCACAGTTGATTTGAGCCCTTCTGGAATGCCTTTCCTCCCAGTCCCTCCCTGCTCAATGTTGCCTGAAGAGGGGTGTTCACACCTCCTTGGAGGTCTCCTTCCCCAGTGAAGACCCAGCTAGAGAATAATGCCCTGGCAGCTAGGCTAGTCTTCGGTAATAAGTCACAGACATAGTTTACTTTATTCAACTTACAAAGCTCTTTTCTTTTTTTTTTCATTTTTGTTTATTTATTCTTGGTTGTACTAGGTCTTCGTTACTTTGCCCGGGCTTTCTCTAATTGTGGCGAGTGGGGGGCAACTCTTCACTGGGCTGCGAGAGCTTCTCATTGCGATGGCTTCTCTTGTTGCAAACCAAGGGCCGTAGAGCATGGGCACAGCAGCTGTAGCACACAGGGTTAGCTGCCCAAAGACATGTGGAATCTTCCCCAACCAGGGGTCGAACTCACGTCTCCCACATTGGCAGGTGGATTCTTATCCACTGTGTCACCAAAGAAGTCCTACCGAGCTCTTTTAAATACCCCCACCTCGTTTGTTTCTCAAGTACTTGCAGATGTGTTCAAGGTGACAGGCTCAAGGTCAACTAAATAAAAAATTACAGACCCAAGAATAAAAGCCAGTTCTCTCTAATCCAGTTCCAGAACTCTTTCTCCTAACCAACTGAGGTCGTCACAACAGATCACTTTACAGACAAGAATTTCATTAGTACATTATCTTTTTGTTTGTTTGTTTCAGAAAATCATTAGCATCAACAGAGCTAATGGACAATATTCTAGAACCAGTACATGTACAATCCCGGGAAATCTTACTTGTTACTTGGAATGATAATGGTGAAGCATCATATGACTCTGAACAAAGAAAGACCAGATAAAGTTTAATATGTTGCTCTGAGTCAGAGCGTCTCACTTCCTCAATGCCCTCCTTAGTCAAGGCTACATAAGATTTGGCTTCTAGAGGCTAGCGAGAGGAAACACAGGTGTTTTAGGTCTTAGAGAAATCCCAGGTCCCAAGTTTACTCTCGTAGAATTGAGAACTGAAGACCATTCGCCATGATCTTTCTGAATAGACATCTCTGCAGGGATTTAAAAGAATGACAACCATCATGGTTCTGCCCCCCAAAGATGTTCATGCATCCATAATGGAGCCCATATTTGCCTTCTTTCTTCCCAGGTACTTCTGGCTGCTCCTTTCTTGACAATGTGATTGATAAAACAATTGATCCCACTGTGTCCAAGGATGAATACAGAGCATATCTTCAAGATTTCATACAGACTGACAGTGCTGAAAAGGCTGCAGATGAATTCAAGCAATGTTTTCTCCAGCAGTCAAATGAAACTCTGGCCAATTTCGAACAGATGATGGTAATTTCAGCTTCTTCTGATGTGCTTTTATAACCAAGGGACAGGGACAAATAGACTCTACATTTGTTATTCATTACACCAAAGCAAGTAATGAATGTGCTTTATTTCCATTTATTTCAGTGTATGGTGAGTCTGATGACTTTGACATCAAGAAAGACACCCAAGGCTGCAGTGCTGAAATCTTTAGTGAATAATAAATTAAAAAGACAAAAGAGGAAAAGACGAAGGGTCTACCTAACCCTCATTTCCCCAGTAGGCACAGAGACACACACACACACACACACACACACACACACACACATTACGATCAGTGAAATAAATCAGTCACAAAAAGACAAAGGTAGCCTAACTCTTATACCAGGTTTCAGGAGTAGCCAATCTCATAGAAACACAGGGTGGAATAGTGGTTTTCAGAAGTCGGATACTGAGGAAAAATGGGAGCTATTTAACAGGTATTTAGTTTCATTTTTGCAACCTGAGGACAGTCTGGAGATTGGTCATACTGACTGCAGAGTGAATATGGTGTTAGGTATATTTGAAATGGTGAAAATGGTAAATTACATAATTTACTATGTAATTTAAATTACATCATTTACTATGATCCTTACAATGAAGGATGCTAGGCTTTTCTTCTTGAAAACCCTAGCTCAGATGGATCTTTCTGAGTCACAGCCTCGAGATTTTGTAGGCTACAAAGTCAAAGATAAAGGTCCAGGCTATTTTCTATATTTCTGACAGAAAGTCTGCACAGGAATTCAAAAATGTCTCGGGTCCATGTATTGGAGCTGAGATTGTCACGATTCTATGGAAAGCTGATAATATACGTAGCATCGTTATAGATAAGTTATTACAGCAAGAAATGTGCAGAAAAGAACTTACTCAAGGGATCTCTGGTTGAGAAAAGATCTGGAAGCACCAGCACTTCTTTGGCATTAATAAATGTCTCCTGGACAGAATAAGAGACACAGATGCATAGAACAGTCTTATGGACTCTGAGGGAGAAGGTGAGGGTGGGAGGTTCTGGGACAATAGCATTGAAACATGTATATTATCATATGTGAAACAGAACACCATTCCATGTTCGATGCATGAGACAAATGCTCAGGGCTGGGGCAATGGAATGACCCAGAGGGATGGGATGGGGAGGGAGGTGGGAGGGGGATTCAGAATGGAGAAAACATGTAAACCCATGGCTGATTCATGTCAATGTATGGCAAAAACTACTACAATATTGTAAAGTAATTAGCTCCCAACTAAAATAAATAAATTTATTTAAAAAAAAAATAAATGTCTCCTGAATGATAGGATAAATGGGATCATTCTGATTTAACTTCCAGCGCTAATTCTCTTGGATGTCAGATGTGGATGAATGCATTCAAGATAACAATGAGAAGAAATGTTTATTGTGCAAGATTTTATTTTGCAAGAGGGAGCTGAAAATCTAACTGATGTTTTTTTTGTTTTTCAGCAAATCATGTACAACAGTATATACTGTAAACTATTCTAACTTTCTGCAAGAACTTTGGCTCAGAAATGTCAACTGGCGATGAGTATATACCACAAGTTGTCTGTCTTTTTGTCTTTTAATCTACACACTGCAAGACAATTGTTGAAACCTCAAATACATTTTCATTTCAATAAAGTATCTGCATATTTGAAGTTCTTTTTTGTTATCTGATTCAAACGGAGACTTTAGTGAGCTTCACATATAACACACACACACAATTAATTCATTAAATAACTCATGGGTGAAGAATGGAGGTATTTGAAAAGCACTTTATCCCTTACCTTTTCTAGCCCAACATTAATTGTCTCTCTGGAAAAGCAGTTTTCGTCCCCTCCTCATCCCCATCTCCCCAGGAACTAGAGGGGAGTTTCCGGTGGTTGGGTCATACCCAAGTTCCCTGACCTGTGTCACATTCTGAGCCCTGCTGGCCATGGAGACACCTTTCTCAGCTCTCTCTGTCTCTGCCCCAAGTGTGCAGGGCTGGGAACAGAGCCAGTGAGAGAGGTGACTCAAGCAAAGCCAGAGTGAATCCTGTCTTGATTTTAAAATCTGATATATGGCACTAATCTTAACTTTTAACATTAGTTTACAAAAATATTATTTACCCTAATTCCTGAGATGTTTGAGTGAGTGTAAGTCTCTCAGTCCTGACCAACTCTTTGCAACCCCATGGACTGTAGCCCATCAGGCTCCTCTGTCCGTGGAATCCTCCAGACAAGAATACTAGAGTGGGTAGCCACTCTGTTCTCCAGGGGAATCTTCCTGACCCAGAGGTCCAGCCCAGGTCTCCTGCATTACAAGCAGATTCTTTACTGTCTGAGCCACCAGATGTTTGATGCCCCCTAATAGAACTGTATGACTATCCCC
The DNA here is from genome assembly GCF_054371585.1 of Giraffa tippelskirchi. Classification (NCBI taxonomy): domain Eukaryota; kingdom Metazoa; phylum Chordata; class Mammalia; order Artiodactyla; family Giraffidae; genus Giraffa; species Giraffa tippelskirchi. The sequence goes on along the minus strand of NC_137284.1, from coordinate 10,021,922 downwards.
AAGTGTGTCCCTCGAATGGCAGTGTAACTCATCCCCTCATTCACACAACGACCTATGAAGTCAGGAAGACCAGGGGAAAATGTGCGCTACGTTGGAACAAAGCCAAACAAGAAATTTTAAAAATCAAACCTTAGCTCCTGTTACTTCTACCAGTCCCCACAATCCTCTCACCAAAGATAAATTAGTGCCCCTCTGCTCACACCTCCCAGTGTCCCTTTTCCTTCCTGGGCCATCCCTTCCACCAGGAAGACCTCTGGTCCTTTCTTGGGACGATTCAGCTCCCCGAAGTTTTGACTCTTCCCTCTTGTATAATGTGTACAGGAAAGAGGCACAAGAGGAGGGGTCCTGCGATGAGGAGCCATTCTCTGGTCAGACCGGTCTCAGCTTTGAAGGGAGGTGGTCTCAGGATTGCATGCAAGGGCAGCTCCCAGCTGCAAGCAAGTCCCTCCCGAGCCCTAGTCTCAGCACTCGGACAGCTTTGGCCTCCATCTGCCCCAGGACATCATAGAGCTGTCCCAGCGGAGTGAGGGTACTCATTCAACACAGTCACGTGCTTGCCATGCACACCACTCGGCCAAGGATATAACCAAAGAATGTCTGCTGGAGGGGCTAATGCCTGCAAAGACATGCAGAGCCCAAGAGGATGATGGAGGACCTTGCTGACAACACCAGCAACTGCCAGATGTCCAGCAGATGGGAGTGTTGGAAGAAACACTGAAGATTGGAGCAAACAGAAGCAACTTTCTGGAATGTCCATGTCAGCACGTCACTCAACCGACTTTGGCCACAGCAAAAGACACAGTATGCTTTCTGACCACTGTGGAATCAAACTGAAAACTGAGAACAGAATGATCATAGGAAAACCTCTAATCACTTGGTTAAAAGAAACACACAAGCACACACACTGCTTTAAAAATCAGTGAATCATCAGATACTCCCTAAATATTTTTTTTTAAGTGTCTGTCCCCAGCGCTGACCTGTCATCCTATGGTGGAAAAGGGTGATCTTGTGCAAATTGCAGTCTTCATTACCTAACATGTTAGCATCGGCACTGAGGGGATAAGGAACCGAGAGCAGATGGTAGGTACACAAGAGCTAAATTCCTGCAAAAAATGCTCTGGTAACAAACTCTGGTGGAAACAGGAATCCTAGAGACCAGTGAGGGGGCTGGAATCATGAGTGTCATGTTCGAGATTTATGGCAAGGTAAACATGCAGAAAGCACCTCATGGAACTGTTTCTCGTATTTTTCCTTCTAACTACACTCTGGAGGACTCTTACTGTCTAGAATTAGAGACGGGACAGTAACATCTGTCCAGGCAGAAATGCATCATTCTTGCTATGCTTCTAACACGTGTCTTGGACTTAAGCAAATATTGCATCTCCTGGAAGTTAACACTCAAGTTAAACCACTTCTCACAAAATGCATGAACAGCATGGAAAATCATCTGAAATAGATAGATAGATACAGATCTGGATCACTTTGCTGTACACCTGAAACAAACACAACATTATAAATCAACTATATTTCAGTAAAAAAAAAAAAATCCACAAACTGGATGGCAATAGCCTGGGAAAGGTAGGAAAAATAAATGTGCTTTATGAGTTTCTGACTAAAAGGGCTCAGTGAGGACTAAGATCGATGGAAAAGACTCATGTCTGAATAAATCCTAGTTCTCATGAATAAATTTCAGAAATTCAGGGTTGAAAAGAAAAGCCTATATGTTTCCCACAAAATAAGTAGAACTCACATGAGACTTTCCAATAGCAACATGAAAAGAGAATGGAAACAGAAAGTTGATTGCGTGCATGTGTGTGCTCAGCTGCTCATTCGTGTCTGACTTGAGACCCCATGGAGTGTAGCCTGCCAGGCTCCTCTGTCCATGGGATTTTCCAGGCAAGCATACTGGAGCAGGTTGCCATTTCTCTTTCCGGGGGATCTTCCAGGCCCAAGGATTGAACACACATCTCCTGTGTCTCCTGCATTGATAGGCAGATTCTTTACCACTGAGCCACCTGGGAAGCCCAGAAAGTTGATTACTTCCTGCCTAAGGCTGAAGGGGTCCTTGGAATGGGGAATGACTGCTGTCTGGAGGACTGTTTTTTGGAGGGTGATGAAAATGTTCTACAATGGAGTGTGGGGATGATTGCACAACTCTGAATATATTAAAAACCACTGAAGGGTACGCTTCAAATGCATGCATTCTACGATGTGTGAGTTACATCTCAATAAAGCTGTTGAAAAAAAATGTGCTTTTGTTAACGGGTCTTCCTGAGGGTGATGGGATTAGAAATGAAACATAGGGACTTTCATGGTCCTGTGTTTAAGGCTCCAATCTTCTAATGCAGGGGGTGTGAGTTCCATCCCTGGTCGGGGAACTAGGATCTCTCATGCTGTGGGGCATGGTCAAAAAATTTTTAACACAATAATAATTTTTAAAGTTATGTTTCTAAAAGGGAATAAAGAAATTAAATATAGTGTTTGCCTACCAGGATCAACAATCTACAAAATAGTTTATGCTCTTTCGTTGTTGCTCAGCCACTCAGTCATGTCCAACTCTGCAACCCCATGGGCTGCAGTGCATCAGGCTTCTCTGTCCATCACCATCTCCCGGAGCTTGCTCAAATTCATGTCCATTGAGTCGGTGATGCCATCCAATCATCTCATCCTTTGTCGTCCCCTTCTCCTCCTGCCCTCAATCTTGCCCAGCATCAGGGTCTTTTCCAATGAGTCAGTTCTTTGCATCAGATGGCCTAAGTATTGGAGCTTCAGCCTCAGCATCAGTACCCTCAATGAATATTCAGAACTGATTTCCTTTAGGATGGACTGGTTGGATCTCCTTGTAGTCCAACGCACTCTCAAGAGTCTTCTCCAACACCACAGTTCAAAAGCATCGATTCTTTGGTGCTCAGCCTTCTTTATGGTCCAGCTCTTACATCCATACACGACCACTAGAAAAACCATAGCTTTGACTATCAACAATTTACAAAATAGTTTATGCTCTAGACAGTAAGGATATTAAAAACAGATATCAGAGAGCTATTTACCAAGCCATTCTCCTCTGCAGCCAGGACACATGACTGATCTTCTTTCCCCCGGATGGCGCTATGTCACCGAGTTCAGGCCAGTGGAATGTGGGGCTCATGAGAAACATCTCCTCCAGGCCTGTCCCAGAAAGCTCCCCTCCTTATTCCCTCATCTGCCACTGAACACCAAGGTCCAGGAGAGTCCTAAGACTCTAAAAGATGCTTCAGTGGTAAAGCCTGGGTGCCTGAATGAATGTATGAAGTCGGGGGAGTTTCAAGGACAGGGTACTGGGAGTGGTCTACTCCAGGGCAAAGGAACATTGAACAGGTATTAAAACCTATACCTATATCTCTTCAGGGAGGTGTACTTTATGTGATTTAGAAAAGTAGATTCCAGGGTAGCTTCACTTCTACCCATCACTTTCAAATGCTCCACAGGCACAGTATCTCTGTATGCCCACACCCAGGGCAAATACTCCCACTGCCCAATCTCAGCACCCACTGGGTTCTGAGGAGCATCCATTTGTCTGTTAGTGTCCAATCAAGAAATAGAAAACCTTCTAGGTATATTAAGCAGAGCGAATTTCATACAGGAGTTGATAATGAAGGTGAAAGGCTGGAATAGCAATAAGGGAGCATAAAGGATGCACAAGGATTGATAATTACAGAAGATAATACTGCCTCTTGAACTGGAGTTGAAAACTAAAAGGTCTTGCCCATCCCATGGGTGCAGGTCTTGTCGAAACCAAGCTACCTGAGCAAGAACCAAAGGACCAAAGACCAAGACATGAAGCCACCACTGGAAACACTGCCACGGCTGGGCTGCTGGTCTACTCTACCCACTGCTGCCACAACCGCTGCAAGAGGCGATGTCAGAAGCTCAGAACACATGACTCCTGCCCTCTGCCCCCTTCCTATCTTCATCAGTGCCCTTCACTGGAGAGCCTAGAGAGAAGGCGGCTGGCAAGACAGCCTGGGATGCGTCATACACGGGTCTTCAGTTCCAGCAGATGAGAGATGGGTAGGAAAAAGGAACTCTGCAACTAAATAAATAGAGACCCTACCAGGCACACAGTGATTGCAATCTACAGAGTCTTGGTCTTATCTTTGATACAGTGATGGTGAACATCTGACCAAAGCAGAATTAACAGCTTGTAAGTTTTTGCCCACGACATGACAAAAAGACTTAATTAGCATAGTAAGTGTATCAACTAACCAACACATATGCTTAAGATTCCTGTAAAATCTTTTTTAAAATTTTTAATTATTTATTCATTTAGTTTCCTTTGCACTGGTCTTTGCTGCTGCACACAGGCTTGCTCTAGTTGTGGTGAGCGGGGCTACTCTTCATTGTGGTGTGTGGCCTTCTCATTGCAGTGGCTCCTCTTGTTGCAGAGCGCAGGCTCTAGGGCACTCAGGCTTTGGTAGTTGCAGTACTCGGGCTCAGCGGTTGTGGCACATGGGCTCAGTTGCTCCATGCATGTGGGATCTTCCTGGACCAGGGACTGAACTTGTGTCCCCTGCATTCGCAGGCAGATTCTTATCCATTGAGCCACCAGGGAAGCCCCTGTAAGATCTTATGTCTTTTGTCTTACACCCAAAAAGTAGCCCTGGAGAAAGAAATGGCACCCCACTCCAGTACTCTTGCCTGGAAAATCCCACGGACGGAGGAGCCTGGTAGGCTACGGTTCATGGGGTCTAGAAGAGTCAGACACGACTGAGCAACTCCACTTTTACTTTTCTCTTTCATGCATTGCAGAAGGAAATGGCAACCCACTCCAGCATTCTTGCCTGGAGAATCCCAGGGACAGAGGAGCCTGGTGGGCTGCAGTCTATGGGGTCGCACAGAGTTGGACAAAACTGAAGCTACTTAGCAGCAGCAGCAAAAAGTAGCAAATTTACAATGAGAAGGATTTGGGGAAAGAAGCGAAGGTTGCATGTATGTAAGTGTTAGATGATAATGGAGATGAATGAGGGCCAAGACACAAGAAACAAAAAACTTTCATTGTCCCCTCCACTACAAAAGACTGCTGGGAACAGAAAGTCCTTCCAGCGATCAAGGTCAACAGCCTTGGGGATCCTACAGTGACTGTGGTCTCAACAGTTCCCTGGTCCTGAGGTTGTTTGGCTTCCTCCTCCACACTGTTCTTTCAGAATTCTTTTTTTTTTTTAATGTACATTCAACATATCATGAATGCCATAACATTATTCCTTTTTTCTCGAAGGAAAAGATGGGAAAAAAACTGCTAATTTCATCACCATAAGTGGCACCTGTGTTTGCAGAGAACTCAAACTCCCCTATTTGGAAGGGACCTCTGATGGGGTTGTGATTTGCTGCCCCCAGAGGTCTCCTGCACCTGTGGGGCTGACCTACAATGACGAGAATGTACCTCAAGGACTTGGCAGCTCACCTTACCAACTGAGGGAGGGGCAGGAAGAGTCTTTAGCACCTGGCTCCACTCCTGCAAGGCAGCTTGCCCTCTGGAATTGCTTCAGGTGACATCTGATCCCCAGGAAGAACAGACGTATTTGAACAGTGCCTCACCTTGGTCTGGTAATCCTGACTCCTGCAGAAAACAATTTAGAATGGAGGGAGAGTCCTTGACATTCAAGTGTCCTCTACTTGTTAGAGGAAACCTCTGGAACTCTGCCTGGAAATCAAGAGCTCTTGACAGTTTAACTATGCAATACTCCTCAGTTCAGTTCAGTTCAGTTCAGTCTCTCAGCCATGTCCAACTCTTTGCGACACCATGAATTGCAGCATGCCAGGCCTCCCTGTCCATCACCAACTCCCGGAGTCTACCCAAACTCATGTCCATTGAGTCAGTGGAACAACCTGTATGCAATACTCCTCAGATCTTTCTAAATGCAGCCTACATATTTTTGACCTGGGAGGGTTTATAGCTACACAAGATCTGCTTATTGTAGTTTCTTTAGCCCTTACATTGTCCCTGGTTTTATGTATGTACAGCCCTGCTACAGCTCTGGGGTAGGTGGAATATATGGGTATAATTTCATATTTGAAGCTGGGCATGTCTGTTTGAATTTTCGGCCCATATATTGAAAGCTTGGAAATGCGTATTTGTGAGAAGTCTCCAAAAGAGTAAAGTAAATCAAGTCATACATCAACAGTAAGTGCATCTAGTATATATCTATATAATGGAATTACACTCAGCCATAACAGAGAAGGCAATGGCAACCCACTCCAGTACTCTTGCCTGGACAATCCCATGGACGGAGGAGCCTGGTAGGATGCGGTCCATGGGGTCACTAAGAGTCAGGCACGACTGAGCGACTTCACTTTCACTTTTCATTTTCATGCATTGGAGAAGGAAATGGCAACCCACTCCAGTGTTCTTGCCTGAAGAATCCCAGGGACGGGGTAGCCTGGTGGGCTGCCATCTATGGAGTTACACAGAGTCGGACACAACAGAAACTACTTAGCAGCAGCAGCAGCAGCATAGAAAAGGAACTTTTGCCATCTGCAACCCCAAGTATGGACTTGGAGAGCATTATGCTAAGTGAAATGTCAGACAGAGAAATTCAAATACTGTATGATATCACTTTTACGTGGAATCTAAAAAATACAAACAAACAAATCAATGAATATAACAAAAAAGAAATATTCATAGGTATAGAAAACAGGCTAGTGGTCACCAGTGAGGAGAGGGAGAGCAGGAGGGGTAATGTAGGGGTAGGAGATTAAAAGGCACAAATGACTAGGTATAAAATAAGCTACAAGGGATATATTGTACAACACAGTGAATATAGCCAAAATATTATAATAACTATAAATGGGATAAAACCTTTAAAAATTGCAAATCACTATATTGTATACCTGCAACTTAAAAAATATTGTACCTCAACTATATTTCAATTTTTTTAAAATGTGTCTGGGTAATGGTATGCCGGTATTCTACTATACACATCATTAGTACTTTTCCGCATGTTTGAAGCTAATTCCAAATACAAAATGTATTGTGATGAACACAGCTTCTGCCTTCTCAGGAAAGGAGGTCTTAGGCCATCCAAAGAGTGTACTTGATACCCCTGGGTCATGCTTACCCCACTGATGCTTCATGGTGTATGAAGTCAGTTTACAAGTGGATGAATGGTCCCCAAAGTCTAGGTTGTGTCTCAACTGATACCTGGCTGGATACCCAGCACTGTGAACAGCACAAGTAGCTCGGTGCACACAGTGAGTAAGTGTGACGGGGAATTCAGGAGCAAATCAAGCACTTCTGATATTTTCATATCTCCTTCTGCCTAGGGTATGACACAGACAAGAGATTTAGACATCACAGGACCATCACTTCATGGCAGGAGTTGATGAACAAGGAGACGGCAATAATCTCTGATGCCCCATGGCTTTCCTCACCTCACATACCTCCGTCTGCAGCTCACGGCCGTGGCCCTGGCTCTGAGCTGCTTTAGGTGTAGGAGAGCGGTGGGCAGGTGGTCTGTGGGAGAAGTAAGGAGTGACTACATCACTCACACGTTTCCCTGGGGAACCTCAGGGCATACATCTCATAGGTTCCTCAATGCAGAAACGCAAGGGAAGACGGAATAAAATGGCATCAAGGAATTTGTAGACAAGGTGCATAGGCGATTTGGGGACCAGCAAAGATGTTTGCAGCTTTGGACAAAGACCAGATATTTATTTCACTTGTTGATACTTTTTAAATTTATGAAGTGAAATGTAATTGATAAATATATCTCTTCATGAGCTGAATGAGGACTCTTTTTGATTTTATATATGCAAGGATATTGTGAAAAAGGAAAGCAAAGTGGAGTCGCTCAGTCGCGTCCGACTCTTTGCGACCCCATGGACTGTAGCCTGACGGGTTCCTCCGTCCATGAATTTTCCAGGCAAGAGTATTGGAGTGAGTTGCCATTTCCTTCCCCAAAGGGATCTTCCCAACCCAGGGATCGAACCTGGGACTCCCGCATTGCCGGCAGACTCTTTACCGTCTGAGCCACCAGGGGATCACTTATTGCTAAAGTGAGGTACATTTATTCCTGTATTTCATCTTCATGGATGTAAATTCTGAAAACACTTGTCACGTGATTTGCAGTTGTAGAATGAACCATTTTTGTAATAGCAATGTCGTTTAAATCTTCTAGTCATTCTGAACTACAGCCTAAAAATGGTGTGGTAATTTATCACTCAAAATGATTTTTAATAATTTTATCAGTCACAGCTAAATTAAGTCCTCTTTGGATTTTATTAAGGCAAAGAAGTAGAAATCACTTGATAGAGACAATTTCTCCTTGGAGAAGGAAATAGCAACCCACTCCAGTATCCTTGCCTGGGAAATCCCATGGACGGAGGAGCCTGGCAGGCTAGAGACCAAAGGGTTGCAAAGAGTCGGACACTCAGTTCAGTTCAGTCGCTCAGTCGTGTCCGACTCTTTGCGACCCCATGAATTGCAGCACGCCAGACCTCTCTGTCCATCACCAACTCCCGGAGTCTACCCAAACCCATGTTCATCGAGTCGGTGATGCCATCCAACCATCTCATCCTCTGTCGTCCCCTTCTCCTCCCGCCCGCAATCCTACCCAGCATTAGGGTCTTTTCCAATGAGTCAACCCTTCGCATGAGGTGGCCAAAGTATTGGAGTTTCAGCTTCAACATCAGACCTTCCAATGAACACCCAGGATTGATCTCTTTTAGGATGGATTGATTGGATCTCCTTGCAGTCCAAGGGACTCTCAAGAGTCTTCTCCAACACCACAGCTCAAAAGCATCAATTCTTCGGCGCTCAGCTTTCTTCACCGTCCAACTCTCACATCCATACATGACCACTGGAAAAACCATAGCCTTGACTAGACGGACTTTTGTTGGCAAAGTAATGTCTCTGCTTTTAAATATGCTATCTAGGTTGGCCATAACCTTCCTTCCAAGGAGTAAGCGTCTTTTAATTTCATGGCTGCAATCACCATCAGCAGTGATTCTGGAGCCCAAAAAAATAAAGTCTGACACTGTTTCCACTGTTTCCCCATCTATTTCCCATGGAGTGATGGGACCAGATGCCATGATCTTAGTTTTCTGAACGTTGAGCTTTAAGCCAACTTTTTCACTCTCCTCCTTCACCTTCATCAAGAGGCTCTTTAGTTCTTCTTCACTCTCTGCCATAAGGGTGGTGTCATCCGCATATCTGAGGTTATTGATATTTCTCCCGGCAATCTTGATTCCAGCTTGTGTTTCTTCCAGCCCAGCGTTTCTCATGATGTACTCTGCATATAAGTTAAATAAGCAGGGTGACAATATACAGCCTTGACGTACTCCTTTTCCTATTTGGAACCAGTCTGTTGTTCCATGTCCAGTTCTAACTGTTGCTTCCTGACCTGCATACAGGTTTCTCAAGAGACAGGTCAGATGGTCTGGTATTCCCATCTCTTTCAGAATTTTCCACAGTTTATTGTGACCCACACAGTCAAAGGCTTTGGCATAGTCAATAAAGCAGAAATAGATGTTTTTCTGGAACTCTCTTGCTTTTTCGATGATCCAGCGGATATTGGCAATTTGATCTCTGGTTCCTCTGCCTTTTCTAAAACCAGCTTGAACATCTGGAAGTTCACGGTTCACATATTGCTGAAGCCTGGCTTGGAGAATTTTGAGCATTACTTTACTAGCATGTGAGTTGAGTGCAATTGTGCGGTAGTTTGAGCATTCTTTAGCATTGCCTTTCTTTGGGATTGGAACGAAGACTGACCTTTTCCAGTCCTGTGGCCACTGCTGAGTTTTCCAAATTTGCTGGCATATAGAGTGCAGCACTTTCACAGCATCACCTTTGAGGATTTGAAATAGCTCAACTGGAATTCCATCACCTCCACTAGCTTTGTTCGTAGTGATGCTTTCCAAGGCCCACTTGACTTCACATTCCAGGATGTCTGGCTCTAGGTGAGTGATCACACCATCGTGATTATCTGGGTCGGACACTATCTGAGTCGGAAACTACTTAGCAACTAAATAACAACAGCAGCACTTTGTTATGTTGTAACGTATTTCATTTTTGTTTCCCTAATGTAGTATAGTGTCGGAGAAGGCAATGGCACCCCACTCCAGTACTCTTGCCTGGAAAATCCCATGGACGGAGGAGCCTGGTGGGCTGCCATCTGTGGGGTCACACAGAGTTGGACACGACTGAAGCAACTTAGCAGCAGCAGCAGCAGCATAGTATAGTGTCAGGAATATTAAATGCTATTATTGTTATTTTGGCAAGTGATATTTGAGTTGGAGATCTAGAGATCTGGACTTCTAGAGTCCTGATTTATATTATCAGCACTTTTACTAGAGAAAGGGCCAATGAATAATTTTGGAGTTTCTCTCGCTCCTCTCTCTATAGCATTTATTAAGCCAAATTCCAACATAATTATTCAAATAATCCAATAAAAATATATATTGGCATTTAAAAAAATTTTCATTCTGTATCACCAAATAAGACTTTAAACTGTTTCTTTGAGGTCTAGGAATTTCTAAAGGCAGGGTCAAGGCTCTGTGTTAAGATTCTGGTGGATGGTGCAGAGACCTACTATCTTTGGTAAGTTGGAACAAGAAGGATTGTGAAAGGGGGGGTGGGAGGTATATTCATCAGTTTCAAGATGTGGAATTAGAAAAAAAAAAAGCACAATGTGAGAGTTGTGAGTTAAGTTTTATTTGGGGCAAAATGAGGACTATAACCCAGGAGACAGCACCTCAGAGAACTCCGAGACATCGCTCCAAAAAGGCAGGTGGGGGGAGGTCAGTATACATGTAATTTTGGTGAAGGAGCACATACTTTTTCAGAAGGTTTCTGTTAGTCATAAGGAGCAGTCGTCACCATGAAGGATTTTGGTGCTTTTCTAGATATGCAGAGATACAAGAATTGGGCTCACAAAATCAGCTCCTGAAAGCGCCTAACTATCTGAAGACTGTCAATTCCCCCTCCCTCCAACCCCAAGCACAGAATGCTTCATTTCTGCTCTCCACCCTAAACTCTTTTTAGGGGGTGTTGAAAATCATAAGCTGCAGCAGCATGCGACTTAATCCTTGTAGAGGTAGATGGCAAGTGCCAATGGCAGTGCCAGTTTGTAGTTGACAAAGACCTAGAGAATCCCTGGGATTTCAACCTCAATCAAAAGGATGGGAGCTCCCAGAACATTCTGTTAAGGACTTGAGTCCCCAGAGTCCCTGTGTGTCTTGGGATAAATAATCTTTCTCCACCTACCACTTCCTATAACCTTCCTTCCACAGTGACAGGTGCTTAGAACTGGCCATAAAACAGGAAATAAAAGTGATTGAAAAGTAATGGCCTCTTCTTTACTGAGAGACATCCCAATGGAACCAGAGACAAATTCTGAAGCACACTTTGTTAGCATTTAGGACAAATAAACATGCTTCATTGGCAGTGTCAGGTAAACTCACCTTGACACTGGACTTTGGAAATGCGGTGATTTATTTTGTTTGACTTAGTAGTTATATTCTTTTTCCCCTTTGCTATGTAAGTGTCGTACCTGACATTTACCACCAGATTCTGTGCTGGACATTTTCCCCTATTAATTTATTTATCTTAAAACAAATCCCATGAGGTAGGCAATATTTTATTGCCTTATTTTACAGATGGGGAAACTGAGACTGGGAGGGTCAGCACCTTGCTGGCGTCCCCACAAGTAGAAAGTGCCAGAGCTGGATTTGAACCCAGGGAGTCTGGGACCAAAATCAAGCCCCTCCTCTCAACTTAGCAAGTGAGTCCATGCTAATTTTGAGACCTTCAAACAGCACTTTAGACCTCAAAACCAACCCACAACTGTCCTATTAAGATTCTAATGGGGGCTGCATTGAATTTGTAGAATAATTTGAAAGCAGTTGACATCATTAGATGTTTCCTCATTTCCTTGAAAACAAGGTGGGTATTTATTATGTTCTTTTTGGGCCTCAACTAGAAGCAAAATTATGAAATGAAAACCTCACCAGTAAAGACAAACACACAGTAAAAGTAGGAAACCGTCCACATGCAAAGCTAGGAGGGAGGGTAAAAGACAAAAGTAGTAAAATCATCTGTATCCACAATAAGTGGTTAAGGGATACACAAACAGTTAGATGTAAAATATGATGTCAAAAACAGTAATTATAGGGAATTCCCTGGTGGTCCAGTGGTTAGGACTCCGTTCTTCCACTGCTGTGGGCCCAGGTTCAATTCCAGGTCAGGGAACTAAGATCCCACATGCTGTGTGCAACCAAAAAAACAAAAACAAAACAGTAATTGCAATGGGAGGGGGGTACAAATGCATGGCTTTTAAAAGATCAGCTACTTAAAATAGTCATATATAAATATATATAATACACACACATATATAAAAATATCTATTTAGACTACTACACAAAACCTCATGGTAGACCCCTTTTTAATTCAGAAGTAGAGTTTCAGGATGTTATCTTTAAAGGTCTGCTTCTTTCTGATTAAATATATTTCAGCGTATTTTTGTTGTTGCTATCATTACCTTTGTCCATTTATTTTAAAACATATGTCCCTCCTTTTTGTTTTTAAGTAGACTTTATTTTTTGAGCAGTTTTAGGTCCACAGCAAAATTGAGTAGCAAGTTTCAGTATAGTCCCTGCCCCCACACAGGCACAGCCTCTCCCACTATCAACAGCTCTCATCAGATGGTTCAACTGTTCCAACGATGATGAATCTACATTTGTCGTGTGTGTGTGTGAGTGTGTGTGTGTGTGTGTCTGTGTGTACTGTGCTCAGTCACTTCTGACTCTGTGCAACCCCTTGGACTGTAGCCCGCCAGGCTCCTCTGTCCATGGAATTTTCCAGACAAGAATACTGCAGTGGGTTGCCATTTGTAATAGGAAAGATGAAATCTGACTCCATATTGGACCTGCTTTTTTTACTTTAACCTTTGTATTCTGTTGCTTTTGCTACAAGTTAGTCATAAAGGGATATTGCCTACAAACTTAAACTATACATAATGGTCCATCTCTGGGAATATAGCCTCCCATGTCATGAGAATTAAGCTAAAACGCCTTTCATTGTTAGAGTAGGATTGACATATATACACTATCAGGTGTAAAATAGATAGTTGGTGGGAAGCTGCTGTGTAGCATAGGGAGCTCACCTCCATGTTCTATGATGACCTAGAGGGCTGGGATGGCAACCCACTCCAGTGCTCTTGCCTGGAAAATCCCATGGACTTTGTGTACTATTTTGTACTGTTGTAATGCTGTACTATTTTTCATTCCCACTGAAAAAGAATTTCAGGTGCTCACAACCATGCCAGTGTTTGGTGTTGTTAATATATAATATTTTCTAAAAAAGAAAAGAAGGAAAAAAGAATTGAAGAAAGACAGATGAAGGAAATACAGTGAGGAGCCCTCAACTAGAAATATTTATTTGATCAGAAACTGAGATGTAAGGGCAACTGAGATGGAAATTAACTTGCATCCACCTCCAGTCCATCTGCCATGTCACCAGAATCAGACATGCAACCTGAAAGTACCACTTGGTTACTTTACAATGCACAGACCATCAGCGCTTGGAGTGAAATTTCTGGCTTTGGAAAGGTACAATTTTTGAGCAAGTTTCCTACCTTCTACCAGTCAGCTGCCTCAACTGTACAATGGAAATTGTAATCGTTTACAGGATTAATGGTTCTATGGAGACCTACAAGACCTTCTAGAACTAACACCCAAAAAGGATGCCCTTTTCATTATGGGGGACTGGAATGCAAAAGTAGGAAGTCAAGAAACACCTGGCGTAACAGGCAAATTTGGCCTTGGAGTACAGAATGAAGCAAGGCAAAGGCTAATAGAGTTTTGCCAGGAGAACGCACTGATCATAGCAAACACTCTCTTCCAACAACACAAGAGAAGACTCTACATGTGGACATCACCAGATGGTCAACACCAAAATCAGATTGATTATACTCTTTGCAGCCAAAGATGGAGAAGCTCTATACGGTCAGCAAAAACAAGACCAGGAGCAGACTGTGGCTCAGATCATGAACTGCTTATTGCCAAATTCAGACTTAAATTGAAGAAAGTAGGGAAAACCACTAGACCATTCAGGTATGACCAAGATCAAATCCCTTATGAGTATACAGTAGAAGTGACAAATAGATTTAAGGGACTAGATCTGATAGACAGAATGCCTGATGAACTATGGACAGAGGTTTGTGACATTGTACAGGAGACAGGGATCAAGACCATCCCCATGGAAAAGAAATGCAAAAAAGCAAAATGGCTGTCTGAGGAGACCTTACAGATAGCTGGGAAGAGAAGAGAAGGGAAAAGCAAAGGAGAAAAGGAAAGATATTCCCATCTGAATGCACAGTTCCAAAGAATAGCAAGGAGAGATAAGAATGCCTTCCTCAGCGATCAATGCAAAGAAATAGAGGAAAACAACAGATTGGGAAAGACTAGAGATCTCTTCAAGAAAATTAGAGATACCAAAGGAACATTTCATGCAAAGATAGGCTCGATAAAGGACAGAAATGGTAGGGACCTAACAGAAGCAGAAGATATTAAGAAGAAGTGGCAAGAATACACAGAAGACCTGTACAAAAAAGATCTTCACGACCCAGATAATCATGATAGTGTGATCACTCACCTAGAGCCAGACATCCTGGAATATTAAGTCAAGGGGGCCTTAGAAAGCATCACTGCAAACAAAGCTAGTGGAGGTGATGGAATTCCAGTTGAGCTATTTCAAATCCTGAAGGATGATGCTGTGAAAGTGCTGCACTCAATATGCCAGCTAATTTGGAAAACTCAGCAGTGGCCACAGGACTGGAAAAGGTCAGTTTTTGTTCCAATCCCAAAGAAAGGCAATGCCAAAGAATGCTCAAACTACCGCACAATTGCACTCATCTCACATGCTAGTAAAGTAATGCTCAAAATTCTCCAAGCCAGGCTTCAGCAATACGTGAACCATGAACTTCCAGATGTTCAAGCTGGTTTTTGAAAAGGCAGAGGAACCAGAGATCAAATTGCCAATATCCGCTGGATCATCGAAAAAGCAAGAGAGTTCCAGAAAAACATCTATTTCTGCTTTATTGACTATGCCAAAGCCTTTGACTGTGTGGGTCACAATAAACTGTGGAAAATTCTGAAAGAGATGGGAATACCAGACCATCTGACCTGTCTCTTGAGAAACCTGTATGCAGGTCAGGAAGCAACAGTTAGAACTGGACATGGAACAACAGACTGGTTCCAAATAGGAAAAGGAGTATGTCAAGGCTGTATATTGTCACCCTGCTTATTTAACTTATATGCAGAGTACATCATGAGAAATATTGGGCTGGAGGAAACACAAGCTGGAATCAAGATTGCCGGGAGAAATATCAATAACCTCAGATATGCAGATGACACCACCCTTATGGCAGAAAGTGAAGAAGAACTAAAGAGCCTCTTGATGAAGGTGAAGGAGGAGAGTGAAAAAGTTGGCTTAAAGCTCAATGCTCAGAAAACTAAGATCATGGCATCTGGTGCCATCACTTCATGGCAAACAGATGGGGAAACAGTGGAAACAGTGTCAGACTTTATTTTTTTTGAGCTCCAAAATCACTGCTGATGGTGACTGCAGCCATGAAATTAAAAGACACTTAGTCCTTGGAAGGAAGGTTATGGCCAACCTAGATAGCATATTTAAAAGCAGAGACATTACTTTGCCAACAAAGGTCCATCTAGTCAAGGCTATGGTATTTCTGGTGGTCATGCATGGATGTGAGAGCTGGACAGTGAAGAAAGCTGAGCGCCGAAGAATTGATGCTTTTGAACTATGGTGTTGGAGAAGACTCTTGAGAGTCCCTTGGACTGCAAGGAGATCCAATCAATCCATCCTAAAGGAGATTAATCCTGGGTGTTCATTGGAAGGACTGATGTTGAAGCTGAAACTCCAATACTTTGGCCACCTCATGTGAAGGGTTGACTCATTGGAAAAGACCCTAATGCTGGGTAGGATTGGGGGCGGGAGGAGAAGGGGACGACAGAGGATGAGATGGTTGGATGGCATCACTGACTCGATGGACATGGGTTTGGGCAGACTCCAGGAGTTGGTTATGGACAGAGAGGCCTGGCGTGCTGCAATTCATGGGGTCGCAAAGAGTCGGACATGACTGAGCGACTGAACTGAACTGAACAGGATTAAATATAATAAGTTGTGTTTCCACACTGTCTGACTATAGTTAGCAATCAAAAATGTGGCTACTCTTTCTATTACCACCAATTTTATTAACTGTAGATGACTTTGTAACCCAAGCGCGTAAGTGGAAGGTGACAACTGTAGGTTTAGCAAAGAATATCTGTTGTTCCTCTTTTCTGGGCCAGGCACTGTTCTAAGCAAGAAGAGAAAACCAAATGTTGCCCCTGCAAACATGGAACTAAAGTCAAAGGGAGCTCACATCCATTAACTTGGTTAATTTTTGTAAACCTACAACTTCGTCATCACTATCAGATGTGCATGGTTCCAACCCAGCCATAAAAGGGAATATTGACCAAGTTATTGGTAGTCAGGGATCAATTCCCCAAGGATGGGAAAACTGATAAAGGAAAACAAACCCTCAATATTCACTGGAAGTACTGATGCTGAAGCTCCGATACTTTGGCTACCTAATCTGAACAGCTGACTCATTGGAAAAGACCGTGATGCTGGGAAAAATTGAAGGCAAAAAGAGAAGGGGGTGGCAGAGGATTAGATGGTTAGATAGCATCACCGACTCAATGGACATGAATTTGAGTAAACTTCAGGAGATAGTGGAGGAAAGAGGAGCCTGGCGTGATGTAGTCCATGGGCTGTCAACTAAGCAAAGAGGAAGACAGACATGAAAAAAACATAAACTATGAACTTTAAAAAGAAAAGCCCTTAGCAAGTGACAAGAGCTTGTGGAGTAATAAAACATATGTATAAATAATCTTCTCTGAGAGCTACCCACCCTCGTGATGGAATATACCTGTGCCTGCACTAGCCCTGTTCCTTGGATACAGAGAATTCCTCACAGCTCCACGGGCTATAAGAGAGGTCTGACTATCCTACCTGGGACCCTGAATCTACAGACTCAGAGACCATGAGCTGGGTTTATTTCTCCATTTATTTCAGACACAAGAAATGAATCTAGGTTTCTTTCTAGTTCTAAAAATTGGTGATTATATGGTTTTCACTGGTGCTCTAAACCAGGAATGAAGCAGGGCAAAGGCTAATAGAGTTTTGCCAAGAGAACGCACTGGTCATAGCAAACACCCTCTTCCAACAACACAAGAGAAGACTCTACACATGGACATCACCAGATGATCAACACGGAAATCAGATTGATTATATTCTTTGCAGCCAAAGATGGAGAAGCTCTATACGGTCAGCAAAAACAAGACTGGGAGTGGACTGTGGCTTGGATCATGAACTCCTTCTTGCCAAATTCAGACTTAAATTGAAGAAAGTAGGGAAAACCACTAGACCATTCAGGTATGACCTAAATCAAATCCCTTATGATTATACAGTGGAAGTGACAAATAGATTTAAGGGACTAGATCTGATAGACAGAGTGCCTGATAAACTATGTACAGAGGTTCGTGACATTGTACAGGAGACAGGGATCAAGACCATTCCCAAGATAAAGAAATGCAAAAAAAGCAAAATGGCTGTCTGAGGAGGCCTTACAAATAGCTGTGAAAAGAAGAGAAGGGAAAAGCAAGGGAGAAAAGGAAAGATATTCCCATCTGAATGCAGAGTTCCAAAGAATAGCAAGGAGAGATAAGAAAGCCTTCCTCAGTGATCAGTGCAAAGAAATAGAGGAAAACAATAGAATGGGAAAGACTACAGATCTCTTACAGAAAATTAGAGATACCAAGGGAACATTTCATGCAAAGATGGACTCAATAAAGGACGGAAATGGTAGGGACCTAACAGAAGTAGAAGATATTAAGAAGAGGTGGCAAGAATACCCAGAAGAACTATACAAAAAAGATCTTCATGACCCAGATAATCACGATGGTGTGATCACTCACCTAGAGCTAGACATCCTGGAAAGTGAAGTCAAGTGGGCCTTAGGAAGCATCACTATGAACAAAGCTAGTGGAGGTGATGGAATTTCAGTTGAGCTATTTCGAATCCTAAAAGATGATGCTGTGAAAGTGCTGCACTCAATATGTCAGCAAATTTGGAAAACAGCAGTGGCCACAGGACTGGAAAAGGTCAGTTTTTATTCCAATACCAAAGAAAGGCAATGCCAAAGAATGCTCAAACTACCGCACAATTGCACTCATCTCACACACTAGTAAAGTAATGCTCAAAATTCTCCAAGCCAGGCTTCAGCAATACGTGAACCATGAACTTCCAGATGTTCAAGCTGGTTTTTGAAAAGACAGAGGAACCAGAAATAAAATTGCCAACATCTGATGGATCATCAAAAAAGCAAGAGAGTTCCAGAAAAACATCTATTTCTGCTTTATTGACTATGCCAAAGCCTTTGACTGTGTGGATCACAATGAACTGTGGAAAATTCTGAAAGAGATGGGAATACCAGACCACCTGACCTGCCTCTTGAGAAACTTGTACGCAGGTCAGGAAGCAACAGTTAGAACTGGACATGGAACAACAGACTGGTTCCAAATAGGAAAAGGAGTATGTCAAGGCTGTATATTGTCACCCTGCTTATTTAACTTATATGCAGAGTACATCATGAGAAATATTGGGCTGGAGGAAACACAAGCTGGAATCAAGATTGCCGGGAGAAATATCAATAACCTCAGATATGCAGATGACACCACCCTTATGGCAGAAAGTGAAGAAGAACTAAAGAGCCTCTTGATGAAAGTGAAAGAGGAGAGTGAAAAAGTTGGCTTAAAGCTCAACATTCAGAAAACTAAGATCATGGCATCCAGTCCCATCACTTCATGGCAAATAGATGGAGAAACAATGGAAACAGTGGCTGACTTATTTTGGGGGGCTCCAAAATCATTGCAGATGTGACTGCAGCTATGAAATTAAAAGACGCTTAGTCCTTGGAAGGAAGGTTATGGCCAACCTAGATAGCATATTTAAAACCAGAGACATTACTTTGCCAACAAAGGTCTGTCTAATCAAGGCTATGGTTTTTCCAGTACTCATGTATGGTTGTGAGAGCTGGACTATAAAGAAAGCTGAGCGGCGAAGAATTGATGTTTTTGAACTGTGGAATTGGAGAAGACTCTTGAGAGTCCCTTGGACTGCAAGGAGATCCAACCAGTCCATCCTAAAGGAGATCAGTCCTGGGTGTTCTTTGGAAGGACTGATGTTGAAGCTGAAACTCCAATACTTTGGCCACCTGATGCGAAGAGCTGACTCATTTGAAAAGACCCTGACACTGGGAAAGATTGAAAGCAGGAGGAGAAGGGGATGACAGAGGATGAGACGCTTGGATGGCATCACTGACTCAATGGACATGAGTTTGGGTAAACTCCAGGAGTTGGTGATGGACAGGGAGGCCTGGCATGCTGCGGTTCATGGGGTCGCAAAGAGTCGGACACGACTGAGCGACTGAACTGACTGACTAAACCAGGAACTGTTGACAACCTATGAATCATTTGATAGAGAGGACAAGAAAATAGTGGTCAGTGTTTATTGAGAGTTTAGTTTGTGTCAGACCCTGGCAAATGTTACACTCACACATATATATACACCCATACATTTATTCATCATATAAAACCTCTGATGTGGCACTTTTATTAGCCACATTTTACAAATGAGAAAATTGCATTAAATTATATAAACAGAGTAATCATCCTAAGATCTGAGACCCTAAGACTTGAGAGTGCAAACTCTCTGAACCCCAGTCTCCGTGATCCTCCACTGTGCCCCCAGCTCCTTGGAGATGGAAGCAGAACTAGTTAAAGGATCTCCTCAGCCTTCCTTGGGATTAAGGGAGTATCACGGCTGCCTCCAACTGGGATTTACCCAAATCCTGCTAATGTGCTCACTGATAACACAGCTCATAAATGTACCCCTCACTAGTTAAGAATTTTCTTGGTGGTTCTCAGCCCTGCTGCCCCCACAGAGTCACCAGTGAGGTTTAAATATTAATAGTACAATTGTCTGGAATTTATGTCAAATCTGTTGAGTCAAAATCTCCAGCGAGGGGAGCATGGGGAATTTTTTAAAAGCTCCCACGTTATTTGACTGCACAAGCGAGACAGCAAATCTCTGGCCAGAACTCTCAAATAGACTTTCATTTCAGGGGATAAATTGTGATTTTAAAAAAGCGTCTCACACAGAGCAGTGTTAACAAAGACAGACAAAGAATGTTGCTCACCAGCCAGTCCCACAAGGATTAAGTTGTAACCCGATTCATTGAAGCATTATTCACAGTAGCCAAGATATGCGAACAACCTAAGTGCCTATCAGTGGAGGACTGGATAAAGAAGATGAGCTATGTGTGTATATATATATATCACAGAATATTACTCAGCCGTGAGAAAGGACATTCTGCCATTTGCGACAATATGGATGGACCTTGAGGACATTATGCTAAGTGAGGTAAGTCAGACAGAGAAAGACAAATACTGTACGATATCCTCATATGTTAAATCTAAAAAAGCCAAACTTGTAGAATCAGAAAGTAAATGGTGGCTAGCAGGAGATGGTGCTTAGTGGTATAAAACAAATGTTGTTTAAAGATACAAACCTGCAACAAGTATAGTAAAGAAGTCCTAGTGAACTAAGGCACAGTATAGGGAATATAGACAACAATGTTGTATTATAATATTGCTAGGAGACTAGAAACTAGAATGTACCCATTCCAACCACTAAAAAGAAACAAGGGCCTCTCTGGTGGCTCAGTGGTAAAGAATCTGCCTGCCAGTGCAGGAGATATGGATTCAATCCTTGATTCAGGAAGATCCCACATGCCTGCAGGGCAATTAAGCCCGGGCACCACAAGGAGCCACAACTACCGAGCCCACGCGTTCCAGAGCCCGTGCTCCACAAGAGAGACCACCGCAATGAGAAGCTTGTGCCCTGCAACTAGAGGAAAACCCGTGCAAAAACAAAGACCCAACACATCCAAAACTATGTAAATAAATAAAAGTAAACATTTTAAAAAAGAAAAAAAATGATAATTATGTGATGTGACAGAGGTGCTAATTCTTACTATTCTGGCTATCATATTACAATGTATCAATGTATCAAATTAACCTGTTGTACACCTTAAATTTACATAATGTCAGGAAGATCCCCTGGAGGAGGGCATGACAACCCACTCCAGTATTCTCTCTGAGAAAATTCCACGGACAGAGGAGGCTGGGGGGCTATGGTACACAGGGTCACAAAGGGTCTGACATGACTGAAGCAACCAAGCAGGCACACACACAAACACATGTCAATATGTTACATTTTTTCAATAAAAATAATGAATTTCTATGATAAAAAATGCATAATATTATCCCTCCTTTTATTTTTTTCAATCATATAAAAGCATAAAATCCATTCTTAGCTTTCAGGCCATGCAAAAACAGGTGTAGGGTCAGATTTGACCCATGGGCCATAGTTTCCTAAACCCTGACCTAACTCACAAAAAGCCCCCAGCCCAGATGGATTTACTAAATGATTTTCACTAACCTGCAAGGATCAGATAATATCTGTGACATTTAAACTGTTTTTGAGCATAGGTCAAAGTAACGAACATTTATGGAGCATTCAATGTGTGAGAAATGTATTAAGCTCACTATACCCACTATTTAAACAGCTCCAATTAGCATGCTTCCCGTGTTCCAGATGAGTTAACTGAGGTTCAGAAATGGTAACTTGCCAAAGATCACAAAGCTAGTGAATGAAAGGATTGGTTTTTGAGCCTGGATCTCCTGTCTCCAGAATCCATACTGTTGTTTGTGAGAGTGTTGAATAATTACATCCCTTTGTGATTCATTCGGAGCTCTGAATCAA